>NC_062545.1:230586464-231986464 GCF_016906955.1 Phacochoerus africanus
CAGGAGCTCTTGAGAGTTTAGCATTCTATCTTGAAAAGACTACTTTCATTTTACCCAAGACAGAAGCAGAAATTCTTTTCTCCCTCTCTTCAGAATAATCAATATTGTGGATTTTCTCTTTATAGCCTGTTTCACCTTAGTTAGTAAATTCCTGAGAAGTATGAAATTATTTACCTAGCTTGTGAAAATGTCTAATATCTTACTTTAAAGAACCCTGGCTAGTGAGGTCTCCTCCCCACTATAGCATCTCTCTCGTGTGCTCATAGAAGTTCTCTCTAATACTGTGAAAGTTGACATCATTTAGATAATGGCCCTGGGACAAGGCTGGAGATATCTGGTAATGTCCCATCTAGTGATCTTATCTTCATCCAAAAGAAAACCTGTTGGAGATATTAGACCACCTGTCTTTGCAAGTCCCACATTAAAAGTGGCCAAATGGTAATAATTTAATGAAGAATATAAAATAAAACTAAGTGGTCTAAGCTTCCTTCCTAATTTAAATGAATGTTAAAGGCTTGAAAACACATCTCTGCCAATGCAGATTCTATTTATTGCAATTATAGGTTTCAATTGTGCCCAATAAGTTCTCCAAAATTAAGAGCAGTGTCCAAAGTACTATTTACCCAAAGATCCAGGTAAATGTTTCTCTTCTGCAAACTGCAGCAAACAGTAGGTCCTATTGCATTTTCATTAGATGTTTAATTATCATAGCCCTTCCCCAAACATTTTCTCTACAACTTCTAAATTCATTTCACCTGGGATCAGAGGAGTTAGTCTATTGGAATGATTTTTAGTGAAGTCTAGCTTTAAATTAGGACCGTCTGGCTTTCACAGATCAAGTCGCAAGTAGGAAATCTATTGTGCCATCCAGACTACCAGGACTATAAATTGATTTGAAGCTCTGGCCCCATGGAATGTTTCCTCTCTGGGCAGCTCTCCAGAGACAACAGTAAAGGGGGCAATTACCTTGTTTTGTAGTAATGCTCTCTCATATCAAAACATTTCTTTTCCAAGTTTATATTTTAAAACAGAAATGTTCTATTAATGTGAAAGAATCATCCAGCAAATCTTTAGTACAGTTGTCAAATGATATTTTGTTCCTGGAAGAATTATCAATCAGGATATAAACTTGGGGGAAAAAATCTAAAATCCCTCTTATCACTGTTTTCCTGTATTTACCCTTAGAGCAGGCAGCTGAGGAAAAAGAGATAACCTTCTTTCTGAAGTTTCCACATCGGGTCTGGAAGAAGGAAGATTCTTATCTTCCTAGAAAAATTTGTGAGAGTATCATATGACATCAGGAAAATGCAAATTAAAACAACAATAAGATACTTCTGTACAGCAATTAGAATGGTCAGAACCTGGAACGCTGGCAATACTACATGCCAGTGAGGATGCAGAGCAACAGGAACTGTCATTCGTTACTGAGGAGAATGTAAAATAGCACAGACACTTTGGGGGACAGTTGGGTACATTCTTAAAAAACTAAACGTTTTTATCATATGATCACACAACCGTGTTTCTTGTTATGTACCCAGTGGAATTGAAAACATGTCCACATAAAAACCTGCACACAGAGCTTTACTCATAATTGCCAAAACTTGGAAGCTACCAAGATGTGCTTCAGTAGGTGAATGGATAAATAAATTAAGATTCTTTCAGACAAAGGAATGTTATTTAACATTAAGATGAACTATCAAACCATGAAGACATGGAAGAAGAAAATTTGCATATTACTAAATGAAAGAAACTATGCTGGAAAGGCCATGTACTGTGTGATTCCAACTATATAACATTCTAGAAAAAGCAAAACTATGGAGAGAATAAAAAGATCAGTGGTTGCCAGGGAGCAGGTGAGGCTTTAGGAGGGGAAGATGAATAGAAGGAGCACAGAGGATTTTTAGGCAGTAACACTGCTTTAAATGATACTGTTAATGATGAATATATGTTATTACACATTTGTTATTACATAGAATGTGCACTACTAAGAGTGAACCGCAGTGTGAGCTGTGGACTTTGGGTAATTTTGATTATGGTATAGGTTCAACAGTGGTAATAAATGTACCACTCTGATGGGGGACATGGATCACGAGGGAAGCTATGCCTGTTGGGGGGGTGTGCATACATAGTGGGCATATGAGAAATCTCTGTATCTCTTCTCTGTTTTTCTGTGACTCTAAGACCGCTCTAAAAAATAGTCTTTTTAGGGCTGCACCTATCGCATATGGAGGTTCCCAGGCGAGGGGTCTAATCGAAGCTACAGCTGCCAGCCTACACGACAGCCACAGCAATGCAGGATCTGAGCCACATCTGGGACCTACACCACAGCTCACAGCAGTGGCAGATCCTTAACTTACTGAGCGAGACCAGGGATTGAACCTGCAACCTCATAGTTACTAGTCAGATTTGTTTCTGCTGCGCCACAACGGGAACTCCAGAAATAGTCTTTTTTTTTTCCCCTAAAATATAAATAAACCCAGAATTTATTTTTTAAAAAAACATGACAGTTTAATTTATGGCCCAAAGAATAAAAAACTTATCTTACTATGAAACAAAAGGATACTAGTTACAAATACTACCTAGTCCTCCTAGGATAAAGAGCTGGGTGATTATTTAAGATTTAGGTCTTCAAAATGATGGATCATGAAGAAAGATGAATCGATACCTCATCCTGCTTCTCCCAGAACAGGGCACAGTCTAGATTGCTAAATACCAGAGGGCTGAATAAGCAGATGACACTCAGTTCTGGAAGACATCATTCATTCATTCATTTGAGTGGTCATCCATTCTACATATTTGTTGTTGTTTTTGTTCAAATGTAGGAACCCCATGCAGATGCATAACAACGTTCTGCAGGTGTTTAGGACCCACCTTGAAGCAGTCTCTTCTATATGAGAGCGCCTTTGCAAAAACTTATCCAGCCAACAGGAAAAACCAGGAAAGCTAGCAGCTACCTAAATTTGCACCAGCCCTGATGATTTATTCTGATGCAACAAGCAAGCGAATTTAAACGATGTGTGAGAGGCAAAGGAGAAAAGAAGGGAAGGAAGTTTGGTGACTCTGCCTATATGGGAGCCTCCTCTCAGTGTTAATGTGAGAAAAGGAAATGATATTTTTATTTTCATTAAAATGCAACAGGCATCAAAGTCAGAAAATAGATCATCTTTCCCTGTGGCTGGAAGCAGATTGAAGCAGATGAGCGGGTGGGTTGTGCTGAGTGTTGCTGGAGCTCCACTAACCCAGAGCCATCAGCCTGCATGTGAGTTCAAACTTGCAGGGAGGAGGAGAGGAGACTGAGGACAATGGGTGGGTCCCTGTCCAAGCAGGACAAGCAGACGCTTGGCTAGTTCTGGAAGACTCTTTCTTCCTTTCTTCATTCCAAAAGTCTCTATTGAATGCTTTCTATGTACCCAGGGCTGTATCAGCCCCAAGGATAAGAAAGTGAGTAAGATGTGTCAGATCCTTCAGGTTGCTGCACATCTCATGGAAGAGACAGGTAAGCAAGCAGGCAGCTGCAACATAGTGTGAAGAATCACATATTAGAGTTTCAGAGCATAATCAATAGGGCATTTTCTTCTGACTTGGGTGCTTCAGAGAAGGCTTTGTAGGGGAGGGAGGTAACATTCAAACGGTGAATACACCAGGCGAGACCCCAGCAGTGTGGACAAGAGAGGGAGCAGGGCAGCAGAGAGGAGGCAGCACATGATGGTGGTGGAAGAGTTCACAGCATATTCAGAGGCCTGGAAGAGAAAGGAAACATGGCACACTGGGAAACAACAATAGTGCGGAGCGACTGAAGTGTGTTCTGGGAGGAGAAGAAGTGAGGCTGGAGATGAGAAAAAGGAGACCCCTACATTACCTTCACTAAAGAGTTTGAATTGTATCGAAGAGTCTGAAATGCTTGCTGTGGACAGTTTTGGAACCTCTGTGTGATGTGGATTCCATGGAGGAAGGGCCACTCCTTAGACATAGCACCTTTCATATAACAAGGCAGTGAAGTAATTTGTTTCTATTTCTCTTTACCCCAAACCAGTTATCAGTATCCGAAGGGCAAAGACCAGTCTTTGAAAATGTCTACCTTTTCTCTCTATGGGGGGTAAATAACCTATTGGGAGCTGCTCTGTTTAAGGCAGGACACAGGCAAAAACATATAGGCAGAAATCTTTGTCATTTCAAAACAAGATACTTCCTAACACCATACACAAAAAGAAACTCAAAATGGAATAAAGACCTAAATATAAGACCGGATACTATAAAACTCTTAGAGGAAAACAAAGGCTGAACCTTCTTTGACATAACCACAGCAATATCTTCTCAGATCCACTTTCTAGAGTAAGGGCAATAAAAACAAAAATAAACAAATAGGACCAAATTAAACTTAAATGTTTTTGCATAGCAAAGGAAACCCTAAACAAACAAAAAGACAACCCACAGAATGGAAGAAAATATTTGCAAATGAAGTGACTGTCAAAGGATTAATCTCCAAAATTTATAAACACCTCCTGCAGCTCAATACCAGAAAAAAAAAAACAAAACAAAACCCTTCAAAAAGTGGGCAGAAAATCTAAACAGACAATTCTCCAAAGAAGACATACAAAGGGCAAAAAAAAAAAACACATGACAAGATGTTCAACATCACTAATTATTAGAGAAATGCAAATCAAAACTACTAAGTGGTACCACCTTTCACCAGGCAGAATGGCCATCATCAAAAAGTCTACAAACAATTAATGCTGGAGAGGGTGTGGAGAAAAGGAACCCTATTACATAGTTGCTGGGAATGTAAATTGGTGCAACCACCCTAGAAAACAGTATGGAGATTCCTCAGAACACTAAAAATCAATTACCATTTGATCCAGCAATCCCACTCTATCCAGATAGAACCATGACTTGAAAAGATACATGTACTCCAATGTTCATTGCGGCACTATATACAATAACCAAGACAGGGAAGCAACCTAATGTCCATCGTCAGAGGAGTGGATAAAGAAGATATGGTACATATACACAATGTAATATTACTCAGCCATAAAAAAGAATGAAATGATAGCATTTTTAGCAACATGGATGGACCTAAAAATTATCATGCTAAGTGAAGTTAGTCAGACAGTGAGACACGAACATCCTATGCTATCATTATATGTGGAATCTAAAAAAAACAGGATACAGTGAACTTATTTGCATAACAGATACTGAATCACAGACTTTGAAAAATGTATGGTTTCCAAAGGAGACAGGTTGGGGGCAGGGGAGGGATGGGTTGGGAGTTTGGGATAGAAATGCTGTAAAATTGGGTTGTAATGATTGTTGTACAACTATAAATATAACAAAATTCATTGAGTTTTAAAAAAAAAAAAGACAACCACCACACTTTCCACCACTCTGTGACTCTGTGAATTCAGTGTCATTGGTGGATGAGAGTCATGGCAGGTGTAACAGTGTAGTGATCAGTGCTTTGGACAACCATGCATATTTCAAGGCACTTCTCTCTTCAGTACATTAACAAAAACAATGATTCCCATTACCAAAACAACACCAGTGTGCCAATGTCAGCCTTTTTGTAACAGGGCAAACATTTCCCACTAGTTGACACATTATTAAACAATTCCTTGAAAATTTTTAAGAAAGGTTGCTATTTGAAAACAGTTGTGATTTTGAGATCTTTGTATAATCATATAATGACCAGGAAAGGGAGTAGGATATATATAGCAACAGCTTTAAGAGCTCAGGAAGGTTAGTTCATTCATTCACTCAGCCATTTATGGAAAAACCACTCTTCACTAGATGATGGAAGTACAAAGACAAGTCAAGCACTGCTGCTGCCCTCCAGGATCTCACAGGATGGTGTGGTGTGATGAGGAGTGGGCCACAGCCATTGTGACACAGCCGGGTAAGTGCTATGATAAAGACCTGTCAAAGGTCCTGGGGAAATGGAGGGGGCAGGTGGTGAAAGGAGCCTGAGCTCAGCCTAGTGTGTGTGGTGGGCTGAATGATGGCTTTCCCAAAGCATACTACCTTATTTGGAAAAAGGGTCTTTGCAGATATAATTAAGGATGCTCAGATGAGATCATTCTGGATTAGGGAGGGTCTTAAATCCAATGGCAATGTCCCTGTAAGAGACAGAAAAAGAGAAAACAAAGACACAGAAAGGCCATGTGAAAATAGAGGTGGAAATTTGAGATTTGTTGCCAAATCTAAGGACTACTTCTAGCCACCAGAAGCTGGCAGAGGCAAGGCAGGAATCTGCCCTAGTGCCTTCAGAGGGAGTATGGCCCTACCAACACCTTGATTTCAAGCTTCTGATTTCTGGAACTGCGTGAGAATACATTTCTTTTGTCATAAGTCACTCAGTTATTGGTCATTTACTACAGTAGCCTAGGAAACTAATACAGGGTGGAAGCTGTGAGAAGTCAAGGAAACTTCTCAAAGAGATAACACGTGAATGAAATCTTGAAGACAATGAGAGGGAGCCAGCTACAGTGATTCGAGTGGGAACAGGAAGAGGATGGCAAAGGGGTAGGAATGGAAAGGCCTGCGATCTGGTGTTTAAGCAAGTGTCTGGAAAAGTTAAAAGAGTGATTTTGAAAATGTAAGGGTATCTAAATATCTCATGGATGAGTTGATGTGTCCAGAGAGAAAGGGTTACACATAGGTACATGCCTTAGAAAAGATTTCCTTAAACAAATAGGTTTGGAAAATGATGTATATACTGTTTGTATTTTAGAGATCCAGAGTCACATAAGAATATTGACACCTCAGGGAAATTTTAACTCTTTTCCCCAGTGTTTCAAGCTTTGTGCTTGTGTGTATGTGTGGAATACCTACTAATAACTCAAGGAAAATAGTGCTTTGAGAGCATACTTAGGAAACAATGCGCCAGACAATGTTTGGATGGTGTCAGGATGACTCCCTGACTCCGACCCCTTACCCATATGAAACCAAACTGTCAGGAGTTCTTTCTTTTCTTTTCTTTATTGGCAATTTTTTGGCAATTTTGTAAGTACAGATTTTTCTGTAATTGTAGTAAGTGTATATTTTTTTTGTAATTAACTTTATAATGCCTTTTTTAAAAAATATTTTTAAGTAGTTGTAGAGACTAATAGTTTGCTATTAGGAGTTTACCCTTTAGATTGACGCTTAGAAAGTGTGAAAAACGGATCCTTTCTGAAAAATGGGTTTAAATTGGGGCTAGTGTGAGAAGCCATGAAATGTCCTGAGAAGGGTGAAGAAGCTCAAACCTCAGCATGGTGATGTGGTGGATGGAAGGGGAGGATGCAGGTAGAGAAAGTCCTGGGCAGGTAACAGACAATTCTGGTGTCTCCACGGTCTGGCGACACTGAAACGTTGATGTGTTTGCCCAGCCTCGGAGTCTTTGTAGCTCCTTCCTCCCTGCCATTTCCATCCTTTATGTCCTTGACCTTCAGCTTTCTGGCCAAGCAAGCAGCCTTTTAGGGTGTCTGAGAGCATGAGCTTCCTGACTGAGTCCTGGGAGCAGGGCGTGTGGCAGTGTCCTGGTCATCTACCCTGTCTTCTCCTAGGCTACTGCATTTTTTCCTCAAGGTGGGCAGAAGATGAATGACTTTTAGAGGATGACATTTATAGATAAGTTTTGTTTGCCCAAAGCAAACTGCCAATGTGAAATGATTAAGCCAAAGATAATTGAAAAGAAAATTTCATTTAAATAACAACAACCTCCCCCCACCCCCAAACCAATCACTGCTTGAAACCTACATTTCATGATGGTAACTTAAATAACAATTGAATGATACCAAACACCTCAGAACCACTCCTGAGCACCCCCAGATCAGGGTCCCCAGTTTAGTTCCCACTGGGGCTTTTGGAATCTTAACCGAAGGCAATTTACAGAGAGAATTTTCTTCTGTGACAAACATTAAAAGCGACTACAATTTGATTTCTCCCTTCTCTCTGTCCTCTCTCTCTCAGCTTGGTTTTCGCTTTGTGCTTGTTTGTTTTATAGATTAGGCCTGATTTTAAAGTATCTGTAAATCTTTCCCTAAGTAAAGGACAGCTTGCTGATCTGTATGCAAACGATATACTTGCCTGCCTTAAAAATTTAAGATTGACTTTGAATTGACCCCGTGCTTTATCCCTCAGTGGAGAAAAATGAAAGGATATTTATAATACCTGTGGACATTGTGTACGATACCAGTGGGAGTTTTCTCCAACAGTAGATGAATAGCAGAAACATGGGCAGACTAAAATGTGGCAGATATATGCAAAAGGCAGATTGAAACTGATTTACATAGCTGGGTATTACTTACTGTAGCTCTCCGTGGTTTCTCCCTTTCAGATACCTACAGTGCTATAATTTTTTTGTAAAAATAAAGACTATGAAACTGAAAAAAGCACATATATGATCACAGACCAGTTGAGCCCCCAAAAGTTTATAGTACAAGTTTTATTTTCTTCTTCCTCCAATATGTCATACTTAATGTTTACAATGACCTATTTACCACCTGGGGGCAAGCCACAAAAATCTCATTCATGTTAGAAGTTCATGTGCTTCAAAACACATACCCCATGGCACATCAGTTTTCACCATTAGCAGAGACATTCATTGTTTTATTTTTTGAACATCTTTTTTTTTTTTCACATTGCCTTAAAAATTAAAATAGAGCAGAACATTGACCTGGGATGAAATATGGATTTTTTTTACACTTCTTTCAAACTCAAATTTTATTAAGGTTATTGAAAATAAGGTCACTTCACTTAAAAATGCCAGAGAAACCCAAAGGATAAAATTGCATGAGATTAACATACCTATTCTTGTCCTACAACAAACATAGCTCATTCCAAACCTCAGCGATTTCTGGGACCGCACCATTTCAGAGCTACATTTTTTGGGGTTTAGTTTTTGTTTCCACAGTAGCACATTAACTGTCCTGTGTTCTCAAATGAGAATGCTGAAATTCTTCAGGTCACTTTGGAAGTGGCTGGAGCCAGGGTCTTCATGTCCTAAGGATTATGAGTTAAGTCTCTGACCTAAAAGTTTTGCATCCCTTGGCTCACAGTGACTCTGGAAGTGCTGGGACTGAGCATCCTGAAAGGGCATAATTGGTTTTTTTCCCCTTTTTTGGTTTTGTTTTATTGTTTTTTAGGGCCACACCAGTGGCATATGGAAGTTCCCACACTAGGGTTCGAATTGGAGCTACAGCTGCCAGCCTACACCACAGCTCATGGCGACGCCAGATCCTTAACCCCCTGAGCGAGGCCAGGAATCAAAATCTTGTCCTCATGGATGCTAGTCAGGCTCACTTCTGCTGTGTCACAATGGCATAGTCAGGTTCATTTCTGCTGTGCCACAATGGCAAATCCCTTTTTTTTTTTAATTAAGTTATAGTTGATTTACAGTGTTGTGCCAATTTCTGCTGTACAGCAAAGTGACCAGTTTTTTTTAATACACACACACACACACACACATACACACACATTCTTTTTCCCATATTATCTTCCACCATGTTTTGTCTTAATGAAATGGCATAATTTTGAAAGTAATTTAAGACAATGCCTCTTTTTTTTTAGCCTTTTTTCTCCCTTCATGAGAACCTTTTACTCATCACTTGTCATGTCCAGGGCTCACAGACTCTTTTCTATTCCTTTTATTTATCAAACTATCTGATATCAGTCTAATTCACTGAGTGCCTAGAAATAAATGTTTGTTATTGAGTGAATAAGTGAACAAGTGAATCTTTTACCTTCCAATTTGAGGATACTAATTTGAAAGAAAGAGTAAAGAGGATGAAATGGATCATACAGTATGGGTAGATCTTTCTGGCAATAAAAGAAAGAAAATCACGCTTGAGTCTGCTAACCCCAGGCTCTACTTCGTAGGGTAAGTGGGAGGAAATCTATGTAACTAAGAAAAGTCGATGTCTGTTTCAGGAGCAGAGGAAAAATGAGAGGTGGCAGGAGAGGGATAGAACCTTCTGGTAGGAATCAAAATATTCTAGTACCTTCCCATGTGTTCTGGCCTGACATCTTTATTGAGGGCAAAGGACTATCCAGAAGGGAAATTACTATGGTATGATGATATGTTCTACGGCAGAAGGAAGGAAGTCAAAGTGCCTGTTGGAATTTAAAGAGATGTTTGTAAAGTACAGGAGTAGCTGTTCAGGCTCCTAGACTTTGTGGGAGAAAGATTCTGGGTTTGGCAAGCCTGTTGTATTTCCCGCCCGCTCTGCAACGTAGGTAATGAAGCATGGAGCTACATTTCCTTAAGGTGGGAGCTCAGCCTCCTAGTTCCTAGGTGAGCTAACTTGGGCTTCAGGTTGCCATTTCTCTCTGTTTTTAACCTCCCAGTGGTTGCTTGTGTGGTGGGTGGAAGAGAAGAACAGGTTAATCCTCAAGGGGAATGAGGTCACCCCCTGTACGGGAAAGAAGAACTTAGGATTCTTCCACAGAATGTTATGCCAAATCAAGGGCTGAAATTTCTTCATACTTCCTTTTGGAGTAATTATCAAAATACTCTCTGTCTTGTGGATCACCATTTCTTTATTGGGAGAGATGAGAGTTAAATAATGTGTTGCCTTTACTGGGTGAATTTGAATTTTTATGACATTTCTTTCATTAGGCAGTAAGAGTTTGATCCTTATTAAGGAGAATTCTCTCATCATTATTCAGCTGCAGAAAAATTAAGGTATTTTACCAAAGCCTTCTTGGTCCTCTTCAGACAAAATCTGGAAGACAGCTACCTACTTTGCCTGTGCAAGGAGTGGCTGCTGGGAACAGAAGTGCCAAGTTCAACCTAAAAGGGGTCTAGACCCTCACACTGTGATTCTACGTCTCTTACCTTTTTAGAAAGAGAAAAATAGCAGGCCCTGACATCCAGGAACTGGTCCGATGCTCACAGTCAGCCCTCAGTGATTTTAGAAGCTGTCTGGGTGCTCACAGCTAGACGTGCTGTTCTCCTGTTGGGCATAAACAATCTCACAGAACACCAACCTCAGGCAAGAGCACTCTTAGCCTGTGATAAAATGAGAAAACTCAAGACCACTTCATAATTTTATTGAGCACAGAGAAAAATAAAATCACTTGTGCAACCCCACAAACTACAAAACACCCCCCTCTCTTGGCTGATATGAAGGACTGCTACCTCCTTACCAATCACAGCTTTAACCTCACTCTAGTGTGCCTTTCTGGTAAATATGATTTATTGAGATAGCCAATAAATCATCTTTATAAGATTTGCCTCTTTCTGACAGCCTTCAATCCAGAGAGAGCACTCCTAATTCCTTAATCCCTGCCTCAAACTACCATCAATCCTTTCTAATACTCTCTTACTGAGATACCCACATTTCCTCATGGTAGGTATTCTCCTTTCCTAACAAACCCCTGATTTGTTCATCCTTGGGTGTGCACCTAGTGACCTTTGGCTGGAATGAACTGACACCTCACTGATCCTGAAGTATGATAACCTTGACTTCTGTTGGATACTTCAGGACATTGGTCAGTGCTTTTCATACAGATGGTGGCAATATATGAATCAGCAGGAAGACTGACAGAGTTTATATATACATGGGAGTTGGGCCTCTGATTTGCAAGTGAAAGAAAACCCAACCCAAAAACTCACTATGAAAAAAAAAGGGGGGAGGAGAATCATTATCTCATTTAATAAAAATTCCATGAATACATCTGGCTTCAAGAACACCTGTATTAAAGAAGGACATCCTGCCATTTACAACAACATGAATGGACCTGGAGAACATTAGGTTAAGTGAGATAAATCAGACAGAGAATGACAACTACTGTATAATATCAATTCTATGTGAAATCTAAAAAAAGGCAAACTTGTAAAACCAGAGAGTAAAATGCTGGTTACCAGGGGATGGGAGGCAGGGTAGGAGAAATGTTGTTTAAGGGTATAAATTGCAACTAGTAGTAAATAAGTCCTAGAGATCTAATGCACAGTATTAGGAATACAGACAACAATATTGCATTATAATCATCAGACTTGCAAAGACACTAGATCTTAATTATTCCAGCTACTAAAAAGAAATGATCATTATGTGATGTGAGGGAGGTGCTAATTATCACTACAATGGCAATCATATTACAATACATAAAAGTATTGAATCAACATGTTACATATCTTACTTTTTATAATGCTGTATATCAAATATATTTCAAGAAAAAAGAAAGCCTACAGAGAAGATCGAAACAATATAATCAAAAGTTGTTTCTCTCTATCTCTCATTCTTTTTTCTGCTATATTGGAAATGTTCATCTTTTTTGTTGGTTCTCATAAGCCTGTCACAGTGCATCAGGAAAGTGCATTGTTTAACTGGCCTAGGCTGGGTCCTATAGTCCACCTCTGTATCTAGAAATGAAACCACCCAGGCCAAATGGAGCACGAGCTTAGGATACAGGAAGTGTCAGCCTAAAGTTCATTGCACAATATGAATCTTAATAGGGGCAGGGATTTGAAGGCAGAGACTGAAAGCTGGAGCAAAGAGGGTTTGTGGAAGCACATGTTTTAGAAGCTGTATAGATTAAAGTATACCCTCGTCATGCCCATGCTTGCTGGTATATTACTGCTTGAAGTAGATTTTAGAGCTGGGATGTTAATGGAAGAAATATTAAAAAAAAAAAAAAGTTCAAAAAGAGGTATTTGGAAACCAAGAGCAAGAATTTTCATCTGTATGATTAAAGTAGACGTGATCCTTGAACAACACAGAATTTTGGGTGTCCACCCTCTGTGCAGTAGAAAGCCCACGTTTAACTTCTAATCAGCCCTCCTTAACCAAAGTTCCTCTTTGTCCGTGGATTCAAACAACCTTAGATTGTGTGGTATGGTAGTATTTACTATTGAATAAAATCCATGTGTAAGTAGACTCCTGCAGTTCAAACTGCAGGTTGTTCAAGGGTCAACTATATAATCATGGGGGACAGTGTTTTCCATTGAGAAGTGAATACACACACAGTAAAACAGGCTCCATGGAAACAAGAAGTGACCTAGTTTTCCTCTGCCTGGATAGCTCTCACTCTTACTCCTCACTGCTTTCCTAGTCATCCTCAGGTATAATCAGCTAAAGAATATATCCTTTGTGCAAGTCTTTCCCAACCCTTTAAAAGTCAGAGTCCATATGCTATAATTTTATTTTATTTTAATTTAATTTTTTAGGACCACACCTGCAGTATATGGAAGTTCCCAGGCTAGGGGTGGACTCGGATCAGCAGCTGAGGTCTCTGCCACAGCCACAGTGATGTGGGATCTAAGCCACGTCTACAACTTACACTACAACTTGTGGCAATGCCAGATCCTTAAGCTACTGAGAGAGGCCAGGGATTGAAGCCACATCCTTACAGACACTATGTCAAGTTCTTAATGCACTAAGCCACAATGGGAACTCCCATGCTATAAATGTTATAGCATCATTTCCTTAAAATATGCATAGCATTTATCACAATTTTAATCTTAAATGTATTTATATTATTGCTTGCTTAGTATTTGTCTTGTCTATTAGACTGCAAGGTCCATGAGGGCAAGGTTTTTACACCTAGTGTTTTATCTATCACTTATGAGGTATGCCCTGGATAGATGGATAAATTAATAAGCAAAATCCCCAACAAGTGCTTTTAAAAGTATCTAAATATACTCCTTTTCTACTAGAGACTATGTTGTCTTCTTTTTTTTTTTTTTTCTTTTTAGGGCCATGTCCATGGTATATGGAAGTTCCCAAGCTAGGAGTTGAATTGGAGCTACAGCTGCCAGCCTACACCACAGCCACAGCAACTCGGGACCTACAGCACAGCTCATGGCAACGCTGGATCCTTAACCCACTGAGTGAGGCCAGGGATCAAACCCGTATCCTCACAGCTACTTGTTGGATTCGTTTCTGCTGAGCCATGTGGGAACTCCCTGTGTTGTCTTCTCCTTAAAGCTAGTGAAGGGTGAACAGATATTCAGCCACATCAAAAGAGAAATCCAAAGCCTACATTGTGACCTGAAAACAGAACGATGCCTTTCAGCCTTATAATCTTGAGAATTATTATGGAATGATCACTTGCAGTTTCTGTTCTTTGCCACGCCATGATGCCATGGGAGACTTGAGTCCAAAGTGGGCAAGTTTTATTTCAGACCAGCTGAGCAAGATCTAGGTCACTATCATTGGCCTAAGAACACACACAGACACTTCTCACACACACACACTAAAGGCTTTTTTGATTTGTTTGTAATCTCTATTCCTAGTGACATGGTTCTTTTTAATAAGTAAACTGAGACAGTGATTTTTCAAGCCACCATTGGGGAAGTACCAATTTTTGAATTTTCAAACTGTTGAGGAATACCTTTTTAAGGTAGAGTAAAAGTAAATTACTAGTAAACTAAAATAAGCAAAAACATACAAAATACACTCCCAAATCTTCAGAGGGGAAACAAATACAATTTCTGTTTTAAATCACTAAATAAGTTTCTAAACACTCTTAACAGTGTACTTTTCTTGTTTTTCATGGCAGCCTTACTTTATGTAAGTCTAATATCTTACATATGCAATGGCACAAAAATCTCAAGACACCAGTTCAGTTCACACATAATGTGTGTGAAACTTCCAGCAAATTGTTGTCTCTCTTCTCACCAAACAAGTCTGTGAAGGTAGGAAAGTAAATGTCAGCAGATAAACTTTCTGTTCAATTTGTGAAGGTAACAGGATTATCACCATTTGGGGTTCCACGTGACTATTTAAAAATGTTTTTTTGATCAAATATTAAATATTAAAAAATTCCGGAGTTCCTGTCATGACTCACCGGCTGGTGAACCCGACTATCATCCATGAGGATGTGGATTCGATCCCTGGACTTGCTCAGTGGGTTAATGATCCAGCGTTGCCGTGAGCTGTGCTGTAGGTCACAGACGTGGTTCAGGCCTAGTGTTGCTGTCGCTGTGGTGTAAACCAGCAGCTGTAGCTCCAGTTCAACCCCTAGTCTGGGAATCTCTATATGCCGTGGATGCAGCCCTAAAAAGACAAACAAACAAATAAATAAATAAATAATTCAGTGGAAAACACAGAGATACCTAAAAAAGAGGGTGAACTGAGTGATACATTTTATATTTGGGCAATATTTTAAAACTCCATATTCACCTCTAAAGATAAAAACGCCTTTCTTTTAAATCTGGGGCTTCCATTTCTATCACCCTAGAATTTAAATAAAAAGAAATGGGTGGACTAAAGCACAATAACGTATTTGCCCTCTTATAATAAACATCACATCATAAGAATGGTAAATGTGACGATGTGAAAATGATTCTGTTAACTTGTGACCAGGATGACAAAACACTTCATTTCACATCATTTGGTTTTCTAGACAAAATACACCACTGGGATGAAATTAGATTTCCTTTGACAGTCTGTGGAAGGAGGAAGGATCTGTGGAAGAACTCCATTATCATAATTGTGAGATTAAACACACACACACAAACAGCATCCAAGTTATATAGCCCTGGGAGACTGTAAAACTTGATTATTGCCAAGGTGGATTGGAATATTAATTAAAAATAAGACTGACATTTGAAGCGTATTTTAGATTTCATGGCAAATTTCATCGTTCTAAATATAGTTTCAGATAATTATGACACATTTGGTGCTAAGCTATTTTAGAATTCAAAACAGTTCCATCTTGGAATGGTTACAGCAAATCAGGGTGTTTGATCAAGGCTGCAAAGAAAAGAGACCAGATTTAATATTCCAGGTCTCCTTGTAGTCTGCTTTTAGGTTTTATTTTCTGTGCAGGCTGAGTTGGTAGAGTTATGCAAGGTGATGGCATTTGGAGCGCAAATGGGATTTGACATTTTGAGTGTAAATAAGAATGGTTTGTCTTCTTGCAATATAAGTCACTCTTCACCAGCAGTTAAAATAAAATGAAAACCACAGGAATGTAGCGTTATTCATTTTCTTGCATACACACCAAGGAATTTTATATTCAGTTATTGCTATGAACATTATTTCACCCTTTTCTTTTCCAATTTATTGCCTCATTACAGGGATTGATAATGATATTTCTTCTGAATGATTATTATAGACATACTTTTTAAACTGTGGCTAGGAGCTGGAGAAATAACTTTTATCTTCTCTTTAAGGGGCTCCTACATGGCACTCTTACTTTTCCTAAGGTACATAAAGATTGAGAAACTATGATTCTTTTTTACTTTTTTCCTTCTAATGGTTTTATGGGAGTACAGAACAAAGCATGTGTAATGCACCTTAATTTTCTCCCGAGTCTCAAAATACGTGGGGAGGTGGCAGGAGCAAACTGAAAAAAGAAGAGTTAGAATTCTGTGCTGGAAGGAATGCTGAAATCTAGGGATGCTGAAATAAGGTCATCAGGATCTCCCAACTTTTCTCACAGTAAGGAATATGAAGGACAGAGAAGGGAATTTAACAAAGTTTACCAAGCTAGCTCGTCAGAGAACTGGCCCTACAATATAGGTCAAACAAATAAGCTGAGTGTGTCATTTCATCATCCTGACCTTCTTTTGCTTCATGTGTAAAATTAAACTATTAGATAAGTTAATCTTCAAGTCCCTTCTAGCACTAATATTTCAAGAATTGAGTTGTCAAATAGTCAGGTTTAAGTCCTGGCTCTGCCTCTTTATTGCGTGTGTGATCAGGGGAGGGCTGCATAAACTCTCTAAACCTATTTTCTTGGCTGTACATTAGGGGTTAAATAATTCATCCAACACATATTTTTTTGAATTTCTCTCTTGAGCTAGGCAATGAAGACACTGGAGTAAATGTGGTGGAAATGTTCCTGCTCTTGTAGAGTTTACATTCATCCATCAATTAATTCATTTATTTGAAAAATATGATTGAGTGCCAGTCATTTCTCAGGCAATGTGATAGGTGCTGGGGACATATCAGAAAATATTCCTAGAGTGGAGGCAGGTGGCCAAAAAGCTCCAGCAAATAGCAGTGGGTAGGATGATAGAAACAATCATAAAAATGAGAGAGGAATAAGATAGGAGCTATGTCCTTTATAAGGCACTCAGGGACACCTTCCTTATAAAAATGACATTTAAGCTGCATCTTAAAGGACCAAAAGAAACTATGTAGAGTGGAAGAGAAGAACCTAAGTGTATCTGAGTAAAAGAAAGAAATTCACTGTAACTGATAGACGTAGGATGAGATGGCCATTGGAGAAATATTCAAAGGCCAGACATGCATGGGCCTTAAGAGTCTGGCTAGTCTGAGTTCATTTAAAAGCTCCTGAAGACTTCTGGGTAGTCATGGTGAGCTATGAACCATCACTTGACCTAATTTATGTTTAGCATCTTTCTGGCTGTGGGTAGTCATGGTGCGCTATGAACCGTCACTTGACCTAATTTATGTTTAGCATCTTTCTGGCTGTTTTTTGGGTTGAGGAGCAGCAGCAAAGTAAGAAGGACCAGTCAGTAGCATGTTGCAGTAATTCAGACAAGAGATGATGCAGATGGCCTCCAGTGGAGGCAGGCAGAGGAAGTGGAGAGATGCAACTGATTGCAGAAACAATTTAAGTAGAACACTCAGAATTTGCTAGTGAAGTTCAGAAAATGGCAAAATTAAGGGTGCCCCCTAGTGTTGTGGACATAAGTTTAGGGAGGGAAATCTGGAGTTGCATTTTGCACCTGCTGTATTGAGATGCTGCCAAAAAAAAAAAAAAAAAAGAGTGGAGCTGTCAAATCACCAGTAAGATATGTGAAATATGGGCATCACGAGGAAAGGCCACAAGAATAGATGCAGTCGCTAGAGAGAGAAGAAACAATAATGGTTTAATTCTAAGCCCCAAGGAACTCCAGTATTTGAAAATCATAAGAGCAGTTCTCCGAGGACTACCAAAAACAGTCAAAGAGGGAAGAGAGGATAAAGACATAGTGATATTAGAAGCTACTAAAAAGGAACAGTTAAAGAATGAGTGGGTGGAATTTGCCAAAGCATAGTGGAGATGAGAGAAAAATATCCACTGGAGTAGACAACATGATGTTTGATGGTCATTTTAAAAGGAGAAAATTGAGTGACATATTGGAGGAGGAATCCATTCTGGAATGGACTGAGTTGTGTAATGGGATAAGGAAGTTGAGGTAACACTTCTGAAATGTTGAGCTAAGAAGGGAGCAAAAAACTGGCAGTAACTTGAGACAGATGAGGCTCCAGGAGTGTTTCTTTTCCTTTTAAAAGCTGGAAGGGGAGTTCCCATCATGGCTCAGTGGTTAACGAACCCAACTAATATCCCTGAGGATGTGGGTTCAATCCCTTGCCTTGTTCAGTGGGTTAAGAATCCAGCGTTACCATGAGTTGTGGTGTAGTTTGCAGACACAGTTCAGGTCTGGCATTGCTCTGGCTGTGGTGTAGGCCAGCAGCTACAGTTCCAATTCGACTCCTAGCCTGGGAACTTTCATGTGCCATTGGTGCAGCCCTAAAAACACAAAAGACAAAACAAAACAAAACAAAACAAAAAACAAGCTGAAAGGTGTTGTACGGTGTTGGTATGCTGGTGGTAAATAGCCAGTGCAGTAGGAGTACAGGTGGCAGGGTGGTGCAGAAATTGATATTATAAAACATAAAGAGGGGAACTGAGGGGAAGGACAGTTCGTGAGACGCTAAGGAAGGTTGGAGTCTGGATCTCAGTGTGTAGCACATAGCGACTGGCCAGTAAATACAGGTGTAGAGGATGGCAATGGCTCTAAGGAGCTTTTCCTCATGTCTGCATTGGCCCAGCCTGGGAAGAGGCTTCAGGTGGAGAGAGGATCCAGGAGTGTAGAACAGTAGTGGGATCACCAGCTTTTCAGGTACAGTTATCAATGGCTTCCTAATGTAAAATAGCGAATTTAGAAGAAAATATCCTTGACAATAAAGACAATCACAGAGCAAGCCTAGACAGGGCAAAGAGATCTGTAGGGCCATTAGAAAAGAATTCTCCTCCTCTGCCTCCTCCCCACCCTCAGCCACTCAATACCATTTCCTCTCGAGTACAAAGTGGTACAACCCCATGGAGAAAAATTTGGCAATACCTAATACAACTTTGCATGCCATTTGCCTTTTTCCAAAGCACTTTCTCCTCTGGGAATTTTATCCAGAAGATACACTCCACAAACATGAAAAACAAAAACACATGCAGAAGATTCATCACTGTGGCATTATTTGTATAAATAAAATATTGGAAGCAACATAAATGTTCATTCTTAAGAGGCTAATTGGATAAACTATGGTACATTCATACAATGTGATACTAAGCAGTTGTATAAAATAATGAGGTGAGAAAAGTGATTTCCAAGATATATTGACAAGTGAAATATATATATACACACACACACACATATATATACATGGAGAGAGAGAGAGAAATAATGAGAGATAGAGACAAAAAGATAGGTGGGTGGGCATAGAGGGATGGAAATGGGCTAAAAGTGAGGGACCTCTTTAAAAAGAACTAGTTTTGACTTTTGTGTAAATATTAAAAATTTTCTAAATAAAAAGTAAGATACATGCAAATAGATAAGTACCAAGTTTAGGGCAGTAAAAAATTTGTTAAAGTATGATTCAAAATCCAATTTTTGTCAATTCTGATTGTGGATTCTTTTTATTATAAGTCCTTTCCTTTTGTTCCTATAGCCAGTGCCCTAGGTCTTTACTTGATTTTCTCAAGCTTAAAAATACTGGGTCAGTACTGACCTCCATTGTTCTGACCCCATAAGCAATTTGATTATGTCCGAATTGCAGGCTGTCATTTGCTGCCATATTTTGCCATAAGGTAGTAGCATCACTGTCTTAAAATACACTGTTAAAGTAGCTCTTAATACACGCTCTTAAATGGCACCTGGCCTCCTGGGCCCAGAGCCAAGCCATGACGTGGTCCTTCTGCCTCTAGTTTTTGGAGCAACCTGTAAAAGTGACCCTTGGAAAGGATTTCAGCTATGAGAGGGACATGTGGTTCTCTTAACCTGGAAGACCTAGCTGTCTCCTTCTGACGAACACTAGAAACAGTTAGTCAGTGTGACAACCTCCTCACTCATTCCAGGGGTAATTGTATCAACTTAACACTGTGGCCTTGGGGGATGGGGGCTGTGAGCAAGTAATAGGATTTAAACTCCAATTCTTTTCAGCTTTTGGCTAGGATTAGCAAATAGAGACAAATAGAACCCCTTTGCCATTTTTATAAATCACAGCTTTGATACAGGTTTAGATTTGAAACACCTGAAATTTCTCCAGAGATGACATATAAAAACTACCAGTGGAAATGGACAGAAAATTTACCTTTGGTTCAGGAATCTGGCTCAGTTTCTCTCCCAGATGGTATTTGGGGAAATGATCTACATAAGGTTTTTTTTTTATTATTATTGCTGATCACTCTATACTCCTTCTTGGTCATTTGTCAACAAATCACTCCAATAAAAGTACTTGTAATAAATCCCATGTTCCCTGTGGATTCATCCCCTTATAGGTACAATCCTTCTTGGAGATATTGCTGTTTGGTGGTTTAATGTCTTTGTAATTTAAACTGTTTCAGGTAGAAGGAAGAAAACAGTCTCATCTTCTCAAAGTAATGATTTAAAGCTATGAACTGAGAGTTTCATGGCTCTGTTGTTCCTATCTTGTTTCTGTGTTCCTTAGGGTGTGCTCCAGCTGGGGTGGGGATAGTTAGGTCTGAGAACTATCCCAAATCAAGCAAATGTGTTTATTCATGTAGGAGAAAAAAAGACATAGGGGACACATGCTTAAAATTTACAAATAGAAGGGATATCATTAAGAGGAAACAGACTGATCATATTTCCAAGAAGCCTGAACTGTAAATATCAGTGGCAAGAAACAATGGAGTAGGTTTAAATTTAATAGAAAAATGAATTTTCTAACACTATCCGAAAGATTGCTCAACACTAAAAATATACAAATAGAGGTTAAATAACTCAAAATGATCATTTGTTAATCTCCAACATCTCTTGTCAGTTTTAAGAGTCAATTCATTCATTAACTCATTCCACACTTGTTCATTCAAGCATTGATTATTATTGGGGAATTGGTATCTATACCAGGTTACTGTCTAGGTATTGTAGGAACAATGATGAATGACCACAGAGGTGGCATCTAACATCACAGTCTGGTAGAGAGACAATGACCAAATAATCGCATGAAGAGTGTAAGATGTGAAACTTGGCTGAGGATCTTGAAAGGAAGGGATGTGGTCGTATGAGAGAGCATAGGACAAAGGGAACTCCTGACCTTGATGACAGTGGGTGGGGTTGTGAATCAGGGCTTTCCTGTTGATGTGATGCCTGAGTAGAAAGTTGGGAGATAAGTAGGAGTAAATCTGTTATAGTGGGCAGAGGAAGAGAGGGGAGAAAGGGAAGAAGAGCTTTCTAAGGAGTTTGACCGGCATTTGAAAAGCCCTGTGAAGGGAGAGATCATGATGTGTTTACCCCCATCCTTCCTTTGGGTAGTAAGAAGGACCTAAGGCTCTTGTTAAGTATTCTGCTTTCTTGTTAAGTTTACCCATTAAAGTGCTAATCTAGCGGGCTTGGAAATTTTAATTTATCCAATAATTTCAGTGATTCTTATCAAGAAAGCCAGCATGGCTGAAGTATACAGGTGGTAGGGATGTGGGATGAGAGGCAGGGTATGTCCAGTACTGGGCATTATCTTGAGTATAATAGATAGAGGAACTGATAACTGAAAAATGAGGGGACTTTTTCTGACAGCTTCAATTTTCTCTGTGATGGAAGGAAGAAAGATGGTTGGCTGTACATAGTAAGGGCAGCCTGAGCAGGCATCATCACAGTTTTGAGGAAAATGGAGAATTGAGAGGGTTGTTTAGTTAGATGAAACTGGTAGGATTGATGGGCAGTGTCGAGGGTTCACTTGAGGTTTGTGATTATGTATTTATGATGACAACAATTTGCTCTGAAATTATTAGATGTTTAAGTGTTGCCAGAGAGAAAACCCAACAGCAGTGTTGATCCCAGGTCGAATTTAATAAAATACAAGGGCATAAAGGAGTTTGGGGTATCAACAAGAGTGGTTTTTTTAAAATAACTTACTGGTTGATTTTTTTTTATTAAAGTATAATTGATACACAATGTCTCAGGTGTATAGCCAAGTGATTCACTTATATACATACATATATACATATATATATATTCAGATTATTTTCCTTTATAGGTTATTACATAATACTGAGTAGAGTTCCATGTGCTGTACAGTAGGTTCTTGTTGATTATCGGCTTTATATATAGTAGTGTTAATACCAAGTTCCAAATTTATCCCTCCCCCCTATCTTTCCTCTTTGGCAACCATAAGCTTGTTTTATATGTCTATGAGTCCATTTCTATTTTGTAAATAAATTCATTTGTATCATTTTTTTAGATTCCACATATAGGTGATATCATATGCTATTTATTTTTCTCTGTCTGACTTACTTCACTCAGTATGATAATCTCTAGATCCATCCATGTTGCTGCAAATGGCTTTATTTCATTCTTTTTTATGGCTGAGTAGTATTTCATTGTATATATATATCACATCTTCTTTATTCATTTGTCTATGGACATTTGGTTGTTTCCATGTCTCAACTATTGTAAATAGTGCTGCTATGAACATTGGATGCATGTATCTTTTTGAATTATGGTTTTCTCTGGATATATCCCCAGATATGGGATTGTAGGATCATATGGTAACTTTATACTTAGTTTTTTAAGGAACCTTTATACTGTTCTCCATAGCAGCTTTATTAATGCATACTCCCACCAACAGTGTAGGAGGGTTCTGTTTTCTTCATACCCTCAACAGCATTTATTATTTGTAGACTTTTTGCTGATGGCCATTCTGATCAGTGTGAACTAGAGTGTTTATTTATTTGTCCTTGCATGTGGAAATTCTTGAATCAGGGACCAGACCTGTGCCACAATGGCAACCCCTAGCCACTGTAGCAACAACGCCAGATCCTTAACCTGCTGTGCCACAAGAGAACTCTGAGAGTGGTTTTGAAATGAATGATTATGGCATATAAACTGGATAAGAAGGGAAGTGAGGAAATTAACAGACTGAAGAATTGCTTAGCATGTAGGGGTCAATAGACTAGAAGTTCTGATGACTCCAAAGTGGGAATAGTTGGAAGTACAGTGTCATAGTCAAAGGGTAATATGCTCAGGTTCACAATTTGGAGATAGAATGGTCTTATATAACATTGATGTCCACCATATTACAGGGTCTAGATAGGTTTCTTAGGGTTGAGTAAAAAGAAAAAGTTATGCAAAAGAAGCAGCCAAATAAGTGAAAAACAAAATCCACTCATCTCTGCTGCTATGATATACGAGAATTAAGACTGGAGGAGGTGATTTTACTTCAAGGCATGGTCTATTTTTGCTTCCACTCTACTAGTGTGTGGGTGGCTCTAGGTCAGGAAACTGGGTAGGATGATGAGACTGGTTTAGGTCATCATAAGCCACAAGAAACTTAGGGGTCAAGACAGCAATATATCAGGCCTGGGAGCCAACAGAAGCCAGGAGGACATCAGTACTAGAGAAAGAACATGGCAAGTGGCCAGAAGTTGATGAGATGATTAGCAATGGGAAGATCTATAGATACTGAGCAAGAACAAGAAAAAGAAAGATTGAAAAATAAGCAGAAAGCCAAGCAAAATCAGGAACTGAGGTGAAGATAGGCTTGAGAGCAGGTGCAGGACACCTGTAGTGAAGGACTCACCTTGCTGGGACTCACCTGAGATGTGTTATTTCCTTGTGACCCTGATGAAAACTGATCCAGAACAAGCATGGCCTGCAGATGGTAGTAAATGAAAGCAGCCAGTTGATAGGAAAATGTCTGGTTGAAAGAAATGCTTGGAAACACATGGTCCTTTGTCTTTGAAGATGGTCCTATTGTATTTTAGATTCTTAATTGGGATTTGCAGCCAAGAAAAATTTCTTCTTATTTTCCTTTCCCTTGTGGTATCTTATTAGCCTGTATAGCCACTGGAAAATAGAATTATCATGCTTCATATACCCAGAAATAACATTTCTTCAAGAATTCATCAGATGGGGTCTGAAAATCAAGTAAATACACTTACCCTGTCCTTAAAGCAAACCAGAACATCCGATGCTAGAAAGCTGCATATATTTTAAGATGATTCATTTAGAGGAAAATGTGATGAAAGAGCCTAAGCAATACTACATTTTGACCCAGGCCGGAGGATGACCATGACTCAGAATGCCTTGCAGTAGCCCTGTCTGCTATGCCTCATACATAGGCCAGAGTGTCCCTAGAGCCAGTGGGTTGGGCCTAGCCCCCCCACCCCCACCCCAACAGGCACCCCCTTCTAAACCAGATTCTGGTATCTAGGACCTTGGAATTCTTGTTTAAATGGCTTTGACTCGGCTTTCAAAGCCTGAGTGGGTCTGCTTCCTGAATCTTTTGCTCCAAAAGACAAAAATGGCACCCCTGGTGGGTGCACTCTAAACTCAGTTGTGACCAAGGGAGAGCTGTTTGTGGAGGTTGTGTTTGGAGCTTATATATACCATCTGTGTGTCCATATATGTGCAACCAAGTAGGAAAAGGAACCAGGAGGAGTAAAAGGAAGGGAGAATACAAAAGGTCACAGGCTGGGAGCCACGGGCCATCTTTCCCTGCACTGCCATGTTCTCAGAACTCAGAATTTTGAACTCAGACCTGATCCTTCAGGTTTTATGAAATTCTATTTGTCACAGAAGAGGAGGAGAACATATTCTATTTAACAGTCTGTTAGCTCATATATGTCTTTTAAACAGACATATGTTACATGGGCCTCCAGCTATACTCTTCCTAAGCTCCAAATATTTGTGACCGGCCTGGTTTTATGTGTACAGATCACTCTAACTTTCTGTGGTCCTCCATCATAGCATCGGTTGGTTCCTGTTTATGTACCTATCTCTCCTCTTGGACATTTTGCTCCTCAAATCACCTGCTTATCTTTAAATTCCCCAGCAGGTAGCGAATTGCCTCGTGACACATAATATATTCAGTGTGATTCACCCCTCCATCCCTCACCCTGGATACTAAAGTGAGAACTGCATTCTATATCGGGGTTCTATGGTATAGAACAGAGGCACCAGAGTTCCCATCGTGGCTCAGTGGAAACGAATCTAACTGGGATCCATGAGGACACAGCTTCAATCCCTGGCCTCTCTCAGTGGGTTAAGGATCAGGTGTTGCCATGAGCTGTGGTGTAGGTCACAGATGCAGATGCAGCTTGGATCTGGCGTTTGTGTGGCTGTGGTGTAGGCCAGCAGCTACACCTCCGATTCGACCCCTCGCCTGGGAAACTCCATATGTCATGGGTGCAGCCCTAAAAAGTCCAAAAAAAAAAAAAAGGCAGAAGCACTATGCAAACATGCAAAATCCTAGAGCTCAGAATTACTGAGAATGAAATGCTAGCTTTCTTGAAAATTTGCAGACTCAGAGTTTTCAACTTTCATGGATTGTGACTGTGACATGTGGGGATGCTCACCACTCTACTAATGAGGACTAGATCAAACTTCTATGCATTGTGGGAGGGGCAGGAGTTCAAAGTCTTATCTAGAAAGTGAGGTGTATTAACCGTGTGTTTATTTTCTGAAATCTGAATCTTTAACATCTGGGGCCTTGCTGGCCTTGGAAGGATGGTGCCTCCCAGGGTTGGCCAATTCCTAGAGAGAGTAAATCACTCACCCAGAAGTGTGCCTTTCAAATGCAAACCATAATGAGGGCTCTTGCCCACTGGTTCCCTCTCTCCCTCTGCCTCCTGACGAACCCCAGTTTTTCCCCCTGGGCCCCTCACATTGTGGTGTGTCTGCTTCTCTTCTGATCTGTGGGTATAACACCCATCTTTTCAATGGCAGTTAGACCTTACCATACCTAAATAATAACAAAACATGGAGCAGCAAGTACCTTTGAACTTCCCCATTGCAGCCCTTTCTTCCCTTTCAGTACTATGTCCCACTCCCCCCATGCCCCCTAACTGTTTGCTGTTAATACTGCTGCATCCCTTCCTAGTGAAAATGTCTCCTAGCTTGTGAAGAAAATTCAAGTAAAGTTTATTTACAGAGGACACTCTTATTTACCTAAATTTCTTTTTAACTTATTAGTGCTTTTTACTTACAAAAATCATACACACTAGGAGTTCCCTGGTTAAGGACTCAGCATTGTCAATGCTGTGGCTTGTGTTCGATCCTTGGCCAAGTAACTTCCATATGCCGCAGGCACAGCCAAAAAAAAAAAAAAACCCAGCAAAAATAATACATGTTATAAGAAAGCTTTAGTACAAAAATTTATAAAGTAAATGAGTTTAAAATATATAGGTGTTACCATTCTGACTCAGCAGGATAAAAACCCACCTAGTATCCATGAGGATGCAGGTTCAATCCCTGGCCTCTCTTAGTGGGTTTAGGACCTGGCGTTGCTGCAATATGCAGGGTAGGTCACAAATGGGGCTCAGATCTGCTGTTGCCATGGCTATGGTGTAGGCTGGCAGCTCCAACTTCAGTTCAGCTCTTAGCCTGGGAACTTCCAGATGCTGCAGTTGTGGCCCTACAAAGAAAAAGAAAAGAAAAAAAATATAAAGAAACACAATGTTTATTCCTTTATCACTGTATTTCAGGGTTCTTTATTTGAAAGCAACAGAAGTCTACTCTTGCTAACTTAAAAAGAAAAACAATTTGTAGGAAAAAATAATTTAAGGTATTGTGTCTGTATGTAGGGGACAGAAAGAATGCCTTTTGTTGTATGGAAACACATTTCTTCTTTAAAGAAGAATGGAAATAAAGGTTGGAGAGCTGGTAAAGATTTGGTAAGGGCATGAATTAGAGCAGTGCTGGGCATTGTGGTACAGAACCTGTGTGGTAAGCATGTATCATCTCTGTCCCTTTTTGTGCTTCTGTAAATGCCATTTGAGATTCAACTTCCCAGGGAAGTGTCAGACTGCTTAACTTCATTCACAACCCTTCCTCTTGGCCAGGGTACCTTGACTGACAAAAGGGGAGAGATGGTCTCCAGAGAAAATGCATTTCCATTACCAGAAGCTGAGGGAATGAATTTGTAAAACAAGAACTTCAG
Organism: Phacochoerus africanus; assembly: GCF_016906955.1. Lineage (NCBI taxonomy): Eukaryota > Metazoa > Chordata > Mammalia > Artiodactyla > Suidae > Phacochoerus > Phacochoerus africanus. The sequence continues at coordinate 230,613,509 of NC_062545.1, forward strand.
GTGTTCAGTATAATTTTTCACACATCTGTATGTCTTGGACATCATTTACAGCAGCACATACAGATCTATGCTTTTAATAAGGTGCAATGTTTTCTGAGTACAGATGAAATATATGGATGTCAAAACTTTTCTGAGTAAGGAAAGTTATTCTGGAGTTTCCTCTCATCAGATTAGACTAGCTGATTTTAAACTACAGGAGTTTTTGTTCTTTTTTTGTGGCTGAGTAATAGTCCATTGTGTATATATACCATGTCTTTTTAATCCATTCATCTGTTGATGGACATTTAGGTTGTTTCCATGTCTTGGCTATTGTGAATAGTGCTGCAATGAACATACGGGTGCATGTGTCTTTTTTAAGGAAAGTTTTGTCTGGATATATGCCCAAGAGTGGGATTGCTGGGTCATATGGTAGTTGTACATATAGCTTTCTAAGGTACCTCCATACTGTTTTCCATAATAGTTGTACTCATTTACATTCCCACCAACAGTGTAGGAGGGTTCCCTTTTCTCTACACCCTTTCCAGTATTTGTTATTTGTGGGCTTATTAATGATGGCCATTCTGACTGGTGTGGGCTGGTATCTCATGGTAGTTTTGATTTGCATTTCTCTAATAATCAGTGTTGTGAGTATTTCTTCATGTGCTTTTTGGCCATCTGTATATCTTCTTTGGAGAAATGTCTATTCAGGTCTTTTGCCCATTTTTCATTTGGATTATTGGCTTTTTTTGCTGTTGAGTTGTATAAGTTGTTTGTATATTTTAGAGATTAATCCCTTGTTAGTTGCATCATTTAAAACTATTTTCTCCCATTCTGTAAGCTGTGTTTTTGTTATTTTTATGGTTTCCTTTGCTGTGAAAAATCTTGTCAGTTTGATTAGGTCCCATTGGTTTATTTTTGCTTTTATTTCTGTTGCCTTGGGAGACTGACCTGAGAAAACATTTGTAAGGTTGATATCAGAGAATGTAGGACAAAATAATGCCATTTGCAGCAACATGGATGGAACTAGGGATTCTCATACTAAGTAAAGTAAGTCAGAAAGAGAAAGGCAAATACCATGTGATATCACTTATATCTGGAATCAAATGAAACTTTCCACAGAAAAGAAAATCATGGACATGGAGAATAGACTTGTGGTTGCTAAGGGGGAGGGGGAGGGAGTGTAATGGACTGGGAATTTGGGGTCCAATAGATGCAAACTATTGCCTTTGGAATGGATAAGAAATGAGATCCTGCTATATAGCACTGGGAATATATCTAGTCACTTATGATGGAGCATGATAATGTAAGAAAAAAGAATGTATACATGTATGTGTAATTGGGTCACCTTGCTGTACAATGGAAAATTGACAGAACACTGTAAACCAGCTATAATGGAAATAAATAAAAATCATTAAAAGAAAAAAATGTATAAAAAAATAAACTGCAGGAGTTTTAATTGGCCCCCTATTTTCACATGGTTTGCTGACCTCAAAGTCTAACTGGCCCACACGGCTTAAACAGCATTGAAAATTGACTCTTGCCCTAAAAACTACATTTTAATTTGGATCCAACCTCTTGAAATAAAAATAGGTTAGCATATGTGTGCAGGAACTGTTGATTTTGCATTCCAGGTACACTTGCAGAGAGCTCAGTTTGTAAACTTGCAGCTTCTGGCTATTTCCATAATAATAATGCCTATTTATTAAGCCTCTACCGCACACTAGGCACATTACCTACTTTATCTCTATTCCTTATAGCCACCCCAGGAGCTAGGTGCCGCTAGCCTCTAGTGACAAACAAACCGAGGCTCCTTAGGTGTTAACCATTTTCCCAAGGTCACAGAAAAGCTGAGCTGGGATTTGAAATCAGGTCCCTTTGCCCCAAACCCTTGGCTCTTTCCATGCTGCTGTGTATGGAAACCTACACTCAGCAGTTCTGCTTAAGCCCCCTCTCCCCAGCTTCCACTTAGTGTTTGTAGACATATCTACCTCCAAAGTTATACAGGAAATGCCTCTGAAAATACAGATTATTTTTCATTATCATTGTGTATCCCACAGCAGTTATCACGGTGCTTTACACAAAGTACATGTTCTTTCTATTTCTCACTAATATGTTCTCTGTTTCTCCTCTGTTTGCAAATACATGTGCCCACACACTCACACACACACACACACACACAAATGGTTGGGGGAAAATGAGTTTTTAAGACAACATAGATAGCCATTGACTCTTTCCACTTTCTAAAGTTAATTACTCAGCCATCTCTTTGTCTAAATAAAAAGATTGAAAAGCTGAATGGCTTCTCTCTAAAAACTTAAAACTTCTACAACTGCAAATGTTTCATCAGTAGTTGATCCACTTGGCTCGGGTTCAGAGGGAGAACAAATGAGTTAAAAAAAAAAAAAAAGTCTTGAAAGACAAACAGTACAGAAAGTAAATTTCAAGGAGCCAGCAAAATTCTAATCTATACAAGTAAAATAGTTTTGTGCAAATTAAAAATGAGGTGAGTGACCTTGGGCAGGAAGATAAGTGCTAGTAAAAGCCAAAACTTGAGAAAGAGCTGAAATACTCATGACTAAGTCAGGTCCAGAGGATGAGAAGAGTCAAAGAAGGTACTACAAGTGGGGAAGCTGAGGAGATAGGGGACAGAGGGTCATTTGAGCGAAAGTATCCATAGGAGAAAAATGCCCTTAAATGTACTTGAATTTTAACTTATAATGCAGTCTTTCACTTCTCACCAAGAAAGAATCTCTGAAATAATTTTATTCTTTGTTTTAAGAGCTAAGGTTTGTATAGAGAAATATAAAATTAGAATTGAGGAAATTTATTTTGGATGACTCAGATCTCAAATTTCTGATAATAAGAATAATGGGACCTGGATGTGTGGGGCAGAAAAAAGGAGAAAGGAAAATTGAATTATCTCATTTTTCTCCTTTCCATCCTAATTTGTCTATTTAAATAGGTCATTGATACATCCTGTAGAAATAAGCCTGTTTCACTACTTCAACAGGCAATTGGTTGAATAGCTTTTGTTTATCTAATTTTGAATTCATGTATGGATTTTAAAATACATATTTTTTTAAAGTCCTACCATTTACACGCCTGGTTTTCCTGGTTTATGGGAATGAGAATACTGCACCTTGACTTTTGAAGATGGTTCTCAAACTGTCCTGTGTGCAAAGACTTGCTGGGGAATTTCTTTAAATTGTATATTCCCATCTCCCCACCTCCAGCCCAGTCTAAGTCACTTGGGTTGTGGTTTGATCCTGGACTCTGCGTTTTGAAAATAATCCCAGGTGATTCGGATGTAGGATCCTAAAACTATACTTTTAAAAGTATCGGTTTATGTAATAATCCCAAAAGCGTGATGAATGAAACATCTGGTTGTGAAATATCTCTATATCAAATTGTTATTTTCCAATTCATTTTTAGTCTTTATAATTTATGATTGTTGGATGGCCTATATTCATGGATTATGGCAGAATAAAGCAGAGGATGTTCCAATACCATCTAGCTATAGCTCTAAAGAAGGAGTGTATGGCTCTTAAAACATAGTGTTCATGCTTGAATGGGTATGAAGAACCTATCAAAATTGGGGCAGAGAACAGTGGCCCACCTCACCTGAAAGCGAAAGGAAGACTCCAACTATATCCCTTTCAGTCTTTTTCACATTCTCCCTTAACACTAACATGCTAAAATCATTCTCAGAGTGTTGGTGGAAATATGATTTTATTGATAGACACTGCTTTGTATATTTACAAATAAGTGCATCCAGTTATAAGAAGGGCATTTTTTTTTTTTAACCTCTGTGAAGGTAGCCACAAATTTATAGGCTATGGCTGAGAAATAGTGTCATCAAATGGACAGAATGAATACTCAGAAATGAGAACTAAGGTTTATAAGTTAGAGTCTGAGTAGGAGGGTCTGTGCCTGTGCTGGAGGAACAGAGCAGTATGTAGCTGACTGGCTTCACTTGAAATTTTTGATTAGAAAGCTGCAATGGTTCCTGTCCAGCAAAGCTGTTACAGTGCTTTCACAGAGTATGACAGATTTAATGAATGGGCTCCCCTCACAGCAACGAAGCAAGAAATCTATTTTTCTCTTACTCAAAAAAATGGTCAAACCTTGCAGAGGTAAATTCAAACTACAGGAAATTTTTGTGTTTTGGAATAGAAGAAAGCACTATGAATTCCTATGATTTTTATCATCCTTATAATGGCATCATCCACTTTGTAAAATGTCTTTACATCTGCTTCAAAAGGAATCTCTAGGGAGTTCTTTTACGGTGCAGCAGGTTAAGGATCCATCATTGTCATTGCAGCAGATTGGGCCATAGCTGTGGCATGGGTTTGAGCCCTGGCCCAGGAACTTCCATATGAGGTGGAGCATGGCAAAATAAAATAAAATAAAATAAAATAAAATAAAATAAAATAAAATAAAATAAAATAAAATAAAATAAAATAAAATAAAATAAAATAAAATAAAATAAAAGGAGTCTTTATCTGGTGGGAATATTCCTTAACTTCAATATGGATTTTCTTTTTTTTTGTCTTTTTGCTATTTCTTTGGGCCGCTCCAGCGGCATATGGAGGTTCCCAGGCTAGGGGTCCAATCGGAGCTGTAGCCACCGGCCTACGCCAGAGCCACAGCAACTCGGGATCCGAGCCGCGTCTGCAACCTACACCACAGCTCATGGCAACGCCGGATCGTTAACCCACTGAGCAAGGGCAGGGACCGAACCCGCAACCTCATGGTTCCTAGTCGGATTCGTTAACCACTGCGCCACGACGGGAACTCCCAACATGGATTTTCTAAATGAAGTCAATGTAACTATCAGTCACTATAAACCTAATCTTCCAAGCCACTAATCAAAGAAACAATACTTAATACTAATATACTGTGTAATATAATGTAAATAAATTTAAATTAGGTAAAGCAATGAAATCAATAATGTAAAAATTACAAACTGATAGTTCTATTGATTCAGCATGTATCAAACTGGTTTAGACTGAAAAAAAAAAATTGGTCCAACTCTTTTAAACTAATTCAAACTAGCTCTAACTAGTCCACAAGATACTTTTAACTTGCTCAGTTACTTAACTTCCTTGTCTCTCACAAAATTTTCATCTACCCAGTCTTATCCTAAACCTTGCCCTCATCAGAAGTTGCATCACCTCTGAAATTTCTGTGTCAAGCAAATCAGTGTTAGAGCACTGAACTGCAATTTATTCTTCCAGTCCATAACTCTTCTCCCTTTCACTCTTCATCCCCCTGCTGTCTCTGTTTCCTTCTTCACTCAACTTGGATTCCATTTCTAATCCATCATTGCAGTTGCTTTCTTGAAAATAGCAATGGTTCAATTCCCACTCCCTTTTTTCTGTATTTGTACAGCAAAATTCCAATCTTGGTCAAACCAAACCATTCACTTCTTCCCTTTCTGTACTGGAGGAGCAGAATATTTGGGGGGAGGATATCACAATGTATCTGACTGCCTTCACTTGAAAGCCTTGACTAGGAACCCAAAATAGTTACTGTCTGGCAATCTTGTCACAATGCTTTTACTGAGAGTGGTTTTTCTCCATAGGGACAAAACAGGAAAGCTGTTCCTTTTCTCCAGTGACTGCTTTCCAACCCAAGGAGTAAGAGTTCTGTTCTTTACCCACTGATGTCTTTTCAGGCATATTCTGGATGTTCTGATCTCTTTCAGCCATATCAAACATATTCTCAGGTCCAAAAAAAGTGTAATCCAGTCTCAATTACATTTTGAGCTTATCATTCAATTAAAAGTTTCTCCTGTTCCCCAGCTTGGGACTGATCCATGGCTTGAAGATATTCTTTGAAGGAGAAGAGCATAGTCTATATTTTCAATATTTCTTCACCTTGTTTTTCCATTTCTCTACCCCACTCCCTTGTTATGTTTATGTTGGAAACTGGAGGGTCAGGATCAGAAAAGCTTTAGTGAAAATGGGGAAAGACCTTTTAACTTAGATAAGGCTAATGAAAGTTCTCTCTTTCTGTCTGTTAACCTCTGTCAGGTCAGGTATTCAAATGCTGGCTCTTTTGTTGTCTTTAGTGGCCCCCTAACAGAATCTTTAGGAACCTCCTTCCCCAGCAGAGGGAATCTTTGTTTTATAGGGTTAGCAAATTCCTGTGACCCACCACCTCAGCTTCTGCCACCAGCTCTACCAATACCATGACAAGATCTACATAAACAGCCTTTTAAACATGGTGTTCCCTCAACCTTAAAGGCAAAGAATTCTTTGAGCAAAAGTGTTGTAAGAATATTCATATCTGACTCCCCTCTACAGCAACCACTTGGATCCTACAGTAAAAAGTGCACATCCTTGGTCTACTGGATCAACACTTTTCAGGATGATTCCAATACCGAGCTCTTTTCTTGTTCTCTTAATATAAGCAGGTGAAAGCAGGAATCAAGTACCTGCGGCCTTGTATTTTTTTCCTTGAGGCTCCCTCTAATGACTCCCTTAGAGTTCTACCAGCCTTCTACTGTCTATGCGAAAGGTAGTCGACTTCATCATTCAAAACTCCATCTTTCCTCAAAATTCCCTTTTTTTTTTCCCTTAGGGTGGCTGATTGTAGTGATTTTTTTCTATTCTTTTTTTTTTAGGTTTTCTTTTATTATTGTTATTATTTTTTTAATTGTTACTTCCCCAATACAGTTTTTTTTTTCCTATTGTACAGCATGGTGACCCAGTTACACATACATGTATACATTCTTTTTTCTCACATTATCATGCTCCATCATAAGTGACTAGACATAGTTCCCAGTGTTACACAGCAGGGTCTCAATGCTAATCCATTCCAAAGGCAATAGTTTGCATCTATTAACCCCATGCTCCCAATCCATCCTACTCCCTCCCCCCCGTGGCAACCACAAGTCTATTCTCCAAGTCCATGATTTTTTTTTCCGTGGAAAGGTTCATTTGTGCCATATATTAGATTCCAGGTATAAGCAGTGTCATATGGTATTTGTCTTTCTCTTTCTGACTTACTTCACTCAGGATGAGAGTCCCTAGTTCCATCCGTGTTGCTGTGAATGGCATTATTTCATTCTTTTTTATGAGTAGTATTCTGTTGTGTATACATACAACATCTTTCTAATCCAATCATCTGTTGATGGAAAATTGGGTTGTTTCTATGTCTTGGCTATTGTGAATAGTGCTGCAATGAACATACGGGTGCATGTGTCTTTTTTAAGGAAAGTTTTGTCTGGATATATGCCCAAGAGTGGGATTGCTGGATCGTATGGTAGTTCTATGTATAGATTTCTAAGGCCGCTCCATACTGTTCTCCATAGTGATTGTACCAGCTTCTATTCCCACCAACAGTGAAGAAGGGTTCCCTTTTCTCTACACCCTTTCCAGCATTTGTTATTTGGGGGCTTATTAATGATGGCCATTCTGACTGGTGTGATGTGGTATCTCATGGTGGTTTTGATTTGCATTTCTCCAATAATCAGTGTTGTGAGCATTTTTTCATGTGCTTGTTGGCCATCTGTACATCTTCCCTGGAAAAATGTCTATTCAGGTCTTTTGCCCATTTTTCCACTGGGTTGTTGCCTTTTTTGCTGTTGAGTTGTATAAGTTGTTTGTATATTCTAGAGATCAAGCCCTTGTCCATTGCATCATTTGAAATTATTTTCTCTCATTCGTAAGTTGTTCTTTTGTTTTCTTTATGGTTTCCTTTGCTGTGCAAAAGCTTGTCAGTTTGATTAGGTCCCATCAGTTTATTTTTGTTTTTATTTCTGTTGCTTTGGGAGACTGACTTGAGAAAATATTCGTAAGGTTGGTATCAGAGAATGTTTTGCCTGTGTTCTCTTCTAGGAGTTTGATAGTATCTTGTCTTATATTTGAGTCGTTAAGCCATTTTGAGTTTATTTTTGAACATGGTGTGAGGGTGTGTTCTAGTTTCATTGCTTTGCATGCAGCTGTCCAGGTTTCCCAGCAATTCTTGCTGAATAGACTTTCTTTTTCCCATTTTATGTTCTGGCTTCCTTTGTCAAAGATTCATTGACCATAGGTGTCTGGGTGTATTTCTGGGTTCTCTATTCTGTTCCATTGGTCTATATGTCTGTTTTGGTACCAGTACCACACTGTCTTGATAACTGTGGCTCTGTAATATTGTCTGAAGTATGGGAGGGTTATGCCTCCTGCTTGGTTTTTGTTTCTCAGAATTGTTTTGGCATTTCTGGGTCTTTTGTGGTTCCATATAAATGTTTGGTCTGTTTATTATAGTTCTGTGAAAAATGTCATGGGTAATTTGATAGGGATTTCATTGAATCTATAAATTGCCTTGGTAGTATGGCCATTTTTAAGATATTAATTTTTCCAATCCAGGAACATGGAAAAATCTTTCCATTTCTTTGAATCCTCTTTAATTTCCTCGATTAGTGTTTTATAGTTCTCAGCACATAAGTCCTTTACCCCCTTGGTCTGGTGTATTCCCAGGTATTTGATTTTTTTTTGTGGTGAAATTTTAAAAGGTATTGTATTTTTGTATTCCTTTTCTAATATTTCATTGTTAGTATACAGAAATGTGACTGATTTCTGAATGTTAATCTTGTATTCTGCTACTTTGCTGAATTTATTGATCAGTTCAGGTAGTTTTTGGGTTGAGTCCTTAGGGTCTTCTATATATAGTATCATGTCATCTGTGTACAGTGACAGTTTTACCTCTTCTCTTCCTATTCGGATGCCTTTTATTTCTTTTGTTTGTCTGATTGCTGTGGCTAGGACTTCCAGTACTATGTTGAATAACAGGGATGAGAGTGGGCATCCTTGTCTTGTTCCTGATTTTAGTGGGAAAGCTTTCAGCTTTTCTCCATTGAGTATTATATTTGTTGTGGGTTTGTCATAAATGGCTTTGATTATGTTAAGGAATGTTCCCTCTATACCCACTTTGGTAAGAGTTTTATCATGAAGCGATGTTGGTCTTTGTCAAATGCTTTTTCTGCATCCATTGAGATGAGCATGTGGTTTTTGACTTTTCTTTTGTGAATGTGGTGTATGATGTTGATTGATTTGTGTGTGTTGAACCATCCTTGTGCACCTGGGATTAATTCCACCTGGTCATGATGTAGGACCTTTTTGATATGTTGTTTGGTTCCAATGGCTAAAATTTTGTTGAGAATTTTTGTATCTGTCTTCATCAAAGATATCGGCCTATAGTTTTCTTTTTTGGTGGTATCTTTGTCTGGTTTTGGAATTAGGGTGATAGTGTCATAGAATATCTTTCAGAGTGTTCCTTCTTCTTCAACTTTTTGAAAAAGTTTAAGGAGGATGGGTGTAAGTTCCTCTTTGTATGTTTGGTAGAATTCGCCTGTGAAGCCATCCGGTCCTAGACTTTGATTTGTAGGGAGTGTTTTTATGACATATTCAATTTCATTGCTAGTGATTGGTCTGTTTGGTTGGTCTATTTCTTCTTGATTCAGTTTTGGCCGGCTGTAAGTCTCTAGAAAGTTGTCCATTTCTTCTAAATTGTCAAATTTGTTGGCATACAATTGTTCATAGTATTCTTTCATGGATTTTTGTATTTCTGCAGTATCTGTTGTGACTTCTCCTTTTTCCTTTCTTATTTTGTTTATTTGGGTTTTTTCTCTCCTCTTCTTGGTGAGTCTAGCCAGAGGTTTGTCAATTTTGTTTACCTTTACAAAGAACCAGCTTTTGGTTTGATTGATTTCTTCTGTTGTTTTTTGAATCTCTATTTTATTGATTTCCCCTTTTATCTTTATGATTTCCCTTTTGATCTTTGTGATTTCCTCCCTTCTGCTGACTTTAGGTTTTGCTTGTTCTTTTTCTAATTCATTTAGGTGGTGGGTTGTTGATTTGAGATTTTTCTTCTTTTTTGAGGAAGGCCTGTATTGCTATGAATTTCCCTCTGACTGCTTTTGTGGTATCCCATAGACTTTGAGTGGTTGTGATTTCATTATCATTTGTCTAAAGGTATTTTTAAATTTCCTTATTGATTTCCTCATTGACCCATTGTTTTTTTGTTTGTTTGTTTGTTTGTTTGTTTGTTTTTTTAGTAGCATGTTGTTTAGTCTCCACAGAGTAATTTTTTCTCATTTCTTTTCCTGTGGTTGATTTGTAGTTTCATGCCATTGTTGTCAGAGAAGATACTTGAAATAATTTCTATATTCTTAAATTTGTTGAGGTTAGCTTTGTGCCCAAATATATGATCAATTCTTGAGAATGTTCCATATGCACTTTAGAAGAATGTATATTATGATTTTTTTGGCTGTAATGCCCTGAAAATGTTGATGAAGCACAACTTTTCTTTTCTTTTTTCTTTTTTTTTTTTGTCTTTTTGCCATTTTCTTGAGCTATTCCTGAGGCATATGGAAGTTCCCAGGCTAGGGGTCAAATTGGAGCTGTAGCCGCCGGCCTACGCCACTGCCACAGCAACGCTTGATCTGAACCACGTCTGCGACCTACACCACAGCTCATGGCAACATCAGATCTGTAATCCCCTGAGCAAGGCCAGGGATTGAACCCGCAACCTCATGATTCCTAGTTGGATTTGTTAACCACTGAGCCACGACGGGATCTCCAAGTCTAACATTTCTGTTAGGTCCTTTAGGATCTCTGTTGCCTTATTGATTTTCTTTCTAGAGAATCTGTGCATTGATGTGAGTGGGGTATTAAATTCTACTACTATGATTATATCCTCATTAATTTCTCCTTTTATGTCTGTTAGTATTTGTTGTAGGTATCTGGGTGCTCCTATATTAGGGGCATATATGTTGACAATTGTAATATCCTCTTCTTGAATGGATCCTTTAACCATTAAATAGGGTCCTCTTTGTCCTTCTTTATGGCCTTGGTTTTAAAGTCTATTTTGTCTGATATGAGTATTGCAACTCCTGCTTTCCTGTCTTGTCCATTGGCATGAAATATCTTTTCCCATCACCTCACTTTCAATCTATATGTGTCCTTTGCTCTAAAGTGAGTTTCTTATAGACAGCAGATTGAAGGTTTTTGCTTTTATTTCCAATCTTCCACCCTGTGTCTTTTGATTGGAGCATTCAGTCCATTGACATTTAAGGTGATTATTGATAGATACGTATTTATTGCCATTTTAAACCTTGTTTTCCAGTTGATTCTATGTTTCTCTTTTCTTCTTTTCTTTTTTGGGTTGGATGGTTTCCATTTATTTTATGCTTAAGTACTTTTCAGTTTTTGTGAATGTAATGTTCAGTTTTGATTTGTGGTTGCCCTGTTTTTTAGGTACGTTAAGCCCTTCCTATATCTGCTTGCTTTTGCCTGATAGTCATATAGGCTCAAACACATCATTAAAATAAAAGAAAGAATCTATATTTTCTTATTTTCCTTCCCTACATTGTATGGTTTTGATGTCTTTTTTTTTTAACATCTTCATGTTTAGATCTGTATGCTGGCTTATTTAAGTGACTGCTCTCCAATTGTGGTTTCCTCCATCCTAATTCTTCTTTTTCTCTTTTTTCTCTCTCTGTTTTTTTTTTTTTAATTTAGAGAAGCCCTTTCAGTATTTCTTTTAGAATGGATTTAGTATTGCTGTACTCTTTTAGCTTTAGTTTCTTGGAGATATTCTTTATTTCCCCTTCTACTTTAAATGATATTCTTGCTGGGTAGAGTATTCTAGGCTACAATTTTTTTCCTTTCAGCACTTTAAATATATCTTGCCACTCCCTTCTGGCCTTAGTGTTTCTATAGAGAAATCAGCTAATAGCCTTACAGGGGTTTCCTTATAATTCATGCTTTGCTTTTCTTTTGCTGCCTTTAGAATCCTCTCTCTTTAAGTTTTGCCATTTTTATTATAATATGTCTTGGTTTGGGCCTGTTCGGGTTCAACCTGTTTGGGGCCCTCTATGTTCCCTGTATCTTGATATCAATATCCTTTAGATTTGGAAAGTTTTCAGCCATAAGTTCTTCAAATATATTTTCAATCCCCTTTTCTTTTTCTTTTCCTTGCTAAATGGCCCACTTTATATTATCCCATAGGTCTCTTATACTGCTTCCATGTTTTTTTTCATTTGGTTTTCTATCTGCTGTCCTGATTGGGTGATTTCCATTATTTTATCTTCCACATCACTAATTCATTCCTCTGCATTATTCATTCTGCTCTTTATTGGCTTCAGCTCAGTTTGTATCTCTGAAAATGAATTTTCTAGTTTTTCTTGTCTCCTCCCTATATTTTCTAGATCCTTTCTAAAGAATCTGCATTACAGTTCATATCCTCTCTTAATTCCTTCAGTATTTTCAATATCTCCCTTTTGAACTCAATGTCTGTCAGACTGCAGAGGTCTCTTTCATTGTTGACTGTTTTAGATGAATTCTCCTGTTTCTTTAACTGGGAATGGTTTCTGTGATTCTTCATCTTGCTTGTGTTTTTCTTATTTTTTGAGTTCAGGGAAGCCAAACTGTAGTCTTGTAAGGCAACTTCTATGCAAGAATAACCCTTTGTATTTTTGGGGTGTTTCTACTTATTTTTGGTGTGGAAGTTTGAATATTTGCTATTTCTTTCTTCAGTGTGAGCAGGCTGTTATTTCCAGGATGCTCAGTGTGTTTTCAGGGAGAAGGAGGCAATGGGTAGGGCCAACAGTCAGTGCCTGGTCATTGAGTTCTCAACAGCAGCAAGGATCTGCAGGAAGGTGGCACAGCCTACCTAGTTGCAGGGCCCTGGGAAGCAGTAATAAGCTCTAGGCATATCTTCAAGGTGACCAGAGCATTTGGTGGTAGCAGCAGCAGGGTGCATGAGTTCCCAGGGGAGTGAGAGTAACAACAGCTTGTGTTTGATTGCAATGCCCTCCTCTGAGGTGATTGGAACCACACGTGGTGCCTGTTCAGGGACCCCTATTGGGAGCAGGCCATGACCATCTCTAGAGTCAGTGATAACTGTGGTTTTTTGCCCCCGCCACCTTTAGACCATGCATGAAGCAACCCGTCTCACTTAGCCCACATATGAGTGCTGTACAGGGTGCTCCTAGTTGCAGGATCCTGGGAAGTGACAGAGATCAAGTGTGTCGGTACTGCCCAGAATGTTTGGTAGTGGCAGCAGCAGGGTGGGTGTGTTCCCAGGGGCACGAGAGCACTGACAGGTGGTGTTCGGTCACAAAGCTCTCCTCTGTGGTGCCCTTTAGGTGAATTTGGCTGCAAGTGATTTTTGTTCAGGTATCGCCAATGGCAGTGGGCCACGCCCACCTCTGGAAACAGGGATAACTGTGGTGGTTTGCCTCTGATGCCTGCAAACCACGCAAGAAGCACCCTGTCCCACTTGGCCCATGTGGGAGGTACTGTACCAGCTGCTCCTAGTTGTGGGGTCTTGGGAAGGGACAATGACCAAGTGTCTGGCTGCCTCCCAGAGCATTTGGCAGTGGCAGCTGCAAGGTAGATGTGTTCCCAGGGGAGTGAGAGCAACAGCATATGGTGCTTTGTTGCAATGCCTTCTTTTTTATTTTTGCCAACCCCCCGAGGTTACTGGGCTCACAGGTGGAGCCCACTTATAGACCCCCAGTGGTGGAAGTCACGCCTCCCTCTGACATCTGAGACAACAACCACAGTCTGTCCCTGACACCTGTAGATTGTGCAAGAGGCACCATGTCGCACTTAGCCCCCTTATGCCCTTAGCCCACACAATAGGTGCCTGGCCACCGGTAGCCTGTACAAGAAGCGCCTAATCTCCCCTAAAGGAGCAAGAGGCTTCTTGCTGCCTGTAGCCTTCACAGAGCTGCCCACCCTCTAAGCCCTCAGGCATGTGCACTCTCCAGTGCAAGGAGTTTCCTGTGGATGGCCTGCTCCTCCTCCCCTCCCTCCCCCCTGCCTTGCCTTTCCTGCAGGTCTGGACCTTCTCCTAGGTTCCCTCTACCATGGCATTCTCCTCCTTAGCCCGTGGCACACTGCTCCTTAGCCCCTCATGCCATCTCTCTGGGACTGACCTCCAGAGCCTGAGTCTCAGCACACAGCCCCCACCCGAGTGTCTCAGGCTGTGGTGTCCAGGCCAGTGGTTCAGATGATCTGTGTGGCTCTCACTCTGCTTTGCTATTCTCAGTCCATCTGATGCGCTTTTCTCAGAGACTTTGAGGTCCTGCCAACTCAGCTGATCTTTGGTCAGTTAGGTGGCTTCCCCAAAGGTGGGTTCCTTTTCTTCTTCACAGCTCCCTCTCGGGAATACTAGCCTCATACTGATTCTTTTTCTCTCTTGTTTTTTCTTTTGTTCTACCCAGTTATGTCAAGAGTTTCTTTCTTTTTTGGAGGTTTAAGTTCTGCCAGCATTCAGTTGATGTTCTGTGCGAGTCATTTTACATGCAGATGTGTTTTTTGATGTGTTTATGGGAGAAGGTGTGTGCGACCTCTTACTCATCCGCCATCTTGCTCCGCCCCCAAATTCCTTTTCAAACAGTCCTCCCCCATGAATTCTTAGACCTTGGTTATAATTTTGTGGGCTATAGTATGTGATGATATCTGGACCATTTTGCTATCTTTTTGCAGATCCTTCATACCAGTATCTAGCAGACTCTTCAATTTCTCTCAGTTTTGGGGCTCTAGCTGAAATTCTGAAAAATAGGAAATATCTCATCCAAAATCCTTCTACATCTGTAATTTATTTCTTTTAGTCCTTGAAATGACTATTTTATGCCTTATCCTTTCTCTTCATGTCTTATACTCATTTTCTTCCATCCTCTCACAGCTGTTGACTTTGTCTTACACTTTGTTGAAATAATAAATATCATGATAAGGAAACTAAATAGGCAAACAGCCATATTTTATACTTTCCTTTTTGTTTCCAGGAAGAGTTTTCCCTTTCAAGTAGCGTTTACTGTGGTGAAATTTCTGAGGTTATTAGACTGGGGGTGGGAGTAGGGGGAAGATCTTTTGCAAAATTTGTATTGGAAGACAAGAATCAAGTGGAAATAAAAGGGATACTAACTGCAGCTTAAAACGTGGCCACCAAAATGCAGAGGACAAAATTATTTAAACACAGATTTAAAAAAATATTGCTCTCTTGTAATAGTCTGAAATTATGTACAGATTTATTTTATTTTTAATTTTCATTAATATTAATGCCGGTATATGTTTATTTTTATCAAAAAACACCGAAATACCTTTACCTGTTGTTTTGCTTTGAGAACGAATAACAGTAACCCTCAACTAGTTGGGGAAAAAAAAAGGAAAATTTATTATCTCACATGCAAGCCAAGTTGAGATAAGTTTATGACTTCAGTGATGTCATGAAGGACTCAGGTTCTTTCCATGCTGTGTCATTCTGAGGATATTAGTTTCTTCCTCACTTTGGCTTCCTCTTGGTGGTTACATCAGTCCAGGCATCAAATTCAGACATGTCGATTTTGAGAGAAAGAAGAGGAAAGCAGTGTCACAGGAACCCTCCTTTCATATCTCATTGGACAAAACTGGGCCATGTGATGTCCTTTAATCCAGCCACTGGTTAGAGGTATTGGACTACCATGATTCACTAGATTAATCAGGATTTACCTCCTGGTTAGAGGTGGGATCATGTTTCCTACAGAGTGGAAATCTGAGTTCTGTTCTAAAGGAAAGTGGCAAATGGAACTCTTGCAGGTTTGTAATGATTGTGAGTATCCAGTTCTGTTAGCCCCTCCCCCATTCCTGCATGTTATTCAGCAAAGTCATTCCTTCAGTAGATATTTATTGAGAATATACAATCAGTCAATCATGTTCTAGGTACTGGAGACACGGTAGGAAATTTCTTCAATTTTTACTTCTGGTGCTTAGTCCATGTGCATAAATGTAAGTAAATTTTACTTCTTCTGGTGCTTATTCCATGTGCTTATGGTACAGTTTCTTGAAATATCAAAATTAGGCACTGTCCATTGACTTCCTGCCATGAATCACAAGAATTTAATTCTTTCATATTACTACCAATCTCCTTTATGTCTCTCCTACTAACATAGTCCCTCCATGAATCTTCAAATAGGATTTTTAAACCTCTGTTTCTTATTTAATAAATCACAGGCAATCTCTCACCCTTCCCCAAAAACCATTGGCATTTCAATTCATAATAGCCATTTGACAATAGAAATATGAACTCTTTCTTAAGTCTTTTCCTTTTTCCAAAAAATCCCCAGTGCCATTTGCAATTGCTTTTAATTTCCACCTTTTGGTGCCTTAGAGGTGGTACTTCTTTTCGTATTGCTTCTCTTTCAGACAAGGACATAAAAAGTGAGAGTTGAGATTCTATTTCTTTGGGGACTCAGGAGCTGAGGACAGTGGCAGAAACCTAAGGCAATGCTCTCACTTTACAGACAGTCTCTTGGTTCCCAAATTCATAAAATAAAGTCATTAGTCCTTCCTCCATGATCCTCATCCACTTTTTACCTCTGAGTCTTCATCAGCTATATCTTTTTTTAATATTGTCAATACTAAGTATATTTACATTTCATACCTTTTCCCTTGATTTACCCTTGTCGATGCTAAAAGGTGAAAATCAGTAAGTAATAATATTAGAGTATGACTATGTAAATATTTTCTGCTGCAGAATCAAATATTGTGCTCAGATTACACTTTTTTCCTCCATGAGTCAATGTCATTCCAAAGAAGTAATTCCTGTCAAAAGTTTGACTGGATATTTTTTTCTCTCTCTCTCTTTATTATTATTATTTTTTTTTTGTCTTTTTGTCTTTTCTTGGGCCGCTCCCATGGCATATGGAGTTTCCCAGGCTAGGGGTCTAATCGGAGCTGTAGCTGCCAGCCTATGCCAGAGCCACAGCAACTCGGGATCCGAGCCGCGCCTGCCACCTACACCACAGCTCACGGCAACGCCGGATGGTTAACCCACTGAGCAAGGGCAGGGATCGAACCCGCAACCTCATGGTTCCTAGTCGGATTTGTCAACCACTGCGCCACGACGGGAATTCCTTTTTTCTCTCTTTAAAAAAGAAGCCATCAATTATCATATTATCAAGTTATTCCAAATTTTTAACCACCCTGTATAACTGAGAAATACCCAACAACTGATCTCATGAATGGCTTCCAAGTTAGTCAGGCAAACGAACCCCTGGCTCACCAGCTTTATGAGCCAGGGCTTCTCAGGCTCACCAAGCATACAGAGGTTGGCCTCCAGGAGCACGCAACTTCCTCCATTTACTTCAGTGTGCCTGATATAGGTTACCATTATTTGTGCCATGATATGATAAAGACTGACAGGATCTGGAAACCTTTCAACTTTCTTTTTTTTTTTTTTTTCCTGACAGAGATCTCTCAGAATCTGAGGTTTGTTGCAGAGTTATCATCTCAGTATTTCTCTGCTCTTCTGGATTGGATTTGTGGTTTTCCTCGATCCAGTGTTCTCTTCTTTCTGGGTTTACTCTCTCATTTTCCTAAAGTCTAAGAGGTATTCTGACACAGTTTCCAATGTGGGGGTGGGGTGGGTTCCCACATCGCCAACAACCAGTTCTCTGACACTGTCTACCTGAAGGTGGCATCAGGCCCCACAGGGTAAGGGCTTATTCCCATAAAACTGCTCCTCCCCACCCTAACTTCAGATGCCTTTGGCAAGCCAGGATTGTCACCTATGCTCCTGACAAATCAGCTCTAGATCAGAGGTTCCAGCCTCCTCCTCCTCAGGTTTAATCTGCTAAAGCAGAACTCAGAGATACATTTTACTTACCAGATTACCCAATTTTTAATGAAAGGATACAACCCAGGAACAACCAGATGGAAGAGATGCATAAGTGAGGTATGGGGAAAAGGCCTGGCACTTCCATGCCCTCTCCAGTCTCACTGCTCTTCCCAAATCTCTACCTGTTCACCAATCTGGAAACTTGCCAAATTTGCGCCTTTTGGGCTTTTATAGAGGCTTCATTACATGGTCACAATTGATTAAATCACTAGCTTTGACAATTGATTCAACCTCCAACCCCTCATTTTTCCCCAGATGTTGGGGATGGGAGTAGGACTAAAAGCTCCCGTTGTCTAATCACCAGGTTGTTCTCCTGGCAACCAGTCCCCATCCTTAAGTGCCTCCCAAAAGTCAATTCATTCACATAACAGAAGACACCTTATTTCTCTCACCACTTAGGAAAGGTTTAGGAGCTCTGCCAGGAACAGGGACAGAGACCAAGGATATATTTCTTATAAATCACAATATCACAGGTCTATCTTCAAATTATTTCCTAGAAAGTATACTGGGAGGCAAGACTTCTGAGTCTCCCATTTCTCTAAATATCCTTATTCTGCCTGCACACAGGATTGATAGTTTGGCTGAATATAGTTCTCTCAGAACTTTGACAGCATTGCTTAGTTTTCTACCTATCAGTTCTTGATGAAAAATTGGGGCCACTATTTTTTTTTGTCCATGACCTGAAAGCTTTTAAGATCTTTGGTTTATCCTTGATCTTTTGAAATATCAGGGAGGTGTTTCTTTGGGCAACATCCATTTAGCCAGCTGGGCACTCAAACAGCCTATTCATGTGGATATCCCTGTTCTACTTAGGTCTAGAATATTTACTTCTATTTCTCTCAAAATTTTCCTTCCATCTTCTCTATTCTTTCTAAAACTTAAATCAGATACATATTGGGCCTCCTAGATAAATCTGTTTTCATTTTTTTTTACCTTCATGTTTTTCTGTCCCTTTATCTCTTTATTCTATATTCTTAGAAGCTGTCCCAATTTACCTTCCAAATATGGCTATTAAAACCCAGAGCAGGAGTTCCCATCATGGCTCAGTGGAAACAAAGCTGACTAATACCCACAAGGATGCAGGTTTTATCCCTGGCCCAGCTTAGTGGGTTAAGGATTTGGCATTGCTGTGGCTGTGGTGTAAGCTGGTGGCTACAGCTCCTATTTGACCCCTAGCTTGGAAATCTCCATGTGCCATGGATGTGTCCCTAAAAAGACAAAACAAACAAAAAACTCAAAGTCTTCCTTACTGTGAAATTTGGGACTGTCCAAGTGTAAAACCTGGTTATTTGTTGAGCCCAAAGGATAACATCCCATTCACATACACAGAGCTTTTGCTCAGCCCTCCTATTGCATACTCTTCTTTTGTTGTTAGATTTTCCTGAATTTTTATTCATTTATTTTTTTAAATTGAAGTATAGTTGGTATACAATATTGTTTGTTTCAGGTATACAACATAGTGATTCACAATTTTTAAATGTTATATTCCATTTATAGTTATTATAAAATATTGGCTATATTCCCTGGGTCATACAATATAGCCTTGTAGCTTATTTTTAAATTTATTTTATAGAAGTATAATTTATTTACAATGTTGTGTTAATTTCTACTGTACAGCATAATGACTCATTTGTACATATATATTCATTCTTTTTCATTATGGTTTATCACAGGATATTGAATATAGTATATATCTGTGCTATACAATAGGACCTTGTTATTTATCCATTCTATATATAACAGTTTGCATCTGCTAATACCAAACTGCCAGATTTATCCCTCCCCTATCCTCCTTCCCCCCTTGGCAACCAGAAGTCTGTTCTTGACATGTGTAAGTCAGTTTCTATTTCGTATGTAAGTTCATTTGTCATATTTTAGATTCCTCATATAAGTGATATTAATATAAGTGATATGGTATTTGTCTTTCTCTGTCTGACTTCATTTAGTATGATAATCTCTAGGTCCATCCATGTTGCTGCAAATGGCATTATTTTATTCTTTTTTATGGCTGCATAGTATTCCATTGTATATATGTACTACATCTTTCTTCATTCATTTATTGATGGATCTTAGATTGCTTCCATGCCTTGGTTATTGTAAATAGTGCTGTGATGAACATGGAAGTGAATGTATCTTTTCAAATTATAGTTTTGTCTGATGTATGCCCAGAAGTGGGATTGCTAGATTGTATGGCAACTCTATTTTTACATTTTTGAGGAACATCTATACTATTCTCCAGAAATTTATGTCAGATAATGTTTTGCCTATGTTCTCTTCCAAGAGCTTTATGATGTGTTGTCTTATATTTAAGTATTTAAGCCATTTTTGCATTTACTTTTGTGTGTGGTGTGGGGGTTTGTTCTCACTTCATTGATTTACATGTGGCTATCTAATATTCCCAACACCACCTGAAGAGACTGACTTTTTCCCATTTTATATTCTTGCCTCCTTTGTCAAAGATTAATTGACCATAGGTATGTGGGTTTATTTCTGGGCTCTCTATTTTTTCCATTGATCCATGATCTGTTTCTAAGCCAATACCACACTCTTTTGATTACTATAGCTTTATAGTATTGTCTGAAGTCTGAAAGGGTTATGTCTCCTGCTTTGTTCCTTTTCCTCAAGATTACTTTGGCAATTCTGAGTATTTTATAGTTCCATATAAATTTTAGGATTATTTGTTTTTGTTCTGTGACAAATGTCATGGGTAATTTAATAGAGATCATATTAAAATATAGATTGCTTTGGACAGTATGACCATTTCAACAATATTAGTTCGTCCAACTCAAGAGCAGGGGATATCTTTCCATTTCTTTGAATCATCTTTAGTTTCCCTTATTATATGTTTTATAGTTCTCAGCATATAAATCTTTCACCTCATTGGTCAGGTTTATTGATAAGTATTTTATTTTTTGTATATGATTTTAAAAATTCTTTTTTTATATTCCCCTTCTGATATTTCAATGTTAGTGCAAAATATCTGGAAACTAATATATGGCACAAATGAACCTTTCCACAGAAAAGAAACTCATAGACTTTGAGAACAGACTTGTAGTTGCCAAGGGGGAGGTGGAGGGAGTAGGATGGACTGGGAGTCTGGGGTTAATAGATGAAAACTATTGGCTTTGGAATGGACGGGCAATGAGATCCTGCTATATAGCACTGGGAACTGTATAGTTACTTATGATGGAGGGTAATGTGAGAAAAAGAATGTATATATGTATATGTGACTGGGTCTCTTTGCTGTACTGTAGAAAATTGACAGAACACTGTAAACCAGCTATAATGGAAAAATAAAAATCATTTTTTAAAAAAAGCAACCAATTACTGTATGTTAATTTGCTTCCTGTCCTTGTACTTATTTTGTACATAATAGTTTGTACTTTTTAATCACCTCTTCCTATCTTGCCCCCCCTTTCCTCTCCACACTGGTAACCACTAGTTTGTTCTCTGTGTCTGTGAAGTCATCTTCTTTCTTTTGTTATATTGACTAGTTTGTTGTATTTTTTAGATTCTACATATAAGTGAAATATATATTTATCTTTTTCTAACTTATTTCACTTACCATAATACCTTCCAAGTCCTTACATGTTGTTGCAAATGGAAAAATTTCATTCTTTCTTATGACTGAGTAGTATTCCATTCATGATATGGCATATATGCCACATCTTCTTAATCCATTCATCTCTTGATGGACATTGAGGTTGATTCCATATCTGGGCAATTATAAATAATTCTGCTATGAACATTCGAAACTATCTTTTTGAATTAATGTTTCTGTGTTTTGCAGATATATATCTGGGAGTAGAATTTCTGGGTCATATGATAGTTCTATTTTTAGGGTTTTTGTTTTTGGTGTATTTTTTTTGCCTTTTTTTTTTACAGTTGCACCCTCAGCATATGGAAGTCTCCAGGCTTGGGATCGAATTGGAGCTGTAGCCACCAGCCACAGCAATGTGGGATCTGAGCAGCATCGGCAACCTATACCACAGCTCACGGCAACACCAGATCCTTAACCCATTGAGCAAGGCCAGGACCTGTGTCTTCATGGATACTAGTCAGATTTGTTTCTGCTTAGCCACGAGAAGAACTCCTATTTTTAGTTTTTTGAGAAACCTCCGTACTGTTTTCCACAGTGGCTGAACCAATTTACATTCCTATCATCAGTGTATGAAGGTTTCCTTTTATTCATCCTCACTAACATTGGTTATTTGTATTCTTTTTGAGATTAGCCATTCTGACAGGCATGAAGTGATATCTCATTGTGGTTTTTATTTCCATTTCCCTAATGATTAGTGATGTTGAGCATCTTTTCATGTGCCTGTTGCCCATCTGCATGTCCTCTTTGGAGAAATGCCTATTTAGGTCTTCTGCTCATTTTTTAATTGAGTTGTTTGTTTGTTTTTATGTTGTATTATATGAGCTATTTATATATTTTGGGTAGTAACCCTTTATTGGTCATATAATTTGCAAATATTTTCTCTCATTGAGCAGGTTATCTTTTTGTTTTGTTGATGGTTTCCTTTGCTGTGCAAAAGTTCACCTATTCTTAAATGAGAACAGATAACCAAGGATCATCAAGCATTTGTAGAAAGCTTGCAACATGAAATGTAAATAAGATAACTAAAATTTAACTAGGGTAAACCATCAGAAAATTTGGCTCCAATGGACATAGATAATTCCAAGAGCAAAAGAAAACAGAAATAAAAACTGGAAGAAATCAATTTCTTTTGTAGGGGTTCAGAACAAGCCTCCCAGGATGTGTCACTTCAGCATGTGGATCATTTTGAGCCAAAGGCAGTGGAGACCCTGTGGGATCAAGAGAAACTACTGCCTTTCCCTTAATTACCTAGAAGAATTTAAGTTGGGGATTTTTCCCAGAAAAAAAGAGTTATTACCAGAGATAAATTTTATGTAAGTGACCCCATCTATGCAATAGGACAAAAAGCTAATTACCAAACATTTGCTCTTTTTCTTATCATTCTGTCCTTGGAAGTCTCAGACCCCCATCACATTCCTTAGTTCAGGATGGCATGTAGACCTCATTTTGCCTTTCCGTCTTGACTCTTTCATGTATGTGGACTTTCTGACCCTCTCATGTATGTAGGTCTCTCATATGTACAGGATTAAATTTGATTTTCTCCTATTAATCTGTCTCATGTCAATTTAATTCTTAAACCAGACAGAAGAACCTAGGAAAATAGAGGAATGTTTTCTTCCCAACACTTTCTTAAAGAGTTATTTATTTAGTTCTACCTGGAGAAAGGTAAAAGGGTAGCAATTCATTACATGGATTTTCAATGTAATCCCTCTTTTTTGCTCTACTTTTTCATTTTAAAATCCATAGCCTCTTTGGGGTTTTGCCTGATACCCTCTTTGGCTAAAGCACTCTCTGATAACATAGCTCCTTCTGTTTGTTTCCATTGGTTTTGTTTCTTCAGAAAGTTTTAAAAACTTTCATCTACTTGTACTCCCCCACATCCATTTCCTTTGTTATAGGAAAATATCTTTATGTGTCTCTTTGCCATCATTTTAAGGGATCTCTGAGAGAAGGCAGTGAATATATGTATTCCATGCAAAATGTTAAACAATGGAACACATTCTGACTTAATTTTTTTGAAATTTTTTTTAGAATTTCATTTACTTGTTGATGGATATACTTCCCCAAAATGACTGCCTAGTTATCAAGATTACTGATTAAAAATATAACATACATGTCTCATACCGTTAATGATATCCACCTATTCATTGCATCCTAAGTTAGGAAATTGATGTAAAGTTCATTTTGTGTCGCTTGCTCTGGTCAGTGTTGCTAATTTTGGTCAGTGTTGCTAGTTGCTACTCCAACCAGTTTAAGCAAAGCAATCAACTAAGACTAGTCTAGGTAATGAGTGATTTTATTCAGCATATACTTTACTCCTATGAAAATTAAAAGAGTAGAATATTCATAAAAGTGTTTTGTAGAAGAAATATTCTTTTCTTGGGATAACCTTGCAGATTTCAGACAATGATAGGTTGTGAGAGGGCTAGACCAATGACCTTAAATATTTTTGTTTGTGTTCTTCATAAAAAAATGAAAACTTATTTTCAATAAATATTCCCTTTTACACTCTTAGTATATAATTTTATTTGTCAAAAGATTAAATACTGCAAGAGATATGTGTCACATGTAAAATTTAACCATTGCAACAGTTTAAAAAATTATCCAATGGAATCTGAATATCATATGAATTTATTATAAGCCATTAAAAAATATATGACCAAGCCATTTTAGCAGTATATTTTCATTCCATTTCCCCCTCTGAATTTTATCTTAATGAAATATATGTTTGGGCTGGATAGTCTTTAATTGATTGCTTTTACTGATTAATTCTATATAAAAATATATCTTGAAAGTAAATTGCAATAGCAATATATTTCTTGCAACTATGAGGCTCTAAGGGTTAAATTCATTTTTATTGACTTATCATTATAATTACTAGTAACAGCCAGTTACTCAAAACATTATAAATGTATCACAAATTTTGAAAAGTATTAAATATATGTATGTAGAAATATATTGAAAATAAATCTTTTTATAGCCATTTTTCCAGATTAATTTATATTGCCATAAATAAGTATTCCTCCTTTCCAGAATGAGAAAAGGTTCAGCATCTTTTCTATACTAGGTTTTTTTTTTTAATATAGATGTAATCAGTAAGGGGTTTAAGTACATGAGAATACACAAACTTTTGTTATAATAACATCACTCATTTTTTTGGAACTCCTTTTGATCTATTTGTCAAAAGTTACAATATACTTTGGAAAGTTACCTTTAATAATCTAGACTCTCACAACACAATATTGTTTTTTCAATTTTTTGAAAGCATGACTTGTACTACCTGATATGCACACGGATTTGTCATTCGGTCATTCAGATCATTCACTTTGCCAAACCTACACCAGTGTTTGGAATTCATTCGGCGTTAGGAGTTTTTACACTGGAAGCAGTGTGCCATGTTAAGGCGCAGTGGAATGTGTGCCAGTCTTTTGTAAGAGGGCTGTTGTGATAGGGAAGGTTTGACTGTAATATGTTCCCAGTCCAATCAAGTTAGGAAAGAAAATGTGAAGGATGAGGATCCAGTGTGATTCCCTTCAAACCATTCTATCCCTTGGGAAGTCTTTGTGAACACCCAGAGGTAGCAGAAGTTCAGAACCCTTCTGAACTATGGGATTTCAGTTCCTTTCGAATCTTTGATTTTAAGATCTGTTGATGCTTTCTTTCACCTAAAAAGGGAAATATAGCTTCAAACAACTTTAAAGAGTGTCTCAAAGTGACTGGGGGGAAAAATAAATGTAAACTACAGAAGAAAAAAAGCTCTGTGGTTAGGAAGCCCAATAGGCAATAAGGAGACTGAATAAAAATGAACTAAAAGAATCCAGTGTTTCAATCCAATTAAAAAATGGAAATTTGGGGTTTTAATCCATAAAATATGTGCACATATAGATAAAGATTGCCTTTTTTGCCCAAACTGCAACCTTATATCACATCTAAAGATCTTAAAATATCATTGAGTTATAATAGTTTTGAAAGACTGAGTAAAGTTGATGGACTGACAGATGATTGCTTTGGGACAGCAGCTTTTTAAACACAACTCACAATGACAAACAATTTATATCTATATAACTTAAATGGGAGTTCTCTCAAAAAAATTATACTTACCCTTACAATATGAAATATTCTCTAGTATTTTGTCATATGTCCTCTTTTTTTCCCATCTGCTAAGGACAATGCTGGTCAAGGATCACCAAATTTATCTCACAAGTCAGTAATGAGTGATGATTTGTGGTCTGAAAACCATTGTTTATAAGGCCCTCTGAGAAACATTATATCTTTGTATTAAATATTTATTTTAAAACAGTCTCGTAAAGAAATGCACACGTATTTAATTCATCTCTGCTTAGGAGAAACCGAGCTCTTCATACCCAAAGGACAAAAACCCTTCAGTGGCAGCTTACCTCAATTGTAGGCATCATGCCTGGGATGAAGTAGTTTCTGAAATGCTACAGAACAACAGAAAATAAGAAAAAAAAAGTCAGTTTAATAGAGAATCAAAGGCCTCATAAGCCAACCTTCTAATTGATGTGAACCTTCTGTTCTGGGATGATAGAGTGTGGGGGTGGCATGGGGCTGGAGAAGGCAGAGAGGTTGGGAAGGAGCTAGATTTGAGACAGTATATGATGTAAGTGGAAAGTTATTGGGTCTTCTTCACACAAATGATCTTCCCAATAGAGTGCTAGATTATCTTGTGTTCCACACATCTTGTAACTGATAACTGTCCCCATTTGCCTTTTCTCTCTAAGAGAAGAAATATGTGGAATTAAACAAAGGCATCAACTTCCTAAGAATGTGCTGTTGGAGTTGACGCAAGCCTGTGAGGGTAATGAGAGAACAAACACATCATTAGGGTACAATCCAAGCAACCAAAGTAAATGAACACAGCAGAAGAAGGCTGTGGGAAGACTGCTGAAGACAAGAAATGGTTTTTAAAAGAAAGGGAAGATTTTTTTAAAAGGGAAAATATATAAATTTCCAATCCACCTATTGCACTAAGGAAATATTTTGAAAGGTTATTTTCATAGTAGGTTAAAAAAAAGTTAAAGGCAAATGAGACCAAAAAAAAAAAAAGCAAAACCTGAACTACATAGTGTTATCACTTCCAAATCAAATTACAAAACAAAAAGCAAGATTTATTATCCTGAAATGTGTCATAATTGAAAAAACACCCAGAATGCCTAAGACTCTGCACATTTATAACTGTAACTATCAATAGAGAACTTATTGGTGGAATTGAAATTTTTAAAAAATAAAAACATTGCCCTAAAATCCATTGGAGAACCAACTGAAATGGCCCTAAATGGACTCCTAAATGGAATTATCTGGGGGAGCCTTTAACCCAATCCAGACCAATTAAATCAGAGCCCCTGGAAATGGGAGCCAGGCATCAGCCTTGTTTAAAGTTAGTATGCAGCCAAAGTCAAAAACCACTCCTTCACAGTGTCTTCTGTGGACCAGGGCCACGAACATCCTTTAGGAACTTCTTGGAAATTCAGAGCCTCAAGCCCCCACTAGACTATTGAATCAGAACCTGCAATTTAACAAGATTCTCAGATGATTCTTGTGCATATTAAATTTTGAGAATTACTGATTCAAAAGACATATACTATTAAATTCTGGTGTTCATTTAACACTTAACTGTTTCTTATTTGATATTGATCTACATCACGGTATTTGGAATGAGCCAGGTGGCAACCTCTGCCTTGTTTTACTACCTCTGACTTCTCTAATTTCTCAGCATCCGTGCCCTAATGCCTATGACCTATAAGGCCAATTCCTGTCTTGATCGTAATTATGAATTGCTTTGGGCCTTCCCAAGTGGGATCTGAATGTTGCTAGTATCCTATGTAGACTCCTTTGCTGAAAACCATATCCAAGACAAACTTAGTATGCTAATCCTGTTTACTTATTTATTCCTTAGATTAGGCATCAATATTAACACTAAGACCTTGCTCCTGCCTTCTCCTTCTCATGGTTTTTCCTTTCAGTTGCTATTGCTAATTCTATTTAGAACCCTACGCTGAATCCAAGTGTGGCTGAATCCTCTATGACTCCAAAAAGAGTGGCTCTAGGAGTAACTGGCCTTCCTTGCTTATGCCGTTTCTTTTTCAAAAATGTGGCTAGAATTCTGAATCCACATGAAGAACTGGCTGATGCTGCTACCCAACTGGTTCTGGCTTTTCCATGTATCTGAGTTCTCTGTGGCTTTTCATTTATGTTATGACATTTATGTTCAGGCTACTGAAATGGACTGATAGCCATTAAAAAAACTTCTAGAGTTGAATTCCTCCTACATTCCACTGTAGATGACAGCTACAGCAGAAACCTTTCAGTCCCTGGCCCTGGAACTGAGCTTTATAAAGTCTCAGCTCTAGTCTTCCTTTCTTTCTAGCTATATTTGGTTGTATATTTCCCACAGAACTTCATGTCTCATGTCCAGCTGAGTTCTGATATTATTTACATAGCAGATGGTCAATGTATGGTCAGCTCAGGTTCATAAGACTTGTATGGAAATCTCAGACGGTTTCTGTGTATAGGGACAAAGAAGCAAAAAATAAAAAATAAATGCAAAAAATACCTTTGCTCAACCATAAAAGTCTTTTTTACTATGTTTCTGGTGAATCCAACATATTCCAGTACATATTGTTGGACTGTCCTTGTGTAGGCATACTCTGAGATCCTGGGGAAAATGTATTTCTAGGCACTGGAAGTGAAAGCTTTAAAGGATTCTATGATTGGCTTACTCCTCTAGTAATAGACTGAATTTGGGGATATGTGCAACTCTGGCTTTTTGAAGAAGAGTTGATTCCTGACAGGGAAGATATGAAATTCCTCCAAAAAAGAACATAAAGGTTCATATGGCATTCAAATCATAACAAGATATGTAGTTGGTTTAGAATCAGGAGCTTTTAAACTGAACAGCTGTAACCCATTTGGGCAGTCGTGCAAAACAGAAAGTTGGCAGACCAGATAGTCTTTTCAGACATTAAACACAAGATGCTTGGGGCCAAATCTTGTGATTAAGAAATCAAATGTTTTCTTTTTCCCCTTCTAACCTGTTCTCAGAGTGTGGAAAATTGTATGATTTTTCTTCTCTGACTCTAGTTGTAGTTATTGAGAAGTGCCAGTCTCTTCAGCCACTGGAGGTCAATCCAATTCAATTCAATCCTGTCTAGTCCATTCCATTCCATTCCATTCCATTCCAATTCAATCCAGTCTAATCTAATCCAATTCAACTTTATCTACCTTTTTCTGGGCAGACCTATATGAACATAAAAAATCTAAAAGTGCCTTGGAGGATGATATACCAAGTTGTCTGATGCTCAGCTCATAAACTATCTTGACTCTAGTGCAATCTCTCTGCACTGAGGATCTAAAAATCTGGTTTCTAGACACTCCTCTGCATCCTGGATCTGTTTCCTCTGTAATTCCCAGATGTTATATCCTATTAATTTTTCCCTTTTTTTTTCGTCCTTTTAGGGGTACACCTGAGGCATATGGAAGTTCCCAGGCCAGGGGTCAAATTGGAGCTGTAGGTGCTAGCCTATGCCACAGCCACGGCAACACCAGCTCCAAGCTGCATTTGTGACCTACACCACAGCTTACAGCAATGTCAGATTCTTAACCCACTTAGTGGGGCCAGGGATCCAACCCACGTCCTCATAGATACTCATCAGGTTCATTACCACTGAGCCACAATGGGAACTCCATTATTGATTTTTCTAATTAATTTGAGCACGACCTGTTGCATTTGTGCCTAACTCTGGCATAACTTCCATTGCACCTCTCTTCCAACTCTTGTCCTGACTCTTTATCCTGTACCTCTGTATAGGACAGTCTGTACTTCTGTCCTTCATTTCAACCTTTCACGAATCACTTTCTCCTCTCATAGCTTCCCCTAGTAGGGACCATTTCCTTTCAAAGGGTTTCCTTTCAAGCACATGTGCAGAAATGTGTGTGAGCATCTGGTGTGAGCTTTTTGTTCAACTTCAGCCCCTAGTGAAATATGGAGAGTGGTAGATACTCTGAGCAAAAGCGAACAAAGCAAGATTAATGAGAACAAACATCAGAGAAATGCCTTCGTGTGTAGAAAATGTTAAGAACCTGCTTTGGCCACATTTGAACAGTTGTGTGTCTGGATTTCAGCCTCTTTTTTTCTGGTCTACCCAGAATAGTCCAGACTCCCTGGCGGCAGGATGTAGGGGGCTGTATGGAAAAGTAGCTGCTGGCTCCTGACTCTCATGAGGAAAGGGGTGAAGTCAAAGCCTCTAGTCAGCAGGCAAATACCCACGATGGGTTGTATTGGTTGTTAAACTGTGGAAATGCTTCCCCACTAATTGGCAATCAGCCATTGTCCCAAGGATCCCTCGTACTCCTCTCCTTTGCCTTGGTGGCCCAAAAGCCTTCATATGCCTCCAGCAACTAAAAGGATGACATTTAAATTTGTTCATTCTAAACTCCATCTGTGGTTAAATATTTTGAAAAAAAATCATTCCTGGTTGATAACTCTTGACTCTGGGAGGAACTGCATGCTTAGAGCTTCTTTAGGAACCAATAGAGAGGACATAACTTTTTTTAGGATCATTTTAGGAAGTACTGTGCTTGTAACTTGCCTCCTGAATTAACTTCCATAGGGCTGCCCAGATTCATCCGAATCCTTCTGCTTCACCCGTCCACCTCACGAACTTGGTGTTTGACATCTGTCTAGTGATCTTCCTGCCCCTCTGTCCTCCATCCATGGAGCCTAATGTCTCCATTAGGCACAACTTGCAACTCCTTCTCTTCATGGAGTCACCTCCATTACTTTCCTGGACAGGAACCTGTTGGTTCCAAATCTCATGAGCAGATTCTTCCCAAATCTTCACTCTGTAGCCACATGCAGCCATGTGCCAACTTCTCTGCTGCAACTATCAGAGGCAGTCAGGTACCAGTGAAGCCCAGAACTTCTTGGCATTATCCTCCCAGACAATATCATGGGGGACGAGAGAGAGAGAGTTTTGGAATCAGACATCCCTGGGTTTGAAAGCACTCTTCTCTTTACTTCCCAAGTTACTTGAGCAATTGACTGACTTCTTATAAGGCTGGTTTTTTTCAATCTGCAAAATAAAGGTAGATCTTACTTCATAAGAATGAAAAATAGGGACAAATAAAATGATGCTGTTGTACTGATCCACTTATTTTCTTGGTATGCCCAGCATCTCTTTCGGGAAGCACCCTTTCCTATTCTTATTCTACATGACTTGACAACAGGAATGCTCACATGACCCAGGGGACCAGAGTACTTGGCCACAGTGGTTGGTTCTGATATAGGCAAATGACCCATCTGGCCAATTAGAATCTTCCCTGAGAACTTGTGAAACCATCCACAAAGAGGCAGTCTCTTTATGAGTATATTTGAATAGGCAGTAGGAGAAAATGAATTATTTTTTTAAAAATTATTCACATCCAATGTGCTTTGTATTTTGAGAATAATGGTTATAATAGTGTAACCTAGAGTTTTGGTATGCATAAAAAGTCCCAACTCTACATATATATATATATACACACATATATATATACTTCATATCAAAATATGATTTAGAGCATTAAATTTGTTCCTGATAAATGGTAATTGTGTTATTTCATCTTTAAATTAAGAAAAAATGAATTTATTTATTTTTTTAGGTTTTTATTTTTTCTATTATAGTTGATTTACATTGTTCTGTCAATTTCTGCTATACAGCAAAGTGACCCAGTCATACATACATACATACATATATATATTCTTTTTCTCTCATTATCCTCCATCATGTTCCATCACAAGTGACTAAATATAGTTCCCTGTGCTATACAACAGTTTCTCATTGCTTATCCACTCCAAATGCAGTAGTTTGCATCTACTAACCCCAAACTCCCAGTCCATCCCACTCCCTCCCTCTCCCCCTCAGCAAACACAAGTCTTTTCTCCAAGTCCATGAGTTTGTTTCTTTTCAGTAGAAAAGTTCATTTGTGCCAT
Source organism: Phacochoerus africanus (assembly GCF_016906955.1). Taxonomy (NCBI): domain Eukaryota; kingdom Metazoa; phylum Chordata; class Mammalia; order Artiodactyla; family Suidae; genus Phacochoerus; species Phacochoerus africanus. The sequence continues at coordinate 230,644,735 of NC_062545.1, forward strand.
ATATTAGGTTACAGATATAAGTGATATCATAGAGATTTGTCTTTCTCTTTCTGATTTACTCCACTTAGTATGGAGTCTCTAGTTTCATCTATGTTGCTGCAAATGGCATTATTTTGTTCTTTTTTATGACTGAATGGTATTCCACTGTGTATATATGCCACATCTTCTTAATCCATTCATCTTTATTTTAGCTTAAAAAAAAGGAATTTATTGGTTCATGTTTCTGAGGCTAGGGTAAGGTGTTGGAGTTTGCAGGAAGTTTGAGAGGGACATCTCTGCTTCCTTAATGTCTATTGGCTTTATGATTCCTGCCACAAGTGAGTTATCAAATGGGAACAGAGACATGACCAGAGAAAACTTTAGGTCCTCATAATTTAAGTTTAGTATCAGCAGAGGTAAGATAAGACATCTTTTTTACTCAATGTCTATGAAGTGTCATACAGTGTCTTTGAAGGCAAATTCACAAAAGCATAAGTCCCTAAAACTCAGGTTTGTCTAACTTGAGTCACTTGACTATTGCTGAACTAATCACTGAGATATATATGTATATGCATGTATGTGTGTGTTGTACTGTGTAATTGATACATTCACCAAAACCACTTGGAGAGGGAGACCACAGTTTCCGAAGGAAAAGGAGATACAATTATAAATAATGATGTGAAGGGATGCTTGAGTAGAGCCCAAACAGTAAGTATCTGCTCTTTATATCAGCATCATTATTATCATCTTCATTCTCATATTATTATTATTAATCACTATCATCATCATTACTCTTGCATCTTGTTGTGTACATAACAGTGATTGGCTGTCAAACTAATTTTCAGGGGACATTTGAAAGCAAAGGGAGATGGACTTGGTAAAAGGTAACACTATATGGCCACTTTGATGGTAAAAATTGACCAGCCAGTTCTGTGAACAGTATAGGTAGGTGGTTATTCCCTTATTAAGAGGAAAAACCATTATTTATAATTTATGGTGAACATTATCATCTATCTAAAAATTTTAGTGTTAGTAGGGCTTAAAGCTTCATGAAAAAAAAAAGTTTTAGATATGCAGAAATTTCGTGGATCAGGTGCTCCTAAAAACAGTGTCCTCAGGTGAAAGACACTCAAGTTCCATAGAACACAGCCTGGTTCACCTGGTGGCTGCTTAATAAATATGAGTTCAATGTGATTCTTGAACCAGGGGAGCAAAGGCAATATCTTTTAATTGCTATTTATTGCCACCTCTTTGGTAATAAAGTGCCTAAAGGGATATTTCTGGCTGTGATTGGTTAATACTAATCTATGTACATTAAAAGGCATGCAAAATATATTTCTCCATTTTTCTGCAGCAATATTTATTTGACTTTATTATGTAATTGGCTTTATTAAGAATAAGAAAAAATAAAATAGGCCCTTAATATAGCACATGAAAGGTGACTTGACAACCAATTTTCCTAGTATATTGTGGATTTGAAAATTCAGTAAATGCAAATGTATACTTAGGCAAATTCAAAAAAGCACATCACAGAATTTCTACTTTATATAAATTAGAAAGTCATTTGGAGCTCTTATGGCTTTTGGTGATAAACTGTATTAAATCAGCTTTGTAATAAATGGGTTTTTATGAATTCTTCTAAATTGTATGCATTTGGGTCTTCATCATTTCATATTAGCATGTTATCCTTCTTACCAGACGTCTAGTACTTAGTAACCTTCATATTCCTTACTAAAAAAAAAAATCTAATTTTTCAAAGCAGATGGAGAACTGTAACACTGCCAGAATTATGTTCTGATTTCAGAAATAGAGTAGATATTTCCCATTAGATACCCTTCTTGCCTATTTTTGACTCCATTCTGTGGTAGAATCACCAGATTTAGCAAATAAAAATCTAGGGTGTCCATTGAAATTTGAATTTTTTTTTCTTTTTAGGGCTGCACCCGCAGCATATGGAAGCCCAGGCTAGGGGTAGAATTGGCGCTGTAGCTGCCAGCCTACACCACAGCCACAGCAACATAGTATCCAAGCCAAGCTGCGTCTGCGACCTACACCACAGCTCACTGGCAATGCCGGATCCTTAACCCACTGAGCAAGGCCAGGGATGGAACCTGCATCCTCATGGATGCTAGTCAGATTTGTTAACCGCTGAGCCACAAGGGGAATGCCTGAAATTTGAGTTTTTGATAAAAAAAAAAAAACTATAGTAGAAATATGTCCTATGTAATATTTAGGACATATTTATGATAAAATATTGGTTGTTTATCAGAAATTCAAATTACACTGGACATCCTAGATTTTTATTTGCTAAATTTGACAACTCTACCCAAAAAGACAGTACCTGACTCTTCCCTCGAAGACTGTGTGACCTCCTATTGTTTTTTTAATGTGTCTTCCTGCTAAAATATGCACAAGGCAAAGGGTCCCAAACCCATTCATTCTAAGACATAAACCTGTATGCAGCCCTTATGGCCCATCTTAGCTTGCTGATAGACCCAATAGTAACATAAATCTGACTCAAAACCAGACTTTCAGGGAGGCACATGTTTCCGGGTAGTCCCTTGAGGTTATAAAGCATATCACATGATACATTGTCTTAAAGGATGTCTTCTTTTCCTGTCCCTCTCCAGAGTCTTACTCTGTGAGGAATTTCTTCCCACTCTTGCTTTCTTTCCTCCCAGAATTCTCTTCAAACTCCCCTCTCTAGTCTGCCCTCCCTTAGATTATCTTATCTCCCCCCAGCTTCATCCATTTGGATTCTGATTCATATCGCAGCAGAACGGAGGAAGGAGGAGGTAGAAGGAAGAGGTTAAAAAAAGAAGGAGATGCTGTGTAGATGCAGGTTTATATGGACAAATTCCCCCCACCTAACACATATACCAAACATGGCTACAGATGAAATACTTGTAATTATTTTATTGGCATGGGTTGAGTTGTATTAAATTTAACCTTCTTTTAACTTTTCTTCCAAAACTAAGATGGTCTAAATTTCTTAAAATATACACCCCTCAGTATTGTTTGCAAATTACATTACCCTTCAGCACCTTAGATGATGACTTCTAACATAAAATATAAAAATTTCCTTCTTTTTAAGTAGCAAGGTCAAACCAAAAGCCAGAAATTATTCCATGCAGGCAGAATTCCATATTCTACCCTCCCTCTGGATAAATTGAGCTTGTCTACAGTAATTTCTCTGCATTTCCATACCCATACACTCATTACAGCTGCCATCGTCCTGCAATATTTTCCCCCACTCATCATTATAACAGCTTATATGTATTTGATGGGATTAAACAGAGCCAACCCAATTCTGTCATTGAAGCAGTCAAATTCATGAGCATGGGCATCATTATAGAGTGAAACAATGTCCAGAAGCCCATTCTTGCTGGCTGTCAACTGTCTGGTGTGTGGATGGGTCAGCCTGCTTTAAGCTTCAGAATCAGGTAGACACCTTATACAGCAAAGATGGTGAACTATGATATTAATAGTTTAATTCCTTTGCTAAAATCTATCCCTGAAATTTTTTTTAAGTTTTATACATTCTATCTGGTGACAATCAAGTGCAGGCTTGAAAATAGCTATTTAGCTTTTCATTTGCCCAGAATAAATAATGGTTATTTCTGAGTGTGGAGAAAAGAAGTGTTTGTTTCCTTTATGTTCCTAACATTAAGACACCCACACCCCAACAACCACCAAAGAAAAGTAGGCTGGAAAAGCATTTGTCAGAATGGAAAAAAATAACAACAATAATAATGATAATAATTTAATATTAGCAATAGTATATCCTGTATTTCAAATTATCAGCCTGCTGTATTTTAAAACAGTTGTACAGAGGCAAATTTGAAAATGTGATTTTTAAAAATATTGTACTACTAAAGGCATGACTATATCTATTTAGAGAATAAAAAGATGATTGGCTATAATTTAAAGCAGAAAGAAAGCTATCCTGCCTCTTTATATGAAATTTCTCATTTTGTAAATGGTGTGGCTCTAATTTTGTAGATGAAACAGGTAGCATCTACAGAGTTGAAAATTATCCAGTTGAAAAATTATTAATTTAGCCAAATGATATTTAAAAATACAGTATAGTGCCAAAAATTAATGGATTCATTTTATTTCATGGACCTGTAGCACATTCTTGATCAACAATTTCTCTGATGATTTATCACACTTGGCTCTTCCTGTGGCTAAAAATTACCTTTTAAGCTGGAACATATATTTGCATGATGGAAAAATATTATTTGACTCTGATGATTTTATCTTTTAAAAGTTTTCTATAAGATCAATCTGATAGAGTTCTGAGCCATATGTGACTCTATTGATGGTTCTCACATGCATATGAAAAAAATGTGAAGTCAAAAATTTTGAGAGCTGGCCCAGAAGAAAACGGGAAAATGTGCACATTGATTACAAGTATGTAAAAGTATTATTCACATTAGCAAAGAATAAAAATATATTGGAAAAGTAATAATCTAATGTTCATTAGGAGTGTGTGTATAAAGTTTGATTTATAATACTTAAAAAAATAAAAAGCATCCTTGAAAGTAAAGTGCCAAGACAACACCTGTTTTAAAAGAAAGTTTTGTATTATTAAAACATGCATATGTAGCCAAGACAATTTATTACTAGGGATGGGTTAAAGATATAGTAGTTTTAATCTTAAAAAAAAAAAAGCAACAGCACAAGATTCGTATTTTAAAAATTTACTTAGCAACACAATGCTTGTGGCCTCCAGGATACCATGTGCCAATTTTCCCCTCTGAACCATTTTTACAGACAAGTTACAACCTCCCTAAATTATAGGTTTATGTGGAAAAATAAGGGGTTGTTGTATAATAAGGAAGCTGACAAATCTTTAACTATAACAGTACTAGTTATTGCTACTGTAATTTATGCATAGATACTGATTCTAATTAAGTAATAGCAGAGGTTGCCTTTGAATTTATGAGGCTATAATCAGCTCCCTTGTGCTCAATAAATGCCACAGCTACAGTCTGTGGTGTTAATTTCACACTACAGTGGGAACTAGTGGTTGTTGCCAAATATACTCATAAGTCACAGGCAATTTAGGTTATTACTGTAGTGTGTGCTGCATTGAGAAATGCACCACTCATAATCACTTTTTAAAGTCGTTATTGAGTGTTTGTGTATGATAAGTCTTCTGACACTGATGAAGCAGAGTATGGTAGCTTGCCTCTCCCCGAAATCATTTCCAGATAAAATAAATATGCTGAATCCTCCAGAAAAATAAAAATATAAGAAGCTCCCACTTCCTTAGCTCCCTTGGTATTTCTGGTACACAATAGCTGGAATCCCAGGATTTTTCCTATAAACTACCCTGTATGTGATGTTCCCCAAAGGAGAGTACCTGATACAGAGTCATTTTCCTTTGGGCATTTTATGAATTAATGTGATGGGATTTCATAAATGCCCATGAGCTGAGCTTGCTGGCAAAGCTGAATTCTGTTCTTTTCCCATTTCCTGAAGCTGAGTGTGAACTAGATTGCCCTCACTGACCTTTACTGCTAGAGCTACTTTCTGCAAAATATTGTAAAAAAGATGAGAAGTGAGTAAAAAAACAGCTCACACAAGCACAGCATCTCCCTTTCACTCTACCTTCTCCCTTCTATTTTAGAAGAGTTCCTCTTGGCAGTTGGATTTTAAGAAGTTCCACTCAAGGCCTTATCATATTCCACATCTTATTCTTAAATCCACAGCACTGGAGCAGGTCCTTATGGTCCAACAACGAATGGGTCCAAATACCAGCTGTCAATAATAGGGGTTTTCTTTGTGACTCACTGTACGTTGCATTAATCCCAGAGTCAACATGCTCTGACTGGTGGCAGGGACCAGATTTCTGTTTGGAATATGTTCATTCACATCATTTTCTAAGGAACCCAGCAGGCTCTGGTGCAGCAACACATTACAGGACCCCCATGTTTTCCTCCGAAGGGCCAAACACAGAAGGCAGATGGCTCCCTGGGTGATTTGTTTCAGACCTGCCAAAATCAAGATGCCAAGAGAGACTGAAACTAGTCAAGAGGTTTTGCTGTCTCATTGTATTTTGCCAAATAAAATGACTCAAAATATCAGGTATTTTCTGTTTGACTATCCACTATTTGCTAGGAGAGGATTCTTTAAACATCTGAAAGATCTTGGATCCTGGAGTTGAAGCTGCTCCTTTGATGATGGGCTGTACACAGAAAGGTGGTTTCAGCAACCTACAACCAATGTCCTATGGAGGTAATAGATAATCATTATAGAAAAATATGTGTATTTGTGTTGTGACCCCTCTTATTAGCTCAAGCTCCAGGGGCAGAAATGGTCTCAGTGGCATACAATCACAACTTTTCTTCACTTTGTGACACAAAAGGGCAAGTCTCTCTTCTAGTATTGTATATACACACAACAAACAATCAGGTCAGTCATTTTATTAACAAAAAGGCTTTAGGAAGAAAAACTGCATTGTCTCCTCATTCTGTGCAGATGTGCAGCTTAGCTTTGGAGAAGGAAAATGGAGACCTTTAGTAAATCCTGCATAAGAACATAGAGTCATAGTCTGTGGTGGCCATGGAGGCACACCATTCAGTCCCTTCTAGACAGAATTCTGGAGAGAAGCATTGTTAGCTGCTGGCTTCTGCCACCACACCTACTAGAAAAGGGTCCTTCCTGCCTGATAGGGCTCCTGTGATGGACAGGATGTGCTGGGGGCTCCTCATCAGCCTGACCACAACTTTTACATGGCTCCATGCAGTCTGATGCTCATCCTACTCTATCAGCCTTCCTTCCCTCTCTTTTTCTCCAAGTCGTCAGACCTACATCACTGTAGAAATCGCTCTCTTTGTAATGGTGCTGTCTTGTCCTTTTGCCATAAATGCCGAATGTCCGCTGGGTGAGAGCCACTGGTAGCAAGTAAGAAAGCTTCCCTAAGAAGAGCAAACACTTGTTCCTCTGGGCCCCAGGAGCAATTTGTTTCATTAAAGCACTTCCTAGGCTTAATTTCATTAAGGCACTTCCTAGGCTTAATTGTCACCATTTAGCTATCATCTTCCCTCACTAGATTAAAAGCTCCTCTAAAGAAACTGTCTTTTGTGGAGTTCCCATCATGGCTCAACAGAAACAAATCTGACCGGCATCCATGAGGATGTAGGTTTGATCCCTGGCCTCACTCAGTGGGTTAAGGATCCTGCATTGCTGTGAGCTGTAGTGTAGGTCGCAGACACAGCTATGGCTGTGGTGTAGGCCAGCAGCTACAGCTCCAATTCAACCCCTAGCCTGGGAACTTCCATATGCCACAGGTGCAGCCCTGAAAAGCAAAAAAAAAAAAAAAAAAAAAAAAAAAAAAAGACACTGTCCATTGTATTTCTTCAGTTTTCTTTTGATTGTTTAAAAGGTACTCATTTAGACATTGAATCAGGGAAGAGAGGGAGGGTAGCAGGAAGAGAGGAACTGAGAGGATCAGAGCACAAAAACAAGCAGTTAGGCAGCCAGAAAGGCTGGAGAGAGTGACTCCATGGTCCACCTTTCCTCTGCTAACCAAAGAGGACTACAGTGTCCCTATATGTTTGAGCCTCTTCCTTCCAAGCCCATTGCTTTACATTTTGGCCTTCCTGTATTCTTTCTTTCCATAGTATTTGTTTGTTAAGGAATCATTCATTTATTATACTCCAAGTGTCTAAATCCTCTTTGGGTTTTGGATCTCCGCATGGCCTCCTCTGCCCACATTGAGGCTGTTTCCAGGCAACAGCTGGCAGCTTGGGGTCCCTCTCCAGCAGTTGACAGCAGTTAGCCATTAATAACGTGATCTCACACACCAGGGCACTGCTCCAGAGGGTGAGTACTCTTTGTTTTGGATTCACCAAAAAAATATTCAGAACAATGCACGGTCCCAAATGGAAAGATAGAGAGGAATGCAATCAATTAACTTGGATGATGTCATAATCCACATGAGTGGCAGAAGAGCTGAAATTCCAGCCCTTTCCATGCTCAGCTCTTCTGAGGGTGATGAGCTATGTTCCAAGGCCTTCGGCAGACCATTGTGTTATATTTCTCTAACAATAAAATAAGCCTTGGAGATTTGGAAAAGAAATCATTTGCCTATTAAAATTATTTAAAACTCAGACTAGCAGGAATGAGAATGATGCTGGTAAGCACACCAAAATTATATTAGTGCCTGTTTTGGCTCATCTTGCTCTCTAAGCCTGCATTTTTGTAAATGGCAAGAGTGAGCAGAGTAGATAAAGGGAGGCAGAGGAACTCTCTGCTCAGGCATGGGACAGGTATTACAACCAACCCCCCTAACCCACATGCTAACTTGCTTAAATCTGTTCCCTGGATAGAGGTTTGCCAACTTAAAAAAATTTCTTTTAACTTCCAGAAGGTCTTGGTCTTCCATATTTTTCATAGTCTGCGTAACACCTAAAAATATCCTTTATCATCTATCTTTGACATTAAGGAACACTTTGCCACTGTCACCCCGAATTGGAGTTTTATGGAATCCTAAATTTGTAAGGGCCGGATAAATTATTAAACTCAGTAGTTCCCGGATTTTAGTGAATAAAACATATACCAAGGGAGCTCGTTAAAAATTTATATTTTGATAAGGCCCAGGAATTTGGAAATTCATGGATGAGGTAAAACTTACAGTAAAATTCACTCCCTTAAGGTGTACAGTTTTTCTGAATTTTGGTAATTGTATACAGTCATGCCACCTCCAGCGCTATCACAATATAAAATAGTTGCATCACCCCATACAATTTTTGTTGTGCCCCCTTCACAATCCATTTCCTTTCCCCTCCCTCACCCATGGTCCCCAGGCAACCACTGGGCTGCTTTCTTTTCTGTAAATTTGCTTTTTTTGGCATGTCATATAAATGTAATCTTGTAGCAGGGCACCTTTTGTACTTAACTTTTCTCCCTTATTATAATGTATTTGAGATTCATCTGGGAAGTTTGCAATTTAAATAGAAATGATAGATGATTCTGTGCAAGGAGTTTCATGGCACTAATCTGGTCCAAACTTCTTGCTTCAAAGATGGAGAAACTGAGATATAAATATAAGTGCCTTGTCTGAAGTGCAGTATTACTGATAAATCACGAGAGCTTATATCCTTGGAGAGGCTTCCGTGAATCACTTGATTTTCCTTACTCTCTCTGTGATGAGAGATTGGCCCCCTGAGGAAGAATATTAACATCAGATAAAATATTCCTCTTAGTTTGGATTCACTTGACCAATGAAAACAGATCCAGTGTGTGGATATTCTTTGGATTTTCTTCTGGATTACAGAAAGTTATCGTCAGGTTGTTGCTTAAATTAAGATGTTGTTAGTGAGGGACAGATGATGTAACAAAACAACTCTTTAACATCTTTGATAATAGTACATGGTGAAATTTTATGAACAAGACCCCTAACTTGACATCACGCCTCCTCAAATTCCTCCAAAGGACTGTGTCTGACTGAATAGAGTTATTTCTCACCTCCCTAGTCCCATGCTTCCAGCTTGGAAATTAGTTGCATTGATTGTAAAGAGCTGGCACAACAAGTTTTCCCCCACTTTTTTCTGGATCACAGGCCCCTTTGAGAATTTGATGGAAGCTTTGGAGCCTCTTGGGGAAAGGAGATGTTGAGGGACATACAGGCAGGTAATGTGGCAGCCAAGCAGAAGATGCAGGATCAGGCAGACCATAGTCAGGGAGCAGGCTGAGAAGGTCCTTGCAGAACTGGTTACAGCTCCCAAGGGCACCCTAAGAGTGTCAAAGCTTGGTAACATGATCTCAGGGAGTCCAGGTCTACCCCATCAAAACTATGTTCAGGCCTACTTTTACAGAAGAGGAAACTGAATTTTTAGGAAGACAAATATCTGCCTGTAGCCAATACCTAGCTTTATCCTACAACCAGTACCCAGCTCATGACATTAATCCAGGTCTGTTGTACTCTGCCACCCACATGCTATCTCCACTCTTTCCTCTAAAACTGAGTGTAGGAGAATGATGATGGGTAGCACATAGGCTAGGTGGAGCAAAAGACTTCAAAGCCCTCACCATTTAATCATTTATCCACAGGACTGTTTAAAGGGGCTAAGGATAGTTTACAAGGCTATTTTCTTTTTCTGTTGCTTCTCTAAAAATTGTAAGTGCAACCAATGCCATAAAAATAAAATGAGCTAATCTTCTCTCGAAAGTAGTAAAAGAAGAGGGAAGCAACCAGAATGTATGCTTTAAAGTAAGCAGACAATTCTAAAGATAATACTCTTGATTTTCATTGAAGGGTTTCTTGTGTGAGTCCTCAGTAACTCCAGAGTGAGCATTTGGAACTTACTGATCCTGGAATAAGAGTGCTCAGCCCCTGTCTTGACAAGACCTGTGATCTCCTATCACAACCCCAAGTTTGAGGCAAGATGGATGACCCTGTAATGACTTGCTTCTGTAATCTCTTTTCAGAGTTCCTGAGATCTAAAGAATGTGAATGCCAAGAAAATAAACAAAGTGAAAGTGTGAATTATCTTTATAATTAAATTATATATGCACATATACATATGCATATATATACATATGTATGTATGTATATTTGTACATTGCAACAAAAATAAAAAACTTGGAAGAATTTCTAAACAATACACAACACATATTAAATGTATTTTAAAAGTTCTCAAAGTAATCAAGTTCATCCTTAGTTCTTAGTCTCTTTCAGCTGAATCTCTTTCTCAGCTATTGACTATATCTATGTTCTTTCCTCAATTTTGAGTTCTTTTTCTTGTCTTTTATTTCACCTGCAAAACTCTAAATACACTTTCAAGACTTAACCTAAGCATCAGCTACTATGACCTCCTGAGCATGTTGTACCTAATTTCATTAAAACACAGACCTTATTGTATTACACTATTGGTTTTCTTATTTGTCTCCCTATTATATTTTGGGATTATCCTACTCATCTTCATGGTCCCAGAACCTAGTGCAGTGCCCAGCAAGCAGTTGGTACTCAGAACTGCTAGATGATAGAATTAGTGAATGTCACCTCCTATTCCTTCTTGTCACAGAGCCTACTAGTGTCCAGGTCACTTTCCCACATTCACCGACAACTTTGGCATCTTGCCTCTCTTCTTCACCTCACTCCCTCATCTCTTACCATCATCTTGAGAGACTTCCATGTGGCCAATACATGGAAGTCAAATCTTTGACAGGAAGTCAAATGGAATTTTCGTCTGGATTCTGCTTCACAAATTCATTTCCATGACTCAATAATGATTCTTCATTTCACCAAAATATTTCCCTTCCAAAACAGTAAATTCCAGTATGTTGTTCTATGGTCTCAATTTTCTATCTTTCCACTTTTATTCTTTCATTCCCACTAAACCAGATTTCAAATGTGTTAGGACTTCCAGTCCCTTTCTCTGACTTGTTTTAGCCCATCCTTGAATATGATTCCTTGTTCATATGTCCAGATTTTATGATTGGTCACTTCAATTCCTTTCTCACCTACAACCTCACCTCCTTTCACCTTCCACTAATCCTGTCCCAGAAATCTTTAGTCTAGACTTTGCAGTGTAATCACATCCCTCTTACACTGGGCCACTGAATGTTACTGGAGAGTAAGACAGCTTCGTAAATTATTCCCAGTATGAGTTTTTGGTGCCAGTATGTCTTCAGTGCTGCTTTTTTTTTTATTCTTGGGGAGCAATTGACTTTTAAAGTTTTACGGTTATTTGCAAATTAACTTCCAGTTTCAGACAACTTTCATGCAAGAGGCCGGAACCTCATGATCTTACCTTTTTCACCAGCCCTCAGCTATAAGCTTTGCCCCAGATGCAATGAAATGGTCTGCTCTATGTGGACTCTTTCCAAGTAGTATTTCACTTACTATTTTCACATGGCCACAGTAAATCACTTCCCATCCTGGAGCTTCCCTGGGAAATTGCCAGTTGCCTAGATATTAGAACACTAGTAGTGCAGGGGACTTGATGATTTCCAGGGAAAATTTTTGACTAGTGGAGATAAGAGCTACTGGAAAATTCTTCCCCATTCTCAGTCCCTCCCTGGACTGACTGTCCTATAGGGTTCCACATGGCTTTCTGCAGATGGACCTCTGATGTTGCATACTCAGCTGCACTTGGTAGTGAGCAGTCATCATCTCACCCCTGTGCCTTTTCATACTCATTCTTTCTCCTTCTCTCTCTCATTTCTCTTCCCCTCCCCTTACTTCCTTGGAAATATGCCACACTCCCTCCTCCAGTAAAGTGTTAGAAAATAAAGCTTTTGTCCTAAGTTCTGTGTTGTAGTTAATCCTGGCTAGAATATCTCCTGTGCCCCATTATCTTCACTTTCAAAGGACAACTTGCTTTCCATTTTATGGAGAGAATAGAGGCTACCAGGTATGAAAAATTTTTCATTTCTTGCTACACAGATGTGAATTTAATTACCTGTTCCATTGTTTGTCTCCAGTCTCAGAGAAGAGATGTCCTTTCTCTAAGTCTAATTTCCTCATTGTGCTTTGGAGCCTCTCCCGTCCCTTCCTCAAAAACTGCCTTTAATTTCACTGCCTCCTTTTTTTATGGCTCCTATCATGTAAGTTAAAAATAAGCACATATTTTCTACATTAAAAAAAAATCCGAGTGGAGAGTTACCGTCATGGGTCAGCAATTAACAAACTCAACTAGTGTCCATGATGATGTAGGTTTGATCCTTGGTCTTTCGGAGTGAATTAAGGATCTGGCATTGCTGTGAGCTGTGGTGTAGGTCACAGATGCAGCTCAGATTCCACATTGCTGGGGCTGTTGTGTAGGCTAGCAGCTCCAGCTCCAGTTCAAGCCCTAGCCTGGGAACCTCCATATGCTGCAGGTGCAAAAAAGACCAAAAAAAAAAAAATGCTATTGGGAGGGAGTTGGCATTTGGGGTTAGTAGATGCAAACTATTACATTTAGACTAGATAAACAGTAAGGTCCTACTGTATAGCATAGGAAACTCTATCTAATCTCTTGGATGATAGATCATCCATTCATATACAGGTATGACTGAATCACTTTGCTATACAGCAGAAATTGGCACAACTTTGTAAATCAACTATACATTACTTTAAAGAGATTCTAAAAGAAAAAATCCTTCTCTAAAACAATATTCCTCTTGTCCTCTCACATTTTCTTAGTAGTAAGATTTCTTAAGTGAGTCAGTAACAGTCTTTCCCCTTTTACCACCCTTGAATATCCTCTTAACTTCATGTCATATGGTTTCTTCTCTTCCTACTTACGTGAAACTATCCAAGCAAAGGCCACCATACATTTTGTTGTTGCCAACTCTTTTTTTTTTTTAAGTTTTACTGAAGTATAGTTGGTTGACAAGTTTTTGATAATTTCTGCTGTACAACAAAGTGATTCAGTCTTATGTATACACGTACCCATTCTCTTTCATGTTCTTTTTATGCATAGGTTATCACAGAATATTAGGTAGAGATTTCTGTGCTGTACAGCAGGTGCCCACTGGCCAATTATTCCATGTACCTCAGTATGCATATGTCAATTCCAAACCCCAGTTCATCCCTGCTACCCCTCTACCTGTCCCCTTTGGTAACTATATGTTTTTCAAAGTTTGTGAGTCTGTTTCTGTTCTGCAAAGGGGTTCATTTGTTTCCTTTTTTTTAGATTTCCACATATAAGTGATATCATATGGTGTTTGTCTTTCACTGTCTGACTGACTTCACTTAGTATGATAGTTTCTAGATCCATCCATGTTGCTGCAGGTGGCATTATTTTATTTTTATGGCTGACTAATATTCCACTGCATATATGTACCATATCTTCTTTATCTATTCCTCTGTTAATGGATATTTTGATTGCTTCCAGGTCTTGGCTGTTGTAAATAGTGCTGCAGTGAACACTGGGGTTCATGTATCTTTTCAAATTATGGTTTTCTCTGGATAGACACCCAGGAGCAGAATTGCTGGATCAACTCTTAATGGACAGTATTGATTTCCCTGAGATTCTTGACACTTCAGGACACACTTTTATTCTTTGAACTCTTTCTTCCTTTACTTCCAGGATTCTCTTCCCTCCTAAAGCCCAAACCTGATTTCTAACTGCTCTTTCTCAGATTCCTGTGCGGACACCTTTTCTTCTGGCCACCCTTCAAGCAGCTTTGCAGAAGATTCCATCATCCTCTCCTCTTCCCATCTCCATTGTTTCTCACTCTACACACTTGTCCTGTGGGATTACATCCACTGCCATTATTTTGACTAATCCCAATATTTTGATGATTCTCAAATCTAACCTGCCTGTATGTCACAAGTACCAGACCTATATATCCAACAGTGTAACAGGTGTCACCTGTCAAATCAACTCAGCATGACAAAGGTCTCAAGCATACGTTGTGCTGCTTCTACCCACACTGCCCTTCTGTGCAAGATCCACATGTCAGTCTCCTTTGCACCCTTCAGAACTTCCTTGGGATTACCCCTGCAACTTTCCATACCCTGTCCTTATTTTCTGACATCTTGGTGCTCAAGGTAGTTTTCTTGACCTCTTGGCAGGCTCACCAATTGTTGGGCTGTGCCCCCACAACCCTGCACTCTTGTAATTGCCCAGCCTTGAGACTGAGGAAAGAACCTGGAGACAGTGACAGAAACACTAATGGTTTATTGGACAGAAGATCTTAAGCAAAGGGTCCTGGAGCAACACCCCACCATTTACAGCAGATGGTAGGCAAGATATGGCAGCAATCAAATGTCATTTTTACTTGAATGACTGATGAGCCAAATATGGTTATTTAGACTTGAGTATCTGGCAAATATTTCCTAAAAATGAGTGAGTGAGTGAGTGAGTGAGCCTGTCACTTTCAGAAAATAACTGACTGTATTTGTTGCTAATGATAAAATTCAAGCCTGCAAGTAAAAATTAGGATTTTTGAAAAAATATCCACCTGTAAATTTGACAGCTTCCTAATATTTAAGGCTTTTTTTTAGAGATTGGTGGTGATATAAACAATGTGATTTTTAAAAAAAGTATATATCATATAATGAGATGTGTCAACATTTGGAAGATCTGCATAACTTAGTAAATTAGTGTTTTCCCAGTGACCAATGCATGATGTTAGAAAATTATGCATAGGTAAATGATCCTTTCAAAGTAAAGGATTAACCAATGAATTTTTAATTTAACAAAGCCTGAAAAGTCCATTGAATTGGTTTCAGATTCCGCATTGCAACTAACTTTTAAGAAGCTACAACTTGGCAAATTTTGATACAGTGTTAATAAGAATATCCATAATTATCTGAAAAGAATACTAAAAACACTACTCTCTTCCAAGTACATATCTATGTAAAGCCAAATTGTCTTCATAAACTTCATCTAAAACAACATATCTACAGCAGATTGAATCAGAAGCAGATATGGGAAACCAGCTGTCTTCTATTATGCTAGACATTAAAAAGATTTGTAAAAGTGTAAAACAACCCCACTCTTCTCACTGTTTTTTTCTTTTAGAAAACATACTTTGTTAAAATATTTTTTTTTTATTTTTTGCTTTTTACGGCTGCACTTGCAGTATATGCAAGTTCCCAGGCTAGGGGTCAAATTGGAGCTACAGTTGCCAGCCTATGCCACAGCCACAACAACAAGGGATCTGAGCCATGTCTGTAACCTATACCACACCTCACAATAACACAAGATCCTTAACCCACTCAATGAGGCCAGAGATTGACCCCTTGTCCTCATGGATACTTGCTGAATTCATTTCTGCTGTGCCACAATGGAAATTCCGAAAGATTTTTTTTTTTTTTGAAAAGCCCGAGTGAAATCATGACTTTAATATGGATATAAAAATGAATATAGGTTAAAGATCTTATTCTATTTGTTAATTGGTAAAGGAACCAGGCAGATATTATAAATAATTTTTTAAAATAAACTCCAATTTATATGGAGTAAGGGTATATTAATGACTTAGAAATGGAGGCAAAATGGATTTCCCAATCTCACCTTTATCATACAGGACATAATCTGCATGCCTATCAGTCATCTACAATTACACAGTTATAAAATAGCTCAAAGGAAAGAGAAGTTTGGAGTTGGGAAAGCCAGAAGGGGTGTTTTCTATACAATGCATAGTTTCCCTTTGAAATAAAATTCTTTCAAATTAATTTTCACTTAAAAGTGTTAGTAGTTGGGAGTTCCCTTCATGGCTCAGTGGTTAATGAACCCAACTAGTATGCATGAGGATGCAGGTTCAATCCCTGACCTTGATCAGTGGGTTAAGGATCCAGCTTTGCTGTGAGCTGTGGTGTAGGTTGCAGACATGGCTTGGATCCGGAGTTTCTGTGGTTGTGGCTTAGGCCAGCAGCTGTAGCTCCAATTCGACCCCTCGCTTGGAAACTTCTATATGCTGCAGGTATGGCCCTAAAAAACAAGCAAACAAAAACAAACAGAAAAAGTGTTAGTGGTAAATATAGATAGGTATATCCCTACAAACAAAACCTCTTTGGGGGCCTCAGCAATTTTTAAGAGTATTAAGGGGTCCTATGACCAAAACATTTGAGAACCACTGTGGTTAGGATTTGAGAAATTAGTTCATCTCCATGCCTGCTGGCTCCCAGGGATTAGGTATTCCTCAGAGGTCAACCAATCCTGTATCTGGTCTGACTTTTTTTCCAGATAGGACTGGGTTTATGCTCTCCTCTTTATCCTTCTCCCAGTACCTGGTTACTGCTCCAAGTTCCAAGTCATTTGGACCACTTAAGGCTAAGCCTTGTACCTGTACAAGGACCATTGGCTAAAATATAGGTTGCTCTGGTCACCTCTTTTTCAACCCAGCTTCTCTCTAATCACCTCTATCCTAATCCTTTGCATTCTCTCCCAGAGCCATACCACATGGAATTTTCTTTTTCCTTGACCTCATCAGTAAATGTGCTTTTCATCTCCCATCTCTGCTGAAACTTGCCCCACCCTCCTGTACCACAGTATTGCTTTTAGACTATTACTGCACTTTTATGCATGAAACCAGGCTCATCTGAACCTAAAATCATCCACCTTCTATTCTCATTGCTAACAACTACCTACCCCTTATTTGTTAAAAATTACTGACAACTTAGGCATCCTCTCTGTTATCCTTCTAGATGAAACACACTTTCTATTTCTTGACTTTCTGCACTTTAATGACCTCCACTCTATTTCCCTTCATTTACATCTCCACTTCCTGATCACAGTCACATATTCTTCCAATTCACTTAATCTGTTATTCTCACTATGTCTGTTCTTCAGTCTCTTTGTGATCTCCACTCCATTGATCCTTTAACTCTCATCTCATATCATCTTCAGTGCCATCATGACCATGAGGCAAATTTCCTCGCCTCCTCTTGTCAAAGTCTTTAGCTTTCAGTGTCCTGCTTTCATCTCTTATGCCCAGTAAACTCTTAATTTTACAAATCTCCAACTGATGGGCCTTTTCTGTCTCCATTCACAGGCTTATGGGTGCCACACCTAAATCTTGGTGCTGCTATGAATTCATTCTCTGACAAAGATGCCTTAAATGTATACATTTTCTGAGTTAACTCTCTCTAACTTTCCCCACACCCACCTCACACCCTCTCCTCCAAGGCCTTTTCCTCCTGTGCATCAGGAATGCACTAGCCTCCTCCCTTACACATACAATAACAGCCATCATGTGAGAACGCTCAGCTTCCTGTCACTCCCACCCACAACCGCAGCTGTAAGTAGTTTTGCTCCTCCCCTCTGGTCACAGTGGAAGTGTCAGAAAAGTGTCCTTTCTAAAGCTAATCCCTATCTCTGCAAGACAGATCAGACAGGAGCTGTGCCACTTGTTAAAGGATATAACCAAATTCTAGCGACCCCCACAGAGAAGGGCTCAGGGGAAAAAATACCCCAGTCTCACTTATCTTCTGTCCTTTTCTCTTGCTGGTTCTTCCAATTGACTGAATCCAGTTGGTAGCAAAGGGGACCTGGGAGCCCATTGATGCAATCCAATAAAATTTCAGCCTCCCAGAACCCGGACAGAGGGAGAAGGTGGAGAGTAGATTGAGAAGGCCAAAAGACAATATCCTCTTTTTTTTTCAGAGCTAGGAACTGAGGAGGATCTTTCAGCATTTTGCACTTAATGAAGTGCAGTACACCCCCCAGGGCACACCCAGAATTCCAGCCAATTAATGTAGCTGGGGAGAGGGAGGTGGAGCAAAGTGGAGTGGTTCAGAGGCCTTGTTCTGCATTCTTCTGTACATTAAATCCTCTAGCTGGAAAAGAGCTCAGCATTTCAGCAATAGTGCCCCGAAAAGGGAGGACAACATCCTTCCACCTTTCCCCTTGTCTGCCTGCTCAAATAGCACCCTGTGATGGACACTCTGTGGCTGTGTCACAATTCCCTTTTCCCTAACTCCATTATCAGTATTTGGAGACACTTCCACTCTTCCACATGCAGGAGTAACCCAGAGGACTTCACTCATGGTTCAGAAGGCTCAAGCCGCAATTAAGTCAAAAACTATTTACCTGAGAGCCCTTTTTGAGATCACCTGCTCCTGTCATCTACAGTGAAGAGGTGGGCTGTATACACGGCAGATAAGTTGAGAGAGAGGTAAGATGACACCATCTGCCACATTTTCCTATGTGGCTGACTTAACTCCTCCTAGCTCTTTCTGTCTCCTGATTACATTCAAGCAGCTCCAGCTATGGAAACAAGAGCTTGCTCTTGATGTTACGCGTATATGCTCCTAATAGTCATAAAAATTCATCAGTATTCAGTCATCGTGTGTAAGAAATTAAACCGGAAGGTTTTCCAAGGTCTGAGTCTTGTCGCAAATAAATATTTGCAAACTATGTTAATGCTGTGCTTAAACATACTATAATAGAGTGGGGAAGATGAAAATCTGCCCTTGTGCTTTAGAGTTGAGGTTAGATTGAACAGGTTTGTGCCAGAGTCATCCAGATCTAGACTGCAAGCAAATCACCTCTGCTAAGATCATACCTGATAATGGGAAATGAAGTCACCCAGCTGAAATGAGTTGAGCCTCGCAAAAGACTTCCTCGGTGCTCCTGTTTATATAGGCAAATTACTCACCTCGATGGCTCCTAGGCCACTACACTTGCTGAAACCTCTGCCTGCTATTTTTGAGCCAGCGATTTATCACAACTCGAATTTTATTAAAAATGTACCCTCCGCTCTTCAGAGAACAAATATGAAAATCTGGTTTCTGAAGATATCAGAACCATTTATTTTTGAAGTTGGCAGCGCTGGCTGTGAACACTGCTCCAGGACGGATCTCTTCTGTGGAAGGAGGAGTTATGTATTTTTCAGAACAAGGCTTTTCTCCTTTCATCCACAAGAAACAATAAAATATTAAATATGTTATTAAAAAATTAAAACATTTTGAAAGGGAAAGAGCAAGCAAATCACAGACCTTGACTAGCAACTACTGCAGGGAGCCTCTCTGACAATAGAGAAGGGAAAGTGGTCAGGAACAGAGCCCTCTGATCACTGCATCTGTCCTCAGGCTTCCCTGCAGTGCTGGTTGCCCTGTTCTGGGTGAAGGTACTGGCTGCTCCCTGGCCATCAAGAAGCCAGGAGCAGGTATAACATCTTTGAGGTATCTGTCCAAGTCTGCCAAGACCCTCTTATAGGACACTAGGAAGCTGATTGAAAAGTGAGAAAGTCAGCCAGCTAGCTACTTAGCTGCTTCCTCTTCACAAGTAGGGAAAGATGGCCTGGAATGAGAAAGACTTGGTTATGACCTGTAGCTCAACCACTTACTTGCTATGTGGCCTTGGAAAAATTCCTTATCTCCTCTGAACTCCATCTTCTCTTCAAGGAAAACAGAGACACTAATAGCCACTCTCCACCTGGAGGGGTTGCCTGTAATCATTAATGTAAAGCACCTGGGCTAGAGTAGGACTTTTCTCCTAGTCATGAAGGCAAACACATAGCACTGTTGGTATGTCAGGCTCTCTCCTGAGCACATTATATATTAATTCATTTAATCCTAAAACAGCTATAGGACAGAGGTACAATTTAATCTTCATTTTACAGGTAAAGAAACTGAGGCACAACAAGCAAGTTTAAGTAACTTGACCTAAAACACACACTTGCTGACGAAAACACAGAGTCAGGATTCAAACTCAGGCAGTTCAGTCCTGGCTCTCAGTCTCTACACTTGTGCTCTTTGCTGTAGAAGAGTGATATGGATTAATGTTCACATCACTCTACCCATAGTAACAACATGGTTTTTCTTTCCATCAAAATCAAACGGTGTTTTGTTACAGGTATTTTTGTTGAGACATGGTTGCCATGATTTTGAGGGAGCGTATTAAGACTCTGGGCTTCTTTTTTGCAGTGAATGGCCTTTCTTTTTACTGTTAAGAAATCCAACACACTTCAGGTTGAGACTGTTTTGCTTCAGTCCATCATTTTCCAAGAGAAACCTGCTGATTGGGTTACAGTGATGCACGACAGACCAACAACTGGTTGTTTAGATAGTTTCACTTTTCATCAGGTTCTCAGGAAATTGTGGAGATATTCTAAACGTGGAGAATCACAGACCATCAAGAGGCAATCCTAAAGTTATAATGCTGTTGATAAATGTAGACATCAATTGCCAATCAGCACCCTTAGTAAAAATGAGTCGCTGTCAGTCTTATAGGTGAAAACATAAGGATACTATGTTAAATCAGGATCTTGGCGTCTTGATGTATATTAATCTCATTCCACATTAATTGATGTGTTTTTGTAGATGTGAATATGGAAATCATCAATAAACATTTATGAGTGAATGAGTGAATGAGCTGAAAGTTGTATGTAAAATATTTTTTAAATAAATAAAATTTTAAATTCATAGGGAAATTTACTATTTTGTAAAATCATTTTATGGAATGAAATCTTCTGTGATGGAAATATTTTCTGGTTTATGTACCTGTTCAATAATTCAAGTTTTTGTATTATGAGGTTTTTAAAAATTACGCACATATATAAGCATAATTATATATATACACATATGTGTGTATAAAAATATATATATATACATATACAGTGATACAAAATGTAGTACTGAACACTTGAAGGGCCTCGAGGCTTGAGAACGAGCTTCCCATGTGTGCCGGGGTTGGGTTTTCCTGCAGTATCTACCTGTGAGTTATTGGTAGTAATCCAATGGTAATCAAACACCATCTGTGTTTGCCTTTCTGTTTAATATCAAAACCTCACCAAATATAAATACCCTCCTTCCTTCCATCACCACCCCTCTCTCCCCTCCCCCATTACCACTAAGCCCCTCCCAACAGACATCAGCGTTGCTCTCTAATCAATTTATTTCTATGAAAGAGGCTCACAAGTCATAACTTAATGGCAAGTTGGATTTTCCAAGGGCCTAAGTGTAAACCTTACAGTCTTTGTAGATATGTGAGTATAAACTAAAGCAGAAAAACATTAAATTACTGAACTAGGCTTATCAACAGTTCAGCCTGTTAATTTCATAAGTTTCTAATTACTGCTGACGATGCAGACCTCAGACCAGCTCTAGACACACACAAGTACAGTGGTATTCGAAGGCGTATGAAGGTGATTTCTAACCATACATAGTTAGCTTTCAGAAGATCCTGGTTTCAGCTAATATGATCATTTAAATACTGTAGGCACATGCAGTGTCTTATTTACATAAAAAGAAGAAAGAAATGCGATGGGGCTTGGATTTTATCAGAATAACTGCAGAGTAGAAGAGATTGGAATCGGTCTGCTGGACTTGAAACTAATTTTAGTTCTAAGAATATATGCATTTAGCATTCAACCCTTCAAAGGTGTTTATACATTCTTCTCTGTGACAAATACAATTTACTTTCTTTAAATGTTTAATGGGCACATTTTTTTCCTGTTCTGCTAGGGCATCAACTGTGCACATCTGTATAAAGGCAAAGATATTGCTGGGTGTGATATCCCTTTGCCCCTCTCCTGGCTCTGATGCAGCTGATATCCTTGTTACTACTTTTAGTCCCTTTTATTTTCCAGACACAAGGTGAGCTAAAGCAGAGAACTCACTCCAAACATAAAACAGAGAGGAAGAACTGAGAGGATTTGAATGCTCATTGACTATAAAGAAACAGGGCAAAGAAAAGCCAAAGACTTGTGTGAAGTGTTCCCTCTGCATGGATGTGAGTAGAACCTGCAGAAAGACCCAAGTGGATCAATCATGTTGGGGAAGAAGATCTTCGTAGGGAGGGAGACAGTAGAGAATGGGCTTGAGTTGATATAAATGCAGCAAAAGTAGACAAAGAAGTGGAAATGATTAGCAAGCACACTGAAATATGGAAAGACGGTGAGTGTATAGATTTGGGAATCATCTGCTCTAAAGAGAGAGTTGATGCCTTAATAAATGACCTTTGAGAATATCCTTAATCTTATTATGATTAACATCTTATCAGGTTTTGCTAAATAGATGCATTTACTTTTGTGAGAAAAAAGATAAAGAATGTACATTCCAGTTCAAGATAGGTTGAACATACATGTTTGCATCTCTCCCTGTAGAGGCTGTGTTGAAGTGATAACAAAAGTTTTTTTGGGTTTTCGTGTGTGTGTGTGTCTTTTTAGGGCTGCACCTGTGGCATGTGGAAGTTCCCAAGCTAGGGGTTGAATCACAGCTGTAGCCTCTGGCCTATGCCACATCACGGACTCCTAGCTGCATCTGCAACCAACACCACAGGTCACAGCAATGCTGGATCCTTAATCCACTGGGCACAGCCAGGGATCAAACCCACATCCTCATGGATACTAATCAGGTTCATTAACTGCTGAGCCAGGACGGGAACTCCTTTCTTTTCTTTTTTTTTTTTTTAAGTTTTTAAAAGAGTGGGAAGAGAGTGGGGAGGAGGAAATGAGTAGGTGAGAGACTTCAGGAAACTTCTGGATTGATGGGAAGTGGTTGGAAGCATGTCAACAGATGAAATGGAGGAGAAAAACCACAGCCCAGAATGTGCTATGAGGGTCTGCAATGGAAAAGAGCCCCTGGAGGGGCTCAAGTCTTGGAGTCATAGGAATGATAAGAAAGAAAGGATGGGCAGAAGCTGTAAACAGGGGAAGGTTGTGTGAAAGTCAGTGCCTGGCAGTCTTGCTTGCTCCGTGACCCTGGCAGAGCTGCAGGCTGCCTGGCCATCGTGTCCAGGATCCTTCTCTAAAGATACCAAATAAACCATAGAACGCCATGACCTCTTTCGAGAGCTGTGACTGTTCAGCAAAAGATGTTCCTCATTCTGGCATTTGGATGCTCCTGAACTGTCAGGGAGCCTCATGGTTACTTACCATATAGCTGCTCTTTCAACCTGCCATTCCATTGGACACAGATCTCCCAGGAAGACCCCCAGTCAAGAAAAAAACAAATCTTCCTACTCAACAGAGGAGGGAACAAATATCTTCCTTATTAATATGTATCCTCCAAGGAGAATCAAACACAGGAGGAGAATAAGTAGCATGAAAGAGAAAGACTGCGATTATCAGAGAAAATAGATATAATTCAGAAAACAGAGGGGCTTTTAAAAAAAATCCTCTGGTATTCTCAAAGAGATTTGAGAGTATATTGTATCCTAAAATAAAATCAAATTACTCTGAAACAGGAACACAGGATAAGTAAGAGTGCTCAGAAATTAAGCGTAATTGCTGTAAGATATAGCAGAGGAAACCTACAAAACAAAGCAGAAAGACGAAGAAAAGATGACAATGAAAGAATGTAAGAGACACAGAGGCTTAATTTCAGATGTCTATCTTCTGACTCATGAAGGTTCAAGGACAGTAGATTTTAATAAAAGAAAGAGGTGAAAATTCTTTTAAAAATTAATAGAAAAGGCCCCAGAGATAGACACAGGTGTTCAAACCGAAAAGGAATACTGAGGGGCAAATGGGAGGAATGTTAAAAAGTGATTCCTACCTAGAGACATCCTCATGGAATTTCAAAACAAGACGGCTAAAGAAAAGTTTTTAAACTTCCAGAGAGAATAAATTTGGACTTCAAAGGGTGAGAATCAGACTGGCACAAGACTTCATATTATCACCTGTGGATGTTAAAAAGATAATGAGGAAAAGCTTTCAAAGTATTGAAGGAAGATGATTTTCAACATAGATATTTTTCTTTCTCAAAAAAATTGAGGTTTAATACGCATGGTGAGGTTTAATACGCATGGAAAGTGTAGAAGCTAATGAGTACAGGTGAACATTTAAATCAAGATGTGGACTATTTTGTTCACCCCGGAAATTTTCCTCATGCCCTTTTCTAATCAATACACATTAACTTCTCCCTCAGGCAGTCAGTATTTGACATCTATTTCTTTTCCAGGTTTCTGAACTTTCTATAAATTTAATCACAGAATATGCACCTTTTAGCTTCTTTTGATCAATATAATTGTTTCTTTAACTTTTTTTATTAAATCATAGTTGATTTACAGTATTGTGCCAATTTCTGCTGTATAGCAAAGTGACCCACTCATACATATAGATACATTCCTTTTCTCATGTTACCTTCCGTCACGTCTATCCCAAGACACTGGATATAGTTCCCTGTGTAAGACTTCATTGCTTATCCATTCTAAACGTAGTGGTTTGCATCTACTAACCCCAAACTCCTCGTCTATCCCACTCCCTCGCCCCCCCCCCCCACTTGGCAACCACAAGTCTGTTCTCTATGTCCATGAGTCTGTTTCTGTTTTGTAGCTAGGTTTCATTTGTGCCATATTTTAGATTTCACATGTAAGTGATAACATATGGTATTCGTCTTTCTCTTTCTGACTTCTTCATTTAGTATAAGAATCTCTAGTTGCATTCATGTTACTGCAAATGGCTGAGTAGTCTTCCATTGTATATATGTACCACATCTTCTTAATCCATTCATCTCTGATGGACATTTAGGTTATTTCCATGTCTTGGCTATTGTGAATAATGCTGCTATGAACATAGGGGTGCGAGCGTCTTTTTTTTTTTTTTTTTGTCTTTTTAAGGCCACACCTGCAGCAATATGAAAGTTCCCAGGCTAGGGGTCAAATCAGAGTGGTAGCCACTGGCCTATACCATAGCCATGGTAATGCAGATTGAGCCATGTCTCCAAGCTACACCATGGTTCATGGCAACACTGCTCCTTTAACGCATTGAGCAAGGTCAGGGATTGAACCTATGTCCTCATGAATACTAGTCGGGTTGGTTACCTCTGAGCCACAATGGGAACTCCTGCCTGTATCTTTTTGAATGAAAGTTTTGTCCAGATAGATGCCCAGGAGTGGGATTGCTGGATCATATGGTAGTTCTATATTTACTTTTCTAAGGAAACTCCATACTGTTTTCCATGGTGGTTGTACCAATTTACTTTCCCACAAACAGTGTAGGAGGATTCCCCTTTCTCCACATCCTCTCCAGCATTTTTTTTTTTTTTTTGGTCTTTTTGTCTTTTTAGGGCCACACCCATGGCATATGGAAGTTCCCAGTCTAGGGGTTGAATCGGAGCTGCAGCTGCTGGCCTACACAAGAGCCACAGAAATGCAGGATCTGACCTGCATCTGCAACCTGTACCACAGCTCATGGCAACACCAGATCCTTAATCCACTGAGCGAGGCCAGGAGTGAACCCATGTCCTCATGGATGTTAGTTGGGTTTGTTAACCACTGAGCCACAACGAGAACTCCACCTCTCCAGCATTTATAATTTGTAGGCTTTTAACGATGGCCATTCTCACTGGTGTGAGGTGGTACCACATTGTAGTTTTGATTTGCATTTCTCTAATAATTAGTGATGTCGAGCATGTTTTCATGTGCCTGTTGGCCATCCATATGTTTTCTTTGGAGAAATGTCTATTTAGGTCTTCTGCCCATTTTTTTTTGTCTTTTTTGTTGTTGTTGTTGTTGTTGCTATTTCTTGGGCCGCTCCCGCGGCATATGGAGGTTCCCAGGCTAGGGGTCGAATCAGAGCTGTAGCTGCCAGCCTATGCCAGAGCCACAGCAACGCAGGATCCGAGCCGCGTCTGCAACCCACACCACAGCTCACGGCAACGCCGGATCGTTAACCCACTGAGCAAGGGCAGGGACCAAACCCGCAACCTCATGGTTCTTAGTCGGATTCGTTAACCACTGCACCACGACAGGAACTCCCTTCTGCCCATTTTTTTGATTGAGTTGTTTGGTTTTTTGGTTGTTGAGCAGCATGAGTTGTTTGTATATTTAATTACTTTAATATTCATTCTTTCCCATTGATGAGAAGTATTTAATTGTATTATTACGGCATGGTTTGTTTGTTCCATTCTCCTTTTAATAAACATTGGGTTATTTCTAGTTTGAAACTATTATGAATATAGCTACCACAACCACTCTTACACAAATTTTTGTGAATTGTTTGACCATTTCTTCTGAGTGCATACCCAGGATTGGAATTGCTAGGTTGGTCATAGGCAGGTGTGTGTTTACTTTATTAGAAACTGCTATACAATATTTCAAAGAGTTTTAGCCTCTCATGAACTGTTTACTCTGAAGATCTAGTTTCTCTATGTCTTTGCCAATATTTGGTATTACCAATCTTTTAAATTTCAGCCACTTTGGTCAATGCACAGTGATATCTCTCTGTGAATTTACATTGATTTTCCTGATAAGCATTGCTATTGAGCAACTTCTCACATATTTCTTAGCCATTTGGTTATTTTCTTTTGTGAAATTCCTATTTAATTATTGACCCTTTAAATTGGCTTGCTTATCTTTTTCTTATTGATTTTTAGAAGTCTCTGTAAATTCTAGATCTTGGCTTTTTCAGATATGTATATTGAAAATATTTTCTCCTAATCTGTAGCTTGCCCTTTTACTCCTTTATTTAACCTCAAATTCTATACTTGTCAAATTGTTCAGTGAGTATGAGAACAAAAACAAAGACATTTTTAGATGTACGTGTCCTAGGATCCCCTAATATCTCTTCTTAGTAAGTTATTTTGAGATGTCCTCTAAAAAGACAGGGTTGAAAAATCAAGAAAGAGAAACAGGTATGGTCCAGGAAATAGTATACCCCAGGAAGACAGTGAAAAGATGAGGATAAAAGCTGAACAATGGATTTAAGCAGTAAATACTCCAGATTGGAGCAGAAGAATGCAGAGTTCAGGGAGCTCTGGAGGAAAGGTGAACTCCATGCAATGGGAAGCATGACTAATTATCTAGATAAGCCTTAGAATAAGGTGAAAATGCATTATTCTATCAACAAGAAAAAACGAAAACAATTACAAACTTCAGGAAAAAAACTATGTAAGAAGTTCTAGTTCAGATGTTATGAAATCAAGTAAAATGTGTCATGATTTTTTCGATGTGGCATGTCATGATTTTTAGCATTTAATTGATTTGGTATAAGAACAGGGAATTTATTTGACCTGAATAGTTAGGATATAAATATTCTCCTTTAAGTAGTTCAGGGGTTATGACATTAGACCTTTTAGAAAGAAATATATAATTCTAGCATTATTACTTGGCTTTGCAATCATTGGCATATACATAGTTATAATATAAATCTGTTTATAGAGTTTTGAATATAAATCTGTTTATAGAGTTTTGACTTTTAGACTCAAACAATTTATGTGAAGAATGGAAGCCTTATTTATACTTGAAAAACAGAATGGAAACATTAAAAATCCTGATGATGTACAAAATACAAGTATAACTGTAAAAAAAGAATAGAGCACCACTATCCTCATGTTAAAACATAAAGGAGTTAGTTGAAACACTGATTAGGTGATGGAGCAGAAATAGGAGAGTATAATGTTAGAAGTGAGCTCTGTGAGAGCAGGGATTTTCCTTTCCGGGGGTGGGCAGGAAGGTCTTTTTACTGCAATACCACTGGCACCTAGAGAAGTGCTTAGAAGAATGCTTTAGTATAAATGTATTGAGTAAAATACATATTCAAACTTAAAAATGTAACAGAAGACCAAAATATATGCTGTCTCATACTTGATTTTCACCTCTTATCCCCCTCCTTTAAGAAGACTTTATGGTTTTCTGGCCTTGGCTTAACCCCTGGAAAGAATTTCTCACATGTCTCTTAGTTTCAATCTCTGCAGCCCACTGGACCATTTTGTCTTAGATTCTCACACACAGCTCAGCTCAATTTAGTCACCCAGAATTCAGGCTGGTTGTTAAGTGAATTTGTACAGATGTCATGACCTACTCCAGTTCTTTGTTTTCTTTAAGTTCAGTGATAGGACCTGGGAGCTGGAAATGTACCTCGGGGTCAGCATTTGTGCCAAGAGTAGGTGGCTGCTGAATGTCAGGAAGAAGCAAGGCACTAAGGCTGAAAGGACCTATATGACCGAATGAAACAAAGAGGTATTAGCATTATTTGAAACCTTATCTTTGAGTTGCTGAACGATTTGCTGTCAAGAATTTGGGAAATGTCTAGTGTCTTAAATGTCTAGTGCCATGACAAAATACCACAGACTGCCTTAATAACAGAAATATATTTCTCACAGTTCTGGAGGCTGAGAAGTTCAAAATCAGGGTTTCAGCATGGTTCTGGTGAGGGCCAAATTTTGGTTTGCAGGTTGCCACCTTATCACTGTGTCTCCACATTGTGGAGAGAGAGAGAGTGCTACTTATAAGGGTACTAATCTCACCTTGAGGGCCCCACCCTCCTGACCTCATCTAAATCTGATTACTTCCCAAAGGCCCCACATCCAAATACCATCACATTTGAGGTTAGGACTTCAACATATGACTTTTGGAGAGACGCAAGTATTCAGTCCATTGCACATAGCAAATTTCAACTGGATTGTGCTCATCTTTATTTTAACTTGAGAAAAAATAGTTTCTTGCGCTGATCAATTTGAGATTTTAAGGACTAGTTACATATGGGCAAAACACTAAAAAGTCTCTGATGAGAAACAGAATGTTTAAGCAGGAAATCTCTAATTATGATTTCCCCTCACTTACTTAAAAAGGAAATAAGAATCTTGAGCGATTCGACAAGTTGGTCAAGATCTGGAAGCTAATATGTTTAGAGCGAATAGATCAAAAATCCACTTAAATCCTAGCTAGAGGTCTTTCTATAGTGTAACACTACTTATCTCATTCTTACCAGTGATCAGCTAGAGGTAAGAGATTTGATTTCTATTGGTCAATTAAAAAAAAAAACATGACTTTTGCTATCTCTGTCTAGAAAACCTTGGAAGTTACTTTAAAAATTTTATGAGTTTCTGTTTCACTTCTAGGGATCAGTCTGTTCAACTTATCTATAGCTTCTTGATTCATTTTTGGTAGGCTGTGTGTTTCTAGAAAATTGTCTATTTCTTCTAGGTTGTCCAATTCATTGGCACATAATTGTTCATAGTATTCTCTTACAGTTGTTTGTGTTTCTGTGGTATCGGTTGTGATTTCTCCACTTTCATTTGTTATTTTGTTTATTTGGGTCCTCTCTCTTTTCTTCTTGTTGAGTCTTTCTATAGGTTTGTCGATTTTGTTTTCCCTTTCAAAGAACTGCCTCTTAGTTTAAGAATTTTAGAGAAAGGCTGAGATGATGACCATCAGTGAAAATGTTTAAAGATCATAGTGAACTGGGATAAGAGAGAAACTACCCTTGATGGAAGACACAATCCCAATAATTATGGGTAGTGTGGGTATATTCATTATTTTTTAAATAAATTTTTTAGGTGGGGGAGTCATTTAATAGCATGCTGACGCTTTTAAAATATCTGATTGAATCTAGTAAAATAATCCATTTCATCAGGTTGTTTAAAAAACTATCCATTTCACCAAATTCAGTCTTTTTTATTAAACCTTTTTTGAGTGAACAACAACCAAAAAAGCTCATGTAAGATGCAAAAGAAAATGTTCTATGTAGTGTATGCTCGTATACATCATAGAACTCTGGAAGAATCAGCAAGAAAAGGTAACAAGAGCAGCCTCCAGGAAGGCGAGTAGTCACCAGGGAGAAGGTTGGGGACACCTGCATTTCAGCATATACTTTTTCCAGTTTTTGAATTTTGTACCATGTGCATAAATTACTACTCAAAAGCTTTAAACATAAAATTTATTTTTAAAATTTAAAAATAAACCCAGTTGAGTTTTTAGAAGTTAAATTTGGGGAACACAGTGAGCTGTCTTGCTGCTACTTGGAGTAGAATGTCCTGAAATACCTTGACGAAATTCCTAGAGTTATTTTGTCGGAGCAGCACAGAAGGAGAACCATGGCCTCCGTGGTCACTGTACTGCTTCATTTTTATTTACTGTAGCTGTGACCAGGTGGTATGCAGAGCCCTGGAAGAGAAACCTGCACCTTAGTTCCTGGCGAAGTGCTGACTTGAGAAGTTTTATTCTCTGTCATGTCTTTTCTTTTTTAAAAAATAAAAACTGGCTTCATGCTTCACTATCTTTTTTTTCCCTAAGTCCCTACAAATGTCAAAACAACTATAAAGTTAACATGACCAGCAAAGGGGGAAACTGTCTGCTTCCAGGACTTGCCTTTACTATGGATTTTTCAAGCATGAAGCTTTTAATAAGCCCTCTGCATGCAGTATTTCATTTCCTTCAGACGAGACACTACCTCACGGCCTCCACACGCCCTCTCCTTGGCTCACAACAACTGCTTGCTATGTGTAACCTGCCCAGGGTGGTGTCCAACCTCCCCCCATGAAACCCAGCATGTTTTTAGAGAAGAGATACAGTAGTTAAAAATTTTTTAAGCGGACTGTGTAGCTAGTTCTCTCTGAAACCACGAATTTGCATGCTTATACAATTATGGAAAGTACTAGGGACCTGGGCAAAGGCCACCAATGCTTCAGGGATGACAGATATTGAAGAATGTTGCTGGAGAGGATTTTGAAGCTTTGGGACTTGGCACTCCTGGAATATCAAATATTTTCTCTTTCCTGCTTTCATTTTTTGGACCCCCAAAACAACAATTTTTGTTTCTTCTTGGAACAAACATGGAATTTAGAGATGAACCTATAACCCTTTTGGACAACAGTTTTTGATTAAGTGTTGGGTGGAGTAGGGTCAGCATTTCCAGAGACAACTTGCCAAGAAAGGTGGTAAATCAGCATTTTTACAAGCTACTATGAGAGTTGGAAAAGGCAAGAACTTAAATGACACTGCTGGAAATTGCAGACTTTGCCATAACTGCACACTGGGGCACATCCATATGGGAGGGAGCATTTTATTTATTCCTCTAGTCATCTTTCCTCTGTTTGAATGGGCCGGAACTGGGCTGTGTGCTGCCTGCATTACATCCCAGACTAATCCTTTCAAATGCATTGTACATGGAGTGAGGTCAAAGGCTATCATTTATACCCCTGCTTCTACACTGTTTGTTTCGAGGGGAGGCAGAAGGTGAGAAGAATTTGAAAGCTATAGAATGGGTGGGTCTACCTGGATGGGGAGCAGTGAAGAAAACGTAGAGATGGTAAACCTAATATGGGCCCGTTTATGTATATTTTTGGCCCTTGCCAAAATGTTCCCTTGGGTAAGTTCTACTTTCGGTCCTTTGAAAATAAGCAGCAGAGTTCCCGTCATGGCTCAGCAGTAATGAACCCAAATAGTATCCATGAGGATGCAGGTTCAATCCCTGGCCTTGTTCAGTGGGTTAAGGATCCAGTGGTGCCGTGAGCTATGGTGTAGGTCACAGACGCAGCTCCGATCTGGCATTGCTGTGGCTGTGGCATAGGCCAGTGGCTACAGCTCGAATTTGACCCCTAACCTGGGAGCTTCCATATGCCACAGGTGCAGCCCTAAAAAGGAAATGATGATGATGATGATGATGATAAGCAGCAGCAAAATAGAAAATTCAGGACACAAGGAGTTTTATCATAGAATTTGTGACTACCCAGATAGTTTCCTACTTCTCTTTAACGGTTTACCTCTCTGCTCACAAGATTCTTTCCTTTTATTTTTTATTGTCTCAGATGTGGACTAACAACCTTCTTTTCAGGGAACAAAGGATTTTGGCAACAAACTCAGGTTTGACTTAAAGTTAGGGTGAATGAGAACAGAGGCTTTTCCTCTTATTTTCTTACACCCCTTTCAGGGTGGGGTGTGTGGAAAACAGAATTGATTGGCAGTGCTGTCAGAAACATATTGACTCTTTTTAATGTGGCTTTCCTAGGCAACATTAAACAATAACAAACCCTCAGTTTGAACAGAGAAACTTCTCTAGGGGGATTTTCAAGCATCATGTGTTCTGTTTATTGCAACAATGTGAAATTTATCTTTCTGAGAAGGGTACATGGAGATCTCCATGTGCCTTTACTTCAGTAAAAGAGACAATAGTTACAATTTGCTAATCTTTGTTTCCCCAAAGAGGGAAAAAAAATCACTAATTTTACAGCAAGTATCCCATATTTTGTGGAATATACTGTCATTGATGATAAGAACCACCATTATTTTATAGATTGCTTCAGAAAGAAAAAATCCTATCAATTAAATTTATATAACATTTTTCTCTCATTTAGAGTTTTTATTTTCTTCTTATTGAAAGAGCTATTTAGAGTTACTTAGACATAATTATGATACAGCACTCTTGTGCATTCCTTAAAAAGGAAAACATAAGCAAATTAAATTGGTTGATCTATTCATAAAACTTCTTTGTATTCAGATGCTGGCTTTTCTAAAAACTTTTCCACTTGAAGCTGTAGTTATTGTGATTTTCCATATGCTATTGTCTTCTGTGGTGTCAGGAGTGTCAATAAGGTCACATTTCTTTAAAACCAATTCTCCATCTTTGCCACGAATTTCTTTGAAACCACTGGTACCCACCCCACTACTTTGGATGTACCAGTACACCCAGAAAACCACAGCCTGACTACTGTCTATCCAGCAGAGGTTAGGAGATCTTTCACCATTTCAGAGATGTACAACATGAGAAAAAAAAATTGTATCTTAGAACTGACACCTTGTCCTAGAAATTAGAATTTGTCAAAGGTCTTCCAAGTACTGTGACACTTTGGGATAGATATGTAATGACCTTTTACATTTATATGCCATGATACCCCATTCCAGTTGTAGGGGTCACTCATCCATCCATCCATGCCCCCTGTGATACAACACAGTTATCGAAGGCACAGGAATAATACTTGATACTGAGAGTGCAAATGTAATTAATATAGGGTCCTGAACTTTATGAAACTTCCAACAAAATCAAGCCACAGACCTAAAGCCAATAGTCAGAATGTGGTACTTGTTACAAAGAAAGAAACTAACAACTTTGCCTAGGAAGACTAAATGGAAAGGAGACGTAGACTAGCCATTGAGATGGAGTAGGAAAATTCCTGGTCCTGAAAACAACTTGCATTCCTTACAAGCAAGCTTTGCACATTTCTTAGCCATGCTACACACAAGCAGAGAGTGTTGCCAATGAAAACCACTGCTGTCCATTTCTGACTGGTACTGTTGGATTGTTTGCAGTGTAAAAGCCTATCATTTTGTGTTCCTCTCAGGATTGCAGAGATGTAGCCTTCAACAGGATATGCTGTAACTTCAGTGACAAACTAATAGAAATCAGAGAGGAAGCTGGAAATGTGTGGGCCAGAGCCAATAGGGCTAACCCAGGGGTGCAGCTGGCCCCAAAGAAGCTAATCCATAG
The DNA here is from genome assembly GCF_016906955.1 of Phacochoerus africanus. Classification (NCBI taxonomy): domain Eukaryota; kingdom Metazoa; phylum Chordata; class Mammalia; order Artiodactyla; family Suidae; genus Phacochoerus; species Phacochoerus africanus. Next base: position 230,678,251 of record NC_062545.1, read on the forward strand.
TACTCATGGCACTAAACCAAGGCTGTGGTGAACTTGGGGTTGACACTCAAGGGATGGTCCTACCATTTCCTGACAGCTGGCAACACTGTCTTTGCAGTTAGAGCCACTCAACTACTGCAGTAGAAAAATAGGTTCTTCCTTTGAGCCAAGGGAAGAGTCACACTGCTGTTATAGAGGTTTCATACACCTTGGGAAAATTGGAACACACTTAGGAGATCAGAGATGGAAACCATTTTGGGGAAATTCCAGGCCCCTGAAGTTGATAGCTCACCCCAGGCACACAGACTGGATGCTGCACTATTAATTCTAGACTCTTTGTATCCAACCTCCTCTTCCAGGGGATAGGAGACCTCTAAGTGACTCCAAGTCCTACTCAGGATTGGCCTAGACAATTCCTTTGATAAACCTACAGGGAGAAAACTTTTATCACTCACAGTTCATGGGAGAGGACATATATTTTTCAGAGGGAATTTGAGATTTCTTGGTGACAAATAATTGCCAACATTTATCCAGCTAGGTGGTGGTGAAGGTGACAGCCTTCAGCTTGAACCCATGCTTTCTGATTCCAAATTCCATGAGACACATTGATACCTGATAGGAAGGGAGACTTCTCCAGTGGACCTAGCCTCTGGCAAAGGAAAACAAACTCTGCCCAAGCTTCTTTTCCCCACTCAGAAGACTACAGAAGAAAATATCAGTGGCTGCAACTTATTTTCCTTATCAGAGAGGGTTTGTTTTTCTTTTTTAATTTTTTTTAAGTTTTAATTTTCTTCTGAGCCTGACTTTTATTCGGTCACAGTGCACTGATAGGTAGGGTCATTGCATGAGAGCAGATGAGCATCTTTTGCTTCTGGTGGCAGTTTGCTCAGGGCAGGCCACTTGCTCACACTTTTACTGCCTGCATCCTTCCCTCAGGCTATCTGTTCTCCAACAGCAAGGCCACCTGGGTAGAACTCTTGGCTCACTTCACAGGGGCAGTTCCACCAGGGTCCTTTCCCCCACAGGAAGAAGCTAAGGCCTCTCTCCTTTGCTCTGTTTCATCTTACATAGCAACTTCTTGTCAGTTCATCAGCTTAGATGGTGGGGTCTGGGTAGCCTAGGCAGCTAACAGTTGGCATTTGTAATAACTACATAATCAGTAGGGTTTTGGTGTTGTTTTGGTTTTTGTTTGTTTTTTACTTCTTTCTTATTTCTTTGTTATGGACACTGGTGAATGGTTTTCTGATGGGGTGGAGGTTAGTGGGTCTTTCTCATAGGGCAAGACTTTTTTTTTTTTTTAATCAGCTGGCTTTATTTTTAAGTCTCTCTTTCCTCTCTTATTTCTCCTCAGGACATTTTTTCAGTTTTGTTTGTTTGTTTGTCTTTTTGCTATTTCTAGGGCTACTTCCAAGGCATTTGGAGGTTCCCAGGCTAGGGGTCTAATCAGAGCTGTAGCCAGCGGCCTTCACCACAGCCACAGCAACGTGGGATCCGAGCTGCATCTGCAACCTACACCACAGCTCACAGTAACGCTGGATCCTTAACCCACTGAGCAAGGCCAGGGATCGAACCCACAACCTCATGGTTCCCAGTCAGATTCGTTAACTGCTGAGCCACGAAGGTAACTCCCAGGGCAAGACTTTTGTAAGCCTCTTGGCCTTGGCCATGCTACAAAGCCTTTTCTAGAGGAGCTCTGATTGATGAGTATTTTCAAAGATATTTTGCCATTTTTCCTTCTTTGCTCTGTGTTTAATATATTTAGCACAAGACCTGGCCTTTGGAAGAAGTGAGAAATTGGATTTGAGCCCTGAAACAAACTTCAACCTTGAACCCCTAATAACAGCATCATCCATGATCGATGATAGGTACTCAGTCATGATAGGTACTCAGCAAATATTTGATTTATAGAGAAATTCAGTGCCTGTGTATCATTACTCTGCTTTTTTATCTACAGAGCCCAATAATTTTCACGTTTTCTTTTTCTTTCTTCCTTTTTTTTTTAATGACCTCACCCACAGCATATGGAGGTTCCTGGGTGAGGAACAGAATCTAAGCTGCAGGTGTGACCCATGCCACAGCTGTAGCAATACTGGATCCTTTAACCCACTGTGTTGGGCTTAGGGATCAAACCCATGCCTCCACAGCAACCCAGGCCACTACAGTTGGATCCTTAACACACTGCACCACAGCAGGAACTTCTTTTTTATTTTTTTAATGGCCCACATTTTCTAATCAATTAGTCCCAAGGACCTTTTCCACCTTATCTTAGCAACTAAGAGTTGCTATTTAGCGTATGCTAAATCAGTTTCCATAAGAGGTAGTGACATGTCTTTTTGTTGTTGTTGTTGTTGTTGTTGTTATTGTTGTTGTTGTTGCTATTTCTTGGGCCGCTCCCGCGGCATATGGAGGTTCCCAGGCTAGGGGTTGAATCGGAGCTGTAGCCACCGGCCTACACCAGAGCCACAGCAACGGGGGATCCGAGCCGCGTCTGCAACCTACACCACAGCTCACGGCAACGCCGGATCATTAACCCACTGAGCAAGGGCAGGGACCGAACCCGCAACCTCATGGTTCCTAGTCGGATTCGTCAACCACTGCGCCACCACGGGAACTCCTAGTGACATTTCTTAACTAAGCCATAGACTATTATGAGTTAGGTTCATTCACTAGAATCCAAGACAAACAGTGCATCTTATGCCTTTTGACAGCAATTGTTTGTTTGGAAGAATGTTTTCTAGAGTAATGTGGCATGACAATAAAATTACTACAATCAGAAAGTTTTGTACACCAAAGAGGAGCAGACAGTGTAGAGTTGAAGGGAGGCCATGAGTCACACTGTAGTTAGGAAAACAATTCCTAAAACACACTTGCGAGATGCCAACTAAAGAAGCATTCAGTTAAAGGATAACAGTTTCATCTGATCCAAATTTTTGGCATGATGTGAAACTATTTTCTATGGTTAGTGCTTCCTACATGAAATTACATTTTAAAAAAATAAACAGAAGTAGTTCTTTTGTAGCAAAGTCTTCTGAAGAGTGGTCAAGTATTTCTTCAATTTAAAACAATATCTTGAGTTAAAGTTTTGGAGTTAGAAAGAAAGATCTCATCTAGTGATTTGCATTATCTTTACAAGGCAAAGTTGTTTAACCAAAGTCATGTTCCTTAAAAATTGTGAATAATTGAAATTTATCAAGCAATCATTTTTGTTATTTGTCAAGTAATAATAGATAACTGATTCGACTCAACTTTGTCCTTTTGGCCTGTTGTTTGATGGTGTATAAATACAAAATTAAGAGAAAAGTGGTAGGCCTGTGAAATGGCCTCTGATACTGGTTAATCTACTATGTGGTTTTGGATAAGTGAAGTACGTTTGCTAGGCCTTAGAGTCCTTATTTGTAAAATTAAGGGAGTGAGTTCTAAGGTCCTGGTGGAGGTCTGGCTTTGTTTTATTTCTCTTTCCTTATCATCCTTTCACCACTGACTTTACTTGAGGAAAGAAGTCTATATTTTATAACACCACCAACTCGTTCCAACTATTGCATTTCTTCCTTTTAGTCAGGGATTTATTTCCATCCCTCTTGTTTTATTGGCTTTTATTTGTAGTAACAAAGAAATACAGATGAAATACTTCATGTGTATGAAATAACTTCAGCCAGAGCCCCTGTTCCTCACTAACATGCTGTGTGACTTTTAACAAGGAATCTGTGCTTTCACGTTCTGTAAGGACTGGTAAAATGACATTAGCAGTACACTGTGGAGTGGAAAAGTGAAACTCTGTACTATGGAAAATCCTGCTATTTTTATCAGACAATGTTGTGCCAACAAGAAAACAATACCAAACTGAGTTCTCAGACTGTTTGGCTGGGTTTTCCTATCTGAACGTACATTCTTTGAAATATCATTTCCAGGTTTATAGTTACTGCTGAAATGCCTTCTATACAAGATGTGGTTCTGGTTTGCACATGCGGTAGCTGTCCTTTTCAGGGTCCCACAGTGATTGTCACCTCCCCCCATGAAAGAGGGTTGACCACTTACAACTAATATGATATTGTATAAATGATGGTGTGTAGCTTCTGAGGGTAGATAATGAAAGACATATGGCTTCCACCTTGTGCTCTTTGGAATTATTTTCTTGGGAGGAAGTTAGCCACCGTGTCGTGAAAACACTCCAGCAGCTTTGTGTAAAATTACACGTGGTGAGGAACTGCTGCCTCCTGCCAGCAGCCAGCCCCAACTTGCCAGTAACTGAAAGAGCCAGACTCAGTCCCTCCCACTCTCATCCGTCCTCCAGATGACTACTGTGCCAATCATCATGTCGATCGTCATGTTTACAGCAGCCATGAGAGACCCTGACTCCGAACCACCCAGCACCCAGCACCCAGCTAAGCCACTGCAGAATTCCTCAACCACAGAAACTGAACTAAATGCTTATAGTTGTTTTAAGGTGCCATTTTCTGAGGGTAATTTATTATGCAGCAATAGGTAACTAATAGACAAGTCGAAAGAAAGATGTCATGGCCACTTATTCATGTGTAGGAAAGAAAATAATGTTCTTTATTTTTCTATAACTCAGTCTCTGTTTAAAACTTCATTATACCTAGTTATGGGGAAAATGGCTTTAATTTTCTGGGATAATTTAGTAGTTTCATATGTTGACACAATGGATTCAGGAGTTTTCTTCACTCTCCTATCTGCCTAGAAGTGTCACCTCTGATTAGGAGATAGTGGCTTACTTGGTGTCATGGTATTAGAAGTGTGTATGGATATCTTATCCTTTGTGTTTGTAATATGTCCTCAGTGGCATCCACCAGACTATTAATGGGAAACACAGGTGACTCTGGGTGAATTATATAAATGTATCATAAAGGTGGACTTTTCAGTATTGTTTCTAGGTCAAATGCTTTTCACGGTTTTATCACCTCTGATATTTCATTAAAATCCAAGGAAATTGTGTAGGACACAGAACAAACTGATAAAAATCTCACTTAAAATTCTATGGCTTATTGTAGTGGCAGAAGGCCAGTGTTAATTTAAATGCATGGACTCCTTTGAAAGTCCTTTCCTTTTCTATGTGTCATGAGCTATCCATGAAGGTTTTTTTTTTTTTTTTCCTAATACCTGAAAACTTTCCTGGAGGGCAGAAAGTAAGAGAATCTACTTCAACATTTGATTCTTTAAAGTGAATGATCATTTGGGGAGCTTTATGCGGGATGCCTTGAGCTGCCTTCAGTATTTTAAAACAGTTTTATTTTATTTTTTACCTGCAAGTCTTTGGAATAACTGTCATGGCTCTTCCGTTCAGTCAGATAGAAGTGAATGTGTTGAATAAATGACTAATAAAACATATCAGTGACAGAAATGTGGATTATTAGCATTCAGGACTGGAGTTGTCATACAGTGAATCACATTCTCAGAAAGATGCAGTGAAAGGCTTTTAAATTACCTATGATAGTCGATCAGGCCAAATACTACAAGGTGGCATGTCCCTTCACATGGTATATACTCATATTATATCTCATTTGAAGTCTTTCCTTTGTTTCTTAGCCTTTGTTTCAGTGCTAGAATTTAAATGACTTTCATCATGTTCTGTGTTCAGTGATATCTCCACGTTTAGGACATTTCATCAAAGTAACAGCCTAGGATATGTTCCTGCCACACAGCAACCCTTCTGTTTTTATCATGGCAAAAGCAATTCACTTATTAGCCTCTATGATTCTCATATAAGCTGAAGGATAAAAATAATACATTGGGAGGACACTAACATGAGAAATTCTCTCCTTTTGGGAGATAACATTTCATGGCCCATTTGTTCTTTTGATTTTTCTTGCCACTTCTTAATGCCAGGATCATTGTTACTGGTAAAATAACCTGAGTTCTTAGACTATATTGCCACACCATCTGTAGATGTGTATTTATTTTTCTGCCTTATATATTCTCTTTGTTGTTTTGTCCATTTTGGAGTTGCTTTATCATTTTATAGTATTGATTTTTGATTCATTGCCTATCTTTTGGTATATGAAAGCAAGTCATAAAGGAATATCATAACGTATTACAAAAAATGATAACGGATAGAACAATAATATGAAGACCTGAAATGATTAAATCAAAGAAAAACAAAGGAAGACTAGTATGATAGTAAGCATTATAACCAAAGCCTTAAAATGATATGATTCCTATTGTAGTTCATATATAAAAATCAATTTGAGAAACAAATATAAATTCTGATGTTTGAGACAAGGTGAAAGGCAAGGAATATGAAAGGACAGTGAGTGTAATTGTTGTAGTAACAAGTGACGTACTGAATTGAAGGAACCATCAATTACCTTGTCCCTTTGAATTTCCACTGCATTATTAGGGACTCTCAGCAAAATGTATTCTTGGAGAGACAGGCTATTCTATTTAAAGTCAGGAAATTCTACTCTGTGAACAAGGACATTCCCATTCCCCAAAATAATTTTCACTGTTGTATTTCAGAAACTTAGAAATAGTATCCTGCTTTAAAAATGTATTTATTTTCTATTGGCCATATCAATATTATTTAGAGACCCGTGGACTTGCTTTGTTACAGTATCTGTGATGGACTTTGTTGTCAGAGACTTTCCCTTATCTTCTAAACCATAGTCTTAAATGGGTGTTTTTCTAATCAAGGCAGATACTCTGTATCTCTCTTGCTTTCATCATCAATATCAAAAGTATCTGCATTGTGGCTATTAAGTGTCACCATGCAGACCCTAAAGTTAACCAACAATACATTTTAATTATAAAACACAGCCTAACACATTGTTTATAACCATACTACTTTTTTTGGGAATGTAGAAGTAAAAAAAATGAAACAAAATACTATCAATCCAAAATTAGCAGCATATAAAGATGCTATTAAATCACAGATACAGCTGAGTTTATCCCAGCCAAGAGGGGTTTCAAAATAGGAAAATTATAAATGTAATTCATCATATTAATGAACTAAAGGAGAAAAGCCATATAATAATTCCATTTTAGCAGAAAAATAATTTAATAAAAATACAGCACTTACATAGGTTAAACATAACTTAGTAATCTAAGAACAGAAGAAAAAATTTTTATCCTGATAAAGATTATTTTAAAAATAACCTGTTGGCTTACTGCTGTGGCACAGGTTTGATCCCTGGCCCAGGGACATTCATATGTCATGGGCACAGCCAAAAAAATAATACCTGGAGAAAATTTCATTCTTTTTTTTTTTTTTTTAACCACGCACATGGCATGTGGTAGGTCCCAGGGTAGGTATCAAACCCATGCCACAACAGCGACCTAAGCCCCTAAAGTGACAATGGAGGATCCTTAATCTGCTGTACCACAAGAGAATTACAAAAACTTTATTCTTAATGGATAAATACTGAAAGTGTTTTCTTTAAAATTAAGACCAAGACAAAGATGCTAACTTTACTGCATACATCAACATTTATTGAAGCCTCTTTCCCTTTTCATAAGACAAGAAGAAAAAAAAAATTAAAGGCATGAAGATTAGCAAGGGAGCAATAAAATGTTCATTATTTGAAGGTTGTTGATTTATGTTATTTATTAGAATAAATAAGAGAATAAAGCAAAATGAGCATATATAAGACCAATATATAAACAGTAATTGCATTTTTAAATACCAGCTCAACTTTGTTATTTTTAAAATTGCATGACATTTAAAATAGCAATAAAAAGTAAGATCCTCAGAAATAAATCTAACAAAAATTGTGCAGAACCTGTTTGGAGATATTATAAAACTTTATGGAGAGACATTAAAGCATACTTAAATTGTGAAATTTATCAGGTATACAGATAGGGAGAGTCAATGTCATAAAGATTTTAATTCTTCCCAATCTGATCTATAGACATAATACATTGCATTAAAATAACAAAAAACAGAAACAACCTCAGCAGAAGTTTTAGAGACGCTTGTAAAGTTGCTTCCAAAATGTATATCAAAGAACAAAAAGGAGAAAATGGGGTAGTAGTATTTGCCCCATCCCACATCAGTACTTATTACAAAGTTTTACAAATTGTGATATTGGTGCAGCCTCTCTCATAAACAGAAGAGAAAGCCTAGAAATAGATACATGCATTACCAATACATGATATATCACAGAAATACTATTTGATAATGTTGCTGAGACAATTTGTTATCTCTGTGGGAAAGAGTAAAATTGTGTCCCTACTTCATGCTGTATACAAGGATTAAAGCCTTACATGTGAAAGGCAAAACTTCAGAGCATTTAGAAGAAAATGTAGAATATCTTTGACAGTGGAATAAGAATACATTTCTTTAACAAAAAAAGCAATAAATCAACTTTGCCTACATTAAAATTAAGAACTTCTTTCAAACCATACAATAAAAAGGTGAAAAGATTTACCACCCCTCAGAAAAAAAGGTGAGAAAATATTTACAATGAATATAACCAATATATCTGCGAGATCTATGCATTTAAAAATAAAATATAAAAACAATTAAATAGAAAATGGATAAATGACATGAGCACATATTTCCTAGAAGAAGAACCTGGAATGGCCAATGAACATTTCAGAAGGTGCTGAGCCTCATTAGCAACTAGGAAAATGCAAGCCAAGATCCTAGCCAAGTACTATTTTCTATCTACTAAATTGTCAAAAAGAGGTCTGAAATAGCAGGTGTTAGCAAGAATGTTGATAAACATATACTTTATATGCCACTGGTGGAAATGCAAATTTATAAGAATTCTTTGCAAAACAATTTGGCATTATCTTGTAAAATAAATGTTTACATATCTGCACTCCAACAATTCCACTCCTTATTATATCCCCTCAGAGAAACTCTTGCAGGTGTGCACCATAATGGAAATAAGCGTTCTCATTGCAGCACTCTCTGCAATAGGACAAACTGGAACCATCCCCAATGCTTATCTATAGGGCAGTGGAATTAGGTCATATTCACACACTGGAGTATTTATGTAACAAGATGGAGGACTCATAGAAATCTAATAGTGACTGAAAAAAAAAACAGGTTTTGGGAACTATATTATTTATATATATATATAATGAATCCATTTTTATAAAACCACAAAACACAAACTAAACAGTATGTAATTTAGAGATATATGATAAAACTCTTTATAGAAAGCAAAGGAATAACAAAAATTTTAGGAGGGTGTTGATGTCTGTGATAAATAACACAACAATAAATTTTTCAGGAACTGAGATAGCACAAAAGAATATTGGTAAATGCAATGATTCTGGAGAAATCTGATCTTTAGTGTGGTGGAAACTTTAGAGGAGTTCATTTTTTGCTGTGTTTCCATGTGTCAAATATTAAACAGTAAAATTTAAAGGTCGTACCTTATATCAAGAAAAAATGACATGAAATAAAAACAGATACTTCTGATTATATTTTTTTTTCAATTTTAAAAATGAAGAAAGACATTCAGCACTATAAAGAAATAAGCTTATCAGTTCATGAAAAAACATGGAAGAATCTTAAATGCTTATTATTAAAAGAAAGAAGCCAATCTTAAAAGGCTACATAAGTATGATCCCGACTGTATGATATTCCAGAAAAGGGAAAACTACAGAGACAATAAAGAGACTAGTGTTTGCCAGGAGTTTGGGTTGGCAGGGAGATGAATAGGCAGAGCATATAGACTTGGCATTTATTGAATGCCCAAATTCGGCCAACTGGAGCTGAAGTAAAGAATCCAGCTGTTGACTTCTAATTTTATTGATTTGAGCTCACTCTCTTTTTTCTTGGTAAGTCTGGCTAAAGATTTATCAATTTTGTCGATCTTTTCAAAGAACCAACTTTTAGTTTCATTGATCTTCTCTATAGTTTTCTTCATCTCTATTTTATTTCTGCTCTGATCTTTATGATTTCTTTCCTTGCTAACTTTGGGTTTTGCTTGTTCTTCTTTCTCTAGCTGCTTTAGGTGTAAGAGTAGGTTGTTTGTTTGAGATTTTTCCTGTTTCCTGAGGTAAGATTGTATTGATGTAGACTTTCCTCTTAGAATTGCTTTTGCTGTGTCCCACAGGTTTTGAATTGTCATGTTTTTGCTGTTATTTGTCTCTAGGTATTTTTCTATTTATTCTTTGATTTCTTTAGTGATCCATTGGTTGTTTAATAGTGTATTGTTTAGCCTCCAGGTGTTTACGGTTTTTATATCTTTTTTTGTAATTGATTTCTAGTTTCATAAAATTGTGATCAGAAAAAATCCTTGATATGATTTCAGTTTTCTTAAATTTACTGAGATTTGATTGGGCAGTCACTATAAAGAGCATTGAATACACCTTAATACAGAACTAAGACTAACAATTTGGGAGGGCTGTGGTCGCAAAGCAGAAAGAAATGGTTACAAACTAAAGCTTAAAACAAAAATAAAAACCCCAAAGTACTGAACTGAAAATGAAGAAACAACAAAATAACAAACAGTAGGTGTGAGAGATGAGGAGAGCAGCATTGCTCTTCCTCTTGTGTCATAGCAGAGCATCAAAGATACTGCTGACAACTCAACTAGCTACACACACACACTCTCACACACACACACACACACACACACACACTTCTTTATATTCATGGTGCAATTTCGTACTTAAAAGGAACTTTTAAAATCAATAGTAGCGAAGGAAGTTTTTTTGTAAAAATTAACGTTTCACTTCATTTTCTTTTTATTCTGCTAAATCATGGAGCACTATCACTTCCCATTTTAAAAGCACCATATATAACATTGTGCCATTTTTATCAACTAATTTCTTTTCCTCTCTCTTTCCATAAGTTCCCTAATTTTTTCTGTTTATGCTGGTATTCACCCAATAATACTGGCTGTTTCTAATGTTGATATTTGAGATTATTTGTTGCTTACTTTTTTAATACCTTTCTGTATTGTTCGAATTATTTATGGTAGGCTTCCCTTCTTAATATAAGAACAAAGTAATTACTCAATGATAATTTCTGTTAAATGGAGGAACATGACGTTTGAGGATATTTCACTACATTGGATTAGTTTAGTGTTTCAGTAATGCATATGACTGTAGTGTCTTTGAAAGAAGGGACTATGTCTACATTATGTTTACATCCCCCATAATACCATGCACAGGGTAAGTGACCAGTAAATGGATCTTAAGTAAAATTTTATATCATTTTCTTATTTTTCCTTTTGACTTTAGTAGCCAGAGAGAAAATACCCCCAAAGATCATCATTTAAGTACTCCTCTCAGGAGAGTCCCAAAGAATTTCATTTGCTGTGTATCCCTAAAGCACTTTAGTTTGTCCATGGTTCAACACTAAACTCTGAATAATTGTCTTTTTGGATCCTCATTAACACAACTCTTTCATTTATTTTTTCATTAATTCATTCAAAAATATTTATTGAGAACCCACTATGTGTAAGTACCTTCTTGTGTTGTGAATACTGCAATGAGCAAAGAATTGCCCCTACCCTTAAAGAGCTTACATTGTAGTGAGAACACGGACAAAAAGTAAACAAACAAATGTATACTGTCTCATATGGTGATAAGGCTATGCATAAATGATATAGATAAGATGAGAAGAATGACAAGGTAGAGGACATTGGGTGGGTACATAAGACTTCTCTGATAAAGTAATATTTTTAAAAATCAAGATATAGTTGATACATAATATAAGTTATAGGTGTATAATGTAGTGACTCACAATTTTTAAAGGTTATGCTCCATTTATAGTTACTATAAATATTGGCTATATTCCCCATGTTGTATAATATATTCTTGTAGTTCATTTTATGCCTACTACTTTCTAGCTCTTAATTCCTACCACTGTGCTGTTCCCCCTCATTTCACTGTACTGGTAAACACTAGTTTGTCCTCTTTATCTGCAAGCCTGCTATACTCACTAGTTTGTTGTATTTTTTAGATTCTACATGTAAGTGATGTCATATAGTATTTGACTTTATTATTTCACTTAGCATAATGCTTTCCAAGTCCATCCACGTTGCTACAGATGGCATTATTTCATTCTTTTTTATGGCTCAGTAATATTCCATTGTATATAGAAAGTGCATCTCCTTTATTCATTCATCTATTAATGGACACTTACGTTGCTTCCTTATCTTCGCAATTGTAAATAATGCTGCTATGAACATTAGGGTGCATGTAGCTTTTCAAATTAATATTTTGGGTTTTTTTTTTATATATGTACCCAGAAGTGGGATTGCAAAATAATATAGTAACTCTATTTTTGTTTTTTGAGAAACCTCCAAACTGTTTTCCATAGTGACTGCACCAACTTACATTCCCATCAATAGTATAGGAGTGTTCCCTTTTCTCCACACCCTTACCAACATTTGTTATTTATGTTCTTTTTGATGATAGACATTCTGACAGGTTTGAGGTGATAACTCATTACAGTTTTTGATATTGAGCGAATTTTCATGTGCCTGTTGGCCAACTGCATTTCCTCTTTTGAAAAATGTCTATTCATGTCTTCTGCCCATTTTTAATGAGATTCATTTTTTTATATTAAGTTGTTTGAGCTGTTTATGGATGTTGGATATTAACCCCTTATCAGTCATATCATTTGTAAGTATTTTCTTCCATTCAGACTCTTGTCTTTTTGTTTTGTCAGTGGTTTCCTTTGCTGTGCAGAAGCTTTTAAGTTTAATTAAGCCCTGTTTATTTATTTTTGCTGTTATTTCCTTTGTTTTAGGAAATGGATCCAAATAATATTGCTACGAGACATGGGTGCCCTGAAGGAGTGAGAGATGTGACTCCCTTGGCAAGGATCCTTCAGACGAAAGGTTGGTTAAGGGCAGAGCACAGGGTTGATCACAAGTCTTGGCCTGAGCAACACAGAATGAATAGAGGTGACATTTAATGAGATGAACACAGGTTTGGCCGGATGGGTGGGACAGAAGTGTATGGGAAATTAAGAGTTTGGTTTTAGATATGTTTAGCTTGAGATGCCCTTTAAGCTTCCAAACTGAAGGGTTGAGTAAACAACTAGGTCAATGAGTCGGGAAGCCAAAGTACCTGTTGATTTATATGAGACTGCAGGTCAAAGCACATGCACAATTCCATTACAATAGGTATAAAGCCAAATTCATGGCCACCTTAAAGTAATAAAGGTTAAAATAATAATAAATATTTCTCCCTAACAACTAATCCACTGCTTTTGAAATATAAAATAAATTTCAATAACATTTTTCTTCCTATGCAATTTATGCATTCAATTTGTACTCTAGAAGAAAAGTTTCTCGTTCAGAGCTGTGGTCAGTCGTCTTTCTGCTGGTCATTCGAAACAGCAGAGCAGGGGCTTGTCAATAATGTTCCCCTGAGCAGAGGTGAGCTCCTTTGTCTCACTGAGCTGGTGCTTGCCAGCCTGGTTGTGCATGGTATTCTGCTGCACCTGACATTTTTCAGGTATGAAAGCTGTATGGGTTGAAGAGCCACAGCATCTTTGGAGCCAGTGCTTTAATAAGCAGGTTTGCTCCTGCATTGGGTTTTCAATGGAGCCAGCATAACAGAGAGGAAATTCTGCCAATTAGTGAGCCACAATGGACTACAGGGCAAGCCATGACAAGCAGCAGTTGTACCTAGAGACCAGGACAGTCTATTCCCTCTTCCCCTTTGCCTCATGTTCCTCAAGTACCAATGTATCATGTTGATGTAAGTCTCTAGCAGCTCTCCCCGAGCCTCAGCAATGCCTTCCTCTTTCTCCCTGTCCCTCAGATTTAGCTAAAACTGTGGTTGGGGGAATCCATGGATTTCAGGTATTCTTATCATTGTGATCTCTAGCCCAAATCTGCCCTAAACAGCAGCCAAAACATGAGATATTGGGGCCACCTAAGCAATATGACACACTTATCTCAGAGTATGGGATAGTCTCATTCTTCCTATCTAGAAAAAAAGCATAATTTTCTACATGCCTCATAAAGATACAATAATATATGTCTCTAATATTTGTCATCACAAGGATGTTTAAATATAGGAGACAAATGGTAAGTAGGCATTACTCATTTGGAATCAAGAAGCTACACATTATGCCTAGTGTGCAGAATTTGAAAATAAAAACTCAAATGTAAACTGAGGTTTCCATGATCCTTGAAGATATCAAAGTTGAGTCAAACTCAGATCACTCCATTCCATGGTTTTCCTTCATGGTTTAAGTTAGTCCTAAAAACTAAAATTCTTCCTGGTTCCCTCTGTCCTTTATATCTGTACTTATTTGTGCTCCTTCCTCCCATATCCATCCAGACTCCAAACTAAAACCTTTTACTAGTTTTCAAAAAAAAAAAAAAAAACCACACACACAAAAAAACTCTCTTGTAAAGCATCTAGTGGGTTTGGTAACTTCCTAGAGATTTGAAAGGGAACAAGAAGGGGGCCCATTGTGCACCACATGGCTTTGGCCATATCCTTAGTTTTATCTCTTCCTTTCCTCCCCTTCTTTACCTCCAAGGCCAAATGCAGTTTTTACTGTGTTCATAAGTTCTCATTTTAACAGAAAGTGTGGCCTCTCTGAACTGTCAGCATGTCCCTCTACACAGTCGTAAACACAGCATGCTGACCTTGTGCTGACTTTGAGTTTCACTGAACTCTCACACTTGATAGGTCCACCAGAATTCTATATTGACAGGTCTTGTGCTCATGGTATGCCACTAGAACCCCAAGGAACACAGACACACATATTGCACAGATCTCCTTTGCTTTCACATCCTCGCTTGTCCCATTGGACTCTACTAACAAAGCACAAATTCAAGGATAACAAATTATGAAGAATATCAAGATGGCAGCACCAGTGCTTTAGACCAAGTGTGTAAAACTCTTTTGACCATGGTGCCTTGTGTGACTGTACAAATTGCATGCCAATGAAACAGAAGTGGCTTTTCTGGTCTAAGTCAAAATGTCAAGTTTGTGTAGCCCTGGCTGATATCTAATAGAACATTGTGAGATACCAAACCAGAAATACTCAGCTAAGCTTTTCCTAAATATCTAACCCACAGGAACTATGATAGAGAATAAATATTTATTACACAGGAACAAATAACAGTAAAATGCATACTCACTGATTCTAATTCAGTGTCAGGCCATAGCCCAGGAATATGCATTTTAATAATAATGCCAACTACCAGAGAAGTACAAATCAAAACCACGAGATATCACTTTACACCCACTAAACTGGCTATATTCAAAAAGGCAGATAATAACAAGCATTGACAAGGATGTGTAGGAATTGGAATATTCATACACTGATGGTGGGAATGGAAAATGGTGCAGCCACTTTGGAAACAGTCTGAAATCCCTCAAAGGATTAACATAGAATTATCACATGAGCCAGCAATTCCATTCCTAGTTATGTACACGAGAGAATTGAAAATGCTTGTCCATAAGAAATATTGTACACAAATGTTGATGGCAGCATTACTCATGATATCCCCAAGGTGAAAACAACTCAAGTGTCTGTCAACTGATGAATGGATTTAAAAAAAAGGGGGGGGGGGACTCGGTTCAGTAGTAAAAACAAATGCTACAGCAAAGATAAAAATGGAAAACATTATGATAAGTGAAAGTACTTGGTCACAAAAGACCACATACTTTATGATTCCCTTTATATAGGATGTCCCAAATAAGCAAATCCATAGAAACAGAAAGTAAATTAGTTGTTGCCTAGAGCTGAGGACGTTAAAGGGAAATGGCAAGTAACTACTAATGGGGATGAGGTTTTTTCAGGAATGATGACAATCTCCTAAAATTGATTGTGTTAATGTGGTATAACTTTGACCATAGTAAGAATCATTGACTTATACACTTTAAGCAGGTGAAATGTATGGTATGTGAATTGTTTCTCGATAAATGTGTTATACAAGATAATAATCCCCAGATGATTCTCAGGTCAGCAGTCCTATTTTTACACTTGAGAAATGCCAGTCTAGTCTTTTAGAGTTGATATTCATTTAAAATTAAAAAAGCATAACTGTAATAATTCTAACTCAATTTCCTATGTTCTCCACTTACCCCTTTCTAAAGAGAAAATAGGACACTAGACAAGTGAAGAAAAACTTGGGATAAGACATCTTTAACTTCAGTCTGAAATGACTTTTAAACTATCCAGCTTTCTTGGCAAAGAACAAAATAATGACAGTAGCTGTAAGGATTGAAATGAACTCTTGAGAAAAGAATAAGTGTGTCAGTATGAGAAAAAACATTAATAGTTCCTCTTTAGAGGCTGTAAAGAAGAGCTTTAATTTCTCCACGGAGTGTCTTTTTCACTTGTTCCAAGACACCCTGTCTAGGCCCGTCCACCAGAAGTGTCATTCATTTTGCTTTTTCTCTGAGATTAGTTAGAGACTCTTCTTTTAGCACGAATGGGATGACAGGAAACAGGATGCACCTTATAATTTCAGTGAAAGCAGTTTTTATTCCGATTTGGTATTTGTTGATGCCTAGCATTTCGCCCTTTCTATGTAGATCTTGCAGACACAGTAATTATTTAATTGCTTGAGCTCTATTTGTTGTAGACAGGGTTTGAGATTCCTGAAGCTGGGGCCGAGCCTGCAGAGAAAAAAGGGATAGGCTCTCTGTGCTAAAGCGCTTCCCTCCTGAGGTGTGCACAACACTCCCTTTCTCTTATAAAAGGGGGAAGGTCACAAATCACCCAGTTTCTATCTTCTATTCCTTAACCATAAGATTGGTACTCTTAAAAAATTATAATCTTTACAAAAGAGTTTGCCTCATATACAATGTGTAGAAACACGACTCTCTCTCTCTACACACACACACACACACACACATATATTTCTCATATAACTCATCAATTAAGAATGGAATCATTTGTTGGGAATTCTAAGATTCTTTTTTAAACATTGTAACCAATATCATTTGGAAAATTATAAAGCAGAGTTGTAGATAGGGTGAGAAGCAGATTCTCATGGAGTTCCCGTTGTGGCTCAGTGGTTAACGAATCTGACTAGGAACCATGAGGTTGCGGCTTTGATCCCTGGCCTTGCTCAGTGGGTAAAGGATCTGGTGTTGCCGTGAGCTGTGGTGTAGGTCACAGATGCGGCTCAGATCCTGTGTTGCTGTGGCTCTGGCATAGGCCAGTGACTGCAGCTCCGACTGGACCCCTAGCCTGGGAGCGGCCCTAGAAAAGGCAAAAGACCAAAAAAAAAAAAAAGCAGATTCTCATGATTGTAGTAGTTTTGTCAAAGATTCACAATGGATAGTCTGAGTTTGTAATATGCCAATGTATGCATGATTGAAGTTTAGAACAGAAGAATGAGGTTTGATCTTGCATGGCTTTGTCTCTAACTTACCTTCCCCCATGTCAAGACACTTTATAACAGGGCCTCTGCTGCATTTCACTGAGTGCCATGTGCTATGAATTGCAAGGCAGCACTGTAATTTTTAGGGGATGGCTAGAACTTACCAATTTCTCAAACTCTCTCACTGCAAACAGAGGCATATCCATCCCCAAAGAGTTCTGTTAGATCAGTTCCAGTTAGCTATAGAGCCACAAATTGGAGGACAATTCTTGGGTCCTTCCCCGTTCTGCTTTAGGAAGCAAACTCTAGGGCTCATGAGAGAGTCTAGTGGGCTGAAGAGGGGAGGAATAGTGCAGCTGCAGAAAGTAAGGAGCCCCAACAAGCAGCGCAAAAATCCCTGCAGCATGCCCTGCTAATTGTTAAGATCTGCTGATTTGGCCAAAAGCAATGCAGAGAGCTATGAGGCTCCACATAGCCCAACATTAACCTCAGTCAATCTACTAGTTTTAGGTGCCTATAAGCCTGCAGGAGAAATTTTCTTCTTAAAGACATTTTTGGGGAGTTCCCATTGTGGCTTGGTGGAAACAAACATGACTAGTGTCTATGAGGATTCAGGTTTGATCCCTGGCCTTGCTCAGTTGGTTAAGGATCTGGTGTTGCTGTGAGCTGTGGTGGAGGTTGCAGATGGAGCTTGGATCAGGCACTGCTGTGGCTGTGGCCAGCAGCTGCAGCTTCCATTTAACTCTGGGAACTTCCATATGCTGCACCTGTGGTCCTAAAAAAAAAAAAAAAAAAAGACGTTTTTGTTCCTCATGAGGAGGATGCCACGAACTATCTTATTATAGTTGAACATTTGCAGAATGTAGTGCAAGCAACATTCAGAGACTGAAATAGTATCTGCCAACATTTTTCTCTGCATCATCTTATAAATGAGATGCTCATCAGTCATCAGCAAATGGGAGAGGCCTGGACAGTGGCTGATTTGATTTGGGGGAAGACCCCTAAATCTCTAACTATGAAAAAATAACTAACCACTTCTTTAGTAGAAGAATCAAGTGGACTGTATTGGAATTTTATAAAGTCATTTCCTTTTTTTATTTTTAAGGAAAACACACTTAATTCTAGCCACTTAATTCTAGAAAAATTCTATTTAAGTGAACAAAAAGAAATCAGCAGAGTTTAACAGAAAAAGATCAGCTTTGGTGTTAAAAACATATCAAAGCAAGCAAAACCCACAAGAGAGCATGTTTTTAGCACCATGAAAACATAGATTCCAAGAGGTACAAGATCATCCTAGTCTTTGTACAGATTTCCATGTCATGCCTGTACTTTATGAGGCTGGCTTCATTCTGTTCTTTGTTTTCTCAGAAGCCCTTTTCTCTAGTCTTTCACCTAGAGACTGGAAGAATTTACCTGATGTTGACCGAGAGAGAAATTCTTAGGAAGCAGAACTGGAAATTTTAAGACACGAAATGAGTCCTTGGGGATCAGACTTCCTCCCTGAAGCCCAGTCTCATCTATGAGATGAAAGGGTCTCACAGTATCTTTAGATTACCTTTTTAGTTTAAGTCTAATTATAATGATAGTACTACACCAATTAGCTTAACCTTCCCAGTTCACCTTTAATTAACTTTCATTTTATTCTTCTGTTGGAGCACATTGTAAAGAATGTGGGCTTTGAGGTCAATAAACCTAGATTTAAGTCTCCATTTGGCCCTTTCCTAACTTTGTAACTACCGTCAAGTTACTTAAACTTTATGAGATTCAAATTGTCTCTTCTGCAAAATAGCAAGATGAATATTGTAGTGAAGACAACAAAATAAGCTATATATGGTCGTCTTGTGGTATCTGCAGGAGATTGGTTCCAGGTCTACCTTGGATACCAAAACGCATGATGTTCTATTATAGTATCTGTAGTTCTACCTTCATGGATTCAGCCAACCACCAACAATGCAGTAGTGTAATACTTATGGGAAAAAGTCTGTGTATAAGTGGACTCCAGCAGTTCAAACTTGTGTTACATAGGAATCAAGTGTACTGTGTTAATGGACTGAATTCAACCTATAAATTCATATGTTAAAGTCCCAACCCCCAGTACCTCTGAGTGTAACCATGTTTGGAGATAAGGCCTTAAAATATGTGATAAAGTTCAAATGAGTTTCTTATGGTGGGCACTTAATCCAATATCGCATCCTTATAAGAGAAGGAAGAGACATCCAGGATGCCTGCTCAAAGAAAGGGCTCTGAGAACCCACAGCAAGACAGTAATCTACAAGCCCAGGGGAGAGGCTCCAGAAGAAACCAAGTCTGTTAACACCTTGATCTTGGACATGAAGCTTCCAGAGCTGTGAGAAAATAGGCTTCCATTGTTAAAGCCAGCCAGTCTGGCTTCCATTGCAAACTAATACAACCTATTATAGTAAGAGTGCTGCAATCCACTTTTAAATAGGGTAGCAATTATAACCTGTCAAAAGACATTAGTTGAATGCCTACGCTATGTGAGGCCCACTGAGAGTGGGTAGGGAGCTGGAGGAGTAATGACAAACACAGTTAGACTTTTTGTAAGGAAGTTCATAGTCTATAGGAAGAAAAATACCTTGCGATTAATACATTACAGTGTGATTAATACTATAATGAAGGCATTTTTCAACCTGTATTTCAATTTTCCTCCTTTTTATACAACTCAAAGATTATCGTTAATTTTAATGGAACACCCAACCAATCATAATTACTTTTTTCTCGTCTCTTCCTATTCAACTGTACATTTGCCCAAAGTGATTTCCCTTTTTCTACTTGGGACCACCTGAGTTCTCTACTCCTTACCCATATTATTCTGATCTTTTATTTATAATTTTTAGACTCATCACTAACTTAGTTACTGGTTTCTTGGACTCATCTACCCAGATAATTCCAATTTTTTTTTTCCCCACTGTACAGCAAGGGGATCAAGTTATCCTTACATGCATACATTTTTTCCCCACCCTTTGTTCTGTTGCAACATGAGTATCTAGACATAGTTCTCAATGCTACTCAGCAGGATCTCCTTGTAAATCTATTCTAAGTTGTGTCTGATGATAATTCCAATTGTTATGAATAGCCTCTGCACCTTTCAATGTGATACATAGCTCAGCAATGGCTTTACTGGTTTCTCAGTTACATTATGTTTCCATAACAACATGAGCTTCCATTTATAATTTTTCCCTTTTTAATCTAAAAATTTTATTGAAGTATAGCTGATTTACAGTGTTGATAGTAACTGCTGTACAACAAAGTGATTCATTTATACTTATCACATATCCATTGTTTTTCAGATTCTTTTCACATAAGGGTTATCACAGAATATTGAGTAGAATTCCCTGTGCTATACATCAGGTCCCCATTAATCATCCATTTCATACACAATAGTGCACATGTGCCAATCACAAACCCCAATCCATGCCTTCCCCTCACCTTTACCCTTTGATAAAAATAAGTTTGTTTTCAAAGTTTGGGAGTCTGTTTCCATTTTGGAAATAAGTTCATTTGTATCAATTTTTTAGATTCCACATATAAGTGATATCCCATGATGTTTGTCTTTCTCTGACTTCATTTAGTATGATAATCTCTGGGTCCACCCATATTGCTGTGAATGACATTATTTCATTCTTTTTATGGCTGAGTAGTTTTCCATTGGATATATGTACCACATCTTCTTTATCCATTCATCTGTAAATGCCTTAGTTATTGTAAAAAGGGCTGCAGTGAACATTGGGGTGCATGTATCCTTTTGAATTACTGTTTCTCTGGATATATTCCCACGAGTGCAGTTTCTGGATCATATGGTAGATCTAGTTTTAGTTTTCTGAGGAACCTCCACACTGTTTTCATAGTAGTTTTACCAATTTACATTTCCACCAACAATGTAGGAGGTTTCCCTTTTCTCCATACCTTCTCCAACATTTATTGTATGTAGACTTTTTGATGATGCCCATTCAGATTGGTTTGAGGCAGTACCTCATTGGAGTTTTGATTTGCATTTCTCTAATACGTAGCAATATTGAACATCTTTTCATGTGCTTTTTTGGCTTATGTCTTTGAAAAAAATGTCTATTTGGATGTTTTGCCCATTTTTTGATTGAGTTGTTTGTTCTTTTAATATTAAATAAATGTTAAATAAAACTGCATGAATTTGCATATTTTGGAGATTAAGCTTTCATTGGTTGCATTGTTTGCAATATTTTTCTCCTATTCTATAAGTTTTCTTTTCATTTCTTTGTAGTCTCTTTGCTGTGCAAAATTTTCTATGTTTTGAATGTTTTGATTAGGTCCCGTTTTTTGTTTTTATCTCTATTGCTTCAGGAGACTGACCTAAGAAAACATTTGTAAGGTCATTGTAAGAATGTTTTGCCTATGTTCTCTTCTAGGGGTTTGATTGTGTCTTGTCTTATGTTAAGTCTTTAAGCCATTTAAGTTTATTTTTGTACATGCTGTGAGGGCATGTTCTAATTTCATTGATTCACATGCAGCTGTCCAGTTTTCCCAGTACCATTTGCTGAAGAGACTTTTCCTCATTTTATATTTTTATCTACTTGGCCAAAGATGAATTGGCCGTATGTGTCTGAGTTTATTTGGGGGCTCTCTATTCTGCTCCATTGATCCATATGTCTTGTTTGTACCAATGCCACAATGTTTTGGTTGTTGTAGCTTTGTAGTATTGCTGGAAGTCTGGAAGACTTATGCCACCTGCTTGGATTATTTTCCTCAGGGTTTCTTTGGCAATTCTGGGTTTTTTATGGTTCCATATAAATTTTTGCATTGTTCTATATGAAATTTTGGATTATTTGCTCTATTTCTGTAAAAATTGTCATGGATAATTTGATAGGGATCACATTGAAACTATAGATTGCTTAGGTAGTATGGCCATTTTAACAATATTTTTCAACCCAATAATATGCGATATCTTTCAATTTCTTTGAATCATCTTTAATTTTCTTTTTTAAAAAATATTTTATGGCTGCACCCATGGCATATGGAAGTTCCCATACCAGGAATTGAATTTGAGCTATAGCTGTGACCTGTGCCACAATTGCAGCAATGCCAGGGCCACATCTGTAGTATATGGAAGTCCCCAGGTTAGGGACAGAATCATAGCAACAGCTGTGGGCCTACACCACAGCCACAGCAATGTGGGATCCAAGCTGCGTCTGCAGCCTACACCACAGCTTACAGCGATGCCAGATCCTCAATCCATTGGGTGAGGTCAGGGATTGAACTCGAATCCTCATGGATACTATTCAGTCTCATTACCACTGAAGCACAATAGGAACTTCCACTCTACCTGGATTCTTAACCCACTGCACTATGGCAGAAACTAATAATTTACTTTCTTTTAATGTTTTATAGTTCTCAGTGAATAAGCAAGCATTTCATCTCTTTGGTCAGGTTTATTTCTTGGTATTTTTTGTTGCAATTTTAAAAGCTATTGTTTTTCTTTATATTCCCTTTCTGATATTTCATTGTTAATATATAGAAATGCAACCAATTCTGAATGTTAATCTTGAATCTTGCTACTTTGTTGAATTCCTTTTATCAGATGGAGCAGTTTTTGTGTGGAGTCCTTAGGATATATATATTTTTTTGTATATAGTATCATGTCACCTGCCTATCATGACAATTATACCTCTTCCCTTCCAGTTGAGATACTTTATTTTTTCTTGTCTGATTACTGCGGCTAAGACTTACAATACTTTGTTGAATAAACATAGTGAGAGTGGGCATCCTTGTCTTGTTCCAGATTTTAGTGGGAAGGCTTTCAGTTTTTCTCTGTTGTGTATTATATTGGCTGTGAGTTTGTCGTAATAGCTTTTATTATGTTGAGATATGTTCCCTCTATACTCACTTTGGTAAGAGTTTTTATCATGAATGGATGTTGAATTTTGTCAAGTACTTTTTCTACATCTATTGAGATGATCATCTGTTTATTGATTTTTCTTTTGTTAGTATGGTGTATCACACTGATTGATTTGCATATATTGAAGAATCTTTGCATCTCTGGGATAAACCTCACTTGCTCATGGTGTATGATCCTTTTAATGTATTGTTGGATTCAGTTTGCTAGTATTTTATTGAGGATTTTTGTATCTGTGTTCATAAATGATATTGGCCAATAATTTTTTTGTGGTATCTTTGATTTTGATATTAGAGTGATGGTGGCCTCATAAAGTGAGTTTGGGAGTGTTACTTGCTCAGCAATTTTTGGAAATAGTTTCAAAATGGTAGATGTTAATTCCTCTCTAACTGTTTGAAAGAATTCACCTGTAAAGCTATCTGATCTTGAACTTTTGTTTATTGGAAGTTTTTAAATCACAGTTTCAATTTCAGTACTTGTGATTGATCTATTCTATTTTATATTTCTTCCTGGTTCAGTCTTAGAAGATTGTATCTTTGTAGTAATTTATCCATTTCTTCTTGGTTGTCCATTTTGTTGGCATATAGTTACTTGTAGTAATCTCTTATGATCCATTGTACTTTGTGGGGTCAGTTGTAACTTCTCCTTTTTCATTTCTAACTTTATTGATTTGAGCCCTCACCCCCTTTTTTTTCTTGATGAGTCTGGCTAAAGGTTTATCCATTTTGTTTATATTTTTAAAAAACCTTTTAGTTTCATTGATATTTTCCATTGTTTTCTTTGTTGCTATTTCATTTATTTCTGCTGTTCCTCATGATTCTTTTCCTTTGGGTTTTGTTTGTTCTTCTTTATTTTGTTGCTTTAAGTATACAGTTAGGTTGATTATTTGAGATTTTTCCTGTGTCCAAGGAAAGCTTATATTGCTATAAACTTTCCTCTTAGAACTGCTTTTGCTGCATCCATAGGTTTTGGATCTTTATGATTTCATTTTCATTTGTCTCTATGTATGTTTTGATTTCCTCTTTGATTTCTTCAGTGACTCATGGTTGTTTAGTAGCATATTGTTTCATCTGTGCATGTTTGTGTTTTCTGCAATTTTTTCTTTCTTTTTTAATTAAAGTAGAGTTTATTTACAATGTTTCTTCAATTTCTGTTGTGTAGCAATGTGACACAATCACATACAGTTCCCTGTGCTATACATCAGGGCCCTATTGCCCATCCATTCCAAACATAAGAGTTTGCATCCCCAAACCCCGAACTACCTGTCTGTTCCACTCCCTCCCCCTACCCTCCTGGGAACCATACATCTGCTCTCCTTGGCTGTGATCTGTTTTTATTTTTTAGATAGGAAATCTGTGCCATATTTTAGATTCCACAAATAAGTGATATCATATGGTGTTTGTCTTTTTCTTTCTGGCTTATTTAGTATGAGAATCTCTAGTTGCATCCATGTTGCTGCAAATGGTGTTAGTGTGTCTTTTTTATGGATGAGTAGTAGTCCATTGTGTATATGGACCACATCTTCTTAATCCATTCATCTGTCAATGAACATTTAGGCTGCTTCCATGTCTTAGCTATTGTGAATAGTGCTTCAATGAACATATGGATGCATGTATCTTTTTCAATGAAAGATTTGTCCAGATATATGCCCAAGAGTGGGATTGCTGGATCATCTGGTAGTTCTAGATTTAGTTTTCTGAGATACCACAATCCTGCTTT
The DNA here is from genome assembly GCF_016906955.1 of Phacochoerus africanus. Taxonomy (NCBI): domain Eukaryota; kingdom Metazoa; phylum Chordata; class Mammalia; order Artiodactyla; family Suidae; genus Phacochoerus; species Phacochoerus africanus. Next base: position 230,703,064 of record NC_062545.1, read on the forward strand.
CCATAGTGTTGTACCAATTTACATTCCCACCAGCAGTGAAAGAGGATCCCCTTTTCTCCATACCCTCTACAGCATTTGTTATTTGTTGACTTGCTAATGACGGCCATTCTGACAGGTGTGAGGTGGTACCTCACTGTAATTTTGATTTGCATTTCTCTAACAATTAGTGATGCCGAGCATTTTTTTCATTTGCCTGTTGGCCATCCATATGTCTTTTTGGATAATTATCTATTTAGGTATTCTGCCCATTTTTCAATTGGGTTTTTTGTTTTTTTGTTGTTGAGTCTGCAGTTTTTTCCTGAAGTTGATTTCTAGTCTTATAGCCTTGTGGTCATAAAAGATGCTTGATATGATTTCAGTTTTTTTAAATATACTGAGGCTTGATTTGTGGCCCAAGATGTGATCTGTCCTAGAGAACGTCCCATATGTGCTTGAGAAGAATGTGTATTTTGCTTCTTTTGAATGGAATGTTCTATAAATATCTATTAGGTCCATCTAGTCTAATGCATCATGTAAGGCCCGTGTTTCCTTATTGAATTTCAGTCTAGGTGATCTGTCCATTGCTGTAAGTGGGATGTTATCGTCCCCAACTATAATTGTTTTACTGTTGATTTCTCCTTTTATGGCTCTTAGCAATGGCCTTTTATATTGAGAGGCTCCTATGTTGGGAGCATATGTATTTACAATTGTTATATTTTCTCCTTGTATTGATCCATTAATCATTATGTAGGGTCCTTTGTTTCTTGAAACCAGCTTTATTTTAAAGTCTATTTTGTCTGATATGAGTATCACTACTACAGATTTCTTTTGATTTCTATTTGCATGGAATACCTCTTTTCATTCCCTCACTTTCAGTCTGTATGTGTCACTAGTTCTGAAGTGTGTCTCTTGTAGACAGCATATATACGGATCTTGTTTTTGTATCAATTCAGTCTATGTCTTTTGGTTGGGGAATTTAATCCACTTACATGTAAGGCAATTACTGATATATATGTTCTCATTGTCATTTTGTTAATTATTTTAGATTTGTTTTGGTAGGTCTTCTTGCTTTTCTTCTTCTTTTGTTCTCTTCTCTTATAGTTTTTTTTTCCACTTTTTTTTTTAATCACCAAAACCCTCTCCAGTTCTTCTTCCATTGTTATAGTTCCAGAAGCCTTTTTTTAAATATTTTTTTTTTATTTTCCCACTGTACAGCAAGGGGGTCAGGTTATCCTTACATGTATACATTATAATTACGTTTTTTCCCCCACCCTTTCTTCTGTTGCAACATGAGTATCTGGACAAAGTTCTCAATGCTATTCAGTAGGATCTCCTTGTAAATCTATTCTAAGTTGTGTCTGATAAGCCCAAGCTCCCGATTCCTCCCACTCCCTCCCCCTCCCATCAGGCAGCCACAAGTCTCTTCTCCAAGTCCATGATTTTCTTTTCTGAGGAGATGTTCATTTGTGCTGGGTATTAGATTCCAGTTATAAGTGATATCATATGGTATTTGTCTTTGTCTTTCTGGCTCATTTCACTCAGTATGAGATTCTCTAGTTCCATCCATGTTGCTGCAAATGGCATTATGTCATTCTTTTTTTATGGCTGAGTAGTATTCCATTGTGTATATATACCACATCTTCCGAATCCAATCATCTGTGGATGGACATTTGGGTTGTTTCCATGTCCTGGCTATTGTGACTAGTGCTGCAATGAACATGCGGGTGCACGTGCCTCTTTTAAGTTCTTCTCTTATAGTTTGATGACTATCTGTAATGTTGTATTTGGATTGCTTTTTCTTTTTTGAGTGTATATCTATTGTAGCGTTTTGGTTTGTAGTTCCCATGAGTTTTTGATATAGGAGTCTATATATATATACAAGATTGTTTTAAGTTGCTGGTATCTTAATTTCAGATGATTTTCCAGTATCCTGTGTTCATACTCTCCTCTTTTCTCGACTGTTCGTTTTGATATTATATTTGAGTGTGGATTATTTCCTACCTTTACTATGTGTTTGCCTTTACTGGTGAGCCTTCTCATTTGTAATTTTCTTGTTTCTAGTTGTGGCCTTTTTTTTCTGCCTAGAGAAATTCCTTTAGCAGTTGTTTTAAGCTGCTAATTCTTTAAGCTTTTGCTTGTATGTAAAGCTTCTGATTTATGTCAAATATGAATGAAAGCACTGAGGGTTAAAGTATTCTTGGTTGTAGGTTTTTCTCCTTCATCACTTTAAATACATCATGCTACTCCGTTATGGCCTGCAGATCTTCTGCTGAAAAATCCCCTGATAAACTTATGTGGATTCCCTTGTATGTTATTTGTTGCCTTTCCCTAGCTGCTTCTAATATTTACTCTTTGTCTTTAATTTTGTTCAGTTTAACATGTGTCTTGACATGTTCTTCCTTGGATTTATCCTGTGTGGAACTCTCTGATTCCTGGACTTGAGTATTTCCTTTCCCATGTTTGGCAAGTTTTTAGCTATTATCTCTTCGAATGTTTTTCTCAGGCACTTTCTCTCTCTCTTCTCCTTCTGGGACCCCTATAATGCAAATGTTTGTTCACTGAATGTTTTCCCTGAGTTCTCTTAAACTGTCCTCATTTCTTTTCATTCTTTTTTCTTTATTCGTTATGTTAGTGATTTCCACCACTCTGTCATCCAGTTCACTTATTCATATTTTTCCTCATGTATTCTACTTTCAATTCCTTCTAGTGTGTTTTTCATTTCATTTCATTTCATTCTATTGTTCATCTCTGTTTGTTCTTTAAGTTTTCCAGCTCTTTGTCAAACATTTATTGTAATTTCTTATTCTGTGCCTACATTTTTTTTTTTTGAGATCTTGGATCATCTTTACTATCATTACTCTGAATTTTTTTCAGGTAGGTTGCCATTTCAGTTATTTGTACTTCTGGAATTTTGTCTTATTCTTTATCCCAAAACATTTTTCTCTTCCTCCTCATTTTGTCTAACTTTTTGTGTTTGTGGTCTCCTTTCTGCAGGCTGCAGTGTTGTAGCCTCTCTTTCTTCTGGTGTCTGCCTCCTGGTAAGTGAAGTTGATCCAGGGGCTTGCACAGGCTTCCTGGTGGGAGGGATTATTCTCTGCCCACTGGTGGGTAGAGCTTGTTCTTGTTCTCTAGTGGGCAGAGTCATGCCAAAGGGTATGTCCTCATGACATCCTTAGGCAGTCTGTCTGCTAATTGGTGGGGCTGTGTTCCCACCCTGTTAGTTTTTTGGCCTGAGACTTCCCAGCACTGGAGCCCACACACTCTTGGATAGGGCCCAAAATGGCAGCCTTCAGGGGAGCTCACACTGATGTTTATTCCCTGGGACCTTCCTGCCTCCACAGTAAGACACAGTCAACCCCTCCCGCCCCAGGAGACTCTCCAAGACCCACAGGTATGTCTGGCCCATATTCTTTTTTTTTTATCTTTTTAGGGATGCACCTGTGGGATATGAAGTTTCCCAGGCTAGAGGTTGAATTGGAGCTGTAGCCACTGTCCTATACCACAGCCACAGCAATGCAGGATCCAGGCCCGGTCTGCAAACTATACCACAGCTCACGGCAATGCTGGATCCTTAACCCACTGAGTGAGGCCAGGGATCAAACCTGTGTCTTCATGGATGCTAGTCAGATTTGTTTCAACTGAGCTGTGATGGGAACTCCAGGCCATGACAGGAACTCCTGGCACAGATACTGTGGAGTCTGTGCTTTGCCCTGGGACCCAGTGCATTTGAAACCTTATGTATACCCTCCAAGAATTGAGTCTCTGTTTCCTCCAGTCCTATGGAACTCCTGTGCTCAAGCCTCATTGACCTTCACAGCCAGATGTTCTTGGTGCTCCTCTTTCTGTTGCCAGATCCTCAGGCTGGAGAGCCTGATGTGGGTTTCAGAACTCCCACTCATATGAGAAAACTTTTGCAACATAGTTATTTTCCAGTCTGTGAGTCCTGCAGCCAGAAAGTATGGAATTTGCTTACATCATGAAATCTCCCCTCCTACTATCTCACTGTGGCTTCTTCTTTTGGGGAGGTATAGTCTATCTTTCTGTAGTTTCCAGTCTTTTTTGTCAATGTTTGTTCATTGGTTAGTTGTGATTTTGGCATTTTCATGAGAGGAGGTGAGTTTGAGTCCTACTCTATCATCTTCTCCCTTTTCCTTTCCACTGATAGCTTTAACTTCTTTAGCTCTAAATTCCAAGTCTTTCACCACCCTTGTCCCATTACTGTACTTCACCATATTTTACTATGGGTTGATCTGTAATTTTCTCTGCATGGTTCTAAGCTCAAGGTGCTTTGAATCTGTAGGTGAGGTTCTTTTTAGTCACAAAAGTAATTATATCTACTATGGTCATTTAGGTTCTTGACAACTGTTGACTGATGTGAAGCAATATGCTGACTGCAATTACCCACTTTCTATCTTTTGCACACTCACATGGTCATATTCACATCCAAGGGTAATTGATGGGTGTGTCACAGTGTTCATTAAAATTATGATCCATTTTTTTGACTTAGGAAGGGTCTGTCACGTATCTAAAAGCAAACCTCTATTTTCAGCATTTTACGACTTTTGTATAAAAGAATTATTGTAGAATGAGAAGCCCAGGAGGTCAGTTAGCTCAGAAACATCTTTTTCTACTTTCTAAACTGCAGGATCAACTTTTAATTATTTCTTCTTCTGGAAAGTTGAGAATGATCATAGTTTAATGGTTTTCTCAATAAGTCATGCATGAGTTCTATAGTGCTTTTGCCTCTTTGGAGTTTTCACATGTATTTTGTAGAATTAGTACATGAAGATACAGAGCAAATTGAAAAAATCAGAAAAGGAACTACATCAGTTTTAGGGTGAGTGGAGGAAATCAACAACTTAAAAATATCAAAGGGCTTTGGAGCATGTGCACATTGTCAAAAAATGCAAGAGATTCAACAGGATTCCTTCTAACAGTTACACAAAAGGTATGAAAAGCTGGAGAGTAGAGGAGGCTCAAGAATTAAATCAAGGTTGGCAGGAAAGGGGAATTATCTCTGGGAAGTTCTCTTAGGCATAACTCTTTCCATTACTTTTCTGCTTAATTGAGGAATCATGTTCTCTAGCCTTCTGGTGTAAACCACTGTGACCTTTTTCTCTCTTTTGTCCCTATTCCAAGTGTCTGTCATATTTTTCCATCTCTCTATGTATAGCCACCATGCCATTTATGCTTCTCATCCCCTCACTACTGTTTTCCTCCCTTGGCCTCTCAGCTTTCCCTGAGCCAGCCATTCTCTTCTCTTTCTCTGTAGTATCATTAACTAATATAATGCTTAATGCACTTAAAACAGTGCCTGGCATATAGTAAGTTTTCATCAAAAATACTGTTATTCACTACCTCCAATCCAACTGTCAAAAACATTTCTTCTATTATATTTTTCACATGATTGTGAATCTTAGTTATTTCATACTCTAAGCTCAAACTTTTTAGCTGGGTATCTGAGGCTCACTGCTTTTTTTTTTTTTCTTGCCACATCCACAGCATGTAGAAGTTTCTGGGCCAGGGACTGAACCACAGCAGTGATCCAAGCTGCTACAGTGACAATGCTGGATTCCTAACTTACTGCACCACAAGAGAACTCCTGAGGCTCACTCTTATAGGCCTCATCATAAATATTTAAAGTTATCTCTCATTGTTGTAGCCTCTGACCCCATTAGATTAAAATGTGGCTTCTGTTTAGGTCTTATCCCCACTCTGGTAACATTTATGTCATCTTACCTAACTTTTATGTATCATTTAATTCCTCTATTTTATTCCCCTATGCATACTATGTAGTGGATATTATAACCCCTATTTTACAATTAAAAAACTTAATCTTTGAGGAGTTCCCTCATGGCTTAGCAGTATTGTCATTTTTGTGGCTTTGGTTACAGCTGTGGTATGGATTCAGTCTCTAGCCTGGGAACTTCTGCGTGATTTTGGGTGCCCCCCATGAAAAAAGGATAAAGGAATATTTTTTTAAAAAATCAAGATGGAGTTCCCATCGTGGCTCAGTTGTTAACGACCCCAACTAGCAACCAAGAGGAACGGGTTTGAACACTGCCTCGCTAAGTAGGTTAAGGATCTGGTGTTGCTGTGAGCTGTAGTGTAGACTGCAGACACAGATCAGATCCTGCATTGCTGTGGCACAGGACAGGCCAGCAGCTACAGCTGCGATTTGACCCCTAGCCTGGGAACCTCTATATGCCATGGGTGCAGCCTGAAAAAGACAAAAGACACACACATGCACACAAAAATCAAGTAGTTCTTCCTGTGGTACAGTGGGTTAAGAATCCAACTGTAGTAGTCCAGGTCGCTGCAGAGGTGCAGCTTTAATCCCTGACCCAGTTCAATGGGTTTAAGGATCTAGCTTTGCTGCAGCTATGATATAGGTTGCAGCTGTGTCTCAGAGTCAATCCCTGGCCTGGGAATTTCCATATGTCATGGATGCAGCCATAAAAAAAAATCAGTCATGGCAAGTAGCTTAATTAAGCAGAAGTTAGATACAAAAAAAAGAGAGGTTAAACAGTTTATTAAAAATGACACAGCCAAGGCATGACCAAAACAGAACATGGACCCAGCTCTATGCAACCTTAAAGCCCACAGTAATCCACAGGACTCCATTCTTTTCTGCTTGTACCACTAATGAAACACCCTCGCTCTAACCACTTTGGACTTCCCCAAGTTTTCTTGACTAGTGTCAGAGACATCAGCCTTCTCGGCTTATCCTCTGAGACCATAGTCTTATGTTGTCTTACTTTTTTTTCTTTGTTGGATGGTTTGTTGTCTCTATTATAACCTCCTCAATCATTTAGTCCATGTCTATAGTGGAGGCTGGTATATCTTTTCTTTAATCATCATAGTTGTCTGGGTTAGCACTTTGGGTGGAGATGTTTGTAAGAAGTACATAAACAAATGATTAGTACTGGGAGTATTGGACTTTCAGCTCTTTTTTTTCTGAACACTCAGCAAGGAGGTTCCTGCTAAACTCAGTGACTATATGTGAGATGAAAAATGCTAAAGTGCTGAACCAAATCTTCTACCTGGTAGAAGCCACCTGTTCTGACTGTGCACAGTCAGCTTCCCTGAATTACAGAGCATGCTGGAGGGAAGGTTTATGTGATGCTGTCTTTATGTTCCCATGACTGTTACAGGAAACAGTCAGCTCCTTATCAGATCTCAGTGAGAATGAAATTGAGGCTTCAGGAATAACTGGGGATTGTGAATTGAAAAGCAGACTACTTAGGCATGGGCTTTGTTTTCTATCATGAGTTGAACCTCTCCAAAGTCTTACCTCTATGTAAATGTCACTAATCTAGGATATGCCAAAAAAAAAATGTAGCCTGTAAGGTAGGAGATTGCCTGTGGTGTTGGAATTGTTGCATTGTCAGCAACAGAAAGCAAATGCATACTTGTGGAACAAAAGAATGAATGCCTTTGAATGTACTGAAGAGATTTTAGTGATGTGTAAGGCTGTAGGGTTAAACTTCACACCTGTCACCCAAGCAGGGCTTTCTAGTTTTGCTGATTTTGCCCCCAGTATTCTATAGTAGATCAGGAGAGACTGACTGGTAACAAGACTCATTGCTCTGCTTCCTCTTCAAAGGACAGAAGGAATCCTCATGGGCTTTCCAACCATGAGGCCAGATGTGTCCTTTAAAAGGAGGAGAGAGGGGGCCAAGAATTAGCATTAAATCATGTTAAGTCATACCCCTTTCAGAGTACAGGCTCCAACTTGTAATGATTAACTCTGCTGATGATCAATTTAAATGAACTCACCAGACAAGAAAAGAAAATTTGGATGGAATCACTTAAATAGCAAAAATTTCAGGAGCTGCTGTATGAATTTTAAAGGGAACTTAAATGCTACATATCCTCAGAACATTGCTTTGCTTTCTGCTGTTGTTGCCTTGATACTTTGGAAGATAAAGTGAGTGCTTTGGTTAGATTGCATGTGTTCTAGTCCCTGAAAAGTCTGGTTTTATCTTCATATCACATACTGCTGTGAATGAGAATAAGGAAATCTATCTTACTTTTGTAGCTACAAATCAAGAAAAAGGTTTGACTGTGCCCCTCATCAAGGAAGATATTTATTATACCTGCTGTTTCTAACCAGCTACCCTGGGTGCTTACCTTATCCTCTTGTAATACTTTCTGTTCTCAGCTTTTAATTTTTTTTTCCTTTTGAAGACTTATGCTGGATCCGTTGTGTTATTGGAATATTTTTTCGTGTGTCTATTTCTGAAGGATTCATAAGTAGTGTGTGAAGTAAAATCAGAATACTAATGCTACTTAATCTATTTTTACTCACTCATAATTTTCTTTTGGACTGAACCTTTGTATTTTGATCAATTTTTGCTCTCAAATTCTTGGCTAAATCTATTAATCTCTTTTTTTCATGAATAGATCTCCAGTGAGAGATTTAGCTACCAACTTGAGAAAGACCAAAGCTTTTAAAGTTTCGGTGCAGCCTCATGGCTCTGAATAGTCCTAGTGAATCTGAAATATCCTAAGAAATTTTACAGGTTGTATATTATTTTTAGGACACTGATTTCAGGTGAAAATATACTTGATCATTTTAATTCACTGACTTCAAACTACACCATGAAGATTTTATTGTAATCCATCTGTGATTGTAAAAGGATTTGGCATTCTCTGACTTTTTACATCACTATTGTCATATTCTTTTAGTCATTCTCCAAAACTAGTTCTTTCATTATTTATTCTTTATCAAAGAAAAAGCAGGATCTGAAGGAATTTTTATCAAATATCCATTCTCTTATTCAACCAACTTTTCCAAGGGTCATTTTTTTTTTTCATTCTTTGTTTTTGGTTACTCTTCACTTCAACTTTGAATATTTCCAAACTGAAACCTAAGGTTTTCCAGGCTGAGAACCCATAACTCAGGCCAGTTGTACAATCTCCTAGTCAGGAGATGATTCTGTGAGAGATGAATGGTCCAGCAGAAGGACAATTACCACTGAACAAAGGAAAGGGGGAACTAAAGAGTCGCTATTATGGTGGCATTAGATATATTAAACAAGGCGAGCTGTCCTAGAAGCATAGATCTTCCCTGGCATTTCTCTTTGATGATTTATGATATGGTTACATTGAATGTCCTTGTGGCCTCATATGCAGCAGACATTACTTTGATTTTCTTTTTTTTTGAGCTTCATTTCATTCCACAGAGCACAATCAAAGAAGGCCAGAGAGGTTCCTGTTCAATGCACTGTAGTCCATTTAAGTTACCTCCCTTCCGGTTGACAGAGAAGGGAGAATTTGGACTGGCAAATTTTATCTGGTAGAATGATAAACAACACTAGACTATTCTCACCTTTACTAGAATAGTCCTTAACCGCCACCCATATCATGTGATACTTTTTCTTTTACATGCTTTTTTCCCAATTATAAAAACCAGTGTAGAACTAGGCATTGAAATAATTTTTAATTTCTTTATCTCTTCAACTGAGCTGGATATTTTCAAATACATTACTATATTATTTAAATTTTAACATCCCTAAGAGGTAGATACAGCCACTAAATCTGTTACAGAAACTTACATGTATTACATACTTTGTAACTGGCAAGATCAGAATTCAAGCCAGAGCAGTCAGGATTGAAGCTCAAAAGCCATATACTTTCCAATACATTATGCTAAAAAACTTGCTGAGTTTCCTTATATAATATACACCCTGAATAAAAAAAGGATATTTTCCATACCAATAACTTATCCTGGGCCTTCTACCTTTAAAATTCAAGTCCAGGTTATATTATATTTTTGCACTTTGTCCCTTATGCTTTTTCTTTTTCCCACTGAAGGATTATAGTTAAGCACCAGCATCATAGAGGTCATCTTAGGACAAAAAGGAAGGGACTATGTTTATTTTAACTGGATGTAGAAACATTTCATGTTCAATGATGAGTGACAATTTAAGCCAAAGGAAAAAAGTTATTGTTTTGATGGCTTGCTATGACATTATGAAGGAAATCATCAAATCACATGACTCACAAAGAAAATGGCATCCTTTCATCAGATGGACGGTAGCAGCATATAATCAGAATTCTGAGATCAGATTTTTTTTCCCACTTTAGAATGAAATTATGGGTCTGAGTCACATTTATTTTTACTTTCTTCTTTCAACTCCCAAGGTTCTAGTCAGTGGTTTAACATCTAAAGTTTATGAATTTCTTTTTCATTGAGTAAAAGTGAACATTTTAATTTATTTATTGACTCAGTACTAGCCACTCCAATTAGTGTTATATTTGATAGTTTAGCTTGATTTTTCTCATGTCTTAGATCAGCTTTTCCTAGAAGCAGACCAGAGGCAACCATTTGAGAGCAAGTAGTTTATTTGGGAGGTGATCCCAAAACATACCAGTAGGGAAGTGGACAAGTGAGACAGGGAAGGAAATGATGCTTATAAAAGGTGTGTTTATGAAGCCATTTACTGCAATCTGATCAACTTGATGCTTTTGATGCAACCTGTTACAACCTGGTACCACTTCACTAGTGGTTTGTTACCAGTTACCAATTAGATAAATCCAAAAGTTGAGATCAAATGTTCATAAATGTTTATAGCAAGTTAATATTGTCATGAAATACACATTATGATATTTTACAAAAATACTAGTCAGAAACAAAGAAAAAATTGGTACCTCACAGCTTAAGGGTTGAGAAGAATTAGTATAAAGCAGATACCTCAGAGTAAACCCTGTGGGGAGTGAGCTGTGGAGTTTGTACACCCAGGCAGCTAGTACTGCAGTGCTGATCTCTACTTTTTTTTTTTACTGAAGACAATTACTAAGTTAATCTAGAAGTAATCATATGGCTAGGGCATGAAAACAAAATAGATTAGTTGGGCTATTATTTTCTGGACATCTCTGCAAAGAATTCTTACTTCCTCCTTGATTCTTATCATTTTCTTAGAGAGTCACACATTATTGGTATGATTATAGCATAAATAATCTTTCTCCCTTCTCTACCCACACATTTACTCCCTATTTCTAGAGGTTTTTGGGGATTTTAAGACCAGACCTCCAGGAGTTGCTGCTTTGAGTATGGTGATGGACAGTCCCAATAAAATAACACTCCCACAGATGAACAGCTATAGACTCAGACAAACAACATAATGGGTCTACAGAGAGGCTCTGGAAGATGAACAGAAGTAGGCATATTTTGGAGAGGAGTCAAAACATGGAAAAAGACATGGGTGAATTTTCTGATTTTACAGACTTAGCTTGCTGGCAGGCTGTGGCTGTGACATGGTGCAGGATAGCTAAGATGAAACTAAGTTTTTAGTTTGATATCACCAAGCCTGCCCCCTAAAACAAGATAATCAACATTATTCAGAAAAATATTACAAAGTCCAGAGTCTCCACAATATCACATCCATAATGTCAGGTTATGATCCCAAATGATTTGGTAACAACAAAAACAAGCAAACAAACAAGGAAATGTTTTCCATAAAACAATATAAAATATACAAATACAATAATACAATATAAAATATACAATATAAAAATACAAACTACAAAATACACCAGATGTTGGGTTTGTCAGAAAGGACTTGAAATTAGCTATTATAGTTATGTTCACTGAGGCAGAGTAACATATTCTTATAAGTGAAATGACAGAAATTCTCGGCATAGAAATCAAAAGTAGGAAAAAATGGGAATACTAGAACTGAAATAATAGAATATCTGAGATTTTTTTGATTTTTTTTTGTCTTTTTGCCTTTTCTAGGGCCACTCCCACAGCATATGGAGGTTCCCAGGCTAGGGGTCTAATCAGAGCTCTAGCCCCTGGCCTACGCCAGAGCCACAGCATCTCAGGATCTGAGCCGCATCTTCAACCTACACCACAGCTCACGGCAACGCCGGATCGTTAACCCACTGAGCAAGGGCAGGGACCGAACCCGCAACCTCATGGTTCCTAGTCGGATTCGTTAACCACTGCGCCACGACGGGAACTCCAGAATCTTTAAAAGAGTAAAACAGACACACCATATGTAAAGGAAGAACAATTCTAATGAATTCAGACTTATTATTATAAAAGATAAAGACCAGAAGATAGTAGAATGTGCTGAAAGAAAAAAAAATAAAGTGCTGAAAGAAAAAAAAATATGGCAATCTAGAACTAAAGATCCAACAAAAAATTATTTTTCACTTAGGGGATAAAATAAAAACACTTTCAGATTAAATGACTCAAAGAGAATTCATTGCCAACAGAACTTCAATACAAGAAATGCTAAAAGACTTTCTTTAGTCTGAAGGGAAATGATGTAAGAAGAAAATGTGGATCTTTGAGGAGTAAAGAATATCCAAAATGGTAAATATTTTGGTCAATATAAAATATTTTTCTATTTAATTTTTTAAAAACAAATAGGACTATTTAAAACAAAATATCAGAACATTGTCTTGTAATTTTTAAATGTATTTAAATTTAATGTATATACCAACTATAGCACCAAGTTTGCTAGAACCAGAGAAACTGGTATGATTTTAAGGTTTCTATGCATTACATGAAGTAGTACAATATTTATATAGACTGTGAAAAGTTAAGAATGTATACTATTATCCCTGGAACAAATTCTAAAATAATTCAAAGTTGCAATGCCAATAATAAGTTAAAATTGAATTACTTAAGTGATTCAAATAATCCCATGTATTAATGCCATCCATTGACACAAATGGCAGGAATTCCTTCTTTCTCATGGCTGATTTCCCCCTTTTCCATAAACCAGCTATTAGTTTTGAGTGGAAAATACATGTTGAAACTTTTTAAAAATGAAAAGCATTGTAGCGAGGAAAACAGAGAAAGTATTTATTAATACTTTTTGAGAGATCTTCAATAGTAACATACATTTAATTCTATTTTTTAAGATATTGGTTCAGAATCTGTAAAGTATATTAAACATGAATTCTTCATAAACTATCCCCTAGAGCAGAATTTATTCAACCATGGAGCTAAAGGCCTTTTCTTCTTTGTTATCTAGGTATTTTTAGTTTTATTTGAGAACAGAGTTGAATAAATAGCTAATATTCTGAGCTGATGAACTGGCTTGGAGAAAGCAGAGCTTTCCTGTCTTTACATTCTGAATCTAAAAGCTTCTAAATATAAACATTAACAACACTCCTGAACATCAGCATAAGCAAGATAAAATGAGTGTCTTTATTTAGAACTGAAGCCCAATAGTCTGGATCTGAGCAACATTCTACTTGTGTCCTTATGATATACTGTGTAGTTCATTTTTAGATTTTAAAGTTGACTTTAGAGGTAAAATTAAAACCATGTGTGCCTCACATTATATATGTTTATACAGTGAGAGCCTAAGGAAGAACTTTCTTACGATGAGAGGTATCCAGACATGAACCTTGTTAGGATTTACCAGCTGTTCAAGGGGTGAGAGAAGGTGGTGGGATTTTAGACCTCAGCGTCTCTGGGTGCTCATTCAAATTCTAAAATTAGATAACTGTTAATTCTGAATTTATTTTACTCCAACATGGATGTTTTCACCCTTACATTATGAATGTTGACTTCTCTACTGCCTCCTACATTTTCTGCCCCAGACACCTCTGCTCTTCATGTCTGCTGGTCTTTGTCCCTGGGGGTGTTTGATCACCTGCCCCTAACTTTCCCTTTCATGTCTAGTGTTATAAGGTTCCTGTTTGAGCCCCATAGTGGGCAGATAAATTCAGAAATGACTAGCAGAAGCAGCAGGAAGTGAGGGACACAGGAGGCAAGCAGTAAATAAAAGTGGCCTCTTTTAACTTCAAAGTGTATTGGACTAAGCAAAGTGAGAGTGAAAAGACTCTATGTGAGACACCAGGACTTTGTAATGACACATCAGTAATTAGTAATTAGTTAAATGGGAGTAATTTGTCTCCTGCATGGAAGAAGCTGGCATCTGCAAGGTTTCTTCCAACCTTCCATCTTGCTAGCTTTTTACAGGTATTGACAGCTCCCATGCTGCTTCCTAGTTGTCCAACTTTATTCCCTGACAAAACTTACATGTCCTATGTCCTATCCTCAGAGTCCTATAGCAGTGAGTATGTAGAGCTAACGTAGCATCGTTTCTCAAAGGAGCACAGTGACTCCAGAAAAGAGTCTTAGCCTAGTCCTTCTGCTCTTTGGAGAGGCCATTTGGGGAGGCATTTGGAAGCTCTCTGAGAACACTTGCTTGCACTGGGTGGGCAGTTGCCCATTTGATGCCTACTTTTAGGTACCAGTGTGAGGCATGTACACTGCCTTTGCCCTTCACTGCTTCTTATGTATTCTCCAAATAACACCACTATCAAGTGCAGCTGCTGGAAGGGTGAAGGAAAAATGTGATTTGACAAAGAGGCCTCTTCCGAGCGGTATTGACAGTAGGTACAGCGGCAGAGGCAACCTATGAGCCACTCGTGGGGCCCAAGTACCACAAGATACAGGCCTAATGTCAAAGCACAAGGTCTAAAGCTGGAAAGCGAAAGGCAGAGCCTAGATTTCAAACCAAACTTTTCCACCTGAAGGTAGCAGCCCATCTAGTTTGTTGTACTATTGATTTCTTTTCTCTACAACAAAGGAGAAGCAGTAGGGGAAGGGGAGAAGATACCCAAAGAGAATGAGGCTGAGGAGGGTTCTTGGGAAAGTAGGAAAGGGATGTAAACACAGAAGAGAGAAACTCTTGGCTATTCTGATTTTTCAACAGACCAGTAACCAGTGTTGTTTTAGACAGCAAATCTTGACAGCTAAACCTCATGCTCTTAAGTAATGTTGACTTTCAGCTGTACCAAACAGAAACAATGTGCCCTGCCATCTTCACTGGTGGTAAAGCCAGGAGCAGGCAAAGACCTCTGTCATCTTACCTATATGTGTGGGAGGTAGCAAATGCCCCCAGTGCAGGGCAGCTGTTCCCAGGGCACAGAGGCAAGCACAGCCTCTTTGGTGTAAACAGGCCAGATCTTTTCTCCTTCTGTGCTGAGGTAAAAATAGAACTACCTGACTCTCTCCCAGAGCCCTGTGGCCAGCTGCCTGCCATCTATTAGTGGAAAAGACTGGTTAAGAATAATGACTAGTGCTTCCTGTGTTTTGATCAAAATGGCCTGAATTTAGATTTTCAGGTTCAGTGTTATAGTTCCCTACTTGGGCCTCTCTCCTCCCCTCCTGTCTTTATTCTCTGTTTCTAGTGAAGGGGTGTGTAGAAGCACTGGGGATGGATTTATGGAGGTGGTCATCCTGTGACTTCAAGATGCAAGAAATTTATTGAAGCCCTGTGGTCATCTGGGAGTGGGAAAGCCTGATTGGTGCTGAAGAAGCACAGCAGGCATTGTTTCCTTTTCTTTCTTGGAACTATTGGAATCTTTCTGCCTTAGCTTGTCTAAGGGGGAAGTTATTTATAACTAGGTTTTCTAGTGTGGATTTTGTCTGAGTCAGGTCAATTCATTCTCTGTCTAGAGGTTGCTAAGGCATCAAAACCTACTGATGGACTTCAATTTGATGACACTGCTGGCAGACGCAGCTTGTGCCATTCACCCAATTCACGAGTTGCTCAGAACCTCATTTCTACCTATTTTTTCACCATCTCTTTTTGTCCCATCACCAACCCTGTTTTCCTTTAGTCTGCTCACCAACCCTTAGGCATATTGGAGATGGTCCTGCATCCAAATACTTGACCAAACCATCACTCCTATGTGGGCTGCTTCTTTTGTTATTTTTTCTCTCTCCCTCCTCCTTTCTCTCTCCCTCTCTGTAGGTCTTCTGCATTCTTTAGAGATCAGATCAATCTTCGCTTTCTCTGTGAAAGTTTTCTTTCCCTGGCCCTCTTTAACTTCATTTCCCAAAAGAAGATCCAAGTTCCCACATTATCAGCATCATGTGGAAGCATGTTAGAAGTGCAGAGTCTCTATTCCACCCCAGATCTACTGATTCAGATTCTATAGTTTAAAAGAAGCAGGGGAGAGTCCTATGAGGATTAATTTTAAGAAGCACTGTTCTAAAACACCTACTACCCAACTCATTTGGCATTTAACAGCTATCTCCCCAAATACATTCCAAGCTCTTGAAGAGAGTTACCCTAGGTTCTAGCTCTTTGTGTTTTCAGTGCCATGCTCACAATGACTGGTGGTTTGCTGTCCTATAGTCCTTCGACAATCATGCAGCTAGGCACTGAGCTTGGCTCCAAGGATATTAGTACAATGGGATCACATTTTTAAAAATATTTCCAGGTGATTCTTTCTACCAAAGTTCTATTGCCCTGGGATCTCTACATTAACTAAAGCAATGGGCTTTAGTGCTTTATATGAAAGGTGGATTCTCCTTTTGCCAGAAAAATAGAATCTTTTCTGAATGCATTGCAAGATGATCAATTGTATTTTCTAATTTCCTGTATGTTCTCATTAGCACATGAGGCCTAGCTGGCTTAATCCTTATAAGCTATAGGGTAGAGATGATTCCAGGTACAATGTAAAGAAAGGGAGCACCTCCAGTCCCTACCAATGTCAACGAATCATGGGAAGAAGAAATTGAAAGAAGGGAAACAGGTTATAAGATGTTTGTCTTGCTGTCCCCACTCTTGGCCTCAGTGCTGTAGCAGGGAGGGATGGTAGATAAATCCAGGGGAAATCCAAGAGCAGAGATATTTTTTTCTCACTTCCCATTTGTGACTATGGAAGCAGGAGACTCCACAGTGTCACTTTGCCCTGCAGGATCAGGAACCAAATGGAAATCTCACCCTTACCTCAGGAGATCTACCACTCCAAATCTAAGAAGGTCTGAGCAAGTTGAGATATCTGGTGTAGAGAAAACAGACCCTGAGGTACATGAGCAGTGCACAAAAAGAGGATACCCAGTGGCAGGACTGAAGTGTCAAAGAACAGTTAGAGATTTTAGTAGTCAAGAGCTGGTATCTCAGCAGTAACAAACCTGACTAGTATCCATGAGGATGTGGGTTCAACTCCTGGCCTCAGTGGGTTAAGGATCTGGCATTGTTGTGAGCTGTGTTGTAGGTCGCAGATATGGCTTGAATCCCTATTGCTGTGGCTCTGGTGTTGGCCAGCAGTCACAGCTCTGATCAACCCCTACCCTAGGGTCATTACTTAAAAAGAAAAAAAAAAAAGCTGGCATCTCAGTCCACAGTCATCAAAGATCATACTATCTTTCATCATATTCTCATATTCTATCCCAAGAGGTTGGATATAGTCCCTGTGCTATACAGCAGTACCTCATTGCTTATCCATTCTAAATATAATAGTTTGCATCTACTAAACCCAAACTCCCCGTCCATCCCACTCCCTCCCCACTCCACCCTGGGAACCACAAGTCTGCTATCCTTGGCCATGATCTGTTTCTGTTTTGTAGACAGGATCATCTGTGCCTGATTTAGATTCCACAAACATCATATGGTGTTTGTCTTTTTCTTTCTGGCTTCACTTAGTATGAGAATCTCTAGTCCATACATGTGGCTGCAAAACTGCATTAGTTTATACCTTTTCATGGCTGAATAGTATTCCATAATGTATATGTACCACATCTTCTTAATCCATTCATCTGTTGATGGACATTTAAGATGTTTCCATGTCTTGGCTATTGTGACTAGCACTGTGATTGAACATAGGGGTGCATGTATCTTTTTGAATTAAAGTTTTGTTTGGGTATATGCCCAGGAGTGGGATTGCTGAGTCATATGGTAGTTTTATATTCAGTTTCCTGAGGAACCTCCATACTGTTTTCCATAGTTGATGTACCAATTTACATTCCCACCAACAGTGTAGGAGGGTTCCCTTTTCTCCACACCTCTCTCCAGCATTCGATATTTGTTGACTTGTTAATGATGGACATTCTGACTGGTAGAGATAGTACCTCACTGTAGTTTTGATTTGCATTTCTCTAATAATTAGTGATGTTTGGCATTTTTTTTTTTATTGTGCCTACCAGCTATCTGCAGGTTTTCTTTGGAGAACTGTCTATTTAGGTCTTCTGCCCATTTTTCAATTGGGTTGTTTGGTTTTTTTTGTTGTTGTTGTTAAGTTGTATGAGCTGTTTGTATATTTTGGAGATTAGGCCCCTTCCAGTTGCATCATTTGCGAAGATTTTCTCCCATTCTGTGGGTTGTCTTTTTGTGGGTTTTGTTTGTTTGTTTGTTTTGATGGTTTCCTTTATTGTGCCAAAGCTTTTGAGTTTAATTAGGTCCCGTTGGTTTATTTTTTATTTTATTATCATTATTCTAGGAGGTGAATAAAATAAGATGTTGCTGTGATTTATGTCAAAGGTGTTCAGCTATGTTTTCCTCTAGGAGTTTTATATTATCTGCCATACATTTAGGTCTTGAATCCATTTTGAGTTTACTTTCAAGAATGTTCTAAATTGAGATGGCTGTTCCAGCCTCAGTCATGTCTGCATTCCAGCCAGTGGGGAGAATAATGAGGAGGAGAAGTACATACCAAACCCTGTCAAAGAAACAGTCAATCAGGTAATAAATGGTACAGGTAAATTAGGTAAGTGAGGAAAGTTTGATAAAAGGACTATAACCAAGTATTTGAGCAGAGTTAGGAGAAAAGCAAGTAAATACCTGAGACTATTCACTGGGAAAGTCATTACCACCATTAGGCCTGAAGCAACAAGGAGAAGGAAAGGGTAGTTATCTGTGTCTACAGAGAGAGCTATAACTGTTGTAAAGGGTCCTCATATAGGAGGCTTAGCTTTTAGTGAAGGAATGCACCATGCCAACTTAACAGCCTGGCACCCACAGAGAACTTTTTTCAAGTGACTTTACTTCAAATGACTTTGAATGCAGATCTCTTATTGGATATATATCCTATAATAGCTGCTTCAGTGTCAACTCCAGACCCTTAACCCACTGTGCCACAGGAGAACTCCTGTTGGTGATTTTTATTTCTGATCTTTGCCACCCATGAGAATTAGGAACTGGTGACTCCAAAGTCCTCCATTTGGGGTCATTGGTCTTAGTCACTTGGCAGTTGCATGTGCTATTGCAATGGAAATTCACCTACTAGAAGTTCCCATTGTGGCAGAGCAGAAATGAATCAGATTAGTAACCATGAGGTTGTGGGTTCAATCCCTGGCCTCACTCAGTGGGTTAAGTATCCGGCATTGCTGTGGCTCTGGTGTAGGCTGGTGGCTACATCTCCGATTCAACTCCTAGCCTGGGAACCTCCATATGCTGTGGGTGAAGCCCTAAAAACCAAAAAAGAAATAAAGAAAAAAAAACTAAGTTACTAAAACAGCTCTCCAGGAATTTCAGTGAAGGTTTTATCCAATTAGAACTTAACAAGCATGAGGAATGTATTTAGTAATCTAATGAAATACTTTTTCTATGTCCTTTTAAAAGATACAGTGAGTAGATAATAAGGTTTAATTAGCATTTTATGAAATTAAGAGTGCCACAAACTAGAATAAAATCTTACCTTAAAAGGCGTTACACATGCATATGAGAAAAAAGGGCTCTTTTTTCTGGTTATCGCAGCACCAAGCACCATGAGCAGCAAAGTCTCCTCAGACACCCTATATGAGGCTGTGCGGGAGGTCCTGCATGGGAACCAGTGCAAGTGCCAGAAGTTTTCAGAGACAGTGGAGCTTCAGATCAGCCTGAAGAACTATGACCCTCAGAAGGACAAAAGCTTCTCAGGCACCATCAGGCTTAAGTCTACTCCCCACCCCAAGTTCTCCGTGTGTGTTCTGGGAGACTAACAGCATTGCGGTGAGGCCAAGGCTGTGGATATCCCACACATGGACATGGGAACACTGAAGAAACTCAGAAAGAATAAGAAACTGGTCAAGAAGCTGGCCAAGAAGTATGACGCCTTTTTGGCTTCAGAGTCTCTAATCAAGCATATCCCATGAATCCTGGGCCCAGGCCTGAATAAGCCTGGCAAGTTCCCTTTCTTGTTGACCCACAATGAGAATATGGTGACCAGAGTTGATGAAGCGAAGTCCAGGATCAAGTTCCAGATGAAGAAGGTGCTGTGTCTGGCAGTGGCTGTTGACCACTTGAAGATGACAGATAATGAGCTTGTGTACAACATCCACTTAGATGTCAACTTCCTGGTGTCACTGCTCAAGAAAATTTGGCAGAACATCCGGACTTTGTACATTAAGAGCATCATGGGCAAGCCCCAGCCCCTGTACTAAGGCTCAGCTTAATAAATCATCTGCAACCATTAAAAAAAAAAAAGGAAAAGAAAAGAAAAGAAAAAAGGACATGGGGGATAGATGTGGAATAGGGTAAAAATACATATTTTTGTATATAACATCAACATTTATTTGAATGATTTTAAAAATTTTTTATTGAAGTATAATTGATTTACAGTGTAATAATTTCTACTGTACAACAAAGAGATTCAGTTATACATATGTATTATTTTCATATTATTTTCTATTATGATTTATCAGAAGATACTGAATATAATTCCCTGTGCTATACAATAGGACCTTGTTGTTTATCCATTCTATACATAATAGTTTGTGCCTACTAATCCCAAACTCCCAATCCTTCCCTCCGCCACCCCTCTCCCCCTTGGCAACCACAAGTCTGTTTTCAGTGTAGAATGGCATATTTAATATGCAGCCCCAAAGTTTGATTCACGTCAAAAATTAGATGTCTGAAACATTTTATACAAATTTGGCTAAATTAGACACAGAAAACTCAGATAATTGATGTTTAGCTTCTCCAGTATTTGGGGAGGAATGAAATCAACAGTGGATGCCTCAGTGGTACACATGCAATGAAAATTGAGTTACATTTTCATGTGATGGTAAGTCTGCACACTTGAAACGAAACTGCTATGCCACATCAAAGTCAAAAAACAACAAGCCTACAAAGATGAAAATAAATTGTTAATACTTCCTTATTTTATACTGAGAGACTCTATATAACAAAGCATTATTTCTCTTCACTTATCTTCCCAGTTTTTGCTCCTCTTATTTACATAAATTAATAGAGGAAAATATCATTGGCACCTAAGCTAATTTGATCTTGTGGTTGCATAGAATATTAAATAGTCAACTAATGCAAGAGTGATTTAAAGACTATCCCACCTCCTTTTGTATTCCCTGAATTGTTTGATAAGATGTCACCAAAGACAGCTGAGTTTAAAAGAAAAGTATTAGCATAGACACAAAATCAAGAGCTCAGTGATGACCATTAGCCAAAGTGCACCTGTTTTTCAGAGTGAACACATCCACTTCTAATGGTTTCTAATTGTATGTGATGTGTTGATATGAGGTTTATTAATGGAAAAGGTGAATTTGACTAGCCCCCCTCTAACACCACACAGACAACAATTATATAGAAATAGTATTTGAACAACATTCCTGTTTTTTTGAGAATAGAAAAGGAAGAGTATAAAGGATCACTGGGGGATAAGGTACATTAGGAGAGTGAATAAGACAATGTTCTGAAACTCTAAAGAAAAACAAATTGTAAATAAAGCAATAGAGCCCCGAAGACCATCAAGAGGGACTGCAGATGATGGACAAAGCCTGTTTTCAATATCAGGATCTACTTGATGAGTTAGAAAATAATTCCCTTAAGAACAAAGAAAACCATAAAATGAAACAAGTTAACTAATTAAATGAAAAAGTTAACTATTATGACCCACTATCTTATAGGACATGTTAAAATTCAGAGAAGGTATCTGACAGTCTCAGAAGTGGCAGGGGAGGTGGGTGTTCAGTTGCTGCCAACAGACCCCAAGTGGTGGCATCTCAACGTGGTAATTTAAACACCCTCAGTTTTAATTATTTTATTTTATTTGCTTGGAGTGTCAGAAACTCCATCTCATCAATGCTGCAAATACAACTGGGCACAAGATACTGAGTCACACAAACCAGACTCACAGAGGCTTTTACTTATAAACATAATAACAATTTAATAATTTACAAGGAATAACATAACTCGCATGAGATATAGATTATTATTCATTTTAACCTAGAGATCCCATTTTCTTCCTAATGAAAAGCCATACAGAGAGGTAAATAAAAAATTTCAAAAGGTTGCTTCACAAATACAGAGGAGGAAATTTAATACCATTAGAAATTTGGAGTACAGTACATCTGTATTCAAAATAGGGAATAGGAGTTCCCGTCGTGGCGCAGTGGTTAATGAATCCGACTAGGAACCATGAGGTTGCGGGTTCGGTCCCTGCCCTTGCTCAGTGGCTTAACGATCCGGCGTTGCCGTGAGCTGTGGTGTAAGTTGCAGACGTGGCTCGGATCCCTCGTTGCTGTGGCTCTGGCATAGGCCGATGGCTACAGCTCTGATTCAACCCCTAGCTTGGGAACCTCCATATGCCGCGGGAGCGGCCCAAGAAATAGCAACAACAACAACAACAATAACAACAACAACAAAAAAGACAAAAAAAAAATAGGGAATAACTGCAAAATAGTTCATTTCTTACCAAGACACTACATTTTTGGACATTGCTTTTCTGACCTTTTATTTATTTACTTATTTATTTGCTTTTTAGGGTCACACTCACATATGGAGTTTCCCAGGCTAGGGGTCTAATCAGAACCACAGCTGCCAGCCTATACCACAGCCACATCAACACCATATCCAAGCCACGTCTGCAACCTACACTACAGCTCATGGCAATGCCAGATCCTGAACCCACTGAGCGAGGCCAGGGGTTGAACCCGCAACCTCATTGTTCCTAGTCGGATTCATTTCTGCTGTGCCATAACAGGGACTCCTGACCTTTTTTTTTTTTTTTACTCTCTTTTGTCTCTATATTATTTCTTCTAACTTTCTTTTCTATACCCTGATTGATATATTCTTTCTTTAGACATGTTCATAGGTATTGTTGTTGTTGTCATTACTATAAGTACATTTTTTAGATCTTTTTCATTTTATTAAAATATGCTAAAGTACCTCACCACTGATTTAGGGTTAAGTAGCTTTGATGTCATTTGGGAGCTTGTTGGAAATGCAGAATCTTGGGGGCAATTCCTGTCGTGGCTCAGCAACAATGAACTGGACTAGTATCCATGAGGACACGGGCTTAATCTCTGGCCCTTGCTCAGTGAGTTAAGGATCCAGTGTTGCCAATGAGCTGTGGCATAGGTCACAGATATGGCTGGGATCTGGCATTGCCATGGCTGTAGGCTGGCAGCTACAGCTCCAATTCAACCCCTAGCCTAGGACCTTCCATATGCCGTGGGTGCAGCCCTAAGAAAAAAAAAAGAAAGAAATGCAGAATCTTGGGCCCCACCCCTGACCTGCAAAATCAGATTGTGCATTTTAATAAAATCTTCTAGGATTTGGGTGTACATATAAATTTTAGAACGCACTTCCCTAATCCTTGTCCCATACCTTCCTCTCCTTCCATCTCTCTCTTTCTACTTTTGCATTTACAGTCAGGTTA
The DNA here is from genome assembly GCF_016906955.1 of Phacochoerus africanus. Classification (NCBI taxonomy): domain Eukaryota; kingdom Metazoa; phylum Chordata; class Mammalia; order Artiodactyla; family Suidae; genus Phacochoerus; species Phacochoerus africanus. The sequence goes on from NC_062545.1 coordinate 230,726,404, forward strand.
ACTCCAATTCAGTATTGGAGATAATCTCAGATATGATCTCTTCTCTACACTGTCCACTGTGTTTTGAGTCTATATCAGAAGTCTCAAGGGAATATCTTCATTACAAATTTTGGAGGTTTATTTACTGTGGTACTCAGGGAAACAAGCTTTCTGAAGATGGACCTGAAATTGAACCCCACAGCCTCAATGGTGTACCTGGAACAAGCAGGCATACCTGAGATACAACTCTGTAGCTGAATGAATAAACTAAATTCCCAACGAAGATATCCTTTGAAATAGTCAGGATTCAACCACTTGGAAGTTACAGAAAAGTAACTAAAATGGTTTAGGTCACCAGGAGAATTGATGGCTCTCAAAAGGGCAAGGGTTTGGGATTTGCATCACTGATGATACAGGCACCTGAAGCATCGTGTTCCCAGGCTCTCACTTGTCACCTCTCCTGCCACCTTCACTTTCACCCTCTGAGCGTGGCCGCCAGTACTAGGAGATTCAGCCTCTGGGTGGCTTGCAGTCTGATTTGCTTGATGACACAAGACAACTCCTGTTTCTACTACTTGAGAAACTGGGATTCCGATATATTTCTCATCAAAGTTAACTAATTCCATTACTGTTAGAGCCAGTCATGGAAAGCTAAGGAAGGCAGTTATTAAGGAGATTATGAAGGAGAAGGTGCAGAAGAAAGAGGTGGGATTGATGGATGTGGGCTCCATCCCCATTCTGTGTTCACCCATATTCACCTCTGAGGACTGGAGGACCCACCTAGTACTGTGCCCATAATTAGCAGCCACCCAGATAGACTGTCTCTTTTTCAATTAAGTTATCATTTTCACACTCCTTCAGTTTATGATCCATTCATTATTTAGATTTATTTTCCCAGCAAGAGAAATGCATATAGCTAATCTGGCTCCAGTACATTGTTTATGATATACTTAAGATTCTAAGTAAATAGTGTTCCTTAACTTTAGTCTAATCAGCACATCCTGGACTTTGCTCTATTGATGTTTGTTTGCACTTCCTACAATATAATTTTTATATATGTATGAAAACAAGAACAAGCCACTTTGGGGGAGAAGCTTGTCAAGTTTAATCTGGTTTCATATTTGGAGTGATGTCTCGTTCAGGGACTATGAACTTGACAGTGCTATTTCTCCATCAAAAAGCTTCATAAGGGATAATATAATAAAAACTCAAATTTTATGAATAAAATTAAAATCAATCATCCTTGGAAGGCATTACTTGGACTGTTTACTAATCAGAGCAAGTAAGGAAAAATGGATCCCAGAGTGGCTAATATTAATTTTTTTTCCTCTTTTTCTCCCCTAATCAAATATAGCTTGCTTTTAAAAAGCATTTGCCTAAGATTAAGACCGAAGTTTACACTCTGTGGTAGAGGAAAAAACAACCTTGCTTTGAGGAGATTTAACGTTCCTTAAATTGCTGAAATGATGCTTTGCTGTGATGTTTTATGATTGTCTATCCTACAATAGGATACAAATTCTTCAAGATACCACTTAGAGACAATACAAGCATCAGTTTTCTATCATGAAAGGCAGCAGTAGTGCATCACACTTGATCAAGACAGATACTGGGGGAGTTCACATCATAGCTCAATGGTTTACAAACTTGACTAGTATGCATGAGGATGCAGGTTTGATCCCTCGCCTTGCTCAGTGGGTTAAGGATCCGGCATTGCTGTGAGCTGTGGTGTAGGTCATAGACATGGCTCAGATCCTGCGTTGCTGTGGCTGTGGTGTAAGCCGGTGGCTACAGCTCCAGTTGGACCCCTAGCCTGGAAACCTCCATATGCCCCGGGTGTGGCCCTAAAAAGACAAAAAGACAGGAAAAAAAAAAAAGACAGATAATGGGAAAGTTCATTTTTGGAATAGCACTCTTAAAGATGATAGGAATAGGAAGTTCCCTTATGGTGCAGCTGGTCAAGGATCTAGTGTTTCTGTAGCTGTGGCACAGGCCCCAAGTGTGGTACAGTTTCTACCCCTGGCCCAGGAACTTCCACAGGCCATGAGCACAGCCAAAAAAATAAAAAATTTTTTAAAAATGACAGGAATATAAAGCCACTCTTGGGGAGCAGGCTGTCCCACCAAAATAATAGCGAAGATTACTTACTGAGCACTTAAAATGTGCATGTCAATCAGAATATCAGAAGGAAATAGCATGATTACAACAGTAATTTTTTTTTTTTTTGGCTTTTTAGTGCTGCACCTGCAGCATATGGAAGGTCCCAGGCCAGGGGTTGAATCGGAGCAGCAGCTGCTGGCCTACACCACAGCCATAGTAACACAGGATGTGAGCCATTTCTGCAATCCACACCACAGCTCATGGCCGGCAGCACCAGATCCTTAGCCCACTGAGCAAGGCCAGGGATCAAACCTGCATCCTCATGGATACTAGTCAGGTTCCTTACCACTGAGCCACCACAGGAACTCTGAAAACTATTAATTTAAACAATTGAGTAGTGGGAGTATTTCCTTGGATGTGGCAGAATGTCAAGGAAACATAAGAGAGAGCATGGTACCTTGAAGCTGGCAGCAGTGGCTCACCTTTACCTCTGCCCAGTATGAAAATATGGGGATCTAGAGGGAGAGAGAGCTAAGATGGCCAGAATGGGAGTGGGGCAAGTGAGCAGCTTAGGGTGCAAAATTTAAGGAAAGAATCTCAGGGTCCCTTCTCTGGCTCTTCTTCCCCTAACCCCATTCCCACCTCAGTGGATGAGCATTGCCCCAAAGTGTTTTTGGTTGAGTAGCTAGAGTGAAAATGCCAGGTCCTTAGCCCGATGTGCCAAAGAGAACTCCCCTGGAGCTTTAATTTCCCCGCCAACACTGGTTCTTTTACATCATTAGATATAGGCCTAAGGCAGAAAGTGGGGAGACTAACACAGAAAGCTTGTCATTTGTCATTGGATGCCACCATTGTAAGGTGATTTTGAGCTCACTCACTAGAACTGCTTCTGAAGGGGTGTGACCCCAGGCCCCAAGGCTACACAGGCCATGCCCTGGATGGAGGAACCCTCAGGCACATTTGCCAGTATCTGACTACTTGGCTTTCCTCACCCTCATCCTGACAAGTCCAGAAAACCTTTATCACCTGGGAGATAGGATTAAACACTATGATATCATGGTTTGGATATCTGCTTTTTTCAGTGGCAGAGATCAGAGGACCTTTACTTTCAAGCTAGCAACTCTATCATGATTTATTTTGAAATTCAAAAGCTAAGTCTTATCTCTTTATTTCTTCTTGTATTTCTTCTTTAACAACTCTACTCTGACCTGGGGGATGTGGGAAAGAAGGATTGGAATAGCAGCACATAGCAGCAAAAGAACAGAGGTTAGTGTTTCAAAATATCATCCCCCATCCCCAACCTAGTTATTGATGGGTAAGATTCATTCATTTCTGGATGTTCCCAGTCTTACTTACCCTGAGCCTTGCTTCGTCAAGAGGACAGTGGCTGGACCTGCTCAATCTATCTGCTTCTCCCCAACGCCCTTCACCTCCACCCCATCCCAAGGAAGGTCCTGCTTTGCTAGACTGAATCTGAGGCTGTCATTGTGGAGAATCTGGAGGAAAGGGAGAAAAGAGGAGCGTGAAAAGAAGCACATAAAAGGAAGAGTTGGAGGGATTTGGGGGGCATCGCAAGTTGAGGAAACAACTGTGGCTGTGAGCACAGTGTTCAGAGCAGGGGAAAAAATTGGAGCTTTAACCAAGTATTGCAGGAAATTGTGTGTCCCTTTTCAATGTCCAAGAGATAGATAGAGAGGACTTGAGTTATTTCTAAATTGCCTTTGATCACACAGACTGTGTTCTTCTAACTTCAGCTTTTCTCTGGGACTGAACTACGTTATGTAAGCGTTTTGTATCTCTTCTAGGAAAGATCTTGCTGCTTCTCCTTTCTCACTTCTTTTCTTTTCCTTTTCTAACCTCTCCCCTTCTTCTTCCCTCCTCATCAGGGAGTTGTTTTTTAAAGTGGACTTTATGGATTTATTGACTATAAGGACTGAGATATTATCCTATCCACAAGTTTAGACCACAGTGATGAAAGGAAAAGCATTGTCTCAGACACTTGGTCTTAACTTTTTGGCTTTTGATTATTATATGTCTTTTACTATGTGTATTATAGTTCTAATGAATGTTGCTAAGGCTTTCTTAATTCTACCTTGTTCTCTCCTCCAGGAACCCATAAGCTCTAAAGACATTAACTTATACTGAACTTGTCTCCAGCCCAGTCTAGATCGCAAATCAACTCTTCTCCTTTAGATCTTGGCCTTGCATTTCCATTTGTATTCATTTCCTAGGGTGGCTTTAAATGTTGTAAAAAACTGGATAGTTTAGGAGTTACCACAGTGGTGCAGAGGAAATGAATCCAATTTGTTTCCATGAGGACTTGGGTTCCATCCTTGACCTCACTCAGTGGGTTAAGGATCCGGCATTGTTGTGAGCTGCGGTGTAGGTTGCAGATGAAGCTCAGACCTGGCATTGCTGTGGCTGTGGTGTAGGCTGGCAGCTGCAGCTCCAATTATACCCCTAGCCTGGGAAGTTCCATATGCCTCAGGTGCAGTTCTAAATAGGAAAAAAAAAAAAAGAAAGAAAGAAAAAGAAAAAACAAACTGGATAGTTTAGAACAATAGAAATTTATTCTTCCATGTTTCTGGAGGTGAGATATCCCAAATCCAGCAGACAGGGCCACGCTCCCTCAGTCAAAGGATTTAGGGAAGAAGCCCTCCTACCTCTTCCCAGCTTAAGATCATTACCAGCAATATTTGTTGTTCCCTAGCTTGTAGGTGCATTGCTCCAATTGCTGCAGCCGTCTGCGTGTGCATGTGTGTCTTCTGTATCCCTGTGTCTCTCCTACTGTAAGGACACCAGTATTGTTGACCCTTGAACAATGTGGGGGTTAGGAGCCATGGCCCTGTGCACAGTTAAAAATCCACGTATAACTTTAGACTCTCCATCTGTATCCATGGTCTGCACTGATTCAACCAACCATGCATTTCATAGTGCTGTAGGACATGTTTAGTGAGGGAAATCCATGTATAAATGGACTTGCATAGAGTTCCTGTTGTGACTCAGAGGTAACAAACCTGACTAGTATCCATGAGGATGCAGGTTTGATCCCTGGCCTTGTTCAGTGGGTCAAGGATCTGGCATTGCTGTGAGCTGCAGTGTAGGTCACAGACACAGCTTGGATCCTGTGTTGCCTTGGCCATGGCGTAGGCCGGCAGCTGTAGCTCCCATTCGACTCCATTCCCCTAGCCTGGGAACTTCCATATGCTACATGTGCAACCCTAAAAAAAATAATAACAATTTAAAAATAAGATAAATGGACTTGAAAAGTTTCAATCTGTATTGTTCAAAGATCAACTGTAATCGGATTTAGAGTCCACCATAATCCAGTATGACTTCATTTTTTAAAATAAAATTTTTTATTAAAGTATAATTGATTTATAATTTTGTGCCAATTTCTGCTGTACAGCAAAGCTACTCAGTCTACACACACACACACACACACACACACACACATACACATGTATATTCTTTTTTTTTAAACTATTTTCCATCATGGTCCATCCCAGGAGACTGGATATAGTTCCCTGTGCTATACTGTAGTGCTTTATTGTGTGTCCATTCTAAATGTAATAGTTTATATCTACTAACCCCAAACTCCCAGTCCTTCCCACTCCCCCTGCCCCCACCCTTGGCAACCACAGGTATATTCTCTATGCAGTATGACTTCATTTTAACTTAACTAATTACATCCAAGTTTCCAAGTGGATATCAATTTGCAAGGACACTATTCAACCCAGTACACAACTGAATGCCATGAAACAAGCATTTCCTCTCCTCTTCACCCATGGGCATCACACCAGCCCAAGACTGCCAGTCGAGTCTGTGGCCAGAACTGCACACTAGAGTTAGATTTGCACCCTGACCTTCTGAGTTGCTGCTATTATATTTAAGGTACACACAACAGGCAGTCTCCTAAGGGCCAAGAGGGTAACATAAATAAAAGAGGTAGGTTGGGTGAGAGATGTAGCTACTGAAGAGCCAAAACCCCTCCTGCTTAGAGAAGCACATTTACTGTCAATGACTCTAGCTCCATCAGTACCAGTACAACCAGGTATTATAAAATTCTTTGAGGAAAACGAAGCACTCCAACTTTTATGTTAAATTCCTTCTTTTTAAAATGTAGATGACTGGTTACATTTTTTGAAAACACAGTCCAGGTAAAATGATCACCATCATCATCACTATTGAAAAAGCCTGGCTTCTGCAAGCATCCACTGATTTAAAGTTTCCATTTCAAGATTAAAGAGGAAATACCTTTTACTAGGGGAAAAAAAACATAAGAACTTTCTATCATCAGCCATACTTTTAACAATAGATCTGCATTTTACACAAGGAGACCTGTGTTGTACTCAGTTCTGCCACTAACGAACTCAGAACCTTCTACAGCCTACAACACAGCCACAGATTATTTTCTTTTAGGACATCAGCTTCCTTATGTGGGACCAGATGCTTTCAGAGTATTTCTTTTGTTCTAATTTATTCTGTGATCAAGCACCTTGAAGGCAAACGCCATGTCCCGTTTGTCCAAGGTCTAGCACAGCACCTGACATATTGGTCAGCACTTGATAAGAACTGTTCAAGGCAGGACTAAATGCATGAGGGAATGAATCAGTGTTACCCCCATTTTTAAGGAGAGTAAACTGAATCCCACAGCAGTTACAGAATGAGTCTAAGTTCCCACTGTTAATAAAGGCAGAGTCAGCAGAGGAAACCTTGGTCTTTTAGCCCTTGAGGTAATGAAAGGAAAAACACTGAACACTGAACAAGTTGACAGATGTACCAAGTGCAAAGTCCTTCTAGAGTATGTTGCTGAAAGTTCAGTTTGGTCCAACTCCTTGCTACTGGTCACTTTTCCCCTAGGTTTTTTTTTTTTTTAATTAAGATATTGTTTCTATACTGTACAATCACCCTAATTTTAGGTTACGGTCAGCAAGTTTTGAAAACACCTACATATAGCCACAAGCAAAATCAAGATACACAAAAGTTCCATCCAAACTAAAATATATTCAGTACACATGAAGTTGTCCTGTAACAGATGTTCATTGTTTTTCAGCTATTTTCTTATCTTTCATTTTGGATAGTTTCTATTACTGTAGCTTTAAAATCACTGATATTTTCTTCTTCAGTGTCCAGTATATTTTTTAATTCCATCCTGCGTATTTTGTGTGGTTCATATCTAGAAGTTCAATCTGGGTCTTTTAAAAATATCTTCCATAGCTCTCCTTACCATGCTTACGTTTTGCATTACTTCCTTGAACATGTAAGTTTTACTTATAATAACTATTTTAATGTCCTTATAAATTCCATCATCTTTGTTACTTAGGGGTCAGTTTTGATAAGGTGATTTTTCTGCCTGTTGTGCATAATATTTTCCTGCTTTTTTGCATAGCTGGTAGTTTTTTGATTGGATGTAAGATAGCTTGAATTTTTCACTGCTGGGTGCTGGATATTCTCTCAGTTTAAAAAATACCCTTGGATAGAAGATGCAAGATTGACCCCTGGCCTCGCTCAGTGGATCGAGGATCCAGCATTGCCGTGAGCTGTGGTATAGGTCGTAGACGCAGCTCAGATCCTGCACTGCTGCGGCTGGGGTGTAGGCTGGCGGCTATAGCTCTGGTTCGACCCCTAGCCCTGAAATTTCCATATGCCACGGGTGCAGCCCTTAAAAAAAATGGATAAATCAAATATAATTTTTAAAAAAGAGAAAAAGTTCAAAATAAAAAAAAACATACCCATGGGGCTAGTTCCCTGGTGGTCTAGTGGTTAGGTCTTAGCACTTTCACCACTGTGAGTTCAATCCCTGGTCTGGGAACCAAGTTCCTACATCAAGCCATTGCACACAGTGGCCAAAAACCAAACCAAACCAAACCAAAGCAAAAATACTCATGAACTTTGTGCTAGGATCCAGATAGGTCATTTGGAAATTCTTGGATTTTTCTGAGGTCTTCTGTTTACAAGCTTTGTAAAGTGGGATTCGAAGAGCCTTATTTTTTGACCCATTACTAAGGTGATAGACTATTGAGTATGCTGCCCAACACCCCAAGAACAGCAAGGTTTGTTTCTTTCTGCAGCAGGAACAGGAGGACTTCCCAGGCCCGTGTGAGCTGCCAGGATGGCTCTATCTGTTTCTTTCCAGGTTGGCCCTTCCCTGGCCTCTGGTAGTTTCTTCTTATACATGTGAGCAACTGGTTAGTATGCACATCTCGGGAGTGCCTACTGTGTGCACCTCTCTTCTCCCCGGGCTCTCACAAGCCCTGGTCTCCTTCCTGACTCAGGGAGTCCTCAGGGACTCACCTGGTTTCTCTTTCCCATGTGGGGGCCGAGCAGTAAGCGGAGCAGCGGCAGAGCTCTCCTTATGTGGCCCCGCTCTCCAAGCCCACTGCCTCACACAGCCTGGGATCTACTGTCTGAAAAACATTTGTTCATGTATTTCTTTCTTTCTTTAAGAGTGTGTGTCAGGGGGGTGTAAGTTCAGTCCCCATTACTCCGTCAGGGCAAGAAAGCAGGCCGTGGGTCTCTTTTTGGTTTTCCCACCCTCTTGTTCAGCCACTCACCAGGTGGTTCTTTCAATGTCGTCTTCTTTTGTCCCTTAACAATGCCTGATTCAGGTTTCCCCACTTGTCACGTGGTCTCCAGTTTGTAAATAAACAGGCAATGGGAATAACTTTATTTTATTTCTAGTCAATAGCCAAGGTTAATTCAGCTGTTCAGGTGATCTTTGTTTCTTATAAATCGCCACATCAGCCACGACTTCAGTGTAGTATCGATTCCTGGCACAAACAGCCCACTCCTAATCAGCCGACTGGTTTCAGCTGCCTTTCCAGTGTTTGGATATACTTCTGGATGCCATCCCTGATGTCTCCATTGTCCCCTTAATCTCCAGGGTCCCTCTATTGCTCATATTCCTTCATGTTAATTCCAGACTTACTGTGTAGTATCCCCTAGTCCAGTCCTGTGTTGGGCAGTGGGAGAGCAGTGGTGAACAAAGAAGCCATAGGCACTAGTCTTCGTGAATTTGCCCATGTTACAAAGGGGATAGACGTCAATCAAATATTTGCATATTTGTGAAAAAAAACTCAGAAGGACTTGAAAATGATAGATAAAATTGTTTTTCAAGCACTTTTAAAAAAAAAACACAGCTGAGTAGCAAATAAAGAGGGAAAATGATAGGCCCTATGTGAAAATGATGCAATGATGCCCATTACAGTTTTTTTGGAGCAAAAAAAAGTCTGAATCCTTGAAGTCCTAGAGGCTCATTTTCAACAGGCCACATATGAGAAGGGGACAGGAAACAAACCAGGAGCTCAGGAGAGGAGATCAGGTCAGAAACCCTACCAAGGGTGGACCCTGAAGGTCATCATACAGGGGTGAACCAGCCAGACTCCATCCCACACCTGATATCATTTCAGTCTCATCCTTTGCTCTGGGTGGAGCAAAATAAAATGAAATGAAAACAGGCTCCTCTGAGACTCCATTACTACAGCTTCAATCCCCTGATATTGGTGCTTGGATATAAATGTGAAGACCAAAGAGCTTTAGGCCAAAAATTTAATTTAAGGTATTGCTGACAGTTCACAGAGAAAATTAATGCAAATGACTGTTTAACAAGGGCAATATAGTAAACTTCAGTCATAAAACAAACAAACAAAAAAAACCACTGAGATAATACTTTGCAGTTACCAAATGGGTAAAAATCGCTAAATGTCTCTTTTTCTATTGCTGGCAAGGTTGTGGAGAAACAGACATTCTCATTTACTATTGATGGCCTTATAAAATACTCTGATTCCTGTGGAGGAGAATATCTAGTAAAATTACAGACATTTACCCTAGTACATGTAGGTCCTATTTATAAGAATCTATTCCAAAGATATGCCAGAAAAAATTACAAGCCAATATCAGCAAGTGGTTAAAAATTGCAGCTCTATTTGTAATAGCAAAAAAACTAGAAACAATGCAAATGCTCCTAGAGCAGTAGATGAACATTATTGCAATAGAGAACTAAGAACTTGACTAAATATCATTAAAGTACTCTGCTATATGCTATTTATAAGACATATCAGAAATAAAGAAACATAAAATGAGTAAAAGAAAAATGATAGGAAATGTTTATATACAGCAAATACAAACCATAAGAATGGGGGTAAAAACATTAATTTTAGACAGAATTTGACAAATTATTGTAAGAGATAAAGAAGATCACAGCATATTAGTAAATGGTTAATTTTACTAGGAAGATATAACATTTCTAACTTTGTATATACCTAAAACTATAGTTTAGAAATATGTAAAGCAAAACTTAATAGAATCCAAGGAGAAACTGACAAATCCACTAGCTTAATAGAAGATTTTTAGTAGCCTACTCAGTAATTGCTACATCAAACGGTGAAAAATCGTAGGGATTTTAGCAGAGATAGCTACTTCCCCTAATACCTGGGGTTATTTCGCTTTCTTTAAATCAATACATGGCATCCAGAGTAAAGACTATGCTTCCCAACTTCCCTGACAGCCAGGAACAGTCATGTGTCAGTTCTTGCTAAAGGAAAGGGTGTGAGAGTGGTTAAGTATGCCATGTGGATCAGGCCCTTAGAAGGAGACTGGCTGGAATGGAATCGTGAAGATAAGAACTGAAGATGGAAGCAGTGTGTTGACGGAAAGAACAACAAAATAGAAGGAGTGTGGGCCCTGGACACTGTAATAAACACCCTGTATTGCTTATGTCATAACTGCTGTGTGAGAGAAGTAAACTCCTGTCTGTTTTAAGCCACTGTTATTTTGGGTCTTTGATGTGACATCTACAGCATAACACATGCAAAGTTGGAGCTATAGGAACAGAATCTAGGTGACATTTGCTTGGAAGGTGCCCTGCAGGCTCAGAGAATGTGGACAGGGCAGGCTGGAAATCTGGGGGCCGGTGCAAATCATTTGGTAACTCTGTCTCCTCAGATTCTTGGGCAGGTTTTTCACATGCTGACCCTGCCTTCCCTCTCAACTCCTTTATTTTGAATGACTTCAAGGTAGCTGCCAATAAGTTGAAGTAGAGCAGAATTGGCAGAGCATAGAGATCATTAATAAAACTCCAGAACTGAAAAACTGCTGAGATTAGTGCTTTTCAACCTTGTTCACTCACGCACTCAAAATATATTATGTTTGTGTAGCCCATAGGGATACATCAACAAGGCTACTCATAGCCAGGGGTGAACAGCCTGCAGACTCTGATCATCCCAGATAAAGCCCAAAAGGAACAATGTCTCAGATGTATTAGTAACCTATTTCTGGCTCATCTGTATGCCCAGTACACTCCTGGAGGTGCTCTATTTTACCTAAGGTCTTTGGCTCTGGTCACTGCAACATAGAACTGACCAGAAGCAAGCAACCTAGGAAGCCTAAAGGAGTTTTGCCAAAGAACCCATTAGCCTAGCCTGCAAAGATCTGTGCTTATTGACTCCTTAAAGCAATTTTCCAGCCCCTAGACCTGGACAAGCAGGAAATGCCCACAGTAGCATGCCCAGCAGTTCCTGAAGGTAAGTGGGGCACAACTTTCTGCCCAGAGCACACATGGAGATCACATGACACCCACAAAGGGGCAGGCGTTGGAAACATCACCATCCCTTCATTTGTTTCCAAGCTTCTTTACTTAATTCCACTGGGATTATCTCAGACAAGAAAACTTTTAGTCCCTGAAAAAGATAAATGGTCAAAAGAAAGCACACAGGAGATCACTGCACTGAGTGTCAAGGGAAATAAATTAAGTACACTCAGTTTTTTTAATCTACTCATGACTCATTTATGGAAAACTTTAAAATTGCAAAATCATTGTTCATGCTGGTGCAGAACGTGGAGCTGGATGATCTGGTTATCTGGTTGCAATATTTTCTTACAGCTAACTTGGGGGTGTGGAAACACCTTCCCTCTATAATGGAAGTTGGTAGAAAAAGTATATTTAATGTGAAGAAATGTATTACTGACCAGTCTACTTAAATGAAGAGTATGTTATTAAAATAATAAAGAAAACAAGAAAAAGAAAATTGTGCTTTATGTTGCAGTTGGGGTTGGTCTTACTTATATGTATGTGTATGCATAAATGTATTTGGTATTTCAAGAGTTGCTAACACAGCAAAATATGACTATCATTTATCAAATGCCTACTAGGTACTTTAGACACAGTATCTCTTTTTTTAATTGAAGTATAGTTGATTTACAATGTTGTATTCTTTTCTGGTGTACAGCAAAATGATTTATTTATATATATATATATATATATATATGTATTCTTGTATATATGTATTCTTTTCCATTATATGTTATTATAAGATATTGAATATAGTTCCCTGTACTATACCATAGGACCTTCTTATTTATCTATTTTATGTATAGTAGTTTGTATCTGGTAATCCTAAACTCCTAATTTATCCCTTCCCCTTTTTCCTCTTTGGTAACTGTAAATTTGTTTTCTATATCTGTAAGTCTGTTTCTTTTTGGTATATAAATTCATTTGTATCATATTTTAGATTCCATATGTAAGTGGTATCCTGTATAGATCTTTCTCTGATTTACTTCACTTACTATGATGACCTCTAGGTTCATCCATGTTGCTGCAAATGGCTTTATTTCATTCTTTTTATGGCTAAGTAATATTCATATACATAAGTACATATGTATATAATATTCAAATATTAATGTATACACAGATATATACATAAATATGTATACAAATATATAATATATATATATCTTCTTTATCTGTTCGTCTGTCAATGGACATTTAAATTACTTCCATGTCTTATCTCTTATTTTTAAGAATACTCTCTGGTATAGGCTTATTTTCCCCACTTGACATAGGCAGGTTCAGCTTCTCTCCTAAATTTGAGAAACATCCTTGGATTGAAGCAGAAGCTATAGAAAGATCTGCCAGCTCTTGCCCATCTTGGGTAGAGCCCTCAAGTGGTGTGATTCTGTCTTTAGTAACCTAGACAGTTAAAAAGTAATGCTTGCTTATCCTTAAGTAAGTTGTACAGCATCTTTGTCAGCTTAAAGGGTTGGAACTCTCCCTTGTTCTTTCTTACTTCTTATCTATTTGCCCCATTGTTGCCTTTCTCCATATCCCTTCTTTCTGTGCTTGGTCCTCCTCTGACGGATCATGTTTCTCCTTTGCCATGGGTCCTAATGCAGACACCTTGCTCTAGTTTCCATCTGTCATTACTTTGGACAATTATTTTCCTTCCAAATTTAGTTTTCTAAATATATATATGACTCTGGAAAGGACTGATCCAGTACCAACATTTTTGCTGCTTCCTTTCAACTCATTTGACAGTTAGCAACTTAGAATAGCCCTAAAGGTAAATAAAGTACAAACTCCTTAACATGGTTTATACCATTAATAATGTCTTTGTTTTTCCAGAATATCACTAAAGATATCTTTGAATGCCTTTCTTTGGAAGGCATAAGGAAGGGTAAAAATAGGTACTTTGATGAAAAAAGGCATATGACCCTAGGGAGAACTAATACTCAGCTCCTGTGAAGCTGGAGGTACAGATGAGTTGTGGGTTTCATGAGCAGCAGGGTCCAGGACGCTGCTTATACTCATGGCCATTGCGGATGACAGGACTTCAAGTACACATATATTCTGGGATGCTAGGCCCTGAGCCCTGCATCTTGGAATCCATAGAAAACTTGCCTGTCTCTTCAGTGTCCATCATGGATGGAGAGACAGTGCTGGCTTTCAGGTGGAGGGACGCCCACAGCCAGAGGGCAGTGGGATCAGCAGCTGGCATAGAGGAAACATCAGAGGTCCTCATCAACTTTTCTGGGATATGAACACTCCATAATTCATATACAAAAAAAGAGAAACAGATCGAAAAAGTGTGACAGAATAAATATCCCTCAATCCTTAACAGAAATAAATAACCATTTGCTAAAATTAGAGATAAAGAACATCTCTAGAGTCTAGTGCTAATTTACTTCTCATTGGCTTTGCTTTACCCTTTTACCAAATTGTATTTTCCCTTACTATAGTTAAAAGTTTTCAATTTTTAAAGTACATGATGAGTTTCTTTGCATCCAAACCTTTGTATTTGTCATTATATTTGCTTGAAGTACTTCTATTTTCTGTCTTCCCACACCGAACACACACACACACACACACACACACACACACACATTCCCAATATCTAATCACCTTTCATTGAATAGAAATTTGGAATGGGACCATGTGACCCTAGGGTTGATACTAAGCCTGGCTATTTTGCTTCATTCATGTAGCTGACTAGGGATTATACCTGTTTAATTTGGTCACTGCTAAATACAACGCTGAAAACTTACACAAAAACAGAATTTGTGTATAGCCCTGATTTAGAAAGGAACAAAATTACTAGCAGAGTTAAAAGAATCCTGGGCAGAAATATATTTCCAATCAAAGCTGAGAAACACTGGGAACCAAAAGACTGTCAATTGCCTTTTATTATAAATCTGATGCACTAGCAAAGGCCTTGTATTGTTCAGCTCTGGTTACAAATCCATGAAATAGTCCTCTCTAAAGAGCTATTTAAACCTTTTATATATACATAACATTCATTATAAATTAGCTCTCCCTGACAACTAACTAGGGAATATTTTAATCTGGATAGACAAAAAATTATTCTCTTCTTAGAAGTCATCATAAGTTCTATTTTCTGCTACTAAAAATGATTTTATTAAGGTTCAGAAGTGATTTGCAAACTAGTGTTGTTTTGATGTGTCTAATGGACAATGTAGTTGCTGAGTTTGTATACTGAATTAGTCCCTCTTGGTACATATTACACTGGAGAAATCTTGAGGCATGATAGTGAAATTGAACCTTGTTTCATGTTTTGATTACCTGTATTATTATTACTTTATCCCTGGAAAGACTTTAAAAAAACAATTAAATTTTTCTTGGGAATAGAATGAAAACAAGTATCATTCCACTCTGCAGACATACAAATGTAAAAATAACACAAATGTTTCAAAGAAACCAAAGACAACTCTGCCCCCGGGGAGGTTTGTCTTCTTGTCAGACGCCTATAGATTAAGTTTGCGACGTTAAAATCAAATAATACATATTTCAGTTGAGAGGATATGGAAAGTAGAATTATATATTTGTGTTCCACACATAAAACATCAGCAAATAATTCACTGGTTGCAGAACAGTTGCTTCTTTGGGTAGGGATTTTGCCAGCGTGTTTTGTAGCTTTGCAATTCTCTTGAGCAAAGCGATAAAGGTCATGAATGTCTCTTTTGAATTAACTCCTGTTACAGTGAAGTGCCAGTTGATCTAAGTACTTTTAGTCATGACAATTCAAATGAATCTCATTCTTTTTATAAAAATCTGAGCAATACCTTCTTGAAAAGCAAAAAATGACAAGAAGCATACCTCCCTGAAGATAAAGGATGGATGGGAATCATTGAATGGATTTCTGAAATGTCATTGTCAGACTGCACTGGACACTCTCCAATTACTCAATGGCACAGTTGCTCCCCAGCCTCTCCTTGGCATTCTCAACATCAGTTCCATCCAAAGCTGAGTCTTTGGAACATCCCCCAAATGGAAAGACATGGATTTTTCTATCTTCCTAAATCTATTTGTGAAATAGCTGTGATCATTGTAAATAGACTATGAATATTATACTGTTCTAACAATACATTGAATCATAAAATCTTTAAGAGTTAGGAGAGACCTGAAAAATCATCTTTACTTCAAGGATATTCTGGCCACAGGAGGTGGCATAACTTGCCAGGTAGTCAGTAGAAAACCCTGACGAGGAACTTTGCACAATATATGGCATAGAGTAGGTGCTCAATCAATTTAGCAGACTTTAATTGACATGGAATATACTCTACCTCAGAATGCAACAAAGATGACTTATCACTTTGCAGATGCTTAAGATGTCTCAGAAAGTCCTCTCTGTTCAGGAAAAGAAACGCTAACATTTCCTGAATTTATACTGTTAGCCAAGCATTATGCTAAGTGTTTACATACTTTTTTTTTACTGTTATCAGGTATATCTTTTTTTTTCTTTCTTTCTTCACACAAAGAAGCCAAGGATCAGAAAGATTAAGCAACCTGGCCAAAGTTACCAAGCTAGTGAATAAAAGAACTAGAATTCCAACTGGAGACAATCTAACTCCAAGATTTGTTTTTGTAACCACTCTGCTGTAACCAAATGTTTTTATTGGCCAAGTTAAAGAATTGAAGTGTCCACAGAATGGCTCCAAGTAATGCCTGTCATGAAATACAGATTTGTTGATATTGAGAGAGTCCAAGTGAAAAATGCAAAGTCTAACTTGACTTCCAGTTCTGGAAATTTGGCAAACTAAGCTAATTCAGAAGCTCTCATGAAACAACTACTTGGAGAGCTGGATGAATTATTTTTAATATGATATCTTTGAAGTGCTTAAAAGAAAATCACATACACATATGCATGCTCATGCACACACACATAGACATAGAGACACACACAATGAGAGAAAGATAAAGCTACAAGCAAAGATAAAGGAGTCTTATTTGGAAAACAAGCCCTGTTGAAAATTAATTCTTAGTCAAAATTACAAAATATATTTTAAAAAGATCAACCTTGGCGTTTCCGTTGAGGCTCAGTGGTTTAAGAACTTGACTAGTATCCATGAGATGCAGGTTCGATCCCCAGCCTTGACCAGTGGGTTAAAGTTCTAGTGTTGCCATGAGCTGTAGTGTATGTAGGTCACAAATGCAACTCAGATCCCGATTTGCTGTGGCTGTGGTGTAGGCTGACATCAGCAACTCTGATTCAACCCCTAGTCTGGGAATTTCCATATGCCACAGGTGCAGCCCTGGGGGGGGGGGGAGAGATCCACCTTGAATCAGAGTTATCAGGCACAATAAGCAGGATTAATACCCCAAAAAACTTGGGGCAATTGAGCATTGTATTCATATAACACATGTCCGAAATGATGACAGAGATACAACCCATTGGGAAATAACAAGACACAGAAAAAAACAAGCATATGTGAAGAAAAGAAAAATCATACTTGAATATACAGCAATTTAAATTAAAACCTCAGACTATAGGCTAATTTTCGGATCAGACCTGGCTGAAGAGAGAACTGGTACAACTGAAAAGAGATCTGAGCAATTTTCCAGACAGTAGCTCAGAAATAGCAAGAACTGGAACAAATGAAAGATATTCTAAGCACCATGGAGGATGTGGTGAAAAGATTCAGCATTATCCAATAAGAGTTCAGAAGAAGAGAAAAGAAAACAGGTGTTGGCAATGTTCAAAATAATATTCAATATTCATTGATTGAATACATCTCTAGAACAGGCAAGAGGCATATGTTTTCAGGCAGAATGCATACAAGTTCCACAGAGTTTAAAAAATATAAATCCACACTGTTTTAAGAGATTTTTTTTTTTGGCTGAAGTCTAGACAGACTCCCTTTTCTTTGCCAATATTCAAATTAGTTAAAAGATTGCTTTTTGTAAAGCAATAAATAAAAAACTCAGAAATCCAAGAAAAAATCATTAGTCACATTGGTTTTTCAACAAGTCCACTTATCCTGTACTCAAAATAACAAATAACTAATCATCAGATACTACTTTCATTGTTTCCAGATATTACTTTTATTGTTTCATAGCCTTCTGTGGTTGAGACTTGTGTATTTTAATTGTTTCCTACATCCATCCATCTAGAACTGAAGGATGTCTACATCCGTCCAGGCAGAACTGCTATCATAGGAGTGAGACCAAAACTTTGTCTTTAGTAAAGCTTTGTCTAGCCAGTGCTTTTCCCAGTAAGACCACACATAACCTAGAAAAACCAGCAAATTCAAAAACACTTATAGGTTATGTATACACCTAAATGAGTCAGGTGCAAATGGGAAGAAGGAAAACTCAAACCAATAGAAAATAGGAAAGAAACCTAAGGAAAAACATCATTTTAAGGAAATGCAAAGTAAAATGGAAGGAATAAATCCAAATATACCATTAATTACAATAAATGCCAATTGGCTAACTTTACCAATTCAAAGGTAAAGTTTGCCTTTTTTTTAATGTGCTGCTATATTATATTTAGAAAAGACATGCTAAAAACATAAAATGATGAAAAAAAACCCAAATGATAGAAAATATATACCAGTCAAATACTAAACAAACTTGATTACCTTCAGATAGATGGGGCCTAAGGGCAAGGACAATTTGGGCAGCAGCTGGAATACACTAAGCCTCAGAGTTGTGTCATTTTTTTCTGGGATATGAATATTTCATAATTCATTTACAATATAAATAAGAAAAAACTATTATTTTTTCCAACTTGTTTTTTGAGTTGGATGTTTATTAGCTCATTAATTTTCAACTTTCACCTTTTATGTTTTCAAATATATATCTATATATATATATAATATGCCCCAAAAATCCCTTCTAAGTATTGCTACGTTCCATAAGTATTAACATGCAGTGTTTTCATTGTTGTTTATTTGCAAAAATTCTGACTTCCATTATGATTTCTTCTTTTGAGCAGCGAGAATTTCAATTTCCAAATATTTGAGTGTGGTTTTCTTTTTATTTTATATTATAATTAATACTTAAGTATAAAGAAAATATACTTACAAAAGAGAAAAGTCTCTACTTGTAAAAATGATAGTTCTTGAGTAAAGTATGTTGGAACAGTTGAGTCTTTTCTTAGAGATTCATTATACGTATTAACACATAAAAGGACATGAAAAGATGTACAGCCCAGCCACCTCGCTGTCATTTTTTATATATTCCATAAGTATTTAACCAGATGTCTGTTTATATAATATTGTACCAATTGAAGTGACATCATTGGTGCCCTGCCCATATCCCCTCAAAACACAAAAATTCTAGTACATGCCCATAACTACAGTGCTTTCTGTTGTTCCATAGGCAAGAAGAAAACTAGAAGTGCTAGGGATTATTTAAAGCCCTTGGGAACAGCCCTTAATCATTGATGAATGAGTTAGAGGGTCAGTACCTTAGCTTCCTTGTTCCTTGGCTGTGACAAGTTTTGCATGAGAAGCACTGTTCTCTAGTATCTCTTGGAGAACCCCAGTTGGACCAACCCCCAGTTACCCATGGTGGAAACCTGCTTTATAACACACATTTTCTTAACTTCCTTCCCTTTTCTGTCTCATTTCCCCACCTCCTACAGGTGCTCTAAGAAGTCAATCCATTTTTCTGTTGGGTTGTTTTTTTGCTCTTGAGTTGTATAAATTGTTTTTATATATTTGTTGTTTGCATCATTTACAAAGATTTATTTTCCCATTCTGTGGGTTGTCCCTTTTCATTTTTTTTTAATGGTTTCCTTTGCTGTGCAAAAGCTTCAGAGTTTAATTAGGTCCCATTAGTCTATATTTTTATTGTCTTTATTTTGGGAGGTGGATCAAACAAGATGATGTTATGATTTACATCAAAGAGCACTCTGCCTATGTTTTCCTCTGGGGTTTTATAGTATCTGGCCTTACATTTAGGTTTTTAATCCATTTTGAGTTTATTTTTGTAAGAGAATGTTCTAATTTCATTCTTTGACATGTAGCTTTCCTGTTTCCCCAGCACCACTTATTGACAAAACTATCCCTTCTCCACTATATATTCTTGCCTCCTTCATCATAGATTAGTTGACCATAGGAGTTTGAGTTTATTTCTGGGCTTTCTATCCTGTTTCATTGATCTATATTTCTGGGGTGTGTGTGTGTGTGAGTGCCATACTGTTTTGATAACTGTAGATTTGCAGTATCACCTGAAGTCAAGGAGCCTAATTCCTCCAGTTCCATTTTTCTTTTTCAATATTGCTTTGGCTATTCTGGGTCTTTTGTGTTGCCATACAAATTTTAAAATATTTTGTTTTAGTTCTATGAAGAATGTCATTGGTAATTTTATAGGGATTGCATTACCTTGGATAGTATAGTCTTTTGACAATATTGATTCTTCCAGTCCAAGAGCATGGAATATCTTTCCATCCATTTGTGTCATCTTTGATTTCTTTCATCAGCATCTTATAGTTTTCACAGTACAGGTCTTTTGTCTTTTTAGATAGGTTTATTCCTGGGTTATTTTATTTTTTGATGTGATGATAAATGGGATGGTGCCCCTAATTTCTCTTTCTTATCTTTCATCAAAGAAGATATAGAGATGGCCAACAGGTACTTGAAAAAATGCTCAACATCACTAATTATTAGATAAATGCAAATCAAAGCTACAGTGAGGTACCACCTCACACCAGTCAGAATGGCCATAATTAGTAAGTCTACAAATAAAAAATGCTGGGGAGGGTGTGGAGAAAAGGCAACCTTCCTTCACTATTGGTGGGAATGTAACTTGGTACAAGCACTAAGGAAAAAAAGTATGGAGGTTTCTTAGAAAACTGAATATAGAACTACCATATGATCCAGCAATCCCACTCCTGGGCATATATCCAGACAAAACATCCATTCCAAAAGATACATGCACCTCTATGTTCACTATAGCACTATTCACAATAGCCAAGACATGAAAGCAACCTAAATGTCCATCAACAGATGAATGGATTAAGAAGATGTGGTACATTTATACAATAGAATACTACTTAGCCACAAAAAAAGAATGAAATAATGCCGTTCACTGCCACATGGATGCAACTAGACATTCTCAAACTAAGTGATTAAGTCAGAAAAAGACAAATACTATATGGTATCATTTCTATATGGAATTTAAATCTGGCACAAATGAACCTATCCACAAAACAGAAATGGACTCACAGATACACAGAACAGAGTTGCGTTTGCCAAGGGGGAGAGGGGAGGGAGTGGGATGGACTGGGAGTTTGGAGTTGGCAGATGCTAACTAATACATTTACAATGGATAAGCAATGAGGTCCTACTGTACAACACAGGAAACTATATCCAATCTCTTGAGATAGAACATGATGAAAGATAGTATGAGAAAAAGAATGTGTATATATATATATATATATATGAATGACTGGGTCACTTCGCTGTACAGCAGAAATTGGCACAGCTCTGTAAATCACCTACACTTTAATTTTAAAAAATTTAAAGTATCATGTTCCTGAAGTTAACAAAAAAGAGGTCAATCCAAAACACCACTTGAAAGAATCCAGTGTTCGAAAGGAATAGAGTTTGAGGAGAGACACTTTAAAGCATTAGGTTACCATCAGTTTCATTACTTGCTTTATCAGAGGCACTTATTCATATTCAAGAAATGAAGAACTATAGGCAAGTCAAGAAATACACTTTACCCTTGCAGAGAGTTTATGGTCCTTCATTCTACTTTTGGAGAACTTAAAATTTTTATGAAAATAAATTTCTGTTGTTTATAAACCACACAAAATATGTAATTCTATGAGAACAGCCAGGACAGACTAAGACAAGGGCTTTGTATACTAAGATCCATGGATGACAAAGAGGTTAGTGGTTAGAATTCAGAATGTCCTTCAACTTGGAAATAGATACATCTAGATAGATACAGATATAGATAGATAGATAGATCTTTATTTTCAGTAACCTCTAACTGAAATTTAATATTTCCTTCAACTGGGAATGTAAGCAACAAAGTACACAGTAGAACTGGCAGTACCTATCCATTTATGACCTGTAAAAATTGTCATTTTTTTCTGTATCATATTACAATTGCTATAGATATCTTGACATATTTTCACGCATCACAACCTCAGTACTGTAGCTGGAGTTCCTATTGCAGCTCAGTGGGTTAAGAACCCGACTAGTATCCATGAGGATGAGGGTTTGATCCCTGGCCTCTCTCAATAAGTTAAAGATCCTGCATTGCCTCAAGCTGTGGTGTAGGTCACCTGTGTTGCTGTGGCTGTGGTATAGGCCAGAGCTGCAGCTGCAATTTGATCTCTAGCACAGGAACTTCCATATGCCGCAGGTGCAGCCCTAAAAAAAAATGAAAAAAAAATACTATGACTATATAAACTATATATGTTTAAATACTTTGGTGACTATTTTTTAACATATTTAGTGTCTGGGAATCCTATGGTATATTACAAATTTAAAATGTTTCTTTTTGAGAATAGATCCATAGGCTTCACCAGACTGTCTAGGGGTTCAAGGCATAGAGAAGATTAAGAACACCTAATGGAATGGTAGTTTTGATTTGCATTTCTCCTATAATCAGCGATGTTGAGCATTTTTTCATGTGTTTGTTGGCCATCTGTATATCTTCTTTGGAGAAATGTCTATTCAGGTCTTTTGCCCATTTTTCCATTGATTGATTGGCTTTTTTGCTGTTGGATTGTATAAATTGTTTATATATTCTAGAGATTAAGCCCTTGTCGGTTGCATCATTTGAAACTATTTTCTCCCATTCTGTAAGTTGTCTTTTTGTTTTCTTTTGGGTTTCCTTTGCTGTGCTAAAGCTTTTCAGTTTGATGAGGTCCCATGGGTTTATTTTTGCTCTAATTTTCTATTGCTTTGGGAGACTGACCTGAGAAAATATTCATGATGTTGATGTCAGAGAGTGTTTTGCCTATGTTTTCTTCTAGGAGTTTGATGGTGTCCTGTCGTATATTTAAGTCTTTCAGCCATTTGGAGTTTATTTTGTGCATGGTGTGAGGGTGTGTTCTAGTTTCATTGCTTTGCATGCAGCTGTCCAGGTTTCCCAGCAATGCTTGCTGAATAGACTTTCTTTTTCCAAATTTAGGTTCTTGCCTCTCTTGTCAAAGATTAATTGACCATAGGTGTCAGGGTCTATTTCCGGGTTCTCTATTCTGTTCCATTGGTCTGTCTGTCTGTTTTGATACCAGTACCACACTGTTTTGATGACTGTGGCTTTGTAGTATTTCTTGAAGTCTGGGAGAGTGATGCCTCCTGCTTGGTTTTTGTTTCTCAGGATTGCTTTGGCGATTCTGGGTCTTTTGTGGTTCCATATAAATGTTTGGATTGTTTGTTCTAGTTCTGTGAAAAATGTCCTGGGTAATTTGATAGGGATTGCATTGAATCTGTAGATTGCTTTGGGTAGTATGGCCATTTTTACAATATTGATTTTCCCAATCCAGGAACATGGAATATCTTTCCATTTCTTTACATCTTCTTTGATTTCTTTGATTCAAGTTTTATAGTTCTCGGCATATAGGTCCTTTACCTCCTTGGTCAGGTGTATTCCGAGGTATTTGATTTTGTGAGGTGCAATTTTAAAAGGTATTATATCTTTGTATTCCTTTTCTAATATTTCATTGCTGGTATACAGAAATGCAACTGACTTCTGAATGTTAATCTTATATCCTGCTACTTTGCTGAATTTATGAATCAGTTCAAGTAGTTTTGGGGTTGAGTCCTTAGGGTTTTCTATGTATAGTATCATGTCATCTGTATACAGTGACAGTTTGATCTCTTCTCTTCCTATATGGATGCCTTTTATTTCTTTTGTTTGTCTAATTGCCGTGGCTAGGACTTCCAAAATGATGTTGAAGAGCAGTGGTGAGAGTGGGCATCCCTGTCTTGTTCCAGATTTGAGGGAGAAGGCTTTCAGTTTTTCCCCATTGAGGATTATATTTGCTGTGGGTTTATCATAAATGGCTTTGATTATATTCAGGAATGTTCCCTCTATCCCCACTTTGGCGAGGGTCTTGATCATGAATGGATGTTGGACTTTGTCAAATGCTTTTTCTGCGTCTATTGAGATGATCATATGATTTTTGACTTTTTTTTTGTTAATGTGGTGTATGATGCTGATTGATTTGTGTATGTTGAACCATCCTTGTGAACCTGGGATGAACATCGCTGATGCTCAACATCGCTGATTATAAGAGAAATGCAAATCAAAACTACCATATCACCTCACACCAGTCAGAATGGCCATCATTAATAAATCCACAAATAACAAGTGCTGGAGGGGGTGTGGAGAAAAGGGAACCCTCCTACACTGTTGGTGGGAATGTAAACTGGTACAGCCACTATGGAGAACAGTTTGGAGATACCTTAGAAATCTATACATAGAACTTCCATATGACCCCACAATCCCACTCTTGGGCATCTATCCGGACAAAATTCTACTTAAAAGAGACACGTGCACCCGCATGTTCATTGCAGCACTATTCACAATAGCCAAGACATGGAAACAACCCAAATGTCCATCGACAGATGATTGGATTCGAAAGATGTGGTATATATATACACAATGGAATACTACTCAGCCATAAAAAAGAATGACATAATGCCATTTGCAGCAACATGGATGGAGCTAGAGAACCTCATACTGAGTGAAATGAGCCAGAAAGACAAAGACAAATACCATATGATATCACTTACAACTGGAATCTAATATCCAGCACAAATGAACATCTCCTCAGAAAAGAAAATCATGGACTTGGAGAAGGGACTTGTGGCTGCCTGATGGGAGGGAGAGGGAGTGGGAGGGATCGGGAGCTTGGGCTTATCAGACACAACTTAGAATAGATTTACAAGGAGATCCTGCTGAATAGCATTGAGAACTTTGTCTAGATACTCATGTTGCAACAGAAGAAAGGCTGGGGGAAAAATGTAATTGTAATGTATACATGTAAGGATAACCTGACCCCCTTGCTATACAGTGGGAAAAAATTAATAATAAATAATTAAAAAAAAGAACACCTAATGGAATGGAAAAAATAAAAATCATAAAAAAGAACACCTAATGGGCATATTATTACCTGTTTCACATATTGGAAGACTGAGGCATAGAAAGCCTAAGGAATTTGCCCAAGGTCGAAGAGTATAAGGCGCAGAGCTGGGATAGGAACTCAGGTAATCTGGCTCCAGAGTTCACACCCTCAACCAAGTGTCCATGACTGCCACTCTGAGTCTCTGAAAGCTACTCTCCTAGATTACAGAGGTGTCTAGTCTCCCAAAGAGTAATCTCAGCTGCACATCTGCACTTCACTTAGCAACCAGATGTGCCCAGTTAAACCGTAATTGACTTCTTTTTGCACCGTTCTGCTCGCCTGCCTCTGCCTACCTCTCTGGACCCTTCTCCTCCTCTTTGCTCTGTCTTCAAGCCACACTGCTCTTTGAACTCATTGTTTCCTCTTGCTGGGGTGCCCTTCCTCCCTTTACTTCCTTTTCATCCTGTGACCTTGCTGTTATGTCACCACTGCACAGAGTACATCTGCAGTTAACTTACCAAAGTCAGTTCTCTTTTTCTTTTTATATTGATCCTTTCTCAGCTGTGGGGATTGCGCATACCTTTTCCCAGTGTTTGGCTTATCTTTTCACCTTCTTTAGTAGAGTCATTCAATGAGCCAAATTCTGATTTTAATGAGTCAAGTTGATCAGCCTTTTCCCTTGATAGTTTATGATTTTGTTTCTGAAGAAATCATGTCCTACCTCCTAGGTCACTGAGATACACTTTCACATTTCTTCCTAAAAGTTTTAAAGTCTTGCAGGTTCACATTTAAGCTCTGAATACATCTAGAATTGACTGGTGAATATTGTGAAGTAGGGATTCATTTTTTTCCCGTATGGATCTGAAACATTCCTTAAAAATCCTTTTGTTTTAATACTGTATTTCCAAATGAGAACACAGGGTGTTTAACAACAAGAGAATACCCTTATGCTCTCTATAAAGAACTTGTCATGAGTTGTGGTGTGGAAGAATAAAGGAAACACGTTTCTATTTTATATTTACACTAAGTACTTTTTAAAGAAATTACAGCTCCTCAATTTTAATTAAGTCCTCAAATTTAAACTCCTTCAAAAGAAAGAAATGGGGTTATAGAATTGGCAGTCTTTTCTCTATTTTGGATGCTTCTACTTGAGGCAGTCCTACCCAGCACTATGTTCAACAACTTGGCACTTAACATTCAGAAAGTGAAACTCTAGAAAACAAAAGATCATGCCTCCATGGATACTTCCCTGTGTCTGTGTTGGGATTTGTGTGTTTGCATATGTATGAAGTAAGGGGAAAAACACAGAAATGGCAGTGTGGCATTTCATCCTTCCCCAAGTATAGCACAGCGGAAGGTGACAGAGGAAGAGTCCTAGTAGCAATGCATGTTGGAATTGTTGCTTTTATGACCTCCTTAGTTCAGCTGGTCACTTCAGTTACTCTCCTCAGGGGTAGAGAAAAGAAAGAAAGATAGAAGGAAGTGGGCAATTGGCAGAAATGTCTGCTGTGGGATCTGCATGTACAGCCTTAATGATTTGTAAGTAATTCTTGGCACCTAGTAAGACATGTCAGAGCCTGCATTGTGGACCCTGGAGTCTCTGTAGATGAATGAAAGGTCACAGCTGAATATCTAGAAAGATAACTGGTCGCTAGGAATAAATGATTACAACTGTAACCTCCCTACTACAAGATCAATAGCTTAAGTATTTTATTCCCTTAATTGGGCTTTAATCTGAAAATGGCACAGCAAGACCTTACATTTCAAAGGAAACACAGAGGGAAAAAATCTGTTTCCAGACTCTTAGAGAAGGACATTACATAGAATGAAACTGGATAATTGCCACTGATTCTCTTATGAGGGTACCCTAAGTACTGTGACTGGGTCTAATTCTCAATAATACTGTAGGACCATAATTAAGAGCTCAGATCCTGGAGCTGACTCCACTGAAACTGTTCTTACCAAAAGTCACTGATTGCCTCCATGTTGTTTAATCTCCTAAGGAACTCAGCCCTCATCTCATTTGACCATTAGCCACACTTGGTGTCTGATTGTCCCTCTTGGAAACTCTTACTTTGTTCCTTGATATCACATTTCCTTGGTTTTCTTTTTCCCCATCTCTTGCCATTGGAATGCTCCAAGATTCAGTCCTTGGATCTCTTTTCTACCCTTTTGGAGATCTCATGCAATTTCATAATTTGGGATGACCTCCTTATGTTGATGTCTAAAACATTGATCTTCAGCCAGGATTCTCACCTTCTCAAGATCATCACTTGGAAGTCTTACACGCATCTCGGAGTTTCCGTCGTGGTTCAGTGGTTAATGAATCCGACTAGGAACCATGAGGTTGCGGGTTCCATCCCTGACCTCGGTCAGTGGGTTAAGGATCCGGCATTGCCATGAGTTGTGGTGTAGGTCACAGACTCGGCTCGGATCCTGCGTTGTTGTGGTTCTGACGTAGGCCGGCAGCTGTAGCTCTGATTAGACCCCTAGACTGGGAAACTCCATATGCCATGGGTTCGGCCCCAAAAAGACAAAAAGAAGACTTACACACATCTCAAATTTATCCAAAATCAGAGTTCAGGTCCTCACCCTAAAATTACTATACCCATACTCTTTCCCATTTCAGAAAATGGAAATGCCCTCCTTCCAGTCACTCAGACTAAATATCTCTCACCCTATATCCAATCCATCAGGAAATTCCAATGGCTCTACCTTTAAAATATATGGTGAACGAAACCACTTATCCCCATTGTGGCCCAGTCTATCATCTTTGTCTCAGTATATAGCACTATATCCTCCTAACTGATCTCCCTGCTTTCACC
This sequence comes from Phacochoerus africanus, assembly GCF_016906955.1. Taxonomy (NCBI): domain Eukaryota; kingdom Metazoa; phylum Chordata; class Mammalia; order Artiodactyla; family Suidae; genus Phacochoerus; species Phacochoerus africanus. The sequence goes on from NC_062545.1 coordinate 230,753,915, forward strand.
TTTGCCCTTTTCTAAGGTCATTATCAACAAGGCAGCCAGAATGGTCCTTAGAATAGATTCTCTCAGGATTTCATAGTGGCTCTTCATTTCTTTCAGGATTTAGTCCACAGTTCTTACAATGTATAGCAAGTCTTTCCTGTACTCTCTTACCCCTCAGACTGGATTTCTTTACCTCTTTACTGCTTTTTAAATATATTAGGCATATTCCTGTCTCAGGGCCTTTGCACAGACTATTCCTAATGTCCGGAATGCTTTCCCACCAAATATCTGTCTGGATTACTTCACTTTTCGCTCAGGTTTTATCACATTTGGCCAGGGCCAGGACTATGTGAGATGAATAAGCCAGCAGCTAGGATGCGAATTTAGGAGGCACTCCCTCTCAGCATCATGCAATGCTTGACCAAAGCATAAGGACCCACATTGCTCTAGTATGGCTCCGTCAAACCAGAATGGAGTCTTCTGCTCTGGCCTGTGACCACTTGCATAACTGCACTGCACTGCACTTTATTCATTCATCTATTAATTCACTCAATAAATATTTATTGAACATCTGCTATGTACCAGGTACTATTCTAGGTGTTCAGCGAACAAAATCAACAAAATTTTCTGCGCTCACATTCCCAGAAGGGGAACACAAATAATGAAAAACAAACATAATAAATAAGACATGGCTATGGTAATGTCAGAATGGGTTAAGTATGCTGGCTAAATAAAAAGAGAAAGAATAGGGAAAACCAGGAGTGCCAGAAAGAGCTACAATTTTAGACAGAGCTGTTTAGGTTTTTGAGGATCTGTGCACACCAGTAAGAAGAAATGTGCCTCCTAAATTCGCATCCTAGCCGCTGGCTTATTCATCTCACATAGTCCTGGCCCTGGCCAAATGTGATAAAACCTGTTCCTTAATTAAATATGTCTGATAAAGAAGATGATAAGGAAAACAAAAAAGTGTATCTGAGTGAGTTTTAAATTTTGTCCCCTGTGAATCCAGGCACATTTTCTTTTTTCTATTTCATTGAGTGCCATACTGATCACAGCAGAAATAGAGAAAAGAAATCATTTTCTTCTGGGGTATGCAGATGTCTTCAGGAAGAGAAGAACTCTGATTACTGTATTTTTTAAAAGTTTTCTGAGTCTACTGCAGGAAAAGTTGTGAAATTGCACATTAATCTTTGGAAAACATTGGAATATAATTATTTTACTATTACCAGTTAGACTTAATATTTAATTCAATTAAGTTCTGTTCAGTTATTAGAATTTTCTTCCTCAAATATGCAAAGAACATTTAGTTAGCTGGGAAATTCTTCCTAGGCTTCAAGAGTTCATATTCAAAAGACTTGCTGAGAGGCAGCAAGCTGCAGCTATGTCACTCATATATTCAGAAACCCTATGCTGAACCTCTAGCTGGCACAAACTCTTTTGTATTCAGATTGTAGTGTTGCTGTCCCTTTAGGTTTTGATGTTGAATTCACAAAAAAGTCCCTGAAAAGATTCATTGTATGACCCAGTACCTCAACGGTATCCAAAATGCTACTCTTTACTTCTTGATACAAAGATTTCCAGGGAGGAAAGGAAATACCCCAGTTTTTATTCATCTGTTTGCGTGTTTCCTGCTGTGCTATAGTAGCAATTGCAGCAGAGATCTGGAACCTCTAAGAGAGGGCTGGCCCCTTTACCAGATTAAAAATTCTTCTGACTGCTTTAATGTGTGGGGTTTTATCTTTTGCTTTTCTTTAAGCCACAGACTGAAATGGGCATTTAAAGTGCCACAGCATTATAATTAACATTAATTATAATGGCAATAGCCCAAGATCCAGGATGTGGTGTGGGAGGAAGCACAGTGGTCCCTCTTCAGGACACTCTCCTTAAAAGCAACCTGACACACTCCTCCCTTGTGGCTGCGGTTCAGTTTAATTCAACACTGAGCGGAAGTGGACACCTCTAAAGTGCAGAGCTCCGCGGTCCTTTTTGAACCCCAGCCTCTCATTAATATGTACTCTGAGCAGCCAAAGAATAAATCTTCCGCCCTCACTCTCACACCTTCGACCACGTGTGGAATATTTCTGTCCTTTGCAAGTGAAAAAACAGAGAAGCAGGCTCCAAAAAAGGCAGTGGGCAGTTTTGGGGGGTTTTTTAAAGTGTCTTTTTGGAGAGGGCACCACAAAGAAAAATCCTGCAGGAGTATATATTTGTAGATGCTTTTTTTATCTAAAAAGGAAAACAAGAAGGACGGCACTGTGGGATTGCGATTTCCTTTGGGATTAATTATTTACATGTTAAACGCAGACTTCCTGGGAGGAATGTTGCTTTTAACACCCAAGTAAGACCTGGATGGCCAACCTGAGACTTGTTGCCCCTTCCCTCTTGCAGGCTTGGCCACTCAATCAACCAAATGTCAAGCAAGTGTGTTTGCCTCCTACCCACCTGACAGATCCCAGGTTCCCCGGGAACTTCTTCAGTTACTTAAGTAGATGCTAATCTTATTCCTTTGCCTAAGACACAGGGGTAAAACTTGCCTGGATATAGATTGCTCTGCCACTTGCTAACTTCATAACTTCAGACATGTGGTTTCAGGACTCTAAATCTCAGTTTTCTCATCTGTAAAATAGGGGTAATGAACTCTTATATGATTTGTCTGGGGACCAACTCTGTTTAAGGAGTTTGGCTCAGTGCTTGGCATGGAGTACTCACTCGTAAATCCTAGCTGTTATTATTATTATTATATTTCTTTATTAGCACCATAGTATAGCTGCATCCCAGGGAATTTTCACAAAGAGAAATCTAAATTTTTGGTTATGTGCTAAAGATTTCCTGGACTCTGCCCAATTTGAGCTCACCCTAGATATAGGCACCAGATGTTTATATGGGAGATGATATCAGGAAGCACAGTGGGGAAGAGAAATAGGAAAGGGGAAAGCTAGGTCTTCACCTAGAACTGCCATTAAGGGTACGTTAATGTCATAGCCATGTGCAGAAGCCATGTCACATGGACCCATGAAAGCCAATTGTTGGAGTTCCCGTCGTGGCGCAGCGGAAACAAATCCGACTAGGAACCATGAGGTTGCAGGTTCGATTCCTGACCTCACTCAGTGGGTTAAGGACCCAGCTTTGCCATGAGCTGTGGTGTAGGTGACAAATGCGGCTCGGATCCTGCGTTGCTGTGACTGTGGCTTAGACTGGGAGCTGTAGCTCCGATTTGACCCCTAGCCTGGGAACCTCCATATGCTGTGGGTGCAGCCCTAAAAAGACCAAAAAAAAAAAAAAGCCAATTGTTAAGTTTGCAGGACTTTTGCAAGCCAGTTATTAAACACAGTCACTGTTACAAATTAAATGATATAAAATTTCAATTAAATCAATTACATTACAAAAAATAAAAGCACTCACTTATAATTATTTTACTAATACCAAGCTCTTGGGATCATTCCCTTCTATTGTATCCACATGGTGGAAATATGATTGCATGGCTCTAGGCATCTCTTCCCATCCCATGTTTAGTGGCATCACGTTGGTAGCTTGAAATCAGCCATGGGGAAATGAGCAAACACTATAAACCAGGTTAGTTTTTTTCAATGCTAATTGTGAAACATTTACTAGCACTCCATTGGTTAAGGTGGGGTTACTACTGTGGGCCCCTGAGGTTCCATCCAGCTGGGAATCCTCTGACAGTGCATGGAACTTGCCTGACCATCATTCCACTGAGGTCTGAGGAAGTTGGATGAAGTTTGCTGCAGTGGGAAGAGCCTTGCCTGCCTCTCCCCTGTCTAGAAAACAGCTGCTGGCAGAGATTAGAGACTTCTAGAATGTATCACAGTGTGTGCGGTAAGCTGGTGGAGGTATAAAACAAGAATGCTATTTTTAATTATTAAAAAAGTTTTGAGATGTTTTTAGTCTTGCAAAAAAGTTGAAAAATAGTACACCAACTGAAAACTGCACACTAACCTTCCTTTGATGTTAACCTCCTCCATAATCATAGGACACTTATCAAAATCTATAAATTAACATTGGTACAATGATATTAATTAAACTATCCATCTTATTCAAATTTCACCAGATTTTTCACTAATCTCCTCTCTCTATTCTTGGATCCTCTCCACTATCTCAAACTGCATTTAATTATTATCTTTCCCTAGGTTTCTCCAATTTGTAAGAGTTCCTCATTTTTTTCCTTGTCTTTTATGATCTGGGCACTTTTGAAACATATTGACTCTTTTGTAAAAACAGTAACTCTACAGTGGAAAAAACAAGACACACCACCTGTGATGGTTAATTTCATGTGCCAACTTGACTGGGCCATGGGGTGCCCAGATAATTTAGACAGACATCATTTGGGATATGTCCATGAGAGTGTTTCTGGATGAGATTAACCTTTGAGCTAGTGGACTAAGTAAAGCAGATTGCTCTCCCTAAAGTGGATGGGTCTCATCTAGTCAGTTGAAGGCCTAAACAGAACAAAAAGGCCGAATAAAATGAAACTTCTTCCTGAATGACTTCAAACTAGGACATTGGTTTTCTCCAGCCTTTGGACTTGAACTGAAACATTGGTTCTTCCTGAGTCTTGAGCCTGCCAACTTTCAGACTGTAACTACTCCTTGACTCTCCTGCGTTTCCAGCTTTCAGCTGCAGATCTTGAAACTTGTTCAGCCTCCACAATTACATAAGCCAATTCCTAAAACTTTTTGTGTACACATGTTTATGTGTGTGTATCACCTATCTGTTCTATCCTCTATAGAATCCTAATACATCACCTTAATCAAGGGATCAAGGTTGTTATAACCAGTAATAAGACATGGTGACCCCATGAAACTCTTGACATGATGCACTAGGAAGGACACAACATCATTTCTGCAGTTTTTTTGCCAAAAATACATAACATCATTCCAATATGAGAAAACATCAGTCAAATCTAAGCTTTCTTCTTTTTTTCCAGACTTTTAAAAAAATTGAAAACCAATATTATAAAATTGACATGAAATATTATATTACTTTCAGGTGTACCACATAGTGATTTGATATTTACATACACTATAAAATATCACCACAATAAGTCTAGTAACCATCTATCCGCACAAAGTTATTGCAGTATTACTGATCATATCCCTTATGCTATATCCCCCTGGCTTATCTAGTATATAACTGAAGATTTGTACCTCTTAATTCCCCTTCACCTACTTTGCCCAAGCTTCCACCCCCTCTCCCTTCTGGCAACTACCCAGTTTGTTCTTTCTATCTATGAGTCTGTTTTCATTTCATTTTGTTTCTTTGAGAGCTTTTTAGATTACACACATAAATGTCACCATATATTTGTCTTTGTCTGACTCATTTCACCTAGCATAATAAATTCTGGTTCCATCTATGTTGTCTCAAATGTCAAGATTTCATTTTTATGGCTGAGTAATGTTCCATTGTATGTATGTATGTTCCATTGTATGTATGTGTAAATATATATGTATATATACACTACATCTGATGGACACTTAGTTTGCTTCCATATCTTGGCTATACTAAATACTGCAATAAACACTGGAGTGTGTATATCTTCTTGAATTAGTGTTTTTGCCTTATGATCCAGGAATTTTACTTCCTAGACCATATGGCAGTTCTATTTACAGTTTTTTGGGAACCTCCGTATGGTTTTCTATAGTGGCTGTACCAATTTACAATCCCACCAACAGTGCACGAGGATTCCCTTTTCTACACATCCCTGTTAACACTTATTGTTCATTGTCTTTTGGATGATAGCCATTCTGACAGACTGAGGTGATATGTCATTGTAGTTTCGATTTGCATTTCCCTGATGATTAGTGATGTTGAGCATCTTTTCTGTTGGCCATTTGTAGAAACTTCTCAGATCCTCACCCATTTTTAATTGAGTGGTTTGCTTTTTTGTTGTTGAGCTGTTTGAGTTCTTTGTATATTTTGGCATTAATACCCATCATGTATATCTTTTTTTTCTTCTTTTTAGGGCCACACCCATGACATGTGGATGTTTCCAGGCTAGGGATCTAATCAGAGCTACAGCTTCACAGCCAAAGCAATGCCAGATCCAAGCCATGTCTGCAGCCACAGCTCATGGCAAGGCCAGATCCTCAACCCACTGAGCAAGGTCTGGGATCTAATCTGCAACCTCATGGTTCCTAGTTGGATTTGTTTCCGCTGCACCACAATTAGAACTCCTAGGTATATCATTTGTTAATATCATCTCATATTCAGTAGGCTACTTTTGCATTTTGTTGATGATCTCCTTCACAATGCAAAAGCCTCTTAATTGATATAGTACCATTTGTTTATTTTTGTTATTGTTTCCGTGCCTGAGAAAACATATCCAATAATATTGCTAAGACCGATGTCAAAGAGCATATTGCCTGTATTTTCTACTCGGAGTTTTAAGTTTCAGGTCCTACATATAAGTCTTTAATCAATTTTTAGTTTATTTTTGTATATGGTGTGAGAAAGTAGTCCAGTTTTATTTTTTTGCATATAGCTGTCCATTTCCCCAACACCACTTATTGAAGAAATGTCTTTTACCCATGGTATAATATCATCTCCATTGTCATAGATTAATTGACCATATAGGTATGGTTTATTTCTGAGCTCTCTTTTCTGTTCCATTGCTATTTGTGTCAGTTTTTATGCCAGTACAATACTGTTTTGATTATTGTAGCCTTGTAGTATAGTTTGAAATCAGGGAGCATGATACCTTCAACTTTGTTCTCTCTCAAGATCACTTTGGCTATTTAGGGTCTCGTGGTCCTATACAAATTTTAGGATTATTTGTTCTAGCTCTGTGAAAAATTTCTTTGGCATTTTGGTAGGTATTGCATTGAATCTGTAGATTGCCCCAGATAAGTAGTATGGACATGTTAACAATATTAATTCTTCCAGTGTGAGCACAATATAGCTTTCTATTTATTTGTTTCATCTTCATTTCTTTTATAAACATCTTATAGTTTTCCAAGTACAAGTCTTTTACCTCCTTGGTTAGATTTATTCCTAAAGTGTATCTTTTTATGTAATTGAAAGTGGGATTATTTTCTTAATTTCTATGTCTGATAGTTTATCGTTGGTGTATAGAAATGGCAACAGATTTCTATATATTACTTTTGCGTCCTGCAACTTTACTAAATTCAGTTATTAGTTCTAATAGTTTCTTTATGGCATCTTTTGGATTTTCTATATATAGAATCATGTCATCTGCATGCAATGACAGTTTTACTTCTTCCTTTTCAATTTTGATTCCTTTTATTTCTTTTTCTTGTCTGATTACTATGGCTAAGATTAATATTGTATTGAATAAAAGTGGGCAGAAGCGGGCATCCTTGTCTTGTTCCTGATCTAAGAAGAAATGCTTTCAGCTTTTCACCATTGTATATAATGTTAGCTGTAGGTTTGTCATATGTGGCCTTTATTATGTTGAGGTATGTTCCCTCCATGTACACTTCATGGAGAGTTTTTATCATGAATGAATGGTGAATTTTGTTTAAAATTTTTTCTGAATCTAATGAGGTGATAGTATTATTTTTATACTTTGGGTTTTTTTTAACATGGTGTATCACGTTGATCACTTTGCGCATGTTGACTATTCCTGCCTCACTTGATCACGGTATATGATCCCTTTAATGTATTGTTGAATTTGATTTGCTAATACTATGTTGAGGATTTTTGTATCTATGTTCATCAGTGATATTGGCTTATAATATTCTTTTTTTTGTGGTGTCCTCATCTGCCTTTGATATCAGAATGATGCTTGGCCTCACTGGATTCTTTTGTAAGCATTCCTTCCTTTTCAATTTTTTTGCAATAGTTTGAAAATTATAGACTTTAATTTTTTTTAATGTTTGGTATAATTCACCTGTGAAGCCTCTGGTCTGGACTTTTGCTAATTGGAATTTTTTTGGTTACTGATTCAATTTCATTACTGATAATTCATCTGTTCATATTTTCTATTTCTTCCCAATTCAGTCCTGGCAGATTTTGTTTCTAGAAATTTATCCATTTCTTCTAGGTTGCCAATTTACTTGCATGTAATTGTTCATAGTAATCTTTATGATTCTTTGTTTTTCTGTGGTAGCTTCTCTTTCATTTCTGATTTTATTGTTTTGGGTCCTCCCCCTTTTTTCCTTGATGAGAAGTTTGTCGATTTTGTTTATCTTTTCAAAGAACAAACTCTTAGTTTCTAATCTTTCATACTTTTTGTCTCTATCTGATTTATTTCTACTTTGATCTTTATAATTTCTTTCCTTCTACCAATATTGGGTTTTATTTGTTCTCATTCTAGTTCCATTAAGTATAAGTTTTTGTTATTTATTTGCAATTTCTCTTGTTTCCTAAGGCAGGCTTGTATTGCTATAAAATTCTCTCTTACAACCTCTTTTGCTGTGTCCCATGGACTTTGTATTGTTGTGTTTTCATTTTCATTTGTCTTAAAGTATTTTTTTAATTCTTCTTTGATTTCTTCAGTAAACCATTGGGTGTTTAGTAGCATATTATTTAGCTTCCATGTGTTTATGGTTTTTTGAGGGTTTTTTTTTCTTCTAGTTTCTTTCTGTTCTCATAGCATTGTGGTTCAAAAAGATGCTTGATATGATTTTAATTTCAACTTACCAGGAAAGAATCAGGATGATGGAGGAGTAAGATGTTACACTCACCTTCTCACACAAACACATTAAAAAACACATCTATGTGTAGAATGATTCACACAGAACATCTACTGAACACTGGCAGAAGAACTTAAACCTCCAAAAAGACAAGAAACCCTGGATATAACTGGGTAGAACAAAATAAAAAAGAGAGAGAGAGAGAGAGAGACAGTATCAGGATAGAAATAGCATTCATCAGAGGGAGGGAGCTGTGAAAGAGAAAAAGAATCCACACCCTGGGAAGCTATCTAACTGACAGGGAGATCAGCCAAGACAGAGGGCAGGGAGATCAGCCAAGACAGAGGAATCTCAAAGTCCTCAAGAAAAGCTTGGCAGCTGGACTGAAGAGGGGGAAAGCAGAGTGAGAGCCTCATAGATCATCTGCACCACCCACCTGACACCACAGCCTAAGAAGCTTGGGAGGGAGCTGGGCGCTGAGACTCAGGCTCCGGAACTCGGTCCTGGGGAGAGGACTAGGATTTACTGTGTGGAGACAGCCTGAGGGGCTAGGGACCAGTGTGCCATGGGCTGGGGTCCGAATGCCACAGGTGAGGGAACCCAGGAGGAGGTCTGTGCCTGCAGGAGAAGCAAGGTGCCATTGTTGGGGAGGGTAAGAGGAGGAGGGGCAGACTGCCATAGGAATCTCCCTACACACATGTGGACTCTCAGAGGGCAGGGCACCTCTGGCACAGGCTATGGGTGGTGAGAGGCCACTTGCTTGGGCTACAGGAGACTGGGCACTTCTGCAGGCTATGTGTGGCTGGACACCTCTTATGCAGGCTAAGGGCAGCAGGGGGCTAAGCTTTATGTGGTGCCTTTTGCGTAATCTACAGGCAATGGGGACAAACAACAGGAGTCATCTCAGAAACCAGAGGGCAGTGTGGTCTGCCACCACTAGGGGTCTGTGAACAGGCTCCACCTAAAGCCCCAGTCACCTCAGAAGTCGACAAAAAAGAGGGCATCACAACTGAGCACCACCCGTTTTTGCTCTCACTCCCCTGGGAACACACCCACTCTGCTGCTGCCACTGCCAAGCGCTCCAGGCAGTGCCCACACACTTGATCATTGTCACATCCCAGGACCCTGCAGCCAGGTGTAGCCTGCATAACTTTCCTTAAGGTCTTTGCTACCATCAAGAGACCAGCAACCAGGCACTGACTACTAACACTAGCCATTGCCTCCTTCTCCCTGGAAACACATTTAGCACCCTGGGGATAACAGCCTGTTCACACCAAAGAAAGAGCAAATATCCAAAGTACCACGACAAAAATAAATAGTAACCCCCCACAAAATACAAATGGGTGTTGTTACGTAGAAATAGCCCGCCAGATTACAATAGTTGATTTCCCTAAACTCTCAGAAAAAGAAAAATATAATCAAGATGAAGAAGCTCAGAAACCATTCCCAGTTAAAAGAACAGGAGAATTCACCTGAAGCAGCAAGCAATGAAACATACCTCTACAGCCTAGTAGACACTGGTTCAAAAGGCAGATGGTAAAAATACTAAAGGAATTAAGGGTGAATATGAGGGAATTAAGAGTGGATATAAACAGTAATGCTGATTACTTTAGAAAAGAACTAGAAAATATAAGGAGGAACTAAGAAAAAGATCAACTGAACAGACCAATCACTAGAAATGAAATTGAATATGTCATAAAAACACTCCCTACAAATCAAAGTCCAGGACCAGATGGCTTCAAAGGTGAAGTCTACCAAACATACAAAGAGGAACTTGTACTGATCCTCCTTAAACTTTTCCAAAAGTTGAAGAAGAAGGAACACTCCCAAAGACATTCTATGACTCCATCATCACCCTGATTCCAAAACCAGGCAAAGATACCACCAAAAAAGAAAAATATAAGCCAATATCTTTGATGAATATAGACACAAAAATTCTCAACAAAATTTTAGCCATCCAAAGCTAACAACATATCAAAAAGGTCATACACCACGACCAGGTGGGATTCATCCCAGGTTGTACAAGGATGGTTCAACACACAAATCAATCAACGCCATACACCGCATTCACAAAAGAAAAGTCAAAAACCACATGATCATCTCAATAGATGCAGAAAAAACATTTGACAAAGTCCAACATCCCTTCATGATAAAAACTCTTACCAAAGTGGGTATAGAGGGAACATTCCTTAACATAATCAAAGCCATTTATGACAAACCCACAGCAAATACAATACTCAATGGAGAAAAGCTGAAAGCCTTCCCACTAAAACTGGGAACAAGACAAGGATGCCCACTCTCACCCCTGTTATTCAACATAGTGCTGGAAGTCCTAGCCACAGCAATCAAACAAAAGAAATAAAAGGCATCCGAATAGGAAGAGAAGAGGTAAAACTGTCACTGTAGGCAGATGACATGAAACTGTATATAGAAAACCCTAAGGACACAACCCCAAAACTATGTGAACTTATCAACAAATTCAGCAAAGTAGCAGGATACAAGATTAACATTCAGAAATCAGTCACATTTCTGTATACTAACAATGAAATATTAGAAAAGGAATACAAAAATACAATACCTTTTAAAATTGCACCCCCAAAAAATCAAATACCTGGGAATACACCTGACCGAGGAGATAAAGGACTTATATGCTGAGAACTATAAAACATTAATCAAGGAAATTAAAGAGGATTCAAAGAAATGGAAAGATATTCCATGCTCCTGGGTTGGAAAAATTAATATCTTAAGAATGGCCATACTACCCAAAGCAATCTACAGATGCAATGAAATTCCTATCAAATGACCCATGACATTTTTCACATAACTAGAAAAAACCATCCAAAAATTTATATGGAACCACAAAAGACCCAGAATTGCCAAAGCGATGCCAAGCAACAAAAACCAAGCAGGAGGTATAATCCTCCCAAACTTCGGGTGATATCACAAAGCCATATAATCAAGACAGTGTGGTTCTGGTACCAAAACAGACATATAGACCAATGGAACAGAATAGAGAACCCATAAATAAACCCAGACACCTATGGTCAATAATCTTTGACAAAGGAAGCAATAACATAAAATGGGGAAAAGACAGTCTTTTCAGCAAGTATTGCTGGGAAACCTGAACAGTCACATGTAAATCAATGAAAGTAGAACACACTCTCACACCATGCACAAAAATAAACTCAAAATGGCTTAAAGACTTTAGCATAAAAGATACCATCATACTCCTGGAATAGAACATAGGCAAAACATTCTGACATCAACCTTATGAATATTTTCTTAAGTCAAGCTCCCAAAGCAACAGAAATAAGAGCAAAAATAAACCAATGGGACCTAATCAAACTGACAACCTTTTGCACAGCAAAGGAAACCATAAAAAAAAGAAAAACTTGGGATGGGAAAAAATACTTTCAAATGATGCAACTGACAAGGGCTTCATCTCTAGAATATAGAAACAACTTATACAGCTCAACAGCAAAAAAAGCCAACAACCCAATGGAAAAATGGGCAAAAGGCCTGAATAGACATTTCTCCAAAGAAGATATACAGATGGCCAACAAGCACATGAAAAAATGCTCAGAGTCACTGATTATTAGAGAAATGCAAATCAAAACTACCATGAGGTACCACCTCATACCAGTCAGAATGGCCGTGATTAATAAGTCCACAAATAACAAATGTTGGAGGGGGTATAGAGAAAAGGGAACCTTCCTGTGCTATTGGTGGGAATGTAAATTTGTACAACCACTATGGAAAACAGTATGGAGGTACCTCAGAAAACTAAAAATAGAACTACCAGTGAGCATATTTATGATTATTATCTTGAACATTTTATCGGTTAGATTGCTTATTTCCACTTCATTGAGTTCGTTTTCTAAAGTAAGTTTTGTCTTATTCTTCCATTTCAAATGTATTCCTCCATTCCCTCACATTGCCTATTTCTCTGCATTTATATCTACATAGTAATTAGGTTACTTACATTTCCTGATCTTGGAGAAGTGGCCTTATGTAGAACATGTGCTATGGGGCCCAGCAACACACTCCTGTCTGGTCACTAGAACTATAGGCTCTAGCATGCCCCCCTGTAGGCTTTTTGTACTCTTCTTTTGTGGTGGGCTTGCTACTTGGGGTGCACTGGTAGGAGGTGCTGACACATGGCCTGGTGTGGCCCAGCAAGGTAAACCTGCTTTGGGACCACTGGTGAGCAAGGAAGGACTTTGATGTTGATCGACTAGGGGAAAGATTCTAAACTGGTACTTGCTAGTGCCAAAAATGCCTGCCACCAGGATCTCCATCCTCAAGGGGAATCCCAATTGCCTCTTGCCTCTCCAGAAAAATATCTGAACCAGGCTTTTTTCAAACTACTACTTCTAGATTGGGACTCAGAGTGTATTAGATTTTGTACATGCCTTTAAAAGTAGAGTCTCTGTTGCCTGTAGCCCTCCAGGTCACTTGAGCATAGGCTCCACAGGTTTTCAAAGCCAGACCTTCTGGGGAGTTGTCTTCCTGGTGAAAGACCCCTAGTCTGGGGATCTCGATGTGGGTCTTGTACCCTTTGCTCTTTGGGGGGGACCTCTATGGTTGTGATATTCCTCCTGTTTCTGGGTCGCTGACTGAAGGGTACAGGGCCTAACTATACTGTATTCTCATCCCTCCTACCCATTCCATTGTGGCTTCTTTATATCTTTAGTTGTAGAAAATCTTTTCCACTAGTCTTCAGGTCATTCTCATAAATAGTAGCTCTGTAAGTTGTTCTAATTTCATTGTGCCTGTGGGTGGAAGTGAATTTAGGGTCTTCCTACTCCAACATCTTGGGGGAAGTTCTCTAAGCTGACTTTATTTTGATTTTCAAACCATAATGTCTGAGCCAGAAAACCAGGGTTTCCTCCTAGGATTTTCCAGTCTCCTCTCTGAACATTCAGGATTTCTTATTCTGGTCCAGGTATCAAATTTTCTTTGTTCTACCACCCAAAGTACTGAGATAAAGCCTTTAAAGTGAATCTCTATAACTACTGATGTCAAGAAAGCTTCACTTGCTACTCTCTCTTACTCTTCCTAGCATTACAGAGAGTCTCAGGACCTTTACACAAAAGTAGGCCTAGATCTTCATTTTCTAACTACTAATCACCAACAATTCCATTTCAAACTCCTTTGCAGCTCTTTCTCTAGACACATACCCAAATTGCCATTGTAAATGGGTCCAAGAGAGATGCAGACACTATACTCAGAACCAGCTTTCCCTCCATCAACATGGGCCCTGTAATTAAGTCCAGCTGTTTAAATGAAACTTCCCCTTTCTAGATGATGAGTTTAATCTGAGAGTGGGATGGCCTGTTTTTAGATTTTAAAACTATGCTACTACTATAGCATCTTCAATTTAATCAATAGTTTTTTTAAAAAGTGAAACATTCCTTTTTAGTTGCAATATAGAATTCTAGTGATGTCTCTTAAATATAGGGGTCCAGCCTAGAGACTCATATGTGTAAAGCTGCCTGCTAAATATTCTACTTGAATATACTACTAGCCACTCAAAATCACTATTAGCCTCTTAAAATATGCTTTTCTTATGTTTCCTACTCAAGAAATAGGAAATGGAAAAATCACTCTCTCAATTACTCAAGCCAGAAATTTCAACGTTTTCTTTGGCGCCGCCCCCACCCCCGCCTTACTCCTACATGTAATCACTAACCAAGTCCTGGTGTTTCTATTAGAATATATCTACTTCTCTCCCTCCCCACTGCTGCTATCCTAGTCAATATCTCACCTGAACTATGAAAAATAACTTCCTAATCAGACTCTAGAAATTCCTTCCTTCAGTTGTTCTTCAGATAAATGACCAATGTGGTATGTCTCAAACACACAAACCTAATCGTAGTTCTCGGTACTGCTTACAATCCCTCCGTCCAGAATTCTAATGATCTGGCATTGCTTATCTTTTAAGCCTCTTTTCATTCCACTTTCCCCCTGACAACCTGATGTTCAAGTACACTAAATTTCTTTCAGTTCCATGAATGATTCATGCTCTATTTCATTTATAGGTTGTTGGACAGATATTTCCTCTTCCTGGAGCACTCTCCCTCTCACTCTTCACTGGACCAGCTCTTGTTCATCATTGTTCTCAGTTTAAGTAGTACTTTAAATCTTCCCCCCAGACCTGACTGGATTCCCTTCCTATGTACTCATATCTCCTTTACTTCCAGTTATCACTTTACTCTTTTTTTTTAATGCTTTTTAGGGCTACATGTTTGGCATATGGAAGTTCCCAGGCTAGGGGCTGAATCAGAACTGCAGCTGCTGTCCTATGCCACAGCCACAGCAACACCAGATCCAAGCCGCATCTGCAAACTACACTGCAGTTTGCAACAACACCGGATCCTTAACCAACTGAGCAAGGCCAAGGACCGAACCTGTATCCGATGGATATTAGTCACATATGTAACCCATGGAGCCATAAGAAAAACTCCATCACTTTACTCTATTACAACCCCCATTAGATTATAAACCCTAGGAGAAGAGATCCTGAGTTTGCATCACCTTGTAAAACTCACTTCTAGCACAGTGCCTACTTTGTGATATGAATTCAACAAATATTTGCCAAATGAATGAATAAATGAATTGTGGAAAACCATTATATGCAACTCGTGATTGCCTTTCTTACATCATTACCAAATAAATATTTAGTCAGGCAACAATGGAATCAAGTCAAAAGATGTCAAAGGTGGAAACAGAATTTCTGAGTGTAGTTCTAGGAGAGTTTATAGTTCTGTAGCTATCTTTCCTACTCTATTCTTCTGGCTTGATGTTATTTAATTAAAGATAACTGAATTTTAATTATATGTGTAATCATTGTAAGTAAAGAAAATGATTAATACATTCACCCATAACAGTACTTGTCTCTAGACTTGTTTTTCTACCTATTGCAGTTGTGATTACACTATATTGTTTTTAAAAATATTATTCATAAACAACATTTTAGTAGATGCATCATATTCTATTATTTGCCCTGGAGCTATGAGCTGAAATAACTCATCCTTTGATTCAATTGTTTAACAATCTCTAGGAATATTAAAGAAATTTTAACTGCAATGAATATGAACTTGAATTTCCAAAGAAAACTCCTCTGTAATATATTTCTCTCAGTGGGAATATTTAGCAAATGGATAGGGTTCCCCCAAATTTCTGATCAAAGAATGCCCTGACACTCTTTAAGAAATCAAAGTCTCTATATCTGCTTCCTCTTACCCTTAAAAAAAAAAAAAAAAAAGAAAGAAATCAGAGTCTCGGGTTCCATTTCTCTCAGTTGCTGTAGAGTCCCCAAGAGGGATGATGAGATGCTAGACCAGCAGAACAAAACCAGGCTAGGAGTCATGGACACAAGAAGGTTAGTCCTCACTAACTTTTCCCCAAGTTTGAGACTGTAGGAAAGCTGCTTAATACCTCCAAGCCTCAAGTTTTCTTAACTTAAAGTGCTGCTTCTATTTCCTATAATATTTATTCCAGAGGAATGTTGACAAAATCCAGTGCAAAGATGAATAATGTAACTACTTTGAAGTTTACACAGCCCTACACTGACAGAAGGCATGGCTAATATCAGATAAAGGGCACAAATCTATCATTTCTATTGGCATGTTTTAATCAATAGCATCGTACTCTTGCTTCTTTTTCAGTTATAAAATTAAACCAATTCTTAATGCTTTGGAGTGAAATTTTAAATCAAAGAGGGGTAAAGTTTTCTGTTTAGGTAAAATCTCGGTTTTCTCTATCTTCTGCATATAACTTTTTGGCTAATCACTACAATCTGAAGGAAGAACGACACTTCAAAAGCAGTGGTCAAAAGATGGTCAGAGGTAGGCTTGCATGCAGAATTCTGTGTTTCTCAGCTTTGCTCTGGATCTTTTCCCAACTCTACAAAACAGTATTTCCAGTTTTTTGAAAGATTAAGCATTTCAAATTAAAGACAATCTTTTAAAAGTATTTAATGAGTTGAGTAGTGCTTACAATTGTATTCAAACTTTTAATTTAATATACCAATGTATTGGCAAATAGAGCCATCTTATACCTCTGTTTTACTCATTACTTTTTTTCCTCAAGTGCTTATACATGAAAACTTGTTAAGGGATCATAAAATGACTTATTTAATATTTGTTCTGATTTTGAGTAAGTAAAAAATATTTATCAAATATATCATATTATATAACATATAGGTAGAGAGGGCAAGGGAGAAAGAGGAGGATATTCTTAAAATGAGACTCTGAATGATGATTAGTTCTCATGGAAACAATTATCCTAGTGGAAAGAACATAGGATCGGGAATCAGATAGACAAGGTTTCAAAAGTGGAATCTGCCATTGCTAACTGCAGTGATTTCAGGCCAGAATTTCACATCAATAAGTATCAGTTTCCGGAGTTCCCCTCATGGCACCGTGGTTAACGAATCCGACTGGGAACCATGAGGTTGCGGGTTCGGTCCCTGCCCTTGCTCAGTGGGTTAACGATCCGGCGTTGCTCTGAGCTGTGGTGTAGGTCGCAGACGCGGCTCGGATCCCGCGTTGCTGTGGCTCTGGCGTAGGCCGGTGGCTACAGCTCCGATTCAACCCCTAGCCTGGGAACCTCCACATGCCGCAGGAGCGGCCCAAGAAATGGCAAAAAGACCAAAAAAAAAAAAAAAAAAAAAAGCGTCAGTTTCCTTGTATGTAAAAGGGGAATAATAGTGCCTTGTGAATAGCGTTTGGAGAGACAGTGTAGGTAAAGTGCTGGCATGAAGTAAATATTCATCAAAGATTAGTTTACTTCTCCTATCACTGGAGTGATGTTTTACATCTTTTATTTACCCTTCAAGTTCTCTACCTGTCACTACATGGCAACTTTCATTCAGTTTTGCTGATGTGCTGGAAAGGTAGATTATTTTTTTTCCTCTTTTACATTTTAAACTTTTTTAGGTATCCCAGCCTATTGCTCAACTGTGATTGCATGTCCCTCAGTTTACAGGAGAAAGGAAATGCAGTCACAGTGGAGCAATGGGTTCAAAATCAAGGATAAAAAATAATAGAGGAGTTCCCATCACGGCTCAGCAGAAACAAATCTGACTAGTATCCATGAGGACGCTGGTTCGATACCTGGCCTCACTCAGTGGGTTAAGGATCCAGAGTTGCCATGAGCTTTGGTGTAGGTCGAAGATGCGGCTCAGAGCTGGCATTGCTGTGGCTGTGCTGTAGGCCGGCAGCTAGTTCTGATTCAACCCCAGCCTGAGAACCTCCATATGCTGCAGGTGGAGCCCTAAAAGACAAAATAATAATAATAATAATAATAATAATAATAATAATAATAATAATAGAAGTACCTGTAGCATGGGCAGGAAGCAAGTATCAATTAGTGACACCCCATAGACGTGAAAGAGAGACTGGTACTGAGAAATTCACTCCTTACTTCATTGCACAGCATTGCAATAGTTGAGGGTCTGATGGGTGCATGATACCGTTCCAATTGTTTCAAATACTGGATGTAGTTTTTAACACTACCCTCCTTTCATTTCCAACACTGCAGCCCCTTTAATTTTGTTTAGCTTTGTTCCTTATATCTTGTACTCTTTCTTTCTTTGGCTTGAACTGCCTTCTGTCCGACCCCTCTTCCTTCTCCTTCTATCTAAATCCCATTCATCCTCCCAGGTTATGGCTTCAATAATGTCCTATGTGAAGTCTTCATGCCTGCTCCAAATCCACTTGAGCAGTCTCTCCTCTGCAAGCCTCAGCTTCCATATTTGTGAAATGGAGATAATAACTGTACCCATCACACAGAATTGTCACGAAGACTCTACTACAATGCATAGAGATCACTTAGCAAAGGGCCTGTTCTTTCAAAATGGAGCTATTGTATTATTAATATTTTATCATTATCCCTATTGCTTCTGGGTGTTAGTAGTATTTTTGATGTGTGTTTTATTCTGCCTGATGTGTGTTTTATTCTGCCTGGAAACTCCACGTGTGTTTTGACCAGAGCAGTGTGCACTGCTTGCAGAGAACAAAGCTCTATCATGACTGTAGCCCCAGACCTTTGCCCCATGCCTGGTGAAGAGTGGACACTTATTAGATGCTTACTGGGAAAAAATAGACAAATCCCTTGTTTCCATAAAGAAAATTTTCAAGATATCCTTCTCTGTGGTTTCACTTTAGCATTTCTCAGCATGAAATTTGTCTTGAGCATGAAATATGATTAAAAGAGGATTTTCTTTGTTGTTTTTTCTTTATTAAATGTTTAGTGCTAAATTGGCTTTTCTTTTTGAAAGGTAGTCCTCGAGACCAAGGATTTAAGGAAAAATAAGTGATTTGGAATACAGAAATATGCAGACTTGGAATAATGGGGTTCTCACGCCCTGGGGGGCTCACTCAGGCTCTGAGGTCCCTCGAGAACCATGTAGCTCAGTGCTCTCAGACTCAGAGCTTGATGCTGAGCTCAACAGTCTTGGAAAAAAACTGCTTGTCTGGACTCTTATCTATAAAACACCTCAGTCTCTATAGTTTAAGTTATTTTTAAGGAGATGGTATTGTAAAGAAACTTTTCACTCACTAGATCATATTTCTGTATGCAAGCCCGGTTTGCAGGGGTAGGAACTAGAGTTTTAACACATTTAGAAGGGAGTCTCTGGGTCACCGGACATTTCCCTTAAGTTTGAAGACTGAGGGTGTCAGAAGAATCTGGCTCTAGCTGGAAGGGATCTTCTGTTCAAGTGACCAGTCGAGGGCTCACTCTCCTGGGGTTTTCTATGAAAGGTGAAGATTGAACTGTTATTTGCATCATAGGGCTCAGTTCTGACATTTAAGAAATTTACTTCTTACAGAGACTGCTAAGGAGAAGGGCAGTTTCGAAACTGTCCCCTAAAAATGAATTGGAGTTTTGAAATGCTAATGGAAAAAATTGTAATCTCAAACTTTCAAGTGTTGTGAGATATTGGGGGCTTGGATTTGCTCTTTGGGACAAATAGTTGTTTCTACAAAGTCCATTTCTATAGACTTTTGGTGGTGAAAGAAAAGCAAAGGGAAAAAAGCAGAATCTAATTCTGTTATCAAATATTTATCTTATTTATGGTAAAGTTTGATCTCTAGCTATCACTTCTTTAGGAATTTTTTTTCACAATTGTAGATTAAGAGTGCACTTCACCTGAAAATTCCTTTTGAAAAATGTGTGTGTGCTTGTTTTCTCATTCAAGCAGTTATCCACAGGCAAATAGGATTGGAAACTGGAAGACAGAACGAGTTCAGGGACATAATCTCATCTCATGCTGGTGGAAAAAGCATAAAGACACCAGACTTTGATTGCTGACACCCAACGAGAACCATATATTAAAGTTTATCTCAGTAATGTTATTCCAGGCTAAATTTCCTAGATACTGATGAATAGACTGATATTTGTGATGGGACAGAAAATTCTGAAGGGATTCTAGGGCAACGTCAAGGGTACCTACCAAGCATAGGAGGTGCTATTTTTTATTTTTACCTTTTTAATTTTAAGTTATGTTATGTTATGTTGTTTTATTTGCTTTATAGGGCTGCACATGTGGCATAAGAAAGTTCTCAGGCTAGAGGTAAAATAAGAGCTACAGCTGCCAGCCTATACCACAACCACAGCAATGCAGGATCCAGGCTGCATCTGCAACCTAAACCACAGCTTATGGCAACACCAGATCCCTGACCCACTGAGCGAGGCTGAGTCAAACCCACATTTTTGAGGATACTTGTTGGATTTGTCTCCACTGAGCCACTCCAGGGGTGCTATTTTTTTTTGTCTTTTTTTGCCTTTTCTAGGGCTGCTTCCATGGCATATGGAGGTTCCCAGGCTAGGGGTCTAACCAGAGCTGTAGCCGCCGGCCTATGCCAGAGCCACAGCTACGCGGGATCCGAGCCACGTCTGCAACCTACACCACAGCTCATGGCAACACCAGATCCTTAACCCACTGAGCAAGACCAGAGATTGAACCCACAACCTCATAGTTCCTAGTCGAATTTGTTAACCACTATGCCACGACAGGAACTCCAAAAGAGGTGCTATTTTTAATGAAAGTAATGAGCATCCCAAAAGCCAATCATCTCAGAATGTGAGCGATCTGGGGTGCAAAGTGAAGACTCAAAAGCAGAGCTGGAGCCCGTGTTTGTTGCCTGGCATACCACAGGGAGAAGGCACTGGAACTCATGTTCCCTTTCTTCTGTCCCTCTCTCTCTCTGTCCCAGGGATTATGGTGGACTTTCTCCACGTGGAAGCAGGCTCAGAGATGGACTGTGAAGCCTCCAAGAAGGATCCCAGGGTAAATGACCGGGCCCTCATGAGTATGATAACACTCATATCTAGTATCTAACCTTGAGCATCTATGACATGTCATTCCCTCCTATATTACCCAAGTTCTCTGTAAAGTTTGCTAAAGGTTTTGGCCTAGTTTGGCAGCATAGAGTGGAATTAGCTGTGTCCCTGCTTAGCATGTTGATAAGGACAAAACAGCTTTCTCTACCCTCACTTCCATTCTTTAACCCCATCTTTTCTGAGACCATTACTGGAGCTGCTGTTTAAGGAAAATCTGAAGTCTTGGAAATCCACGTGGTGACTGGCAGCAAAGTAAGAAGTGATTCATAGCAGGGGAGTGAGCAGTGGTATGGAACCACTCAGCAGTATGGGCACAGCCTGTTTCCTAATCAGACGACAAGAAATCTTTACCAAATGGTTAAGAGATAGATTTGCTCAGCTCAGTTTAGTCACTGAATTATATTACTTTAGGTGTTTTATCTGGCTATCAAAGGACTCTGCTTCTTTGCTTTAATGATTAACCAGACAACAGAGATAATTTCTTTCATATGTGTCTTATACTGAATCAGCCCTCAATAATTTTTGATAGATTTATTACTGTTTCTAGGAATATGCTAGGAATTTTGTGCAACAGGATGATATGGTAGATAAGGAAGATCACCGCTGTTGTTTTAGAAAATGACTCAATTCCCATAGTGGAAAACAAAGAGTACTAAACGCCTCATGATAATTTCCAGATAACTCCTCAAGTTTTGGCAATGAGACATCACTTCACAGGTTTCACTGAAAGATGTCATTTTGGCAGAATAAGCCCTCCCACCACAACCACAGCCAACAACCTAGTCAGTAGGCGGAATGGCTGTGGTGGTACAACAGCTTTAGGAGAAAACACAGTCTCTCCTTTCTTCTTCTTCCTATAGGATGAGAGAATTCTCAATGCCACCCCCCCCACACACACACACACACTACCCTGAAAATATGGGGAAAGATATACAAGATAACTGAGTTTAAGTTTTGATAGTTCCTTCAAGGAAGGGTACATTCTTGTTCTATGATGGTATATCTTCTTAACTAGTAGGACTAATGACCTTTTCCAGAGCAGTGAAAAGACCACTGGGGGGTGTGGGATGGAGACATGGACAGAAGATGAGAAAGCAATGCCGCCTGCCTGTTGTAGTGTGCCTGGGCTGCCGTAACAAAATACAACCGACTAATGGCTTAAATAACAAAAATTTATTTTCCCACATTTTTGGAGTCTGGAAGTTCAAGATCAAGGTATAGCCTCTCTGAGGCCTCTCTCCTTGGCTTGCAGAGGACTGAGTGTCTTATTGCTGTGTCTTCACGTGGTCTTTTGGTCTCTCCTCTTTGTATACACATCATGGCTGCCTCTTCCTCTTCGTATATAGAAAACAATCATGTTGGGTGAAAGCCCTACTCTTATGACCTCATTTCATTTTAATTGCCTCTTTAAAGGTCCTATCTCCAAATGCAGTCCATTGAGAGTTAGGCCTTCAATGTATGGATTTCGAAGGATACAATTCAATCCAGAACACCACTCCTCCCAAAATTATGTTCTCAATATGTATAAAAGATAAATATATTTTACTTTACCCTTTCCAGAATTGGGGCCAGAGAAGACTGATGAGCCCAAAGGTTTCAGAGTACTCAGAACCCCTATAGCATAGAAAGGGGAGGTGCAAGCATCAGAGGACAATGGTGTAAATGCCCCAGTTGGATGTCAAAGTTCTCAGAGGACCACAAATCCCTAAGAGATCTACTTGAGAATTAGTCCTTAGTGATCAAGACTTGTCAAAGAAATTATTAAGTCTTGCAGAGTTTATAGACAATGAGTTAAATCAACAGTGATGATCAGCAGAACATCAGTCTTGCCAGAACAGGCATGTAAAGACTAATTTTTTTTTAACCTTTACCATTCTCCCTACGCAAACATCAAGGAGTACATACCAGGAATAGTAAAGGTACAGCTAGTAAGGCTAGAGTTGTATAACCCTAGGGATAACAAAGAGAGTGTGTGCCTAGGTGAATAAAATCCATCACCAATAGCATAGCAGAAAAAAAATATTTAAAATTGCAAATATAATGTATGACATAAAATTTTGCAGCAGATGCCCTGAGTGACATGTAAATTGTCATTATTACCATAGAGCAGAGATTGGCAAACTTTACCACGCAAGCCAAATCCAGCCCATCATATGTTTTTGTGGTCTATGAGCTAAGGATAGTTTTCTCCATTTTTAAATATAAAATGGAAAAAAAAAAAGCTATTAGGAGGTTTCATGTCTAGAATGGTAGCATGAGAAGTTCCATGTACCTATTCCCCAGCAAGGAACCATAAGTGGTTTTAAAAAAAAAAAAAAAAAACTTTCAAAGTAGCTAGAAATTAACCAAAGGGCATACAACAAATGAATGAACACTTATTCAAGACAATCTACTATATCTCAGTAAAAACAACAAGAGTTTATGCCATTTCAGCTATGACCTTCCTTCCATACCCTCAGCTCAGCTTGATGGACATTTCACTCTGAGCAGGTATGGCCAAGAAGACAGGGTTCCCTCTCTCCTCATCAGTCAAGAATACAGACTCTCTCCAGGAGGGATGGGCCATCAGTATCTCTCATTTCTTCCACATCCATGTTGTAGAGACTAAATTCCTCACAAGTGTGGCTAAGATGTAAGGGCTCCCTTTCTCCACCCCAGTCTACACTCATACGGCAGAGGCTCTGTGCCAGACATAAGAGGGCACTTCTCCTCTGGGTGCATAGAGTTCCCATGCCCTAAGAGACAAATTGAAATACCAGAGGCTACCATCACTTCTTAGAGCCCTGTTTTAAAAGCAGGAGTGTTATTCCTGACCCCAGCTCTAAAGCAGCATCTCTGAGTTTTGTGCAAGGGGAGAAGCAAGCCCTAAGAACAGAAAGCTCTGAAGCGTTCCTCAAAGGAACTTGTTCTATTTGAAACAATGTGTGAGGATGTTCAAGCCTAAGGGAAGTCTCAAAAACAATGGAGATATTGGTGGTTTACAATTAAGAAGAGGCTGCTCGTTCTATGAAAGCAACAAGCTAAACCATAGAACTGCTAATTTATCAGAGAAAACCAAGGGTAAAAGTAGCTAAGAAAAGCCCTCCTGGGATCAGAAAAAACCTAAAAGATTGACCTCACAATCTACCCTTGCAACAGGCCCTGAAGCTAATTGAATTATACTATGAAGCAACTTATGCCAGGGTATTGTCAAATAGTGAACACTATTGCTGACAGTTAGTGAAATTTAATAGGCGAGTATCATCCTAAACCTGGCAGATAGCTTAGCAGAGAGATCAGGGAAAGAAACAATACAAAAAAGCTCTAAAATTAAAGATGCCAAAAACTCTTATCCCAAGTTGATGTACGCATACCCAAGACTGTGTTCTCTAAGGAACAACATAAAAGTTTTCACATTGTTGGGGAAACAGTCGCTAAGATAACAAACAAGCAAATAGGAAAAACCAGCCCTGATGATGGGAAAAGAGTATTAAAAATTAGTATCAAAAATTGCTACAATGTATTACCTAAAATGTCCAGTTCTCAGCAAAGAGATTATGAGAATACAAGGGAACTGAATAAACATGTAAGAGAAGAAAAAGATTACATTTTAATCTCCTTAGTGGTGTATTCCTTAGAGTAACCAAATGGATAACTTTATATTTTCCCAAGAATTTGTATTGCTAACATATCATTCATTGGGACTTACAGGAGGGTATGCAAAAGGAAAAAAAAAAAAGTCACTAACTGGGCATTTGGAAGAAATAACCTTAGAACATTTTCAAGGAAGAGCACGCTAGAGAGGAGCAATGGCTGGTCTTGAGTGAAAGCTGGAGTTAACCACCTTTTGTCTTTTAGTCTTTAGAATGTGTCCTATTAATTTGAACATGGCTATCCCTCTTCTTCAATGATTCTTTGGATATCATAAAAAGAAAATACTGTTCATTTTTCAATAGAGGTCAAATGTTTCATTTGGCATATCTTCAGCTTTCAGTTCCAGGTGTCTTCTTGTGACAGCAAAGGTTGTTGGGCCATCTGAATTTGTCATATGCTAATGATCCCACAACAGTTATGCACCTGGGTTAGAGCTAGGGCTTAGTGGAGGTAGCAGAGAGGAAGAAGAAGAAAAGGGAACAATGATGCCATCTATGCAAGTGCAGATTTGAAGGGCCTCAATGGCTGACATCAAATACCAGATTACAAGGGGATTGAGGGTCACTTATCTGGATTTGTGTGACATCTCAGATTCTTAAAAATCATAATGTGTGATAGAAGAGACATAGCAAAGGCATAGTAATAATTATATTTTCAAGGTCATGATGCCAGCCAAATGAAGAATTTGAAATGGATTTCAGACATCTGCCCAACTAGACTGATTATAATAAGCTTTTTATTTACCTCAAAAAAATGTCCTGCTGTGATGAATGAAGAAAGTAATAGAAACATGGAAAGAATCATCAGAGGTTAAAAAAAAGAGGACATACAAGATAAAAATCCTTCCAAATGCAGCTGTGACAAAAAGACATCTCGGCAAGTCAGTCTATAAAGTGTCTGTGATAATTCAGAGAAATTATTTAGCACTCAGGAAAACATTGCCATGGAATGATGGAGGGGTCTGGCAGGAGAAATTGTCAAAAGATGGGCATCAATCACAGTTAAGTGTGGCGTCTCTGCTGATTACATGTACCCTGCAGCGAGCCTGCCAAAACAGATCTCTGACACCACGATGACACGCTGATGGGTGACTGGGAGAATGATTGATGGGGTGGCCTGCCAGCATCTGGAACTAGAAGGAACGGATTGCCAATGCTGAGTGTTTTGAATGCAGAGTAATTCTTTGTGATCTAGGCATTAGTTCCTTGAAGCTAAATGTACACAATGAGAAAGATTTCCTGTGGGCTGGCTTTCCTTGTGTGTCAGTTTATCATTATTTGTTAGAGAAACCAAAGGTTTGGAATGGCCTAAAATTGGTCTAAAGTATTCCAAAAATCTACAAAGAAAAGCTTTTAGGATTTTTCTCCGCAAAGCTTATAAAATGTTTATTGTAATTTCCTCATACTTTTTTATGAGCTCAAGAGAAAAAACAATGACCACACTTGGCATGTCATTTAGGCAATATTTACGTCTTATTTTGAATCTAACACCTACCCTACTAGGTAGATATCAATAACCCCATTCTATAGCTGTGGAAACTGAGAACCAGAGAAATTGGGTCATTGGACCAAGGCCACCCAGCCTATAAGTAATAGATTTCCTTCTCAAATTCAGGAATGTTGGACTCCAATAACTGTTTTCTGCCCACTTTGGCATACCGGTGTCTCCCAAAAAGCTGTTTATATGGTGCTATACATTATGTCTGTGAAGAGATTGTATAACCACTAGATGAGCAATGGTGCCTCCATTTTGAACTCATTGTTTAGAGCAGTAGTTTCTGACCATTGCAAGTCATGCTGCTAGGAACTTTTGTTGTTGTTGTGTTGTTGTTTTTGTTTTTTGGTGTCTGTTTGTTTTGTTAGGTTTTTTGTTTTGTTTTGTTTTATTTTTGGTCTCACATGTGGAAGTTCCTGGGCCAGGAATCAAATTCACACCACAGTTGCAAATTGCACCACAGCTGCAGCAATGCCAGATCCTTAACCTGCTGCACCGCCACGGAACTTTCGCTAGGAACGTTTTTTTGATACGTCTTCTGGTGGAAATAAAAAAATGAACATGTGTGTGTGTCTGTGTACATGTGTGTAGAACTGCTGGATTGTAGTAGTAGGTAGAATAACCCCCACATACACACCCCCACCAAAGATATCAGGTCAGAACCTTTGCAGATGTGAGGATCTTGAGATAGAGAGATTATCCTGCAGGTCCTAAGTGTAATTACGCATATTTTTATAAGATGAGGCAGAGGGAGACGTCACACACAGAGGAAAAGGCACAGAGATTGGCAGGATACAACCACAAGGCAAAGAATGGCAGCAGTCACCACAGCTGGAGAGGCAAGGAGCTATTCCCTCCCAGGACCTCCAGAGGGAGCACGGCCCTGCCAGCACCTTGACTTCAGCTCTGTGGTGCAGACTTCAGACTTCTGGCCTCCTGAGAGGGGGGAGAATTCATTTCTGCTGTTTCAAATCACCCCATTTGTGATAATTTGTTACAGGACACTAATAGTGCTCAGTAGCTTTCCCAATTGCCAGTTAGCTGTTTAAAAAAAAGAATCATAGTTCTCAAATTACCAACAATATTAAAATGCAAAATATAAACTAAAGGGCAAGGTTTGAAAGAAAACAATCTACTGTCACTATTACCGTGTTTAAAAGAAAACATCACCATCCAGAGGGATCAAAAGAAAAACACATTCTAAAAATAATTCACAGAAAGACAGATGAAAATTTTGCTAAACTGTCTAGCATCCTTTGTAAAATATGAATAGATAGCAACTATTCATATTTTAATAAAGGAAACTATTCATATTTTCATACAGAAAAAAAACTAAACTAGGTAAAGAGAATCCAAATTGCTGCATGTTAAATAAAATAGCAAGCAGTTATATGGGAACACTCAGTACTCTCTTCAATTTTTTTCTGTAAATATAAAACCACTCTAAAATAAAATGTTGCATTAACAAATAAGAAGAATGGCAAACACAAAATTCGAGATGATGCAAACCTCTGCTGAAGCCAATTTATGGTTTCTCTTTGGCATGTCCAAATGGCCAGTGTCACTAGTTTTGTGCCTTGGGGCCATTAGGTAAAGCAAGGGCGACTTGACCACTGCAATACTGTGACTATGGATCTGATAACCAAGTCAGCTACTCAGTAACTAATGGCCAGTTATGCTGGACGAAGAGATGATTTCACATCTTGAGCAGGATGGCGTGGGACAGCATGAGATTTCATCACGAACTCAGAATGGTGCACACTTTAAAACATATGAACTGTTCGTTTCTGGAATTTTCCGTTTAGTATTTTCAGACCATAGTTAGCCACAGGTAACTGAAACCACAGAAAGTGAAACCGTCGGAGGGTGGCTACAGTACAAAAATGAAGAGCTAGAGCCTAGAATGAATACAATAGGAGAGAAGAATGTTTCCTGTGTGGAGGGAACAGCTGTATATAGAACAAGCTCACCCCAGGTGAAACTAATTAAGAGACCCAGTTCTAGATAGGCAGAAGAGACAAAATACCTTACGCATATTCACAGCAAACAAAAGAAAACATTTCCAACAAAGAAGTAATAGTCGATTTACCACAAAATTCTTTTCTGTACCATTCCAGAAAATAATGGAATGACCCCTGGAGTTCTAGAAGAAATGCTATAGCCTAATAATTATACAATTTAAAAAAATGTCATCCTTATACAAAAGCAGTAGAAAGACATTCTCAGATATTAAAAAGGCCAGAAAATAGGCTGCCCACATGCCCATCTTGGAAAAAATATATTTAAGTCATGTTCCAATCAACTGAGATGAAGCAATGCTAAGTACACCAAGACTTGGAAAATCAGCATATAAAAGGGCTGAGCAATATTCATATTTAAAGATATCTAAATAGTATTTTAAAGCTGTTTAAAAAATGAAATGAAGAAATGAATTACTTTAAGAAAAGACATATAATGTAGAAAAATAATTTCACAAATATTATGTCTTAAAACCAAAATTATATATATTTATGTATATACACACTTATATTAGTGATGCCTAGGAAGACCCCCATCTGCCAGCCCTGATGCCACCATTGATTACTACCCTTTCTACCCTCCCTACCAGTGCCAACAACCTCAACCACACTACCTGCCCAAAAGACCCTCCGAAAGGATTTTACTATACTCCATTTTTTTACATAAGTCACCTCGAGAAACTCAAGACTTTGAGGTCATCTTTCTTTACCTGTACACTCATCCCCACATAGCCCTGTAAATTCCTTACTCTGATCCAATCTCCTGTTCTCACCCTCACAGACCCTTCCACTATCTACCGAGCCCTATATATTCAGCTGAATGGTTCTTTTATCTTTTTAGTCTAAGACCTGATTCTCCCCCATACACGTTGTTCCCTGTCATCCTTCCCCAAAGTAACTATTTTCTCTCCCACACCTGTCAGGGTCACGGGAGTTGAGGCAGATATCTGCTTTAGTACTCACTTTTTGAAGATTTTATCACACGGCTCATTGTCACTCTTTCTAAAAGTAGTCTTTTCATAATTATTGATGATATCAGTATCAATATTCATTCAGATCAGTCCAATAGCCTGTTCTTCAATGATGGCAGTGTTCTATCTCTGCACAAACTAACACAGTAACCATTAGGCCCATGCTATAAGCACTTGAAATGTGACCGTGCAACTGACAAACTGGAGTTCTGGGTTTTCCTTTTTTTTTTTTTTTTTTTTTGGCTTTTTAGGGCCACACCTGCAACATATGAAAGTTCCCAGGCTACAGGTTGAATCCGAGCTGCGTCTGCTGACCTATGCCACAGCCACAGCAACGCCAGATCCAAGCCGTATCTGTGACCTACACCACACCTCACGGCAACGCCAGATCTTTAACCCACTGAGCAAGGTCAGGGATTGAACCCGAGTCCTCATGGATACTAGTCAGTTTCGTTATCACTGCACCATGACAGAACTCCTGAAGTTTTACTTTCACTTAATTTTAATTAACTTAAATGGTGCTAGTGACTATTATTGTGGGCAGCAGAGAAAGTGATGATTATTTCACTTTCACATAGCCAAGTAGCCAGTGCTCTCATTTCTTTGTCCTCTATTCTTCCAAGTGGCCTGTCCCCCATACTACATCAAGCATCTACTCCCAAACTCTAGAACATGTCATTACCAAGAAATACACCTCCTCCAAAAATATGATTTCAAACATCCCCCACACCACTGACCATACTCTCTCTTTATGATCTTTTCCTCTGGTAGATTAATTCCAACAATTTAAAAAATTCACCGGATATATGTCTCTAGTTCCCTTGCCCCCCTTCTCCATTTTACTAATGTGACAAAAATGCTGCCCTGATTAAATCAGCACTCAGGTGACTAAACGTGGCTGATGAAAAACACATAACCTGTCTTACTTTAAGTTTATATCCACCAACTTTCAGAGGGCTTATACTCTGGTAGTTTTACTACATTTCTCTAGTCCATTCACCCTCACTCCCCTAGACAAATATGTTGCATCCAGTCCCAGCTCCTCTAACTTTCAACACCTCCTCTCACTGTGTATTCTCTGCTGAAGATTTGGTTCCTATTTCACTGAGAAAAAAGAAGTAATGAACACAGAATTCCTATAATGCTTCCACTGACACATCTCCCAGCCCACCAGCACCTGTCCCCAAATATTCTGTTTCTGTGTTGAATGTGCAGTGGATTCCAATCCCCTAGAGCAGTTATCCGCCATATTTCCTGCATCATCAATTTCTTCATCTCTTCTGAATATTCTCATCAGTATACAAACTCTAATACCTTTCACATGAAAAAAAAGTAAAAGCTGTCTATAATTCATTTGACTCATAGTCCCTTTCAGCGATATTCCCATTTCTTTGTCCTCCTTTACAGCAAGGCTCCATGGAAGAATTAGTCACAATTACTATCTTTGTGTTCTCTTTCCAGTTCTCTCTTGAGTCCATACTCATCAGGCTTTTGTCCACACTGCCTTCACTTAGATAGCTCACATAAAGGGGTTTATAGTGACCTCCATGTGGCAATTTTTTTTTTTTAGGGCCTCACCCACAGCATATGGAGGTTCCAAGGCTAGAGGCTAAATGAGAGCTGTAGCTGCCGGTCTACACCACCGCCACAGCAATGCCATATCTGAGCTCACGGCAGCACTGGATCCTTAACCCACTGAGCAAGGCCAGGGATCGAACCCACAACCTCATGGTTTCTAGTCAGATTTATTTCCACTGCACCATGACGGGAACTCCATGTGGCAAAATTGACTGTCACTTCCAAACCAGCAGCAAACCCTAATTTCTTCAAAATCGATTTAGCTATCCAAATGAGACTTTTATAAATTATAAAATCATTTTGTCAATTTCTGAGAAAAAATTCTTTTAAATTATGCTTTGAATTACATTGACTCTCTATACTGAGTTTGGGATATTAGAGTCTTCCTACATATGAATGTATATTTCTCTCACTTTACATATTTAAAATATAATTTAGTAAAGTGTTGAATTTTATTTTTCTGCTCCTAGAAACATTTTAAGTTTCTAAGTATTTTGCATTTTCCCCCTTTTCTTAGTTTTACTTTTAGTCCATTTCTTAGCTAATCGTTAAAATTTAAGAATGTCATTGATTTTTACACATTGATCTTTTATCTATTAACTTTGCTAAACTCCCTTATCGATTCTATTAATCAGTCTGTTTTGCTTTTCTGGGTAGACAATTATGCCATCTGGACTTAGATATAGATTCCCTTTTTTTCTTTTTTAATCCTTATGCATGCTATTCCTCTCTCTCTCTCTCTCTCTCTCTCTCTCTCTCTCTCTCTCTCTCTCTCTCTCTCTCTCTCTCTCTCATGTACTCATGTTTACTAAAAGTGGTGATAGTGGACAGCTCTCCTTTGCTCCTGATTTTAAGAAGAATTATTTTAAATTTTCATCAAGCGTGATCTTTGCTGTGAAATATTTGTGTTCTTCAGTTTAGAAAGTTCCCGCTGTTCCCAGCTTTCCAGCTGAGTATTAGCAAAGGCTAAAACTAGTGTTCTCAGTTTTCCTCCTTTAATTTGTCAATGTGATGAATTACATAATTTTTCTAACATTGAACCAATCATACATTCCTGACATAAAACCAGCTCAGTCATGATTTATTATCATTTTTATTTATTTTTGGATTTTATTTGCTAGTATTTTTATTTCATCTATGTTCATAAGTGTGTTGACCTGTAATTTTTGTTTCTCATATTGTCCTTATGTCTGGATAACATATCAAGTTTATACCAACTTCATGAAATTAGTTAAAGAAGTTTCCCTCTTCTTTTGTTCTCTGGAAGCATTTGTACGTGTTTGCAATTATTTAACCCTACAATGTTTGTTAGAGCTTGCCAATACAACTTCTAAGAAAACTTAAATTTTTGACTTTGTTTTTTAATGATTGATGAACATTTGCATTTTATATTTCCTTTTGATCCTTTAAGGTGTATTTTTCCCAGAATTAGTCCATTATACCAAAAATTAAAACTTTATTTCTATAGCATTGTTCATAATGTTATTTTCTTATGGAGTTCCCACCGTGGCACAAGGGGTTAAGAATTTAATTGCAGCAGCTTGTGTTACTGTGGAGATGCCAGTTTGATCCCTGTCCCCACGTAGTGGGTTATGGATCTGGCGTGGCTGCACCTGTAGTGTAGTGTAGGTCACATCTGTGACTCAGATTCAATCTCTGGCCTGGGAACTTCCATACGCTGCAGGTATGGCCATAAAAAATTATTTTCTTATATTTTAAAGTTCTGTTCCCTATACAGTTGTGATCCTTTTCATTCTTATTATCGTTATTATTTTGTATTCCCCTTTTTCTTGATTACTCTTGCTAGATACTAGTCAACGTCAGTGTACTTTTCAAAATCTATTCTTTGCAAGATCTATTAGCTTCACTGGTTTTCTTTAGTCTGTCTTCCTACCTCATTAATTTATGCTCTTATTTATTATCTTCTTTATTCTACTTTTTTCGTGTTAGTTTTGTTGTTGTTCTTACTTCCTAAGTTGAATTCTTGGCTCATTAATTTTCTGCTTTTCTTATCTTCTAATATAAGCATTTAAGTCTAGAAATTTCTTTTTAAATTCTGCTTTAATAACATCCTTCAAATTGTTTAGAAGCTGTATTTTCAATATCATTTAGTTTTCAGAAATTTTTAATCTTCCATTGTAATTCATTTAAAATCTTCTCATCACAGCAGATGTTTATTTTGATTTGTACTGAAATACTTTGGGGTTCAGAGAAAGCTATATTTCTAATTACTCATCAAGGATAACCTTGTAAGAAATTCATTTTCTTTGCCCTTGAAGACCTCTGGTGCTTTTCCCTCAGTGCTGCTTCCCTTGGCTTTTTCTATCACTCAGATGCTGGATAAAATTCCTCCCCACTCCACTTCTGGCTTCTCTCCTTTCTCTAATCTCCATCTTAGTGTTGAGAGCATCTGTAACCAAATGTCTAAAGGGCCTCAGAAGTGTGTATCTTCTCCACAATCTCTTCGTTTTCCTCTAGTGCCCATTGTTTCCATCACAGTCAAAGGCTATATGCCAGAGTCCTGCCTAAGAATCCCTGGGTTTAATCCTGATGATATTCCTTGATGGATTGTACCTCTAATCATTATATACTTTGAAAGGTTTTTCATCCAATCATGTTTTTATCCACGCCCCTTTCATGACTCCCTGTCTGGGGTCCTGATTGGCTCAACTTCTCTAACTTCCTTCATGCTAGTTTCATATATAGTTTGAAATGACCACCCACCCCTTTGCCTCCCCACCTGTTCACTTCCCCTATCCCTCCACAGACATGTACTTTGCAATTTAACTTATTTTCTGTGGCTGCTCACTGGCCATATGCTTTCTGTGTCTCCATCTTTAGCCTTCATCCTAGGTTTCCATAATTTGTCCCTTGCAATTCTCCATACCCACAGTCCTTTATTCTTTTTCTGTCCCTTCATTTCTATTCCTTTTTTCTTTTTTTAAAAGATTGCTTTTTATTATAGTTGATTTACACTGTTGTGCTATCTGTTCCTTTATTCTAAATGGAAACTAAGTCCTGCAATCTTTTTTAAAATTCTAGTTCTTACTATTAGGATGTGCTAAGCAGTATTTAAGCACTTTAAAAATATTAACTCAGCTAGTACTTATTACCACTCCAGGGATAGATTCTATTACTACCACCCCTATTTTATAACTGCAGTAACCAAGGCAAAGAAATGTACATAAATTGTCCAAGGAGAAACAGCTATTAAGTGGTGACACTGAGATTTGGCCCCAAATAGGCCGATTCTAGTAACCCTGCTCTCAAGTGCTGCTCCTCCATGCCCTTGTGAAGCGGTCTCTCTTGACACAGCTCAGAATTGTTCTCTATTGTCCTCTTCCTCCCCCAAGCTCCCATTTCACCTTATTTGTCTTGCTCCCATGGTACTTAAAATAGACTGGCTTTCTTATGTTTTAATTTAGTGTATATCTCCTCCTTAAGGTCTCATGGTCTCCAGAGTAGAGAATGTTCTTGTTTTTCCCATTCCCAGAACCAACTGTCAGGTTGTGCACAGAGTAACCTTTCAAAAAATGCTTATTGAATAAAGGAAGGCCTTTCATCAAGAGGCCATTCAGAAAGTAGCAAGAGTACAGGGAAAAAGAAAGAATGTAGCAAGAGTACAGGACTCCGAATCAGGACAACTGAGTTAAAATTCTGGCTCTGGTATTTAATAGTTGTGTGACCTTGGACAAGTCACTTTGTCTCCCTACCCTTGAGACTCTTAATGAGAAATAGGAATAAAATCATCTAATTCTTGTGACCTCAGTGTTTGACACAGCATATATTTAATATGAATTATTATATTCTTCATCTCCTGTTATTCCCTTTCTCTAAACTACAGGTCCATGAGTCAGTCCAATAATCTTTCCCTGTTAATTCTACACAGCTCTATCCTTTTATAGACTCACTTCTTCACCTTTTCCTTTTATAATTTCATTGTATATGCTGGAATCCTTAAGCATTTGATAAGTAGCAGATATTTCTGTCTTTCCCATGGTTGTGCTGAACTATACCTTTGCCACCCCTGTTAGGTGAGGAACCAGGATCTTTTTCTGCCTCCGTAGCTGGTTAGAGTTGGCCAAAGGAGAAACTGCATGAGCTTTAGGAGGCAAACTGAAGCAGCAGTCATTATTCTCTGAAAGTCTTTTTCACAGTCACACATTGTTGTGGAAAGCCGCGGGGAAGTCTAGCAGGTCCTAGCTTGTCCGAACTCTGCTCCATATCCAGTCATGTCCCACACATAGTGGCCAAGCTGCTGAAGAACAGAACAGACTGACCCCAGATGCTCCATTCGGGGTGGGGTGGGGTCCCCCTTCTCAGTCTCTCTTCAGCAACAGGATGTGCTAAGCTTCTTGGATTTCCCCACAGCCTCCAACTTGTCCACACATGCCAGTCTCTAGGTGAACTGGTTAGTGACTCCATTTCTAATATCCCAGCTGCCCCTTTCAAGATACTGGCTTCCCCAGCTCCTCTCATATTTGAACAGAATCTAGATACACATGCAATATCTCCAGCCTGGTGTGTGTGTGTGTGTAGGCATAGAGTAGGTATCCAATAAATACATGTTAATTTACTGAATAAATGAATGAATGTATATAATGATTTAATTCCCCACAAATTGACTCCCAAGATCAAGGACTACACTCTAAAGAATCTCTAATTACCATTTGTAATTTGTTAATATTTGTTAATTTTCAAAATAGAATGTGGGAGAACCAGAAATAATGATAAATTCTGATAAAGAGATAGAAGGGACAAGCAAATACAATTTGTAGATTTTTTTGTGTGACAGAATTGAGCCCCAAAGAAAGACAGCTAAATTCTATAGATTTAAATAAAAACAGAGGGTAAATCAGATCTTGAAAAAATGATTACTCCATAAAGCTAATATGGAACATGGTTAAGCCAAACAACAACATTATAAGAGATTCTCCTCTTTTTATGTTTTCCAAGTAATCTAGAAATAAATGTTATGCGTGTTTTGTATATAGATAGAGTTCATGTCTTGAGTCAAATTATGTTCCCTTTTTGTTATATTCTTCTTCTACCAGTGAATAACTTGAAAGAAAGAAATCTGTAGTAGGAAAATGTGGTACACTGATTGAAAATTATACATGTTATAAATCTTTTGCAAATTTTACTATAAGACTTCCCTGTAGTCTTTCCTTTCTCTCTTTTTTCCCTTAACGCCAATCATTCCCACCTAGACGTTTGATCCCTGAACAAGTGTGCCATGTTCAAGAGGTATGCCTCATTAAATGAGGATTTAACAGGAGCACTGGTGTGTGATTTTCCTTTTTGAACTACATAGAAAAGGGAAAGCCAAAACCTATGGTAATGTGACATTTAAGTTGCAAATTCAAACTGAAAAAAAAATTAAGAAATGCAAAAGTTATGGTTGTCATAGCAATTCTAGCTAAGTCTCAGTTATGCAAGTGTATTTCCTAAAGCTCATTTACACCATAGAGTCTTTTATATTACATATTATAGCATATATTTTAATGTTACATGGTGTATGGTTCCTACTAGCATATGCATTTATATGAACACAAAACAAGCACTTTTTTGCTTACATATTTTGCTATAGTTCACATACTCAAAGCTGAATCTAAAGACTGCTTCTAAATTCATGTTAAAATTTTAACTTCTGGATAGACTTTGTTTACTCTATCTTCCTTTCCTATCACCAGAATGTGCTGTTTGGAGTAATATAATTAACAATATATAAGATGACCTCATTTGGCTTCATCGATATTCACATCGAAGCCCTCCTGACTTGAAAATGGAACATTAAAAAATGTATAGAATGCTGGATTCTTTAATCCCAGTTGACTTTTTCATCATTTCTACACATTGCCTTACACATCACATGCCAGGTGCTTTCAAGCCCTCTTCAGCCTGGAAATTCTATGATTTCCCCCAATTCACAGACTCCCTTCTCAAAAAACACCAGTCACTCTCCAATTGTTGTTCAACTATCCCCCAATGAATACTTTTGAAATCTCATTTATTTTTGTAAGACAAGACAAAACTGAAGCATCCCTCAGGCAACAAATAATAGCATGCATATCATATCTTTTTTTTCCCCCACTAAAAGTTGTGTTTTACTTAAGGCAAAACTTGATAGAAAAGCCAAGATTTTTATGAATAACTTGAAGGCAAATTATTACAACTCATACCTTGAGAGCTTCAAAGCATTTCAGCCGAAAAAGCATGTAACTCTAAATATACAATTTTTGGTATGTTCTATCAAACAAATCTAAGTGAAGGAAAGGATTTTTCAATCTCCCTGTTACTTTTAAGCATACTTCCAATTAAACATTCCCCTTTTCTAAAGGAAGATAGCAGGGCCAGATACTCTCAGCTGAAACCCAATCCAGCCAGCCTACCATCAACCTTGGCATCCTGTTCACACCTATCACTTTTCTGTGTATTACAGTCCTGGGTTCACCCGTCTCTCTCCCAAGTTGAACCCAGTGTTCAGACCTTATCCTGTCCCTCTATTTTGAACACCTTTGCATCCTGATCACTTCCCAAAGTGAAACACTACATAGCACATGCAGATATGTATTTGCAGAATAAATTAACTAATGATTTATAACCTACTAATCCTTGGTCTCCTCAGCATGGTTGCTGTTATTAAATTCAGGGCAGGCACTCCGTAAATTTTTGGTGAAGAAAAGGGGAAGGAAAGAAGGAAAGAAACCTCTAGTAGAACTCCAAGGGGAGCAGAAAAGGTCTTTAAGACATCCAGGAGAGGAATGTTGTTCCAAAGGAAATCACAGACATTAGCGACCACCAGCATGTTTGCAATTTTAAGAATGTAATGTATTTGGCATTGGATTCTGTGTCTCTGATGCCTTTTACCAAAATATTCATGAAAACATCTAAATAAAATGTTTGCCTGTGGAGTGTTTTGCAAGTCTCGGCCCACATTTGGCAGTCAAAACCCACTCAGATGTCGAGAAATGACATTCTGTTACTTCAGGTGTT
Source organism: Phacochoerus africanus (assembly GCF_016906955.1). Lineage (NCBI taxonomy): Eukaryota > Metazoa > Chordata > Mammalia > Artiodactyla > Suidae > Phacochoerus > Phacochoerus africanus. The sequence goes on from NC_062545.1 coordinate 230,791,547, forward strand.
TGGCTGCATCTGAGCCATTTTGTTTTCATCTGCCCTGCATTCTCACCTGGTGACACAGTCCATGGATGGAAAAAGCACATCAGGAAAAGACAATAATGAGTTATCATTATCCAAAAGGGCTTTGGACCAAAAGTCACCATTTCATAAATGGTCCACAAGCATTTGAAAAGCAGGAAATAAGGACATATGAAGAAAACAGTTTTGGGGAGTTCCCATTGTGGCTCAGTGGGTTAAAAATCCAACTAGTATCCATAAAGACTCAGGTTCAATCCCTGGCCTCACTCAGTGGGTTAAGGATCCAGCATTGCTGCAAGCCGTGGTGTGAGTTGCAGATGTGGTTCAGATCCAGTATTGCCATGATTGTGCCATAGCCTGGTGGCTGCGGCACCAATTTGACCCCTAGCTCAGAATTTCCATATGCCTCAGGTATGGCTGTAAAAAGGAAACAAAAAAGAAAAGAAAGAAAGAAAATAGTTTCCCCTGGGGGGAGGACCAAGGAGTCAAGTTTGGAGGTGGCAATAGGTGGGAAGTTTATTCTTCTTCCTTTCAAAGGCATCCATATGCAGTCTTTGCTTCTTTCTAAGTCTGTGATAAGCACATTGAATACCTCCAATATTCCTCTGTGATGCTCTATTCTTTACAAGGCTCAACTCATTCGATCCATACAACATTATTACAACTGCTATTTGGGATACTGCTATTTGCTTAGCCAGTATCCATTTCATCCCCTTTCTTCCATGTAAATACCATAATTTTGTTGGAGGGCAGCATTGTAGCCAGCTAAATTATTAAAATCCCCAGTTCTGCCTAACGAGATAGAGACAGAGGTTTTGGAACAGGCTTGCCTCATCAAACAATAAAGTAGAACAAGCCAAGAGAAGACTTTTTTGCTTTACCTCTTTCTCTTTCCCCCTCTTTCATATTCTGCTTGGAACATGAATATCTGTAAGTGCAGAAACCATCTTGAGACCATGAGAATAAAAGTTTCGTATTCCTTCCACATCAACACATCAAGGACGGTGACACAAAGCTAAGGAAAAGTCCGACGGTCTCTTGGACCCGTTGTTACCTATTCCTGAATTTTTTTACCCTAGAACAATATTTGATAAGCAATTGAACTCACATTTGTTTTGTACAGCTGAATCTCATCCCCACAGATAGAGGTAGGTACTATTTAAATCCCTATTTCTAATGAGGAAACAAGGCACAAAGAGATTTAGTAACTTGGCAGAGGTGTTCCAGGCACAAAATGGGGGAACTAGGACAATAGCTCAGGCCACTGACTCTGAGACCTTTCCAGCATCCTAGGCCAAGCCATTTCTCTCTCTCTCTCTGTCTCTCTCTCTTTCTCTCCCCCTCTCTCCCCGCCCCCCTCAGCTTGGTTCCTAGAGATCCACAGGACCCTTACACATTCTTCAAGCCCTGCACCAGTCATCACACTTCTTTTTCCTTGGTTCCAACAAAGAAAAAGACCAAAAAGGCAATGTCCACAGCACTCAGCCCTAGGATAGAGAAAACTATTTCAGAAAGAAATTAATCATACTGTTTTTCTCTAAGAAACACATGATAGCTTTAAACAAAGTCCTAAACTAATAGGCCATAAATCTATCTTGCCCTGGGCTCGGGAGGAATAAACTGCAAATGAGTGAAAATTTCTTCCTTTCCAGGGGCTAAATCACTGTCTATCCTTAAGACAGTAGTTCCAAGGCCGTGCATGGAGAGCTGTGGCTTAGTTTGCTTCAATCATTATGCTCTCAATCTTTTCTCTCCTAGCGCAGTTTTTAATGGACGTGCATAGGGACTGCCTCTTGATATAAATTGCTTTAATTGCTTGTTAAAATTGGAATGGTACAACCATGAAAAGGAAGAAAAATCCAAATTTTCTGTTAGAAGCCTTTCTTCCAGCAAACCCCGCGCAAGCTGAGCACCCTTGGAGATGTAACTTTATCAAATAGAACATGGGAGGGAGAAATAGGAGACATGTTTAAGATCTGGAAATAGGATTAATCCACCCACTGACCCTAAGAAACATTTCATTTTTTTCTTTTCTTTTCGGCTTTCTCTCTTTTTTTTAGGGCTGCACCCATGGCATATGGAGGTTCACAGGCTAGGGGTCCAACCAGAGCTGTAGCCACCAGCCTAAGCCAGGGTCACAGCAACGTGGGATCTGAGCCACATCTGTGATCTACACCACAGCTCATGGCAGTGCTGGATCCTTAACCCACTGAGCAAGGCCAGGGATTGAACCTGTGTCCTCATGGATGCCAGTCAGTTTCATTAATCACTGAGTTACAACGGGAACTCCCCTAAGAAACATTTCAGAAAGTGGACATTTGGCCATATGAACATCAGCCTTTACTATGCAAATTACTTTTCCATAATAGAAATTTTCTGAGCACTAGGATTAAATTCCAGATGATTTTGTCAGAAGGGCCTTTAGAGCAGCATTTCCTAGAGCGCATAATGGTCAAATTTAGGAAATACCATATTTTGTAGACATTCACAGTATACACTAGCATACAAAAGGCTTTAAAAGTTTCTGCAGCACAATGACAGGTTGGGCATTACTCAATGTAGTTAAATACATTGGGATAAAATATTAACCCACACAGAAGTTGGGAACATTACATCTTGTCTTTACCTTCTCAGATTAATGCTTACAGGAACACTTTAATAATCCTCTTCCACACCCCTCCCCACTCATAAAGTCTTTAGCTATGCAGGAAGGTTGAGTCAATTGTATACAGTCAATTCTCACTTTTTTGCAGGTTCTGTACTCACGAATCTGCCTATTTGCGAAAATTTATTTGACACTCCCAAACTGCTACCTATGGGTGCTTTTTGTGGTCATTTGCAGACATGTGCAGAGAGGCAAAAAAATTGTCCCCCAGGGCAAAAGTGTTCCCAGCTGAGGGGAACAAGGCGAGACTCTGCCTTCTCATTTCAGCTCTTGTACTGAAAACAAGTATACACTTAGTGCCACATATTTTGCATTTTTGTGCTATTTTGTGGATGATTTAGTTTTTTAAAATGGCCCCTATGTGTAGAGCTAAAGTGCTGCCTAGTGTTTGTGATATGCCTACAGAGAAAATAACATGTGTCAGATAAGTTTCATTCAGGCATGAGTTATAATGTTATTGGCCAATATATAATATATAAGCCTGTATGTTGTATATATTACAATAAGCATATATGTTATCTATCTTATAATAAGCATATGTCTGAGCTCCTGTCATGGCACAGTGGAAACGAATCCGACTAGGAATCACAAGGTTGTGGGTTCGATCCCTCGCCTCTCTCAGTGGGTTAAGGATCCAGTGTTGCTGTGAGCTGTGGTGTAGGCCACAGATGCGGTTCAGATCTGGTGTTGCTGTGGCTCTGGCATAGGCCGGTGGCAACAGCTCTGATTTGACCCCTAGCCTGGGAACCTCCATATGCCATGGGTATGACTCTAAAAGGACAAAAGACAAAAATAAATAATATGTATAATGGCAGTGAATTAATAGTATACCTTAAGGTGTCCTTAAATAGAAATACACATAAAACAGGTTAACAATATTGGTTGTATATTGATTGGTTAACAATATTGTGACCAGAGGCTCACATGAACTTGGCCCTGTATTTCTCCTATGAGCAATGCTTCAGTTTTTGCCAACTCAGTCTTCAGGACAGCTTTATAGAACCTAACTACCACAAACAACAAGAATCAAGTTTATCTTGTCAAAGTTAATCAATTTAAAACATTTTTTGGAATGGATAAGGAATGAGATCCTGCTGTATAGCACAGGGAACTGTATCTAATCACCTGTGATGGAAAATAATGGAGGATAATGTGAAAAAAAGAGTGAATATGAATGTATAACTGGGTCACTTTGCTCAATAGCAGAAATTGACAGAACCTTGTAAATCAACTATAATAAATTTTTTAAAAAACATTTCTTCCACATATAAGAAGTCATAACTGATAAGAAAACTTTATATATGATGATCCCATCTTCAGGACATTTTTCTATAAGAAGAGCAGTAATAGAAGTAAAAATATAAAAAAATCATCGAGAATTTGCTATGTGCCAAGCACTGTTTTAAATCTTTTACATGTATTGGCTCAATGAATCCTTAGAATGACTGGGAGGTTAGAATGCTTTCTTGTCCATATTCTACCTGAAGAAAGACACAGACACTAAACAACCTGACCACAAGCACGCAGCTGGGACACAGCAGAGCTTGGGTTTAGACCTGGGCTGCCTCCAAAGCCATGCTTATAAACACGTTATGCAGGCTATGTAGAGAGGTACACAGCAAGATGCGTTTTGATCCAGAACTCAGACAGAATAAATCAAAAACTTTATGTTCAAAATGATGAATGCCCTCTTGATGGTGGTAAATAATACTGGAATGATTTCAACTTAAACGATTTCAATGGCAGTCATGGCATCAGGAGCTGTTACAGCTGCTGAAGGATATTGTGGTTCAAGCTTGTGTTTTATTTATTTGGGATTCCGAAATTTAAAGTATTTCAATTTAAGGCAAATTTAGATCAGTCTAGCCCTGGAGCAGAAGGCCCTGTGGATGAAGGGTCACTGGTCAGTTATCTTTAATTGTTAACACGCATGCGCTGTAGTCGCGGAACCACAGAAACTTTTTTTTCTTTTGTTTTTTAGGTCCACACCTGCGACTTATGGAAGTTCCCAGGCTACCGATCAAATCAGAGGTGTAGCTGCCAGCCTCTGCCACAGCTATAGCAACGTGGAATCTGAGCCGCATCCGTGACCTACATCTCAGCCCATGGCAACACTGGATCCTTAACCCTCTGAGCAAGGCCAGGGATTGACTCCATATTCTCATAGATACCAGTCAGGTTTGTTACTGCTGAGCCACAACGGGAGCTCCCACCACAGAAACTTGATGGGAGCCTCTGGGCAATCAGAGCAGGGGTCGGGGGATAGTGGAGTGGGGGTGGGTGGGGGAGCTGTGTGTAAAGAGTAAGGAGTAGAAATGAATGTGGAATGGGGAGAGGTGGATAAACATCAAGAAAGAAAAAACTTACACCCTAAGAATGAAAAAGCTTCACTATTTCAGTGAAACTTTTTAGGGCCCATTTAGAACTCATTTCTCTCCCACCCCAATGAATAAATTTATGTCTCCTCTTCAAACTTTAACAAAACCCTATATCTTAATTAGCCTGCATGTGTCATCATCCACCCAACTCCATCAATCTCCCTTTTCTGCTGTGCCTCTGTGGGCTGTGTACATGTCCTGGGCTGCTGGGCTGGCCAGCAACTGGGCTCAGCCGATGAGGGCCCTGCAGGCGAAGGGGTTTGGGAGGAGAGAGAGCTTGGAGGAGTTCCTCCCTCCCCCTGGCCTGGTTTGCCTGGGACTTTGGTTTTAGCAGAGTCCCCTATCCCAGGAAACACTTTGGTTCCAGGCACACAGTACAGTCTGTCACCCCACTGCTCCTGCCTACTTAGGCACTGTGTTTCTGAGTGTCTGCAACCTTCTGTTAGCAAGCTGGGTTCTTAGACTCCTAATCAATAGAAATTGATAAGACACCAGATGAGAAATTTAGACAAGTCTTTACTGGGGCTCCTGCTGCAGCACAATGGAGTGAAAACAAGTAACAACTCCATTTGCTCACTCCTGAGGCTGGCACCCTAGTCTATTAGATGGGTTGAGGGGAGGGGAGGGTTCATAGGTCAGGTCAGAGGGATGGCTTAGGTGGTCTGCCATACTCCTGGTGCTGTGTGCAGGGATCATGCACTGCACATGATCTGGGCAGCTGAGAAGTGATAGCTAGGTTGGACATTTTTGTATCTTATTGTCTTACTGTTCATAATTAGCTGACTGTGCATATGTACCGTTATTTTTAGTTTGTTGTTCCAGGAGACGTTTGTCCAAGTGCAAGCACTGCAGCAAAGGGTCCCCAGTGCCAGGTCCCAGGTCCCAGCCTGTCTCATTCCATGACCATAGCTCTTGTTGGGAGACCCTCCTCCAGGCCTCCACGTTTCAGGTTTAACTGGGTTCTGGTTACTGCATTTCCTTACCTCAGCCCCTTGACCTACAGCTGGAATCTGGGTGCCATACTCTCCGTTGTTTGTGACCTAAACCCTGCCCACACCTTCGCTTTCCTTTTATGAAAGTCTCCACCTAAACCATCAAGAGTGAATTCTCTTGGAGTTCCCACCATGGTGCAGTGCATCAAGAATCCAATTGTAGTGGCTTAGGTCTCTACAGAGATGGGGGTTCGATCCCCAGCCTGGAGCAGTGGATTAAAGGATCTGGCATTGTCCCAGCTGCATCATAGGTTGAGCTGTGGCTCGGATGCAGTCCCTGGTGTGGGAACTTCCATATGGAGTGGGTGCAACCATTAAAAAAAAAAAAAAAAAAAGTGAATTCTATTTCTGCCATCACAATGAACGATGCCTGCTCTCTTGACCTTTTTCAGAAGTGACCTTCCATCCCCTTTCCTTCCCCTCCCAGTGGTCTCCTGTAACTCTGGATACACCCCTCTCTTCTGCCTGGACTTGACAACATTTGTTTGTGTATCATCTCTTTGTGGATAGAGACTACACCCAGTGTTCCCCTATAGCCCCCACAGCATTTAGCACAGAGCTGGACACTAGGTACCCAGTCACAGGTTGATGAGGGGATGGCTGATGACATGAGTGACTGACCCTACGAAGCCCTTGCCATCGAACCCCACATTGGCTGCTGCTTTGACTCCTGTACCACTCCTTACTTTGCAATTTTGACCAGGCTGAGATGTTTTCTTCCAAACCTCTGATGCGGCACAATAAAGATATAAATTGAAGGAGTGCCCATCATGGCTCAGCAGTAACAAACCCCAGACTAGTAACCATGAAGATGTGGTTTCAATCCCAGGCCTCGCTCAGTGTGATCCTTTAGGATCAGACATTGCCATGAGCTGTGGTGTAGGCCGCAGACTCGGATCTGGCATTGCTGTAGCTGTGGCGTATGCTAGCAGCTACATCTCTGATTTAACCCCTAGCCTGGGAACTTCGATATGCCATGGGAGCAGCTCTAAAAAGATTTAAAAAAAAAAAAAGAAAAGAAAAGAAAAGAAAAAAAAGGAAAAGGTAGAAAAACTGTTTTTAAAAAGATAAATTGAAATTTAAAGACAATACTCACAATGGGCAAAACAATGGCCCCCCAGGAGTTCCCGTCATGGCTTAGTGGTTAACGAATCCGACTAGGAACCAGGAGGTTGCAGGTTCGATCCCTGGCCTTGCTCAGTGGGTTAAGGATCTGGTGTTGCCATGAGCTTTGGTATAGATCGCAGACACAGCTCAGATCTGTCATTGCTGTGGCTCTGGCATAGGCCAGCAGCTATAGCTCCGATTAGACCCCTAGCCTGGGAACCTCCATATGCCGAGGGAGCGGCCCTAGAAAAGGCAAAAAGACAAAAAAAACAAAATCAAAAAATTAAAAAAATAATGGCCCCCCAAAGATGTCATGTCCTAATCCCCAGAATCTGTGAAAATGTTAGGCTTTGAGGTAAAGGAAAATGAAGGTTGTTAATCAGGTGAACTTGAGATGGTGGGGATGAGCCTGGATAACACAGGTGATCCTTAGGAGCGCAAGAGAGAAGCAGGAGAATCGGTGTCAGAGGCTGAGTGAGATTTGAAGGTGCTGAGCTGCCGGCTTTGAAGATGGAGGAAGGGAGCACAAGGCCACAAGAGATGTGGACGGTTTTTAGAAGCTGGGAAATGTGAGGGAACAGACTCTTCCCTAGAAGCTCAGCAAAAGGGAAGCTGCCCTGCCAACAATGTGATTTCAACCTCCTGAGACCCATTTTGGACTTCTGACCTCCAGAACTGTAAGAGAATTAATTTATTTTAAGCTACCATGTTTATGCGACTTAATAGCTTCAGTGGAAAACTAAGAGAGTCCAGAAAGTAACTTTATTATTTTAATGCAAATATTAATTTGATTTCACAGCCAAATCTCGTAGAGTTAAAAAAAAAAAATTAGTCAAACTTGCTTCATTTGATTCATGGCTTCAACTCTATCACAGGCATAGCCAGTAATAATGATTTTTATAAGTCTAAATTCAGTCTTTTTTTTTTTTTTGAAAAAGTTTAGAGACAGCTGATGAGTATTATTGCTGGATCATCTGCTTCATAGGACATTGGAAACTGTTCGTTCCTTATTTTCTGACCCGTAAATGTCTACCTAGGATCCCTCTTGCGGATCTTTCCTCTTTGGCCTTCCTGACTGTCTCTCCTGTAAATCATCCACAGTTAATTTGTTAATTAAGCCATTAATTTAATAATCCTAAATTCCCAAGACCTGAAGGATGAAATCCAAGCTCTGGAAACATTTATTTATCTGATCACACTCAACTGAACTCAACAACACACACTGTCCACCCATACTCGGCTCCCTCCTCCTAAGATATTTTATTTTAGGCTCTGGCCAGAGACATTGCTAAACGTCCTACAACAAAGAATTATCTGCTCAAAATATCAGTGGTGCCAGGGTTGAGAAACCCTGGTCTGCATGGTTTACTGATTCCTTTATTACTTACTTTATTTGTCCTTTTAAAAGCAAACAGTTGCTGAATATCTGCTGTGCTCTAGACCCTACATAAAATTTGATTTTTAGAGAACTTAGTTTTGTTGGTAAGGCTGTCACATTAACAGTTATAGTTAAAAGCAGTGGTGTGATCACTAAAATAAATACTCTATGAGGTCAGGAACCACTCTATTGCTGTGTGCCTAGCATCTTGTCAATCCTCAATAAATACATATTATTTGAAAGAACTATTTAATACAGAGAGGTGCCCAAGAGTCTAGGGAAGCCAGCAGAAGGATTTCTATCCTAAACTGAGTCAGAATAAATGTCCTGGAGAAGATTGTGCAGGCAAAGGCATAGGATGGAGTGGTGGAGGGGTAAGAATAAGATGAAGAGGGGATTTCAGTGAGCAATTTGGCATCAGAATCAGAGAGCATGCTGTCTCCTTTCTCCTTAGCTTTTTGAGTGTCTATTCACATTACCCCTCTGCAGCTCCTGTTGGGAGCAATTTTGCACTGAGAGTGTCTAACCCTTTAGAAGAGTATCTCTTCTCCCTTCCTCTCTCTACCAGTGCCAAAGCAGCATCTTACAGCTGGTGTTTGATAAGTGATTGTTTATTAACCAATATAATCTGTTATGAGAAGAAATAAACAGCACCTCTAAATACATTATGGTACAGGTTTATTAACAAACATATCTCGTTCTAACAAATAGGTGATTTCTGAGTAAAAAGAAAAACAAAAAAAACATTAAACTTTGTAAATTTTAAATTCTAACAAAGAGCCTAAAGGTGGAGTTTCCATCGTGGCACAGCGGAAATGAATCCAACTAGGAACCATGAGGTTGCAGGTTCAATCCCTGGCCTTGCTCAGTGGGTTAAGGATCCAACGTTGCCATAGACACAGCTTGTATCCTGTGTTGCTGTGGCTCTAGCATAGGCTGGTAGCTGTAGCTCCGATTGGACCCCTAGTCTGGGAATCTCCATATGCCATGGGTGCAGCCCTTAAAAAAAAAAAAACCTGAAATGTTAAAAAAATCATAATTTATTGGGTAGTGAACAAATTTTGGTGATGATAAAGTTTGTCCCCATGTCCTGGTTCTGTTTTCTGTGTATAATTTAACTCTGATGTAAATCCAGAACTGCAAGGTTTTTTTGTTTGTTTCTTTTTGGGTTTTTTTGTCTTTTGTCCTTTTTAGGGCCACACCGGCATGTGGAGGTTCCCAGGCTAGGGGTCTAATCAGAGCTGCAGCTGCCGGCCTATGCCAGAGCCACAGCAACACCAGATCTGAGCCTCGTCTGTGACCTACACCATAGCTCACAGCAACACCAGATCCTTAACCCACTGAGTGAGGCCAGGGATCAAACCCAAAACCTCCTGGTTCCTAGTCGGATTCGTTTCTGCTGTGCCAAGACAGGCACTCCCAGAACTCAAGTTTTAAGGCAGAAAAGAAACATGAGCAAAGCCTCAGTAGGCTGTGGGACAATATTAAGCAGTCCAATTTATAACTACATCTGAGTTCCAGAAGGAAAGAGGGAAACTGAAAGGTTGTATGAGGAAATAATGATTGGACATTTTCCAAATTTGATGAAAACCAAACTCGCCAATCAATGAACCCTAAACAGGATAAGCACAAAGAAAAATCTGCCAAATAGTATTAAAATCAAATTGTGGAAAACTAGTAATAAAAATTCTGCTGTCCTAAGTTTTCTTTCATCTGTAAAAAGGGTATAATATCCATCTTGGATCTTTTAATAGTAGAGGCAGATAAGCAAAGCAAACAACATGTATTTAAGACCCCCATGACATGGTGATTCTAATCAAGTGCTTGGGAACAGCCTGGGTACCAGGCTCAGTTCTGCTGCTTACGGATCTCTGGCAGGTTATTTAAGCTCTCTATGCCTCAGTTTTCTCTTTAGTAAAATAGGGTTATAACATTCCTACTCATAGGGATGTGAAGGTTAAATGAGATGACGGCTATTAGACCTGAAATAACACCTGCAAATAGTTGGTATTCAATAAATAGCATCTTCGGCTGTTCAATGAGATGCAAATAATCATGTTCTAGCCCAGAAGTGATGTCCTCACTCTCAAGCTGTGGCTGCTACAGCCCACTACACTGCCCCAGCTCCAAGCTCCTTGAGTAGAAAAAGTACAGTGCTTTGGAAAAGGAAAGAATCAAGCGTTTATCTGGGGAATGAACTTGCAAAACCAGGCAGAATCTAGTTTCCCATCTCCTGCACATGATCTATTTCTGCAACCAGTAAGTTTTTAAAAATAGAAAATTCTTTTCATAAAAAATTATTTTGCCCCAAAGAGTAGAAAAGGAATTTTTAAACTATCATATTAATACTGAAATAAAGGATAAAACACTGTCCCCTGGAACTTTTATAGTCACATTGGTCCCTGCCAGTGAGCTTTGGAACTGTAGGTTTGATTTCTCAGTTGGTATTCCTCCATTAGAGTGAAATGTCCCATGTAAACAAACACAGAGATGAAAGAATCAACACTGCTCTTTGCACAAGATGAAATGACTACTAATTCACATAAGGGAGATCTGTCCGTCATTCTGTCACCAGGATCCATCTTGCTTTGTTGGATTTGGCATCTTAATAAAGCCCTTTTGTCTTAAAACAACTAGGGTCTAATTCAGTAAGCCCTTGCTTAGGGCATCATTTTGAACTTCTATCATTTCATGTCATCATGGGGCAAAAGGGTTTGGTTCAACATCTTGCCTCCCACTGATTCTGCTGACAACATTGAGACTCTCGTCTTAGAAGAATGGAAGTAAGTACATTATTGACAACATGTAAATAAGAGAAGATTAGGGGCTTTCCTGATGAAATAAAAGACTTCACTTTCAAAAAGCCTGTTTGAGACTGACTGCCATGACTATATAGTTGACACTTGGAGTTATTCCATCTTCCCCTAAAGTATAGGCAAACTGTCTCAGTCAAGGTTCTTTTGGCTGCAAGTAATTGACAGCAAACTGAAGTTTACTGAGGGGAAAAAATGCACTTATTGGAAAGTTCCTGAGTTCCCTTGCAGAATCCATGAGACACAGGGCCTGTCAGGTAACTGCAACCAGAATCAGAACGTGAACAGGAATCCAACTGCCTCTCCCTCAGTATCTTGCCTCTGCTTCTCTGGGTGTCTGTTCTTCTCTCTCTAATGAGCAATGGATTTTCTAAATTTTTTTTATTGAAGTATAGTTAATTTACAATGTTGTATTAGTTTTAGGTGTACAGCAAAGTGATTCAATTATTTTATATATATAATATACATATAATATGTATGTATATACCCATATAGTGTGTGTGTATATACATATATATCCATATATCTATGGATATGCCTATATCTAGGTATATACTCTAGGTATATACTCTATGTCCTCGTTGTTTATATATTTTATATGTAGTAGTGTGTGTTTCTGCTAATCCCAAATTCCTAATTTATCCCCCCTTCCTCTTTGATAACATTCTGTGAGTCTGTTTTCTGTTTTGTAAATAAGTTCGCTTGTATCATATTTTAGATTCCACGTATAAGTGATATCATGATATTTGTCTTTGTCTGACTTCACTTAGTACAAAAACCTTACGTCTATCCATGTTGTTGTAAATGGCATTATTTCATTGTTTTTTATGACTGAATGATATTCCATTGTGTATATGTACCACATCTTCTTAATCCACTCCTCTGTTGATGGACCTTTAGGTTGTTTCCATGTCTTGGCCATTGAAAACAGTGCTGCTGTGAACACTGGGGTGCATGTTTCTTTTGGAATTTTTCATCTTTTCCAGATATATGCCCAGGAGTGAGCTTGCTGAGTTAACTTTTTAACTAAGTTTAACTTAGTTTAACTTTTTAACTAAGAAAGTTAAAACTTTCTTAGTTTTTTAAGGAACCTCCATACTATTCTTTACTGAGAAGTTTTTTTTTTTTACCATCTCTTTGCACACACAGCAGAAGGTGTCTGACCTGCAACTCCCTCAGTTGCAGGTCATGTCCACAAGCAGAAATGAATGGGTTATCTCTGAATCCCAACACTGAATTACAAGGAGTCAAACTTGCCCAGTGAGCTCGGATCAAACGTCCTCTGATGGTCTAATAAACGCAGTCAGTGTGGTTACACAGTCTGGGAGAAAGGATATGTGACACAAGCATGGGTATCTGAGCTCCATTTCTGTGAGGAGTTAAGGAGCTATTGGCTGAAAAAAAATGCACAACCTAAAAGCTAAGAATTATTCTTTATTTGGTGGACAAAACTTAGGACCTAAGTTTGAGATATAGCTTCTAAGATAGCTCTGAGAAATTGCCCTGAAGAGCTAAAGGAGGAGCCAAGATATATAGGAGTTTTTACAACAAAGACCAGGTAGTCAGAACTTTGAAAGATTACTGTTAATTAAAGAAAACCAGATACCTCAAGTTAGTGAATTTAGCACTTTTCTATATTGGGGAACATGAAAGAGTCTGGGATCATTGAAATAATTTATTTGAGATGCACCTTAGTCATCTAGAGCCAGTGTCCTACTCTTTCCCATCCTGAGTCCCCACCACTTTTAGGGGTGTCCTCAGTGACTGAGGGCTTGGTGGCAGGCAGCCCTTTTGTCCCATCCTGAGTTTCCTCACACTCACTGACTGGGGTGCTGCAGTGGCTTGATGGCTGCAATATCCTTTGTTTACTAATATGACAAACAACATTTTTAATTCACAGGACAGTTCTCCCAAGGGAGGTATTTAGCCGACAACCACGCGAACACTAAAAGGGTTGCTTTTTTTATATAATAATAGCTATAAAAGTTAATGTCTACTGAGCAAAGATTTTAACTCTTTTCTTCCACCAAAATGTATATAATGAGAAAGGCCCCACAGTCAACCCTGGCCCAGCCTGAGAGAGGCCTTCATTTGTAAAGGTTACTTGAAAGAGGCCAGATCAACAACTGTCAGGAAAACACAACTTGCTATCCCTGGGTCTCCTGACTCTCCTCTTCAATGGCCACCCAGCATTTTTTTTTTTTTCTGAATACTTTATGCAGTTAAGTGGGAATGTGAGCTCAAACCTAAATATTAGCAAAGATAAAATTTTATCTAGAACTTTGTACTGTTTATTTTTTAAAGCATTAAAATTTATAGCTGAGCTGAAGTTGGTTTAAAGTGTAATAAAACTTGGGTTATTCCCTTGAGATAATACTTTGGGAATATACAAAGCAGTTGATAAAGCCTGAAGGCATTTTCCATCTTGATGTGTCGACTTGATGGTGAATTTAAAACTTCACCACAGTACTTTGCAGAATCTTGTTATATATTTTTTGGAATTGTGTATCATCTGCCTCCCTCTGATTTTTATCCTCAACCCATTCAGAATGGACTAGCTCTTCAGTTTCTTTGTAACTTCCTGTTTTCCACAGCATCTATGATGAATTGCAGGTCTCTCAATACATCTTTTATAAATCGCTTATGTTAAAAAATAATCCATACGTTTTCAAGACATAGACTGAATTATACTGGATGAAAATAGCATGATGCATGAGATTTGCCTTTAACACTCAAGTAAAGAAAAACAAAAAGCATGCTGATCAAGCTAAAGTGGTAAGGTCTAAGTAGTAGGTATTTAGAAATGTGTTGCACTGTTCTCTCTGCTTTTGTGGATAATTAAAATTTTTAACAATAGTAAAAAAAAATTTTGTGTGTTTTAGGCACACACCCGTGGCATCTGGAAGTTCCCAGGCTAGGGGTCAAATCGGAGTTATGGCTGCCAGTCTACATCACAGCCACAGCCACAGCAACACAGGATCCAAGCCATGTCTGCAACCTACACCATAGCTCATGGCATCACTGGGTCTTTTAACCCACTGAGTGAGGCCAGGGATTGAACCCACATCCTCATGGATACTAGTCGGGTTCATAACTGCTGAGCCACAACAGGAACTCCAACAATAGTAAAATATTGTAGTAGTACAAAACAACATGATATAATCCAGCCGTTCTTCTGATGTTAGAATTTCTCCATAATACTCCTGGGCATAGGTTGGTGAGCTTCCCTTTGAAAATCACCAGATCAGGGAATTCATTATCTTCTAAAATGGTCCATTCCATCTTGGGACAATTGTGACTATTTTACACTGTGTTAACATTTATTTATCTGACTCAACAATTACCTCACACTTTTATCACCAATGCTGGCAAAAAAAAAAAAAAAAAAATTGTCAGATCAACTTTTTCAGAACCCTAGAAATCAGTAAAAGAGTTGTAACAATCCAGGAATAGTTTAAGAAAAACAGCCAAATATCAGTAAAAACAACATGCTGTGTGTCATTTTAACTTGCCCTGTTTCCATCCTCCCTGCCCTTGGTTCCACAATATCCTTGAAAACCAATCACATGAATACCAGCAACTTAGCAGCCTCTGAAGGTGACGCAAAGGGGTTGAAGATTCTCCAAAGCCCTACTTCCAGATAATTCTCATTATTAGTTCTGTCTAGCAGTGGAAAATGCACTTGCGTGGCTTGTCTTCTTTTGACCTGACACAGTGCTCTGCCCATTGTCAACAAAACAGATTTTCCCCTAGTGGTATTTGTTGAAAACAGTAGGTGTCAATTGTTTAATGGTTCAGCTGCTTGAGATAGTGATATCAGTTGGGGCAAATGACAAGCTGACTGAAAAAATTAAAACAAAAAACTGGAGGATAAGCTAACTATAAAGAGGTTTGGAAAACTCCCAGATATTTCTGGGAATCTAGAAGACCACACACATACGTAAGGGCTGCATGCATAGTTAGGAAAGACTTATGAAGGCCTTAAGCACACATATATGTAGCTAACCTACTTGGAAGCCATGAGTGAAGGGTAAGGCAGAGTGATGAACTGAGTGCTGAAAGCATACCACAACACTCACACACAACCTCTTAGCAATGGCTGAAAGACGTATTACTTCCAGGTACTTAAGGATATCTCTCCCCAAACACTGGCTGACCACTGAAGCAACTAAGCAGAGATTTCAGTGACTGCAGAGGACAAAGAGCAGAAACTTGACAGAACTATTCTTAAAAAGTCACTAAACATGGGAGTTCCCGTCATGGCTCAGTGGTTAACAAACCTGACTGGCATCCATGAGGACACAGGTTCGATCCCTGGCTTCACTCAGTGGGTTAAGGATCTGGCGTTGCCATGTGTAGGTCACAGACATGGCTCGGATCCTGCATCGCTGTGACCCTTGCGTAGGCTGGTGGCTACAGCTCCAATTGGACCCCTAGCCTGGTGGGTGTGGCCCTAAAAAGACAAAAAAAAAAGTCACTAAACAGTATCAACAATAACAATTGTGATGACAAACTCTGGAGAAGCAGAAGAATCTGCCTTCCAGAATTACGACACAATATTGTTAAAAACATCCAGTTCCAACAACAAAATTTAAGACATACAAACTCAACATAAGAAAAAATGCACAATATGAGAGCTGTGAATTTAAGTTTTTTTCGGGGACCTTGCTGAGGACTATATCCTGGAAGACAGCCTCTCAGTAGCTCTAAGGGAACTGCTTCCCAGAGGTAGGGGATAAGCCAAGACATAGGACTGTTAGCTAGAGAATACACGCTGTCCTGCATACATCTTGAGTAAAAGATGACTGCTGGTCACAAAGAATAGATACCTCAAGTTAATGACTTTAGTGCTCATGTATGTGTGTATGTGCTGTGGCTGAACTAGGCCCTTTTAACTGTTCCTGAAGGTTAGGTTCTTGTTGCAGAAGGAATTCAGAAATGAGATGGAAATTGAGAATGAAAAATGAGGATTTACTTACGCTAAATGCACCTCTAAAGAGAGGCAGGCAGAGAGGTGAGCAGCTGCCCTGCTTTTTTCTGATTATGAGGGGCATCCAATTGCATGGGTGGAATATTCATTGGGAAGGTGGGGTTTGGGGGTTATATTCTTTAATTTTCATTCCAGCTCTACCTTCCTGAAGAGAGGAGGGATTTTTTTTCTTATTTGGCTTTTATCAGAAGTGTCATGACATCAGTGCATGATGGGTACTTCTTATCTGCATACATAATTTTATTAAAATTTTATTACAATGAGGGCATAATGAGCAACAGGTTACCTTCAGATGCCCTTTTCCACCTTTCTTTGTCTGCCTCCAGGACACTCAACACCCCTAAATGTTTGGTTTCTTGTCAGTCTGGAGGTTCCTCTTTTGGTCTACCCATGGACCCTGCTGCTTGCATGGTGTGTGGTTTCCTGCCATATGGCCCCAAGCCCCCCCCCTTCTCTGCTCAGGCCTCACTATCTGCCTAATGGTAGCCCTAAGAGTCTCTGGACCATTTGTCTTACCAGTCTGTTATGGTTCAGGAAATGATTCTCCCTTGTTGCTTCTTCCTGTTTCTAGAGTTGCACCATTAAAATATTGTGATCTTATATAGAACTATATATTTGGTCAATCATTTCAAGTCACATAGTCATTATTTTTGTAGAAGGCTCAATTACACATTGGGTAATACACGAACCAGCAATCCTGCAAAATAGGCACAATACAAGTAATATAGCTATAGCATTAAAAAGGTTACAAGTAAGAATTTAAATCAAGAACTTCAGAACCAAACCAGTTCCTTAAAAGATCACTAAGCCTAGGAAGACAATCACTTAAGGCAGAAATCTGATTTTTCATTGAATGCCTTATATTCTTTAGTATGATTTAATTGTTCCCAACATAAGAGGACTTTCAAACTTAAATGACCATAATTTGGTATTACTCATATAAATCCATCCCATTACTCCTAATAATTGGAGAGTTATGGTTTTTGACTAAAATTTAGCTCATTACTGTGATCAAACTTGAGTAACTTTTATTTTATTTTATTTATTTATTTTTGTCTTTTGTCTTTTTAGGGCCACACCTGTGGCACGTGGAGGTTCCCAGGCTAGGGGTCTAATCGGAGCTACAGCTGACAGGCTACGCCAGAGCCACAGCAACGCCAGATCTGAGCCACATCTGTGACCTACACCACAGCTCACGGCAATGCCGGATTCCTAACCCACTAAGCGAGGCCAGGGATCAAACCCACAACTTCATGGTTCCTGGTCAGATTAGTTTCCGCTGCGCCATGATGGGAACTCCTTGAGTAACTTTTTTAAAAAAATTCATATTTATGGTCAGAGTCAGAAAATATCATTGATTAGCCAAGTGGAAGTATCCCGTCTAGTAAGTAAATCAATAGTGGCTTGAACAGAACTGTTCTTTTAAAATAAATTTTCTAAGAGCCATTTAATCACAGGCTTAGAGAGGAGATATCTACCACAGTAAACCAGAAGTACTGGATGTAGGTAATTGACCACAAACTCAACAATTGGATTAATTTTTAAAAGCTGTATAGGATCATGCCAATGATAGAAAAATAATTGCTTTCCATATAAAAGTCCAAGAAATCAAGCAAACATTATAAACAATCATTTAAGTCACATCCAGCATCTTAGAATAGCTATCTACTTTGGATGTCGTCTTCTTTTCCTGGTGTGGGTGTTGTGTCTTCTCTGTTTGAGTATTGTTTTAAAGCGAATTTGAGGCCAGCAGTCCTATCTATAAACCAGTCTGGTGCAGGGGCCCTTTTTAGGTAAGAAGTATAAATCTTAGAATCAATTCCCTTCTCATGCTGTGCATGAGCTAGTTAAGAGTATCTAATAAGGACCATTCTATGTATGTTGGAGAAAATGCTTTAAAGGGTGTCTTTTTCAGCATATATAATCTCCTGGTTATAAGTCATGGGGCAACTGATATTCATCCAAAGGTAGAATACTGTGATATGCTTCAGAAGCAACCTTAGAATGTCCTTTTAATAATTCAGTGAAACTTTTGCAATAATGTAACAGCAAAAAGAATCTATCTAGGAAGTGAGTCTTAGTCAGTAAATAGCAATACCTCAAAGGCAATGAACAATATTAGAACTTAATATCCACAAAGATCTATTACTGAAAGCTATTTTTTTCTCTAAAAATCACCATCATATCTACCAAAGATAGCCAAATTAGGACATTCATGAAGATAGTACTTACGCTGGGCCATAAAACAAGTCTTACTAAATTTAAAAGAATTGATATAAAAAGTTTGTTCACCAACCACAATGGATAAAATTGAAAATCAAAAATAGGGTATCTGAGATTTCCCTGGTGACTGAGCATATTGAGGATCTGGCACTGTCACTGCTGTGGTGTGGGGTCGATTGCTGGTCTGGGAACTTCTGCATGCTGTGGGTGTAGCCAGAAAAAAAAAAAAAGAATTTGGGACATTCACAAACATATGGATATTAAACAACACATTCCTAAATAATCAATGCATTAGAGAAATCACAAGGACAGTTAAAAAATACTGTGAGATGAATTAAAACTAAAACTCATCATAAAAGATGTATAGGGTTCTGCTTAAATTGTATTTAGAAAGAAATTTATAGCTGTAAACACCTATATATTTTAAAAGATATACAATCAATAACTTTTTTTTTTTGGATTTTAGGGTGGCACTGTGGCACATGGACATTCCTAGGCTAGGAGTAGAATGGCAGCTGCAGCTGCTGCTGCTGGCCTATGCCACAGCCACATCCACACAGGATCCCAGCTGTCTGTGACCTACACCACAGCTCACGGCAATGACAGATCCTTGACTCACTGAACAAGCCCAGGGATCAAACCCCCATCCTCATGGATACTAGTTGGATTCATTTTCACTGCACCACAACAGGAATTCCCCCAATCAGTAACTTTAGAATGTTAAGTGTTCTAAACACAAATTAATGAGAGGGGAAATAATAAAGATTAGAGTAGAAATAAGTGAAACAGAAAAACAATAGAGAATATCAACAAAGCAAAAGCTTGCCTTTGAAAATATGAATGAATTCAACAAACTTTTAGTCTCTTCAAGCAAAAAGAAAAAAAAACATTCACATTACTATAATTAGGAGTGGAAGAAGGGACATCCCTAGGGACTTTACAGAAGTAAAATGATTATAAGAGAACATGTATGTGTGTGTAGAGAGAGAGAAAGGGAGGGAGAGACAGATTTATTAGAAAGAATTAAAAGAAGGAGAGAGTTCCTGTTGTGGCGTACTGGAAACCAATCTGACTAGTATCCATGAGGATTCGAGCTCAATCACTGGTCTCGATCCAGTGGGTTAAGGACCTGATGTTACCGTGAGCTGTAGTGTAGGTTGCAGACATGGCTCAGATCCCACGTTGCTGTAGTTGTGGCATAGGCCAGCAACTGTAGCTCCGACTGGATCCCTAGTGTGGGAATTTCCATATGATAAAGGTGTGGCCCTAAAAAGCAAAAAAAAAAAAAAAAAAAAGAATTTCATCACACAGTCAGGGAGATTGACAAGCCCCAAGATCTGTAGTCACAAGCTGGAGACCCAGGAGAGCCAATGATACAGTTTCAGGCCAAGTCTGAAGGTGTGAGACCCGAGAGAGGCAATGGTGTACCTCTAGTCCAAATTCCAGCAGGTTTAAGACCCAGAAATAGCTGATATTTCAGTTTGGGTACAAAGGCAGGCAAGGACCAATGTCCCAGTCCAAGGCAGGAGAGCAGGAGGAGTTCATTCTCACTCATGGGAGTGTCAGCGTTTTTGTTCTATTTGGGTTTTAAATTGATTGGTAATCAAAAAATGTCCTACAGCAATCTACAGAATGGGAGAAAATATTTGCAAATTATATCTGATAAGGAGTTAATATCCAGAATATATAAAGGACTCAAATAACTCAGTAACAAAAGATGCAACAATCCAAATAAAAAATGGACAGAGAAACTAAATAGGCATTTTTCCAAAGAAGACAAGCAAATCAAAACCCTAGTGATCTATCATGTCACACCTGTTAGAATGGCTATTATCAAGAAGAAAAAAGAGGAGTTCCTGTCATGGCTCAATGGTAACAAACCTGACTAGGATCCATGAGGACGGGGGTTTGATCCATGGCCTTGCTCAGTGGATTAAGAATCCAGAGTTGCCATGAGCTGAGGTGTAGTTTGCAGACACCACTCAGATCCCATGTTGCTGTGGCTGTGGTGTAGGCCGATATCTATACCTCCAATTTGGTACCCTAGCCCGGCAACTTCCACATGCCACATGGCCCTAAAAAGAAAAAAAAAAGACAAAAGATAACACATATTGGAGTTCTCTTGTGGTGAAATGTGTTAAGGATCTGGTGTTGTCGCTATAGCAACTTGGGCTGCTGCTGTGGTATAGGTTAGATCCCTGACCTGAGAAACTTCCACATGCTCTGGGCATGGGGAAAAAAAAAAAAGATAACACATATTGGTGAGGATGTGGAGAAAAGGAGACACTTAAGCATAGTTAATGGAAGGTAAATTGGTGCAGCCACTATGGAAAGCAGTTCAACAACTTAAAATAGAATTGCCATATGATCTAGCAATTCCACTTCTGGGTATTTATCCAAAAGAAATTACTTATTGGAAAAGATACGTACAGCCCCATGTTAACAGCAGTATTATCTGTAGTAGCCACGACATGGAAACAACCTAAGAGTTCATTGGTAGATGAATGAATAAAGAAAATCTAGTGTACATGTATTATTATATATGTATTATATAATGTAATACTATTCAGCCATGAGAAAGAAGGAAATCATGGCATTTGCGACAACACTGTATGGACCTTCAGGGCATTATGCTAAGTGAAATAAGCCAGAGGGATATCACTTATATGTGGGATCAAAAAAAAAAGTCAAACTTATCAAAACAGAATAGAAAAGTGGTTGCTTGGGATGCAGAAGTGAGGGAAATAGGAAAAGACTAGTAAAAGAAAACAGATTTACAGCTATAAAATGAATAAGTTCTGAACATCTAATGTAAAACATGTGGCTATAGCTGATAATACTATATTACAAAATTGAAGTTTGGTAAAAGACTAGAACTTAAATGTTCTCACCAAAACAAAATTGAGATGATGGATATGTTAACTAGCTAGATGGTGGGAATCTTTCCTACTGTATGCTTATATTAAATTGCCACAACATGCCCTTCAAATAGCTTAAAATTTTATTTGTGAATTATACCTCAATAAAGCTGAAAAAAAAAAAACCTTTCTACAAAGAAGAGTACAGTCCCATATGGCCTTACTGGTGAATTTTATGAAATATTTTTTAATGAATGCTCAGTTCCTCAAAAAGCTAAACACTGGAATTATCATCCAAATGAGATTTTATATCTTTTGTATACTCATAAGAATGAAGACAAGGACTCAAATATCCATTACAGTATTATTTACAAGTAGTCAAAAGATAGAAATAACCCAGGCCTCCTTTAACAGATGAATGAATAAACAAAATGTGGTATATACATCCAATGAAGCATTATTCAATTTTTAAAGGGAATGAAGTTCTGATACATTGCTATAATATAGATGAATCCTGAAAACATTATCCTATGTGAAACAAGCCATACAGATCAAGAAAATAATACATAGAGGAAATACTTCCCAACTCATTCTATAAGGCCAGGGTTACTCTGGCACCCAAACCAAAGAAATCATACACACAAAAAGACTACAGATCCATATTCTTGACGAATATAGACACAAAACTCCTCAGCAAAACATAAGCAAACCAAATCCAGAAACCTTTAAAAAGGATTACACAGCAGGATCAAGTGGGGTTTATTTCAGGAATGAAAGGTTGGTTTAACAAACAGAAATCTGTTCTTGTAATACACCATGTTAATAGAATAAGGAACAAAAATCATATATTCATCTCAATTGAAGCAGAAAAGTTTTTTGACAAAATCTAGCACCCTTTCATGATAAATACAATCAGTAAATTAGGAATAGAAAGGAATTTTCTATTTCAAGTTGATAAAGTGCATCTAAAAAATTCACAGTTTAGTGCTGTTGCAGTGTACAAGATCAATATGCAACAGCTCGTTGTGTTTTTATACACTAGCAACAATTTGAAAATGATGCTAAGAAAACAATTCCATTTATGAAAGCATCAAGAAGAATAAGTCTTAAGAATAATTTTAACAAGAAAAGTAGAAGACGTGTACTGAAATCTATAAAACATCATGAAAGAAATTTAAAAGTCCTCCATAAGTTGAAAGACATCCATTGTTCACGGATTGGAAGACTTAATATTCTTAAGATGACAAAAGTCCCCCCAAATTTTTGTACAGATTCAATGCAGTCTCTACCATAATTTCAGTGATTCCTTTTTCAGAAATAGAAACCCTCCCCAACCCTAAAACTTAGATGGTAAACCCAGGGACCTCAAATTGCCGAAACAATCATGAGAAAGAACAAAACAGGAGAACTCCTTCTTCCTGATTTCAAAACTTACTACAAAGCTACAGTAATCAAAACAAGGTAGTACTGACATAAAGACAGACATAGACTAATGAGAGAGTAAGGAACCTAGAAATAAACCTTCACATACATGTGATCAAGAGATTTTTTTAATTTTTATTACAGTTGATTTATAATGTTATGTCAATTTCTGCTGTACAGCAAAGTGACTCAGTTATGCATATATATACATTCTTTTTCTCATATTATCTTCCATCATGTTCTATCAGAAGAGATTAGATATAGTTCCCTGTGCTATACAGCAGGACTTCATTGCTTATCCACTCCAAATGCCACAGTTTGCATCTACTAACCCCAAACTCCCAGTCCATCCCACTTCCTCCTCCTCCCTTAATATTGGGGGTCTTTTAGTTTGTTTTTGAGAGCAAGTGGGTTCTTCACCCTGGACACTATGCTTAGCTTAATCATATGCCCTGCAGTGTTACCACATTGTACCAGAGTTAACCTCTCCTTCCATATTTTATACTCTGGTGCCTCCTTTACATGTTTATGAATGTAGGTTCTATTGGGTATCTTCTTTCAGAGGAGCCTAGTCTCATTGTAATTGAAGGATTGCTTTGGATGATAATCCTTTCTCCTTTTTTTCCCCCCTTTTGGCTGCCCCACAGCATGTGGAGTTCCTGGGCCAGGGATAAGATCTGAGCCACAGTTGTGATCTGCCCTGCAGCTGTGGCAATGTCAGACTCTTAACCCGCTGTACTGGGCCAGGGATTGAACCTGCGTCCCAGCACTCCAGAGACAGTGTTGATCCCATTGTAGCACAGCAATAACTCCAAGGGATAGACGTGCCATGACGAATCGATGGAGAAAGAACAGTCTTTTCAACGAATGGTACTGTGAAAACTAGATATCAAACATACAAAAGTTTGAAGTGGATCCCAAGCTCACACCATCCACAAAAATGAATTCAAAATGGATCACAGAATTAAATGTAAATGGCCAAGCTATAAAATTATTAGAAGAAAACATAGCCATAAATCTTTGTGGCTTTGGGTTAGGCAATGTTGTTTTAGATATGACACTAAAATTGCAAACAAAAGAAAAAATAGCTAAACTGGATTTCATCAAAGTTAAAAAATTCTGTGCCTCAGAAGACACTATCAAGGAAGTCTGGAATTCCCGTCGTGGCACAGTGGTTAATGAATCTGACTAGGAACCATGAGGTTGCGGGTTTGATCCCTGGCCTTGCTCAGTGGGTTAAGGATCCGGTGTTGCCGTGAGCTGTGGTGTAGGTTGCAGGCAGACACGGCTCGGATCCCGAGTTGCTGTGGCTCTGGCGTAGGCTGGTGGCTATGGCTCCAATTAGACACCTAGCCTGGGAATCTCCATATGCCGTGGAAGCAGCCCTAGAAAAGGCAAAAAGAAGGAAGTGAAACCCAAGCAACAATACTGTAGAAAAATGAAAATTTTGTATTTGATAAGGGATTAGGATCAAGAATATTTAAGGAATGTCTGTACCTCTGTGCTAAAAAGACAGTTCAATTGAGAAGTGGGCAAATGATCCAGACATTCCTCCTAAGACGATATACAAATGGCCAAAAAGCATGTGAAAAAAAATGTACAGCATCTTTAGTTATTAGGGAAATGCAAATCAAAGCTATGAGATGCTACTTTACATATGAATTAAACTTTTATATCGTTTGCTAAGTCAAAGAAGCCAGACACAAAAAGTTACATATTGTATGATTTCATTTATATGAAATATTTGAAGTAAGCAAATCCATAGAGATAGAAAACAGGCTCAAGGAGCAGCAGAGGGGCACTTTGAAAGAAATGAGGAACTGAAACTTTTTCTTTTGGGAATGATATAAACATGCTAGAATTAGAAGGTGATTATGGATGTACAATTTTATGAAAATACCTAACTCATTGAATTGTACACTTTAAAAAGGTGAGTTTTGGGGTATGTTAATTGAACTTCAAAAAATTTTAAATGAAGCATTACTTTGGCTCTGAAATTTTCAGAAAAAAAATGTATTTAAGTACGTTTACTTAATTTATTTGATATCTGGGTAAATATATAATTATATATCTTAAATATAGATTTTATTTCAATTATTTCAATATATATTGCCATTACATAACCTTGATTGGCTAAGCTTCTAGATTATCTTGGGTAAAAATCAATATTTTGAGAGGCAAGGAAAAGAGAATACATACGGCATTCTTATTCTCAACTAAGGCTGCCTTTCAAGATTTAATATTCTACTGATACACCTTAAACACAAAGCCTCTATGCACTCTTCCTAGTATCATCTTCAAAATACTAATAGTGCACATTTCAGAAGAAGCTAGAAGAGTAATGAAAACACTGCACTGTGGAGACTAAACAACTGGAAGAAGACATATTTGAGTATGAGCCCCTCTTCTACATTCACTCTTACTTTTTGTTTTTGGATACACAAGCAGCATGTGGAAGTTTCTAGGCCAGAGATCAAACCCACACCACAGCAGCAACCTGAGCCTCTGCAGTGACAGCACTGGATCCTTAACTTGCTGAGCCACAGGAGAACTTCTACACCCGCTTTTAAATCAGGACCCTGAAAAATGCCCTTTTAAGCTTTTGTGTTTCAATTGGCTGAGTTTTCCAGGCAGAATATGTTGCAATTTGAGTCCTTGTCTTCTCAAACTAAGTAGGATTAAAAACAATAGAGTCAAAGAAAATAGAAGATCCAGATAAAAATTAGAGGAAATAAGGGAAGCAGATTTCAGGAAATTCATAGTCATAGTTTTTTTAAATTTTTGAAAACAATAAAAGAACAAGCTCAGAGCCATGGAGCTGGAAGGGTATCCTTGGACTTCTTCTCTCTTCTAAATCAATGAGAAAATTTATTTCACTTAAAAATGAGCAACAGGAGTCCCTGTTGTGGCCCAATAGAAACGAATCTGACTAGGAACCATGAGGTTGCGGGTTCAATCCCTGGCCTTGCCCAGTGGGTAAAAGATCTAGTGTTGCTGTGAGCTGTGGTGTAGGTCACAGTTGCGGCTTGGATCCCATGTTGCTGTGGCTCTGGTGTAGGCCAGCAGCTGTAGCTCTGATTAGACCCCTAGCCTGAGAATCTCCGTATACCATGGGTGAGGCCCTAAAAAGCAAAAAAAAAAAACAAAAAAAAACAAAAAAAAACAAACTGAGCAACAGAAAAACATCACGGAAAAATTCCGTAAAGTTATTACAAGGAAAAGGTGCATGAAGTAAAGAAAACATGTCTTCAGACAAAGCACACTAGAAAGTATGTTTACTAAACAAATAAAAACTGAAACCTAGATTTTTAAAATTCTCATCACAAGAAAAAAAAAGGTAATGAAGTATGGTTATGGATGTTACCTATACTTATTGCGGTAATTATTTTGCACTGTATACATATATGTTGTATACCTAAAACTAATATATGTTATGTATCAATTATATCTCAATAAAAGAAAGATCACTTTCAGGAAAACACTTCCTTTTTCCTAATATTTCAAATCCAGAGAGAAAGAAAGAGAAATAGACACTCTGATAAAACAGCATATGTCAGAACTGGAAAATATTCAGAAATGAGGTGATTAGAGAAAATGGAGATTTGAAAAGGAAGCTAGCAGTGTCAAGAAAGTAATTAGAAATGAAAGGAAAAAAGCCATAAATATATATTAAGTTAGAAGGAATACATGAGAAAATATAGCAATCCCTTATGAGAAATAGAAGTTGAGAAAAGGATAAAATATTTTTAATAGAAAAGATATTAACAGATTAATATAAGAATTCACAAGAGAGAAGATAGGCAAAGATGACACAGCTTAATTATAACAGCAACATCCAAAGAAGAGGACTAAGGCAATGGAATAGAAAAATTGTTTAAAATTACAATGCGGAGTTCCCGTCGTGGCGCAGTGGTTAACGAATCCAACTAGGAACCATGAGGTTGCGGGTTCGGTCCCTGCCCTTGCTCAGTGGGTTAACGATCCGGCGTTGCCGTGAGCTGTGGTGTAGGTTGCAGACGCGGCTCGGATCCTGCGTTGCTGTGGCTCTGGCGTAGGCCGGTGGCTACAGCTCCGATTCGACCCCTAGCCTGGGAACCTCCATATGCCGCGGGAGCGGCCCAAGAAATATCAAAAAGACAAAAAATAATAATAAAAAAATAAATAAATAAATAAATAAAATAAAATTACAATGCAAGGAGACTTTCTTAAAATTTGACTTGAAAGTACATATTAAACTGGCACACTGCATGCCAGAGAAAAGCTAATTCAAAATGGCAAACACCAGCACATATTCTAATAAAACTACTAGACTTAAAAGAACAAATCCTTTGGGCTTCCAGCCAAAGACAAAGTACCATTTATAATGGAAATAAAATCATACATATTGTCTTCAGACTTTTTAAGAAAGCTCTTTATATCAGATGACTAAAGCGTAATATATTTAAGATGTTCAGGGAAAGAATATTTGTCATAGCCTTTTTAAAAATAAATTTTATTGAGGTATAGTTGACTTACAATGGTGTGTTAGTTGCGGCTATACAGCAAAGTGAAATGGATTTAGATATCTATATGTCTATATCTATATCTAATCTCGATTCTTTTTCAGATTCTTTCCCCAAATAGACTATCACAGAGTATTGAATAGATTTCTCTGTGCTATATGTTAGGTCCTTGTTATTTATAGATATTGTATATAGTAGTGTATATATGCCAATCCCAACTTCCTAATTTATCCCTCCCCCCATAGTTCCCATTTAGCAACCATAAATTTGGTTTTGAAATCTTTGATTCTCTTTCTGTTTTATGAATAAGTTATTTTGTATCATTTTATTAGATTCCATGTATTAATGATCTCATATGATACTTGTTTTTCTCTGTCTGACTTACTTCACCTAGTATGATAATCTCTAAATCCATCTATGTTTGTTGCAAATGGCATTATTTCATTCTTTTTATGGCTGAGTAATATTCCACTCTATATATGCACCACAAAATTTCTTTATCCAGTCCTCTGTTGGTGGACATTTGGGTTGCTTCCATGTCTTGGATACTGCAAGTAGTGCTGCTGTGAATATTGAGGTACATTATCTTTTCAAATTATGGTTTTTTCTGAATAGATCCCGAGGAGTGGAATTGTTGGATCATATGGAAGTTCTATTTACAGTTTTTAAGGAACCTCCATCCCATTCCCCATGTTGGTTGTACCAGCTTAGAATCTAACCTATAGTGTAAGAGGGTTTCCTTTTCTCCACACCCTCTTCAACACTTACTGTTTGTAGATATCTTTATGATGGCTCTTCTAACTGGTGTGAGATAATATTTTATTATAGTTTTGATTTGCATTTCTCTAATAATTAGTGATGTTGAGCATTTTTTCATGTGTTTTTTGGCCATTTTTCTGTCTTCTTTGGAGAAATGTCTATTTAGATCTTCTGATCATTTTTTACTGGGTTGTTTGTTTTTTTGGTATAAAGCTATATGAGATGTTTGCATATTTTGGAGAATAATCCCTTGTTAGTTGTTTCATTTGCAATTATTTTTTCCCATTCTGTGGGTTATATTTTGTTTTGTTTGTGTTTTCCTTTGCTGTGCAAAAGCTTTTAAGTTATTTAGGTCCCATTTGTTTATTTTTCTTTTTATTTTCATTGTTCTAGGAACTGAATTCAAAAAGATATTTCTGTGATTTAGGTCAAAAACTATTTTGCCTATATTTTCCTCTAAGAGTTTTATAGTATCTGGCCTTATATTTAAACAATTTTGAGTTTATTTTTGTGCCTGGTATAAAAGAATGTTCTAATTTCATTCTTTTACAAGTAGATGTCCAGTTTTCCCTTTACCACTTATTAAAGAAACTATCTTTTCTCCATTGTTTATTCTTGCCTCCTTTGTCATACATTAGTTGGCCATGGGTGAGTGGGTTTATTTCTGGGCTTTCTATCTGGTTCTACTGATTTGTATTTTTTTTGTGCCAGTACCATACTATTTTGATGACTGTAGCTTTGTAGTATAGTCTGAAGTCAGGGAGCCTGACTACTCCAGCTTCATTTTTTTTCTCAAGGTTGCTTTAAGCCATAGCTTTTTATATATAATCAAACTGACCTTTCTGTGTAAAGACACAGACAAGCTATTATGAGCATGCAAAGAGTCAAGGAATATTGTGTAATGAGAATCTTCTAAGAGAACAATCTTCAGACTGAAGGGCCATTGACTTAGAGACTAGTGACACCATGCTCTGTGTGTAGGAAGCAAGGTGATCCACAATTCAAGCATAGACATCTGGAGGGCAAGGCCCCCTGCTGCTTCAATGGTAGTTTTTTCCAGACAATTAAAAAACTTCAGAGAATGCCCCCTCACCATTCTTTAATCTTGCGATGAACTGGAAGGTAGCTGAGATTTCTTTGCAAAGTCACGTCCCTCTCTTATTCTTTATTCATTTTAATAAATTCATTACTAAACTTTGAAAGACAAAATGGGGGTTTTGGAAACATGGGCATGTACCTATGTGTTAAATTGCTCTCTGCAATAAAAATAATTCTGAAATAGAATGGGAGAAAATAGTGTCAAATGATGCAACGGACAAGGGCTTAATCTCTAGAATATATAAGCAACTTATACAACTCAACAGCAAAAAAGCCAATCAACCAATGGAAAAATGGGCAAAAGACCTGAACAGACTGTGCTCCAAGGAAGATATACAGATGGCCAGCAAACACATGAAAAAATGCTCAACATTGCTGATTATAAGAGAAATGCAAATCAAAACTACCATGAGATACCACCTCACAGCAGTCAGAATGGCCATCATTAATAAGTCCACAAATAACAACTGCTGGAGGGGGTGTGGAGAAAAGGGAACCCTCCTGCACTGTTGGTGGGAATGTAAACGGGTACAGCCACTATGGAGAACAGTTTGGAGATACTTTAGAAATCTATACATAGAACTTCCATATGACCCCGCAATCCCACTCTTGGGCATCTATCCAGACAAAACTCTACTTAAAAGAGACACATGCACCCGCATGTTCAATGCAGCACTATTCGCAATAGCCAGGACATGGAAACAACCCAAATGTCCATCCACAGATGATTGGATTCAGAAGATGTGGTATATATACACAATGGAATACTACTCAGCCATAAAAAAGAACGACATAATGCCATTTGCAGCAACATGGATGGAACTAGAGAATCTCACAGTGAGTGAAATGAGCCAGAAAGACAAAGACAAATACCGAATGATATCACTTATAACTGGAATCTAATATCCAGCACAAATGAACATCTCCTCAGAAAAGAAAATCATGGACTTGGAGAAGAGACTTGTGGCTGCCTGATGGGAGGGGGAGGGGGAGGGAGTGGGAGGGATTGGGAGCTTGGGCTTATCAGACACAACTTAGAATAGATTTACAAGGAGATCCTGCTGAGTAGCATTGAGAACTATGTTTAGATACTCATATTGCAACAGAACAAAGGGTGGGGGGAAAAAAAGCGTATACATGTAAGGATAACTTGATCCCCTTGCTGTACAGTGGGAAAAAAATAAATTTTTAAAAAAATAATAATAATTCTGAAATAAATTTACATCATAACATGAAAATTTTAAGATTTTTTAAAAACCAATGTGCATTCTTTACCAGTCATTAAATGACAAGCCCCATCTCTCTACTGGGCATTTCATCCTCTGCCCAATAAGCAACTTTGCAGTTTAAATGTCATACTTCAGTATATGGAATTTTGAGAGCTCCTGGTCTGAATATGCCTTTCAAGGAAAAACAAAGCCATATGAGGTAGAGAAAAATAATATCATTTTTGTGGAAAGAATATTTATACAAAGATTAAGAAGTTTTCCCATCTTGCAAAGTCTGTGGGAACTATTACTGAACTAATTCTAAAGAGATGTGTCAAGGTTCAGGATGCCCTATGTGCGGACGCAGATAGGCATCATTCATACCATTTGAGAATTCTCATTTCCAGATACAGCAAGCCGGGGAAATAAACACAGCTTTGGTTGATTTTTCCAGGAAAAGAATGTGCAAAATGGTGTAAGCATATTTCTTGTTTTTCTTTTCCTGAATAGACTGGTTCTGACAAAGTCACAATAAGCTAAATGCTGGGAGTTGCTTTTTAACTACTTCTATGGGAGCCCCAGGGCTCATTGGATTGAAGGGGTCCCTGCAGCCTCCTACCTGTGCTCTTTGAGAGCTAAGCCATTTCTTTCAGTGTCTCCAATAATCACTTTTCCACTAAAAATTTAACAGATAAGCCTTCTCCAGTGAATTGCCACGTAGCTCACTGTGATAACAATTTAAAACTGTGAAAACAGTATTAAACTTGAACTTGAACTAAAATGCCCCAAACAGAATCATTGATTTCTAACCCCCCCAAACCTGATCTTCCTCTAGTTTTCTTCATCTCAGTAAGTAGAGCCACAAACTATCTAATTGCTTAAGCTGAAAACCAGGAGACTTTCTCATTCCTCCCTTTCTGTCACCTCCAACATCCAACTTATCATCAGGTCTTACTGGCTCTAACTCAAAACATTGCTTTCATTGATCTAATTCTCTATAGGCCCACTACTACTATCTAAGTCCAAGCCATTATCTTCTCTGATACAGACCACTGCCACAGGCTCATAACTTGTCTTCCCAACTCCACAGTTGCTCCACTGTGAGGCACGCTCTTCTGAGTTACTAGATTGGTCCCAGCAGACCATGTCACTCCCATACACAAACCCAGCTCCCAACAAGTGTCCATTGCATGCAAGATAAAATCCAAACCACTTATAAAGCCCATTGTCTCCAACCCCTGCCTTCCCCTCTGAACTCCCCTTCTACACCTGCCCTCATTCACTGGATGGCAGCCATCTTCCTTTTCCTCTAATATATCAAGCTCACTCCCACTTTAGATTGTTGCATATCTGAAATATTCTGGTTATTTCAAATCTTAGGTGAAATATCACTGCCTCAGAATATCTCAAGTGATGACCAATCTCATACCTTTCCCACTACGTTGTTGTATTTTAATCATGGTACTTATCTTCATTAAGTTTTTTGGGTTTGTTTTTCTTCCTTTTTTGTTTGTTTGTTTTCAGGGCTGCACCTGCAGCATATCAAAGTTTCCAGGCCAGTGGTCAAATTAGAGCTGCAGCTGCGGGGCCTATACCACAGTTCACTGCAAAGCCGGATCCTTAACCCACTGAGCAGGGCCAGGGATCGAACTCACATCCTCATAGATAATAATCGGGTTCATTACTGCTAAGCCACAATGGGAACTCCTGTTTATATTTTTATCATCTATGAAATGGAAGCCCCACACAAAGTCATCTCTTTTGTTCCTCACTTTATCCCCAGATCCTAGAAGACTGCCTTGCACCTAGAGGAACTTAATGAGTATTTGCTTAATCATTAAATATATTTTAGGATTGCATTTACTCAACCCTACATGAGTTCATTTCAGTGGAGTTCCCTCCTGGTTCAGTGGGTTAAGGATCCAGTATTGTCACTGCTATGGCTCTGGCTATAGCTATGACTCTGGCTGTAGCTTAGCCCGGGAACATTTGCATGCTGCGGGTATGGCCAAAAAAATTTAAAATAATAAAAAATAAAAATAAAATAAACCCATTGTATTTAAAAAAAAAAAAAAAAAGCTTGTCGGTTCTTTCCACAAGAATTTTTCAAGGTCTTATTAAGTGTTAGGTGTGATGCCAGGAGCTAGGGACATGAAGCCTAAAATCTTACCTTTGCACATCTGTGTACACTGTTGACCTACTGGGGACCCTCAGTATATTTTGGTTGATAGTGAATGGTCAATTTATTATGGCCAGATGAGATTACTAAAGAGGATATTAAACATTTTGACAGTTTCTCATATCACTATGGAGACAGAGATTATTCAGATATTTAAAGCACAGATTTGCAACTTGAAAAGATGTTGGGTTGCTAATAATAATATACTAGTATGTTATTACAGTTGACATAATTATTAAGAAAATAGACTTAGCATAGGACATGGTGATGGTCACATGGTTGAGCCCACTGTGGCAGGAAAACAGCTGATGACCAAGAGAAAATCCACTTAGTTGGGTGCCAGTCTGTAGTAGCACTGACCCAAATGCAAGGGCTGAGTCCAGGGTGAGCAACTTGCTGTCTGAGACCAAACATCTTAAAGTACATGCTAGAATGGGCCATATCTGAGCAGTGTCTCTACCAGTTTGCAGGCCGTGATATGGAATCAAGGCCCTTCATCAAGTATTTACAGAGCACCTACAGTGTGCCAGACTCTCTGCTGGGCATGAGAGAAACGGACCTAGCTAGAACATAAAGCTGATAATGCTGAATCATGGTTCATTTATTGAAATCCAATGCTCGGCTCTCTTATCCTTCTAAATTCTTTGAAGACTAATTTCAAGCCACTTTAAAATAATAATTTTACCAATACTAATTCATTTAATCTTTATAAAATTTCTGTGAAGTGGTTAATATTATCCTCCCCATTTTTTTTGTCTTTTTTTTTTTTTTTGCCTTTTCTAGGGCTGCTCCTGTGGCATATGGAGGTTCCCAGGCTAGGGGTCGAATCGGAGCTGTAGCCACCAGCCTACAACAGAGCCACAGCAACGTGGGATCCAAGCCGTGTCTGCGACCTACACCACGGCTCACAGAAACACTGGATCCTTAACGCACTGAGCAAGGCAGGGATCGAACCCACAACCTCATGGTTCCTAGTCAGATTCGTTAACCACTGAGCCACGATGGGAACTCCTTATCCTCCCCATTTAAAAAATTCAGGGGAGCTCCTGTCGTGGCACAGCAGAAAGGAATCTGACTAGGAACCATGAGGTTGCAGGTTCAACCCCTGGCCTCGCTCAGTGGGTTACGGATCTGGTGTTACCATGAGCTGTGGCATAGGCCAGCAGCTGCCACTCTAACTAGACCCCTAGCCTGAGAACCTCCATATGCCATGGGTGTGGCCCTAAAAAGAGAAAAGACAGAAAAAATAAATAAATAAAAAATTCAGGAAGTCGAAATACAGAAAGATAAAATGACTAGCCCAAGGTAAAACAGCTGGGAAGTCGTAAGTCTTATTAATACCAGCAGCATCAGCATTTGCCTCACTGTCCTGTCTCTGCTTGAGCAACCAAAGTCTGCACCTCACCCTGGATCTGACCTGGTTCCTCTTTTTTTGTTTGTTTGTTTTTGTTTTAGAAAGTTGTTTTTTATTTTGCTATTACATTGTTTTATTTTTTAACATCTATATATATTAGTTTGGTAACATGTAAAAAGTTCATTCATTCTTATTATGGCCAAGCTTTGAATAAAGTTTCCTTGCAAATTTGTTTTTATTTCTTTTATTTTAAATTGACTTTTATTTTTTCATTATAGCTGGTTTACACTGTTCTATTTTCTACTGTATAGCAAGGTGACCCAGTCACACATACATATATACATTCTTTTTCTCACATTATCCTCCTTCATGCTCCACCACAAGTGACTAGATATAGTTCCCAGTGCTATACAGCAGAATCTCATTGCTTATCCACTCCAAATGCAGTAGTTTGTATCTGTTAACCCCAGATTCCCAGTCCATCCCACTCCCTCTCCCTACCCCTTGTCAACCACAAGTCTGTTCTCCAAGTCTATGATTTTCTTTTCTGTGGAAAGATTCATTTGTGCTGTATGTTAGACTCCAGATATAAGTGATATCATATTGTATTTGTCTTTCTCTTTCTGACTTACTTCATATAGTTTGAAAACCTCTAGTTCCATCCATGTTGCTACAAAGGCATTATTTTGTTCTTTTTATGGCTGAGTAGTACTCTATTTTGTGTGTGTGTGTGTGTATACATATATATATATATATATATATATATATATATATATATATATAAAACATCTTCTTAATCCACTCATCTGTCAATGGACATTTAGGTTGTTTCTATGTCTTGGCTATTGTGAATAGTGTTGCAGTGAACATATGGGTGGATGTGTCTTTTTCAAGGAAAGTTTTTCCAGATATATGCCTAAGAGTGGAATTGCTGGGTCATATATGTTTAGTTTCTGAGGTACCTCCATACTATTTACCATAGTTGTTGTACCAATTTACATTCTTTCCAACAGTGCTAGAGGATTCCCTTTTCTCCACAGCCTCTCCAGCATTTGTTATCTGTGGACTTAATCAATGATGGCCATTCTGACTGGTGTGAGGTGGTACCTCATAGTAGTTTTGATTTGCATTTCTCTGATAATCAGTGTTTTTGAACATTTTTTCATGTGCTTGTTTGCCATCTGTACCTCATCTTTGGAGAAATGTCTATTCAGGTCATTAGCCCATTTTTCCACTGGGTTGTTGGCTTTTTTGCTGTTGAGGTGTATAAATTGTTTGTAAATTTTAGAGATTAAGCCCTTGTCAGTTGCATCATTTGAAACTATTTTCTCCCATTCTGTGAGTTGTCTTTTTGTTTTCTTTTTGGTTTCCTTTGCTGTGCAAAAGCTTGTCAGTTTGATTAGGTCCCATTGGTTTATTTTCGCTTTTATTTCTCTTGCTTTGGGAGACTGACCAGAGAAAATATTTGTAAGGCTAATGTCAGAGAATGTTTTGCTTGTGTTATCTTCCGGGAGTGTGATGGTATCTTGTCTTATATTTAAGACTTTCAGCCATTTTTAGTTTATTTTGGTGCATAGTGTGAAGGTGTGTTCTAGTTTTATTGATTTACATGCAGCTGTCCAGGTTTCCCAGCACTATTTGCTGAAAAGACTGTCTTTTTTCCATTTTATGTTCTTGCCTCCTTTGTCAAAGATTCATTGACCATAGGTGTCTGGGTTTATTTCTGGGTTCTCTATTCTGTTCCATTGGTCTGTATGTCTGTTTTGGTTCCAATACCACACTGTCTTGATGACTGTGGCTTTGTAATATTACCTGCAGTCTGGGAGAGGTATGCCTCCTGCTTGGTTTTTGTTCCTTGGTGTTGCTTTGGCATTTCTGGGTCTTTTGTGGTTCCATATAAATTTTTGGATTGTTTGTTCTAGTTCTGTGAAAAATGTCCTGAGTCATTTGATAGGGATTGCACTGAATCTGTAAATTGCTTTGTGTAGTATGGCCATTTTTACAATATTAATTTTTTCAACCCAGGAGCATGGAATAGTTTTCTATTTCTTTGAATCCTCATTAATTTCCTTTATTATTGTGTTATAGTCCTTAGCATATGTCTTTCACCTCCTTAGTCAGGATTATTCCCAGATATTTAATTTTGTGGGGTGCAATTTTAAAAGGTATTATATTTTTTATTCCTTTTCTAATATTTCATTGTTAGTATTCAGAAATGTGACCAATTTCTGAATGTTAATCTTATACCCTGCTACTTTGCTGAATTCGTTGATCAGTTCCAGTAGTTTTTGGGTTGAGTCCTCAGGGTTTTCTATATATAGTATCATGTCATCTGCATACAATGACAGTTTTACCTCTTCTCTTCCTATTTGGATACCTTTTATTTCTTTTGTTGGTCTGATTGCTGTGGCTAGGACTTCCAATACTATATCAAATAAAAGTGGCGAGAGTGGGCATCCTTGTCTTTTTCCAGATTTTCGTGGGAAGTCTTTCAGCTTTCCTCTATTGAGTATTATATTTGCTATGGGTTTGTCATAAATGGATTTTATTATGTGAAGTTATGTTCTCTCTATACCCACTTTGGTAAGAGTTTTTATCATGAATGGATATTGGATTTTGTCAAATGCTTTTTCTGTATCTATTGAGATGATCATGTGGTTTTTGACTTTTCTTTTGTTAATGTGGTGTATGACATTGATTAATTTGCGTATGTTGAAGCATCCTTGTGAAAGTGGGTTGAATCCCACTTGGTCGTGGTATATGATATTTTTTATTGGTCTGACTTCTCTTGAAGTTGATTTCTTTGACTTGGTATCCTTCCAACTTTTCCTCTGCTTATTGCATTTTTTACCATTTCAGTCCTCCCTTGCCCTAGGAATCTGAACCAACTCTTTTCTCTTATTTGTGTACAGTAATACCCCCTAACTGCCAATACCAGATTTCTCTGACAACACCTGTTCGTGTGCCATAAAGACTATTCAAATGGGCTGGTTGTTTTGGATTTAGAAATTCAGCAGAAAACTGGGATACTGTGTTTCTCACATAGACATCTTGCAAAATGCATTCATAGATAGGGGAAATGAAGACGGCCCTACAAGCACAGACAAGTATTTTGAATCTTCACAAATAAGCTGCAATATAAATGCAAGTCTATTATCTTTTCCAATAACTTAATTTGCCAAAGGAACACAAACAATAAAAAACAGAGGTGAGGGCAGTGCTGCAAATAGCATACATGAAAACGTGGGCCACTTCTGGGGAAACTGTAATTGTCATTTTCAATTTTTTAACACTCGTCTACCCTATTGCCCTCCAGCCTTTTTAATAAGGCATTTCTGGATATATGTGGGTAGGTGTGTTTTCTTTTTATATCTGAAGGAAATGGCTCTGTACAATTGTGTTTGTTATAAATGGGAAAGTTAGTTGGCAAGTGATTACGAACTCCACAATGAGTCATAAATATTAAATTTCTCTTAGATCATTTGGCACTCTGCAATGTTGTTTCCCAGATACCATGCATATAACCCCATGTCTTAATGACTTAGAAATTGAGGTTAAGACCACAGTGACAGTTTATCCCTAGGTCTTCCTGGATTATATAACCTCTCACTTTCCAAGGGGTAAGCACTCGGAGAACCCCCTTTTCCCTTTATTATGTTTTGCTGAGAGTCCCAAAATAGGGGATATATAGGTTCCCATGCAATTTTCCCTATTGCCTGAACCTCTGCTGTTCTTACATTCCAGCCAAGCTCTGGCCACTTCTCTGATATGGTTTCTAATCACTTGGCCGAGAGTGCTTCCTGTGCTCTCCTGGGCTACTTATGAGGAATCCCTGACCCAACCTTTATTGCCATGCCTTTGCATCATGTACTGTCACTGCTACTGCCACCCAGACCTCTGTAACTGCCTGGCTGTGACTCTCTATCACCAAATGTCACCTGCCCTGATTCTCTATGCTACCAAAACTGTCAGACCACTCATACAGTGTCCCTGATCTTCTTTTTCACCTCTGTGACCCGTATCTCCAGGTGATGGGGGAAACGATTTGCTGGTTTATGTCTTTAAGTTTGGAAAGTAACAGAGAGGATTCTTTTAGTACCTTTCTATGGGCACCCTAATGTTGAGTTCTAGTTGTTTTATTTTGCATCCTTCTCCTACCTGAAACACTTAGGTAACCCCGAGGTACAGGGTCATTGGTTCAAACATGACATTACTCCGTACCTTGAACCAGGGCCTTCCTCAGTTTATGCCCTATTGCTGAGTCTGATGCAACCTGTAATCTGCCACCCTGCCACCTTCTCCAAGGCATCCAGTGTACTTGTCTATGTCTGAACTCTAATAGCAAAGAATACCCAAGCATTTCCTTGCACTTCAAGGAGATGTCACACCATTTAGCACTGCATCACCTCCATTTACCAACTTGTGACTGGGTAAATTGAGAATGCACAGGGCAAGAAATGGCTTTGATAGTAGGGACAAGGAAGGCTGGATTTGGAGTGGGGAAGGCGGAGCTGAAAGCCCAGACAAAAAAAGAAAGTCAGTGCTTACTCCACCAGCCCACTGAGGATAGTGGAAGAAAAAACTAGACTGGAAATTAAAGCAAACATAAAACTGAAGGGCTAGACCATGGTAAGTCAAAATCTTGGAAAGCCAAAAGAATATATGGCCCAAGTGCAAAACGAACTGGAGAGCCAAAGTCAACTCACATGGTTGCATGGAGGATACATCACAAAAGACAAAATAATCCACAAACACGAGCAGCAGGATAAGAACAGCAACAGCAGCAGCAGGGAGGGATCTGGAGACCAAGGCATCCTTCTTTCTCAGACTAACCATCTCTACTCTCCAGTTTAGTTGCAAGCTATTCTCAAGCAAATCTGGCCTGAAGACCTGAGTGGAAAGTTATCAGAAGACAGCAAAGGGCAGGAGAAAGGCAGACATTTAAAAGGTAATTTCTTTAGAATAACCATGAAAAAAAATGAAAAAAAAAAAAGGAGGGGTGTTCCCATTATGATGCAGTGGAAACGAATCCAACTAGGAACCATGAAGCTGAGGGTTCGATTCCTGGCCTTGCTTGGTGGGTTAAGGATCTGGCATTGCTGTGAACTGTGGTGTAGGTCACAGATGCGGCTCAGATCCTGCATTGCCGTGGGTGTGGCATAGGCTGGCAGCAGTAGCTCCGATTCAACCCCAACCTGGGAACCTCCATATGCTGAGGATGCGGCCCTAAAAAGCAAAATAAAATAAAATAAAATAAAATAAAATAAAATAACCATGTTAGCAAGGAAGATAGATAACTTTGTGTGTGCACATTACAGAAACTCCACAAGCTCATGAGATTAGGTTCTGAAGTTCCTTATCCCAGAGACTTGCTAAGCCATCCCTAGGTCTGCTTGTTTACACATCCAAAGGGATGACACACATGCGACCACTGATACTCTGTTGTTGGCGGACAGATTAGATACACTTTTTCCCTGGGCTGCCTCCATAAAATTCTGAAGTTGAAAATCCCTAAATAGACAAGCTTCTTTGTGAGCAAAAGCAGAAAGCGAATGGACAAAAACCTTGCATGGA
This sequence comes from Phacochoerus africanus, assembly GCF_016906955.1. NCBI lineage: Eukaryota > Metazoa > Chordata > Mammalia > Artiodactyla > Suidae > Phacochoerus > Phacochoerus africanus. Next base: position 230,831,062 of record NC_062545.1, read on the forward strand.
ATGTGAGTAATGTGGGCATATGGGTCTTCTTTTCCTTCTCAAGCTCCCATGTTCCCAAGCCACTGTTGTTCAGTCCTCTATATGCTAATTAAATTCCACAAACCTTGACTGAAGCTTCTTTGAGAGCCCTGCACTGTGCTAAGCAGCAGAAGAGATAAAGAAAAAAGTAAATCCCTACTTTCAAAGATCTTTTAATTTAGTGGAGAGATTAGTCAAATAAATACAAATAATTATATCTTCCAAAATTACAGGTACCCCAGTAGGATACAGAGTCTTGAAAGATGATTTGGTTTGCCAATTTGAGGAAAGATCTGTGAAAGCCTTTAAGCAATACACTAGAAATGCATGGTACAGAGGCTTTGGATAAAGATGGCTGATTGAATTCATGCATTTAATTTCACTCCGTCTAAAGATGCAAAAAGAGATTTTTTTAAGGCATACACCCACAAAACCCAAGGAGCACTAAAGAGGAAATGACAGTCACAAAACTTTGGAATCTAGAAAGCAGATAAGCTAAGAATGCAAAATCCTAGGCTGGCAGGGGGAAAGTCAAAAAGAAAGCTGAATTATTCCACAGAATCACCATAGTCTCCAGAACTGATCACTTCAAGTATCTCTAGAAATAAGCCTTACTTATTGGCTGTGCACAAGCCAGGAAAAGCCAGTTTAAGAAGGTAAGGTCCTGGGAGTTCCCGTCGTGGCGCAGTGGTTAACGAATCCAACTAGGAACCATGAGGTTGAGGGTTCGGTCCCTGCCCTTGCTCAGTGGGTTAACGATCTGGCGTTGCCGTGAGCTGTGGTGTAGGTTGCAGACGCGGCTCGGATCCCGCGTTGCTATGGCTCTGGCGTAGGCCGGTGGCTACAGCTCCGATTGGACCCCTAGCCTGGGAACCTCCATATGCCGCGGGAGTGGCCCAAGAAATAGCAACAACAACAACAACAACAATAACAACAAAAAGACCAAAAAAAAAAAAAAAGAAGGTAAGGTCCTGATCCCTTCCCCTACTCTCTATATATACAATCAAGTACTACCCCTCTTCCTAGTGATCAAAAACCAGAAAGTTTCTAATTGGGGGTATCAGAGGTGGTCAAGGGTGAAAGTATAACATAGAAATAGGAGAAAAAAATGAACACTGTATTAAAAAATCGAACCCTCTTCCCTCAGTTAATTTCCAGAACACTCTTAGAGAGATTGGGTCCCACAGGCTACCACTGAGGCACTGAAGAGCTTTTCTGTGAAATCTTTCCAGACCAAAGGAAATTATCTGAAAAGAGTGACAGAGTATCTCTCTAGCCCTATCCCCATACAAGGAGGGTCACACCCATGCCCAGAGGGTCCAGCCAGCTTTACAGTCCCTCATTCTGAAAATACATGTACTCCTAGGTCTTTGCCCAAGAGAAATGGAAACACATGTTCTCACAAATACTTGTACATGGATGTTCATAGAAACATTAGTCACAATAGGCAAAAAGGGATGGCCCGAATAGCCATCAAAGGATAAATGGATAAATAAAAGGTGGTACCTCCATACACTGGAATATTATTCAGCAATAAATAGGAATGAAGTACTGATCCATATCAATGTGGACAAACCTTGAAAACAATATGCAAAGTGAGAGAAGCCAGTCACAAAAGGCCACATATTGAAAAATTCCAGTTACGTGAAATGTCCCAAAGAGATAAATCTGTAGAAACAAAGTAGACTAGAGGTTTCCAGGGACTAGAGGGAGATGGGAATAGGGAGTGATTGCTAATGGGTACAGGGTTTCTTCCTGAGGTGATGTAAATGTTCTATTATTTGATTTGGGTTGGCTGGTTTGTTTGCTTGTTTGTTTGTTTTATCTTCTTAGGGCTACTCCCACAACATATGGAATTTCCCAGGCCAGCGATCAAATCAGCTGCAGCTGCCAGCCTACACCACAGCCACAGCAAAGAAGGTCTGCAACCTACACCATAGCTCATGGCAATGCCAGATCCTTAACCCACTGAGCAAGGCTAGTATTGAATCCATGTCCTTATAGATACTATTCGGGTTCATTACCACTGAGCCACAACGGGAACTCCTGTTCTATTATTTGATAGTGAGGATGATTGTACAACTCTGTGAATATTCTAAAAACCACTGAATTGTACCCTTTAGAATGGTACATTTTATGGCGTGAGAATTATCTTAATAAACGTGATGTAAAATGTGTGGATACTAATTCACCAGACATCTGAGAAAGGGTGTAACACAGCACTGTCCATTAGAAATATAATCCAAGGAGTTCCCATTATGGCTCAGCAGTAACAAAACTGACTAGTATCCATGAGGATGCACATTCTCTCCCTGGCCCCACTTAGTGGGTTGGGATCCAGCATTGCCGAGAGCTGTGGTTTAAGTCACAGACAAGGCTCAGATCCTGCGTTGCTGTGGCTGTGGTATAGACCAGCAGCTGCAGCAATGATTCGACCTCTGGTAACTTGCATATGCCACAGGTGAGACCAAAAAGCAAAAAGAAAAAAGAAAAAAATATAATCCAAGCCACATATGTACTTTTAATTTCTCTAGCAGCTGCATTAAAATAAGTGAAATTTAATTTTAGTATTATACTTTATTGTAATATATCTCTAAAATTATCATCTTAACATAAAGAAATATACAAATATTATTGGCATATTTTACATCCTCTCTTTCATTCTAATTTCTCAAAAACCAGAGTATATTTTATGCAAGCAGTTCATTTGAACTAACCATATTTCACTTACTCAATAGTCTATATGTCTAGTGGCTACTGTATTCGGGAACATGGGTCTAAAATGAATGACATAGACCAAAATAAATAAAAACAGAGGAAAATAAAATCCAAATTTTTTAGAGAAAACAAACTACAGAGAGAAGAAATTTTTTAGAAATAAGCTATAGTTAACATGCTTAGGGAGTAAGGGAAGATTTGGACTCATGAAACAAGAACAGAATACTTTTTTAAAAAAAGAACAGGAGGACCCCCCAAAAAATACTATTAGACATTAAAATTATGATAGCAGAAATTAAAAATGAAATGGAGGTTACTTAAAGATAAAATTAACGAGTTCCTGTTGTTGTCCAGTAGGTTAAGAACCCAACTAATGTCCATGAGGATGTGGGTTTGTTCCCTGGCCTTGCTCATTGAGTTAAGGATCTGGTGTTGCCTTGAGCTGCTGTGTAGGTTACAGATGTGGCTTGGATCTGGCATTGTTGTGGCTGTAGCGTAGGCTGGCAACAGCAGCTCCAGTTTGACCCCTACCTGGGGAAATTCCATTTGCTGAGGGTGTAGCTGTAAAAGGAAAAAAAAAAAAGATAAAATTAAAGGAAATTTCCCTTAGAATAGAGCAAAAGTACAAAGAGCTAGAAAAAAAATAAGAAAAGTAGAAAACTAGTCATGGAGAAGGGAGAAAATAATCAAAGTACAAAGAGCTAGAAAATTAGAAAAAAAATAAGAAAAGTAGAAAACTAGTCATGGAGAAGGGAGAAAATAATCAAAGGAGAAATTCAAAACTATTTCCAAGAACCAAAGCGCCATTTCCTGATTGAAAGGATCCACATGAGTGCCCAGAAGGATAGACCAAAGTATACTCACGGAGAGGCACAGCAGTTTTGAAACTCAGAATACTTGAAATTTAGAATTTCAGAATCCATTGAAATGAAGAGGAGCAACTACATGCTTCCAAAAAGATAAAATATAGGTCAGACACAAAGGACCAGGACTTCAAATGGCTTTGGGACTTCTCAACAGTGACACTGGAAGCTAGGAGACAGTGAATGAATGCCTTAGAGCTAGGAGGAAGAATGATTTTTGACCCAAAATTCTCTACATAATCATTGTATTTATTTGTTGAGAATGATGGTAAACTGACATTTCCAGACACATAATGTTTCAAAAAGCTTCTTTTTCCATCAGGCATCTGAAAGATGAGTGCTATCTAAATGAGTTAGAAAATCAAATTCATGCATCTGCATGCAAACACAGGAAAGGAAGACTTGAAATTCAGCGAGCAGGGTAAGGAGAAGGAGGTTAAGAAACATCCGAGAATAACAGATGTAGATGAGACAAAGAGAGAAACCCGTCCAGATTTAAGCAGGGGAGAAGGTCCCAGGAAAGCCTTCCTCAAGGTGAAACTGGTAAAATAACCAGTATGTCTGAATGTCTTGAGATGCGATTTGAAGAACCGGTGGAGAGTTTGGGATGAATTAGTGATAAATAAAAAATAATGATAATAACAAAAAAGATGATTATAACCCTGGACTTTGTCTCTTCCCCACCCCTGCAAAAATGTGATATGAATTAGAACACAGCTAAAATAAGAGTGGCCATGAGAGGAGTTCCTATTGTGGTTCAGCGTTAACAAACCTGACTAGTATCCATGAGGATTTGGGTTCATTCCCTGGCCTTGCTCAGTGAATTAAGCCTCCTGTGTTGCCATAAGCTGTGGTTCAGTTCACAGATGTGGCTCAGATACTACATTACTGTGGTTGTGCTATAGGTCAGCGGCTATAGCTCCAATTCAACCCCTAGCCTGGAAACTTCCATATGCTGCAGATTTGGCTCCAAAAAAGCAAAAAAAAAAAAAAAGCGGCCATGAGATTTTGATTATTGCAGCTGGGCACTGGTTACCTAAGGTTTACCATGCTGTTGTTTACATCAAAATTTATTTAATATTAGGTACACAGAAAAAAAATAGTTTTGGCATATAAAACTTAAGCATGGCTCAGATGTCAAACATTGGTTAAACATAATAATGTTAGCACTGGCTATTGATATGACCATAATTATGATATCACTATATTGGGAGGAGGAGAAAATGGAAAGTGTGGGGAGTGGCTTATAGATAGAAGTTAATTTTTAATCTTCCCTTGTGGGGACAGTGGGTGTGGGTTAGCTTCAGCCATTTGTCTTCAAACCTCAATTTGCATAATGTCATTTGCTTAATTGTTTCTTGATCTATTTGATGCTATTCACCTGAAAACAGTGCCTCTCTCTCTCCTCCGATTTTTCTCTCTTCCGCCAGACTAACACCTTCCATGACCTTAGCTCTCATCTTATGGGTTCTAAATCAGGAATGATTCAATACTACAGTCATCCTTAAAAATATATACATGAACAAGTTTTACGTTATTTATTGGAAATTTTAAGCATTCCTTTATTTCCTCTTTGGATTTATCAAATTTTCATTCTACTTCCTTGACATAATTTTATGTAAATGTAATATAATGGCATAGTTTTATATAAATATAATGACAATTATTATTTGTAAATAGTTGATGTAAAAAAACACTTATATTTTACAAATTTTAATGACTAACATGTAGGAAGTAGAATTTTAGTGAAAGTTCCTTCCAATGAGATAAATTGGACCATTTTTTTCTTAATTAGTACATGTTTCTATGGATGAAAATGGCTTATTGACAAAATAAAATAGGGTCAACACTGATTTTTTCTTTTTTTTTTTTTTTGGTCTTTTTAGGGCCATGCCCTTGGCATTTGGAGGTTCCCAGGCTAGGGGTTGCATCCGAACTGTAGCTGCCTACACCACAGCCCCAGGAACATAGGATCCGAGCCACATCTGCAACACTCCTTAACTCACTGAGCATGGCCAGAGATCAAACCTGCAACCTCATGGTTCCTAGTCGGATTTGTTAACCACTGTGCCACGACAGGAACTCCTGAGTCATTTACTTTTTATAGTTCAGGAAATATAGTCTTTATCCAAATTTAGAAAATTACTATTAATTATGTCTGTTACTCTTCAGTTTAAAATAATCCTTCTTTTTTTTTTTTTTTTTTTTTGGTTTTCATGTCTTTTCAGGGCTGTACCCGCAGCATGTGGAGGTTCCCAGGCTAGGGGTCTGATCGGAGCTATAGCTGCCAGCCTATGCCACAGTCACAACAATGCAGGATCTGAGCTTCATCTGTGACCTACACCACAGCTCACAGCAATGCTGGATCCTTGAGCAAGGTCAGGGATGGAAACTGCAACCTCATAGTTCCTAGTCGGATTCGTTTCTGCTGAGCCATGACAGAGGCTCCAAAATCATCATGTTTACTTCAGAAAGAATTGAGAAAGAGCAGAATATTGTGAACCTTAGTATACTTTACAGTTGCATTATTTTCTGATAAAATACTTTAATCTCGAGCTTTAAACATGCCTTCATCAAAACCCTGGAGCTACAGATTTTGCATATTCAGGTTATGAGAATCCTCTGCCATACAGCTTAGGAAGGCTGACTTTTATTTTCCACCCATCAGCCATATAAAATTTATTTTTCATCAGAAAAACTCTTATTCTATTTTTTAATTGCAATAAGCATATTATTATGTACTTCAGGGAATATGCTTTTTAAAATACAAAATAATAGATCATATCTTGCAAAATACATCTCTAAAATTATTCATGATTAAATTATTATAGATCTAATGTAATTAAAACATCCAGGAGTTCCCATTGTGGCTCAGTGGTTAACGAACCCCACTAGCAATGATAAGGTTTCGGATTCTACCCCTGGCATCACTCAGTGGGTTAAGGATCTGGCGTTGCTGTGAGCTGTGGTGTATGTCACAGACCCGGGCTCAGATCCCGCATTGCTGTGGCTGTGGCATAGGCCGGCAGCTACAACTCCCATTGGACCCCTGTCCTGGAACCTCCATATGCTGCAGGTGCGGCCCTAAAAAGACAAGAGACAAAAAAAAAAAAAAAAAAAATCCATTCTAGGAGTTCCCATCATGGCTCAGCAGAAATGATTCTGACTAGTATCCATGAGGACACAGGTTCAATCCCTGGCCTGGTCAGTGGGTTAAGGATCCGGCTTCGCTGCGGCTGTGGCGTAGGCCTGCAGCTGTAGCTCTGATTCAACCCCTAGCCTGGAAACCTCCATATGCCTCAGGTGTGGCCCTACAAAGACCAAAAAAAAAAAAAAAAAAGAAAAAAAATCCATTCTATAATAAGTTTTGAAAATAAGTCTATATTCTATTACTCATTTTCTACCTAGTAAGAATGTAAAATGTTCCTAAAAAATTGTGTTCTTTATGAGGCAAAAAGCATGATTAAAAATTCATGAAACTCAATAAATATATTTTGATGCTTGGCTTTTAGGAGTAATGAGAATTACATTTTAAAAATCAGAATTAATTCTATTTATTCATTAGACATTATAACCAAACCTTACTTATGTACATAATGAAAAAGTAAATACTGCTATGGAGTTCCCATAATGGCGCAGCTGAAACGAGTCCGACTAGGAACCAGGAGGTTTCCGGTTCGATCCCCGGCCTTGCTCAGTGGGTTGAGGATCCAGCGCTGCTATGAGTTGTGGTGTAGGTCACAGACACAGCTCGGATCCTGAACTGCTGTGGCTCTGGTGTAGGCTGGCAGCTGTAGATCCTATGAGACCCCTAGCCTGGGAATCTCCATATGCCTCGAGGGTGGTCCTAAAAAAGAAAAAGAAAAAAAGTATATCCTGCTAAAATTTAGATAGTTGCTTAGCATTTTTAAAATAAGAAATGGAAATACTAAATATTTTACGGGATAAAATAAAAGGAGGATACTATATTTTAAGCAAACATTTCAAAACATTTTTTTGATAAAATAACACATCAGAATTTTAAAGTAGTTACACAAAAGTTTCATCTGAGGGTTTTACCTACTATATCTTGAAAATTTGGATAGTACTGGGAAATATCCTTGTTACATTTAAAAGAATCTGTTACACCATTCCATACCACTTCAGCTGTTGGAAGGTGCTTTTTGTTCTCAGCTAATTATATATCTCTAAGAATAAGTATGCAGAGTAGCTGAAGTGAACTTGTATTTTGATATTTTTTAAAGCTGTTTGTACTGTTCAATATTTTCTACAGCCTTGCTTTTCTTTTGTGGAACCTTGCCTCAGAGTTACAAAGTCTCAATAATCAGGGCTTAAATAAATTTATCATTACCACTACCTCGATACTCTAACACATTTCTGAATTCTGAATATGCCAACAAGGACAAACATACCCATTTTACAAGAACAAGTTTCACTCTTAACAGCAACACAGTAAGTTTAAGACAGGATGTCCTACCAGGTGATGGAGACTTGATCCATCATTTAAAAGCCTGCTCCTTTAGCTGGTGCACCTGATTTCCACACACCAGGAAAGATTTTTGGACGAATGAGAAGAAATGCCTTTGTTTTGTCAACTGGGAGAAAAGCTGTTATGAACTCGGTTTCAGCTACTGAAATTTTGATAAAGTTTATATATGGATGTTGAGAACTTAAAACTGAACATCTGAATCTGTACCTGCAGAATCCTTGAAAAATATTTGTGTACCCCAATTTGAGGGCTGTTGGTCTGGCCCATTTTCTCCTTCCAGTGTTTAGATTCAGCTAATGTAGATTTTGCAGTTTATATGATATGTGGCATACTTATTAACTTGCCTGAGGTTTCCCCAATGAAATGTCTATTCCTTTTTTTTAAATCTTTTATCTTTTTTAGGGCCACACCTACCGTATATGGAGGTTCCCAGGCTAGGGGTCTAATCGGAGCCGTAGATGCTGGCCTACGCCACAGCCACAGCAATGCCAGATCCGAGCCACGTCTGTGACCTACACCACAGCCACAGCAATGCCAGATCCTTAACCCAGTGAGCAAGGCCAGGGATCGAACCTGTATCCTCATGGATACTAGACAGGTTCGTCGACCACCGAGCCACTACGGGAACTCCGAAATCTCTATTCCAGAGGAAACCTGGAAGCTTTGGCTCCAGAAAAGAAAGGAACGGCTGGGCTTTTGGACTTGGTCTAATATTTCTTCAAAGACCTGCTCCAGTCATCTCTGCTCTGGTACGGGAAAGGGTGGGCCTTTTAAACGCCTTTGGTCACAGTCACTTCCTGATTAGTTCATGTGCTGCAAAACTGCCCATTGTGAAGCACCAGGATAACACTTCCCTTGTAACACAATTAGCAAGCCCTCCAGGGAGGTCATTGCAATGTGTTAACCTCATCTTGCTCACTATTGTGTGGACTTCATTTACATCCTCAGAAAACATTATTTTTTAAATGTTAGTATAAGTGGTTTTAATTATTTTGTTGCCTTAATCATAATGGCCAAACAATCAGAATTTTGTTAAAGAATATGAAACATTCTATTTTTTATGTCTTTAACTTTAAAATGGGACATTCAACCTGTTTCTATTCATTCATTCATTCAGCAAATATTTATTCAATATTTATGTGCCAGGCACTTATAGTAAGTGATGTGGATGCAAAGGTGAAAAAAAAGATTTAGCAACTATAGAGATGGAGAATAGAGGAGTAATTGCTAGAGGACAGGGACCAGAGTGAGGGGGTGTGTGACCCTGTAAAAGGGTAGCACAAGGGAGCTCCTTTCTGGTAATAGAAGAGTTCTGAGTCCAGAGGTAGATAGAAAACAGAAGTCAACACATTTCTTTCTTTTTTTTTTTTTTTTGCTTTTTAGGGCTGCACCCTCAACATATGGAGGTTCCCAGACTAGAGGTCCAATCAGAGCTGTAGCTGCTGGCCTATGCCACAGCCACAGCAAAGCAGGATTCAAGCTGCATCTGCAAACTACACCATAGCTCATGGCAATGCCAGATCCTTGACGCATTGATCGGGGCCAGGGATCAAACTAAAACACCATGTTCCTAGTCAGATTTGTTTCTGCTGTGCCAGACGAGAAAGCCAACAAAATTCTTCTTAAAGGGCCAGAATGTAATATTGACTGGAGGAACAGTCAATATTAGCAAGAGAAATTGTTTATCCTCTAGATGGTTCACTTTGAAAAATCTGAAGGACTTTTACAGCTATGACAGAACCTCCAGATCTGAACCTACTATCCTAGGATGGAGCTGGAGTCCCAGGCAAGAGAGCAAAAGAGTAAGTCTAATAGGAACACAAAGGAGAAAGAAAAGAAGGGAGACCAGAAAGAGAGTGATTCCTACATGTTCGGGCAGAATTGGACTCAGAATAGACTAACATGATAGAAAAGCAATGATTTATATTAGAGTAGGCAAAGTATGGCCCAGGGGCAAATCTGGCCCACAGTATGATTTTGTAAAATTTTATTGGAACACATGTACTGTCAATGGCTGTATTAGCGCCACAAAAGCAGAGTTAAGTACAGCTGGCCCTCAGGTATGCATAAGTTCTACATCCTTGGCTTCAAAAAAACATTGAATTGAAAATATTACAGAATGGAGTTCCTATCATGGTGCAGCGGAAACAAATCCAACTAGGAACTATGAGGTTGTGGGTTCGATCCCTGGCCTCTTTCAGTGGGTTAAGGATCTGGCAGTGAGCTGTGGTATAGGTGGCAGATGCAGCTTGATTCCCTCATTGCTGTGGCTGTGGCGTAGGCTGGCAGTTCTAGCTCCAATCTGACCCCTAGCCTGGGAACTTCCATATGCCACAGGTTCAGCCCTAAAAAAAAAAGAAAATATTACAGAAAATCCAGAAAGTTCTGAGAAACAAAATTTGAATTTTCTGTGCACCCATAGCATTTACATTTTATTAGATACTGTAATCCAGAGATGATAAAGTATTCAGGAGGATATGCTTAGGTTACATGCAAACACTAAACCATTACCAAAAAATTTTAACTGAATTCTAGCTTATTTTCAATGTTATGTTAGTTTCTGGTGTACAGCAAAGTAATTCAGTTATATATATGTGTGTGTGTGTATATATATATACACACACACACACATATATATATATACATATATATATATATACACACACACACACACACAATATATATATATACACACACATATATATACATACACATATGTATATTCTTTTTCATGTTCTCTTCCATTATGGTTTATTTTAGAATATTGAATATAGTTCCCTCTGCTATACAATAGGACCTTGTTGTTTTTCCATTCTATATATGAGTCTGTGTCTGCTAATCTCAAACTCCCAATCCAATCCCCTCCTCCCCATTGAGTCTCTTTCTGTTTGGTAGACAACTTCATGTCATATTTTATGTTCTACATATAAGTGATATATATGGTATTTGTCTTTGTCTGACTTCCTTCACTTAGTATGATAATCTAGAGATCCATACATGGCATTACTTCATTCTTTTAAATGGCTAACATTCCATTGTATATATGTATCACATCTTCTTTACCCAATCCTCTGTTGATGTATATTTAGGTTGCTTTTTTTTAATGATTTTTATTTTTTCTATGATAGTTTGCTTACAGTGTTCTGTCAATTTAATACTATACAGCAAAGTGACCCAGTCACACATACACATATACATTCTTTATCTCACATTATCCTCCTTCATGCTCCATCACAAGTGACTAGATATAGTTCCCAGTGCTAAACAGCAGGATCTCATTGCTTATCCATTCCAAATGCAATAGTTTGTATCTGTTAACTCCAGATTCCCAGTCCATCCCACTCCCTCTCCCTACCCCTTGTCAACCACAAGTCTGTTCTCCAAGTCTATGATTTACTTTTCTGTGGAAGGCTCATTTGTGCCCTATATTAGATTCCAGATATAAGTGATATCATATTGTATTTGTCTTTCTCTTTCTGACTTATTTCACTTAGTATGAGAGTCTCTAGTTCCATCCATGTTGCTGCAAGTGGCATTATTTTGTGTTTTTTATGGCTACATAGTATTCCATTGTGTGTGTTTGTGTGTGTGTATATAAAACATCTTAATGCAATAATCTGTCAATGGACATTTAGGTTGTTTCCATGTCTTGGCTATTGTGACTAGTGCTGCCATGAACATACGAGTGCTTGTATATTTTTCAAGGAAAGTTTTGTCTGGATATATGCCTAAGAGTGGGATTGCTGGGTTATGTTTTAGTTCTATATTTAGTTTTCTGAGGTACTACCATACTATTTTCCATAGTGGTTACACCAATTTACATTCCCACCAACAAACAGTGCAGGAGGATTCCCTTTTCTACACACCCTCTCCAGCATTTGTTATCTGACTGGTGTGAGGTGGTACCTCATAGTAGTTTTGATTTGCATTTCTCTAATAATCAGTGGTGTTGAGCCTTTTTTCATGTGTTTGTTTGCCATCTGTATATCTTCTTTGGAGAAATGTCTTTTCATATTTTTGCCCATTTTTCCATTGTCTTGTTGGGTTTTTTTGCTGAGTTATATAAGTTGTTGGTAAATTTTAGAGATTAAGCCCTTGTCAGTTGCATCATTTGCAACTATTTTCTCCCATTCTGTAAGTTGTCTTTTTATTTTTCTTTTTGGTTTCCTTTGCTGTACAAAAGCTTGTCGGTTTGATTAGGTCCCATTGGTTTATTTTTGCTTTTATTTCTATTGCCTTGGGAGGCTGACCTAAGAAAATATTTGTAAGGTTGATGTCAGAGAATGTCACATCTTCTTTACCCAGTCCTCTGTTGATGTACGTTTAGGTTGCTTACATGTTATACCTATTGTTAATATTACTGCTATGAGAATAGGGCTGCATGTATCTTTTCATATTATAGTTTAGTCCAGATATATGTCCAGGAGTGGAATTGTTGAATCATATGGCAACTCTACATACTCTATTTATATTCCCACCAACAGTGTAGAAGGGTTCTTTTTTCTGCACATCCCCTACATCATTTGTTATTAGTAGTTTGTTGTTGTTATTTGTAGATATTTTTTAATTTTGACCATTCTGACTAGTGTGAAGTAGTACTTCATTATAGTTTTGATTTGCATTTCTTTAATAATTAGTGATACTGAGCATCTTTTCATGTGCCTACTGGCCATCTGTATGTCTTCTTTGGAGAAATGTCTGTGTAGGTCTTCTGCCCATTTTTGATTAGATTGTTTGGGGTTTTTTGCATTGAGTTGTATGAGCTGTCTGTATATTTTGGAGATTAAGCCCTTGTGGGTCACATCATTTGCAAATATTTTCTCCCAATTCATAGGTTGTCTTTTTGTTTCCTTTTCCTTTGCTATGCAAAAGCTTGGAAGTTTGATTAGGCTCTATTTTTTTATTTTCACTTTTATTTCTATTTTTTCTTTCTTTCTTTTTTTTTTTTTTCTTTTTAGGACCACACCTGCAGCACATGGAGGTTCCCAGGCTAGGGTCCAACTGGAGCTACACCTGCTGGCCTATGCCACAGCCACAGCAACACCAGATCCAAACCACGTCTGCGAACTGCACCACAGCTCAGGGCAACACCGGATCCTTAACCCACTGAAAGAGGCCAGGAATCGAACCTGCAACCTCATGGTTCCTAGTTGGATTTGTTTCTGCTGCACTGTGACAGGAACTCTTGCTTTTATTTCTATTGCTCTAGGAGATTGACTTAAGAAGACATAAGTACAATTTATGTCAGAGAATACTTTGACTATGTTTGCTTCCAGGAGTTTTATGGTATCCTGTCTTACATTTAAGTTTTTAAGCCATTTTTTTTTTATTTTCCCACTGTACAGCAAGGGGGTCAGGTTATCCTTACATGTATACATTACATTTACATTTTTTCCCCACCCTTTGTTCTGTTGCAACATGAGTATCTAGACAAAGTTCTCAATGCTACTCAGCAGGATCTCCTTGTAAATCTATTCTAAGTTGTGTCTGATAAGCCCAAGCTCCCAATCCCTCCCACTCCCTCCCCCTCCCATCAGGCAGCCACAAGTCTCTTCTCCAAGTCCATGATTTTCTTTTCTGAGGAGATGTTCATTTGTGCTGGATATTAGATTCCAGTTATAAGTGATATCATATGGTATTTGTCTTTGTCTTTCTGACTCATTTCACTCAGTATGAGATTCTCTAGTTCCATCCATGTTGCTGCAAATGGTATTATGTCATTCTTTTTTATGGCTGAGTAGTATTCCATTGTGTATATATACCACATCTTCTGAATCCAATCATCTGTGGATGGACATTTGGGTTGTTTCCATGTCCTGGCTGTTGCGAATAGCGCTGCATTGAACATGCGGGTGCATGTGTCTCTTTTAAGTAGAGTTTTGTCCGGATAGATGCCCAAGAGTGGGATTGCGGGGTCATATGGAAGTTCTATGTATAGATTTCTAAGGTATCTTTTAAGCCATTTTGAGTTTACTTTTGTGCATGGTGTGAGGATGTGTTCTAACTTCTTTGATTTACATGTGACTGTCCAACTTTCCCAGAACTACTTGCTGAAGAAACTATCTTTTCCTCACTGTATATTCTTGACTCCTTTGTTGAAGATAAATATGGCCAGAGGTGTGTGGGTTTATTTCTAGGCTCTATATTCTGTTCCATTGATCCATATATCCATTTTTGTGCCAATACCACACTGTTTTGTACAGTAGCTTTGTAATATACTAGGCCATTTTATATAAGGGATTTGAGCATCCAAGGATTTTGGTATCTGCAGGGTGTCCTGGACCCAATCCTCCTAGGATAGCAAGGGATCACTGTAGTTGTAACTGAGACAATATGGTCCACAAAGCCTGAAATATTATTATCTATGCTTTAACAAAAAATGTTTTCTTATCTCTGTTTTCCATCAGCTTTGGACCCTGTGGCTTTCTTTCTGTCTTTGAATTTATATGCCCTCTCAGGTGTCAAAAGCATAAGATGGGGATTATATTGAGTTCATCAATACAACTGAGTTCTCCACAGCTGTTTATATAAATTCCATATGAAATAGAGAATGTAAAAACTAATCATACAGTGAAATTGAAAAAAAATTGAGAAAATGTACCCTAAAGCCATATAAAATATAAATACACTCAAAATAAAATACATATCTTTATATACTTGTAGAATAGTAACTGTTGATAATGGTGAGGTTATATATCACTTTCTGATTTTTATATTTCCATATTATTTGGATTTTGTGTAAAGTATGTTACTTAGTAATCAAGGGAGGGAAAGTTCCTGAGAAAATAAACAAATAAGTGTATTAAATGTTGCCCATCCAGGTGGACTCAAACAAGAGATTACTTGTGATTAGTTTATGTGTGAGCAAGTAAAAGGATAGCATAATAAATTAATGACAAATTATGAATGTAGTGTGTTGGGGAAGAGGGGTATCCCAAGGCAGCTGTGTGTGTTGGAGTGGAAGGAAAAGGGAAGAATTGCAAAGAGATTCCATGTTATCAGGAGGCTGGAGGGAGAGAAGCATTTGGTGACTGTAAAGTCACCCAGGGAAAAGTAAAGGAAAATAAATTTCAGATATAAGATATGATATTTACAAATATTTTGAACTATTAGTAATTGTTATATAATACTGAACATGAGTAAAATTTGACAGCTTTAATTATCAGTTTCTGAAATAAAGCTGGCAGCTTATTCATTTTGTCTTCTTTTGTTTCCATGAACTGAACTGGCTTCTGAGACAATATGTACAGCTTTTGATGTAAATAGTAACTTATTCTCTTGACTAACTTATTTTCCTCAATATCTTTCTGAGCAGAGTTTTTTGCAGTGCCCTGAATGGATTATGATTAAAGCCTAGAGAATTATTTCTTAAACTACTATTGACTTTTACGTATGTTGCATTCAATTTTGTTGCCAATCTTAGTAAGCATTTTTTTCCTATAAGAAAACTTTTCCGGAGTTCCTGTCGTGGTGCAGTGGTTAACGAATCCGACTAGGAACCATGAGGTTGCGGGTTCGCTCCCTGCCCTTCCTCAGTGGGTTGACGATCTGGCATTGCCGTGAGCTGTGGTGTAGGTCGCAGACACGGCTCGGATCCCGCGTTGCTGTGGCTCTGGCGTAGGCTGGTGGCTACAGCTCTGATTGGACCCCTAGCCTAGGAACCTCCATATGCCATGGGAGCGGCCCAAGAAATGGCAAAAATTCATGATGTTGATGTCAGAGAGTGTTTTGCCTATGTTTTCTTCTAGGAGTTTGATGGTGTCCTGTCGTATATTTAAGTCTTTCAGCCATTTGGAGTTTATTTTGTGCATGGTGTGAGGGTGTGTTCTAGTTTCATTGCTTTGCATGCAGCTGTCCAGGTTTCCCAGCAATGCTTGCTGAATAGACTTTCTTTTTCCAAATTTAGGTTCTTGCCTCTCTTGTCAAAGATTAATTGACCATAGGTGTCAGGGTTTATTTCCGGGTTCTCTATTCTGTTCCATTGGTCTGTCTGTCTGTTTTGATACCAGTACCACACTGTTTTGATGACTGTGGCTTTGTAGGATTTCTTGAAGTCTGGGAGAGTTATGCCTCCTGCTTGGTTTTTCTTTCTCAGGATTGCTTTGGCGATTCTGGGTCTTTTGCTGTTCCATATAAATGTTTGGACTGTTTGTTCTAGTTCTGTGAAAAATGTCCTGGGTAATTTGATAGGGATTGCATTGAATCTGTAGATTGCTTTGTGTAGTATGGCCATTTTTACAATATTGATTTTTCTCTACTTAAAAGAGACACATGCACCCGCATGTTCAATGCAGCGCTATTCACAATAGCCAGGACATGGAAACAACCCAAATGTCCATCCACAGATGATTGGATTCAGAAGATGTGGTATATATACACAATGGAATACTACTCAGCCATAAAAAAGAATGACATAATACCATTTGCAGCAACATGGATGGAACTAGAGAATCTCATACTGAGTGAAATGAGTCAGAAAGACAAAGACAAATACCATATGATATCACTTATAACTGGAATCTAATATCCAGCACAAATGAACATCTCCTCAGAAAAGAAAATCATGGACTTGGAGAAGAGACTTGTGGCTGCCTGATGGGAGGGGGAGGGAGTGGGAGGGATTGGGAGCTTGGGCTTATCAGACACAACTTAGAATAGATTTACAAGGAGATCCTGCTGAGTAGCATTGAGAACTTTGTCTAGATACTCATGTTGCAACAGAACAAAGGGTGGGGAAAAAATGTAAATGTAATGTATACATGTAAGGATAACCTGACCCCCTTGCTGTACAGTGGGAAAATAAAAAAATTATAAAAAAATAAAATAAAATGTAAAACTTAAAAAAAAAGAAAAAAAAGAAATGGCAAAAAGACAAAAAAAAAAAAGAAAACTTTTCCTACTTTTTATATTGACCTGTGACTTTGAATTCAAAATTTGTTACTAAATTAGTGCCATAAATCACAGTTTCAGTTGGTTACACTGATTTCAGTCATCTTCAATGAGTTACTCACCATGTAACAACTGTAAATTTGGTCATTGCAGTTGATAACCTTGCCTATGTTTCCATGGTAATAAATTAAAAGAATGAAAGTACTGAACTGATTAGTAATATATGTAGAAAGAGACTATTCTTTTAGAAAACATTGAATTTATTGATATTAGAAAATAGTGATTTCTTTAAAATTTATTTTCAGCTACACTCCAGTACAGCTTTAAGATTGATAAACTGTGAGCTTTAGAAATATATACAAATATATACAAGTTAAACAGTTAGAATTTCTTATAATTTAAAAAGGAACTGGCCAAAATGTGGTACTACACTATATTTGAAGAAATATAGTAGAAGAGAAAGAAAATTAATTGGCCAAGAAATCAGAATATCTCTCCTAGTTACATAACCTTAGGCAAAACAATTTTCTGAACTTTGGTTTCTTATTTGGAAACAACTGAAAGCAATATTCCTCATTGTTCCTTAAATGTGCGAGGACCAAGATAATAGTATATGTGGAAGTGCCATTTAGATGTCAAACTCCAAATGTCAAATAGGAGGGCATTTCTTGACTGCCTACATTAATTGTGCTGAGAAATATTCAAAACAGAACTATAGAATAGAACATTTCTAAAATACAGAGGCATAACATTTCAGAGCTAGAAACCATCTTTGATACCATATAGTTTACAATCTTGTTTGAAAATATTCCCCCACTCTTTTCTTCCAAGATATCAGCCTGTCCTGATGTTCCTCTCCCTGTTCTAACCCCTCCTTCTCAGGCTCTGTGGCCTCCACATCCTCCAAGATCAGGCTTTTTCACATTACCATTCATCTAAATTCATCTCTGGGAGTTCCTGTCATGGCTCAGTGGTTAACGAATCCGACTAGGAACCATGAGGTTTTGAGTTAGATCCCTGGCTCTGCTCAGTGGGTTGAGGATCCAGCATGGCCATGAGCTATGGTGTGGGTCGCAGACGCGGCTTGGATCCCTGGTTGCTGTGGCTCTGGCGTAGGCCAGTGGCTACAGCTCCGATTAGACCCCTAGCCTGGGAACCTCCATATGCCATGGGAACAGCCCCAGAAAAGGCAAAAAGACAAAAATAAATAAATAAATAAATTCATCTCTGGCCCCTCTTTTCTTCTTATGTTATGTCCTTTCCCTAAGACCCCCCACCTACTTCCATAGCTGATATCTCCATCTAGATGCAAACATCCTCTAAGATTATATCCTGGAATTCTTGTCGTGACTCAGCAATAACGAACCTGACTAGTATCCATGAGGACATGAGTTTGATCCCTGGTCTCACTCAGTGGGTTAAGGATCTGATGTGGCTGTGGCTGGGGCATAAGTTAGAAGCTACAGCTCCAATTTGACCCCTAGCCTGGGAACTTCTATACACTGCAGGTGTGGCCCTAAAAAGACAAAAAAAAAATTGTATCTCAAGTCCATACCTCTCTGCATCCCCAACCCAACTAGCTAATTGACTAATTAACACTTCTATTGGACATTTCAAATGAAGTTCAATAAACCTTTCCATAACTGACCTCATAGTCTCCTTTCTTCTCTGTCCCCCTAAGTTTGGCCTCCCTCCAATGTGCTTGTCTCAGTGTATTCCAAGCCCACACAACCAGTTGCACAAATCAAAACCTTGATTGTTTTTTATTTATTTATTTATCTTTTTTTTTTTTTTTTTTTTAGGGCCGTACCTGCTGCATATGGAGGTTCCTAGGCTAGGGGTTGAATTGGAGCTGTAGCCACCAGCCTATGCCACAGCCACAGCAAGGCCAGATCCAAGCCACATCTGTGACCTACACTGTAGCTCATGGCAACACCAGATCCTTAACCCACTGAGCGAGACCAGGAATCAACCCTGCATCCTCATGGATACTAGTCAGATTTGTTTCCACTGAGCCATGATGGGAATTCTTTGAGTGCTATTTTTTATCATTTCTCTTTTCACCACTTTCCATACCCAAGAATGCACTTTAGTCCTATGGATTTTGCCTTTTAAAAAGTATCTTGAGAATTCCCATCATGGCTCAGCAGAAATGAATTCAACTATTATCCATGAGGACACAGGTTAAATCCCTGGCTTCGCTCTTGGGTTAAGGATCCGGCATTGCTGTGAGCTGCAGTGTAGGTCATAGATGGGGCTCAGATCTGACATTGCTGTGGCTGTGGTGTAGCCTGGTGGCTACAGCCCTGATTCACCCCCTAGCATGGGAAATTCCGTATGTCACAGGTATGGCCCTAAAATATACATACATATTTATTGGCTCTCTCTACTTCTCTCCATCTCCACCCAAGTCCAGATTACTCTCATTTTTCACCTGAACTGCTTTCAGAACCACCTAACTTTTCTATTGATCTACTCTTTACGGTATTTCCACTGCATTCAAAGTGATACTTAAAGTCTATGATGAGCCTCATGTCAACTCTCTAATTGAAATTGTCCAATGGATCTTTAAGTCAAAGATATAAATCCAACCCACCAGGTTCTATGTGAGCTGGCCTGTTAGCCCACCTTGTCCCTTATTACTCTCTTTTCTCTCTAACATTTCTCACTTCAGCCATCTGGCTTTCTTTCTATTCCACTAAAATTCCATACTCTTTCCTGCCTGCGGGTCTATGAATAGACTTTCCCTTTACCTAGTATTATTGCCTCTCACCAATTCACCCTAAAACACTTAGTTAGACAGCAGAGTCAGACCAAATGTAATTTCATCTTGGAAGAAATCAAGCTGCTGTTTAGGTCCATTCTCTTTTATGTGCACTGTTTTTCCTTCAGAGTATTTTTCACAGGTTGTGTTCCAAGCTTGGTATATATGTGTATGTGTATGATTTTGTTGTTTAATACATATCTATATATATCTGTACTTATTAGACTGAAAACATCATCCAGAATCATGCCTATTTTGCTGTGTTTAATGTGAGCTTAATGGTTGGTACTCAAGAAACCACATCTTGGAGTTCCCGTCGTGGCGCAGTGGTTAACGAATCCGACTAGGAACCATGAGGTTGCGGGTTCAGTCCCTGCCCTTGCTCAGTGGGTTAACGATCCGGCGTTGCCGTGAGCTGTGGTGTAGGTTGCAGACGCGGCTCGGATCCTGCATTGCTGTGGCTCTGGCGTAGGCCGGAGACTACAGCTCCGATGAGACCCCTAGCCTGGGAACCTCCATATGCCGCGGGAGCGGCCCAAAGAAATAGCAAAAAGACAAAAATAAATAAATAAATAAAAGAAGATTTAAAAAAAAAAGAAAAAAAGAAACCACATCTTGAATGAATAAAAGAATACTTAATTCACAATGGGACTAAACTTTCCAGGCCATCTTCCTGACTGATGCCCATTCCATCTCTGGTTGAATAGTAACAGCATGGCAGTACATTTCACTTTTGAATACCTTAAATAATTAGTGTTTTTAAAGTACTGAAACCTATTCCTCCAATTTCTAGCAAATAGTTGTAGGTCTTCCCAGCAGGATAGGAATAAACAAGCTCATTTTATCTTCCTTAACCCTCTCCCTGAGATCTTTGGAAATCTTTACTGTGAATTATTTCCTTCCCGACATGATTCTGGAGCTCTCCATTACTCTGATTGGTCTCATCTCTGTAGTGCTTAAGAGAATAGACTCCGGAGTCAGAACTCATGGTTCAATCTTGGTATTGCCATTTATTAACTTGAGAAAAGTTAGCAAATTTCAAAAACTTCTCTATTTTCATTTCCTTGCTTGTAAAATGGAAATAACAATAGTATTTACCACATACAACAGCTAGGAGGAATAAATGAGTATTTATATGAAAAGTACTAGAATGGTACCTGGCACCATTCACCTATGTGGCAATAATAGCAAACACTGTAGAGTATGAGTTAAGATTATTGTTATATAACTAAATTCATCAGGGTTCAACTAAGGAAGCAGATATGAGATGTGAAATAAGGAAATTAATATAAGAATGATACAATTGCAGGAAGAGTCAGGAAGTAAAGGAAGGAACAGCTGGGAAATGAGGAGTCACCAAGTCATCATTTGACAGCTCAAAGGGGTGCCACAGGGGGGAGCTGATGGAAACACCTATGGGAATCGGTGGTGTATCAGCATTTTAGCTACTGGTGAGAGGCTGGAGGCCACCACTGGTCAGCAGCATCAGAAGTCAGGAAACAGAGCTGGATGCAGAGTAGAGGACAATGACAATCTGTCATCTAAGTCTGCCATGGCATCTAACACCACGACTCAGAGAGAGCAGTGGCTGCTGCTGAACGTATCACCAGATCTCTAGAAATAGCCTTTTTTGGCTCACTCTAACTCAGCTCCATATAGTGATAAAAATTTAGGAAAGATAGTCCCATCCTAACAAAGTCAGCAATAAATGATGGAATTGCTTTGGTTTTATAACCACCCTCTTGAAACTGCTCCCGACAATAGAACCCAAGCAGGACACCACAGCAGAGCACAGAGAGACCCCTGCACCCCACACTATGAAAGTGGGACTTCTCCCAGAGCCAGTGAAGCTCTAGAAGAATGATTCTATGTGATTTGGGGGATCAGTCATGACACAATTGTTTCAGATTGGACTTTGTGATGTTAAAAATCCCATGGCTTTCTTCATATGAACTACTGTTGAAACAGATCCCTGAGACCTGCTGTTTGTATATTTGACATCATGTTTCATAATTTTCAATAGTTCCCTCTTCACACCTCACTAAATAACTTTGGGAAATACTGAGTTTAACAAAATCTATAGACTGCTCTGCTTCTGAATGCCCCCAAAGATTCTGTTCAGTTATAAATCTCTCCATTTACCTGCTTTCCCCTATTCTAGAAACTTGGGGCCCCAGAGCAAAAGTGTCATGACCTTTTGATGTCTTACTCTGACCAAGTACACAGACTCCTATCTCTGGTACAGTTCACCAACCACAGGGTCTTGGCTGGGACCCAGATGATCTATCCTGATTAGCCCCATAATTCTGAACCTCAGAGAAAAGGTATAGGATGGTAGGCTGATCTTTATCCCTTCGTCCTCATAAGAACTTTGAACTTATGTAAATTGGGCCATCTCCTCCTAGGATCAGCTATACATACCAAGGACCTAGAGGAGTAGTAGTATTGATCAAGAAAAACAATTCTTAATGCTGTCTTAAGAATTAATAATACATTCACTTAGGTGGCTCTTGTTCTGAAGAATGAGATCTATTCCTGTGGCCTGCTCTCTCTATCCTGAGACACAGGAGAGGCTGGGATTCTCAGAATCTTCTTAAATCCTATTTAATCTCCACTTTGACAGTTGTCTGGTTATTTACCTCCTAGAATTACGAGGAGCCTTAAATGAAGTAAAGTGAATAGCATAGTTTGTGGGGTGAAATAAATGCTCCATGAAGGGGAACGCTTATTATGACTAATCTAATTCCCTTTAAGCACCATAAGGACAAGGACCAAGACTTCTGTTTCTTTGTATCCTCATAGCAATTAGCACAGTGTCTGGCTCATAGTTAGCTTAATAAATATTTATTGAAGAGATGAAGTTGTTAACTTCACAATTTTTTTTTTGCCTATGTGCTTATGTTCCTTGGATCCCATGAAGCTAAAGAAATAATTGTAATTTGAAGTGAACATTTCTTCTCCTCAATACAAGTTCCTCTGAAAAACCACCCCAAAGTATACAGGAGAAACAGAGTTTGAAAATCCCTCTTAGTTATGGCTACTATTTGGAAGAGCAATTCTGAGACTCCATCAGACAACTACTTAGAGAACAATCTCTTTGTCTACATTGTCACATAAACTTGAAGTCAATGCCTTGATGGAGTTACAGTGAATCCTCTAAGTCTCAAGTTCAACTTTAACATCATCCAAAGAGGACTGGTACTGCTCTGTACTTCTTCTCCTTGCTGGCGAGTGATGCCTTGATGGTGAGGGGTTCTCAGTGTCATTTAATAGAAATAAGATCGCAATCTAACTGTGGAGCTCAGGCTTGCTACTGCAGTCTGACTCTGCTGTGAAGTAGAAGGTATAGGGACCAGAATGGCAGAAGATAATTTGGATCCTTTGAAGGAGGTTAGGACTAGGAGCCTCTTTCCTCAACTCTTGAAGCCAGTGCTGTCCAAACTGTTTACCACTGTAGAAGGGCTCTACATTTGTGCTATCCAGTAGGATAGTTCCAATCTACATATGACTATCATAGCTGAGGACTGAACTTTTCATTTTAGTATTAATTAACTGTAAATAGTCACATGAGACTAGTGGCTACCAATTTGGACAGCGCAGCCCAGAGCTATGGGATACAGTTTATGAAGGGGTAGTTAAACAAATGATGCCTATTTCTCTCACGCAGGACTTCAGTTTCATAACCTGAAAAAAGAAAGTTATAAAACTAATCTGTTTTGGCACAAGATTTTTATGAGGGTCAAATGAGATAAATGTGAAAGTACAAAGTGATGATAAAAATAAAATCCTCTACCAATGCAAGGCATTCATATACAATAAGTGGTACATGCTTTGATATATGATGGATGGATAGATGGATAGATAGATAGATAGATGATAGATAGATATACAGACACATGGGAAGAGAGGGCAAAAAGATGGTTGCTATATTATAAATTCTTTCTTCCATATAAGGTGACTTCTTGCTTCCTATAAGCCCTCTTTTACATGGGGAGAGGGAAGGAATATAAGTTCAGGTTCTTTGGACTGGCATCTCTCAGCATATTCTGAGAAAGGAGCTGACCTTGCAGCTGGAGGTTATCTGAAATTAGAATGAGAGGTAATTTATGCCCTACAGTTAACTATGGAACCTGATTGCCAGTTTCTGGGAATAAAGAAAGAACCCTTTTGAAACCTCACACCAGCATGTTACACAAGGAAAGGAGAGGGAGACAGGAGTGTGGAGTGGAGAGAGCCTGGGCTGGAACTTGCATGATAGTTCCAAGTGGTAGAGCATGAATGAGGGACTTTCACTGAGGAGCCAAATGTCAGAACGGAGGCAGGTGGGTACATGGAAGGCAGGTGACATGCGAGAAAACTGGAATACACAGAAACTAAAGCAGGAAACTCTCACACCTGAAAAAATATGTGCACTTTGATTTCAGTGAGTACCTACTATGCGCTTGAGCTACATTGGTCAATAAAACAGAAAAAGAGCCATGTCGTATTCATACCCCAGCAATCTAGTAGGGAAATTCAGATCATCTGTGGTATTTTATCCAGAGAAACTGCCAGAAATGGTACAGAGGGCTGCTGAGCACTTGAAATGTGTCTAGTCTGAATTGAGGGCCATAAGCATAAACCTAGGCCAGATTTCAAAGACTTAGTAAAAAAGTTAATGTAAAATACCTCATTAATATTTTTTAATATTGATTACCTCTTGAAATAATACTTTTGATGCACTGTTACATTATTTTATCAAAATTATTTTCACCTGTTTCTTCTTACCTTTTTGTTAATGTGGCTATGGAAAATTTGCAATTATAGATGCAGCTCACATTATATTTCTTTTGAGTAATACTGATTTGAAGTCAACCCAGCTGAGACTGGTCTGAGGCTCACCTGAACTCTTCTTGTGAACATTTGCAGCGTACTGGGCACCAATATCCCAACGAGAAGATGGACGAACCCTGAAAAATGTCTGCAGAAGGATTTGTCCAGTGGATCCTTTCTGAGAAAGAGATTTAATAATTGCCTCTCGGGAGGTAGACCTTTGTCTTTTCATCCTGACAAGATTCCCTATAATCTCTGAAATGGCATCTTTCCCAATGTCCCTTCCACTAAGGCTAGAAAGTTTCTTTGATCCATTGATATATATATATATATATATATATATGTATGTATTTCAATATATAATAAATATATAAATTTATATGTTTCATATATACATATACACACACATATATGTATATGTGTATACATATGTAGGTATATACATATACGTGTATATATATAATATTTATACCTGAGATATATATTCGTATACACACACCTCACACAGATTACTTAGCCTTTTATTATAGACCATCTGGAAAAAAGTACTTAAGACTTAGAGAATATTTTATACTTCTTTCTTGTTTGTTCCTGCAAGTAACCTACATACAATTTTGTCTTATCAGAAGGTCCAAACTCCAGTGAAATACCTTGTGACTGGAGATCATTAGAGAAGTAAAGGATCTCTGTGACTCTTGGTTTCTAAAGACAGCTTCATGTTTTCACTGTTGTCTGACAACATTCTGTATTCACACATGTCTATAAACTTACTGGAAATTCTACTAATAAAGACTGTTCTATAGGAAGCAATGACCCAAGCATTCTTACCACCTTTACTCATGTGTGCCCATGGAATAGATGATTCTTTTATCAGGAGCTATGAACATAATTTTATCTTTAACCATGGGATTCTTGAGATCTAAAGAAATAACTGAATGACCAAGTTAATCATTTTTATAGCTCCTTATTTGTACATTTTCACATGCTTATGTGTTATGTCCAAAGAAGAAGACATGCATTCCAGAAGGCAATCGTCAAACCAACTTCACTTACAAAGAGAAGTTACCTATCCATGCTCCTGATTTGTGTTGACATGAAGTGGACACAGGCTGTGTGTCAGGTAGTGCTTTTTCTCTAAATGCGTTTTCTGAGTATAAATCAAATACAAAGAAATATTTTCAAATGTTTTATCTTGGAGGGAAGTGTTCTCAAACTCGAATGCTATAAATATTTTAATTTCCAATAATTCATTAATGTTAACTACTTGACATTTTCCATTCCACATTATAAATATTTCCAAAAAGAGAGACCCTCCATAAGAATTATATTTTCCTGCTGCTGTGGACTGAATTGTGAACGCCCAGCCCCAAATTCATATGTTGAACCATAGCACTAATGCAATGGTATTTGGAGATGGAGCCTTTGGAAAAATCACTAGGGTTAGATGAAATCATAAGGGTGGGCCCCTCCTGATGGCATCAGTGCCCTAATGAAGAGAGACAGAGAGATAGAGCAAGTGTCTCTCTGTATATTCATAAAGATGAGGTCATGGGAACACACAGGAAGACGGCAGCCAACTTCAAGCCAGGAAGAGTCCTCCCCAGGAACTGAATTGACCAGACCCCTGATGCTGGATTTCCTAGCCTGCAAATTGGGAGAAAGTAAATTTCTGTTGTTTAAGCCCCTCAGCATATGAATTTTGTTATGGCACTCTGAGCTGACTTATGTCCATCTCCCTATCCTTATCCTCTTAATGTTTCTAAGGGTAACTATCATCAGTATCTCCTCTGTACTGTATCAGAAAGAGATTTCTGGATTTCCTGTCGTGGCGCAGAGGAAATGAATCCAACTAGGAACCATGAGGTTGCAGGTTTGATCCCTGGCCTCGCTCAGTGGGTTAAGGGTCCAGCGTTGCTGTGAGCTGTGATGTAGGTGGCAGATGCAGCTCAGATCTGGTGTGGCTGTGGCTGTAGTGTAGGCTGGCAACTACAGCTCAGATTAGACCCCTAGCCTGGGAACCTCCATATGCTGCAGGGGCAGCCCTAAAAAGACGAAAGACAAAAAAAAAAAAAAAGAAAGAAAAGAAAAAGGAAAGATTTCTGTTACAAAACTTACCAACCAAGAATATTCAGGCAAATAGCTGCTTATGGCCCTAAAGAAACTCATCACTCTTTCTCATGAAAGCAAACTGTTAAATAATCAAGAAAGCCTGAAAAATAATGTATCAGTTTGCTGTTTTGGCTGACACAAAGTACCACAAACTTAGTGTAAAACAACACAAATTTATTCTCTTGGAGGTCAGACATCCAAAATTAGCATTACAGGTTAAAGGTGTTGTCAAGGTTGGTTCCTTCTAGAGTCTCTTCCTTTCCTACTCCAGTTTCTAGGGCCTGCCTGCATCCTTGGCATTACTTCTCCTTCCTGAATTTGTGGTCACTTCACTCTAATATCTTACCTTATCATTATACCCCCCCTACTTCTACAGTCAAATCTCCTCTATATGCCTTTTATAAGGACAGGTGATCACCTGAATCATCCAGGATATTCTCCCCATTGCACGATTCTTGACTTAATCATATCTGCACGCTTCCTTTTGCCATATAAAATAACATTCACAGGTTCTGAGGATTAGGACCTGGATACTCTGGGAGCCATTAAATAAATACCACCACAAAAATGTCACCTATTTAATGGATATTACACGTAATTTCTAACTTCCCATTTGGTGTTATCATCATTGATCCATTTTTCTATGTGCTGTTGAGAAAGTAGCAGTTTGACAGAATTTGGAACTAGTGGCATGGATATTTTCCCAGGAGTAATCTCATTTTCTCATGTACTATAGGGCTTAACTTTTCAACAGCCAGGCAAGGTGGCAAAAGCTGTCTTTCTTTCTCTTGCAAAATGCATCCAAGTATCCTCATTTGTGGGTGAAATGACTTTTTATTTGTAAAAAAAAAAAAACCACAAATTATTTTAATAAATTGGATAACCTGCACGTTGAGAAATGTTATCCCATTTGAGATGTTTCAGGTATCCATATGAAAAGCATACTATTGACTCAGTCAAACTTTAGCAGATAACTAGGAAAGAAGCCTGGGATTATCTGCACATAAAGTACACCCATAAATTTGAACATAATAGTTATCCAATAAACATTTGTTTTGTATAAAATTAGGGAGGAAAGTGATTCAGACGTTTTCTAATGAGTCTGATATTATTTTATAGATGAAGAAACTAAGGCCCAGGAAGTGATCTAAGATCACAAAGCTATAAAGCCCTCCTGGTATTTTTAAACTTTTAGAGATGTGAAAGATTGTTGAATGTGGAATTACAGAAGTGAGCAGATTATTTTGCTGTTTAGAAATTTTGCCTGTAACCGCCCCATATAACTGCCTCACATGTATCCTCTCTTGTACACATCCACTCTGTAATCACTTACACTGTCCTCCTTCAGAGGCACCTTGGTTCCCAACAGAGGAAGGGGGACAGGCAGCAGAGAGACTAAGAAGGGGAAGGGCAGCCTGGCCAGGTCTATTGCATATCCTGACCAGCACTCCCCATCACATGAGGACTTTACTAATCAGCTGCCTCCCTTTAAAAACAAGATCAGGGAGTTCCCCCTGTGGCACAGGAGAAACTATCCAACTAGTATCCATGAGGTTGCAGGTTTGATCCCTGGCCTCCCTCAATGGGTTAAGGATCCGGCCTTGCTGTGAGCTGTGGAGCTGTGGTGTAAGTTGCAGATGCGGCTTGGATACCAAATTGCTATAGCTGTGGTATAGGCCGGCAGCTGTAGCTCCAATTACACCCCTAGCCTAGGAACGTCCAAATGCCACAAGTGTGGCCCTAAAATAAATAAATAAATAAATAAATAAATAAATAAAAAAAAAAAAAAAAAAATTGAGACCCTTTCACTGTGATGGGCCCAGGTCTCATTATCTAGTTTGTAGCAGCACCAACAAAAACGGAGCCGCAGACTGCTTTCAAAGCCAGTGCTTTACAAGAGGCCATGTCCATTTCTTGAGGCTCATGGTTTACTAATAAACAAAGGTGTCCTAAAGCAGCATCACAGATACTATAGGACATCCTATAGATTGATATTAAAGTGAAAGTTTAATGTATAAAAAAGGGTTAGAAGATTTTTATTTTCATGAGATAACTATAGGATATATTTTATATACATATGTAATTATAATACATAAGATAGTTATATATATATATAATATGATATAATAATGTAATAAAATCAATGTATATGAAGTATTTGGTGACTTGAGTCAGTGTAGTCTGGAAAAGAGATACAGATTGTAAATTAAGCAATGATAATCTAGCAATAGCAGGAGTTCCCATCATGGCTCAGTGGGTAATGAACCCGACTAGTAACCATGAGGTTGCAGGTTCTATCCCTGGCCTCGCATAGTGGGTTAAGGATCTGGCGTGGCTGTGAGCTGTGGTGCAGGTTGCAGACGCAGCTCAGATCCCGAGTCGCTGTGGCTGTGGCGTAGGCTGGCAGCTGTAGCTCTGATTCGACTCCTAGCCTGAGAACCTCCATATGCCACGGGTGCAGCCCTAAAAAGACAAAAAACAAAAAACAAACAAACAAAAAATCTAGCAATAGCATCACTGTGTTTCTATGACAGTATGTATTACCTTGAGTCGTGTCCAAATTTCGCTATTAGCCATGAGAGACCACAGTTATAATCACGGCCCATAAAATTTTTTAAAAAATACTTAAGCAATACATAAAAAATCTTAAAGAGAAAACCATCAAGCTGTTACCATGGGTGACCTCTAAGAAGGGAAATGGGATCAGGGTAGGAGTTGGTTTCTCTCTTTATACTCCTTGAATTTCTTTTTTCAATGAGAATAATCCTATATCTACTTTTAAATGTTTTTAAAATTCAAGTTACCTCATCAGCAACCATCTTATCCCATTTGGAGTCAAAGGTGTGACAGAACTTAGGTCTCCCTAGGAGGGAATCCTTCAGGAGATGATATGCTGAGACTACGCAGGAAGGCAGTTAAAGGTCAGCACTGAGTGCTACAAAATAAAGAGTGATGCATAAAACATACCTACTATGGTGAAGACTCAATGCTTAAAAATTAAGATGGAGTAATCCATTTCTACCTTTTACTAAATCTGGCCTCAAATAAATAAATGAAAAGGTTTTAAAGTAACACCTTACCAACACCTGGTGGAGTAGAAGCTACCTGAGAGCATGGAAGTCCCAATCTCTAATGCCAATGGTCCTCTTTACCATCAACGAGACATGCTTTAGGAAGTGGCTTTGGAAAGCAAAACCTACGCTGTGGGGCTAGACAGACTCCACTCAGCTCACCGGTGAATGGAAATAACACAATGCACTTGTGGGTCATATTAACTTTCCTTTTAAAATCAGGTTGGTAAATTTCAGATCATAAACATTCTACTCAGAAAAGCATGGGAAGAGGGGGTCAGAAAACCTAGGAGGTGTGCGATGGAGGTGGAGTGAGAGATCTCTAGACTCAGCTAAGCTTTGTGAACTTAGACCGAACCAGGCCACCTCCTCTCCTTTTCTTACAAATCTGTTACTGGGGAATGAATAGGATCAAGTAGCTAAGTCACACTTCAGGTTCTGAAGAATTCTGTAATATGTTAAAAATGAAGGAGTTCCCATCATGGCTCAGTGGTTAATGAATCTGACTGGGAACCATGAGGTTGCAGGTTGGATCCCTGACCTTGCTCAGCAGGTTAAGGATCTGGCATTGCTGTGAGCTGTGGTGTAGGTTGCAGATGCGTCTTGGATCCTGCATTGCTGTGGCTCTAGCATAGGCTGGCAGCTACAGCTCTGATTAAACCCCTAGCCTGGGAACTTGCATATGCCGTGGGTTCGGCCCTAGAAAAGGCAAAAAAGACTAAATAAATAAATAATAAAAATGAATGTTAACCTCATTGTCTACTTGCTGTAGCTGCAGCTGTTTTAAATTTTGTTATTCTTTCTAGAGCTTTATAACCTATTCAGATGCTTTTTGGGGAATAAGATAAAACTAAAACTTTTTTGCAGATATTGTTTGTTCCCAAATCTTGTCACCAACTATTACAGGCTGTTGTCTGATGCAGTAGAAAAAAAGCACGGTTTCAGAGCTGAAAGGATTTGGATTCTTATCCTTATTTTGTCAGGTTAAGCACCTCTCAACGACTCACCTTGAATCACGTACCCAAATTAGAGTGATGTTGTAAAGATGACATGAGACAATTGAGTGTAAAATGCAGCAAGAGCCTGGAAAAGGTTTGTTTCCTTTACTGCTTAAGAAGCAGAGAAGCACAAATGACTCAGGAGGCTTCTTAAACAATTAAAAAAAAAAAAAAAAAGCGCGTGTTCCCACAGTGGCTTCAGAGCAGCATTCCACGTGCTGAATCTAGCTAGAATGATGAAGCGCAGGAACCTTTATGGAGGACGGCATTCGCAGCTTTCAAGTCTTTTTCCTTTGGACAAAGCACTCTATCTTCCCGAGTTTAATTATGTGCAATTGCGACTCTCCTCTAAAATAAGCGGGAAACTAATACTAGATTCATTCTTTAGAAGAATAAAGCTATATATCTCCAATGTAGGAACTAAGAAAGATTTAGGGAGAAGTAGAAATACATTTTTTAAAAAAGGAACTGGGAGCGTTCCCTCCAACCTTATCAGCCAAAGTTTGGTAGATGGAGAATGAATCAATCAGCCCAGTTGGTACTGCCGGCTGGTATTTGCATTCCCTCTCAGATCTCTTAGCATCTTGCAGATGCTTCAAAGTGGTCAGGAGAATGTGAGGAAATCCAGGAAATGGGGTCAGGAGCCCTGGACTCTGGACCTTGACCTGTTATATGACCCTGGGCCACAATTTCCTCAACCAGCCATGGCAGCGATAAGTCTCCAATTTGCACGTTCAAAGATAGGCAGATCCTGTTCTTACCATTCCCTTTAAAAATTCTCTCTTCGGAGGGTCTTTCTCATATTTTCCCTTGATTACACCTGAGGCAGCCTTATTCCGTGGTTTAAACTTTGGCTTGGGAAGAATTTACCATTTGAGAGACCTTGGAAAATTATGTAATCCTTCTTAGTCTCAGTTTTATCACCTCTAACATAGTAAGAATAATGCTAGAGAGTTCATAGAGGTACTATAAGCTTTAATAAGTTAGCTAATATAAATCCCTACAAAATGCATGACAAATAGAAAATAAATATTAGCTATTATTTACCATTAATATTTTTTCTCCAAAATATTTATTGTAATTTCTATTTTTTTATGACTTTATTCCTATCCTCATAGCCTGACCCCAGTGTTTAGGAATACAAGCTGTTTCTTCTCTGAATTAAAAATAAATTTTTTTAAGTGTGTATTTGTTAGGTTGGGTTTCAGGTAATGTGTCTGTTTCACATGTCACTTTGGCTACCTCCTTGGTTGAATTTTTACAATGTAAAAGTATATTTTGAGGTACAGAGCACAGATAGGTGACCAAGACTGTATTTCTAAACTTAGCTTTTCAATGGCATTACAGGCATTGAAGAAAGGTTATAGTTTTTCTTCCCCAAACTAGGGTGGCCCAGCTTAATCTGTCAATGACTTTAGCTTTCCATCTATAAGAAATCTGGCTTTACTGTTCTTACAGTAGACTTAAGATAGACCTATGGTCAGGTAGAGTTGGGTTTGTCTTGGGTCTCCAAATGGTTAGAATGGACTTCTTGGCATTCCCGTTGTGGTTCAGTGGTTAATGAACTCAACCAGTATACATGAGGATATGGGTTCGATCCCTGGCCTCACTCAGTGGGTTAAGGATCCGGCATTGCTGTGAGCTGTGGTGTAGGTGGCAGACGTGACTTGGATCCCACTTTGCTGTGGCTTTGATGTAGGCCAGCAGCTACAGCTCTGATTCGATCCCTAGCCTGGGAATCTCCATATGGACAGGTGCAGCCCTAAAAAGACAAAAGACACCCCCCCAAAAAAAAAAAAAAAGGATGGACTTCTCTTTTGCCCAAGGACACTGCCAAACGGGAAAGTTCTACAATTCCAGATTACGTCTAAAGAGGGAAGAAGGGTAGGTAGTGTTTGATCTTTCTTTGTGAGAATTGGCAGAAGATGAGAAGAGAGGTACATGGTTCTCACTGGCCAAAAGCGATTCCAAATGGAGATTCCAAATGCATCCTCCAAGATGCATTCTGCCTCCAAATTGCCAACCTCAGGGGAAGGTCTGACTGAGCATTTCCCAGACCCTCTACCTTAGTCCCTCCTCCTTGATGGAGCCTTCCCTGTTCCACACTCAATTTAGTCCTTACTTACTGTCTTTTTTTATATTATTATTTATTGTCTTTAATAATTGGTCTGCATTGCTTCTTAATTCCAGCAAATAGTAAGTTGAGAGGATCACGTCTCTCTCCATAGGACCAGCACAGTCCAGAATGTATAGTAAGTGCTCAAAGCTGATCTATTCTGACATCATAGCTTATTGTTCAATCTATGCCCTTTCTCAGCCCAACCCACATATCCCCACCAGTGGGCTCTCTGCCATCATCTTGATGATAAACTGCATGAGGGGGTTAGGTGTGGGCCAGGACAGCCCTTGACACAGTAGACATGTAATATGTAGTTGTTTATTTGAATAGAATTCTCAGTAATACCTTTACTAAAAGCTTTACTTCCTTCTTTCAAAACACCACATTGAGAAATACCATTACTTTTTCTCTCATTAGTTTCTGGACTCCCAAAAATGAAAGAAGCTTATCAGAAGGTTAAGAATTCGAGCCAACACTCTTAGTCAGTAGTAGCCAGATTACAGGGGAAAATTCCACCTGCTACTGGTTTTTGTAAATAAAGTTTTTCAGAAACACAGCCATGCCCATGAATTTGTGTAGGCTCTATAGTTACTGTTCTCCAGGACGATGACAAAGTTGAGCAGTTGCAACCATATATATGGCTGATAACGCCAAAAATATTTCCTATCTGGCACTTTGTAGGAAAAGCTTGCCAATCCCTGCTCATTTAAACTGCAGAACCACCTCTTCTTGTGTATTAGTTATAAACAAGGAAAAAAAGCTTTGAAGGGTCATTGGTATGGTAAACAATAATATTTAATAATAGCTTTATAATAATGGGAAACTTTGGGAACGCATATTACATATCTCCATATGTGAAAACACATTTACAATATTTTCTGTCTTTTTAGGGCCACACCCATGGCATAAGGAAGTTCCCAGGCTAGGGGTTGAATCCTAGCTCTAGCTGCCAGTCTATCCCACAGCCACAACACTGTGGGATCCGAGCCAAGTCTGCAACCTATACCACAGCTTATGGCAACGCCGTATCCTTAACCCACTGAGCGAGGCTAGGTATTGAACCTGAGTCCTCATGGATGTTAGTCAGATTCATTTCCTCTGAGCCACGATGGGAACTTCCCAAATTCTTTTTTACGTGTAATCTCACTTGATTCTATTAGCATCCAGATGAGATGGACAGGGCAATTATATCCTTATTTTACAAAGGAAGAAATGAAGAAATGAAATTACATGCTCTAGGGGTAAATTGTTTTTAAAAATTTAATTTCCAATGAGGTCTTTCTATAATGTCTGGTTATTGAACAACAACAAAATAATAACATTTCTGCCTTCCATCCTATTCCTGCTTTACTACTAAGCTGGTACTTGAAGTTGTCCAATGCTGAGCTTTGAAGCTTCCGCATGCTAGAGGCACCACTGTCCTATTATATAGATACAGTTTACTTCGTTTAAATCTTTGTGGGCCCCATTGTCTGTGACAGCACTGTTTTGTGGCAAAACATGTTTGCAGAACGAACAAAGGGTCATGAAGACCCTTGTTTTCCCTTAGTAACCTCTCAGGCTCAACATACTTCTATTGAAAGGGAAGGTATTGCTGTGTTCTTTCATGTGCTTCTGTAAATGCACCCCAATTCAATATCTGATTACAGAAGGTCTCTAGCTTTTGGTCACTTCAGAGGTTCCTGAAAGGAATACAAAAGCCCTCGTGCCTTCATCTCTGTACGTGAAAATAGGACTGGGCCAGAACAAAGTAATGACAAACCTTGTCCTCAGTAAATGACAAGCCTCCTCCTCAGTAAATCCTCAACATTTGAAGGATCCCATTTCAGGCACTGTCATTCTTCCTCACTAGTTAATGGCCCCTAGTGGTACCTTAACCATGAAATCGGTTGCTTTGCAGCAATTATTTGGATATATATGTACAGATATAATTAAGCCAGCAAAGAGAAGACAAGCCATTTATTTGAGCAGGTCTGCTGTATAAAACACTCAATCAGGTGGAAGGGAGGAGAGAGTGGGAGAGGGCATCTGGATTAAAAAAGACAATTTAGAGAAAGTCCAGCAGATATAGTTACCAGAGATGTAGGACTTTCGAGGGCAGAGGAGTCAGCAAAGTTCAGAATAGTGCTTATCAAACCTCATCATGTGTCAAAACCCCTGGAGGACCTTATCACAGGTCACAGGATTCCACCCAGAATTTCTGACTCAGTTTGTGAAGCTGGTGCTGCTGGTCCAGTGACCATACTTTGAAGACCATGCTGGACTCCCAACCAGTGTTTCTCTAACTTGAATGTGCTTGGGAATCTCTTTGGTAGCTTGTAAAATGCAGATTCTGTTTCAGCACTTATGGAGAAAAGAGGGTCAAAATCCCATATACCTAAAAAGCTCCTAGGTATTGTTCACTTCAAACATCTGGTCCAAAGAGACTGATATATAACAAGGGATTCCAATGGGCTCCCTAGAACAGGAGATCTATTTTGCAATTAGAATTAAGCTTCTGGGGAGTTCCTGTCATGGCGCAGTGGAAACAAATCTGACTAGGAACCATGAGGTTGCAACCCTGACCTTGCTCAGTAGATTAAGAATCTGGCAATGCCAATGAGCTGTGGTGTAGGTCGCAGACTCGGCTCAGATCTGGTGTTGCTGTGGCTCTGGCGTAGGTTGGCAGCAACAGCTCTGATTAGACCTCTAGCCTGGAAACATCCATATGCTGAAAGTGTGGCCCTAATAAGACAAAAGATTAAAAAATTTTTTTGATTAGTAAAATGAATGCTTTTTATCTTGGAAAAAAAAAAGAATTAAGCTTGTGGAATTTCTGTGAAGTTACAGCATGTTTCAAGACCTGGTTTGCATCAAGTAACTTTTTCCTGAATCCAATGCCTGTCTTACTTTCTTTCCTTCCCTTCTTCCTTTCCTCTTTCATACTCGAGTTTACTCTCTCATCTTTACCTCTCAACTGTGAATTTGTTATGAAGCTGAGGAGAGCTTAGTATAGTGGGAAGACAGGTCTGAGGTCCAGTAACTTGGATTCCAATTTGAGTTGTGGTTCTAGAAGCTGTGGGATGTTTAGCAAGCCACAGAATCTCTCTTGGCCTCAGTTGCCTCAGCTTCCTCTACTTCAAAATAAAGGGGCTATCTTAGATGATTTTTAAGGTCCCTTGAAGCTCTCAAAGACTCCATTGTGTTAAATGCAATCAAAAACCATAAAAAGCAAGAGTACATGTGCTGCCACCTTTGGGCGGGAAATATAACTTTAGCTAGATGGGGCACACCTTTTTTCTTTTTTCTTTTTTTTGCTTTTTAGGGCCACACCTGCAGCACATGGAGGTTCCCAAGCTAGGGGTCGAACCAGAGCTGTAGCTGCTGGCCTACGCCACAGTCACAACAACATCAGATCGGAGCTGCATCTGTGAACTACAGCACAGCTCACAGCAACGCCGGATCCTTAACCCACTGAGTAAGGCCAGGGATTGAACCTGCGTCTTCATGGATCTCAGTCAGATTCGTTTCTGCTGTGCCACGACGGGAACTCCAGAACTAGGCACAACTTTAAAACAAAAAATAGTGTACTTGAAGCTCATGGCCTGCAGCCCTAATACCAATTAATTTCTTCTATATGATTGTACTTCAAACTGGTCTCCCTTTGACATGGAATTTCAGGCGCAAACCAGTACAAACTTGATTTTTATGTCAATTACCTTTTACATATATTAAAACTTCACAGTCTGATCAATGTTCTGCAGACTTTTTCATGTTATGAAATTTACCTGGTTTCAGAAAGTTTGAATTACACTGGTTTATAATATATTCTAATTAAAATCTTGATTAGTAAGTAATTGCCCAGCTCCAGAAATGCAGAGCCAAGGCATAGAACAAAAATGTTGGCATTGAAGTAAAATTATTCACTTGGATTTAAGTTTTTGACCATTCTACTTTCTAACTGCACTCCTTGGTAAGTCATTTAACTTCTCTGTGCCTTCCCATTGTTGTTGAGACATGTAAGTATTTTGCCTTATAAAATCCATGGTAAAGTTGTTGACACTTGGCAAGTGTTCAATATAGGAGCGATATAAAGGGCCACTGCAAGGCAGCCTGTGATGTCAAAACACAAGTGGGCTTTAGAGCCAGAATATGAGTTCCTATCACAGCTCAACGGAAACAAATCTGACTAGTATCCATAAGGAAGTGGGTTCAGTCCCTGGCCTCACTCCTGGGTTAAGGATCCAGCGTTGCCTTGAGCCATGGTGTAGGTCAAAGATGCGCCTCGGATCTGGCATTGCTGTGGCTGTCGTGTAGACTGGCAGCTACAGCTATAGCTCTAACTCAATCCCTCGCCTGGGAACCGCCATATAGTGTGGGTGTGGCCCTAAAAAGATAGATGATAGATAGATAGATAGATAGATAGATAGATAGATAGATAGATAGATAGATAGATAGATAGAGCCAGAATATGGTTTCATTCTCAGCTTTCTAGTTACCAGCTTCAAGACCTACACTATTCCCTGTACCTTTCTGAATCAATTTCCTCATCTGTTTAATGGAAATCAAGACCTGGAATTGGTTGAAGATTATATGATATTGCTATGGACTAAATTTTGTCCCTCCCTGCCCCCAAATTCATATGTTGAAGCTCTAACACCCAAGGTGACTGTATTTAGAGGCAGAGGTGTGGTTACGGTTAAATGAGGTCATAAGGGCAGGGCTCTGATCCAACAAGATTAGAGTCATTATAAGAAAGATAACAGAAAGTGTGCTTTCTTGCTCTTGCTCTCTCTTCCTCCCTCCTTTCTTCTCCTCTTGTGCATTTGTACCAAAGTAAGTACCTGTAACCAGGCAGGAAGAAGGCAGCCATCTGAAGCCCAAGGGGAGAGCTCTCACCAGACACCCACCCTGCTGGTACCTTGATTTTTTACTTCCAGGCTCCAGAACTATGAGAAAATAAATTTCTGTTGTTTAAGCCAGCCAGGCTGGGAGTTCCCCTTGTGGCTCAGTGGTAACAAACCCAACTAATATCCATGAGGATGCAGTTCAGTCCCTGACCTCATTCAGTGGGTTAAGGATCTGATGTTGCCATCAGCTGTGGTGTAGGTTACAGATGCATCTCTAAAGTCACAGACTTGGCTCAAATCTGGCATTGCTGTAGCTTTGGTGTAGGCCAGAAACTACAGCTCCAATTAGACCCCTAGCCTGGGAACTTTCATATGCCTCGAGTGCAGCCCCCACCAAAAAAAAATGTTATGGTGGCCCAAGACATACAGTATCATAATTAAATGTGCATAAAAGCCTACTAGGGCTTCGAAAACATTCCCTTTCTCCTTTCCTCTTCTCCCCTGCTCCAGTAAAGAGAATGTTAAAGATATTGTTGTTAGAAATTTAACTGACTTCTAGAGTAGTTTAGAATTAACCCAAAGTAATTTCCTTGCCACCGGAAACATACTTCTACTAGCATACTTTCTTCCAAGTGCTGGAAGGACATGCACCTAGATCCAGTGTTCTGGTCTTCCCCATTTGGAAACAACTGTGAAGGAAAAAGAGATCCGTGCAAAGCAAATGAAGTTGACATCTTCACTGCTGCCCCCTGCAGATGGCACCCTGGAAACAGGTGACAAAACAGATAAGTGGTACACATGCCCAGGCATATGAGCAAGCTGTTGCTGTGAATAATAAACTGTACTTTATTTCCAACCCCAACGACTCATGTCTTCTACCAGCATATATACCAGAGCAGGTGAACTTGCGAGCTTGCACGTTAGCCAAGTCTCAAAACTTGCACGTTTCTTCACACTTACTTTATCCCTAAAACCCCTGACCCTGCTTATCTTTTTAAAAGCATTTTCTTATTAAAGTATAGTTGATATACAAGGTTGTGACAATTTCTGTTATACAGCCAAATTGCTGTTTTATATGTATATATGTATGTATATGTGTGTGTGTGTGTGTCCTTTTTTATATTCCCTTCTATCATGGTCTATCCCAGGAAATTGGATTTAGTTCCCTATGCTATACAGTAGGACTTCGTTTTTACTTTCTAAAGTAATAGTTTGCATCTACTAACCCTAAACTCCCAGTCCATCCCTCTCTCTCCTCCTTCCCCCTTGGCAACCACAAGTCTGTTCACTGTCTGTGAGTCTGTTTCTGTTTCATAGATAAGTTCATTTGTGCCATATTTTAGATTCTATATGTAAGTAATATCATATGGTATTTGTCTTTCTCTTTCTGACTTCACTTAGTATGATAATCTCTAGTTTATTCTGTGTCGCTGTGAATGGCATTATGTCATTATTTTTATGGCTGAGTAGTATTCCATTAGTGTATCTGTACCATATTCTCTTAATGCATTCATCTTCCAATGGACATTTATGTTGTTTCCATGTCTTGGCTATTGTGAATAGTGCTGCTATGAATAAAGGAGTGCATGTATATTCTTGAATTGTAGTTTTGTCTGGATATATTCCCAGGAGCGTGATTTCTGGATCATATGCTAGTTCTATTTTTAGCTTTCTGAGGGTTCCCTTTTCTCCACACTCTCTCCAGCCTTTATTGTTTGTAGTCTTTTGATGATGGACATTCTGACTGGTGCGAAGTGGTACCTCACTGTAGTTTTGATTTGCATTTCTCTGATAATTTGTGATGTTGAGCATCTTTTCATGTGCCTACTGTCCATCTGTAGGTCATCTTTGGAGAAATGTCTATTTAGGTCTTCTGACCATTTTTTGATTGGTTTGTTTAAGGATCCTGTTTATTTTTAAGTTTACTTCAAGTGTCTTTTCTTCCTAAAAATGTCCTGGTTAGTTTTTGCCTGTATCTGTAAAATAGGAATAATGATAGTTTTTACCTATTTTGTTATTGTGCAGGTTAAGTGATGTGATATGTGTCAGCATAAGTTACTTTCTACTTTTTATATTTCTAATTTATCTCTGTATGTTATTTCATCTTTTAACCTGTAACTTATTTGGGAATAAGATCTCTAATGGATTAATCTCAATAGTCTTAAATTCTAGCACAAAGAAGAATCAACTTTGAAACATGTACTAGTCACCTCCCATGCGCTAGGTACTGGTCTATGTATAGGTGATACATCAAGAACTATTGCTGCTAAATAGGAGCAGGGGGAAAAAAAAAACTAACCTTAAAGTTATATTTTCTTTATTTGGGGATATAAAATCAGAGTTTGAAAATTAGAATTTGAGAAAGGCACTTGCTTCTAGAATTGAGCCAAAATGGGATATTGCTCAAGATTACTCTATTGAATGCTTCCTTAAAACAATCTTATTTTCGGAGTTCCCGTCATGGCGCAGTGGTTAACGAATCCAACTAGGACCCATGAGGTTGCGAGTTCGGTCCCTGCCCTTGGTCAGTGGGTTAACAATCCGGCGTTGCCGTGAGCTGTGGTGTAGGTTGCAGACGCGGCTCAGATCCCACATTGCTGTGGCTCTGGTGTAGGCTGGCAGCTACAGCTCCGATTAGACCCCTAGCCTGGAAACCTCCATGTGCCATGGAAGCGGCCCAAGAAATAGCAAAAAAAAAATCTTATTTTCTCCATTGTTGCGTATGGGTGGGAAAAAAAGTTATATAATGTTTAAGTTTTTTTTTTAATTGGTACACAGTTTGGTTGATTTAGCTGACCCTTGGCTTTCTTCTCGTTTATTTGAAAATTCTGTACATCTGCAATTTTCCTTACCTAAGCCACTCCCACACACAGAATTTAGCTCTCTGCACATGGAGTGTGAAATCAGCTTTCTCAGGAAGACAAGTCTCCTGGTTCAGTTTGGTTGGTGGACTCCACCCCTTGCCAGCTTTTGGCATCTAACCCTGGTTAAAAAGGTCTCAGCATTGTAAGTGAGGGAAGGGTGGGGGCATCACAATGACGTCACCCTTTCATCGAATGAATAGGTCTCTCCAGATAACAACCACTCTGAAACCTGCCGGCCGGAAGGGTAGAGCCAATTTCCGAAAATTAGCAGCCTACTACCATTCATTCAATCACGAGTCTCAGTACCCTGAGAAAATGATTTTGTTAAACCCTGCCTTCAGTTGCTCTAACACTGTGCAAAACACATCATCATCTCCCTGAAAAGTGTCTAGAAAGACAGAAACGGGCCATAATTATAATCATATTTGCAAAAACAAAAAACAAGCACAGATATGTGTCAAAGGAGAGAGTTTTTTCTTCTTCCTTGACTTGCTCCACATTCAAGAGACAACTGCCATCCTCAGATTTGCTTCCCCTTGCTAGGATCCCATTGCCAAATTAATTTTCCTTCTGTTTAATTTTTACTAACTCATTCAGCACAAAACATGAGCAGTAGTAAACACAACACTTTATAGGTGCAAAGTAATGTAACAGCTACCCCGGGAGCCATGTGCCTTTTCATAGCACATGACCCAGAGAAAAGCAGAGGTGGTCTGAGTG
The DNA here is from genome assembly GCF_016906955.1 of Phacochoerus africanus. Classification (NCBI taxonomy): domain Eukaryota; kingdom Metazoa; phylum Chordata; class Mammalia; order Artiodactyla; family Suidae; genus Phacochoerus; species Phacochoerus africanus. The sequence goes on from NC_062545.1 coordinate 230,872,325, forward strand.
TCAAGATCCTCAGCCGCTTTCTCCTCCTGAGGATCATCCTCACAAAAATTTCCAAAGTTACATTTCCAAACAAAGCCAGCTTTTCCAACAAGCCTGACATGCAGAAGGACTCAAAAAATATTATCTGAATCAAGTGGAAATGTATTTATCAAATTTGGAAGAAATGTAATGTATTGGTATTATAGCACATCTGGTTCCAAGTTTTGGAGGTCAGAAGTTGTCATCCTTAAGCTCAATAACTATTTGCTCTCCAATGAAACCAACAGAATAAGATGGTCCTACAAGGCTCCAATGTCAGCATCTTCAAGAAGTTGCATTATCTACCTCAACGAACAGTTGGGCACATACAATTAATCAGTAGCAAAAAGCTTTCTGCAATCATCAAGGTCTGTTTGTTTTCCAAAAATAAAGGAATACCTTTGTATCAACAAAAAGAATGTGCTCTAGTGAAATACCTTTTTATTGACAGAAGTCTGGCAAATGAATGCAGAAATAATACAGACAGCATAGGGATGCATTCTAATGTAAAATGATTTTTATATTATTAAAATCATCCATTTAGCTAGCTAGTTAATGAATATTCATTCATCGCCTACCCTTTCTGAAGGGTAATACAGGCTCTTCCAAATCTGGAAGTTTTAGGATCAAACAGCAGCTCTTTTAAGGGGGCTCCCCAAAGTAGGGAAGGAGCTTGGGGGTGTAAAGGAAAAAGTCCACCCTGCCCCAAGAGGATGTACTTGGGGGTGGGGGGCGGGGGAGGGGAGGTTGGTCCCTCTAGGCTCACAAGAAGAGGTCAAGTGTGAGCTCCTCTTTTTTCCAGCTGCTCCCTACCTGTTGTTGTTTCCTGCAGCTCCTTTCATTGTGAACAAAGCCCTTCTTCCCAATTTGGAAAAATGCAAACAGTTGCTGAATGGTTACAGTCAATTTGTCTGCAATCAATTTGTCAACCCACAATTGATAAAGACTTATCTTCTTATCAGATCTTTCTTGGGGCACTGGTTTTCTGAAACCAAAACCTCATGCTTAACCACCAGAAACGTCTGCCTGCATGATGTTCCACCCTGAGTTCAAGCCCTCTAAACTTCTGTTTTCTTTTCTACTAAAACAAATGTCCTCTCTCTAGTGTGAAGAATGAAATAGTGAGTGGCAAAGTGCTTTGGGAGCTGCGAAGGGTGGTGTCAACATGAGGACAAGGACAGTCATGGTGGTTCCACTTTACCCCCTTAGAGCTCAGCCTCCTCTGACAAGACAGGTTTGTATCTCCAACCCCTTACCCCAACAGAACATAATTTCCAGGAAAGCAAGCTCTTTATTTTGCTGCTGTATCCTTAGATATCCAAGGGGTCTTGGTTTAACAAATAGAAGAGTGAATTAATGGTTCATAGAAGCTCCCAAGTTTTTTTGTATGCGTTTGCTTATTATTGAATAAGAGCATAAGGAGTTTCATTTGCTAAAATCCTTACCAAAATTCATTTGAAAAACTTTTATACTAACTTAATTTCTTTGAATGTACTTTTCAAAAATTACTGTTTGTCATGCTCTGTTTTTATTAGAGTAGAGATACCGTGTAATATCTCATAAACTTCATAAAGCTAGAAATATTGAGCAGAGACAAGTATTTGTTCCCATTCTATACAGGAGAAGACAGAGGCCAGAGATGCAAAGCTTCTTGCCTCTGGTGTGTCATGGGGGTATCCATAGGCTGACAATTGTGTGCTTTGCCTCCAGGTGACACTACCTCCCTCTTAATTCAGCAGATGTGTTGGGTGCCTGAGTGTCCCCTGCCATTCCAACTTTTGCTGGATGAGGAGGTCTCTGCGGGCCCACTTAAGTAGGTCTTCTCATGTCACCTACTACTGGTTTCTGGCAAAGCTCCAAGAATAAAGAAGAAAAGGCAATCAGTGAGGACTGGGATCATAGAGATGGGAAGTCAACTAGTGAGAGGAAAAAGGTGAAAGTGGGAAGAACTTAGAAGCCCAGGAACCAATAGAGCAGCCAGGCATTCATTGAGGAAATACTGAGCCGCTACCTTGTGCATGACTCTGGGGGAACAAAGGCGATAGCCACCAAGCTGGGATTTGCAGAGAGACTCACTGATGTCAAAGGAGCAAAATGAATGGAGAGATGGAAACTCAACTTTAGCTTGGTTATCTCAAACCAGTTTGCAGCTCTAACTGGGTACTGAAGGTGTGAACTACAATAAATTAATAATTTTATTACTAACATTAGCTATATATATAAAGTGTGTGGAAATATAAAGTTTTATATATATAAATTTATATATAAATATATATAAAATTGCCAACCAGAGCATTCCACCTCAGTTAAATTTACCTAAAACTAAATTTCCACCCCAATCTCCCCTTCTTCCTTAATTTCCTATCTCCATTGATGTTCCCAGTTGTCAAATCCATAAAAGTCAGTCTTTAGTTCTCACACAGCGTTCACCCCAGTCTCCAGCCAGTCACCGAGTCCTCTGGTTTCTGGTCCTCGCTTTCCCACTGCCTCTGGCCTTGTCTCTCTCCTCCTTCCTCTCTCAGCTTTAGTGTGGAGTGAGCACTCCCAGGTTCCATCACCCTGCTTTGGATTTCTTTTTCTTGTATCTTCCACAGTGCTATCTGCACAATCATTCTAAAATGCAAATATAGTATGATTGCTTCTCTTCTCAAAGTCCACCCATGGCTCACCCTGAGTTTTAGGTTAACCTTCAAAGGTAGTAGTTTAGCAAACAGGGCCTTTCATGATCTGGCCCCTGATGGCCTGTTATAATTTATCTGCTGTCCTTTTCTTCCCCTCCCCTCCTCCTCCTAACCAAAGCACAAACATGCCCTTTGCTCTTTGCACTATCCTCATTGATTTTGTTTGGTTCTCAGGATAAATCCTGCTGTTTTATATTGCTGAGAATTAGCATATGCGGTTCCTCTGCCCCAAATATTCTCTGATTCCTTTTGTGGAGTTAAAGATCACTATCCCTCACAAGTCCACTCAGGCTTGTCTTAGAGGAGACTTCGTGACCACACAGTTTTTGAAGGTCTCCTCTGGTCTCTGGTAGAACCATGCTTCTGCATCCTAGAATTTACACACTATTGTCAACTGTTTGCCCCAACAGATAAGAGTCCTTGAGGCAATGAATCGTGTTATCAACCGTCAATCACTAGGCCTGGGAGAATATTTGGAACCGAGTGGTTCTTCCTTAAATATTTGTGAAATGGGAGCTCCCATCATGGCTCAGTGGATAACAAACCTTACTAGCATCCAAGAGGACACAGATTCGATCCCTGGCCTCGCTCAGTGGGTTAAGGATCTGGCATTGCCGTGTGTTGTGGTGTAGGTTGTAAACATGGCTGGGATCCCAAGTTGCTGTGGCTGTGTCGGAGGCCAGCAGCTACAGCTCTGATTAGACCCCTAGCCTGGGAACCTCCATATGGCTTCCATGAGGGTGTGGCCCCAAAAAGAATTGTCAAATGAATACATTTACGAATGAACAAACATACAAAACATAAAACTATTCTATTTCAGAAAGTTAACATATTTAAATCTCAGAAAAACTGGTTTTGACCATGTGCTATGGTTGTGTACATGTTATTGGGGAAGCTGGGTAAAGATTATCAGAGAACACTTCGTACTGTTTTTATAGCTTCCTGTGCATCTTAAACAATTCCAAATATAAAGTTGTTGTTTTTTTCTTTTTCTCTTTAGGGCCACCCCCACGGCACATGGAAGTTCCTAGGCTAGGGGTCAAATTGGAGCTACAGCTGCCAGCCTACGCCACAGCCACAGCAACACTGCATCCGAGCCATGGCGGCGACCTACACCACAGCTCATGGCAATGCCAGGTTCTTAACCCATTGAGTGAGGCCAGGGATCAAACCCGCATCCTCATGGATACTAGTTGGATTTGCTTCTGCTATACCACAACAGAAACTCCCATAAAGTATTTTTTAATGTAAGGAAAATAACAAATCTGTGGAGCAATTAATTTCCTATAAATTATTCTACAATCGACATGCCTCTAAAAAATTGAAATCACTTGTTCTCTTTTATCCTAAAGAAGAATGGATGATGGTGTCTCCTGAGACTTTCTTAAGAAAACTTGGAAGTCATTTTGGTTATTGTATCCTCATCTCCCCCGCCACCCAACTAGCAGAGGCATTTGTGAATTTTTTTGTCCAAAGACAGTCTATAATACAAAAACATTTCTCTCTCTCTCCTTTTTTTTTTGTCTTTTTGTCCTTCTAGGGCCGCACCTGTGGCATATGGAGGTTCCCAGGTTAGGGATCCAATCAGAGCTGTAGCCGCCAGCCTACACTAGAGCCACAGCAATGCAGGACCCAAGCAACGTCTGCAACTTACACCACAGTTCACGGCAACAACAGATCCTTAACCCACTGAGACAGGCCAGGGGTTGAACCCGAGTCCTCATGGATGCTAGTCAGGTTCATTAACTGCTGAGCCACAATGGGAAATCCTCTCTCTTTTTTTTAATCTGAGGACAATACCAGGTTTAAAAGATATGTGAATCCTTGAAGTTCCCACGTGGCTCAGCAGTTAAGGATCCAGCTGTGTCACTACAGTGGCTTGGGTCACTGCTATGGCGCAGATTCAGTCCCTAGCCCAGGAATGTCTGCATGCCATGGGTGCAGCCAAAAAAAAAAAAAAATAAGTAAACTCTAAACCCTGAACATTGCAATGTGCTGTGCTAACCATTGACGGCAGCATTAGCTCCTGTGTTGTTCAGAGAAGGCAAAATTTTGCGGTTCTTCTATTTATCACCCAGTTGTGTGGCCCTAGAACTGCCTCGGGGTCCCTGGCCAGATTTTACTCTGGGTTTATAAAGTTCTTTTGTTTTGGGGGGGTTTTGCTTTTTGGTTTTTGTTTTTGTCTTTTTAGGGCTCCACCTGCAGCACATGGAAGTTCCCAGTCTAGGGGTCAAATTGGAGCTACAGCTGCTGGCCGACACCACAGACACAGCAAAACCAGATCTAAGCCGAGCCTGCAACCTACACCACAACTCACAGCAACGCTGGATCCCCCACCCACTGAGCGAGGCCAGGGATTAAACCCACATCCTCAAAGATACTAGTCGGATTTGTTTCCTGGGTCCCTAAAGGGGAACTCCCTGCTTTTTCCTATTTATGGAATATATTACTCCTCTTAAGTACTACAAGATCTTTAGGTTGTTAGCCTCATCCCAGGGCTCCCGCTGGCCCCCACACTGCACATAGAGACTGGGAACATGCCCCTTCCAAATGTACCACCAGCACCATGCATTTTCTCCCCTCATAGCAGATGATTTGTAGTTATTGGCTTGTCTGTCTGTCTTTCCCAGTCAGCTATAATTATACTCCTTGAGGTCAGGGATGACGCATCGTATTGCTGGTGTTCTCAGATGCATAAATAAATACCCATTGAGAAATGGAACATTACTAAGCCATAAAAAAGAAGCAGATGTTGCCATTTGCAGCAACATGGAGGGACATAGAGATTATCATACTAAGTGAAGTAAATCGGGCAGACAAAGACAAATACCATGATATCACTTATATGTGGAATCTAAAATATGACACAAATGAACTTATCTATGAAACAAAAATAGACCCACAGACGTAGAAAACAGACTTGTGGTTCCCAAGAGGGGAGGGGGTTAGGGGAGAGAATGAGTTTGGGATTAGCAAATGCAAACTATTATATATGGAATGGATAAACAGCAAGGTCGTACTATACAGCACAGAGAGCATATTCAGTATCCTATGATAAACCATGATGGAAATATGGAAAAGAATACATAGATGTATAACTGAGTCACTTTGGTATACAGCAGAAATTAACACAACCTTGTAACTCAACTATACTTCAATAAAATTTTTTAAAAATACCTGTTGAGAAAATGAAGTGCTGTGACTACAGGTAAACCTCAAGGAACCAGACTCTTTTAAAGAAACCATTCTATCTGTGATTCTGAATGTTCCTATTGATTTTATATTTTCCACTGAACTAAAGTAAACTACTTTTGTTGTGGCAATATGAAATCCAAAGTGTGCATTAAACCAGCTGAATGTTGAGCTAAAACAAAACAAAACCCAAAATCACAATAACCTCAGGAGACTTTGAAAATTCCATATTCTTTCACAGGAAAGACACTTACCAGCTGGTAATGTACAATGCATTGCCAACCAATCTATTTCCCCAATCACTTTGGCCAACCAAAAGGCATTTTTTCCTCCTAGGATGGTTCCACTCTTCAACATGATAGATAACCTCTGGCACTTGTTGGAATCCAGAATTTCCCAAGATAACCATACCCTGTGTTGCTAGTACCTTCTTTATCTTGCTCTTGAAGACAAAAGCTGCTTCTGTGATGTGTACATCCACCAAGCAGATGTTCCTGTTGGCTTTACATAAACAAGCAATTCCCCTGAACCAAGACTTGTTCCCACCAGTACAGTTAATTAGTCAGTTAATCAATAGAGGTTTGTTGAAGAGCAGGCCATGTTCCAAGCACTGAGAATACAGCAGTGAACAAAACGACAGCCCTGCCTTCAAGGAGCTCACAGAAGTCGAGAAGTATGATGGTCCTGGTTGGTGATAAACAAGTGAATAAAAGTATAATTTATAAATATATCCAAGGGAATAGAAAAAAGTTTTCCTGCCCAAAGGAAATAACAGTTGGGGCTTTGCTTTATTGAGTGACTGGCTCAGGGCCAGAGAAAGCACTAGTTGTAAGGATTATTATTGGAAAGAATTTGTTGTAATTAGGTAAACCAAGTACTATTAACTCTGCGCTACAGGGATATGGAAATATAGAACCTTCTTGGAAATGGCTTTGGCAGCTATGGGATTTTTGCCTGTGGTACCCAGTGAGATTTCACATAGAATGGTATTATCTGGTCCAAAAGGAATTTTCCTCTTTCCCGTTTGTCTCTAAGGAGCAATATCGGTTATTTAATATACATAATGAAGAAAAACTTGACTAGTAGAAAGACAGTTAGGGTGCGTTTGTTTTTCTGTGTCAGCCTAGAAGTCAATCCCATTCTAGAACTCAAAACAACGTGTGTGAGAACTCAGCACAGAGTTGGAAGACAGAGCTAGGGGTTTACTGACAAGTCACTCTACCTCCCAGTACCAACTGCACAAACTTGGACTTAACTGTCTGCCTCCCATACTCTTTCTTCCACCATGTCTTTCTTTATATCAACTCACTCTTTTACTAAAAAAGCAAGTTTAATGTCACCATGGATGGAAAACCAGTATAATTTCCATAAAGAGAACACAGCCCTCAAAATCAATACAATAAATCAAGCAATACTATTATTTTCTAGTTAGATAATGCTGTCTGCTGAAGGCTCTGATTTTTAAAGTCTACTCTTTATTAAAAAGATAAATTGGCAACTGTTAGAGCGGTTTTAGAGACATTCCAACATAAGATTGAGGCATCTCTTTGGAATCTTTAGAAGGAATGGCTGAGAACTGAAAAGGGAATAACATCTCTTCCTCTGTGATCCAGTGTTATTATCATATCCATGCATAAGCTAACATAATATCCTGTCCTAGTAATGGAAAACTCCTACACCTTGGACTGGATGGCCTTGAGCGTACCTTCAGAGCATATCTTCCAGCTCTGAAGTGGCAAGATGGCGCACACCTAAGACACCTAAGTGTGTGTGTGTGTGTATGTGTGTGTGTCAGGGGCATGAGGAGAGATGCTGTGTGAAGCCCATCAGGAGTCAGCTGGTGCTTCCACTTCTCCCAGCCCTAGTCAAAATGTCACATCCCATTTTCTGTTCTCTCCCTGATGGAGGCAAGTCAAAAAACTTCAGTCTGGAAAATGTTCATTAACGACACAGCAAGACAAAGGAAAGAAAAAAAAAAAAGATGAGATCAATCTCAGAACTAGGGGGTCTGGGTGTTCTGGGATGAATGGGGGAAAATCTTAGCTCCAAGGCTAAGTATGGAGCTCACATATCACCTGACATCAGGGTATTTGAAAACATCTCTTAAGTAATAAGTTGAATCTTGATGAATGTTTCACTTTTCATGCACATGTTTGGAATCCTATAAACAGTGCCTCCCATCACCCTCTGTGCCAGGCTATTCCCTGCCAAAATTATTTGTTTCCATTACATACCTTTTTTATTGGTATGGGTACACACGGTCCCATATTTATTGTCAGACACATAAAACTCTATTATAGGTCCAGGGTATTCCCAGGATTTGCCAATTTGAGAAGAAGGAGAAAAGCACTGAACAGGCATTGGATTCTTAGCAAAGCTAATAAGGAAAGTTAGCACCATCCACCTTCCTTAAATTTATAGATTCTCAATCTTTGTTGACTGTCACCCATCAGTCTAATTAGTCTATTTTTTGCTTTTTTCAAGAAAGAAATTAGCATAATTTAAGTTAAAAATTTTGATGAACCTTCTAATCTGTTTTAATTGTTTATGAAAGACCATTTCATTCTGGATGCTCAAGTGCTGTAGTTTGCCTAAATCTTTTCATTAAGACAATGCAGACTTCCTACGATTTCAGAAAAAGAACTCCCTCTTGTGGCAAGATCAGGTTTTGCAGCCAATTCTAAAGCATCTGTGCTCCAGATGCTAAAGAGCTGAGTAAGACCTTAGAAACCCCTCATTTTACAGATGAGGTAACTACAGCCAAAGAGGACAAGTAAGTTATTAGTGTTTATATCTGGTTGGTGACTGAGCCAGATCCAGTATCCAGGTCTCCTATTTTCCAGTCAAGGGCTTTTTTGATGTCTCTATCCATATACACACGGACACACACACATATATTTTGAATCTTAAAATTTTATTGAAGTATAGCTGATTTATAAGGTTGTGTTACTTTCTGCTGTACAACAAAGCGATTCAGTTATACATATACATATATCCATTCTTTTTCAGATTCTTTTCCCAAACGGGTTATCACAGCATATCGAGTAGAGTTCCCTGTGTTACACAGCAGGTCCATGTTGACCACCTATTGCATATACAGCAATGTGCACATGCCAGTCCCAAACCCCCAGTCTGTCCCTCCCACCATCTTCTCCCTTTGGTTACCATAAATTAGTTTTCAAAGTCTGGGAGTCTGTTTCTGTTTTGTAAATAAATTCATTTTTATCTTTTTTTTAGATTCCACTTATAAGTGATATCATATGATGTTTGTCTTTCTCCATCTGACTTACTTCACTTAGTATGATAATCCCTAGATCCATCCATGTGGCTGCAAATGGCATGCTTTCATTCTTTATTATGGCTGAATAATATTTAGAAGTTGAAAGAATGCCCTCCCTGGTGTGGTTTCTTTTCTCGAGGCTCCACTTTCTGCTGCCTCTGAACTGAGCTGACAAGGATATTGTCTTCTCTCTGAATGGATGCTGTTCTCTTCCATGTGAAAGTTGCTTCTTGGTAAGCTTTCACTATGAGACAATTAACCATTTCTCAGAGCTGAGCTGCTACATCCCTTACACCTGACAGCAGTTTAGCCAGGAAGACAAGGATCCTCTTCACCCCTCTGGAGACAGCCACCACCTCTTATCACATGATACTGCTTCCTGTCTAGCTTTCATCAGTCTGGGCTTTTTATGGCAATGGAGAGGGCCAAACACAGTATCTGTGGGAATACAGAAGGACACACCCACAACCTGGCTTCCTGTAAGGGGTAAAAAATTTATGTACTAGAAATATGATAGAACTTTCTATATGCTTGCTCTTCAAAATATGTTCTGTGGACCAGCAGTATCAATATCACCAGGGAATCTTCCAGAAACACAGAACTGTCTTGTTAAAAAGCTTATTCTGATTCAGTTGAGCTGGGGGCTGAAATTCTGCATTTCTTATGAGTTCTCAGATGATATAAATGCTGCTGGTTTATAAACAAGGGTCTAGAGTAAATTATGTTACCCACCCAAACTACACAATACAAGTCACAGCTCTCTTTGTTCTATCGCTGGGTGCAATTTGAAAAGTGCTTAGCAAAGTGAAGAAAATTACAAGCCCTTGATCTTATAAACCTGTGAAAAGAGCCACAAGTGCCACAGTCTAATAAATTGTGCTCCACACACACCATGTCAAACTTAGTCACCAGTGAGTAGAGAGAAAGACATTAATTCTTGGATTGCCAAATACATTTCTTATCTTGTTCATGGATCTTACGTCTAAGTCTATCATAGAACCTCAAATCTACAAATTAGAGAATCTCTGCTTAGAATAAGGTCTCGGTGTTCCTGTCATAGCTCAGTGGTAACAAACCCGACTGATATCCATGAGGATGTGGGTTCGATCCCTGGCCTCAATCGGTGGGTTAAGGATCTAACGTTGCCATGAAACGTGGTGTAGGTCTCAGACATGGCTCAGATCTAGCCTTGCTGTGGCTGTGGTTTAAGGCAGCAGCTACATACAGCTCCGGTTCGACCCCTAGCCTGGGAGCTTCCATAGCTTTTGTGTGTGTGTGTGTGTGCTAACAAAAAAAACAAAACAAAACAAAAGGTCCAAGACAAGGAGATCTACACACTCAGCCTCTGCTCTCTCCAGTCACTAACTCAATAGGGTTCCATGAGCCAAAAGATCTATTCCTAGCAAACCTTCCCATTAGAAACATATATCTGCTTTTGCCTGCATTGACCATGAGGCAAATACAAACCAGGAAGTAATGGCATCTGGAAAAAGAATAAAATTGCATCAAGAAACCTTAAGGGATGCCCCCTGGGGAAAGAGGAAGCTGAACAGTCTGAAAAATACCCAGATGTCACACAATGATTCTAGTGACATCTGAGAAAAATAGCACTCAGAGTGGTTCAGATTACTTTATTTTGACTAATGATAGCATATAGAGAAATATTTCTCAGAGTGAGACTATTTTGGATGTATTCATTATGGATCATAGCCTCAAGTTTCCCAGCTTTTATGACTAGTAGAAAGAAGGAGACTTGGAAAAGCAGCTCTAGTCCAGGCCTGAGTTGACTTTCAAAGTAATCACTCTTAGCAAAGCAAATGCCAAGATTTCATGCTGCCACTTGATGCAGATGGGTAGGTAGTAAGGCTGAGCAGCATGCCAATGATGCCTCCCATTCTGTCTTGGTCTCTGATGCCCTGGGGAACAGCCTCTGGGAAGGCCAGCTCCAGGGATCTGGTTTACTGGGGGGGGGGTGACGCAGAACCACACCTGGGAGGAAGCTAGGAAGGACTGGTTACAGGGACAATTGACCTGCAGTGCTCTTCAGATCCCACGAGAGGCTCTGAAGCAGGGGTGACCTTCAGAGGTGTCCCAGGTTGAAGCTCAAGGGCCATGCATTTTTACCCCTGTGCAGTCACCAATAAGGGGTGGCCCCGTTGGGTGGGGTGCAAACTTGGATGAGGCGCTCCCATGGATCGAGGCAGTTCCCAGGTGGGAATCAGGTGTGAAGGGAGCCTACAGAAGCCAACCATCTTTGAAAGGACACTTGGGGAACAAGACCCTTTGTCTTGAAAGGGGGATAACTGAGTGCTACACCCTGGCAGCCCTTCAGTGACCAATTACAAACTATCCTCTTCTGCCTCCTCCACTCTATTGATGTCTTGGGGCTATCTTTCAGTTTGGGGGGTATTTGTCTTATGAACTAGAATTATCTGGGGAGGCTTTGAAAATGTCAATACCCAGTTCTACTCTCTGAATTGATTTCATTGTGCAGCCAGAGTTGAGACCTCTGTGCCTAATAGATCAGAGAGTTATTCTTAAATCTGAAGGGTGATGATATCCCTTACCATGTACGTGCAGCGTCTCAGGACTACATTTAGCTGGCATGGGGCAAGGCTGTGAGCTGAGAAGTCCAGCCACCACTGCTCCGAAGGGATTAATTAGAGATGTCGAACGCATTTAGGGGAATGAAACGGCCAACATAAACATATACACCACCACCTCCATCTTGCTGCCCTCTCCCAGGACTTTGCAGATGAGTTTTATTGGCTAGTTTTTCAAGGTTTGAAGCTTATAGTTTGTTTCTTTTTCTTTCTCTAGCTCATAGTTTGTTTCTCTTTCTTCTTATTTTTGGTTCAATGTCTGCCTTTGGGTCCTTGTATAAAGGAAACTTTTATCCATCTAGCTCTTGTAATCCAACCCGTTTTGGCTGAAGTACAGTGGTAGTTGCCTTTCAGAACAGAACAAACTATACATAAGCCTTATTCAAATCATATCCCACAAAGCATAATAGTCATGCGCTATAAAGTCAAAAATTTCATCAGTGGGGAGTTCTCCTTGTGGCTCAGTGGGTTAAAAACCTGGCATAGTGTCAGTAAGGATGTGGGTTCGATCCCTGGCCTTGCTCAGTGGGTTAAGGATCCAGCATTGCTGCAAACTTCTGCATAGGTCACAGACTCTGCTTGGATCTGGCATTGCCCCAGCCATGGCATAGTCTGGCAGCTGCAGCTCATATTCTACCTCTGGCCTGGGAACTTACATATGCCACAGGTGTGGTCATAAAGAAAAAGAAAATTCCATCAATGATGTTCTTCTCTAAGATACTGACATTGTAAAGTCACTGTTCTTAAGATGTGCTTTTTTGGGGTTTTTTGTTTTTTTGTTTTTTTGTTTTTTTTGGACTTTAGGGCTGCACCCACAGCATATGGAAGTTCCCAGGCTATGGATGGAATCAGCGCTACAGGTGCTGGCCTACACTACAGCCACTGCACCATGGGATCTGAGCCACGTCTGCAACCTACACTACAGCTCATGATAACACCGGATCCTTAGCCCCCTGAGCAGGGCCAGGAATTGAGTGTCCTCATGGATACTAATTGGGTTCCTCACCGCTGAGCCAAGACGGGAACTCCTAGGATGTGTTTTTATGTGGTATATTTTGTGGTTGTGTGTGTATATAAATTTATTTTGTACTATAAGAATTTTCAAATACAGAAAGATTTTCAGATAGGAATGTAGAGAGAATAGTATATTTGACTCCTCCTTATTTATTACCCAGCTTCAACAGTTATCAATATTGTGGCCAATTTTTTTATCAATATCTATAATTTTGCTACCATCCCTTCTCCCCTCTCCCCCAAAAAACTGGATTGTTTTTAGGCAAATCACAGCTATATCATTCCATTCACAAATTCTTCAGAAGAGACACGCCTTTTAATCCCCGTCAATATTATTACTTTATCAGCACATCTCCTGGAATTGATATGAGCCATCAGTCTATAGCAGAAATGGAAGACTATGGAATTATTTATTCAACAGACAGATATTGGGCACCAAATACAGGGTTGTTACTTAGAATAGAAAATAGAACTGGAAATGATATTTGCCTTCAGAAGTTTTAGGTTTTAAGTTCTTTGTGGGGAGTGTATGTGTGTGTGTGTGCATGTGTGTGTGTGTGTGTGTGTGTGTGTAGGTGTTTGGAGGGGGAGGCAGGAAAAGAAAAGCATAAAGTTGCCTGCAATACAGTTGGTGATTGTTATGGGCAAGAGACGCACAGATCTGGAAAAGACTTTTTGTAAATTTCTTGAGCAATTTCATTCCTTTTGGGGGCCACCCTCAGCATATGGAGTTCCCCAGCCAGGGATCAGATGTGAGCCGCAGGTGCCACCTAGGCTGTGGCAATGCCAGATCCTTAACCCACTGTGCTGGGCCAGGGATCGAACCTGCGACCCAGTACATCCAAGACGCTGCCGATCCCCATTACACCACAGCAGGGACTCCATCTTGAGCAAATTTTTAAAGATTCATCACCAAATGATGACATGGAGGTTGAAGGACATTCCAGGCAGTGGGAAGAACCCAATGAAACTCCTCACTTCTGCAGTATGTGCCTATCTGCCCATTGCTGAAATTGCTCCATCCAATTATTTTTCCCAAGGGGGCCATTTAGTGTCACTTGGACCCTTGACCACTGTCAGCTCTTCTTATTCCAGACAGAACCTCCAAAATGAATCTAGTCACAAAGAGAAAGTAGCTCTACTCATCTATAACCTCCTTGACAGCCTGTACCAACATTTTTACCTTGGATCCCCTAGCCCACCTAGAAAAATTCTCAGTGGGTACAGCATGGATAGGGATGTATGTGGATCTGGGAGAATCAGGAGGCATGATCTGCTGAGGGATACTCAGTGCCCTCATCTCTGTATAATATTACCTAGTGGATCTACTGGATTTGAGTAACATGAAAAAGTAGATAAATGATAGTTGATATGCCAACCAAATCGATAAAATAGACTCTCTGAAGGTTGAGCTATTCTTTTTTCACATGTGCTCCAATGAAAAATTGTTAAAATATTTGTAAAGAAACTGGACTACCACTTGATATTCAGAGGTATTTTGGTAAATGGTATTTCATAGACTATGATACTTATTGGTAGTCCTTATTAAGAAATTACTATGGGAAATAACATTAATAAATCCCTTTTCATAAAATATTTAATCTTCACTACAGATTTATGAAGTAGGTCCTAGAATTATACCCATTTTACAGATAAAGATACAAACAGAAAAGACTTAAGGCATTTTTCCCAAGGTCGTACAAGTGGTAAATCTCATGTTTAAACCTCGGTCATCCACAGCATTAACACTCCACAACATACCTTCACTACAAATTTTTTGATATTTTATGACTTCCATGTAGGGTCAGACTATGTCATAGGTCATTCTGAGACTGTGAACTTAGCTCTGCAAAAGTTATTTAACCCCAATAGCTTATGACCAAGATGATGTGCCTCTATACAGCTGTCAACACAGTATTATCTGTAATATACTCCCTCCAGATTGGAAATGACTTACAGTGTCCACAATAGAATAATGGTTATGTGTGTGCATATATACAGTGTGTGTGTGTGCGCGTGCATGTGTGCACATGCGCATGCACATGCAGGACATCCCTATGGTAGGGTCTGTGGTCAACATGAAAATACATAGGGGAGTTCCCATTGTGGTGCAGCGAAAATGAATCAGACTAGTAAACATGAGGTCACAGGTTCAATCCCTGGTCTTGCTCAGTGGGTTAAGGATCCGGTGTTGCCATGAGCTGTGGTGTAGGTCACAGTCGTAGCTCAGATCTGGCGTTGCTGTGGCTGTGGTGTAGGCTGGCAACTGTCACTCTGATTAGACCCCTAGCCTGGGACCTTCCATGTGCTGCGTGTGTGGCCCTAAAAAAAGCAAAAAAAAAAAAAAAATAGAAAATACATACTTAAAAAAACAAATGGAGAAATTGGAGTTTTGCTGTGGTGAAGTGAGTTAATGATCTGACTTGTCTTTCTGGTAGTACTCATTCAATCCCCCTGCCTGGCACAGTGGGTTAAGGATCCTATGTTGCTCCAACTGTGGTATAGGATAGGCTCCCCGGCCAGGGAATGTCCATATGCCGTGATGCAGCTGAAAAAGGAAAAAAAAAAGGGGAAATAGAATATATTTGAAATATGCATATGAAAATAAAAAATGAAATATTAAATTAGGGTAAAACTGCGTATATGTATACACACATATTTACCTAATACATAATACGAGGATGGGAATAACAGAAGAGAGAAAAGAGGAGATTAAAAAAAAAACAGGGATTAGAGATTAAGGATGTTTGGGGAAGTTATGAAATATTTTTATATATTTTATTATTTTCTGCAATAAACTTCTATTCATCCAATCAAAAAAGGACTTAAAAAAAAAGTACAGCTATTTTGAGCTTTGAGGAAATTAAAACTTTGGTTGAAGAATGTGTTGTAACAAGTGAACTATGCATTTTTGCAGATTGCACTTGTGTTCCATTGCTACCGCTTTTCTATTTTATTTTTACGTTGGGAGAGAGATTCAAAGAAAACTATAGTTATAAGCTGTGATAAGCATTTCTAGTCTTGTTTTTATCTTGACCCATTTCCAAAAGCTTTTAACAGAAAAAAGTGATATACTTTTCCTTTCTTCACAGTAAGCAAAGTGGTCATTTAGTCCATATTTGCAAGAGGATACATTAAGGTAAAAGATAATTAGAGATCACAAAATATTCTATAGTAAATAACGTGCTGCAGTGTGGTGTCACACCATTTTCCTCCATTTTGCCTGGAGTTACACTTCCTTCATGAGTCCTCAAACCTGTCTTTTCTTTAAATAACGCAGTGAAGAAATTAAAAAATTAAAGTTGCAAATTAGAAGTATTTTAAAAGACTTTAAGCAGAAAAGGAAGGAAAAGTGAAAGGAATTAACATTTTTAGAAATAAACCTTTATTGCACCTGCTATTTAGAGAAAATCCACATGAATGAGACCTGAAGGGAGAGGGGAAATGGCCATTCACTCTTTGTTAAAATAGGAAATTGGTGATCTTTGTTGATTGTTTCATTTGAGTAAGGCCTCTGGTATTATTGATTAGATTGCAGAGTTTCTAGTAAATTTTAAATTACTTTATAGACCCATCAAGCATCATTCAGGATGCTCAAACTTATTGGAAACACGCTGCTGTTCTCTGGTTATTGGAAAAGCCAAAAACAGCATTTTGGAGATCCTGAAAGTGGTGTTCCTTTTTCCTGCCCTGGCCTGGTTATCTCCAGATGTTGAAGACTAGGAGATTATTTTGAATGGATTTTTATTTTATTTTATTTTATTTTGCTTTGCTTTTTAGGGTCACACCCATGGCATATGAAAGTTCCCAGGCTAGGGGTCAAATCAGAGCTAAAGACACCAGCCTATACCTCAGCTACAGCAATGCCAGATCCGCCAGATCCAAGCCACCCAGTGTCTGCCATTTTCTCAATGAAATTGCATAGGCCACTTTTATTTCCTCACCTTCTCTCTTAGTGTCAGCACTTAGCATTGAGCATTAGACAAATTAAATAACATAAAAATGCAAGAGTTTCACCAAATGGCTTAAAGCTTTGTGAAATTGTGACTTCTATATTAGTCATTGATCACAGCACTTAGCTCAGGGTTAAAAAAAACAAACTCAGCTGAGTAAATTTTAAAAATCTTTGATTTATTCAACAGTTCATGAATCGGCAAACATCCCATCTAGCAGATTAAAAGGAGCTCTGAGGAGCTGTACAAAATGAAAGACGATTATGGGAAGAAGTAAGAAGTTATACTACACCAAAAAAGTAAATTAGTCATTGCAAGTTTACTTTCCTTCTAGGGGATGGCAGGGGTCTATCAGGCAGTGGCCTTCCTGCTGATCAGGCAATTCCTGGCTAGCTAGTTTAAGATTCCATTTCTGGGAGAGCCAAAACTGTAATTAAGTGAAGTCTTAGTTCCTTGATGTGGGGCTTAGCATAAGTGACTCCATTTGGGGCCTATTGTCTGTAACATCAATATTGACTAACTGACCAAGGGATGGATGGATGGATGAATGGATGGATGGATGGGTGGATACAGCAATATTGGTAGTGAGGGCAGTAGATTTGGGGAAGGCTTAAGAGAATTAAGAGAGTTAAGAGCTGATTTATTCACCTATTTATTGGCCCACTTCTCCACTTCTGTTGTTTAAATTATGTGCCTGGACCCTAGAGTTTGAGTCTGCAAACTATTCCCCAATTTTTAGAGCATCAGAGACCTCCCCCCCGCAAATGTTAATTCATCTAAGGAAAAAAAAATCTAAGCACACAGCCTTTATTCATGAAGATATTCTCTACAGTTAGTAAATTATGATACATCAACCCAGTGAAGTGGTCATTAAAATGATAATTACAAAGATCACAAAGATATATTTATAGTATATCTTATGTGAAAAATGCAGAATGTAAGAGTGTGTATGTGTTATGTGTATATCGTAATAAATATATGGTTGATTTCATACCAATACAAGGAGAGAATACATAAATATGAAAATAGCTGTTTCTGAAGTGAAAGTATTATATATTTCATTTTTTTCAAATTGTTCTAAATATTTTCTGTTATTATATTTATGAAGATCAGGGTGGTGAAAGAACAGGTGATGAATAAAAAATTGGTGGGAGACTTGGGAGTTTTGGGAAGAAAAATGTGGATACTATAGGGTGAAGAAATTAAATCTACTATAAAGGGAAGGAGATTCAGTTACTGCTGCCTCAGCCATGAAAAATCTTACTTGTGGCATCTGCTATCTACCCATTTACTTTTGTGTGAAACTTTTTCTGTCGTTCACAAAGTTCTGATAATTATGCAGTGTGTGTGTGAGAACACAGTTTTTTGTTTTGTTTGTTTGTTTGTTTTTTAGAGCTGCACCTGCAGCATTTGGCAGTTCCCAGGCTAGGGGTCAAATCAGAGCTACAGATGCCAGCGTGTGCCACAGCGACAGCAACACCAGGTCTGAGCCTTGTCTTCAACCTACACCACAGCTCATAGCAATACCAGATCCTTAACCCACTGAGCAAGGCCAGGGATTGAATCCTCATGGATACCTGTTGGCTTCTTAATCCACTGAGCCCCAGTGGGAACTCCCTTAATTTTATCTTTAAATACGTCCATTTTATTTTTAATTTCTGCTATCATATTTTTAATTTCTAATAGTCCTTTTTTGGGGTCCTCTGTTCTGAACCTGCTGAGCCACAATGGTAACTCTGAGAACAGTTTTTAAAATTGGTCTATTTAAGTATAATTGATATAAGAAGTTCCAATTTTTAAAAAGCACTTTTGGGAGTTCCCATCATGCCTCAGGGGAAACGAATCTGATTAACATCCATGAGGATACAGGTTCGATCCCTGGCCTTGCTTAGTGGGGTAAGGGTCTGGCATTGCCCTTAGCTGTGGTGTAGGTCACAGAAGTGGCTCAGATCCCTCGTTGCTGTGGTCGTATCATAGGCCAGCAGCTACAGCTCCAATTCGACCCCTATCCTGGGAACCGCCATATGCCGCAGATATGGCCCTAAAAAAATCAAACAGATAAAAGGCACCTTTAGCCATCAAATAAGAACAGCTCTGATAAGCAGTTTAGGAGTTCCCATCTGTGGCTCAGTGATAACGAACACAACTAGTATCCATGAGGACTGGGATTTGATCCCTGGCCTTGAACAGTGGTTTTAAAGGATCTGTTGTTGCCATGAACTGTAGTGTGGTCGCAGACAGGGCTGGGATCCTGCACTGCCGTGGCGAAACCCAGCAGCTGCAGCTCCAATTCAACCCCTAGCCTGGAAACTTCCATATGCTGCAAGTGCGTCCCTAAAAAGACAATAAATAAATAAATAAATAAAAAAGCAGTCTACTGAGAACCTTAAGACAATCCCAAGAGTATCCATTAAAATGAATTCCAACAAGGCTTAACAATTGCTTCTCCTAAAACTAGTGGAATTTCATCACATGGGCACGTGGCTATTAACCATGTCCATAGTTTATAGGAGCTGGAAACAGAAAATGAAAAGAAAACCTCTGAATTCAGTCAGGAAAGGAGAAAAAGCACTATGGACACAATGAATCATATGTCGGCTTTCTTCCTAGAAACTTCTGAAGTGGTGTTGATTTGGACGTACGGCTAGGGACAGAACTGAGAAATGCCTGGGCTTGGAGGTGAAGAGAGATGAGGGGAGGGGTAACTGCTACTTGATGACAGCCTCGGCACCCCTGAAGGAAGGCCCTTTGCTGTGAACTCTCCAGTCTCTCCTCCTCAACTGACAGCACAAAAACTGTCCACAAGGAGTGACTGCTAAATGCACAGGTATAGGACGGAAGTATATATTTTAGGGGACTTATCTTTGTAGTGGCTTTGTTGTAACTCCGAGATGGTGGAATTAGCTCAAATAAAGGATGCAGAAAGCCTGAGCTCCGGCCAAGTCTCATCACTCACTAGCCTTGGGCAGCTGGAAACATCATTTCAGCACCCATTTTCCACATCTATAAAGTGACTGCAATGGCCATGACAGTATTACAATAAAAATGATGTCTCCACTTATTTGACGTGTCACTCTGAGGGGTAAGTATGATTATAACCTGAAGATACTTTGAAAAGTCTAAAGAAATGCTCGTCAGTGTTTTATCAATGATAGTCCTTAAGGGCACTGTGGTTCATTATTTATCCAAATCAATGTGACAGAGCTTCCTTTCCCCTTTGCTATACAGATGTGTCAATTTCCTCTTTTCCTTTGATCCAGATCTTTTCAGGGAATTTTACTTTGAATTTGTAAAAAGGAAAAAGCCTGTTCCTGACTAGCCTCCGTTTGGCAGAGAGTTTATCATTAAACATAAAGAAGGCATGACTAACAGGAGATATTGCAGCATCCAGGCCCGATGTAAATGAAAGGGCTATTGGATAATAGAATATTGATTAGATAATTTGTGTCAGAGTCATTAGTTTCCACACATAACTGAACCACTTCTGGAACCTCACATCTTTCAAATTATGAGACTTCATCTGCTAAATCCAGAGCTCACCCTCACACGACACAGTTGGGTAGGAAAAGTGTTTTCCCAAGTGTCCAGTGTATTAAATGCAAAATCAATTCCATGTGGATCCAATTATTTCATTTAACAAATAGAGTGGCCTTGAATATTTCATTGACCTTTAGGTGCTCAGCTTTTTACTTGTCAGCTTTTCATTGAACATCTAGCATCCAGCCCCTCTGAGTCTAGAAATCTTAACTTCCACTATCCCTTAAGATTTTTTTTCTAATAATGCTTAGCCCAGTTTTATAGAATGTCATGAAGTTTTGCATTGCTGACATTTTCTGCAAAATTCTTTTCATTTTTCATTTCTCTGCCAAAATGTCAACATGCAAATATCCTATGAATTTGCCAACTGGTATCTATATGGGCACACAAAAAAAGTCTATGACAAAGACTAGAATAAGAAATGATTAATGATACCAAATATATTGCCTGCTCTTTCTGCACAGGATTCAATCTATGCTCACCTCTCACAGTTCAATATGTTCCTAGATCTCAAAACAATGTTCTAATTATTTTTTAAACTAATGAACAGCTGTACTAAGAACGATGTCTTCCTCACCCAAACTCTTAATTACAATGCATGGTATTTTCATAAAACTTGGTCTCATTTTCACTCACAGAAGGCAATATTTAGCATTTATACAGCCAATTTATATTATAGTCTTATTTGGTACATTGGTTTCCCTGTTCACATTTAGAGAAAATTGAAGAGAGAATTCTGCCTCAGGGTGTCCAGTGATTTAGTGGACTCTTAGTTCTTGAAATTCTGGGGGAGCCAGCTATGTTATAGGACTTAAAAGGGTAACACTACCAGAGTTCAAATCAGAGTCAGTTTTTTCTTGATACAGGATCTGGTTTTGAGCCATCAAAGAGGAAACTTGTGAATAAAAAGCCAGGGAAATCTTAAACTTTTTAAAGATTGAAAGCCTTCAAAAACTTCCTATTGAATTGTATTTCCACTGCCTTTAGACCAAAAAAAAAAAAATTATCAATGAATTATTTGTAAGTATGGGATAAGCTTTTTGAAAATAGAACTTTGCTGCTATTCTATATAGAGAACAGTAAAGAATAGTAGCTGCTCACTGGCGTGACATCTAAACTGAATTCCTTTCCTTCTAGGCAAAATATTGCAGTAAGGTTCAGTTCTGGAGTATCTTACTGATAAGTACCTTGCACCTAAGGGTTAAGGGCAACAAAAGATGTCCTTCCCCCCCCCCATACATTCCTAAAATCTAAAGTGGGTTTAGGCAAGTTGGTAGGTAGCAGAAGCCATACTGTGGCTGTGTAATAACTGCATCTGCAATATACCATGGGAAGAATGAAGTTAGGTCATGCACAGTGGGTGATGAGTGATCTAGATAGACAGCTTCTGGAAATGGTGAGATGTAGTTAGTGTAACAGATGTACTCATACAAGGTATTCATGAAATAATTTTGTTGTAGTTTGCTTCAGATAAACAAGTAAAAGTCATAGTGAATGTGTTTTGAATTATAAAGTATCATTTGGCATTATTGAGTTAGAGCAACACAGCCTGAACTCAAAAAAACTGTTTTATTTCCAAGGCAAGATCTGCCTAAGCAAGATCAAGTTGAGTCAGTAGTTATTAAAACCCTGATTCTTGGGGATGTTTAAAACTAAAAGAGCCAAGAAAATGTCTTGAAGAAAAGGGTCCAGAGGATTACAAAAAGAGCGAATCTTGTCTCTTGCGGAAGAGCTGCTGCCATTGTCATAGGATTTATTCCTTTTGGTGAGTGAAGCTCCAAGATCCAAGCCTATTGCTTTGACTCTTTCCCACCCCTTCTCTACCTGCTTTTCCCTGAATTAGAGTGTGAGGTGGAGGGGAGAATATCACATCCATCCACCATACCCATCCTGATGAGTAAACTTCTCTGGGATGAAGGATAGAAGCAAGAAGGGGACAGAGTTGGTGTCCCTTCTTTCATGTATATCTGAAGGAAGTCACCTATCACCTCTACACTTTGCTTCCAATGGAAAATGTCCTGAGAACCAGTTTGTCGTTGTAGGATTTAAAAGTCACCAGATGAGGAGTTCCCATTGTGGCTTAGCGATAAGGAACCCAACTAATATCCATGAGGACACGGGTTTAATCCCTGGCCTCACTCACTGGGTTAAGAATGCGGACTTGAGATGTAGGTTGTAGATGAGGCTAGGATCTGGTGTTGCTGTGGCTGTGGGGCAGGCCAGCAGCTGCAGCTCCGATTCGACCCCTAGCTTGGGAATGTCCATATGCTGTAGGTACGGCCCTTAAAAGACAAAAATAAAAAATAAAAATCCCCAAATGAGAGCCAATTATACCAATCAAAGTCAACTTCAAGCAGGTCAAAGAAGGAGCTAAAGCTTCATGAAATCTGCAGGATGTTAGTTACCTGTTAGTATATCAGGCCCCAAATTAACTTTTTTCTGTGCTCATGTGTGTCACAGGTCATATTTTTAAATGGTGGTGGTTAAACATCTAAAGAATATGAAATGTTAAGTCATTTCCATCTCTTGATTGAATTTATTAATCCTGGTATGCCAAATTAGATGCATGTTAATCCTAGGTTCATAGCACACCATCATCTTTGGCCCATGCAGCCCTTGCTTTGTTTTATTTATGTTATTCTTCCATTTGTTACCTTATTTTTCCATGATAGGATTAATGTCTTCCAAATTAGTTTTCTATTGGCCTCTGTTTTCTTCTCTATTAAATAAGAAGTTAGATTGTATGATATCTAAGTTCTCTTTCGGCCTGATGTTCCGTGAATGAGATTAAGCCTGAAATGTGTTTGGCTCAGTGCCTGGCATTATAACTAGTTCCTAATAAATGGTAGTAATAACTACCACTTATTATTATTATCATTATTAAATTTGACAAATTTTCATTGCCGATTCTGAATCTGAGGTACTAGCAAACTGATTAGAATCCTCATCAATTTGCTGACTCCTCTACTGAGCAGTGAAATTTCTAGGGGCATTTTTTTCCCCCGTTGGTCAGCTCTAAACTGTCCATTACCAATTTATCATTGATTCACTGAATCTCGAGTTAGAAGAGATCTTAAAGGTCATTTTCCAACAAAGGATGTACCAGAGGAAGAAATGAGGTATCTCATAAGGCAGAGATTATTTCCAGAATAATTCCCATTTGCACAGTTTCAAGATGAGTCCTATAGAGTTCTTATTCACTTCTTCTACTAAACTGCCTGGATTTCTATTCATTGCATTTCACTGGATTTTTCTGTTAGAGCTGTGAGGGACCTTGGCAGAGAGGCCATACACTAGTGGGGCCTCATTATCAAGTAATATGTTGTTAAGTACAAGGCAGAGTAAAACTTAAAACTGCCTGGTTTCCTGCCATATGGCACATTACAGAGGGAAAGTGGAGGGTCAAATCCTGCAGTGTTACTTTTAGCATACAAAAAGGAAGCATTTAGGGAATTTTTGGATTTCAGCTTCTTTTCCAATGCTAGTGATGGTTTTGCACTAACCATTACTATTCTGTCAGTTTCTTGTTCTTTTGGCTACTGAGGCATCGATAATAGGGTTGAATGTGATAACCACCAGAGCTGAAGGTCGTGAAAGAGATATTTTTTTCCCCTGCAACTATTGATCCTTATCTGTAAACTTCATTCTGGCCAACTGGCTCTAATCAAGGAAGCTAATGAGTTCATTAAGGTAGATTGCAAAGCAGGAAGCGGAATGTGCCTGTGGACCAATGGAAGAGAGGCTTCTTTGGTATTATTTAGATTTAAGAATATCACTTGGAGAAAACACATATAATTAATGTGGAAGATAACCATGAAAGCTATGGCCAACGCGGTGAATGAATTGACAGATGAATGAGGCTTCCGAATCTTTTTTTTTTTTTTTTTTAGCAGAGCTAGGATTTTCCTTTCTAAATACATATGCATCCAAATGGAAGAATATACTCTTTGAGTAAGCTCAATGCTGGCCCAGGGATTGGTTTACAAAGCAGAAAAGTGGTTTGCCCATTTCCTACCTCACTTTCCAATTCTCTCTCAAACTCAATCCAGTGAATGCTGTGTGTGTGTGCCAAGCGGGGCACGCTCACGGAAGGCAGGAGTGTTAGTGGAAAAAAAAAGAGAGAAAGACATCATGGAGAAAAAAATATCAATGAGTAATTTGCCACTCGTAGGAAACAACCTCCAGGCCTCAGGAGACCTGGTACAGTGATTCCTCTTCATTTCATTCAGAAATTTAAGCCCAGAGGCAACATGGCTTTCAAAGAGAAGCATTTTGTGCTTCCTTTATAATAGCCCCAGAGTCCCAGAGATGCCCACAGGCCATGCTTCAAATTCAACTCCTGAAGTAGATTGTGTAGTCCTTACAGTGACCACCCTCCTGGGGATGTCGCCAAACAGGCTCTCCTCCCATCTGATAGCAACTGCCTTCTATTCTGAAGCAAAGAAAGGCTGACTGGTGTTCATTAAGGAAGGGGATCTTGACTGGGCTCTTCCCATCCCACGTGAAACCCATCAGCTTCTAGAGGACGAATCCAATGGCCCTATGGATAAGAGGCAGGTAGTCTGGGTGGCAGTTAACAGTGATCTAGTAGGTGGTAATCTTTCTGAATTCTAGGTTGAGGAGGGATTGTACAAAGGGACTGGTCAATAGCCAGGACTGGTCAACAACAATAAAGCACAGTTACTCTAGAGTTATTCACAGTCTAAATTCCACTAGTTCTTTGTGTATCCTCTTCCTCCCTCTCCTCCTCTTTCTCCAGTATCTAGCACAATGCTCAGCACATGCTAGGTGCTCAAAACAGATGTGGCAAATCAGTTAAATAAATGAGTAAAATACATGTCTTTTTGCAAATGATTTAGTTCTGAACTTCCACTTCTTTGTCAGTAATGTGGGGATAAATTTCATTGATGGGTTTGTTTTCACAATTAAATAATATGGTATGCCTTATGTTATCATAAATGATAACTTTATGAATTTAACTATGAATTTCATACAGTTTACATGTGTGAATTTTCAGTTTGCAGCTATGGTTCACTGGAGGGGACAAAGGGAAAAAAAATCCAAGCCCTAGACAGCTAAAACAATCATTACCCAAAGCTATAGGTGAGATGGGTTAATTACTCTCAAATACATGTAGCTAATGCTTAGGAAGAAAGAGAATGGGGGATGGGAAAGAGAAGGAAAAGGGGCGGTGGTGGTGGTTAGGGATATGTGAATACTTTTAAGGTCAACTGAGTTACTTCATAAGGAATACATTTTCTTTTCACTAGAAATAGTCCTATGACAGAAAAGACAGAGAGGTTGTTCAGCAGGAGCGGGTTAATCCGAGCTCCTACGCCTGCTGCAGTCACAGTACAAGGTACAGTAATGAATGCGGCACAGCCACACATTTATTTCATTCGAACTTCCTCTGTGGTCCTTTTTATATCGAAGTCTCTCACTGTTACAGGGCCACGCTTGGAAAAGTTGGAAAACTTTTTCCCCGTGGTGGAGAAAAGCCCTCATCAGACTAAATGGAACGAATGAATGAAATTATTCCCTTGGTCCAACATCTCCATTCGCTTCATACCAAATATTCACAGAAACATCTTTCCCCAATTCCGCGACTGGAATTTTACTCTTCCATGGCGTTGCCTAGTATTGGAAACACGGATTTCGAAAGTCAGCAGGCAACAGACTCGGTTTTGGAATCGCCATGGTTGGCTTTTGCAGAAGTCGATGCGCTTTACAGTCCTGTGGGGTAGCTTCTCCCAGGAGCAGAATTTGTAAAATAAACAGTTGCTGAAAAGCATGAAGAATTAACGAAGTGAAAATCTCGGGTTATTTGGCAGTTGACACGCAAGTGACCCCCTTAAATACTTAGTTGCTTAAGGAGGTTCAGAGCTACGATGAATGAATCTTCTGAATCTTCGGGGTACTTTACTTGAACCGGCTTGTAAATTTCTTTAGTCTTTCGGGAAGTAGCGGTAAATTAATACAAATCCAGGAGGGAGAGGCGAGAAGGGGCTAAAACCTCTGCACCTGAGCTTTCCTCCCAGTCTTGGAAAGACTCGCTTTTGCTGCTCAGGACCCTGGAGGTTACAGCCCAAAGAACCCGGCGGCGCTAGGACCTGGTTGGCGCCTGGCGGTGGCCGCTTTCAGGCGGGCGGAGGAGGGAGAGGAGGAGGGGGATGTGGGAAAGGAGGGGTATTAACGGGGGCGGGGGGACTCGTTTATGCAGAGCAGGCGTTGCTGCCATTGCCACTCACTCTCCCGGCGCGCCGCTCGGAGCCAGAGGGAGCGCAGGGAGCTAGCTAGCGAGCGCTCGGAGCCCGGGCCAACGGAAGGGGCGCCTGGCCGCTGCCTGCACCGCCGCCTCCGCCGCGCTCGGGGGCCCCGGGAGGAGCTAGGGCGAGTCGGAGAGTCCGGGAGCCGAGCCCGGCGAGACCCAACTGCGGGAGCGCGCCCGCCCCACTCAGCCGCCTCCTGCGCCCGAGCCAGGGAGCGCCGGTAGACCGCCCCGCGGGCCGGAGAGCTGGGAGCACAGGTCCCCGGAGCCCCAGGGATGGTCTAGAAGCCGGCGCGAGGCTCGCTGCTCTGCTCCCTGCCGGGTTTGCTGCCTCCTGCCGATCGCCCAGGGCTGCGAGCCGCGGCGGCCGGGGGCTGCGCGCCGGGTCGGCCCAGGCCGGAGAAGTTAGTTGTGCGCGCAGCTTAGTGCCCGGAGCGAGCGAGAGAGTGAGCAAAGGAGCAGCGAGGCGCCAGGGCCATGGGCTGGGGGAGCCGCTGCTGCTGCCCGGGACGGCTGGACCTGCTGTGCGTGCTGGCCCTGCTTGGGGGCTGCCTGCTCCCCGTGTGCCGGACGCGCGTCTACACCAACCACTGGGCAGTCAAAATCGCCGGCGGCTTTCCGGAGGCCAACCGCATAGCCAGCAAGTACGGATTCATCAACATAGGACAGGTAATCACTGGCTGGCCGGGCTCTCGGCCCTGAAGCTGCGAGGGCGGGGGGCGGGGGAGTCCCCCACGACCTCGCGCCAGTCCCCTCTTAGTCATTCTTACTCCTCGTCAATCCCACTCTTCGTCAGTCCCCTCCCCCTCTTCCAGATGTGCTCTTGCAGCTGTTGCCCTAACTCTTGAGCTAGCGCGATGCGCTCTTTCTCCCCCCGCCTCCTCTCTTAGACACACACACACACACACTCCCCAAAGTTATTGGGGTTTGTGTTTTACATGTTTCTTACAAACCGCGAGGGACAGGTAGTGTCTCTGGACGAATCCCGAACGTACATGCCTCTGCGGTGGTTTCAGACCTGATCGGACCTTTTGACGTGGAAAGTCGGGGAGCACTGGTAGCTTGGGCTCTATTGGGAGGGTAGAGGGTAAGCGCGCCCCTGGTGCCGGCTCCCTGTGGTTTCTGAGAGCCGGGGTAAAGGGAAGGAGGAGAAGGGAAAGCTTTTCCTGTTCGGACCTGAATTTAGCCCAGAAAGAAGTTTACTCCTCTATGGGCAAGAGAACCGCTGGGCACTGGAGGCGAAGGAGGCGCGAGGATTGGAGCTGGAAGAAAGAAGGGAGAGGAGAGGGGGGCCAGACCTGGCGTGAGCTCTGGTTTCTGGGGAGACCTCCGGGCTTCTTCGCCTATCGAGCGGGATCCGTGTGTGGGCTCCCAGTGGGAGAGTCGGAGGGGGAGACGGGAAACTTGTGAGACCGCTGACCAGGTTCTGCTTTGGAAAACAGCGCGTGTCTTCCCCCAGGGAGGGACGTGCGCGGCCCGGAGGCGGCGGCGTTGGGGGAGAGTTCGACGCACGGTGAGGCGCAGGGGTTTTGTGGGGTGCCGCTCTAGGGCCTTCAGCAGAGCTTCCCGGATGGGGGACCTGGAATTGAGTGGTGTTATGGGGAGAATCGGAAGTGCAACAGATTTGGAGATACCTCCGGGCTAAATGGTATTGGCGTCTTCGCTGTCTCTGCTGCAAGAAACGGGGTGGAGCGGGCGGTTTAAGCGGATCCCAGAAAGCGCACACCCCCCCCCCTCCATCCTTGAATATTATTCCTCCTACTCACTTCTCCCGGCCTGGCCAGAGGAGGGGGCCCTGGCCTGACTGCTGGGGGAGGAGGGAGGTGAGGATGATGGGGGCGCCCTCGCAGAAGACGCACTTCTGGGACTGGTCTGGCAGCACGCGCCCTGCGTGCCCTGCCAGGATGAAGGAAGGGGAAGGTGCCAGCTGGTGCCTCTGGAGCAAGAGAGCACAAATGATTTCTAATGCTGTTGCGCTCCATGTCCAGGAACACGTGCTCCCTCACTGGGACTCGGCACCGAGAGGAGGCAGAGCTGCTGTCACATCTAGAAGGAGCTAGGGAGCAGTGGGGACTTCAAAGCAGCGGGAGTGAGGTCTTACTGGGCTTGGTGGATCCAGAGGGAGGCTCTATTCCGGAGAAGCCAGTCCTGTTGAGGGCTGAGACCAGGGCAAGGGGCTTGGTCTGTATCTGCTCCCCATCCCTACTCCTGGCCCCAGGAAGAAAGGAAACTACATCCAGCCAGGTGCTCTTGCTTGAGTGCCTCTCATCTTCAGGAGAGTGCCATTCTAATGGCTTGTTAGGATTCTACCTGCTTCTTTTTTCACTGGAAGAAAACACTGAGTCTATTCAAGTCTTTTTACATGAACTTAAAGTTGGGTGCTGCACACATATGTCCAGGGAATGTAACAGGGAAGGCTAACAATGAAAGTAGTTGTGTTAATAATCTTTCCAGAAATATCCTCATGTTCTGCTAACACTGTGCATATCCCATATAACAAGCATATTTGAAAGAATAGTTTTTGACTTTGTTTCATAACTCACAAAATGGCCATTTTGGGTGGATATTACTTCACATACAGCAAGGAGGAAACCAAGTCTCTGGAGAAGTTGACTTGCACAGAGTCACCAAGCTAGACCTTGGCTAAGGTACGAATCAGACCTAAGACTGTCTGGTTCAGCCCTGCTCTTCTTGCCTTTGAGGATGGGGGTAAGGAGGAAAAAAATAAAATCCCCATTTCTCTGAATTCTGATTTAGCGGTTCGGTAAGTGAGGCAAACATCATCTTAATTCACAGATACTTGGTTCAAACAGACCTGAACTTCTTGAACCTGAGGATTTTCACAAATTTTGAAAGCAGAAAGATCTGTATCTAAATAAAGTCATTAAATAGAACTTAAGAAATTTCAGAACGTAGCAGAGTGGGCAAGAAGGGACTGTATGTAACAGAACCCACTTTTGAACTAGCAAACATTGCGGTGTCCTTCAACATGCCTTGACTTTTTATAAAGGGTCTTCTAATGAAGATCCTCGGGATTTTCATTTAAAAGGTAATACCAAGAAAGTTTACATACTAATAACATCAGCCAGGTTTATTGTGTTTTTACAATGGCAGTGGAGGAAATTTGAGTGCTTACAGGGGTTACAAAAGACCCTTTGACCTGATGCCCTAACTAGTACAAAAAGATCAGCTGTTCTTACAGTGTGAAGCATTTCCTCTGTAGATCAAAGGAGAGTAACCCTAATCTAAGACTTGGAGGTATAAATTGAGTTCACACATGCAGTATCATTGTACTGTAAGGGCCGTCCTTTTGTTATTCTTTCCTTCCATCAGTAAACCAGCTGTGGTTCAGTTGAGGTCAGTAACTAATTTTTTTTTGTCTTTTTGCCATTTCTTGAGCCACTCCCACGGCATATGGGCATATGGAGGTTCCCAGGCTAGAGGTCGAATCGGAGCTGTAGCCGCCAGCCTACGCCAGAGCCACAGCAACGCAGGATCCGAGCCGTGTCTGAGACCTACACAACAGCTCACAGCAACACCGGGTCCTTAACCCACTGAGCCAGGCCAGGGATCGAACCCGAAACCTCATGGTTCCTAGTTGGATTCATTAACCACTGAGCCACAACGGGAACTCGTAGTAACTAATTTTCATATGTCTCTGGAATGCTGTCCTGTTTTTACCCATTTGGGCTTGGGGTCCCATCTCAGGTGTCTCAGATTGGAACTGAGACCCATTATTGTTTCTGAAGTCATTTAATATCCTGGTAGTGTTTTGGATATCTTCAATGTCATATGCTAGGTGAAGAAGGTGGTGACTTTCCCTGGTTTTGACTATCTGTTCAGAATTTCACTGTCATGTTCTGTATAGCATCTTGGCACTTCAAAGCCACCAGCCAATCTGGCCTGGAGATTTCTATAGAAAAGAGTAGGCGTGCTCTTATGTTCATGAATGATAGGATGTGCAGAGTAAAGAGCAAGTAAGCAAACAGGCAAAAAGGATGTGCTTGACTTCCTAGAAGGGAACAATAATGAGGGCTTTCTTGCCTTTGGTTATAGAGATAATACTTGTTTTGGTAGGTTTTCATATAATGTTTATATTTTGTGAATAATTATGCCTTGAAATGCTGAAACGATGCCATAATTATTAATAATGGTCGTTGTGTCAGCATATATCATATTTTGCTTGGCACTAATTTTAGCTCTAGAATGCCCTACCTTTCTTCCCCCACAAGCTCTGACTCCAGGCCCTCTTAGTACCTAGTACAACCAGCACTACTGGGTTGGCAGAGGGTAGGTATGTTTGCCTGTTGGTTTGGAAGAAGAGGCCTGCTTCTCCCTCACTAATCCTGTGCTCTGACCCTTTGAGCTGGCAATGTAGTGTAGTGATTAGAAGATAGGAAGGACATAAAGGAATAAGACCTGACATAATGTTAATTGTGAACCTTTGTTTGAATCAAAATCTGTAAGCCAGAAGGAATTAACTTCTGGGTATTTGAACCTAGGGAGAAGATCCTCTATAAAGGTTTGTTTTTGTTTTTAATTTTTGGCCACCCTGAAGCATGTGCAGTTTCTGGGTCAGGGATCAGATCCAACCTGCAGTTGCAACCTAAGGCACAGCAGAGGCAACGCCAGATGCTTAACCCACTGCCATATCCTTAACCTACTGCATAGGGCCAGGTATAGAACCAGTGTCCCAGCGTTCCCAAGATGCTGCCAATCCTGTTGTGCTACAGCATGAACTCCTGTAAAGGTTGTTTGTAATACACAATAGCTGTATTTATCCTTCTGTGAGGTGCTTATAATCCTTGACTCCAAACTGAGATTACCAGTAGCAAAAACTCCTCCCCTAACCTTGTAATTTACCTTGAGCAAGATGATGGAAAGATAAAGCCAGCTACAAGCAATCCTGGGGGAAATGTTTTACCTGGAGTTCCCATTGAGAGCATAGATTTGGAAACTCTGCACATGGCACTTGCAAGGTCTAGGAAAGCAGGAAAGTCACTGAGCTTAATGGAGCTTTTGTTCCTTGATCTGTAAAATGATAAATCTCTAGATCATAGAGGGACTTGACTTTCCATTGCTGAGCACATAGCTAAGCTTGCAGTGAAAGTTTTGTTGAATCTGAAATAAGTGAGACTCAGACTTTATTTAGATATAGAGAAAGGAAGACGTTTTTATAATGGAAGATGCATTTATATTGAAGATTAGGAGAATAGGTTTTTTTTTGTTTTTGTTTTTTTGCTTTTTAGGGCCGCTCCCACGGCATATGGAGTTCCCAGGCTAGGGGTCAAGTTGGACCTGTAGCCGCCAGCCTACACCACAGTCACAGCCACACCACATCCAAGCTGTGTCTGCGACCTACACCATAGCTCATGGCAACGCCAGATTCTTAACCCACTGAGCCAGGCTAGGGGTCGAACCTGTGTCCTCATGGATACTAGTCAGATTCACTTCTGCTGCACCATGACAGGAACTCCTAGGAGAATAGTTTTTGATGAATGAGTCAAAAGAGGTAAATGAGAACTTTGTAGACAGGGAAACTAGCTTTCCATTTAAACTAACGGTTTGGAATCATTTAAGAATTGTTTTCTGTTGAATTCTAAACACTTCTAGCTGGTGTCCCATGGCAGAGCCTGCCTCCCTGGTTGATCTTTGTTGTAGCTCATTAAATAGTCTAGGATAAGCTCACTGGAGATGGAAGAAAGGGACCAAAAATATCTGAAAATGATTATTTTATAAAGCATCTTGCCTTGGTACATTTATGATCATATTTGCATTTTTTTTTTAAGGCTGCACCTATGTCATATGGAGGTTCCCAGGCTGGGGTTCGAATCAGAGCTGTAGCCACCTGCCTATGCCACAGCCACAGCAGCTTGGGATCTGAGCAGCATCTGCGACCTACACCACAGCTCATGGCAATGCCATATCCTTAACCCACTGAGCAAGGCCAGGGATCGAACCTGTGTCCACATGGATACTAGTCAGATTTGTTTCTGCTGAGTCACGATGGGAACTCCATATTCTGTTTAACTCTTTTTTTTTTTTTTTGCCATGAAGGAGCTCAAATATTAATGGGGTTGCAGATGTGTAAGTGGATTGATTATTTTTTTATGTTTTCTGTTTAATTCTGAATATGGTTTGTCTGAGGAAAGTCTTCTTCTAAGAAGCGTTTTCCAAATCAGTAGGAAGAGGTGCTTTAGTGGGAAGGACCTTGTTCAGTGATGTCCTGAAGGCTCCCACTCTACTGGTTAGTTTTGACCTATGAGTAATGTGGGATGTTTGAAGTGCTGGTAAGTGGAAAGTGAGTTCTGGGTGCTGAAGGATGGGGAGATGGGGCTAGTCTGGTGGGTTGTATGGGAGTGGATTGTGCTCCCCTCATTAAATCCTTAATTGATAGAAGGATGCGGGAGTCCCAGGTTGATCCCTGTGTGATGTATCTGGCTTTGTGTATCTCTCCACACCCAAGAGCCTCAGTGCTGACCTCCTAGCTGCTTAAACTTGCCTATTTCTCATGAGATGGGGAACCTTTCCTGAGAAAAAGCAGTTCAGAGTGCTTGGCCTGATGATGGTGGGTCTGTTGCATTAACCTCATAGACCAGGAATGGCTAGTATGTGGCCATTGGGATTTTTGGAGTCAATTTGAAATGAAAAACTGCATTTTTGTGAGCCCCAAGGCAGCCGAATTTGCGTTATTGCTATCTTGCATGGGTTTCTATCCAGAAGTCCTAACCTTAAAGGTCAGCCAGAGAAGCAGGGTAGTGTGCTGGGAAAATGGCCAGCAGTGTCTGACTCTTTGGTGAAGGGAGGGAGTCCTGACCCAGAAACCTCCCCTGGGCAGGGAGGGGTGTTTATGTTGTTGGTTCAAGTTGTATGAAGCAGTGTCTGGGTTTTCCCCAAGGCTGAAGTATCTCCAGGCATCACTCTGCCTTGGGACTTTATCACATGGCTAGTTCAAGTTGGATTTGATGACAGAGAAGCTGGCTTTGGCTTCCTGGGTGGTAAAGTGAATGCTTATAGATACCCATGCATGATAAAAGATAGGTATCTATATATCTATGAATATTTATTTTTAATCAAAGTTAAATTTGCACCCAGTTTAGAGTGGAATTACTCATGTAATTTCTCGCAAGTTTCAACAGATCTATCTCTACATCTAAGTGTACCAAGAAGGAAGAATCCATGCCAATAAATATTCAGTTTGGATTAATCCTGGGAGGAAAAATGTGATCAGAAAGCAAACCAGGATTCCCGTCGTGGCTCTAGTGGTTAACGAACCTGACAAGCATCCATGAGGACACAGGTTTGATCCCTGACCTTGCTCAGTGGGTTAGGGATCTTGCGTTGCCATGAGCTGTGGTATAGGTCACAGGTGCAGCTCAGATCCCGTGTTGCAGTTGCGTAGGCCAGCAGCTACAGCTCTGATTTGACCCCTAGCCTGGGAACCTCCATATGCTGAGGGTGCAAGCCTAAAAAGACCAAAAAAAAAAAAAAAAAAAAGCAAACCAGACTAAGAGTCAGAAGGTTTGTGTGAAACTCTAGGGCTTTCTTAGTATTTATCAGTCTGACACTCAGTGCCTGATTTTTCAAATTGCGAACCTCCATCCACATCACAGGATTGCCATGATATCAAATGCCCCAATAATTAACATGAATATATAAATAAAATAAGACATAGGAAGCAGCATATGATCCGTACGGTTCCAAGGAGATGCAAAGATTGTTCAAAGGAAAGTAAGTGAATGCCATGATTAATGGGGGTGTCCCTAGTGGAATGCTCGTGAGTTTTCAGATTCTTGTGATTGGTGATTGCCCCTGGGGATCTGGTGGACACAGAAAGGGGGAGAAGTGACTGTAGCCTCTGCTTCTCCCATCAGAGGATAGGGAAAGTGTAACTGGGAGAGCCTTGGATAGTGGTGTAGTGCTGGGACAGCTGACCGGAACATCAATCAGCCCAGGCTCCCCATCTCCAGGCTGGACAGCTTTGGTTTATAAGGCATGTGCAATACGGAGGTTTTATGCCTTTTTAAATACAGAGAATCAAAACAGTCTTTTTAGAGTTCCCTTGTGGCACAGTGGGTAAAGGATCCAGCATTGTCACTGCAATGGCTTGGGTCACTGCTGTGGCGTGGGCTTAGTCCCTGGCCCAAGAACTTCCACATGCTGTGAGCTTGGCCAAAAAAAGCCCACAGCGTAGTCTAGCTGAAATACAGAGAAGGGTATAAGGAATATGGTGGGAATATTGGGTACAAGTGTCAAAAATCCAACTCCTACTACTTAAATAGACTTAGTAAACAAGCAGGTAAGCAAACAGGGAGTCTGTTGGTTTAAACAGGTCCATGTGCCTTTATGTGCAGTCTTTTTTGGGGGGTGGGCAGAGGGTGGGCCTGTGGCATGTGGAAGTTCCTATGCCAGGGATTGAACCCTAGCCACAGCAGTGACCTCTGACCCCAGCCGCTGCAGTGTCAATGCTAGATCCTTCACCTGCTGTGCCACAAAAGAACTCCCCTTATGTGCAGTTCTGAAAGCAGAAGCTGAATGCTTTTTGCAACTAACCCTTACCTGATCTGTACTTGCTCCACGGCAAAAGCCTATCCTGACCTAAACTGACATGGATTAGGGCATTAATTTGGTTGCAGGAATACATCACTGTGTTTGGTTATAAGAATGTTGTCCTTGATCCAGTTAGAGGTGTGTGTCATACACTCCAGCATGTGCTCCATTGTCCTTTTCTCATCTGAAGAATTATGAATTCCTGAACCACATCTGGATTCCAGTGTTTCAGAACAGTGATTATGGGTCTGTCCGGCAGAAAATCCAGCGGTAGTGCTAATGATCAGTATTCCTCTGTTAACCTACAGCTTCATTTTCAGTTAGGCCCTTTCCTTGAGAGAGTAAAGGTCTTCTGATTCTTAGTAAGTACCTCCCTCACCCACTATTGAAATGAATCCCTGAAAAAGATTCCAGTTCTTCCCGATTGGGTCATATTCCCATGTGTGGGCCAGTCACTTCGTTCTCGGGGGGTGGTGGGGTTCTTGTGAGTCAGCTTGGGGCACAAGTGCACCCTTGAAGTGAGGGAGATGTTCCCCTTGGATGGGCAGTCCACCAACTGGGAGGGAAAGTTCCCTCAAGGAAAAGACATTGCTACTACTAGAATAAGGGAAAAGGAGATGGGGGATGAGGGAAAAAAAAAAAACAAAGAACTCACTTCAAATCAGATTCTATGAGTCTTTAAATGCCTAGGCCAGGGAGTTTGAGCGTTATCAAGGAGGATTAAGAGTTAGATTGAAAGTCGCTGCAAAGGGGGCAGTAACGTATTGATTCAACACACATGAGGGTCTGTGCTACATAAGACATTCTCTGCTTTTAAGGAGCTAGGACATTTTTATTCATAACTCTTGTTAAGCAAGGCCAGTACTAATGGAGTAAGAGGCAGTGCAGTATGCTTCAGTCCTGCCTGGGGGGAGTCTGCTGGTAGCCTGTGCATAATAAACTGGAGGAGGCAGAGAGGCTGTTGTTGGGTAAAGTTATTCTTTTTGTGTGTGTGTGGTTTTTTTGTGTGTGCTTTTTAGGGCCACACCTGTGGCATATGGGAGTTCCCAGGCTAGGGGTCGAATCGGAGCTGCAACTGCTGGCCTGTGCCACAGCCACAGCAACGCTGGATCTAAGCCGCACCTGTGACCTATACCACACAGCTCACAGCAGTGCCGAATTCTTAACCCACTGAGTGAGGCCAGGGATCGAACCCGCAACCTCATGGATATACTAGTCGGGTTTATTACCACTGAGCCATGAGGGGGACTCTGGGAAAAGTTATTCCTAACAAACACAAGAACCTGTGACCACGGAAAGAGAAGGGAGCTCTTGTACAGGTGGATTCGTTATGGCTTGGTACCCAAATGGAGGTGGAGGAGGGAGAAAGAAAACAAAGTTTCTAGCCTGGGCACCAGGACCATGGGGGACTTGTCTAAAGCATGAAGACTACAGGAGCATTTGGGAGGACACTTCGTGATGTCCACTGGGCAGAAGAGAATTTAGGACAGGAAAGAAGTTTAGACTGGTTGAGCCAGCTCAGGCTAAGTGAAGCTGTGTTAAGGGCCCAGGAAGCTAAAAGAATGTCTCCATGTGGAGGGCAAGGGATAAAGGGATAAAAAGGATTAGGTGAAAGTGGCGGGGAAGCCCTGAAGTCACACACTCAGAAAGCCACAGAGGGTTGCATTAAGTACCAAAATTAAAACAGAAGGTGGTAAAAACAGAAGTGTGGCTTAAAGAACTGGGACGAGGCTGTCACCTGGGATCTTAGAGCCAATGCCTGATTGAATAGTGAGGGGCAATAGGGGTATGTGGCAGCAGAGGTAGTGAGTGCAAAGCTTTTCA
This sequence comes from Phacochoerus africanus, assembly GCF_016906955.1. Classification (NCBI taxonomy): domain Eukaryota; kingdom Metazoa; phylum Chordata; class Mammalia; order Artiodactyla; family Suidae; genus Phacochoerus; species Phacochoerus africanus. The sequence goes on from NC_062545.1 coordinate 230,909,245, forward strand.
TTGCACATTGGCCTGCCCACTGACATTATCTCCCTTTGTCTCTTTCCCCTCTGTGGGGACCCTAGGTCTAGAACCAAAAGTTTTGAATTCTGCTACTTCCTAGCCAAGGGACCATAGGAAAGCATCTTAAGTTCTCTGTGCCTTAGTTTCTTCATGTGTGAAAAAGACCTAATAGTATTTCTCTCATAGGATTGTCGTGAGCATTAGTTAAAAGTAGTCAGAATGGTGCCTGGCACATACTACATACCAATAAATGCCAGTTATTAGATCTCGTTTTTTTAAAATTTACTTATGTATTTGCTTTTTAGGGCTGCACTCGCAGCGTATGGAGGTTCCCAAGCTAGGGGTCCAGTAGGAGCTATAGCTGCCAGCCTATGCCACAGCAAAGCAAGATCCTAGCAGCATCTATAACCTACACAACAGCTCACGGCAATACCAGATCCTTAACCAACTGAGCGATGCCAGGGATCGAACCTGCAACCTAATGGTTCCTAGTCGGATTTGTTTCTGCTGCCACAATGGGAACTCTTTTTTGTTGTTGTTACTGTTTTTTTTTTTTTTTAAAAACCAAGTTTCTATAGACTGTTTCCATCCTACTGTTCTCTTTTAACATTATATTGTGAGCCTTTCCCCAATGTTACTAAATAATTTTAGACAAATTCTAATGGTTGCATAATTGAAGGGACTGTACTATGTTGTAATTAGTGTGACCATACATCACATTTTTCCAGGGATAGTATTGGTTTATGCCTTCAGTAAATCAGTGCACCTCCATTAAGTATTTTTATATCCCCTTTCACTTTCAAATATGTCTGAGTTTGGCAGAGAAATGATATGGTCACCCTAATTGTATGTATTTATGTGTGCATGTGTGTAATTGCATATCTATTCTTCCACTAGCTGGGAAAGCAGGGTTGTACCTCATTCCTATTTGTGTTGCCAGCACCCAGCACAGTGGGTGGCACAGGAGAAACACAGTAGGCACTTGGGAAAGGATGCAGAAAGGGTATATCTAGAGAGGAGTTGGTTTGGAAAGGAAGAGGAACATTGGTGCCTTGAGAATAACAAAGAATGAGGGTGAATGGAGATTTAGGGAGTTCAAGTTGGGGAGGAAAGGAAGTGATCATGAGTGGACAATGGCCTGGATCTCATCAGTTCAGAGGTAACACCACTTGCAGAGAGAGGGGGAACTGGGTGGAACTGATGGCCTGGTGCTCCACTGTTTTGGAACATTGTTAGGAAATTCTGATAAGAATTAATGACTATTGCCTATGAGAAGAATTGCCAAAGAGCAATGGCAATAACTGCTTGTACTTAGTTATGCTCAGTGAGTCATGGTTAAATAAATGAGAAAATAACCAGTCTTTATTGTTTTGTGCTTTTGTCACTAATGCTCAGGAACCTGAGGTTAGATAAAAATAAAACAGGGAATTAGACTCTATCAAGATGAGAGAGAAGGGAACAAGACCAGACTGGGAAGATGAGGGTGACAAGAGATGAATGATTCTTGAACACAAAGGGGTACCATTTTTTTTGTCTTCCTAGGGCTACTCCCACAATATATGGAAGTTCCTAGGCCAGGGGTCAAATCAGAGCTGAAACTGCCGGCCTATGCCACAGTCACAGCAACACCAGATCCGAGCGGCTTCTGGAACCTACACCACAGCTCATGGCAATGTTGGATCCTTAACCCACTGAGCAAAACCAGAGATCAAACCCACATACTTATGGATGCTAGTCAGTTTCGTTAATCTCTGAGCCACTACAGCAACTCCTGGGGTACTGTCTTTGAAATGATAGACCACAATGTCCAGGCTTTGAGAAAAGTGGTAGGGCCAAAATAGGGCTGGTGAGCCAAAGGAATAGGGCAGTATAAAGGCTATAGTTCAAAATAAAAATGGAAAGCCAGTTTGATAAGAGTGCTAGAAGAGGAGAGATGGGACCCACCCCACAGGGTAATTTCTTTGTAAGCCACAGGCAATAGCTATTCTGCATGATGATAAGGTCCAAGGTGGGCCAACCAGATAGAGAACAGGTGAAGGCCAGTGGCTTGGATGGAGTCAAGAAACTGTGAGGCTGAATATGGGCAGGGTTATCAACTTGGATAAGATAAGGATTCCAAGTGTTTCATGCTGGTATACCCACTAGGCAGACAAACATGGATTCTGCCCCATACTTCAATTCTCCTTGGGTAAATTTAGGTATTATCTCTACTTTACACATCGGTGCACTATTATTTGCACTGCAGGTTCTGTATCAACTTAAGGGATAAAGACAGACACTTGGGCAATTGCTTTAAACTCCCAAGTGAGCCTTCCCCTATTTGATTTAAAAACTGAAGATTGCACTGAGCACCAAATATAGAGGGAAGAGTGTAAACAGAGAATGTGAAGCCAGAAATAATATTTTAGGATGATTTTAAAATGGTATATATGATGTCACATTTTACATTTGCCTTTACCTTGGGGTTGTCAGGCAGCCTACTTTCCATTATAATAAATACTTATAGCTGTAATTTATTCTCATGTCATGTAGTCTGCCTTTTACATACATTGTTTTGTATAGTATAATGCAGCTATGTTCTGAACATGTCTTTTATGTATTCTTAGTGTAACTTTACTGCCTTGTCAGAATATGGATATATTTTGAAATGTGATTTTAAAATTACACATTACTCGCTCTACAATATATAATATTTTAATATTTTTATAATATTTTTAGATTGCTCTATATAGTGTCAGGTTAATCTTGTTTGCATTTATATGTTAATCTGATTATTAAATTAGGGTTAGCATCACAAAAGAATCACAGAGTTTCTAGTTTTATCTTCTGTGCATTATCTAAAAGATTAATTCTGTCCTGGGAAAATTACATTTTGAATACCATGCCAGCATTGAAACTTATTAAGATTTATAAGAGGCAAGTCCTTCCCTGCTGCCTTTCCAAGTGTGTGTGTGTATGTGTATACACACAGACATATATATCTCACATATATTTGTACTAAGTACTTAAGGTCTGATATTTTTGTAATAAGTACTTAAAGTCTAGTGTTTTTCTACTCTGAGTAGCTCTTACAGCTGTAAAAATATACCAGTTCTCTCCATATCAATGTTCCCAGGCTTGTACCTTGTTTTCACTAGTTGAAGTTTCTCAACCATAATAAAACTGGGCAGTGCTCACTAGTTTGAATGCAGTGTAGGAAAGGAAGACAATTTCAGGGCCTTTAATCTTGTAAGCAAATATCCATAACTACAAATTTAGAAGTTTACTGCTTATTCATCGTGAGCCTAGTTGCATTTAACTAATACGTTCTTTTTTCCCTATGTGTGTGGGACCCCATTCATCAATTTCAAAGTTTTTCAAGAGAAAACTAAATTGTAGGCCACTTAAGATTTATTACAGCCTAGCTTCCAGCAAAACCTTTTTCCTTTATTTTTTTAACCTTGGGGCATCTCTCCATTTGGTTAGTGCTCATGAGCCAGTTTACCAAATGCCGCATCCTTTGACTCATCATAGGATGATGTCATTACTTCTGGGCTAGTGGGACAATGCTGAGAACCAGTAAGCAAAACTCAAGGCTGAGAACAGGTAAACTGAATTCTTTTCTAAGCCCTGCCCTGCCACTAATTTGCCACATGCTTGTGAACTGGTCACAGGTTCCTTTCTGTCTTAAAGGATTAGTTTTATTCATTGTTTTATTTGAAATATAGTTATTGAAGGACACCATCAAGAAAGTCAAAAGACAACCCACGGAATGGGAGAAAATATTTGCAAATAACATCTGATTAGAGCCTTGTATCTAGAATATATGAAGAACTACACTCAATGATAAAAAGGCAAATAGCCCAATTAGAAGTGAGCACAAAGGACTTGAATAGACATGTCTCCAAAGAAGATACCCAGATAGCCAGTAAGCACATGAAAAGATGCTCAACATCATTAGTCATCAGGGAAATGTGACTCAAAACCATGAGATGCTAACTCACATCATACTTGCTTGGATTGGTCTAATCAGAAATTCAGATAATCACAAGTGTTGGCAAGATAGGAAGAAATTGGACCCTCATACACTATTGGTGGAAATGCAAAGTGGTGCAACCACTGTTGGAAAACCATCTGTCAGTTCCCCAGAGTTACCTTATGACCCAGCAGTTCTACTCCAAAGTATATACTCAAGGGAAGTGAAAACATTTGTTCACACAAAAACTTGCAGGCGGCTCAGTGACTTAAGTGGCATTATCACTGCTGTGGCTTGGGTCACTGTTGTGTCATGGGTTCAATCCCTGGACCAGGAAATTCCGCATGCCATGGGTATAGCCAAAAAACAAAACAACAACCAAAAACCCATGTAGACAAAAGTTCTGTGGCAGCATTATTCAAAGGAACTAGAAAATGGAAACAATAATGTCTATGAACTGATGAGTTGATAAACAAAATAGAGTGTATCTTTGCACGGGAATATTTTTCTGCAATAAAAGTGAATGGATTACTGATACAGTCTACAACTTAGAACCCTGAAAACACTGTGTTCAGTGAAAGAAGCCAGTCACAAAAGGACACATATGTATGGCTCTGTTTATATGAAATGTCCAGAATAGACAAATCTATAGAGACAGGAAATAGTGGTAGTGGTCTGGTTGCCTAGGGCTGGAAGGGTGGGAGGATGAGGACTGACTACTAATGGGTATGGGGTTTCTTTGCCAGTGGCTGGGGGAGATGAAAATGTTTGTGGTGATTTTTGCGCAACTGTGTAATTATACTAAAAACATGTGATAAAGGTTTTGTGAATTTTTTCTCCATCAAGCTGTTAAAGAATAGTTCCCGAGTACCTGTTATTTATCAGCCATCCTAATAAACTCAGCCCTGCTGTATCTGTCTTAGAGTGGAGTAACCAACCTAAAAGCCAATGATGAAATAAAATAATTTCAAATTACGGTAAGTTGCTATTGGAAAGCAAAATACAGTGACTGGGTGGGAGGACTCCTTTACATAGGCCTTCGGGGGAAATACTTGAGCAGAGATCTGAATAAGAAGGTGCCCACCACATGGAGTTAAGGGTAGGGTGAGGTCTGTGCAGAGCAGACAGCTGGTGCAGAGGTCCCAGGGGAACAGAAAACCAGCTGGTGTACATGAAGTCTAGTTAACAAGGAAGAAATGCTTGAGATTGGAGAGAATGACCTTGCAGCTTAGTTTTGGTGATGCCATTTACCTGTTTAGAAGCCATCAGTAACCCCCGTTCGCTTACTGCCTTTAAAACAGATCTCTTCTCTGGGCTTTGAAAGGCCTATCTACCCATCCTGAAATACTTTTTCCATCATATTTCTTGCTCTCTCAAAGCCAAACTGTACTTCCCACTGTTCCCTAGATACTATACTCAGTCCTTTCCTGTGTCTGTGCCAGTCTTTCCACCTGGAATATTCACCTGACCCCTTGCTCTTCTGGAAATTCTTCTTAAAGGCACATCTCAAATGTCACCTCCACTATACCTCACTCTGGAAATAAAGGTAAAATACAGGTGTAGGTACTCTCACTTTTCAATTCTTTGACTCCCATAGTACTTTGCCCAACATTCTTTTAGAGAATTTAGTAGAGTTTTTCTTTCATTTTTTTCCTCCATATAAAGGGGTTAATTGTTATTTCATAAAAAGTGATTTGGCTTTATATACATAACCATTAAATATTGGTCAAATCCTAACGTATTATACAGTCCTGCAGTGAATATAAAATGAAAGATAAATCTGAACATTGGAGAAAAATTACAAAAAAATTCTACCATTAGGAATGCTAACAGTGCGTAATATACTCTATACATATATGTACTATATATATACATAGACACAGACACATACACACACATATATACATATATATAATGTATTCTATAGGGGAGTGTAGTAAAAAGAGTGATCTAGGATTGATGAGTCATTTGTATATGGCTTCTAAAGTCCAGGGTTTCCTGGGAAATAGCCTAATCCTTATCTTTGAATATTTCAGATCTTGGCATTATCAGCAGGGTCATTCTTTCTGGCTTTTGACTTCCATGAGAATTCTTAGTGTGAGAGTCAGTGTACACAGTGTGATATCGTCCACCCCGAGAGCCAAGTCCAGATCACCTTAGGTCTGGAATTACCTCTTTAAGGACCCCAGGGAACCCTGACGATCCTGCTGGCTGTGCTCATCATGCTGGGGGTGACAGTGCAAGCCTTGTGTCTATTGGAGCAGTGGGAACGACAGCACAGAGGGTCCCCCCCAATGATGGAATTGTTCAGTAGTAAGAGAGGGTTTCAGATCACAGGCAAATTTTACTGTCCGTGTTGAATCAGTGAGAGTAGCAAAAATAAATAGATTTGGTGCAATGGAAATCTTCAAAGCTCTGTATCATATAAGCCATGGAATCTTATGATGGCCAGAAGCTCATGGCTGGCCTACGCGGATTGTCCACAGCAAGACTTTCCTAGATGTTGGAGGGCCAAAGTGCATGAGAGGTGGAATTGCTGGCTCCAAGACAAAGACATAAATTAAGCCCTGCAGCTTAGTCCTTAAGGAGTGGCTTCGAAAATATCCTTGGAGATAGGAAACAAACTCAGGACAAATAGAGCAAATATCCATTGGGAGTTAACGCCACTTAATTATGAAAGGAATGCTTTCCTGATGGGGTGACATGGCCAGAAGCCAATCTCTCAATTGAGATGGGTCTCCCCATATGACCTCTTCACTTTGATCAGATCTAAGCCTCAAATGACCAGTCCCTTCAGGCTCAGGCAGATAGAGGGATAGGCAAGTTATATTTTCTGGGTCAGATGAAAGGAAGATGGGAAAGCCGAGTGCTTTCATGCAGTATACAGTTTTAGAGTGAAGCTATTCCCTTCTCTCTGCTGTAATGGGTCTACTGGAGCCAAGCCCTTCATTACTTCCTGTTTGGACTCTTGCACCAGTCCTACCCTATGCCACTGTCTTTCCTTTCAAAGCACGTCATGTAAAGGAGTTTAATTTTTTCAGAGCCCACTGTGGTCAAAGAGACTTCTTCCTTTTCTTCCAATGCTATCCCCCCTTCCCATTCTCCCTCCCTGACCTGTGGGTCTATCCTAAATATCATGTCACCTAAACATGTTGCCAGTCTTTTCACATGAGCCGCCATGCCCTACTTTTCTGCCCCTGCTGGTGTTGCTCCCACTGCTGGGACATCCTCGTGTCCAGTTCGCTCTCATTCTGCAAAGCCCTTCTCAGATGTCATTCCCATCAATGAAAGTGCCTGTGGCTAAAACTTCTTTTGTTTAAACTCTTACTGAACTTTGTAAGCTTCGTTCTTATTTTTTTCAAACAGGCATTTAACATTTTCTGTTTGTATTCAATTTATTTGTCTGTTTTATCTCCTCTGAAAGATAGCAGTCCCCTTAAAGACAGGATTTCTGTGTGGTTCATCTTCGTATCACATATGGTACCTTGGAGAGTGTGCTCTACCATGAAAAGGCCTCGGGAAAAAGATTCAGAAATGGGTAAATGGCTGTGAGGACATGGAGGCAAGGGAGTAAGTAGAGATGGCAGCTTCGGGACTGGCAGCATCAGTACTGTCCACTGAATATGTTTGGTTCTCCTCCTTGCCATGTGATTGAGATTGTATTTCCTTATTTTGAGAGTAAGTGTGGCTGTGTAAATTCTGTTGGCCAATGAAATGTGAGCAGAAGTGACACATGTCCCTTCTTTCACAGTCCGTGCCTGATTTACTGTGCTTCCCATCTGCCCTGCTGGGATCTGCCACACTCCAGGTGGTGGGTGTGCCATTGGCCTGGGTCCTTTCGGGCTACGGTGAGCAGCCCTCCCAGCCAGTGCACAATGGACATGTAATTTGAGCTAGAACAAGCTTTTGTTGTTTTAGTCACTAAGATTCTTGGGTGCATTTGTTCCCACTATGAACATTGTAGGAACAATGCCCATTCCCCCTAATACGAAAGCACAATAGCTTTCTCCTTAGCCTTGCACACAGTGTAGAAGGAGATCTGTAATGGAAGAAGGGGAAAGCTTATGTGATATCCTGGCTAAGAACCCTGTGACTTAATAGGAAGCCCTCAGTGCTCTCTAGGATGTATTTTGCTCATTATGCAAGTGGTAGTGAGATGTGTTCCAAAAAATCAGAAGCCAGCTATTAGGTCTTTGCAAGTGTATGGGATTCTGTTGCTTAGAGATTGGCATTTCCTGAAAGAAACTGTGACGATCCCAGTTGCTTTTATTTTTTGTTGCTTTTCTCTGGACTTGCCAGCCCCTTGGAGGAAATTTGTTCCTTGAGTTCAGAAATACCTGTCCATGACTGGTAAGCCTTGAGGAAATGGAGAGGCTTTTTCTTTCCAAGAAGACAGAAACTTAGGGTATTGCAGTTTGTCTTTCATTTTTCCCCATCCAGTGCAAGTAACATGTTAGTTTTGTGCTTCATTTAATTGTCTAGCAGCGAACTTGCTTTTTGCGTGCCAATTTCACTTGTTTTTGCCCCCTCAGAGGACCACACTGTACTCTTAGATTGTGACACCCACTGCTGTTGAATCCACTTAAAATTTGCCGCCGCTTTCCACTAGCCATTGGGTCTTAGTTGTTGGAGAACTGGCTTCACACACATGTGGCTGTCTGTGCACTTACTTACTGATTTATGTGAAGTGGACACAGTGGGGGAACATCTGAGATTTAAAATGTTATGGCCTGAATTTCCAACTGTTGAAATGAATCCAAAGCAGCAGATTTTTCTTCTTTGGCAAGACAGAATTGAGGCAACATGCAGTGATTTGGTTCGCCGATTTGTGAGCTGTTAAAAACCGGAATAACTTAAAATGAGGAGAGTAAGCACTGCATAATGTGAAAAATATTCTAAAGGTCACATGGTTGTGCAGCCTTAGACAAGTGAAGAATCATGGAACTAGAACTATTTTGAATAAATATGAAACACCTCATGTGAGTGAACATGTGGATTTTTTTTTTTTGCTAAAATATGCTCTTAGCAAAGTAGTCAAAATTTTATTTAGTTCACCCTAACTCTGTGAAGAGATAAAGTTTCTAATAAACCCAGAAGATCCTTTTCCCACTCTGGAGGCCATTTCTGGCATTTATTTCTTTCACTTGTATTTTTTTTTTCCTTTGCCATCATTGTGTCCGTCAACATTCACTGCAGATATTTTAGAATATCTACAATGTGCTTAAATACACCACCAAAATCCTGGAGATGCAACAGACACAAAAATTTCTACCTTCTTGGAATTTACAAGTGTGTCAGCTTGCTTCAAAACCCAGTGGCTTAAAGCAACAGTCATTATGGTTATGAGGCTGTGAATTGTCTTTTAGGTTCGTCAGTCAACTGGTGGATCCATTAGGGGGCCTGATTGGTCTAGGATGGCTTCACTCATTTCTGTGGTTGGTGTTGGCTGATGACTTGGATTATGGGGATAACTGGCCATGTGTCTCTCATTATCCAGCAGGCTGCTTGGACTTCTTTCCACAGGGATGAGGAGATACCTCAGCAGCTAGAGGAAGGAATCATCAGGGTACAAGCCCTTTTCAGATTTCTTCTCATGTCCTGTGTACTAACATCCTATTAAGTGAAAGCATGACCAAGCCCAGCTTCAGGAGGTGGAAACATACTTCATGCCTCCATAGAAGAGATGCAAAGAATTTGTGGCCATATTTTGTAATCTGTCACAAGGAAACTATTAATAAACAATTGAATAGATAACAAGTGCCTGTTAGTTGGTGGTAAGTCCTATGGATAGAAACCAGGGAAAGGGGATTGTCTGGAGAATGTTTTGCAGTTGTAAACAGGATGGCTAGGGACCTTTTCACGGAGAAGGTGAAATATGTAAGTAAAGAAAAGAAGTAAAGAAATGAGCCTTGCAGATATCTGGAGGAGGAAACAGCCAGTGTAAAGACCAGAACAGGAGAGAGCCTGATAGAGTGAAGGAATAGTAAGAAGATGCTGAGAGAGCAGGTCAGGTAGCAGATGGGCTGGAGAAGTAATGGGAGTTGGTTGGAGAAGTGAGGGGGATTCTGTTGGTTGGTGCTTCTCCCTTTTTTAAATTGAAGTATAGTTGATTTATAATTTTTCAGATGTATAGCAAAGTGATTCAGTATATATATATCTGTATATATATATATAGAGATATAGATTAGGTTCTCTCCCATCATAGTTTTATTATAACATATTGAAAATAGTTCTCTGTGCTATACATAGGCCCTTATTATTAATCTGTTTATAGCTTCTCACATTTTAATGTGCATAAAGTCTCTTGGGGATCTTGTTAAAATGTATACTTACTAGGTCCATGGGGCCAGAGAATCTGTAGTTCTAACAAGCTCTTGGGTGATACCGCTATCGCAGATGGTCCTGGGACCACACTGAGAGCCAGCCTGTAAACCATGCAGAGTAAGGACTGGATTTTCTCTGTGGGGGGAAGAAGGCTATTAGACAGTGTTGAGCAGAGATGTGACCTGCTATCTGCTATGAGATAAGAAACAGTAATTGTTTAGAATGTTGAACAGGGGATGGAGACATGGTCCGGATTTTGCCTGCTGTGGTTTTCATCATCTGAACGTCCTTTCCTCTACAGGAATGCCATTTCCTTCTACCGTGTTGATAAGAGCAAAAGGGACCTATCTCTGGCCACCCTCCATCCCCCATTCCAGATTCCTTCCAGGACAAACTGGCTCCTTGTGGTTACCCAAGTCCTGATTATTAGAGCTGTTCTTACTCAGCCTGACTCAGTGGCTGTCAGTCCCTGGCTCACAGTCACCTGGGAGCCTTTAAAGATCCCTTTAGTGACCCTGGTTAATTGGCCTTGAGTGGGTTTTGGGCATCAGTCATCTTAAATGTGCAGCTTGCTTGACAACAACCACTGAGCTCCATTCTTCTTCAGCACCTGATAGGCTAACTCTTTCCCCAGAGCACAGAGCCTCTCTGTCCCCATGAATCTGCTCTCCCTCCACTATGGTCTCAGCCTTCTTGCTTTTCTTTACTGTCAAAACACAGGAATCATTTGATCCTTCTCAATTCTACTGCACTTTGACAATTCCAGCCTTACTAGTCTGATTTCACTACGTCACAATCATTTTGCTTTTGGAGTCGGCGGCGGAGGGGTGGTCTTTGGAGAGCTACACATACACAAATACTTGTTCATGTTGAGAGTCACAGAGTTGTGTAATTGATATGTAAACACCCTTGCCATAGAACAAATCTTTCAGGGAAGTCCAAGATCTTACCCAAGGGATGGGACACCCAGAACACGTGCTGGAAGATCATTTGGCTCCAGGTTTCATGTTTATGAAATATCTCCCAATTTACTTATAGATGTGGTTTCACACTCTGGCTGGATTGAAATACAATATGCATTTACTTTCATGTCTCATTACTGTATTTCACTGTAAGTACACTAGGAATGAATATAGATTATACATTCTGAAACTCTGGTGGATGGCATAGTTATTTTTTTGTATTATACATAAACATTTAAATAAATATGCTATATATTTTAGCATTTCTTTATTTTACAATCCACCAGGTGCCTCGAAATACAGAAGTGGCCTGGGGTCTGTCCTGACTTTTGAGAAGTCCTCTGAAACCTCATATAATTCCTTAGGAAATGCTTTCTTCCCTGCTTTTAATCCAACATATGTGTATATGTGTGTATGTTTTATTTGAAGGTCTTATTCTTTTGTGACTTTCTGTTTTCTAATCAGAGGAGGAAATAAAGAAAAATGAAAAGCTGTGCAAAATATTATCTGTCAATCGTGTCACAAATTCGCTGTCTCATCATGTACCCGGAATGACTTGTCTGTACATCATTAACTTGTAATAGATTTAAACTAATTATTAACTCAACCAGATGGGTTTACTTGAGTATTATCATACAGAGCTTTGTGGTGTGAGATTGTGATCAAGTTCCATAAAATTTATTGCTTGAATCTTGCTGGATCCAGCATTCCATTAAGGCACTACGTTTTGCTGTTGCATTATCACATCAGATTTGGTTATTCCTTATTGTTGGAAAGAAAGGGTGTGTGTGAATGTGTGTGTATGTGTGAATTGTGATTTGTTTGTCTTGAAATGCCACTTCTAACAATCTGTGGCTTTGGGAGAGATTTTATAATGTAGTTGAGAGACCCATTGGGTTTCAGAGTTGCCAGCAATAGTATCACCTAGACTCTCATTTCAAAAGACAAAGAATCTGAGGTCCCCCCAGAAAGACGTATGACTAGAGCAAGGAACTGGCATTAAGCAGACCTGAGTTCTAGTATCTTCAAACTCTGGTTTTAACAAGTGTCTCCTGGGAGTTGTCTTATTTAATAATATAGAGAAACTTTTCTAGTCATCTTGATTCTTTGAGGGAAATATATATATTTCTTTAATAAGAATTGCTAATTATTTTTGTATTTATCAGGGTTTATGTTTGTTTAGGAGATATGTGAATGGAGAAAATTTGTCATAAGCGCTAGCATGGATAGATATGTGATGTGCAAAAAAATAGCTTGATTTTGGAGGCAATCTTTTCCCCTACTTCTGTGAAATATCTCACTTTTATGCCCTTTTCATTAAACTACCTTGAAAAGAAATGTTAGATGTTACATCAAAAGGTCGTTTTTATTGTGGTGGGTGTTTAGTAATAAAGTAAATAAATGATTTATCTAGTGGCTAAAGCATGAGCTCCTTGGTTGGTCTCTTAAACCAGAGAGATCTTTCCTGGGGAAAGTCCAAGGCTCATTTTGGAAAAATTGGGTGTAGTAATCCCCTTTGCAGGTAGGAATGGGACCATGTTATAATGAGGGTGGCTTTAGCCAGGACTGCAACCTAAGCTTTCCTTGGCTGGTTTGTTAAACTGTAATGAGGGGTAAATTTTTGCCTCCATTGTGTTCAGTGTTCAGCGTGTAAGTTCCTTTTATAGGTTTATGGAGTGTAGGCAGTAACGAAAACAACAGAATAGAGACATTTCTAGAGACATTTCGGCATAAATAACTGCAGTCACTCTGATAATTCAAATTAATATGATACCTTTGAAATGGGAGTAAATGCTTATGACTGCCCAAACCATTCCCCACCCTGGGTCTTTATCACTTTAGTTTATTGGGGCTTTAAACCTATTTCACAATTTAGCTACAGAATGTTGGCATGTTCAAGCTAAGAGGGAGGAAAACTTATGAAGCCCTGTTTTTCTCCTAAATTGCCTGCCTCTATTTGAGTGATACAAATGCAGCAATCAGGCAATATCCAGTGTTTGGAGTATTAAAATAATTCATGGATTAATTTTCAGTCCTGTGAAAGCCTCAGATAGAAGATTAATATACATTAAATATACTTACTTTTTCTTCATTTATCCAGCTATGAGATATTTGTCCAGATAAGTATGTGTCTTCAGTTACTGTGAAAAACTATAAACATTGCAATGATTCTTTTGGTAAAACACTGTATTAAGTTTATCTTTTATGTCAACAGTAAGTTCTTAGGAATGATAGAAAAGAGATACTTATAACTCAGTCTACCTTCTGAGTACATTTTCTTTCTTTTCTTTTTTTTCCCTTTTTTGGCTGCTCGGCAGCACATGGAGTTCCTGGGCTAGGGATCAGATCCTAGTTGCAGTTGTGACCCAAGGTGCAGCTGCAGCAACACTGGACACTTAAGCCACTGTGCCAGGCCAGGGATGAAACCTGCATTCCCATGCTCCCAAGATGCTGCCAATCCTATTGTGCCACAGCGGGAAGTCCCCAAGTAAGAGTACATCTTCTTAAACATCACTTTTATTTTTCTATTTTATGGATACGAACATTTACTTGGTAGGCATAATGGTTATTTAAACTCTCTTTTTGGGTTTATTTGACATATATTTAAGATCAAGCAAGCTGCTGAGATAAAGGTCAATGGACTTACATTAAGGAAAAAAAATAAGTTTTCAGCCAGGTTCAGGAATTATTGAGATAAAGATGTTAATCCTACAGTTGATCAGGTTGAAGTTAAAACTTACATAGAATTGAAAATTTGACTCCAAGCACAAATTCTGTTTTTTTTTTTTAGCCTATTTAATAGGTTTTGTATAGAATAGTGAAACTAGCATTGAGCTCACTGTCAGACAAATCTTATTTCTATTACTAGCTCATAGTATAAAGTTGGATAAATTGCTGGATTTAGCTGGGCTTCTGTTTTATCATTTGGAAAATTGGGATAATAATTCTTCACTTACTTCATGTATTCATTCACTTGTTCATTCTATAAATGCTTATTGGGCAGCCACTCTGTGCCAGGCACTGTGATGGGTACAGCCAATATAACAGTTTTTAAAAAGTCAGTAAGGGAGTTCCCTTCGTGGTGCAGTGGTTAACGAATCTGACTAGGAACCATGAGGTTGCGGGTTCAATCCCTGGCCTTGCTCAGTGGGTTGAGGATCCGGCGTTGCGGTGAGCTGTGGTGTAGGTCACAGACACGGCTCAGATCTGGCTCTGGTGTTGCTGTGGCTGTGGTGTAGGCCGGCGGCTACAGCTCTGATTCGACCCCTAGCCTGGGAACCTCCTTGTGCTGCATGTGCGGCCCTAAAAAAAAAAAAAAAAAGTCAGTAAAAAAATAAACGTCTTGATCCGATATAGAGAGTAACTGGAGAAGGTCAGGGAAGACTTTTTTTGCGGAAATGATATTTGATTTGAGGTCTAAAAGATGAGAAGAAATTAGGCAATGAGACATTGGAAAGAAAGGAAATGCCAAGACAAATGGGACAGCAGGTGCAAAGGTCCTGAGGCTAGAAAGGAGACCAGTGGGATTGGAGCATGGTGAGTGAAGGAGAGAGGTGTTAGACAACAATAGAAAGATAAATAGCCAGACCTGGTGGCCCCTCATGGTCCAAATAAACTATTTTTGATTTTATTGTAAAAATAATAGGAAGTAATTGCCCGGTTTTACAAAGAGATATGACATTATCTTAATGCATTATCTTAATCAGTCATAAAGCAATGTAAGAAAAGGCACTTTAAGGTGGAAATTAATATTGCTATTACCTAGGATAGAACAGGACAAAAACCTGTGGCCTGATGAGTTACTGATCCTGTTTACAAGGTTGTAAAAATTCTTCCCTGAGGCATGTGGAGTTTCAGGGCCAGGGATCAGATCCAAACTGCAGTTGTGACCTACACTGCAACTCTGGCAACACTGGATCCTTTAATCCACGGTGCCAGGGTGGGGATGGAACCTGCAGCCTGGCACTGCAGAGATGCACCAATCCTGTTTGCCACAGCTGGAAAGCCACAAGGTTGTAACATTCTTAAAGTGGGTAATGGTGCTGAAACATGCAGATTCTATAAAGCATGGCTGTGATTTTTACATGGTTGCGGCCAAGTGTATACACCAAGGTGAAGGGCAACAGATCTATGTTGGCATTTTGCTTAAAGTCAAGTTCAAATGTTGTTGCCTGTTAGTATGCACCTGCAGAAGAACTGGCTGTCAGCTCAGAACTGATTAAATATCTGCCCCAGATGATTAAAAGAGTAGATAGTCCATCTGTGCAGAATTACAAATTTATAGTCCTTGGACATCATGGACAGATTGTGTCAGTAAAGCAGGACTGCAAGAGGAGACATTGCTAATTTGATGCAAATAAACACTTGTTTTATGAATCGATCATATCTGCTGGTATAATTACGATGATATTTGGGACTGCTTTATTCATCTTCCCTGTGCTTGATTAACTTTCATTCAGATGGATGAAAAATTTTTCTACTAAGACATCTGTTGAAATATCAAAACGTTTTCCTTAAGAAGAGGAAGGAAAAGCCTGTTATGATCATTACAGCTTGAGATAGTTATTGAAAATTGAGAAATCATTGTTGATCCTCTCTATGGAAAGCAGAAGCTAAAAAGTTAAGAGTCTGTATAAAGTAGGAGATGGCAGGACCTAATGGTTATTGGGAGACAACCTTTAATTTTTTTAATCGTTACAATTATTAGTATATATTTCACCTGTGAAATTTTAGTTCTGAAACTTTACTCACTTGGTTATAGAATGAACTGATCTATTACAGATAACTCCACCTCTCTTGGTACTGTGAACATTATTAACGCTTTTAATTATCTCCTAGAATTGAGTATTCATAAAATTCTATTTGAAATCCAATTTTATTTTAAATATAGATTGGGCTCATAGAATTTTAAAAGGAAGAAGTCCATATTAAAATGATTTTTTTTTTTTACTATATAAATTGTATGGGCATATGGTGGGATAGGTTTGTACTTCATCTTGACAGCACAGGTTAAGACAGCAGTGTGGAATTTCCTGTTGTGGCTCAGGAGGTTAAGAACCTGACATACTGAGGATGCAGGTTTGATCCCTGGCCTGACTTAACGGTTTAAGGGTCTGGTCTTGCTGCAAGCTGCTGCGTAGGTTGCAGATGTGGCTAGGATCCCGTGTTGCTGTGGATCTGGTGTAGGCTGGCAGTTGCAGCTCTGATTAGACCCTTAGGTTGGGAGCTTCCATATACCACAGGTGCAGCCCTTAAAAAAAAATTGAAAAAAAAATTAAAGATGACAGTGTGCTTGCAGACCTTTATGGATATTTTTTCATCAGTCATTTATGATAGCTGCTTTATTACTTTTTTTTTTTTAATGGTCATCCCAGGGCCAGAGATTGAATCTAAGCCGCAGCTGCAGGAATGGCAATGGCAGATCCTTTAACCCGCTGCACTGGGCGGGGATCAAACCCATGCCTCCAAAGTGACCCAGGCTGCTGCAGTTGGATTCTTAACCCACTGCCCTCAGTGGAAACTCCTCACCCCTTGAACTTAGAGTTGGCTGAGCAGGGAAATGACTAGGTTCTGATTCAGGTTGGGGTGGGGCACATGAATGTGCCTTTCTGCTAAGCTCCTGGTTGATGCCAGCACTGCTGGTCTGATGCTTCTAATCTTGGGGCTACACTTTGAGAACCACCAATTTCCAGATTTTTATTTACTTTCGAGGCAGTTATATTAGGTGTATAGTTCCCAGCACTTAGGAGACTGAGCCATTTATGCTTTCTCATCTTTGTTTCAAAATTCCCAGCCCTATTTTCTGAGTTTACAGTAGCTTCAAATGACTCCCTCATTTAGCATAATCAGTCAAATTTTGTTGTGACTAAGGTGGTCATGTTAGTGGAAAGCAGTACTTTACTAAGACATGTTGCAATACTTCATTCCTTAGATAAAAGAAAAGCTTTGCATATTGTGAATGATTCTCAGGGTTGCCATTTGCGCTATGTAATTCCAAATGTTGAAGTGGTTGCTATGGCTTTAGGGAAGCTCCTTAATTGAATAAAGCCAATTTGATAATCTGTTTTAATCCAGTCAGCTTCTTTAACTTTGTGCTTTTCTATTTGCATCACCTTTCCAACTAACTCACTTTGATGACTGGGCTCTTCCCTATGAAATTTTTTTGGGGGGAGCAAGGAGGTCAGGTTTATTTGAGGTATCGTTTACATAAAGTAACATTCCCTGTATAATTCTGTAGGTTTTGACAAATGCATATAGTCATGTCACTATTTGCATAATAAAGATACAGAACAACTTTACACACCAAAAAAATCCACCAGTGCTCCTTTGCAGTTGGCCTCTTGCTGCACCCCCAGTTCTTGGCAACTGCTAATGTATGTTCTGGTCTACATTGCCTCTTCCAGAATGTCATATTAATGGAATGTGCATTTATATACATTTTGAACCTGACTTCCTTTCCTTGTTATAATGCGTTTGAGATTCGTCCCTAATTAATCAATCAATAATGTGTTCCTTTTTTTTTTTTTTTTTGTCTTTTTGCCATTTCTTGGGCCGCTCCCGCAGCATATGGAGGTTTCCAGGCTAGGGGTGTAATTGGAGCTGTAGCTGCCAGCCTAGGCCAGAGCCACAGCAACTTGAGATCTGAGCCGAGATCTGAGCCGCGTCTGCGACCTGCACGGCAATGCCGGATTGTTAACCCACTGAGCAAGGGCAGGGATTGAACCCGCAATCTCATGGTTCCTAGTCAGATCCGTTAACCACTGCGCCACGACGGGAACTCCTAGTGTGTTCCTTGTGATAGACGAGTAGTATTCCATTGTCTGGACACATCAGTTTATTTATTCATTCACCAGTTGTAGGCCAATGAGTTGTTTTCCATTTTTTGGTGATTCTGACTAAAGCCACTATAAACAATTGATATACAAGTTTTTGTGTGAATGTAAGTTCTTATTTTTCTTGGAGAAGATAGGGGTGGGATTTCTGGGTCCTATAGTAAGTGGATGTTTAATTTTATAAGGAGCTGCCAAACTGTTTTCCAGGTATTCCCAACAACACTGTGTAATCTTCCATTTACCTACATCTTTACCATTACTTGGTGTTGCTATTTTTTTTTTAATCTATTCTAATAGTTGTGTATCTGTGGTGTTTTTAATTACTACAAGTGCCCAATAGCTGCCTATAGTGGCAGAAGCTCAGGAGCTATAAGAATAGGACCCAACCTCACATCTGCGTGGATGGAGAGCTTCCCACTTGGCTGGATACCTCACCTACCCCTCCTCTGCCATTGTGCACAGGTGCGTTGCTTATCCCCTACATAGGGCTCCATTTTAAGGAAATATCCTGCATATGTTAACCCTACCATTCCCTAGGAAGGACCATTAGAAAAGACATGGAGCTTCTGCTAAGTTTTTAAATTGAGAGTGACAAGGCCATCAATTGTCCTGAGCACACATAGTTTCTATCACATAACCTATTTTTTTTTTCCCCTGTGCCTGTGGCATACTGAAGTTCCCAGGCCAGGAATCCAACCTTGCCATAGTAGCAACCTGAGCTGCTGCAGTGACAACACCGGATCCTTAACCTGCTGAGCCACAATGGAAGCTGCTATCACATGTTCTTAACACTCATAGCTTCTACCCTCAGAATCTTCCCTTTTAAGAATCAAACATGTCATTTAAGGAGTTCCCCTGTAGCACAGTGGCTTAAGGATCCCCATTGTCACTCTAGCAGCTTGGGTTGTTGATGTAGCTCGGGTTCCATCTCTGACCCAGGAACTTCACGTGCCATAGGGGACAACAAAATAAAAAAATGAAAACCAACCAAATAGAAAGTGTCATTTAAAATTCTGTGGAGGAGTTTCCATTGTGGCTCAGTGCATTAAGAACCCAGCTAGTATCCATGAGGATGTGGGTTTGATCTCTGGTCTTGCTCAGTATGTTAAGGATCCAGCATTGCCATGAGCTGTAGTGTAGGTCACAAACACGGCTGGGATCTGGTGTAGCTGTGGCTGTAGCTGGCAGCTGCAGCTCTGATTTGACCCCTAGCCGGGGAACTTCCATATGCCACAGATGCAGCCTTAAAAAAAAAAAAAAAAAAAATTTCCGTGGAGCTCAAAGTAGCCTTTTATGACCAGTATGATAAAATACTGGAAATTCTGCATCTGGTTATACTCAATAGATTTAAAAAAAATTTGGGGCAGGGGTGGGGGGAGGAAAGCTTTTGAAATAATTAAAGGGATGAATAAAAGAACAAAACATACCAGTTACGATAGTGCTAAAAGCAAATTAATTTGATATTTTCTCACTTAAACTTTAACTTGATAGGAATAACTGAATGGAGATCACAGAATTCAAAGGAAATCGTTCTATTTCTGCAGAATCAGATAGATGGATTAGAAAAGTTGTTCACCTGTAGAATCACTTAGAACACACTTTTTAAAAGAAAATACTCATATGTTGGCTTTAACTCAGATCCTTACATCAGTGTCTCTGGGGTGGACCTGGGGGGAAACTAACATTTAGTATTATTTTTAGCCTCTGTATAATTCTAATGCACAACAAGATTTGAGAATCATTGAATTCAAAGAGAAAATGTTCTGTTTCTGGGGTAATGCTAGAATTTTTGCTACCTATCAAAAGTGTGTACTCTTTTCTGTTTGTTTCCTTATAGTATATAGAAATGCTTTCAAGTTGCAAAGGTGATCTGTAGAGAAAAGAATAATACAAATCTAAATGTAGGCTATGCTTGCTCTTTCTCTCTCTGCTTCTCTTGGACTCTCTACATCTTTTTTGTGTGTGTGTGTGCGAGAGAGAGAGATGAGTATGAGATGTGTGTCTTACAAGCATGTGGAATAGTTTAAGCATTGAACAATAATTTCTTTTAGTTTCTCCAGAAATTAGATTTTTTTTAACTTCTTAAAAGAACAGCTTGACTATAAATAGCAGTAATAAATGTTTTTATCTGAGGTATAATACCAGGATTATTTTATATTAGGGGCATGATTATTCATTTTGGACAAAAGTAGATTGAAGCAAATAAAAACCTAATGCCATTTATAGTTCATTATTGAATAACTGTTATAAATGTAGTATACAATGAATCTTAAACCCCGTGCTTATCTATAATAGACTAATAGGAAAAATTATGTGAGTGCTCTTGGGATAAAGTTCTGATTCCGTGGAGAAGAAGTAGATTTCAAACTTACAGTTGACACAATGGGGTTGTCGAAGTCAAGTCAGAAACGTTATCTGCATCTTAGCAGGATCTCTGTTTTGTTCACTCTGTCTGCAGTGTCTTTGGATCAATGCTTGACATAGAATATGCACTCAGTAAATAAATGAATGTTTAGGCAGGCGGTAAATGTATAGAGTAGAATATCGAAAGTGACATTCAACATTCAATAGAAATTACATTTCTATCATTTGTGTTTAAGAAATTAATATGTACACTGGAGGGGAAAATAATTATAAAGGGCTTCTGAGGATTTTTATTTTTAGTTGGTCAGGTTCATCCTACTAAAAGTATTTCAATGCTATGCTATTTCTAATGAAAAATACCTTGCCCACAATGGTCATGGCATCATGGACTCCATCCTGGCTCCACCATGCCTAGAGTTGAGATGTGCCATGTTGGGGGCTCCATGTATTCTGGGGAGGCATTACAGAAGTTGGCATGTCTAGGGGAAGGAACCTTGTGAAGCCTTGTAACATGAGAAAAAAAATGTAAAAACCCAAATGTTCAGCCAAGAACAGGGCATACCCAGTAGGGGCGTGCTGACTGTCTGGTGTGCAGAAGAGGGATGACCCTCTTGGAATGGTGTCACAGAACCAGGAATGAGGAGTGAATTTAGACTAATTATCTGAAAGAACATCCTAGCACATGGGCTGCCCCAGAAAATGCAGTGCTCTATATGTGAAATTGGAAGAATGGATTCCTGCCTTCAGTGGGGAAAGTCAGGTCAAAAATACATTAAGGTCTTTTCCAGTTCTGATATTCTATGATTTGCTTTGAGGAAGCTCTCCTGTGTGTATAGTAGGGTAGACTATAGATTTTTCACTTGAACCTGGGGAAGCTTTGTGCCCTCTGTTTACTCTGTCTTACATTTCCTTGGGGAAATTGTTGTATCTGTTTTTTGTTTCTTTGGGATTTGTAGTCAAGATATTTTTGATCACCTGCTTTTAAGATGAACTATTGATACCTGAATTCTCCTAATGCTCTGCTGATCAGGTAGCTTTAGAATAAAATAATGAGGCCTCTCCCCGGTTGAGGGCAAAGAGGTGGGATGGGTGGGCATATTTGTGTGTGCATATTGAATCACATGTGGTGATAGAAAACCTTTTGAAAAAAATTTGAATAAAAATCAAAGTGCTGCGACTAGAAAAAGCTTAGATTTTTGGAGTCAGACTCACTTCCTCACTTCGGCCTGTTACTTAGCCTATCCCAGCTTTAGACTGTTTTCTTCTCCATAAAATAAGAATAATTCTCCTTCCTTTGCAAGGTTGTTAGAAAGATTGGAGATCATATAGGAAAGTAAGTGGTGGCTAGTGTTATTCATAGTATTAATTACACATTGGCTTCCAACACACAAGCACCTTACTAGTTTTTTGTTTTTTGGGCAGTTTGCTTTATCTTGCTTTTCAGTTTGTTTTGAGGATGAAGCAAGAGAATGCTAAGAAATTGCTGAGCGGAGTGCTGTGCTGGTCCTAGTCACTATTATATTGGAACAGCTCCTTAGAAATTGATAACTGAATAGCCAGAGTCCTGAAAATTGTGAAGAACAAATGGGTTCCAAATACAGATAATCTAATTTCATTTCCTTTGCTTCTCACAGGTGTCCACTGACAGACATACTAGTTCTGCTTTGTATTTGTTTTTTCCTTCCTTCCTTCCTTCCTTCCTTCCTTCCCTTTTTAGGGCTACACCGGTGGTATATGGAGGTTCCCAGGCTAGGGGTGGAATCAGAGCTGCAGCTGCCAGCCAACATCACAGCCACAGCATCTCGAGATGCTGTGATCTGAGCTGTGTCTGAGACCTCTACCACAGCTCATGGCAATGCCGGATCCTTAACCCACTGATGGAGGCAAGGGATTGAACCCTCATCCTCAGGGACACTAGTCAGATTCATTTCTGCTGCGCCATTATGGGAACTCCTTGTGTTTGTTTTTTATTGCTGCTAAAGCAAATGGTCACAAACTTAACGGCTTAAAACAAGATGAATTTATTCTCTTTCAGTTCTGGAGGCCAGAAGTCCTAACCTAAAATGAAGGTGTCATCAGAGTTGCATTCCTTCCAGAGATTCTAGAGGAGAATCCCCTTGCCCTGCTTCTAGAGGCCATCTGCACTCCTTGGCTTGTGGCTTCTCCCTTCATCTTCAGAGCATCTTCAGATCTGTCTCTCTTTTCCTTCTCTTTCTCCCCTCCCCCTCCCCAGCTCTGATCTTGGCTTCCCTGTCTCTCTGACCTCCGCTTCTGACTTTGCTACCTCCTCCTTAGAAAGGACCCTTATGATCTCAGTGGGCCCACCCAGATAGCCCAGGGTAATCTCCCCATCTCAAAGTCCTGAATTTAATAACAGCTGCTAAGTTCTTTTCTCCGTATAGGGTGGCATAGTCATAGGTTCTGGTGATGAGGATATGAACATTTTTAGGGGCCTGTCACATTATAGAAAGTTGCTCAAAAATCAGAGATTACACACCTCTCCTTGAGCATCCCACTTTAAAAAAAATTAATGTAGTGCCTTTGCCCTGAATTCAGGTACTCCAGTGCCATTCTCTGAAGAGCTGAGTGACTGATTTGAAACTAAAGTCTAAGGAAGACATTTTTCATGTCATTTGTGGCATTCCCTGGCCCAGTGCAGTAGCATTGAAAGTGTTCTTTGCCACAACAACAACAACAAAAAAGAAAAAGACAAAAAAAGACCAAAAAAAAAAAAAAAGAAAGTGTTCTTTGCCAGGTATTGTACTTGTTAAACTTAGAATTCCCCTTGAACTTCAAGGTGAAAGTGGGCCTTAAAGTTACTTTCTCAGCAACACGAAGACACTAAGTTCCCTTGGGTCAGTGGTAGAACAGGAATTAGAGAACAGGCTTCTTGCCCTCACAGAGGACGGGAATGGGCTCTCTCTTACTCTCAAAGCTGCTTGTCTACACTTTCACTTTTGCCTCTGCTCAAATAGATAGAAATATCCCCAGAGGGAGTTCCCATTCCTGGCCCAGTGGTTACGAACCCAACTAGTATCCATGAGGATAAGGGTTCAATCTCCAGCCTTGCTCTGTGAGTTAAGGATCTGGCATTGCTGTGAGTTGTGGTATAGGTCGCAGAGTTGTGGCTCTGATCCTGTGTTGCTGTGGCTGTGGTGTAGGCTGGCGGCTACCCCTCCCAATTCTGCCCCTGGCCTGGGAACTTGTATATGCTGCAGGCGCGGCACTAAAAATCAAGCCAAAAAGAAATCAAGCCCAGAGAACATCCACTCTGTGTACAACTCTTCAGAACACACTCTTTTGGGTTATTGTTTTAAATTCATCCTTAGAAACCTTTCCTTTTAAACATGTTTTAGAGTAGTCAAGAACCCTTGCTCCAGAGTCAGGCTGTCTGGAATCAACCTTGGCTTGGCCCTTTCCTGGCTGTATAGCCCTAGGCAGGTTCTTAAAACTTGGTAAGTGACTGCTTTCCTGCATATAAAATGGAAATCGTCATCCCTACTTGATACTCTTGTAAGGACACAGTGTAGTAATGCCAGGCACTTCGTTTGTACTTCATAAATATTGGCAGTTCATCAGATTTCTGCATTTACTTGCCTTATAATTTAATATTTAATGAATTGGACAGCCTTGTTATAAATATCGCTTTTGTTCAGTGATTCTGAGAAGGCATTGACTGTGATGTAATGAGAGAAGGAACTAAGAAATAGAAAGGCAGACATTGGTGATTATGTCGTTTTTGGTAGTAAATTCTTAATTTGGGGGCATGTTTTCATGTGATCATATCATTCATTCATTTGGCTTTTATTAAGCATAAAGCCTGTTGTTACATTATAGGTTAATGTTTTATCGCAGAAAGGGTTATAAAGAGATTTGCAAGAAACCTTCCCTAGGGTGTAGAGACATGCTCACTGTTGCTTTGATTTTCACAAGAGCAGAGGCCATTCATTCTAACATTTATTGGGCATGCCTGGAACTGTTAATAGGAGCCAAGGCTAACCCCGCAGTGAATAAAACAAAAATGCCTGCCCTGTGGAGCTAACATTCTAGTAGGAAAAGACCAACAATAAATGGGACAAAGAGAGCATATAATATGTTTGGTGGTGATAAGTGTGAAGGGAACAAATAAATCAGGGAAGGGGCAGTGGGTATGCTGGAGGGGATGCAGTTTCAAACTGGGTGGTCAGAGAAATCCTCCCTGAGAAGGGGGCATCTGAGCAAACACCTGAAAGCAGAGAGGATGTGAGTCAGAGATTTCTGGAAGAATATTTTGGGGGGAGGAAGAGCAGGTACAATGAATGGCCTAAAGTTGGAATGTTCTGGTGACTTTGGGGAAAGCATCGTGGCCGCCTTCTTTCTGATTCTCCCTTGAATGTTATGGAGTCTTGAACACAGAAGGCAAATAATGACAGGGAAGTACAAAGGAGGTATCACAATCAACATTTTAATGAAGGGCAAACAGTATATCCAACTGCTGCCTCTATGGCTTTCTGTCTGAATGGAATTTAGAGAGCAGGAGTTTCCAGCTTTAACTATGGGTGTCGGAAAGAGGATGGTCAGCAAGAAAAATGGTCTTGGTGACTTGATTCCTCCCCACCTCCCCTGAGAAGGTGGGGGGAGATCTGATCCCCAGATCGCTGAGTTCTTCCATTTCCCAATCTTTGAATCATTCTACACATGGCAAGGAGAACCAGAAATCAGTAGTGGAGAACACATAACTTTTGAGAACTTGTTAAATCACTGTCCCTGAGGTATGACTTACATACCCCTCAATGCAGCCTTTTGTAAGCTGTAAGATTGGATGAGTATTGACCAAGGTATGTGCCCCCGTGGTGTACTGATAAATACTAAACAAGTGACTCTTCAGGGAAAAAAGGAGCCCTAATGAATAGCCTTTGCCAATTGTTCCTGATATGTAAATATTTCCATCATTGATGTCAAGTCATCAAGGTGATGTCCCTGAACAGGATGTTGGGAAAAGATGCATTTGGATCTTGCAAGCCTCTGATGGGCTGGTTTCAGCATGCCTCAGCACCTAGCATCACCACCTTAGTCATCATGCAGAATACTTATTCCCCAAACTTAAGTTTCTCCAGGTGTTCCCAAGGTTATCACTGATCTGTTGGCTGTCGCAATGGAGTAACTGTCCTCGAATTTCTTATCAGTGGAATCATACAATATGCACTTTGTCTCAGCACTGTGTTTTGACATTCATTCAGCTTGTTGCATGCGCTAGAGTTTTGTTCCTTTTTGTTGCTGGACATTCTATAGATAGACTGTGATTTATTGATCCATTCACCTATTGGTGGACATTTACATTGTTTCCAGTTTGGGGCTGTTATGAAGAAAGCTGCTGTAAACATTTGTGTATGAGTTTTGCATAGAAATAGGTTTTCACTTTTTGGGGGGTAAATACTAGAAGTGGCTGAGTCATAAGGAGGATGTGCGTTTCATGAGAAATTACCAAATGATTTTCTAAAGATGTTGAACCGTTTAACACCCCCACTAGTAATGTATGAGAGTTTGGATGGTCTACAATCTCATTAAAAATTGATAGTGTCTGCCTTTTAAAGTTTAGCCCTTTTGGTATGTGTATAGTGTTACAGTGCTTTTTAATTTGCATTTGATCATCTTTTCATATGCTTATTGGCCATTTGTATATCTTATGTGGAATGTCTGTCCAAATTTTTGCCCATTAAATGAAATTCATTGGTAGACTGGAGGTAGATGACTTTTCAAAAAGGAGTACAGAATTTGGTGAAATCTTTAAGTTGGAGAGGGCAGCAGGGACAACAAGGCAGACAAGCAGCTCGAGAGAGATGACAGGTACATGGAGGTGGCCTCAAGGCCCATGACCTCGATGCTTCATAACCAGGTTAACCGACCCTTCCACTTTGCCTGGGACTGATCCAGTTTAAGCACTGAAAAGTCCTGTGTCTCTGGAAAAACATGGTATGATTGGTCACCCTGTGGAAATATCTGTAAGGAATTTGTAAACTATATGCTGCTGGGCGTTTTAGCTGCCAGCTCAGGTGAGGCCGTTAGTGGTGAATGCATTATGAGCAACTGCAAGGGTCAAAGCCAGTGTAAAATTTGGGTCTTCTGGCTCCCAGCCCTCTGCTCAGAAGTTAATAGCTCACCTGTGATATAAGAATTTAGGGAAAAAAAAAAGAATTTAGGGACATTGGGAAATTTCTTTTCTGCTACCAGAAGAAGAAAACCAGCAAACCACATCCTCCACAGATTTTTTTTTTTTTTGACAGTGATTGGGTTTTGTTGTTGTCGTTTTTGTTTTTGAACTTATAAACACTGTGGACTCTCTTGGCTTCTGTTTTAATTTTCTGATCAAATGCACTTGTCCATGGATGAACAAAAACGTCTTACTAGTCATTTATACCTTAGTATGAAAGAGTTTATAAAAAGCCCTTCCTAAGAACAAAATTTGGTTTGAGAAAAAGTAATGATAGGAAAATTCTTGATGCGAGGATAAGGGGCTACCACTAAGGAAGAAAAAGCGCAAACACTTGACAGAATTGGGAATGAGAGATGAAATTCATCAAATTTTAGTGTTACATATGAATTGAGTTGCTAGGCAGAGAAGAGTGTGTGACTGTCCAGAGAGGAGCATAAGAGAGCCAAGAGGGAAGGAATTAGACTCCTCCCTTTATGTGGTATTAAGGAAAGGCTTGAGCTTTGATCTTTCTTTTTTTTTTTTTTTTTGGCCATACCTGCAGCATGTGGAAGTCCCTGGGCCAGTAGCTGCCCAAGCCACCACAGTGACAATGCTGGATCCTTAACCCACAGAGCCAAAAGAGAACTCCAAACTTTAATCTATCTGCTATTGATCTTATACTTCATCTACTGTTCTAGTTCTTGATTTCTTTATAGCATGTCCCAGTGTTTGTTATGTATTATTCCTTGTTTTAGCCCTTGTTGCTATTGCATAACATGCAAACACAGTCATCTTTTGTGGTACATTACCCCGGAGGAGCTAGATGGAATGCCTACTTATAGATAATATTACTGCTGTGTTTTCATACACTGCCTTTCTTTTGAGTAACTCCCAATATGTTATGACATTTTTCTTCTTAATGTTTCTTAAATGCTCTCAGCATATGCCATGCTGTTGACAGAATATAAGACACAATTCTTACCACTTAGAGACATTCATATTAATAGATGAGAGACATAAAGATGCTTTAAAATATATTTAAATATATATTAAAATATTTATATATATAAATATGTAAATATTATAAACATATATAAAATTCTGAGAGATGACAGATTATATTATTTGGATGAGGGAGAATAATTGAACTGATGCACACTGCTCCTTAGCTATTGTCTTGCCCAAAAATAAAGTATAGGGAAATCTCAGCCTATAGCCTTCAGAATCATAACCCTGGCAGAGTTAGTACTGAGGTGAAGGTTGAATTAAAACTTTTTTTTTTTTTTTTTTTTGCTGAAATTCACCTTCATTTAATAACTTTGCGATTCTCACACTAGAGATCTTGAACAACATATAACTCTAATGTATGTGATTTTAGCAATTTAAGAATTCTTATTTTCACATCATGCATTCAGCAGTCTTTTTTTCCCCTGGGAACTTGCTATGTGTCAAGTCATGTACCAGGAGCTAAAAACGAAGTGGTAGGCAAACAGATTGGTGTCTGCCTCATTGGAACTTATAGGAACTTATGGGCACCCAGACGTTAAACAAATGATTGTACTCATCAGAATATAGCTAGAGGTATATATATATATATATATATATATATATATATATATATAGTGATCTAATAAGGAAGCCAACCTGGTCTGAGAATTTTGCAGACTTCCTACTGGAGGTGAGACCAGAAGGGTGAGGAATAGGAAGCCAGGTGGGGCGGGGGGGTGTGGCCATAGGGGAGGGTGCTGAAGGGAGAGGGAACAGAAGCGTGATGGTCCAGGAACTGAAGGAAGGCCAGTCCATGCTGAAGCTCAAAAAATTGGAGCAGGTGTGACTTGCGGTGGGGTGAGAGAGGAAGGCTGCACTGGGTCACGCAGGCCCTGCAGGTCAGAGGAGGATAATGGTCTTTATCCAATGAGTTAGGTAAAGCATGTGGAACAATTCCTGGCACAGCGTAAGTGTTGATATTATTATTATTATTTACTTTTAAAACTCAATTATTAAATAATATGACGTATTACTTATTTTAAGAGCAAAGAGAAGCTGCTTGAGGATTTCAGGCAGGGGACTGACTAATGACATAGCCAAATGTCCATTTTATAACCTTATTCTGGCTACTGTATAGAAAATAGACTTGAGAAGGGAGGTTGGTGCAAATGGCTATAAGAAGCCCAAAAGCCAGTATACTCATTTAACAGGATGTTGCAACAGACACTGTGGGTCATCAGTAGCCTGTGGCTCAGTGGTGCCCATGGACCATGACCCAAGAGGTACACATCTTTGAGGATCTCTAAATTGCATAAGAGTGTGTAAATACAAAGCTCTTTTTTCAGAAGTTCTGATATACCCAGTTTGGACTTGTTCAGGGGAGCCAATGACTGAATCCATTGCTTGATCTACCTTGGGAGGCATTCTGTATTGACTATTAAATAGCTCAGAGAATCAATCTGGAGGCCCACCTTTCAGAAAGGGCCCCCAAAGCCACCACACAGAATGGGCCACCACTGGAGCTGCTGCTTCTGCCTCAAGTAAGAAGCTGATGAAGCTACCCTATGTTGCCCCTGTTACTCTTCTAAAATCTCTTGCCAACTAACAAATCAGGATATATAAATGAAGGCCCAGAAAGCTAGCCACCATGTACTAAAACCTTTGCCACAGCTATCACTAAACACGTCAATGAACATGCCTCAGTGGCGTTAAAGGCTGTGGTCTGCCTTTAATTGGTAGGACCTTAATCACATTCAGAACCCTCGCTGCGTAGAGTTTAGCTTCTTGGCTCTGCAGCATGGGAAGGCTCACTAGGAGGATGTTGGAATGTGTCTGTGAGCCCATGCATGAGATGTACCATCAGGTGTTGCTAAATTCACCCCAGTGCTAGACATTCAACAAAGATGTACATTTTAGCGCCTCACAATACCAGCTGTGTACATTTGGGTACTATCAGTGCCTTAGTAGCGTCTCTTGTTGAATGGAGTAAAGCTATTTCTCTTAAAGGCCTTGGGGAGTTATATGAAGTTAAATAGCAATATGCAGAAGAGCAGCAAGATGCTTGTCACATGGCAGGCCTTCATTAGTTAAGGCACCAGCCAATCGATGAACACCATTCCATACCCTATAGAGGAAACAGAAGCCCTGAGAGATGGAGGTTAATTTTACTGCCAAAGAGAGTTAATGGCCTGAATAGATGTGGCCAAAGCCCCATGGAAATGGGGAGGCATATTTGGTCCTGGAAAAGGAGGTAGGATTTGTGTGTGTGCCATTTCACTTATTTGTTTGTGTTATTTTTATTTTTAATTAGTTTAATTAAAAAATAATGCATCCATGTAAATAATGAAAAGAAACCTCTCTTTCAGTTTCTTGAATTTCCTTCCTGAAATATTTTGTGAATGTAAACATACATGTAATCTACATTCTTTTCTCCTACAAAAATTGGGCCTTTGTATATGCCTATTTTGTACCTGTTTTTACTTATTTATTTACCCACTGCCTTGGAGATGAATCCATTTCAGTCCATATAGAATCAGTCACCTGTTGATGGCAGCTATTGGTTTGCATTCCTTGGCTTCTACAAAGTTTGCTCTGACATCCATTCTTGCACATGTGACTTTATCTGTAGAATCAATTTTTGGAAGTGGAACGTCTAGGTTAAAGGTTAAGTACTGTGTTCAATTTTGTTAATGTTACCAAATGGTCCCCACTTGCCTCATGGCATGCGTTTTACCCATCCTGTGCAAGCTACCTTTGTGCATACATCCTGGTCAACAGTATGTCATCAACCCTTTGGATTTTTCCAATGAAAATAGAAAGTGAAGAGGTGATACCAGGGTAGACCAAGAGGAATCCTGACCTACAAAGAGGTGAGGGATTATCTAGAGGATAGGAGGTGAGAGAAGATAGAATTTAAATTTAAAAGGGAAACTTATTACCTTCTGCCACTTGCAATATGGTGGGCAGTGACTTGACCTTGCAGTGTACCTATTACTACATTCAATCCTTATAACCAGACTAATGAGCACTATTATCCTCCATTTGACTCTGACACCCAATCTCTGTCCACGGTGCCTCCTTGTGTCCTTATTTCACAGTTGAGGGAACCAAGGCCCAAAGAGGTTTAAGTGCTATTTTCAAGATCTCAGAGCAAGGACAAGGGTCAGGACAAGGGTTCCATGTTCCAGCTCTGTATACACTGCATTAGGACAGGATTCTGGTCTGTACCATCAAAGACACAAAGGATTCATCCTCCGTGTGAGTTGAATAGATGAGTTGAATTCAGTCATTTCCTGTAGTTGAAGAGCTTCCATAAGAGTTGAGTGGACATGATCATAAACACACTGGTGTTTTTCACATTGATGATAAGTTCTTGGTAAAGTTCATCCTCAGAGATACTCTGTTCCTTTCCACAAGAACTACGGTATTTACCCAAGGAGCATTCTTGACAAAAGCCACAGGAGATGAAAGCCATAAGCTTCATGGGATTTTCAGATTTTCTGATAAAGGATTACACAGTGCCTCCTTAATTCTACCTTTAGTCCTCTGAAATTTTAAAATCAGTCTGTAAATCCCTCCATGAAACACTCGTGGAGACCGGGGCTGGCACCTGTGTCCTTTTCCTCATTGTTTTCTACTGCTTCAGAGTTCAGAATCCCTGAGCTTAGAGGTTTCAGCTGGGATTTCCTCCTTTCCCACTTGTTTTCAGAAGCCGGGATCTCTTTTGTTTATATCTGCACAGTTTCCACTTGACTCAGAAAATGAGAGACTTTAAACTCCCAATTTTAATGAAGATAAAAAACATTTAGTTAGAGCACAAAGTCCCAGTGAGGAGATGACTCTTACATGACATGGAAATTAGGTTAGGTTGATCATCCGTACTGGAAAGGTAAGATGATGATTGAGAAGGTGATGAAAAGATGGGAATAAGAAGTCTTTTATCTGAAAAAATTAAGGTAGGTCAGTTATTTATTTTTTTTAATTAAGCAGGTCTACTTTTAAATTGTCCCGATTGGGGGAGTTCCCATCGTGGCTCAGTGGTTAGCAAACCCGTCTAGCATCCATGAGGATGCAGGTTGGATCCCTGGCCTCACTCAGTGGGTTAAGGATCCAGTATTGCCATGAGCTGTGGTGTAGGTCACAGACTCAGATCCCGAGTTGCTGTGACTGTGGCCACAGACTCGGATCCCGAGTTGCTGTGACTGTGGCGTAGGCCAGCGGCTATGGTTCCCATTTGACCCCCAGCCTGGGAACCTCCATATGCCATGGATGTGGCCCTAAAAGACAAATAAATAAATAAATTGTCTCGATTGGAAAATATTCTGACTGTGGTCATTCTTTTAGGGCAGAGCATTGGTTTGTGGCCAGCGGCTACAGTTGTGATTAGACCCCTAGCCTGGGAACCTCCATGTGCCGCGGATGTGGCCCTAAAAGACACATACATACATACATACCTACATAAATTGTCCCGATTGGAAAATATGCTGACAGTGGTTGTTCTTTTAGGGCAGAGCAATGGTATTCTGAAGAAATAGCCCGTAAATGTATTTGCCTAATGCAAGTCAAGTGTTAAAGAATGGAATTTGAGGAATTCCTGTTGTGGCTCAGTGTGTTAAGAACCTGATTAGCATCCTTGAGGATATGAGTTTGATCTCTGTCCTTGCTCAGTGGCTTAAGGATCCATTGTTGCCACAAGCTGCAATGTAGGTCATAGATGCAACACGGATCTAGCGTTGCTGTGGCATAGACCAGCAGCTGCAGTTCAGATTCAACCCCTAGCCTGGGAACTTACATATATGCCTCAGGTGCAGCCACAAAAAGAGGGGTGGGGGGAAATTGGAATATGAGGGCGGGAGTGACCTTAGATGAGACTCAAGTTTTCCTGCCTTGGCTCATTATATGGTTTAATTTCCATTATGTTGTCCACGTTTTATAATCTTTTGGAAGAATGTGATTGTTTAGGAGTGTGTTAGTTTTCCTAAAGTGGACTGGGATTTATTTTTATAGCTATCCTAAACAGACCTGTTTTCAACAAATGAAAGGGATATATAAATAAGAAGACTCATTTGTTAAAGAAATGGTTAAGATAAAGTCAGTTGAGCTATTTTCACACAGGCGCTTAACTGATAGGATGTGTGATTTTTGTTTTGTTTTAGAAATTGCCATTCTGCTTTTAGTTTTGCAATAAATGAATTGGGGCTGTGTATTTATACTGTCAACTGAAGTCAGGAAACAAACTAAGTAGTGTTTTCTTTGCAAATGATCAACTGCTTAAGACTTGTTGCAAATTAATGATATAAATAATCTAACAAGGTCTTTCATTGTACATTTCCCTGAGCAAACAAAATGCAATGTGTTTTTATAACCAGAGAGCTATTTGATTTTTTTTTTTCTTTTCCACATTTGGATATAGATTGATATAGAATTACTTAAAATGCTGCATATAAATTAAACATTATAAGGGAGATATGAAGAGGCTAAGCGGCCCCATTATAATCTTTAGTTCCGCAGTCACTGCCTCAAGGACACTCCGTTTCATATCACGTGTCCTTCTTTTGAAAAGTGATCACCAAGGTTCAAGTAACGTTTAAGCATGGCAGGCAACTGCATAATTTATGAACCTTTTGTTGTTTTGTTTTGTGTTCTTTAATGAAATAACAGGAAAGCAGGAGGTATTTCATACATTAACCCGCTTTTATTCTTTCCTTCCTATCTTTGCAGATCGGGGCCCTGAAGGACTACTACCACTTCTATCACAGCAGGACGATTAAAAGGTCAGTTCTCTCAAGCAGAGGAACCCACAGTTTCATTTCAATGGAACCAAAGGTAAGAAGAACCAAGAGACAGAGCTTCTGCATTTTTCATGGGTAACCTCACACTGGGAACTGGTGACCAGTGACTGGCGTGAAGGCTTACATTTCAAGAGCTGTCATGCTATCCTTTGGCCCAGTGTCTTTGCTTCCTCTTAAGACAAAAATGGGCAATGGCTTTTTTTTTTTTAATTGAAATGCCATTTTTATTCCACTTTTACAAGAGCCAAGGGGTCTCAGAAGTAGGAGTTGTCATGGAGAAATGGAAGGGGTGTGGTGGGAGAGAGGGGCAGATAGGGGTCGACTCAGAGCTCTTGAAGTGTTAAGGAGACCATACCATCTACCTATTTGCACACAGATCTCAGGTTCTGTTTGAGTTCTTTAGAGGCGTCTCTTCCAGAACCCTTAGTTCAGGCCCCAGGTTACCATGAATCCTTGCAATTTCAGTCAGCCTTACTAGAGCCATGCCATTGGTAGCCTAAGGACTGTGTCTGAGACAGGAGGCATTCTGAGCACAGAAGGCATAGAAGCGGGCTGCTCCTCTTGGGGGCTCCTCAGGGATCTTACACACTGTCTAGACCCCAGTCCTTTTGGGTTGTACGGAAAACATGCACTTGGGAGAACCTAGCAGGAACTATGACATGTCCAAGTGCTCCCAATCCATTTTGGAGAGGCGGAACAGCTTTGAAATGGGAGACAGAAAGCCAGAGGGTTCTGCGCCAGACTCATAACTGGCAATGAAAACTCTGAGGATCGGTTAACTTTCTGTTGTCATTAAATTCAAGGAGGGGATTGACTTTGACAGAGAGATGCTTGGCCTTCCAGATGTGGCAGGTAAAGAGGAAGAGAGGACAGCTGAGCCAACCTGTCCCTGCTCCTCTGAGCTCGCTCTTTATTATTTCCTGACGAGGAAGGTTTTTTTTCCCCCTCATTATGATTTGGGTTTATTTTATGAGTTCATTTTCAAATAAATTGGTCAACAAGTCTCTACCAGTGAGCATAGCAATCTCACCTAGAGATTCCTAGAAAATTATATTCCTTATTAAAGCAAAAAAGGTCCCTATTTGAATTCATATGCAAATCAGGTTTGCAACTTAGAGGCCTGCCCTCTGTTACTTCGTGCCACAGTTTGCCTTGTTTAATTTTTTTTCTGGAATATTATCACACGGTGTTCATAATTGTGAAACCTTATCTTGGTGGTTAGAAAAAGCATGTTTGTCACAGGGCCCAACTTTCTGTGGTTTTAGGAACATCCCCTAATACTGAACACTTGGGCAGCCTGTGGATTATGCATATATTTTTCCCTTCATCTCTATTCAGAATTAAGTGGTGCTGGAAAAGCAGTCTGTTAGGACATTCTTGAATTAGTGAAGACTTGGAAGCAAAGTCACGTTTTTCATCTGCTAACTTTTTTGACACTTTTCGAACTTTGGTCATTTAAATGATTGTAATTTCAGACCTCTTGTGCATAGTCAATGTGAATTTGAATAATTGGCTTGGGAGATAAGAACAGAACCAGATATGGAGCTATTTCAATCCCTGATGTTATCAGATAGCTCATGCTAGACCCAACCTTGGATGCTGAGAGGCATAGAACCTGGCATGTATGTCCTTCCCCACTCAGCCCAGACGAACAGGGCTGGTTCAGGCCACCCCAGGGCACATGCTCAATTCCTCTTCCTCCTCAGTATAAAGACGATCCCAGCATAGGACATGCTTTGCTCCTCACTCTGATGCTGCCTGCTCCTCATTCTTGCCCAGGTGTTTGCCTACCTTTGCATATGGAGTGGCCCCAGACTGGGGATTGCCCACACTTTCTTTCAGATCTTTCTTAAATTTCAATCATTCCTTCTCTTGGGCATTTCTTGAGCATCTAGTGTCTGCTCTGGAGACTTGGGGCTCACTGCAATCTCCCACAGTAGCTTCTGGGAAGCCCAAGACCTTACAATGCTTCTGAGGGTTGGGGAAGGAGGAGCAAAAGAGACAGGGGTCTATTATATTCTTCTTTCTCCAGCTCCTTCCTTGAAAAGCTCAAACCCACTTAGGTTAATTTTCCTTTTCAATCTAAAAAATTTATTTTCAGAGAAGTGGCAAGAGCTTTACGAAGAATCCCTATATTCACTTCCCAGATTGTTTACATTTTACATTTTATCACACTTGATCATTTTTCTCTCTCTTCTGTTTATATACATGCACACAGAGGTATGTATATAAGTTTTGCTTTGAAAATTTAACTCTAAATACTTCACTGTGTATTTACTAAAACCAAGAACATTCTGTTACATAAGACAGAAGTACAATGGTCGACATTTTGTTAAAAGCTAGATATTAACATTGATCCATTTATTTAATCTATAGATTTTATTGAACTATTGCCAGTTGTCACTTTTCTGGGTCAGGAGCACATTGGTTGTCATGTTTCCCAAGTCCTCTTTGGTATACTCTGTCATACTTCCATTTGTCCTTTTCTTTCCTTTCTTTTCTTTCTTCCCTCCCCTCCCCTCCTCTCCCCTCTCCTTTCCTTTCCTTCCCTTTTCTTGGGTGATCTAGAACTTTTTTATGGTGTTCTGGCAAGTTATTTTGTATAATCTTTCTCAAGTTGGGTTGGCTTGTTTCTTCATGATAAGACTCATGTTTGGCAAGAACACCAGAGAAGTGCTGTGTGTCAGATTGGCAGGGGCCCGTGACCTTGATTTGTTTCATACTGATGGGGTTTTTTAAAATTAATTAATTAATTAATTAATTTATTTTTTTGTCTTTTTGCCATTTCTTGGGCCACTCCTTCGGCATATGGAGGTTCCCAGGCTAGGGGTCCAATCGGAGCTGTAGCTGCTGGCCTACGCCAGAGCCACAGCAACGCAGGATCTGAGCCGTGTCTGCGACCCACTGAGCAAGGGCAGGGATCGAACCCTCAACCTCATGGTTCCTAGTTGGATTTGTTAACCACTGTGCCATGATGGGAACTCCATACTGATGGTTTTAACTTTGGTCACCTGGTGAAGGTGGTGTCCGCCAGGTTTCTTTATTTTAAAATATGATCTTCCCCTATCTAATTAATATTGAGCCTATATAAATTTCCACGGTCTTACTTTATACCTTTCACTCCCAGCACTCCTCATGTAGGTGTGAATTGCTTTCTTAAGCAGCTCTTCTTTAATTTGGGGTGCATATATCATTGGTGACGTGTGGCAGAGTGACGGCAACCTTTGTGATTTGGGGAATGGGACCATGTGAAATGTCTCAATGGAAAACATCGATGATACATGTAGTTTTTTTTAGATACCTCCCCACCCCACCCCCAGAGCGTGTGGAAGTTCCCAGGCCAGGGGTCAAACCTGAGCATAGGAATGACAGTGTCAAGTCCTTAACTACTAGGCCACCAGGAAACCCTGAGTATAGTTATTTTTGTTCATCATCTTCTCTAGAAATGGAAACCACACTGGGTAAATTGCAAGGATTACACACATTCAACAGATCCTGGATTTTACTGTAAATTGTATGGCTCCTTTCTTCTGCTTCTGTTTTTACTTAGAGGGTTCTAAAGAAGGAAACGCAAAAGTAGCAACATTGTAAGAACAGCCCTCTTAGTGCTAAGAAAATGCTGTGGTCAGTTAGGGCCCATGAGCCTAGAGAACAGGAATAGCCTGGGTTCCCATATGTTAACAGTATGTTATGTTTAGCTTTTTCAATGACAGGGCTCCGCAGACTTCTAAGATAGCATCACTATGGAATAATAACACAGTTTGGCAGAAAGTGTTGGTACAGTAAGACAGCAGTCGGAAGGGTGAGTCTTACAATGTTCTTGACTCACCAACTTTGCTCCAAAAGACCTAGGCTAAATTTGAGAAATAGCAGTCTTGAGTTCACATTCTCAGAAGCCTCTCATTGATCTGTTGAGAAATCTTTGCCAGTCCTGTGGCATTTTGGTCAAGGAGGACATTATCTATAGGAGCTGTTTGGAATAAACATTCTTTATAGCTCTTTAGCTGCCCAGGCAGACATGGGCGGGGGTGGAGGAGATACTTTTCTTTGATTCTTCTCCTCCTTACACAGAACAGAAATATCAGAATGTTAAATTTCTCTTTAGAGTAGGCTTAAAAACAAACAAACCCATAAACCATCATTGAGTTAGGCCCCATGTCCTATCCATGTGTAGTTACTATATCAGCACTTCTTCCTCTGCCCACTAGATTTTAGCCTTTCAATCTCTTATCTTTTCCAGTTCTTTTTCAGTCTTCAAATATATTTAAAGATGTGTTTTAATCCAAATCTGGGATAAAATTGCCTTCTGCTCTGGGCTCAGGGATGAGCAACTCTCCTGTCTTGTTTTCCCCTAAAGTTCATCTGTTAACCTACCTCGTCACATGGGTGTATATGGATATGCATCTCAAGTGTGGAAAAATTACTGATATAGTATGATTTATTGCAGAATTGTCAGGTTCCTCTGCTTAGTGCGATCTCTCTCTCGGTCCTTGCCTACACATAACAAGGATTTGGAGGTGCAGGCTGGGAAGTGCTGTGGCGGTGCTGGGATAGAGCCCCTATGGTCTTTCCTCTCAGGGATGGAGGCAGGTGATCTCCCCAGGCAGGCGTGATCAGCTCAGGACTGGAGCAGTTCTGGGTCAAAGGGAGTTTCCTCTTGAACCGACACAAGAGTGCAACAGCTCTGACTGGGCTCCTTTAATGAGCTGTTCAGTTCTGTCATCCTGAGCGAGAAACGCTCCTGCTGGTTGCCTCAAAGGTTGCAATCTTGATCTCTTGATCCGGAATTAAGAGTTAGGTAGCAGTGTACAGCAAGTTTTATTTAGGACCTCAGAGAGAGCAGGCCTCCTTGGGGTAGGGACTGGCCCTGGCTGCACCTGGTCAGTCCTTATATTCCTGTATCACAGACCTGTTTGGGGACTCCTATTCTCTTGCCTCAGGCCCACTGATTTCCTGTCCCAACTCCACTGCTTTGTTTTGTTCTCCCTGGGGGGAGCAGTTTGGATTCTGGGCTAGCATGCCTTATTTGCATGGGGCAAAGGTCATAGGGAGGTGAAGAGCATTTCTCTGGTATCTGCTTGTGTCTTCATTGTTTGATGATCACAGGCATCCCATTTTTGATAATTGATAAATAGTCTGTTTTGAATCACCCAGGTCCAAGACACTATCTTATCCTACCTAACAGAATCATAGGCTGCTTAGAATTAGACGTCTCGGAAGTTCCTGCTGTGATGCAGTGGGTTAAGAATTTGACTGCAGTGGCTCAGGTTACTGTGGAGGTGCATGTTCAAACCCTGGCCCTGTACAGTGGGTTAAAGGATCCTAGCATTGCTGCAGTTGCAACTTGGATTCAGTCCTTGGCCAGAGAACTTATATATGCTGTGGGTGTGGTCGTTAAAAAAAAAGTAGACATCTCTTTCCTATCTAATGCTAGTACACCCTCCATCATACTCCTAATAGGATTATTCTCAGATCTTTTAAGCATGCCCAATGACAGAGAATTCAAAACTAGACAAGGCAAACATTTCTGTAATTAAAGAGATTTAACATGTTGAGCTAAAATCTGCTTGCTTATAACTTCTACCTATTGAATCTACTTTTATCTTCCAGATAAGGATATTAAAAGATAGCAGCTCTTTAATTATTTGAAGCCCCTTGCTTAGTCTCCTAGAGCAGCCGCTGTACACATGGCTGAGCATTAAGTTCAAGGCTTTAGCTCACAGAGATCTGCCCATTTGTTACATTTACACATAAGCCATTTCCTCTAAAGAGAATTTGAGAGCATTGTACAATTCAGGCATTGTACAATGACAGTCAAAGGGGGGGTGTAGGAAAAGGACAGGAAGGTAGAAATGATATGATGAGAGGCAGGTATGATTAGATGAACTCAGACCTGTGAAAGATGGAATTCTCTAGTGGCTCAGTGGATTAAAGATTGTGAGTTGCCACTCCTGTGGCTCAGGTCACTGCCGTGGCACATGTCCAGTCCCTGGCCCTGGAACATCTGCCTGCCTCAGGTGCAGCTGACACCCCCCCAAAAAAAATCCCCAAACCCAAACAAACCAACCAACCAAAAACTGGAAAGTGAGTTCAAGTTCCTTACTAATCCTGGTAACTGTCATGTCATGTTCAGGATTTGATTTTCAGATGATTGGTGGTTTTCTTTTTGCCTCAGGATGGAGAGGTGTAAGGAAGGGTACAGGAGTACTTCCCTGTTCATAGTGGTTCCTGAAAAGCTGTACGAATCTTTGTCTTATCAGTCAAACCCCTCTCTCCATGGATTCACTTTATACACTTTCTCTGTACTGCTGATTGGTATATAAGTGATCCATGGAGTTAGCTAGCACATTAGTTAACTCCTTTTCTTAACTCTGAGACATACTATTTGAAAGTTGTTTGCATATGCCTGATCTGCCTCTGGAGGGAAAGAAATCTTATTTAGTTAGAAATCGATGCTCAGAAGTATCTTGAGGTCCGTCTTGCCTGGCTGCCTTGCATGAACCATAGCCATGCCTTTTCACTGATAAGATTCCTTGTGTTCTAATGCAACTTCAAAATTCTTTCCACCCCGAGTACAACTGCTCCACTTCCTCTCACCCCACCCGCCCTCATTCCAGCTGGTGCTCCTGTGGACTGTTTTCTCTGGCAGGTTAATTTTCCTTTTCTTTTTTCTTTTCTTTTGGTCTTTTTAGGACCACACCTGAGGCATATGGAAGTTCCCAGGCAAGGGGCTGAGTCAGAGCTGCAGCTGTTGGCCTACACTGCAGCCACAGCAACGCATCATCTGAGCCATGTTTGCGACCTACACTGCAGCTCACGGAAATGCCAGGTCCTGAACCCACTGAATGAGGCCCACATTCTCATGAATCCTAGTCGAGGGTTTGTTATTGCTGAGCCACAATGGAAACTCCATCTGGCAAGTTAATAGTCTGCTCTTTAGTTTTGAAATGTGATGGTAACTTCATGGTTTGGCTTTTCTGTGAAGTGCATTTTTTATAATATAACATTCCTGGGCTTGTGCTCAGTGGCCCCGTAGGGAGGTCCCAGGCATGTCGAGGTAGACTAGGGGGCGTGTTCCCTGGGGCAGGTACTCAAGGCTCTATGTTCTCAGCATGTGTTGTAACCTGTAACAATCTTTGTTGCCCATGAGCCTCTCAGCATCTCACCGGTGAATGAGAGGAGTTACCACATATCTTGAAAATACACTTAGTGCTTCTGGAAGCAGCATGGACTTAGGTCCGATGATGAGCACTGAGGACTTGGATGTGTGGTGGTCAGGATGCACATGGCAGGGGGGAGGCTCTCTTCCCAGGCTACGTTCTTTATCCACTTTTCACCAGTTATGAAATGCAATCACTATAGCAAATTTAGAGATGCCTTTTGATAGCATATCTGTGTCTTTGAAAACCCCAGTAGAATGCATCTGTGCCTGGGAGAAGCATTGCAGCCATAAGTCTGTGACCTGTGGTATATTAATCATGGCAGGATGGCTAGGAATGTAGGAGAGATGGGGGAGTATGTGGGTGCAGATGGGTGCACCAAGTTAGCCACCCTCCCTTCTTTTCTGTCTTGCTTTCAGGTCTCCCAGATGTCTGATGGTCAGAAACCACAGAGTCAGGTTGTACATTGCTGGGTTATCTGATGGGAAGGTTTGGGTCATGACCCAAATCCCTCATAGACCAGAGTGGAGAGGTTGCCAAATCTTTATTAGAGTACACTTGGCAACACTTCCTTTTGAAAGGTTATAAACTCTCACCCCCAGAGTGGAGTGTAGAGAACAAGAATGAGTAAGATGGGCCAGAGAGAAAATAACTGGGCCTAGGACAGAGTGGAGAGCCCTCGCTGTGTGTCAGGGAGCAGCCGTTACCTGCTACATGCTGCGTTGCATTGTCAAGCTGGCCTGGGGAGGACAGTTCAGGAGAACCAGCCGAGTCTGGATTTGTACAAAATGTTTGCTGGTTTTATTTTATTTATTTATTGTTTTTAAATTAAATTTTTTTTTTTTTTTTTTTTTGCTTTTTAGGGGCACACCCTCGGCACATGGAGGTTCCCAGGCTAGGGGTCGAATCAGAGCTACAGCTGCTGACCTACACCACAGCCACAGCAACGCCAGTTCTGAGCTGCATCTGCAGCCTATACCACAGCTCACGGCAACATGGGATCCTTAACCCACTGAGCAAGGCCAGGGATCGAACTGCAATCTCATGGTTCCTAGTTGGGTTTGTTTCCGCTGCTTCACAATGGGAACTCACATTTCCTGATTTTTTTAAAATGTTGGCCAGTAATTAGAGAGTTTAAACATATTGGTGTAGGCCAAAGAAAATGTGTAAGAGGGGCATCCCAGTTTGTGACCCCTGAGATAGGCTGTGTAGGGAGGAAGAGGGGGAAGGCATAAAAGGCGGGTGTCAGCGCCTTCATAACTTGGCCTTGATCTTATCCTCACCTGAACACCGGTTTCAGTGTGTCGATCACGCTCTGCTGAGTGGCTCAAGTATGATTGTTCTCTGGGGCTTAGTCTCCACACTGAAATCTTTTAGGCATAAATATTAGGCTCAAGTTCTGAAGCAGAGGCTACTGCTGGCGAAGACAGGTTACCCTACCTTCTCTACTCCTCCTCCTCTACTTCTAACTCCTCTTGTGTTTTGCCCAGTTTTCCACTGACACCAAGTACTGCATTGAAACCATCTCACCAGGAAATAAGCCTGGAAACAGGATAAGTCAAAGAAAAGGACAAAGAACAAATAAAGTGACCATGTAAAATTAGGAAGAGGGGTTAGATAGGGTGGTGGGGAGGGTTGGATTATAGATGGATTGTGTATAAATCACTTGAGCCACTTGGAGGAAAGGTACATATTTAAAATCCTTGGGAGTTCCCGTCGTGGCTCAGCAGAAACGAACCCAAGTAGTAACCATGAGGATGTGGGTGTGATCTCTGGCCTCTCTCAGTGGGTTAAGGAGCTGGCTTTTCCATGAGCTGTGGTGTAGGTTGCATACGTGGCTTGGATCTGGCATTGCTGTGGCTTTGGTGTAGGCCAGCAGCTGTAGCTTCCAGGATGAAACTCAGTAGGGGCCAGAGCCCTATACATCTTATTAACTGTGCTATTCCCTTGACCTGGAATAATATCTGGCATATAAAGACCATTAATAGTAGAATGAATAAATTATACGTAAAAATTAATTTATACAGGAAAATAAATGATGTGGGAAATAATAAATCTAAGGGTTATAATTTTCTATTAATACCCTTAGAACTCAAATCATTTTATGGTGACATACACAGTACTGTCTCATTTTAGTGCAGACATGGGGACAGCCAGTTGGAGAGACATTGTTTCATAAAATGAAAGAGGCATTGAACTGACTTGGGATATTTGGATTCTGGTCTCAACTTTGCTAGTAGCTCAAGTTGCTATTAGCATGTCACTCCTCACTGGGGTTCTTTCACTTGTAAAATCATGGAGCAAGCAAGCTATTTTCTGATGTTTATTCCGATCCATTAATTACCATCTTGAACCAATATCATTTGTGATTTTACTGTTGGTCCACTTTGCACATCAAATGTGCCTTTGCATATTCTCTTTCCTAATGTCTTTCCAAACTTCCTCCTTCCATTTTTCCCCCCCAATACTTAGGATATTTCTTAGCATATTCAGGTCTCCCCCTTGACCCTGATTTACCTGAAAGTAAATTTTGGGATTCGACTTGAGATTAACCCTGTTAGTGTTGAGACTGATTGAGACTTTACCTACTCAGCAATGTACATGATAAATGAGGAACAAGTAACATTGCTACTTTGTTTTCACAGTACATGTCTCTTACTGATACTAGAGTATGATAATGTGAACAGTAATTATTATTACTGATGTTCATGAATTCCAAAAGAAGGCAGTTCTGAATAGCAAAACATACTTAATATTAAGTTCCTCTAAGGGATTACTTTATGTGGCTTTTTTTGAGAAATGGAATACCTTCTAAAATGACAACAACAATAGAGCACATTTTAAAAAGCTTGCCATAGACTTTAGAAATATATTGGGAGGGTGGTAAGGGATGGTAGGTAGGAGGTGGGAAGAAGAGGCCAAAAATAAAATCAGATTGAATCAAGGTTGGACGCAATTAATGAAAATTGTTGGTGGAATGTAGATCCCTCTGTAATCCTTTGGCAAAGCTAAGCAAGCATTTACATGGTTGAGTTCTCAAACTTATGCTGTGATTCCAACAACAAAAAAAAAAGGCAAAAGGCAATCAGGTGAGGAATAGGACTGTGTCTTAGCAAATATACGAGGCCTCAGCTCAAGGACACCCTTTGCTCTAAACAGAATGTTCCAATAATGTCCCTCAAGATGTATACAAGCTTTTCAGACTTACTCTTTAGATCAATGGGAAGCGCCTTCTGAAACCCATCTGTGCAAGGAGATAAAATGACAACGATGGAGACCTCTTGGAAGCTTGGCAAAAAATGGGGTCATTCCTTACGGCAGGGAAAACTGAAGTCTGCCAAGAATGAGGTCGAATCAGAGAGTTTTGCAGAGTTTAACCACTCATCCATTGGCTTTCTCCATGGATAATACTGAGAGGTTATCGTGTACAAGATACTAGGCTAGACACCAGAAATAAAACTAAAAAAGCAGACCCTGTCATTTTCCTCATGGAGCTTACCAGTTAGAAAACCTGAAGTCTAGGCCTGATGCCAAAAAGCCCAGATTTTAGCATCAGTTTCTACCCCAAATGCAGTTCTGACAACACTGGAAAGCTAAGACTTTTGAAGACATTGATTAATATAGTTTTAAAAATTTTTTACTAACATATCTCAAGTTTTCCCTTGTTATCGAGGGCTGCCAGATAAAAGAATACATCCTTAATACAAGCATATCCCGTGTATTGTGTGGGCCGTATTTCTATTAAAATAAGTTATGTGGAGTTCCCTTCGTGGCACAGCAGAATCAAATCTGACTAGGAACCATGATGTTGCAGGTTTGATTTCTGGCCTTGCTCCATGGGTTAAGGATCTGACGTTGCCGTGTGATGTGGTGTAGGTCGCAGACACAGCTTGGATCCTGCATTGCTGTGGCTGTGGTGTAGGCCGGCAGCTGTAGCTC
The DNA here is from genome assembly GCF_016906955.1 of Phacochoerus africanus. Lineage (NCBI taxonomy): Eukaryota > Metazoa > Chordata > Mammalia > Artiodactyla > Suidae > Phacochoerus > Phacochoerus africanus. The sequence goes on from NC_062545.1 coordinate 230,953,736, forward strand.
TAGTTGGACCCCTAGGCTGGGAATCTCCATATGCCATGGGTGTGGCCCTAAAAAGCAAAAAAAAAAAAAAAAAAAAGGTTAAAGTAAGTTACATGGTTTTTATCTGAAATGCAAAAATAACTGAGTGTTTTGTGTTATTATTTGGTATGTCTGGCAACCCAAATTTATACCAAAATCATTTTGAGATTAAAATTAGGAAAAAATAGATGCTGTAAAGATGGACTAAAATCCCAGTCTCCTGTGACCACCATATACATCAGATTTCCCATGTTCTGTGTCATTAAGTGTTCCTTGAAAACATTATCTACCATCATTATATATGAACCTTCTTGGAATAACTACCATATGTTTTACCATATATGTATCTTGGGACATTTAGATCAGTTCCCTAGCTTATAATAGTATCTGCAATCCAGTTAGTAAAGTCCTCTCACACCCATTCACAATGATGCCTTCTGTGGTAGAAAGGCAATCTCTTTTAGCCCCTTTTAAAACATTTCACAAACTGATCTTGATTCCAAGAGACAAAGCCAGTTTTCTCTGAGGCTGAGCTCTGATACCTGACAAACCTCATGTATGTGCGTGTGTGCGTGTGTCGTGTGTCGTGTGTATTTGTGTGTGTGTCTGTGTGTGTGTGTGTGTGTGTTGGGGTGAAGGTCACCGTGGCTAACCTGGAAGCTGTCACAAGTGCATCTGAAATGAAAGCATCTATTCACCATCCTTCCAATCAGCTGTCAGCTTTCAGATTGTATGATGATAGGCAAAGCAGTATAATTCGCAGATTTGTAGATTTTGGAAATTTTATTTATTTACTTATTTATTTATTTATTTATTTTGTCTTTTTGCTATTTCTTTGGGCCGCTCCCACGGCATATGGAGGTTCTCAGGCTAGGGGTCGAATCGGAGCTGTAGCCACCGGCCTATGCCAGAGACACAGCAACGCGGGATCCGAGCCGCTTCTGCAACCTACACCACAGCTCACGGCAACGCCGGATCGTTAACCCACTGAGCAAGGGCAGGGACCGAACCCGCAACCTCATGGTTCCTAGTCGGATTCGTTAACCACTGCGCCACAACGGGAACTCCAGATTTTGGAAATTTTAAAGCAGGGTAGTAGCAATGTCCCTTCTTCGCAGGAGCAAGTTCCAACTCCAGAAACGTAAGTTCTAACCAGTAGTTGTTATTAACCAATAGGGACAGGGTTGGAAATGCAGCCTGGCACAGAACCGAAGACTGCTGAATTAATCACCCAGAGAGGGCAGATGTTCCCCCGTTTGGTCTTACATGAAGATAGCAAGATGGATCACCTGTACAGAGAGGTGGCCTTTTCCAGTGCCAGGACTCTCCAGCTCTGACCTTGGGAAGCACTGGGATTATATCACTGGGAATAAAAATTTAGAGAGTTTTCTCCTATGGACCAGTTCCAGTGTCTTGCGTATGAGTTCATACAGTGGCAGGGAATTAGGAAACCATTCTGTAAGGGTGAGTTTTCTGTTATCATCAGTAATACGTAGAGCCCATGTTCAGCCTTGTATGTCTAATTCAAGTTTATAGTTGAGCAAACCCTGTGAAATAACAGGTGCAGCTCTCTGCATTTGTGGCATAATTTATAAACTTTGAATCTGGATACTATGCTACATGACTAGGAAGGATATTCATTGGAAAAATAATACCACACAGCTTTTTAAGAACTAATGGGATATGTTTTCATTAAGTCCTTTAAAATCCCCATTGTATTATGTATATATTTTAAGCCTTTAGAATTGATTTTACCATCTTTACAATTTTCAATCGTATAGCAAAATTAAAGAATTTAATGTAAACTCTGCTATGCATAGCATCTAGAGTCCAAATTTACAAACTTTTTCTTATCACATATCTATGTACCTGTTCATCTTTATTCATCCATGAGTACATCTACTTTACATATATCTACATCTGTCCATCTTTTTTTTTTTTTGTCTTTTTGGCACATGGAGGTTCCCAGGCTAAGATCCAATAAGAGCCGTAGCTGCTAGCCTACGCCATAGCCACAGTAATGCGGGATTCGAGTCACGTCTGCAACCTACACCACAGCTCACAGCAACTCTGGATCCTTAACCCACTGAGTGAGGCCAGGGATCAAAGCCATGTCTTCATGGATACTATTCGGGTTTGTTAACTGCTAAAAGATGGAAACTCCCATAAATTAATTTCAAAGAACTGATTTTTAAAAATTAAGGTCTAATTTACAGAGTAAAATTTGTCCTTTATAGTATATACTCTTTTCAGTTTTGAGAAATGTGTAGAGTTGTGTAACCAGCACCACCATCAAGATATTGATTGATCTCATTACCACCAGAAGTTCTCCTGGGCTCATTATAGGCATTCCTTTCCCCTACCCCCCAGCTTCTGGCAACCACTGGTCCTGTCCTTTGGTTCTGTTTCTGTGGTTTTGCCTTTTCTAGAATATAATATGAATGGAATAATATAGCATATAGCCTTTGAGTCCAGATTCTTTTACTCGGTAAAATGCATTTGAGATTTCATGCATGAGGTTGTGTTCTTCAAGGGTTTGTTTCTTTGTATTGCTGAGTACTCTTCTATTGTACAGCTTGGCCCACAGTTAATCCACTCATTTGGTCAGAGGATGTTTGGATTATATCAGGTTTTGGTGATTATGAGTAAAGCTGCTATAAACCGAATGGAAGATGTTTAGGTCTGCTATGAGGCAGATTTGCACTACCCAGGTTTTGGTGTTTATTTGTAAATTCCCAATTCACTCTCAGACATGGGACAAATAAAATGCACAATCAGGGGTAGCTACAAGTGTGAGTTATATGATCCAGATGAGACTTGTCTAGTTATTTCACTCCTTTGAAATTTTCAGCTTATAAATCCAGGATGTCAGTATGCCTTACATTACATGTATTTTGACTTTGGCAACCTGAAAAAATTACTGTTTGAGTTTCATATTTGAAAATATTCTGTCTCGTGGGTGAATTTTTTTTTTCAAGTGTGTTTGTCGGTTTTCTTTCCTCAGCAGGTCAAACACTGTGATTTTCCAGTTTCATCTCAGAATCAAATATGTATAATCCACCCTGATGCTCTGAGTGCCAAAGGCAAAGGTTTGATGGTGAATAAGCAAGAAAAGTGAGATTGCAGGAGAAGGATATGGGAGAGGAGAGGGCTCTAAGAACTGGTAACAACAAGCAATAAATATTTCATTGGGTTGCTACGTGGCAGTGGTTACACCAGGTCAAGTTGCTTAACAGTAAGTCTGCTTGATGCAGGGTTTAGTGAGCTGAGACACTGATGAGAGGCTGGATTTCACCATAGGATTGAGCTTTTATTTTGCTCAGAGATCCAGTGCCAAATGTGAGAAGCTTCTGCCAGGTGCCTACTGGGATGAAACCTGCTTGTCTCTTCTTGCTTCTTGCATTTTCTGTGAAAGCAAAAACAATTTGGAAGTTTTATTTACATGCATGCATGTGTGTGTGTGTGTGTGTGCGCGCGCGCACGCGCTCGCACGCATATGTACATGCATATGCATTTTTTTAGTTGGAAATGGCAAAACAAAGTGCTTGCCTTACTCATTTACTCAGTATTCAATAGGCATGTATTGCATCTATCAAATCCTCATACTTTAGAAACTAAGTCAGAATAATGACCTAAAGAAAAAAGATTGCTGTTTGATTTTGTCATTACTATAAAAATTAAAAGTAGAGATGACTTTTGACTTAGGAGCCTCAGTGAAGTCCTATGGAGATGATACATAAGCTTACCCCCTCCTCTGGCTAAGAATTGAGTGTTATAGAAAACTTTGAATTTGACATTGCCTTGTCTGGTGCTAAACTGCTAAACTTCAAATAGGAATAAAAAGACACTACAGGCCATCTAAGTAGGTTAATAAATGGTAATTGTGTGGCTAAAAGGTACAGGGAAACAGAAAACCAAGTGATTTTGCAACACATTTGGAATCTTGTTTCTAGAAACAGGCATAGTCTTCCCCCCCCCCCCCACCCCGCCTCCCATGTACAGTTTGTACATGGTTTCTGAGACTATCATCAGGGAAGCATTTTTCTTTATAGGTACATTATTGTTTGGATTAGGTTCATCAGTCACTTTAACACTCAAGGAATATCCACAATCTGTCTTTGTGTTTCTAGCCCTTGGGGCTGCTTATGAATTTACAAGCACATGAGTTGGTTAATGAACCTCCTGGGAGGGAGGGGCAGCTCATCCTTGGCTGTCTCCCACCCCCACTTCTCCTGTTAGAGGAAGCTGATGGAGCACCAGGAAAACACTGTGGTACTTTATCCTTATTATAACGATAGCTCTGTTACAAAGTTATTGAGTTACAGTGCCTTGGCTTCTTTCAAGATCAAATTTACTCATAATTGCAGCTGTTACAATGGCAATTTGTTGCACTTAGCATGCTTGGCTCTCCGGAAAGTCACTATTAAGGAGAGTGAAGTGGGAGTTTGGCTGCCTGGATCAAGTGGATTTAGACCTAAGGAAAACCAAAGGGAAATAAATACATGCGTACCCTGTGGAAGCCTCCAACCACCAGACCAAGCCAACAGATGGGGAGCATGACCTGAAAAGCTGCCCTACTCTTTCATTCTAGGTCTTGCTCAACAGGAGACCAGGTCTGAACAGCACTTGCCAGGGAGAAAGGAAAATTATTAGAAAACATGCTAAGACTTTTCTTAATAGCTATTGCCTACACATCTCTGAAATGCTGTGTGTTTGCACATTCTATCTGAACTATGAAACATCTTTTCTTTAATACACATCTCCCTCAAAAAATGTTTTGGAAATGTTTTAAGTTTGACACTAAATATTGGCTGTATCCTAATGGAAACCTTCATTTTATGCTTATAGTCACTCAAAATAGATAATTTGAAAGAAAACCTAGCATTTATCAAGCCCCGACTGTATGCTGAAGCACAGTGCCGTGCAAAATTCATTGTCACTTGATGCTCTTGACAAACTCTGAAAGAAGGCATGCTGCTTTCCAGGAGAAAGACCAGAAAGGTTAGATGTTTTTGCCAAAGCACATGCTGTTTTCACTCCACCTTGCTTACTCTAGTATTTGACAAAGATAAAAAGCAGGACGGTAAAAAGAAGCAAGTGAGAAAGATTAGCATGATTTAGGCTGAGAGGCTAGGCAGGCTGAAATATCAGCTTCCCTCCTCCTACTCATCAAATCCCCTCTCACCAACACACGTAAAGTCATTTTTAATGATTTAAGTAATTTTAAATAGCTTAAAATCCTTAAACTTGAGTTTTAAACTGTAGCTTCTAATTAATTCAATTATAACATACCCAATTGGAGCCAGTATACTAACTACTGTTCTATCTAAAAATGAGGAAAAAAAATCATCATAAATACTGATTGCATGCTTATTATGTGTCAGTCCCTATTATAGGCAATTTATATATGCTATTTCAGTGTTCCTCAACCTTCCCCCCCTTGTTATTATCCTCCTGAAAAGGAAAAAAAAAAAAAAAACTCCATTAATTTGAATTTGAATTAAATGGAAATTCTCCACAACAAGAAACATTAAGTAGTAAGGGTTAAGACTTTGTCAGGCAGGGTTGAGCTCTAGAGCACCACAAACCATGCTAATGTCTAAGATTTTTCACCCTCCATAGTATTCTTGTTGAGAATACATTTAACGTTTTATATTTACTAATTCAAATCATTTAATGCTCTTGACAACCCTAATAGGAGGACTGGGATTAGTCTACCCATTTTGCAGATGAGAAAACAAAGACCCGGAGAGGTTAAGTAATTTGCTCAAGGCCAAGTTAGCAAATAGCTACAGTTTCCAGGCTGTACCCTCTTAATCACTATACTCTATTGTCCCTAATTTACCAGTGGTTGCCTTTTTGCAAATACATCTTAAATCTCAAACAGTAACCTTGCTAGCAATATGGTCTATTCCAGCCTGTCTGAATCCGTCCTGTTTGTTACTTAATGGTTAACACACATCTGAATGCTGGCCTTGGCATACTTTGTAGTTCTCAGTGTGAGCCCTTTATTTTGTACTCTGTCTCAACCTTTTACTCTATTATCTATTTTAATCCTTTTCATAACCCATGGGTTGAGTAGGTGTTATTAACCTCATTTTACAGAGACGTCTGGGAGGAGCTGCGAGATTGGGAAACTTGCCCAGGGCCACAGGGCTGGTAAACTACTGACCTGGGCAAGCAGTTCAGCTGGTTGTATTCCAAAGCCCGTGCTCCTCCTCGGTCACTCCCCAGATAATCTCCCATGGCAGCATAAACTCTGGGTGAGCTTTCAACATCTCATCACACATGTGAAAATAACTTTAATCATTTAAATGTTTCTTTGAAATAATTCCAGATTCATGGACCAAACAGAGTGAGTCCAACATACCTTCTGCAAAGCCTAAGAGATGAATAGAAAGATATGCACAGAACTTAAGGTATAAACTAATTAGAAATATTGAAGTGATGACTGGAAGGCACTGCTGCTGAAGATCAATTAGCAAGGAAGATAAAATATCTTGGAACTTGGGCAGGATTACAAAATAGATGCAGTTTTCTCTTGGTGGCTTGCCTCTCATGAAGTCTTCTCTCCTGTATCTTTACATCTTTTTGTTCTCCACATCCTCAATATCCTCTTCCTCGGCAATTCTCAGACTGACCCCCTAAAGCCTTCATTCAGAACAAGTTCTAAAAAATCCATAAGAGCTTAAAGTATTAGGATTTGCGATTTTGCAGAAATTGAAGCATAGGGGATAAAATGTCAAGGATGATAGTTTCGACTCAGAGTGGGGAAACCTATAGGAGGGTCTTCCCAAGCTCCTGGCCTCCTCCCCAGATGCTCTTGTCTATACTCAGCCAGAGACCATCCTCTCAAGTTCTAAATCAAATTGGGTGTTGGTTGCTTGGAATTTCCCATATATCCACCTTTTCCAAGATGTGAGCTCTGTGCTAAATGAAGCCCACCTTCTCCTGCTTCTTGTGTCTTGTTATGAAATGGATTCTTGCTCAGTCCTGGGGGAAGGCTAGGGACTGAGTGATGCGTGAGATGGTTTCTGCAATTGGCTCCTCCCGGTGACCGTTTGGGTGGTCTTGCCTGCCTTAGTTTCTCCATCTGTTTTGGGTGGAAAGGACTGTAACATTTTTGGAGATCACAGAATGGAATGTGCTGTGTAAACACCCGGCAGTGTTGTTATAATAAATAGCAAATTAATGACTCTAGCTTCCACTTCCTACACTTGAGGACTTTTGGGTGTACCAAAGAATCAGAAATTGTCACTAGGAAAAAAAAAAAAAATCCTTCTTCCTATTTTCTGATAAAAAGACCAGAATTTCAGGATTTTGCCTATAATCTGTGGAGAAACACAGTTCTGCCTCTCCCCTTGGAAGGAGCCTGGCATCCTTCTAATTAGTGACCTTGTTGATAGCTGCCTCAAGGGTTCTAATCTGTGTGTCTAGCTTTTGGATTTTCTAATTTGTACAGGTCTCTCTCTCTCTCCCTCTCCCTCTGTGTTTATTTTTACTAGGGCCACATTCATAGCATATGGAAGTTTCTCAGGCGAGGGGTTGAATCAGAGCTACAGCTGCCAGCCTAGGCTACAGCCACAGCAACACGGGATCCAAGCTGTGTCTGCGACCTACACCACAGCTTGTGGCAATGCCAGATCCCCAACCCACTGAGCAAGGGCAGGGATTGAACCCACGTCCGCATGGATCCTAATCAGATCCGTTTCTTCCGCACCACAGTGGGAACTCCTCTCTTTTTTCGTGTGAAATATCCTATTGAAATTCATCCCAGTATTGAGAGACATTTCCTGTTGGACAAGAAGAGATGAGAATAGCTCTGTTTTCATAGTCTGGCTTCCTCATGGAGATAATCCTGTACATCTAGGGAGCCATTTCTTGCTGGCGGATGTGTGGCATGACTGTTTCTCTTAGGTGATTTGGTTTTAGGAGATTCAGTTCCCATTTCACGTCCCACCAAGTATCCAGAAATGGGCAAACAGATCTTCCTCTCTCACCTGAGAGTGATTAGTTTGTGAAGGACAGGAAAGAACAGCAGCTTTGTTCCCTGAATCACAGATTTTGGATTTGTCTCATGCAGCATGTCATCATTTACTAGCAATAGTGATATCTGCCTTCTCTCTGATTGGGCTGGGTTTCCAAGCTTAAGTGACTTTTGAAACTGCTTTGTAAACTTGAAAAGATTATGTAGAAGTAATACATTAGCAATAGTAAGTGCAACTTCCCAGTAGGGGTAAATCTACTTAACTTTCTATGATGCCTTCATCAGGCCCAGAATAAACTCAGCCTTTGACCCAGTCCAGGCTTGACTGTGGTCAGGACTTGATTTCTCTCACTCCAGTCCCAACTGGAATAGCGTGGAACTGGGGAGTGGAGAATGAAGCCAGTTTATTAGGACATTTTATTCTGTATATTTACCAGCAGTTTATCCAGCCTGACTGCAAACAGCAGCTGGAATAAATTCTGCTTTCTGAGTTCCCATGGGTGTCTGTGGGTTGTACAGCTTGGAGTTCAGGGGAAAGGCTTGAGCTGTAGAGGCCAAAAACCTGTGTTCAAGAACTAGGCACTACCTACATATGATTCATGACCTTGAGATGATCTGGGACTCAGTTCATTCTGGGTCACAGGGTTGTTTTGGAGAATAATTGAGATAATGCCTGTGGAATTTTCTTTGCACAGAAGACCATGGGCCCTTCATTTGGAGTCAGAAAAATGAATTTCTTTCTTTCATCAACAGTGAACATTTGGGCTCATAGATTTTAACTCTAGGAGCACACTTTTCCTCTGTATAAAATGAAAATGATAATAAGCTCTCATGGTGGTATAAAGGTTACAGAGGTTGATTTATGCACAAGATACGTTATAACTTTGAAAGCGGTACATTCATTCATTTATTCATTCAGTCAACACTATGCACCTACTTTGGATTCTTGCCTGCAAGGAGTTAGCAGTCTAGAGGCAGAAAGACAGAGAAGCTGACCAGCACAGAATGGTTAGGGATCTGATGGAAGTGTGGTCATGACATGAAGGGAACATTGAGAAAAAACTGTAATTATTTGGGGAATCTAGAATATCATACCTGGGGAGGGGAGATCCTTAAGCCAACCCTTATGAAGTAGAAGTTGGCCAGTAGGTAAGAAAATTTTAGAACACAAAGGTGTTCTAAAGGAGAAGACTGGTGAAGCTTTTGGTATGTGACAGGGAACGAATGCACATTTCATTCCGGCTGGAGCTTAGGTGTGTCTAAGGGGAGGGGAGGTGGGTAAAGTGGGTAGGTGCATAGGAAGAGGCTGATAAGGAAGGTACCTTAGGAACTAGGATTCCACACACTACATAGTCCACGCCCAAGCCTAAATGGCTTCCGCTCTGGGGGGTCATATTCTGCATACGAAACTGTGGAGCACCATGTTCTTACTGAAAGGTGATGCTGCTGAGCTACCAGGAGCTGCACATGCAGTTTGATATTCCTCGCCACCTCCCCACACCGCAAGATTAGAGAACGGTTTGCAGTCACCCGGAGCTTCTTGCCTAGGACTCCACATCCAGCAGTTGTACACCTTCCAATGGTGGCTGGGCTTGGGCCCAACTCTGGGGCTCTGGCACAAGCTGAGCTGTTTGTCAGGTTAAGCTTAAGAAACCTTATGAGAGTCAACTCCCATTGGTGTCATTTGTAGCAATAAACATTCAAGTTGAAAGACTATTTATTGGGACTCCTGTGTGCAGGGCACAGTGAAGTACAGGGGAGAAATAAAGATGAATGATGACAGTAGCTGTCTCTTGTTGAGCCCTCAGCGTGGATCTGACATAACTGTAAGTGCCTACTTGTGTTAACTCATTTAAACACTCTGGAGCCCCCTGAGATGGAGGCCCCCTGTTCTCCATAGCTCAGAACGAGCAGTTTTGCGCACACACCCAGTTTGTAGCAGAGACTCAGACCCAGATGTCCAGGACCAGAGTCTCTGCTCCAACACGTGACATAGAATGGAGACAGATGTGAACATGACTAACCAAATAGGTGGAGACTTACAAATGAAGGAGACTGTAGCAAATAGTGCAGACTAGTGTTAGGGTCCTTTTTCCACTGTGAAATAAAAATTTAAAAGGCCAAGTCTCTCTTTTGCTTACATTTCCTAAATCAGAAATCAGAAGAATCAATCAAAGCAATTATCACATTCTAACAAGCTTGCAAATTGAAGGGGAAATGAAAGACTAGGAAGGAGCAAGATGAGTTTGAAACAACTAGAGGTCAGGGAAGCTCAATAGACTAGACTTTTGGAAGGCGTGAGAGTCTGAGGAATCTTACGAAGCTCTGTGGGCAGCTAATCTTTGAAAGGGAGTGGGGGGTGAAGGGATCAAAGCCATAGAGAAAAAGTATCAGAGAAAAAGTGAACTTTAATATTCAGGGAAAACAGAAGACTTGATCATGGGGAAAAGGCATGGTTAAAGAAAAAGCTAAAGGGAGTTTAAAACACCAAGGATTGCAAATTTGATCTTGTTAGTATAAAGGCCAGTTTATTCTTTTTGTTTATCACAGGAGTGCATTGTTTTTTACTCTGAAATCCTATGAATGAAAGAGAAGATGGGCAGAGGGTAACATTGGCCATCCTGGGACTCCCGCCATGCTCTGCTCATGAACATCCATCAGCTGTTTCTCAAGGGCCTGCTAGAAGCTCTGTTCTCTGAGAGGTTCCACAGTGAATTCTTATGTTCCAGAATTTCGAGAGTGCTAAGTGGTACGGATTTCAACTGCAGTTGTCCTGGTTCAACAGGGACATCTATCTAGTCCCCCTATTCAGTGATGAATAAAGCTCTTTCCAGGTTCAACTTATGGACTGTCTTGTAAGGGAAACTGAAATCTGCAGACAAACAGAATGAAAAGTAGAGTGGTAAGTAGAGTACCAGGAGGAGTGAGGCAGCCAAAGCCCAGAAGGAATATAGCTTCTTGCTGATCTAACAAAAGAGCTGTGTGGCTTAGCTGTGTCCCTGATTCCAGCATTTACTATTGCCCTGGGTTGAACTGAGTCTTCAAGATGGGGCTGAGCTTGAAGTCCAGGCTTCCCAGTTGCATCTGGTGCCTTTATGTAGCCTTATCTCCCATGTGTGGCACAGGGGTGGGGCTGTGTACCTCTTCACAGAAATGATTCAGGATTGCACTGACTTGCTACAAAGTGATTTAGCCTCCAGAGGAAATCCAGGAAATTTAAAGCCTTTCCATCGATGAGTGGCAGCATTTTCTTTATAGTTAATTGAGCAATCAATTGATATTTCAAAATGCATTCTCTCATTGTAGTATTTAAATCTGAGTCTCCAGTATGGCAGCCACCAGCCACTAGTGGCTATTGTGTACTTGACATGTGGCTAGTACATTTGTGAAACTGGATATTTAAATTTACTTGATTTAACTTCAAATTTTAAAACTTATCCTTGACCCAGTTATTAGAAATCATTTGAGAGTCTTTGATATAATTTGGTTATGTGAATCTACTCTTTCAACTGTCAATTTTATGGAATCTATGAACAGAACAAGTATTACCAATGAAAACTTGGCCTAGTTAAGATGTGTTATAAGTGTAACATATATACATAACATCAAATACATAGAAACAAAAAGCAGAACATAAAATATCTCATTAATAATTTCTATGTTGCTTACATGACAAAATGATAACATTTTAGAGGTTCTGGGTTAAAGAATATTATTAAGATTTATTTCCTGTTTCTTTGTGCCTCTTTCACGTGGCCACTAGCAAATTTAAAGCCATACATGTGGCTTGCTTTTTTATGGGGTAGCACTGATTCAGGTATTGATTACCTGCAGTTTGTCTGGCTCTGTGTTCATCACAGAAAGCAAGTGTGGAGGCAGTGAGCTTCCTGCCCTGGGAGAGCCCAGGGTTCCTGTGGGGAGGATGGAAAGTAAGCAGATACACGCAATTAACCAGCATGAATTCAGGTTGTGGGAAGTGCTGGGAGGCAGTTATGCAGGGTGCTGCCCGAGTAATTGGGATGGACAGGGAGGCCACATCTAGAGATTGTGGTCAGGGAAGGCCTGCCAGCCTGAAGTCATAATTGCGCCCAGACCGTGGAGGATGAGGAGTTGCTGGGAGGAATCATAAAGGTTTTTTTTTTGGAAGAGAAGGTCTTTGATCTGGGCCCTGAAGGGTGGATAAACTGTGCTTCCCTATGCTCATTCAGAAAGACTTCTTGGGCTACTGGGTCAAAAGGAGGATGTAGAGAAAGCTCCTGGCTTGAGACCAGGCCTGGCAACCTGGAAGGCTCAGGTCCAGCTGGGCCAGGGGCCAGGCAGTGAGCCAGCGCATGAGGAGAGACTCTGTTGGCAGATTCACCATCCTGGAGCCAGCTGGGTGTCAGGGATAGGAATGTGACAGGGTGGCCCTTCCATAACACTTTCCACTTACACAACTGAGTATTCAAAGCAGAAAACACAGTAGGTTTTAAACTGTGGTGTGTCTTCCTGGCTCCATCCTTCTGCTTCACTTTGGAAAGGGACCGAATGCCCTGGGGTAGATATTCATTGTCACGTGCTCCTGGAGGTGTCAGCAGAGATTTGGAGGTGGACCAAAAACCAGCATTTGTGATGCACACACAGAACGTGCCCCATCTGTAGAGAGTGGCTCTATCAGCAGGTATTATGGAGCTGGTAAGACATGACCTCAGGTTGGCTGGCAAGATCAAAATGGGACCAACAAAAGAGATTCGTGTTGATGGAGTCCTGAGTGGGCCCCTTCAGGGACCCAGCACTTGGTCCTGTCTTGCTTCATGGGGAACAGTGTTGTAATGGTTAATTGCATGGGTTCTGGAGGCAGATTTTGCCTGTATTCTGCTTTGCCAGTTACTAGCTATGGCAACATGGGCCCATTCATGATGACATCCTTTACATGATGCCATCCGACTTCCTAGGACTATTATGGGATTAAATGATGAGATATATACACAGAGTCTCGCTCATAGAAAGTGCCTGAAAAATTGTAGCTATTATTATTCTTGGCATAATTTTCATTATTCCCTTTTGTCTTTTATTTTTTGAAATACCATACAAAAGCAAAGTTAAAAAATCAGCATGGGCCATGGCTTACTGGTTTGCATTTTGGGGATACTTTATCTGACACCATGAAAAGAGAGATCACTGCTAACATCACTCTGGGGAAAAATAACATAATCTTGGCTCTTCTGGGCTGCAGACTTTGGCAAACCCACGGAAATCACAGCTTTCCTCTGAAATTATTCTCACATTTCCAGTTCTAACAATTTACAGGGAAAGGCTTTTGTGTTTAAAATTAAGCAACTTGGAAAAAGAACTACGGAGAGGCATCTTCACCTGAATCATTTTGTTGGCAATGTCTGCCCCGCAGCATCCTGACATTTAGTGTTCCTGTGGTTTCTAAGCCAACTTAAAGAGGTGTGGACTTGGTGCCAGGCAAGGAAGAGCAGGTAGTTGTAAGACTGTTTGAGTCCATTTTTACTTTTGGTTAAGGAATAATTCAATGATGGTATATAATGTTGTGGAAAAGTATGAACTTAACTGTGGGTTCACATCCCAGCTCTGCATCTTCTCATGGGTAGCTCTGGACTTTGCTTAGTTTTTTTGTTTGTTTTAATTATAGTTCATTTTCAATGTTGTGCCAACTTGTCTTGAACAACAAAGTGACCCAGTCATATATATATATGTACACACACACATACACATACACTCATTTATATATATTCCGTTTCTTATGTTATCTTCCATCATGGTCTATCCCAAGAGACTGGATATAGTTGCCTTTTGCTATGAGCAGGACTGCATCGCTTACCCATTCTAAATGTAATAGTTTGCATCTACTAACCTCCCCAGTTTCAGTTTCTTTATCTGGGAAGTGGAATAGCATGCAACCTTCTGTTGAGAAGATTAGAGACCATATAGGTACTGACAGTGGTTTTTGGTGAGCAGATCTGATGCCACTGGCTGCATTGGTCTCCTGTCTCAAGGGAGCACCTGTGGTTGGGTTGGGATGGCATACTCAGGTAGGTTAGGTCATAACAGGGCAAAAGTCTTTTGGTCAGAAATCAAAAAAGTCAGTGTTCTAAAAGTTCCTTATATCACAGGTTTCCTTTCTTCTTCTTCTTTTATTATTTATTTATTTATTGGTCTTTTCTAGGGCCACACCCGCAGCATATGGAGGCTCCCAGGCTAGGGGTCTAATCGGAGTTGTAGCCGCCAGCTACGCCACAGCCATAGCAACATGGGATCCGAGCCGTGTCTGCCACCTACACACAGCTCACAGCAACACTGGATCCTGAACCCACTGAGTGAGGCCAGGGATCGAACCCACAACCTCATGGTTCCTAGTTGGAGTCATTAACCACTGAGCCATGACCGGAACTCCTCTTCTTCTTTTTAAAAAATATATTTGGAGTTCCCATCATGGCGCAGTGGAAATGAATCTGACCAGGAACCATGAGGTTGTAAGTTCGATCCCTGGCCTTGCTCAGTGGGTTATTGAAAACTTTGAGTGTTCTCAGAACACTCTTCCTGACATTATCTCAGTGTTCTTGAATGTTTTACTCACATCTTAGGATGAAAGCCATGAAATAAAAGTTGTCTTTTGAACACAGTTGAAAAAATGCCAACAGTGGAATAAGTTATGGAGTGGTCAGCACAGCCCCACCAAAGCCTGGTTGCCTTTGCTAAGCCCAGCATCTGTGCTTCCTTTGCACCTGCGATGTTTGTCATATTTGATGGTTGGTGGGTATGTGTGCGCTTGTTGTACATAGGAGTGTGGGATTGAAGCCCACAAATGCCAATGTGTGACCAACAAGAGCAGAATTTCAGTTCGATGAATGCTATTATTAATTCATGGTTCATTTCAGCTTCACATATGAAGTTCTTACTGTACATTTTCTGTACATTTATAAGGCTATTTCCTTTTAGGATTATATTTTAAACCAACAGTTCATTGTCAAATTTTAGAAAATGAAGTTGGTTTTAAATAGTGCCTTTGTGTCTTCCTGCCCCTGTTCAGGCATCATTATCCATATTGGTTTAGTTATGCTTGAAAGTCAAGCATCAAATATTAGAGGGTGTCCTGGTGGTCAGGCCTGAGAGGAGGAAGACCTTTCTTATCACAAATAAATTGTAGCCTCACTTGGATTCAAGTTCTTTATTTATAAAATGAAAAGTTTGAGCTAGATAACCTCCAAGATCCCTGGCCCAAAGGCAAATAATCCATGGCGGAATGCAAGAGGATGCTATCTAAAGCGTACCCATAGGCCTCCATCGCATGCTTATTGGTGATTTTTGGGTAAGGCTATTTCCCCTTCTTAGGTGCATGAAGCAAAGACTAATAGATGCAGAAAGCTAGCTTTTTGCTTTTTTAGCCACTGATTCAGGAATAGAAGGGAATTCTTGGGAAGAACATCTTGAACTCCGTAACAGCCACTTGAAGGCCACAGTCCCAACAGTGATGGAGTTTACAAGTAGGAAGTGGAATCCAGCATGTGAACTCTGGAGGGCACTTTAGAGAGAGACTATAAGGGGTGGGTGACAAGCTTGGTGTGGTGGGCAAGTGTATAAACAAGGAGCTTGTCCCTGCCTCGAGGGGGTGTGCCCTCTGATGGATGCCGTGTTGGCTGCTCTTGGCCCTCAGCCCCTGTATCAGCCAGTGCATCTAGAAGTTACTCCAGGGTTAATGCTTTGGGTGCATATTAGCTCGTAATGAGGCAGGGCTGGAAATGGCCCTGGCGGTATGTCAGAGCAAGGAGAGATCTGTCCTAAAGTCCTGAAGTTAGTGTCAGCAGGCTGTTTACAGGCTGGGAACTGGTCAAAATGCCTTTCAGAGATTTCTTGGGGTAGTAACTGGAAAACCAAAACCCTGACAATATTACTCTATTTCTAGGGGATGTGGGGTAGCTTGAAAGTGAAAAATGACATCATGACATCATGGTGGTCACCTGCCGTGCTTCTCTTGACAGTGGTTTTTTTTTTTTTTTTAAACAACTAACTATAAATAGCATATTTATTGGGTACGCCACCTAGAAAGAGAGTGACTCACCATCCCAACCTCTTGGCAGTGTGATCTTGAAAAACCTCTCTTGCTATAGAGACAGTAATATTTTAGCGATTTGACAAATTTCAAGAAAATTCAATTAATCGCAGGTGGGCCTACCTCTTTTGCACCCCATTCTATCTTCCTAACTTGTCAGTAAACATATATGACAGTTTTGCTCGAAGGGTGGTGAGGGGATTGGAAAGGAGCTATTTTCCACCCAGCACCTATGATGTGCCCTGTACTTTAGCTCACAACAAGCTGAGGTAACTCATAATTAGATGGGTTGAATCACTCAGGCAAGGTTACCAAGTTAAGTGTTGCTTCCTAGAATTAAATCTCAAGCCATCTAGTTTTGTCTAACCTAACAACTGTGAGACCATTCATGCCTGCACGTTATTATCTTTACGTAAAGGAAAACTAGTTCTGCCTCTGCATGGCCTTTAGTTCTCTCCATGAAAGGGGCAGTGAGCCTCCAGGGGGTGGGAGGTAATCCATTTTCTTCTCTTGAGTCTGAACTGCAAATACAATGGGACAGTTTTTAGCCAGGGGCCCAGAGGAACTATGTTGAACTTGAGATGTACAGCTTTCACCAAAGCCCCTTTTGAGGGGGGATCCTAGTTTCTCTATCATTGGCCCACTTCACAAGACATTGTGGAGCAGTAAGCACAGGCTGGAGCTTTCAAAATGTTGCAGCATAGAATAATTTTCAGTTTTTTGTTGTACTTTTTAGAAAAAATTCTAGTTGGTTTACAATGTTCTGTTGATTTAGAACATTTTGGGTTAAGAAGGGACCGAAGGGAATCCTCTATTTCCACCCTCTGGGCTGTAAGTTCCTGGAGGGCAGAGATCAGCCTTATCGTTAATTGCCTGCAGTTAACTAAATTGTCTTCCCCACTCCAGGAAGTCAGAGGCCTGTTGGTGGAGTCGTGATAAAAGACCAGTACCTGGCGCCCTGTAGGTGCTCAATAAAGATGTCTTCATTCAGATTGATTTGAGTATTTAGCAAGGGCCACCTCTATCAAGCAAGGGTGAGGTCAGTCTCAGGAAGTAGGCCAGCTAAGGCAAAGCCTAGAATGCTAGTCCAGGTCTGTTATAAAGTCCTGCTCTATTCCTGCATTTACAGGCAAATTAATTCATTTAGCAAATACTGCATCTCCTTTGTCAGCCAGGTAATCTGCCAAATGCCAGGGACACTGATGTGGGAAACACAGTCTCTTCTTGTAGGAGTGTGAGCTTTCATGGATGAGCCTGAAAAATCGATAGTGGAAAAAAAAAAAAGGCTTTTAATAATGACTGTGGTAGAGGTAAGCAGAGAATACTCAGAAAACACCAAAGAAGGAAAGATGCCTTCACCAAGAAGGTGCTAGGATCCTCTGGCGAGAGTTTGGAAGATGAAAGAAATGAGGCCAAACTTTATAGAAATCCAACTAGGGAATTATTAGGGGTTTCAGTGAGTAGGATATGAGAAAATGAGGGTCTGAGTTAGGGTGATGGCTGTAGAAGTGCCAAAAAGTAGTCAGATAGGATCCTATAGTAATCAGGTCCATTTGTTATGGTTTGTGGAATCTTTGTGACCTTCTTTATTGTGAGTTTATATTTCATTATTTATGCTATCATAGATATCATTTTATATATACCTACTTCGTTTTCTAAACATGGCTTTGGTAAACTCTAAAAGACATTTGTGTTCATTTGTATTATTCTCTAGCCAGTGCAGAAACCCACTTTAATGGGGAAACATCATGACTGCCCTCTGTGGAATTCTAGCATCAGTATAGCTTTTCTTGGTTTCAGTCTTCAAGCCAAGGCTACTGCTGATTACTCTATAAGAAAAAAAAAAAAAAAAGCTGGAAAGCTTATTTGCATTAAAAAACAAAACACACAGTGAAAAATCTTTATTCTCAGAGGTTAATGCAAGTTGCCAAAAAAATAGGTCTAACACTTTAGAGGTTCAGTAAGAATTTTACTAACCATGTAGGAATCTCAGAACCTTTTGAGTTTTTTTTTTTTTTTTTTTGGTTTGAAACACTTTATTTAAGAGATGTCCTGCTTTGGAGGATGGGGAGGAGGGGCTGTTGATTGGCTTGACTGTTGAACCCCACCTCCTTGGCTGGAGGCAATTTTCTGAACCCCGGCCTGACTCACTGCTCTAGCCTAACCCCTTGAACTTGTAGAGAGGGAAATTGAAAGAGGTAACAGCACAGGATTGTACAGATCCCTTGATTTCCAGTCCAGTGTACCTTTATAAAACTTAGACCTTTAGTGTCACATTCAAGTCAATTGGGACTAAATTCAGCCTTGCAGCTCTTGGGCTAATGAAGAACGTAAACTCCTTGGTGGGCATAGTTGGGCCAACCAGCACATCTCCATGGTTGCATGGTGGGTATTCTTGTGTCAGGAACTGTGCTAAGTATCTGACATGAATCAGCTCCTTTAGTTTTCAGAATTCACTTGTCTGTCTCATCTTACGTTTGGAGGTTAAGTAACTTGTCCGAGGTCACTGTGCTTTTCAGTGGGTGAGCAAGCATTCTCAAACACAGGTTGCTTGGATTCCAGAAATGCAGCTTGTAGTCAGTAACCATCATGTCTTCCTCTGTCTCATCTTGTCAATTCAGTCTAATTCAGAGCAGCTGGGTAATTAAGGATTTGGTTACAATGAGTTAGGTTTATTTATTTTTTTTTAATTGGGGGGATTTTTAGGCCTTGAGCTTCTTAAATTACAAGTAAGAAGGTGCCCTTGAGGGAAAATAGAATTTTTGTCATCACCGCCAAGGCTGTGCTGAGAATACTCTTCCTGATTCAGATTTTTATTTTTCATTTACCAGACAATTCTCCTGCCGTTTGCAGACGAAATGAGTATCTTAGCCCATTTGAAAGTGCTTCCCGCTGAGTAATGGAGTACCTCCACAGAACGCCTTATGAGGATGCTAAAAGCTCCCACATTACACCATTTTCTGTCCTATTTTCTTTCCTCCTTCCCTCACCTTTCATCCAGTAAAGCTTCTAGTCTAGTAAAGTGACCAGCTTTGACTAATCTTCAGACATAGAAATGTTATGATGACACAAAGGAGGAGGAAAAAGATGTGCTCCCTCCTCCCTCAACTGAGAAGGTGTTTTAGAAGGGAGCCACTGTGCTCTCTGCACAGACGCAGGGCGTGGATTCACTGAGTTGAGATTCTTGTTTCGGGTCCCTTACGACCCTCTGAGTTGATCACATCATTTAAGCTTGCTGTGCCGCAGGCTCCCCACTGGGTGAAAGGATGATCTTTTCATGGGACAGGTGTCTGGTGATAAAGAAACAATAGGTAGATTTTACTTGGCACAAAATGTGAAAAAAGACAGTTTTACTTTCCAAAGCATTATTACCAGTGATTTCTCTACCCATTGGAATCAAAGTACCAGGAAAAACCACACCACCTATGTGATTTATTCCTTGGCTCAGCAACAAGGGCTTCATTGGTCTATTTTGAGCCTAAATCCAGAGACTCCTATCTGAAAATGACAGATTATTTCCCCCTCTTCCCAGAGACTGAGAATGCCTGTACTCCGAGAGCTTGATTTTTGGCTTTCCCTAATATGTTTGGGGCTGAAAAATCAATGGGCCTCCCCAACCCTCCTTTATGGAAAGAGTAGTTAATATAGTCATTCATTCTGTAAATCCTTAAGGGATGCTTGCTCCCAGCAAAGCACAGCCTGGCTGCCCTGAAGGCTAGAGAAAGTTGGAGATGCTGCCCTCACCTTCCTGAACCTTCAGGAATTCTAGGCATCATCTTCAAGCCTGTCATTTGTGTTTTCTTCCTCTACCTCCCCTCGTCTAGATTCTCAACTGCTAAGTATTATACTGAACCACGTGTCCAAGAAGTGGACTCAGCAGGTGCTACAGTTTTGACGGCCTTTTTTCCAGTAGCCAAGGCTTTGTAGGGTTGCTGGGAACTGTGGTCCAGGCCAAGCTCTCACACCAGTGCCCAGAATCCCAGTGTGCCAGACAGAGTAGAACTCGTTGGGGGAGGGGGCAGTGGTGCATTGCTGACAGCCCCAGGTGCAGTAAAGGCATCACAGTTCCAGGAACATTGACACAACAGACATGAGGGTCAGCCATCCAAAAGGCACAGCATGAAAGGACACTTGATGGGAAGTGCTGCCGCTTCTGGGTCTTCCCACTGAAAACATGTCAGATTGGATGACAGTGATGAAAATGTGTTTTCCCTCTCCTTCCCCGAGCCTCAGTCCCAGGGCTCCTGTAATTGACTGTGGTGGGTATGAATTACGCGTTCAGGGAGAGGCAGGCCCAGTGGAGTGACTTGGCACTCCTCGGCAGTGACACGAAGGCCGCCAGGAAGCTGGGAGCCAGGGCGCTCCTCGCCTTCGCAGAGGGCGGGCGGAAGCTCCGTGGGGCTCCCTCATTCATCAGGCCCCGCTCCAGACTTTTATGTGCTCTGACCTGCAAGTTTGGTCAAGCACCACCTTGCTGGAAGCCTCATCAGTGGTTTCTGAGGTGAACGAACAGCAGTGAAATTGAGAAAACATTTGGTTTGCCTCAGGCAACTGGATTTAGGTGAGAAAATGCCAATCCCCTTCCCGTTGGCCCAGGGATTTTGGACAGTATTTTTTTCCCGGAGGCTGAAAGGCATGCTTCTCCCCCATCCTGACCAAAGTAGCTGTTTGCTAAATATTTCAGAGGGTGATGATGGTGTTTAAGAGCTGCCACAATTCCAGTATTTTTGTTGCAAAACACCCTGCCCTCCCTGCCAAGTAAAAGGTTAGAGTTCAGGGGAAAAAGGCAAAAGAGTGAAAACCCAAGTCAGACCCTCTCCCAAGACCCACCTTTCTCATTTCTCTCTGCTTTATGGGGGCTCAACACAGGGTCTTCATCCAGACTTATCCTACCAGTGACTCCATACTACTTACTTACTTTTTGATTTGAGCTCATTTTAGGTTTAAAAATGTAGGGTAGTCTCGAAAAAAAAAAAAAACGTAGAACACTTGTGCAGACTTCATGCATTCACCCCTAAGTTGTACATTTATGTTGTAGCAGCAGGAGGAAGAGAAGACATTGATTTTTCTTTTTCTTTTTTTTTTTTTAAATGAGAGTTGCAACGTTTATTTCAGGTTCTCTCTTGTTTTTTGTTTTTTTTTGTATTTTTTTTTTCTTTTTTGCCACGCAGGCAGTATGTGGGAATTCCTGGGCCAGGGATTGAACCTACGCCGCACAGCAGCAACCAGAGCCACAGCGGTGAGAACGCAGGAGCCTCAACCCGCTAGGCCATCAGAGAACTCCCTGATTTTTCTTTTTAAGCCCAACACCATTTGATTCATAGTTCTAGAGCTCACCAACATAACAACTCGTAGTTTCTTGATTGAAAAGATTTGAGATCTTGACAATAAAGAGAGTCACAGATGTTGGAAAGATTAAAAAATGGAAGCTACCAGAGTATTGAGAATGCCTTACATTGAACAAAGAATAAAAATGGATGAAGTGAAAGCTTTGGGTACCCAATTCTGAATTTATGTACTCACCCCTCCCCCTCAAATTTTTCCACTTGATCAAAGTCCTAGCAGTAGGGTCCATGGAAATTAGAAACAAAAGCTATTGCCATTTATATTTAAATAGCTTAGAGAATAAGACAATGCGTGCAGTGGAGCTGAATTAGTCACTGGAGAAGGGTGTTTCTCCCCATATGAATGTAACTTTCATGATTATTGCTTGCGAGCCATGGAATTAAGTGGTACATTATATTAAGAAGTAAGATGCTGACACACTTTTGATATTTAGCAGATCACTCCATGTCCTCTGCTTGGAGAAATAATGAGAATGACTGCCCGTTCCTTTGCCAGCATTTGCCTCTTTTTGTATTAATCTCAGCTGAATTGAACAATTTCTCCACTCTGTGCAAAATAATGCTCGTCTTTGTATTCACTTGATATACAACTTGAGGGCATCCAATTTTTGCAGATAGAGATCTGGGAATATCTTGAATGATTTATACACAAAGTTGCAGGATAAGTCAAAGAGAACCAAAATCTGTTAAGTGATCAACACTTCGTTTGAAAGGTAAAATTGTCATTTTTTGCAGATAGCTAAAACTTCAACTATACTAAAGGCAGAATGATATGTAGCGTTAAATGTTCAGTGGGTCTTATTAATCACATTGCTTTGGCTTTCAAATCACCTAGAGGGTGACTATTCAAAAGACAAATACATATAGAATGAAGTCATGCCACTGTGTTTTTAATGCAGTGATAATCTTGATCCTAGAGAGAAGCTGGAGGGAATTCTGTGCAGTCCCAGTTTAATCCCAGCCTTAAGATTGCATTTAATCAAAAGTATGAATTTAACTCCAGGTGGCATTCAGACAGTAGAATTAGTTTTAGGTACTTTAGAAATCCATTTCCTTTTACTACTTTTAAGCAATCAAAATTGTTTTTCAAATTTCCTCTCATTGCTTACATTAATTGTCCTAAAGTTTAAAATAGGATAACTTGGAATCCAACTTAGAAAATGCAAGAGTCTTTGCTATTCAGGTATCTGATGAGTCCGTATCACTGGCTTTTTTTTTTTTCTAATACCCCTATTCCCCGTGCTGGGTGTATCTGTGTGCTTGCATTCACACACACACTCACACACACAGAAACTTTAAAAAAAAAAAATCAAAATTCTCTGATACCAACATCAAATACTATCGCTTACATGTGGAATTTAAAAAAAGGACACAATGGGAGTTCGCATCGTGGTGCAGTGGTTAATGAATCTGACTAGGAACCGTGAGGTTGTGGGTTTGGTCCCTGGCCTTGCCCAGTGGGTTGAGGATCCAGCGTTGCCATGAGCTGTGGTGTAGGTCACAGAAGTGGCTCGGATCCCTCATTGCTGTGGCTCTGGTGTAGGCCTGCATGTACTGCTCTGATTAGACCCCTGGCCTGGGAACCTCCATATGTCAAGGGAGCAGCCCTAGAAAAGGCAAAAAGACCAAAAAAAAAAAAAAAGACACAATTGAACTTCCTTGCCGAACAGATACTGACTCAGAGACTTTGAAAAACTTACGGTTTCCAAATGAGACAGGTTGGGAGGTGGGGGATATGCTGGGGGTTTATGATGGAAATGCTATAAAATTTGGTTGTGATGATCATTATACAACTGTAAATGTAATTGAGTAGTAAAAAATGCTATAAAAATCAAAACTCTCTTTTTACCCGCTAGAAAACATTTTGGAATGACTAGGAATAGGGAGCTATTTTTTCCTCAAAGGACAAATTAAACTTGTCTGAAAAGACAAACATATTATATTTGAAACAAATACGAAATGTGTCATGCCTTGAAGGGATTTTCAGAAAATTTAGGAAGTAACACATCAATGGGAAAATGAACCTGAAATCTTTTGAAATTATCTTTCCTGGATGGGCAGTCTTAAGCTTAAATATTTGAAAATAAGTTTTTCGTAAAGAAATATGACCTAACATGTTTTTTCTTATCAGTTTGCACTTTTTCCTGTTTTGCTTTGCGTTAGTTTCCAGTCATTTCCTTGCTCTTGTAATCTCCCTCCATAACTGCTTTTAAAATTATGCTTCTTCTGTGTATTAATGTTGTACCCTTCAACTTTACTGAATTCATTGATGAGCTCTACTAGTTTTCTGGTAGCATATTTAGGATTTTCTATATTTAGTGTCATGTCTTCTGCAAACAGTGACAGTTTTACTTCTTCTCCAATTTGGATTTTTGTTATTTCTTTTTCTTCTCTGATTGCTGTGGCTAGGACTCCCAAACTGTGTTGAATAAAACTGGCAAGAATGGGCATCCTTGTCTTCTTCCTGATCTTAGAGGAAATGCTTTCAGCTTTTCCTTTGTTGAGTATGATGTTATCTGTGGGTTCGTCCTGTATGGTCTTTATTATGTTGAAGTATGTGCCTTCTATGCTTGCTTTCTGGAGAGTTGTTTTTAAAATCATAAATGCATGTTGAATTTTATCAAAGCCTTTTCTGCATCTATTGAGGTGATCATATGGTTTTTTATTCTTCAACTTGTTAATGTGGTGTATCACACTGACGGTGTATTGAAGAATCCTTTCATCCATGGGATAAGTCCCACTTGATCATGGTGTATTATCCTTTTAATGTATTGTTGGATTTGGTTTGCTAGTATCTTGTTGAGAAATTTTGCATCTGTGTTCATCAGTGATACTGGCCTGATTACTGGTTCATCAGTAATTTTCTTTTTTTTGTGTATCTTTTGTCTGGTTTTGGTATCAGGGTGATAGTGGCCTCATAGAACAAGTTCAGAAGTGTTCCCTTCCTCTTCTCTATGATTTGATTATGGACTAGTCATGGTCTATTTAAATATTGGCAATACTCTTTATCAGTTTGGGAAAATGCATCATTTAGCACTGTGGTATTCATTGACTTTGTTTAATCCTGGCTCCTTGTAGTTTATGAAACACTGCTGGTTTCTGCAGTCATATACAAGTTCATATACTGTGTCAACCACTGCTTCATTCTTCGATGTTTATCTATTTTAATTTCAGACCTTATCTTTTGTTGCTTCTGGTGAGGAGGAAGAAATGGTCCCATCTCAAAAGATAAGATTGTGTACAGCAGTGGGTTTCAAGTCTGACATCAAACCAAGAAGGATTCCATGATACATCAAACATGTAGAATTATATATATAAAGAACCCATTCTTTGTTAATACCTTTACTTGCTATTCATTGATAGTAAGTACTAATTCTTGTGCTACCATTTTTCTTTTGTTGAAATATGAAATGTCCTATTAGATTTGGTAGAATTAAGCATATTCCCTTTTAGCACCCTCTCCTCTTTAAAATTTCCTGCTATTTGAAAAAAAAATAACTAGAAGACTTATATATACCTAACAGAAAATTTATTGATTAAATGTAAATATATTTTCTCCTCCCCCAGTACCTATTTATTGAGAACCTGTTACCAACTGTTGCCCTTGATACTAGGAATACTAAACCCTAGCTCCTCTCTGTCGTAGAAGTGGAAAGAAACATGCAATTAGAATATAAGGTACTAAATCCTATAGGAGCCTGCATTTGTCTTACAGTATATTTCCAGCATCACAACCATAATGTCATTTTACAGAATATGGAACACTAAGACTTATTTGATTTGCTCAGTGTGGCCAGGCTAGTGGCACTCTACCTATCAAGAACCCAGGTGGCATACTGTCTCAGTTCATTATTCTGTACTGCCTGTCTGTAGCATATCTAGCCCAGCTCTTCTCCTCTGTATATATAAAGAGCCCACATGAGATATTTTTACATATACCTCCAGAAATAACTACCCTGCTTTTTTTTAAAAAATATATAAACCAATTTAATGTTAAATTGTTTTGCAAAGTTTATCCAACAGCAGATATTATGCCCTTTCTGTATGGAGTTGCAGAGGTGGTAATTGATATGTCTGAGATGGCAGGATTAAGTAACTATGTCTTCTGACCCCTCATAGAATGTTCTATGCCTGCTCCTATACTAAATAGCATTTTATGACCTTACCCTTTTCTTATGTGTGAACACTTCATATTTGGGATCCTTTCTATCCTAGAAGTCATTTTATAATTTCTCTGATGTTTAAAAGTTACTGAACCTGTGATTTTTATTATTTAATTAAAAGGATAGAATGAATCTGCATCCAAGCTCTTTACTGGACCAGTTTATAATGACTAGATTTGGGCAAGAGAGTCTCCTGCCCAGGACCTCATACTTTAAACGGCCTTATTTAACTTTCTTTCAGCTGAGTTTGTTCCTGTCAGCTGAGAAGTTGGTGGGGCCTTGAGAACATACCCTAAAACTCTGTCTCCTTTTAAACCATTTTCCTGGTACCTAGGAATCCTAGATTAGTTGACCAGAAGGCTGGGAATGACGTGCGTGCGTGCGTGCGTGCGTGCGTGCGTGCGCGCGCGCGCGTGTGTGTGTGTGTGTGTGTGTGTGTGTGTGTCTTTCCTCATCTGTCCACTGGAGGGCAAACTGCACTCCTGGTATACACACACCCAGGTCTTGAGGGAGTACCATAGTTATCTGTGGCCCACAGATGAGCTGTAGACCGAAATACAGACACACAGTTGTTCTAAGGCTTTTGCGTTAGCTACTTACATTGCCTATAATATTTTCCCTTTAGATATTTATATGGATGGTTTCTTATAATTCATAATTCTATTAAAATAACACATCTTTCAAAGCAACCTTTCTTGACCACCTCACCTAAAATAGCCCCTTCCTCCATAATCACTCTCTACCATCTTATGTTATTTACTTTGGGCACCATTTAACACAGGGAAAATTATTATCTAATCTTCTATTTATTTACATGCTTATGGTCTAACTCCCACTAGAATGGAGGTAGGAAATTACTTTGTTTACTGCCATTCTGTAGCATTCACAGTGGTACCTGCCACATAGTATGTGCTCAATATAATATTTTTGGAATGAATAGACAGATGAAAGATAGGGCCTTGAGTAGAGAATAAATTTTACTACTTTAATTGGATATAACCTTTAATTTTTCCCTTTCAGAATTCATCTTATTGGAAATGGGGAGGAAAAAACCCAGACAACAAATTAGGAAATGAAATTAGAAATGTGCAAATAATAGTGGAATAGTTTAACGGAGTACATATGACTTTAATTCTCTAAAAGTAAGTAATACAGTTAGAATCATAATGCCATGAGGTTTTTTGTAAAGCAAAATAGAGCATGATTAAATTGATGACACATTTAAAAAATTTTGGTTCTCTTGGAGAAAGCCAACTAATTATAAAATTTTATGCAGTTAGAGTGGCCTGTATTGTCTTCTTTTACACTGTTCTAAACATATGTGCAGTATTTATTTCACAACTTTTCAATGACCTTTCAAAATTGTACAATTCCTCATATTCCTGACTAAATGATTCTCTTAATATAAGCCTCTGGTGTCTGCAGTCATTAAATAGGATGCTAAGTGCTTGTCTCAAGCGAATCAAGTAAAATTTCTCCAGCAAAGAAACAGTAATTCTCATTTTGTTCACAAGTAGCTCTTTGAAATACGCAAAATTCAAACAGTTATGGGTTTTTTTTTTTCCTTTAAAAAGAGTGACTCAAATCCAATAACTGTTACTATTTAGTACCTCACTGATTACCAATTAATTGCTAGCTGGAGCAGGATTTAAAGGCTAGAATACCTTCATCCAAATGCATACTTTTATTAGGTTCTCTGATTCCTTCACTGATTAACTCTGATTTCTTGATCAGAATTTTAGAAAACTTTGGGAATATGTTGGCTCCAGGTTTAGGGCTTGGAAGTGGCTTGTCAGTGCTAAATTGTCTCCATCAATCCCTTGCTTCCAAAGAAAAAGTTCCCTAGGTTCCAAAGAAAAAGTACATGGCCAGTGCATACTTAACTAGCACTTTTTGTATAGAGCAGAGAAATCTCTTCATGCTCCTTTCCCCCATTTTGTCAAAGCTGATCAAAAAAGAATATGAAATATGGAACCTCACATATTTTATTTGATGAAGATCAAATCTTGAGAGGAGTAGTATAATTTACTACGCTTATTTCTAAATATTAATCTTGCATCTGCAAAGAATGACATGAGATCATCTATGTCTGGGAGCGCCCACCTTGCTTCGGTATTATGTTTAACACAATCTTTTTATTCCCAGTCAAATCAGAGAATACACCACATACATAGATAAAACTTCAAAGCTGGAAGAAAGAGAGTAGAGAGCATATTGAAACTGCCTTCTGTCATTTTACAGATAAAAAAGGCCCACAAACCTTTTGCAAGGTCACACAGGTGGCTTATGGCAAAACTAAGATGATAAACCAAATTCCCCAAATTCTAACCACTTCTAGTGGTTATTTACCCACTTTTAAAATTTGCCATGTTAGAACTATAAAACCATATAAAATATGTTTTATACTCTATTTTTCTCATTATTGCTTTAAAAATATGTTGTAATTGAGACATTTGGTTGGCCTTCAAGTCATTGGATTATATAATAGTAATCAACCAGTGGAACATGCTAATTTGAAAGAAATTGAAAATCATATAGGTAATATACCAATATTATTCAAAAGGAATAAGGTATTAAAGGGTCTGCAGTTTCCCTCCCATCCCTGCATCTCAGCCTCCCATCCCTGCATCTCAGTCACCTAATTATCACCCCAGAAAGCAACCAATGTTATCAGTGTTTTTTGTGTATATTCATTACCTCACCGAGGTATGAAAATTGTAGTATCTTTTATAGACTGTTTGCAACTTCCTTTTCTTTTTCTTTTTTCTTTTTTTTTTTCATTTTAAGCTATATCAGGGAGACTATGCTCTGTCAATATAGAAAGCCCATTTCCTTTTCATGGATGCATTGTAGCCCACTGTCTTGATATGGTGTTATTTATTTAATTATAACCCCTATCAATGTATATCCAGATTGTTTATAACGTTCAGTTATGACTAAAAGTACTTTAGTAAATAACCTTGCATGGTTACATTTCTTAATAAAAATGTAGGGCATATAACTTAGAGTTACTTTTTTTAGAATTTTTGTAGATAATGTTCAGTTGCTCTTCATAGAGTTGTACAGATTTACATTCCCATCACTATTATTTGAGAAGGACTTTTTTAGCATTTCTCATTTGTAATGTTCATCAGTATTTAGACTGTTATATCTGGAAGGTGAAATGTGAAAAGTGATATCTCAGTGGCGTTTTAATGTGCTTTTTTGGATTTATATGCATGAAGTTAGGCATATTTTTATATGTTAAAGAGTCTTGATTTACTTTTCAGAGATTATTGTACTTCCTCTTTTGCCTATTTTCCTATTGAATTCTCTCTTATTGATTATAGGAACTCTTTATATCTGAGGAAAAAGAAATTTTGTCCATGGTAGCAGCTGTAAATGTTTCTCCAGTTTATCTTTTACTTTGTTTTTGAAATAATTATTGCCAGGCCAACTTTATTTTTTATATGGTTGAATTTGTCAATTTTCCCAAATTACTTTTTTGATTTGTGTCATACTTAGATAAGCATCATCTACTGTAAGGTTATTTTTCAAAACCTCCTTTATTTCTCCTGGCACTTTCTCATGGGTTTACTTTTACATGTGATTCATTTGGAATTGATCCTGGTTAAGATGTGGGAATGGTTTTAATTTGATTTTTTTAGCCCAGTTGGTTGGTGTTTCAACATCATTTACAAAGTAATCTGTTTTTCCCCATTGATTTAGGATAGCAGCCTTATCATACTCTATATTCTTACATATTTTCAGTCAATTTCTTGACATTCCATTGCTTTCCATTGATATGCCTGTAGATATTTTCTGCCAGTATGCGTTTCAATCATTCGTTTGAATACATTTGCATATCTAAAGGACTGATTTCTCCTTACTCCTTACTGCAGGACGCATTTCTAGCGTGACATCACATATATTTTAAATTTCAGTTTCGGAGTTCCTGCTATGGTGCAGTATGTTAAGGATCCAGTTTGTCTCTGTGGAGTCGCTGGTTCAATCCATGGCCTGGCACAGTGGGTTAAGGATCTAGAATTGCTGCAGCTATAGATAAGTTGCAGCTCTGTCCCAGATTTGATACCTGGCCCAGGAAGTTCCATATGCCATGAGGGCAACCAAAAAAGAAGAATAAAGAAATAAATTTCGGTTTTATTGAGGCATAATTGACATATAAAACTATAAAATATTTAAAGGGTACATTGTTGTGCTTTGATATATTGAAAATGTTCCCCTCACCTAGTTAATTAACACATCCATCACTTCACTCATTCT
Source organism: Phacochoerus africanus (assembly GCF_016906955.1). Taxonomy (NCBI): domain Eukaryota; kingdom Metazoa; phylum Chordata; class Mammalia; order Artiodactyla; family Suidae; genus Phacochoerus; species Phacochoerus africanus. Next base: position 230,983,568 of record NC_062545.1, read on the forward strand.
TTTCTTACTTTTTCTTTTTTCTTTCTAAGAACATGTAAGTTCTCCTTTCTTAGCAAATTTCAATTATGCAATGTAGTGGTGTCGGCTGTAGTGTTCACGTTATACATTAGATCCTCAGATCTTACTCATCTTGTTGGTGAAAGTTTGTACCTTTGACCAACTTCTCCCTGTTTCTCTCAACCGCGGCCCCTGATGGCCACTTCTCTACTTTTTATGAGTTAGAGTTTTCTTTTTAAGATTCCATGTATAAGTGATAACATGCAGTAGTTTTCTTACTTGTGATACCGTAATGAGTTTTCCATTTATATTTATGTGATAACTTATATAATGTGTTTTCAGAGGATAGCATCTTTTATTCTCTGATTGCTAACAGATTTCCTTCCCCATGTGTATAGTGTCAGAAAGTTGGTAAATTCCAAAATCATGAGATACTATTTCATCTGAGACTGTCGGGGTAGGCTTCCCATAGTCATCAATTAACGTGCTTTGCTTGACAAGTTAAACTACTGACAGAACATGTTTAGACAAAGATTCTCAAGTATCAAATGCCCACTATTCCTGTGGATGGTGTAGGCAGGTGAGCTCTGTGAGTAGGAGTGGGAGTGTCCTTAGCACCCCATAGCACACACGTGGCAGAATTAATGGAGGATAGATTGATGATTTCAAAGGTCCAAAGTTTTTTATACTCTGGCTTAAATGTAAGTCCATGATATATAGGAAATAGAACTTGTGGAAGTTAAACCAATGAGAAAAAACACAGTTTTCCTTTTTTCCTGGGCTTATCCTAGTTTTATGAAAATGAACTTCTAAGTGTCTTTTCTTCACGTTGGGCTTCTTGGCAAGAAGTAAAATCTGTATAATGCATTACCTCTGAGGGTTTTTTTTTTTATAAAAGGTCTCAAGGACGGACATGTGGATAATGGTTTAAAAATATAAATATGGCCTTTCCAGTCAGAAATCTTCCGATCCAAGAGGTGCTTTTCCGGCTTTCTAAAAAATGTAGGGCTATAGACTCAGAAAGCACCACAGCAAAATATGTGGTGTCTGACACTAAAAAAAAAGGAAAAAAAATCTACTCTACGTTTCTTAAGTGTTTCAGCCCTGTGATCAGACAGTGACTTTTAATAGAACGTACATGCCAATGTGCTGTACTACCTCCTAGTCGCTAGACCCCGTATGTAACTAGGCATTTTTATTTGGTAAAATTACAGAAGAGATGCTGTTTGGTAAGATATTTTGTTCTATTATCGTACCTATGCTTCATCTAGGAAAATGGCTGTCACTTGGTTTTGTCACGTACTTGTCCCATTTGTCCTGTGTGTGTGTACACATAGGGAGAAGTACGTACTTATCATGTCATCGTAGAGACAATTATCCACCCCACCCCAATGTAGACTTGTACTGAGCTGTAGGCTTTTTTTTTTTTTTTTTTTTCCTATCTCCCTCCCTCCCTTCCTTCCTTGCCCCATCCGCACAGCACAGCTCACAGCAACGAGAAATCCTTAATCCACTGAGTGAGGCCAGGGATGGAACCCACATCCTCATGGATACTAGTCATGCTCGTTACCGCTGAGTCACAATGGGAAGTTCTAGGCATTTCTTTATCAAGTTCGTATGAAGAGATTTGACACTTGGTTTGTGAAGACACATCTGTTGGCAGTTTGGGATTTATGGAGGCTCTCTTAGGAAAGACCACTGCCAATATAGGATGAGTTCGAAAGGATTTCTGTCTAAACGGATCTGCTACCTTCTTTTACCAAGTGTGCAAATATGAACTAGTTCAATTTTATTGGAACAAGTCTTATAGACAGTGGTATAAGAATTATAAATGTAATTTGCATTGTCAAAATTTTCATAATTGTCTGTTTAATGTAGTGGTAGGTCTGCATCAGATGTCATTTGTGGGGATGATGTCATTTTCATAAAGTGGCAAATTGTGGAGTGCTACTTGCTAAATATTGCTTTGTAAAATTAAGTCCTTAAAGGCAAAGATTATTCTTACTCATCTTTATATTCCCAGCACTGTGACTGGTATTGAATAGGCACTTAGTGCTTATTGAATGAATAAATAAGTGAATGATATTAATTCCTTAGGAAGATTGTTTGACATAAAGAGATTAAAATGTTTTCAGAAAATAGACAAAATACATACATACTGGTTTTGATTGAGGAGGAAATTGATTTCATTCTGTATTTTCAGAAATATGATTGCTTATCTCTTCATTAAAAAAATTACTCTCTTCATTAAAATTTTTTTTCACACATATCTCATGCCACATTAGTTTCACTATGCTTTCTAAATAGCAGGCTCATGAAGAATAAAAAGATCCCTATTTGCTTCCCTGACAACTATTATACAGTAGTTTAGAGAAATAACATATAACACCTTTTATTCAGTGTGCTTGTATGTGTATATTTGTGTGTGTTTATGTGTGTGTGTCTGTGTGATGTAGAATGATGCAGTGCCAGAGTTACTTGCTTTAGTTTAATGAAAACAGGAACAAAAAAAACACTTTCATTTTCCTGGAATATTATTTTTTCATTTATTGACTTCTCTATACTGATAATTTTGCTTAAATTACCTATTAGGGTATGAATATATGTGATACTTAGCTGTGATCCTAGTCATAAATAGGTCTTATATTTATTTAAGAAGCTGTGCGATTCTGTTTGCCTTGTTAGTGATGTAACTAGGAATTCACTATTGAAATTCACCTTGCATACCAATATTCTTGTTGATTAATAGTCTCCTGTTTTTAAAAATAGCCCCTTCCTATTCATACCTATAACATTTAGGTTACAAGTCTGTATTAAACTCCAAGTTCCCAGTTGCTTTATTTAAACAAAAGATGCAGCTAAATGTTAAGGCTTTCTCAAATGTAGAGATTTTGATTTTAGGAGCTTATGCTTGGGAAATTAAGTACCTTCTCCAAATTTGTGCCAGAGACAGGTCTAGGACTTTGGATTTCTGATTAACCAGATAGTGCTTTTTTTCCACCACAGTATTGTAGGGCATTTGATGCCAGGATAATTTTTAAAACTTGATGTATAATCCCAGAACACTTAAACATTTTGATATAAACCATGGACTGTGGGCCAAATCCAGCCTGTTTTTATTCATCAAATTTAATGGAACATAGTCACATCCATTTATTTATGTATTGTTTGTGGTGTGACAGCAGAGATAGTATGACCTGCAAAGCTGAAGGTATTTATTACCTGGACCTTTATAGAGGAAGTTACCTTAGTATAAGGTTATGGTGAATAAATTAGCTTTAAAAATTAACACTATAAATTTGCAATAAACTGGGAGTAAAACTTGCTTTCTAAAAAAGCTTATGGGAAGTTCCCACTGGTGCAGTGAGTTAAGAATCTGACTGCAGTGGCTTGGGTCACTGCAGAGGTGTGGGTTCATTCCGTGGCCTGGCCCAGTGGGTTCAAGAATCTGGCATTGCTGCAGCAGCGGCATTGATTTCAATTCCTGGCCTGGGAACTTTCATATGCAATGTGTGCGACCATTAAAAAAAAAAAAATACTAATAGGTTAGCATGTTGTTGAGAAATATGAGTGATCTGCCACAAAAGTCTTAAAAGCCAACCTACATTACAAATAAAATAGCACCATGTTTCCCAGGAATCTCTGTGCTGCTAGAACCAGAGATTCCAGTTGCCAGAATGAGATTTCTGACTTAAAACCAAACTGACTCAAGATGGGATATGTCTAAGACTGTTCTTTCTGTTTTGTGCTTACCGTGGTGGAACTTGAACATTCACCAAATGTCCTTCTTGGCAGGTGGAATGGATCCAACAGCAAGTGGTAAAAAAACGGACCAAGAGGGATTATGACTTCAGCCGTGCCCAGTCCACTTACTTCAACGATCCCAAGTGGCCCAGCATGTGGTATATGGTGAGCTTGCCTGGCCTGTGGCCGTGGCATCAGTTGTGTGTTGTGCAGGTGATGTCTGTTAGGACCAGGAGGATGCAGTGACCAGGGACATTTTCCTGTTTCATGACCCACCATTGGCAATTGGTTGATGGCCATGCTACTTTCTGGATCTTTTGTGACCTTAGCTCTCTGGTTCAAAAGAGAAGGAGGGGAGTTCTGACTCACAGTATTTCTGTCTGAAGTCTTCCTTTGCATAGTAGTTTTCTAAGTTGGGGCCAGAGAATAGAAAAATATGCTAAGTCACCCTTAAACCCACCAATAATTCTGTTCACCTCTGATACACATTTATTCCACCCTGAAGCCAATCTGGCTAATGGATATTAGCTCTTGGAAATCATTGAAATGACTCTGCTGGTTGATAAAAGATTCCTGACTTTATTTCCCTAAATGTGCCTTCTCACTTTAGGTAAGTTTTTAAAACTGCACTAGGAAAAACCTATCGGAAAGTTAGTTCAGTGGTTCAAGCAAAAGCTTAACACGTTGGGGAGCGTGATGTACCAGTTCACTCGACATCACCTCCTTTAAGTGTACTTCTCTAGTCTTAGGGTTGTGTGTCCATGATCTCTAAGAAATAGATTAGACTATGTTATGTCATCTTAATCATGCAATTCTTCTGTCACCACTCTGTTCTATAACCTGCAGAAAGACCTTACCTTTTTTTTTGGGGGGGGCCATACCCACAGCATAGGAAGTTCCTGGCCTAGGGAACAGATCGGAACTGCAGCTGCAGCTGCAGCAACACTGAGAGAGGCTGTGAATCGAACCCATATCCTCATGGATACCAGTTGGGTTCGTTACTACTGAGCCACAATGGGAACTCCCATTTTTGTAAACCTTGATTGCAAATTATTGCCAGTGTTATTTCCCCAAGGTACTTTTTATTTTTTTGCATTCCCTGACTCATTGCATTTCACATGCCTCTCTCAGACTTTTATGCACCCTTTTATGTTTCGTTCCTTCTGCTGGGAGTGGTTTTCTGTCCTTCCCTAGCTTTTTGGGTCAGGAATCTCCATGCTTCAGAGCCCTCGCTCAAGGCTGACATGATAACTCCATGAGTCCTGTGTCCTCGCCTGTCAGCATCTGTCCTTCCTCTGCTCTCCTAGGCCCCCTATCGCTCACTGCCACTCCTGGCATCCTTCCTTTGGCACTTTCTTTCCCGGTTGTTATTATATTTTAAAATCTCCTCTCTTAGGTTGTTTGTGTGGGGTCACTTATACCTCTCTACCCCAAAATCTAACCTAGCCCCTAGTGACACTAGGAATTTGTGTTCATTGGGAGTTGGGTAAACATGGCTGACATTTCTCCCAGGACCCCCTTTTTTAGTCTTAACCCGGAAGTGGAAGGTTGTGGATATATTTTAGACCCCAAACAGAATCTTGCACAGAAAACTCTTCCATGCATAAAGGAAAAAAAAAAAAAAAAAAAAAAACCTTAAAGCTAAGTTCAAAGGGAGGTGGGACTCTAAACAGCATTTGAGGAGAAATCACCTTGAGGGGACAGTAAGACACTTGACATCTTATTAGTTCCAAGACCAAGAAAGAGGAAACCACAAGGGAAGTCCTTAGAGAGAGCCTTGGCAGGAGCCGAGGAGCTCTGTCTGCTGACAAGATGATAAGATTGTAATAGGATTAAGAGATAGGATGGAAGCACAGCCCCCCTAACACCCCTGTTTATAAGGCCCCAGGGAGCAAGACCCCTTTGTCTTACATTTCTTTTTGCAAAAAAGAGCCAAGTTGCTGTCTGTGCCTGTCCCATTGGATGCTGGTAATAGGCAGCAGCTTTTCCTAGCAGGGTAGGTTGGGCTGTAATAGGAACCATGAGCAAGGTGGCGCCAAAAGTTGCCATGCTTATTGAGTGAGATCTCCTCACTCCTAGAACCACTGCTCTTCTTTGGAAATTCTCTTTTGATGTGAGAAACGGTTGAGGGTAGACTTTTGTTTGGCCATTTAAAATGTTGGCTCTTGGAGTTCACATCATGGCTCAGTGGTTAACAAACTTGACTAGTATCCATGAGGATGTGGGTTTGATCCCTGGCCTCGCATAGTGGGTTAAGGATCTGGCGTTGCCGGGAGTTGTGGTGTAGGTTGCAGACGTGGCTCTGATCCTGCGTTGCTGTGGCTGTGGTGTAGGCTGGCAGCTATAGCTCTGATTCAGCCCTTATCCTGGGAACCTCCATATGCTGCAGGTGCAGCCCTAAAAAGACAGAAGCCAAAAAGTAAAATGTTGGCTCTGTTTGAACACATATTTGACAATAATATTTCAAATAGGTAACATTTTTTGAGCACTTGCCATGTACCAGGCAATGTGCTCATACTTTTTTTGTGCTAATATTTTTCTAATATAGTGTGAATAGTAATGTGTGTTAATATTGGCCCCCTGTCCTAAGAGTGAGGATTCTGTGGCTCATAAAATTTAGATCACTTGCCTAAGATCACACTGCCTGAAAGCAGTAGGGTGGAGATGCCAAACCAGGCAGGTTGGTGGGAGCTTATGGGATTAATGTGGCAACCTGTCCCCACCCTTTTACTATTTATAAGTGCTATTGTAAAGAAGACACTGCCCTAACCCTCCAGGAACTTCCCATCTCTTCTTGGAGAAATGCCTAAAATACAAGGCAGAATGATGCGCAAAGTATCTTAGAGACAATCAAAGCGCATCTTTCCCTTAATAAAAGGGATGGGAAATAGGTTATACATCATTTGTTTATCTGTCAGGAGTATTGACAGAATAGGAGTCAGAATTTCAAATCTGCAAACATGGCTTCAAGTCCCCATTACTTCACTTGCTACATCCACAATTGAATCAAACTCTTGTCAAGTATGAAATAAAGAGTATCTAGCTCTTATGTATGAATTAGCTATAGCTACCTAACAAATCTTAGAACTTAGTGGGAATTTTTTAGTTAAAAGATTTTTATATAAAATGTAGTTGATTTACAGTATTGTACCAATTTCTGCTATACAGGAGAGCGACTCAGTTATATACATTCTCTTTTATATTCTTTTCATCATGGTATATCCCAGGAGACTGGATATAGTTCCCTGTGCTATATAGTAGGACCTTGTTGTTTCTCCTTTCTAAATGTAATAGCTTGCATCTACTAACCCCAAACTCCCAGTCTTTCCCTCTCCCTTAGCAACCACAAGACTAGAACTTAGTTTTTAAGACAGTGGTCTTATGGGTTCTGTGGGTCAGGCATTCAGACAGGGCCCAGTGGTGATGGCATCTCTGTTCTGTGATGTCCGAGGCTTCAGCTGGAAGACTCCAAGGCATGGCTAGAGCTGGAGGACCCACTTCAAGGTAGCCTAGTCACCAACCTAGAGGAAGGTTGGTTCCTCTCCAAATCACCATGAGGCTGCTTGAGTGTCCACTTGACCAGGCTCTATCTTCACGTAGGGTAAGCACCTCAAGAGGTTGTGTTGGAAGCAGTGATGTCGTTTATGATCTAACCTCAGAAGTCACAATTCACTTCTGTAGTTTTCTCTTGGCTCCATGTACAGATTCTGATTCAGTGTGTGAGGGGACTGCACAGGGGTGTGTATACTAAGAATTGAGGATGGTTGGGAAGCTGGTTACCAAAATTAAATGAACTAGTTCATAGGAAGCCTTTAGCATGGTGCTGGACACTTGAAAACTCCCAATAAACTATAATCATTATTATTGTTCTCTTTTTAATCGCAATACATGCTGTTTTCTTTTTGTCTGTTGTTCTCATTGCTAAACGTTGAAGAAAGGTGTGATCCCATGTCCAGTGGGCATTGTTCAGAGCACTCTGGTGATATGCCAGTGACAGTTGAGGCAAGGTCCTTATTTTCTTCTTCCTTTTTCTGAGTACTAGGACCTGCTGCAGTGTTTCTGAGGGCTGCTTGGCTAGCCTTCATAGGGTCCTGGCTTCAGCTCATTAGACTAGGCCCAGTCCTGTCAGTCTACATTTATCATAGGAGAATGGAGATTAAAGAATGGCATGAAGTGTGCCTGAGTGTCTCTTTTAATTAATTTAAAAGTTTTGCCCCTGTCGCTTCTCTTCTTGGAAGCTGGTATGTGAAACCATTACCTCTAGCCTTAAGGCCTGGGCAGTATATTCAGGGAAAGATGCAGTTGCAAAAGTTTGTTGTGGAGACAATGGCTGTCTAATTACTCCTCTATCCTATCCTGAGCTTCCAGGAATGGCAAGGGCCCAATCCTAGAAACAGCTCTCTTCTCTTTGCATGGTGGAAAACACTGAGGATTTAGGCAAACATGATTTGTTCTACCTAAGATCAGTAGAGCAGGAGAAGAATATATAAGTGCCAACATAAGTTTACTTGGCCAAAAACTCCGCCCTAAAAGTTTTTCTGGGATCAGGTACAAGCAGTCAGCTTCTGTTCTTTGGACTTCAGGCTGTATTATTGGCTTGCAGATTTGCTTCTTCGCTTAAAATACCCTGAGTAGTTTTGAAAGGGTATCCAAGCCTGGGTTCTGCTATCAGAGGTTCTTATTTTTGGTAGTGAGGAGGGGTCAGGCAGTGGGACATCATCTGAATTCACCAGTGATTTATCTAGTAATGCCACCAGACGTCCTAAGTGCTTCACTGCCTGTGTCTGTGGTAAATGCCTATTAAATGCTAATCAAATTAGTAGATGAGCCAACTGGATATCTACGATCATCTTCGTGGTAGAGAAAATAATTGCTCACATTCATTATGTGTCCAACATTTCGGCAGACATTTACCTGTGTTATCTTATTGCCAGGGTTCCAGTGAGTTGAGAACTATTACTGTCTTCATTTTACACTGAGGAAATTGAAGCATAGACATGTTAAGTAACTTGTCCAAAGTCATAAGTTTACCAGAGACAGATCCTGGTGTTCAAACCCAGGCACTCTGACTCCACAGGCCAGACTTCCAACTTCTGTGCCCTGAATCTCATACTATCTGCAAGTGAATTACCGAGGGATGGCTGCCCACCCCTCTCATGCCCCCCAGTGGAGGTTTGAGAATTTGCATTTCTAACAAGTTCCCAGTTGATGCTGATGTGAGGACCGCTTTGAGATCTCTGAACTTTATCCTATTTTAAGCAGCAGAGTGAGATAAACACAGCTGGCCTCATTCTTTCCATTATCAACTGGGAGAAGAAGGGCTTTTAAACTTACAGGACATTTTAAAGTGCGCTTGGTCAATTTAACGTGTTTCTCTTGATCTTATACCTTTGTCTTACTGACAGAATTTTCTATTTGGAAAGCTGGCAGCTTTAATATAAGAAAATACTTTCACTTCACTTGCACTGATTGAAAAATACCCTTGGCTTATATAGTCTTTCAAGGTGTTCCACAGGCAAAGATAGCTGATAGGAAAGATTGTGAAGATTTGACCAAGTCGTTGAGAACTCAGTGTAATAGAAATGGTTTTAACGGACCATTTTGACTCCACGGAGGAAAATTCAATTTGACTCTAGAGACAGCAAGGCTAAATAAGATGCCTCCTCAGGGATCTAGGAATGCCAGTGTAACAAATTCAGGGAATTAAATTTTTTAGTTAAAAAATATTTAAGGTATACAAAAATTTTAAAGAATATCGCAAATGCTGGTCCACCCATCCCCAATCTAAGGAACAGAATGTTTTCTATAGAGTTGAAGCTCCTCTTGAGCCCTGTGCTAAGAGTCCCTTCATCCCTTACAGAGTTAAGGCAGATGCTGAACTTGAACTATGAGGGTGAGGTGGGGGGAGAGTTCCTCTTTGTTGCCAGGATGCTTCTCCTGTGAGAAGGATTATTCAGTTTATAGTATATTATAAAATCTATTTCCGGATTCTGAAGTCATCCTAAGAACACCTTCATTCATGAGATTTGTACTTAGGCTATTGATGAAGAATCCCAAGACAGCAACCTGAAAGTGAAATTTAGAGAAAAACACAAGTTTAATAGAGCAGTTCTTTTATTCCTTTAGTCATGTAAATATTTTATTGCCTCAGGAACTTGTAGCATTGTACAGTATTTCTTGTCTGTTAAGAATGAGTACTGATTTTGGAGAAGCCCATAGTAAAGAACTTTAAAAAAAAAAAAAAAAAAAGCGTTTTCCTGCCTTGCAGAAGGCAAGCTCAGTTCCAAAGAGAAAAGTAAAGAAGCCTCCATGAAATCTTGTTATTGGACTCCCAGACTAGTAGTGAGATGACTATTATTCTCAACACAGAATTTTTTGTGATGGGTATTGGGTGGCCTACTTAATATGCATTTCTTTAAAGCTAGGCTTTAACAAATGGGCTCACTTTTTGATGCACTACCTCAGACTTCAAGAAAGCTCTTTGGGTGGGTTTTTGTTTGTTTTGGCGGGGGGCGGGGCTTAAGGAAAAAAATTGTATTTGTCAATCAGCAGAGTAAAAATTAGCTGAGTTCGGCTGTGCGTGTGGGGCATATCTGCCAAAAACTATGAACTAGCTAGGATAGTAATTGTGAAAAATGATTGTAAGCCACATGGTTCCTTCTCAGCCAGCTGGATGGTGTTCAGTTCTCCAAGTCTGTGAGGCATTGCTGTTTCTGTGGTTGGCACACATTTTCCTAATGACTTATACTGTCATTTGACTCTAATAAAATCTGGTGGAGTTTGTGGCATTATTGTCCTGGCAGCTTAGAAATCATCCTTTTTACAACACCCCATTTAGCTGTTTTAATTGAAAATGCAACATGGTGTAAATCTGCAACCATGTGGCCCATCTTGATGCAGAAGGTCTTCTGAGAAAGGACAGACTCCAGCCAGGCTGCAAATGATTTAGTGGTAGGAACTACTGGGGGTTGAGATGTGGTTTGGGTGAGCTAGTGTTTGCTTCCAGCTAGCTCTGTGTCTATGGAAAGGTATTTTAGCTCTCTCAATCTTAGCTCAACTGAAAAGGTGAGGAATATGGACTAGAGGCTTTCCTAAGTTCATTCCTGCTTGGACCTCCTCTTGTTCCACATGGAAAGTTGAACTGGATATTGAGCCATAGGGGTCCATGCCTTGATTTCCAGCTCAGACCCACCATGTCCTATGAGTTCCTCACTGCTGCTTTGTTTCCTTAGTACAGTAATCTCAGCATGTCCCCTGTCTTGGGGTTCCCAAGACCATCTCCCAGGTGTGGTGATTCACTAGGAGGAGTCACTTGATTCAGCACAGAGTCATATGGCTTTGATATATTTCAGTGAAAGGATATAATGCAAAATCAGCAGAAAGAAAAGCCATGTGTGGGGCAAGGTCCAGAGGAAACCAGGCTTAAGTTTATTAGAGACTTCTCTGAATGAAGTCACATAGAAAGCACTTAATTCCTCCAGCAATGAATTGTGACAACATGTGTGAAATGTCTACCAGAGAACTTGTGAGGGGCTCAGGGTTTTTAAAGGGGGTTGTTCATGTAGGTACTTTGTACCACCCATGTACCCAAATTCTCCACTCTGAGAAGGCATTCAGCACAAACCATATTGTTTGCATAACTGGTTTAGGCAAAGTGAGACATACTTATGAAACCAAGGATATTAAGGGAGCTAAATACATGATTGGCTGAGTTGGAATAATGCTCCTCCTTTATTAGAACTTCCTATTCACTGAATGAATAAATTAACAAAAAAAGAAAAAATACCCATAAGTGGTAATTCCAAGAAAAAGCAAACTTGAATCCCGAGTGTGGTCCATATTTGTTTTACAGTCTGGAAAAATCCCAACTGAATTCCTATGAGTTCCTATGAGGCAGATGTTTATTCATGTATTCATTCATTCATTTATTCATATTTAGTGGAGGTTTATTTTTTCTTGGTTTTTGACACCAAGGATAAAAAAGAGTCAATGGTGCTTTTTTTTTTTTTTTTGTCTTTTTAGGGCCACACCCGCAGCATATGGAGGTTCCCAGGCTAGGAGTCCAATCTGAGCTGCAGCCACTGGCCACAACCACAGCCACAGCAATGCCAGATCCGAGCCGCATATGTGACCTACACCACAACTCACAGCAATGCCAGATCCTCAACCCACTGAGCAAGGACAGGGCTCGATCCTGCAGTCATGGTTCCTAGTTGGATTAGTTTCCGCTGTGCCACAACAGGAACTCCTAAATGGTGCTTTCCTTAATGAAGAGTAAGTTGAGCATTTTATGGGCAGAGGTTTGGGAAATTGTAATCAGTTTGTCTAATCAGTTGATGGTAGTTCATTGAAGGTACCAATAACAAAACCCTAATTGGAACTTACTGATTAACTCATGATGATTGGGTTGATTTCCTGTGATTTCATTAGCCCATGTGATGGCTGTGATAGAAGTCAGTATACTAGTGGTATTAAGTTAACCTATAATTAACTAGTCAAAGTATTTCTAGAAGAGGCCAGTAAAAAAAAAAAAAATCACTTCAGATAATAGTCTTTCTTGCCCAGTGCAAATTATTACAATCTTCTTCATTAATTTCCTTGAGCAAATATATGGAATATAACGTATTACATACTGGTGGTTTATATTCTCAACTTAAAAACATTAAAACTTTAAAGAGTAAAAGTACATCTGTAGTCTTGCCCTTTGAGCCTGACACTAACCTGATGAAGGGTCAGTTGACAGAAACAAAGTTGTTATCAAAATTTTAGTCAGATTTTTCCTTAATTAGTAACTCATTTTACGTTGTAGAGCAGATAGCATTGACCCTTGAGCTCACTTAATCTGTCTTAACATGTTGATTCAAGTATTTTAAATCAGTTTTTCTGAATTCATCATTTCTCATTTACTTTTCACCCAGTATTGGGGTTAGTTCTAGTGATCAAGGCACATTTTTTGCCTGATTTTAACGCATTTCTTTGCCAGTAAGTAGGGTTCTCTTAGTAAGTACTCAATAAATGCTTATCAAGTGAGTGGAGGTTTGGTCATTTAGACTTCATCACTTTCCGAATTCCCAGAACCACGTTTGCTCTTCCTAAAAGGTGAGAGTGTCTGCAAGTGTATTATGTTGAGAATTCAAATTCTAAATTCATCTGAGATGGAGGTCTCTGGAATGCTGTTTGTCCTTCATTTTGGCTGGCAGTGAACTTGGCCAGGAAATTAAAGGAATAAAAGAATTGAGTCTTAGCAATCCAGTGGTGAGAAGACTCAGAAAGCAGAAAAATGCCTAAATAGCCTGGGGAGGGGAAAGTAATAATCATCTTCAAATAGAACACACATGCACTTCCATGTGATTTATCCAGGTCCCATTTTTTTTTTTTAAGGGGGAGTTCCCATTGTGGCACAGCAGAAAGGAAATCTGACTAATATCAGTGAGGATGTGGGTTCGATCCCTGGCCCTGCTGTGTGGGTTACGGATCCAGCATTGCTATGAGCTGTGAGCTCTGGTATAGGTTGCAGATGTGGCTTGGATCACACATGGCTGTGGCTGTGGCATAGGTCAGCTGGCACCTGCAGCTCCTATTCAAGCCCTAGCTTGGGAACTTCCATATGCTGCAGGTGCACCCTAAAAAGCAAAAAAAAAAAAAGTGTCTTAAAAATCTGATGTTTGAACATGTTACCTAGTGATAAAGAAACCATCCTTATCTTTCATTTAACTCAAAAAAATTCAGCAGGACTGAGCAGTAGTAGTTTAAACATGGCAAGTATATGCAATTTTTTTTTTATTATTCCTAGTCTGGTATAGCATATTTTATATGCTTGTTCACATTTTGCTTTCTTGCCTGTGCTCTGTAGCCCAGGCCCTTCTGCTTCATAGCCATGGACAATACACAAGCACCCAGAAATAAATGCTTTGAATGTTTTTGAAATTAGTGCTTTGCATCAGGCGGTCTTTAAGAAGGTATTGGTGGTGGGGGTAAACCTCAGGAACCACCAGTTTGGAATGGGACGGAAAAATGACTTAATGCAAGCCCTCAGTTCGTGCTTAATACCCACCTTGTATGTTTTCAGTCACCAGAAATAGATTGTTTTCAGTCACCAGCCCTTTCTTTCCATAATGACCAACTTGTTTAAAAACACTTCTTGGTAGTTGATCAGCAATTCATGTCTCTATCACTCCATGCGAACCTGACGGTCTATATTCCAGGTTGAGAATCATAACTGGTCCCTATTTAACCAGCTTTCATTGCAAATGTTACAGAGACTTTGTGGAAGTTTAAAGCAAAAGTAGAGAGAGAATAATAGAATGAACACCCCTGTTCCCATCACCAATCTCAATAGTTACCAACTCAAGGCCAGTGGTCACTCACTTATTGCCCCCTCATTCTGATTATCTTAAGGCAACTCACACATTTCATTTAATTTCATTTCATCCCTGAATATTATAGTATATATCTCTTTAAGTTAAGGAACATTTTACATTTTAGAATGGATAAGCAATGAGGTCCTACTGTACAGCATAGGGAACTATATCCACTTTCTTGGGATAGAGCATGATGGAAGATAGTATGAGAAAAACAATACATATATATGTACATATATATGGATGGACTGGATTACTGTACAGCAGAAATGGATACGACACTCTAAATCAACCATACATTAATAAAAATGAAATTTTTAAAAAGATAGGAACATTTTTTAACAGAAAACTGTAATACAATTAGAAGAGGTTAAATATGATAATTTCTTATTATCAAATAGCCAGTGAATTTTCAGATTCTCCCTATTGGAACGTGCTCTTTTCTTTGTAGCTTGAGTCAAGATCCAAATAAGTCTCATCCATTGGTTGATTGATATGTCTCTTTATTCTATAGATCATCTTTATTCTTTCCTTTGAAAATATTTCGTTGAAGAATCTAAGTTACTAAGAGCTTCCTGTGGTCTCGATCGATTGTTTTGCTAACTGAATTCTCATGGGGACAGTTAGTACATTCTTTTTCCAGTATTATCAATAAACTGATAGATAGTAAAAGCTAAAGGCTTGACCCGATTCAAATCTGTTTTTTATTTTGAGGAATGTGTGACTGCTTACTATCTAGTCAGCATGGGTATTTCCATCAGGAGGTACAACATGGCTGTTTGTCACTCTGCAATCTTAGCAGCTACCATTGTGCAGATCCTTTAATTATTCTTTGGGATTTGCAAAATAGTAATCTCCTTCTGTAACTCCTTCTTCACTTATTGGGAGAAATACTTTAATAAAGAGAATCATCATTTGGTACAGTGAGGTATACTTTCCTACAGGTAAGGGGTTATTTACGAGGGGTTATATCCCTACCATTTGCCAAAAGGCACCAGTGAGCTTTTTTTCATCACTTCATTGTAATTCATGGACCTAAGTGTATTTCATATATTATAGATCATTGAAATTATAAATCTTATTCTTGCTTAAAATGCCCCATTTTTGGTTAGTGAGAAGCCATCCAATTTCCCTCTTAGGTCCTTTTGATATGACTTAAGTATTCTTTGACAAGCTGTTTCATACTCATTTTATATATTTCCTATTGCAGACATGGAACCAACCATTTCTCCACCTACCCCTAGTTCTCTTTTTTAAAAAAATTGATATTTAGAGACCACAATATGAATACTGAGGTTCTCATTACTATTGCATCATTCTTTAGGCCTTTTTAAAAAAAATAATTTTATTGGAGTATTGTTGATTTACAATATTGTATTCATTTCAGGTGTAGAGCAAAGTAAATCAGTCATACGTATAAATATATCCATTCTTTATGCCCATGTAGGTTATTACAAACTATTGAGTAGATCTTCCTGTTCTCATTAATCATCTATTTTATACAGTCACATGGTATGTGTTGTTCCCACCCTCTCAGTTTTTCCCTCCCTACCACGGTTTCACCTATGGTAACCGTAAGATTGGTTTTGAAATCTGTGAGTTTGTTTCTGTTTCTTAAAGAAGTTCTTATCTATTATTATTATTTTTTTTCTTTTTCTTTTTTTTACTTTTTTTTAATTTTTTTTTTTTATTTTCCCACTGTACAGCAAGGGGGTCAGGTTATCCTTACATGTATACATTACAATTACATTTTTCCCCCACTATTTGTTCTGTTGCAACATGAGTATCTAGACAAAGTTCTCAATGCTATTCAGCAGGATCTCCTTGTAAATCTATTCTAAGTTGTGTCTGATAAGCCCAAGCTCCCAATCCCTCCCACTCCCTCCTCCTCCCATCAGGCAGCCACAAGTCTTTTCTCCAAGTCCATGATTTTCTTTTCTAAGGAGATGTTCATTTGTGCTGGATATTAGATTCCAGTTATGAGTGATATCATATAGTATTTGTCTTTGTCTTTCTGGCTCACTTCACTCACTATGAGATTCTCTAGTTCCATCCATGTTGCTGCAAATGGCATTATGTCATTCTTTTTTATGGCTGAGTAGTATTCCATTGTGTATATATACCACATCTTCCGAATCCTTATCTATTATTTTTAATGAGATTCCACACATAAGTGATATATTTGTTTTTCTCTGTCTGATTTCACTTAGTATGATAATCTCTAGGTCCATCCATGGTGGCATTGTTTCGTTCTTTTTTATGGTGGAATAACATTCCCCTTTCTTAGGTCTTTTTGTTGAACAAAGTTGGAAATAAGTATTTTTATGTATAAAATACACCCTGAGCTCAAACAGATATTTTCAATTTAAGATAAATTCTGCAGAGTTTATTCATCCTCATCAGTCTTACCTGCGTTTCTTTTCCCATGATGAAAATCCTTTTCTCAGTGATACCAACAGAATTCGTCACTGGTTTTTTATCTTACTTATGTGACTTTCATCTTCCTATATGTGACAATATTTTCAACTAACAGTACTACCACCAGCACCGTGGTACCTGCAAACAAAACTACATTTGTGCTCTTTTTCGTGGTGCCTTGGAGGCGGTCGGCCGCTTGAGGATGAAGTTGAACATCTCTTTTCCGGCCACTGGCTGCCAAAATCTCATTGAAGTGGACGATGAGCGAAAACTTTGTATATTTTATGAGAAACGCATGGCCACAGAAGTTGCTGCTGACACTCTGGGTGAAGAATGGAAGGGTTATGTGGTCCGAATCAGTGGTGGGAACAACAAACAAGGATTCCCCATGAAGCAGGGTGTTTTGACCCATGGCCGAGTCCACCTGCTACTGTGTAAGGACATTCCTGTTACAGACCAAGGGGACTGGAGAAAGAAAGCGCAAATCAGTTCGGGGTTGCATTGTGGATGCCAATCTAAGTGTTCTCAATTTGGTCATCGTAAAAAAAGGGGAGAAGGATATTCCTGGACTCACCGATACTATTGTGCCTCGCCGTCTGGGGTCTAAAAGAGCTAGCAGAATCCACAAACTTTTCATTCTCTCTAAGGAAGATGATGTCCGTCAGTAAGTAGTGAGAAAGCCCCTAAACAAAGAAGGTAAGACACCTAGGACCAAAGCACCCAAGATTCAGCGTCTTGTTACTCCACGTGTTCTGCAACACAAACATTGCCGTATTGCTCTGAAGAAACAACGTACTAAGAAACTTAAGGAAGAGGCTGCAGAATATGCTAAACTTTTGGCCAAGAGAATGAAGGAGGCCAAAGAAAAACGTCAGGAACAGATTGCCAAGAGATGGAGGCTATCCTCTCTGAGAGCTTCTACCTCTAAGTCTGAGTCCAGTCATAAATGAGATGTTCTAAGAGAAATAAATAACATCAAATCTTCAAAAAACAAACAAACAAACAAAAAAAAAACCCCGCTACATATGTTATCTGGTCACATTACTTGTTTGAAATTACTCTGGAATATATCTCTTTCTACAGAAATTTAAAGTGCCTCTCATGTTGCTCCACAATCTTCTCAAGATGAACTGTCTCCCATTCTTTAAAAATGAAATCTGTATACAAAATGTTACATGGTTTTAAGTCTATTCTACTATCATAGTTTTTTTATCAGTATGTTTTAGTTTATTTCACATTCTTTGCTGTCCTCAGAAGGATAGAAAATATTACAGAGACATGTGTTCCAGCTTGTGCAGGTACAAATGGAGAGAAGCAGCTCCATCTGTTCCAGCATCCTGATGCCTGGATTTTAATATTCTATTTTGAAGGGATGAAATTAACTGCACTAGGTCTATGCACAATAGCATTTAATTATTTCCCTTAATGTGACTACTTTAGAAAAGAATGTGTTAAACTTGCCGTTCTTTATTGGTTTGAAAGATTAGACAAGGCAAGACCATCCAAGAAAATGAAAGATTCAAGAGATTCATAATGATCAAACCTGATTCACTCTGGACATGTAAAAGAAATGTGCAGTGAACAAATCATTTAAACTAGTTGTACACGCTAATGAGCATTGAATTAGTTCTGTCCTCCCAGGACTTAAAAACTAATAGTTACCGCAGACTGCTCAATAAAAGCATTAATTCTGTGTGTAACAGGAGGGAGAATGAAGGAAAGCAACAGGAAATGCAATTCCCACAGAAAAAGTAAATTGGTAATGATTTTATTTGTTCAACAACATGTATTGAGCTCTCCTGTCTATCAGGCATATTTAACCTGCTTGGGATACAAATGTGAAAAGATTGTGTTACAGGCAAACTGGGAAATAACTAACTTTCTGTAATATTTAACTGCATAGTTAGGCATTTTAACATTGAGTTAAAATCTTTAGTTTGGACCTCAAATTTGTAACATGGAAATTAAAGTGATATTGCAATTAAATGATGAAACATGACAGGATTTCCTTGCAGGCGTGTGATTTCCACACAATTATTACAGAAACTATTTCTCATGGAATGAGGCTTCTAAGGATTGTTCATAGCCATCTTCAGAATCACTGGGGTTGGGACATAGTGATTGGAACAGACTTAAAAAGGTTTCTTTATTTCAGGGCTTCTCAGAATCTTTATTATCCCAGTTTGCTTTGTGAATTGAGGAGAGAGGAACGTGAATGTAAACGAATAGTTTGTCACATTTATTTGTACAAGGGAATACATTTTAAAATGAAATGTTGTTTCAATTGAGACTGACTTGTAAGTGAAAGAAAAGTAAGCCCAAATTGGGAGAAGGAAAACTAGTGGGGGGGGGGGATATTTACTGGCTCACCTTACCCCAGATGGAACATGCCTCCCTTATGTGACGCAAGAGGTACAATAGGAACCTAATTCTTCCTGCCGCTGAGAATAGCTGCAGTGGTTGGTAACACTCTGAAACAAGCTTTCTTTCGTGATTAGAAGATAGCCACTAGTAGTTTCTAGTAGAAATCTTATGGAGAAAACAGGAGCCACTACTTTGGTGTTAGAAAAATTCTTGGGGATCCACACATTCTTCTCTCCTCCTCACTTTGTTCCCTATTCTCTTCTTCTTCTTCTTCTTCTTTTTTTTTTTTTTCCCTGTCTTTTCTAGTGCCGCCTTCAGGGCATATGGAGGTTCCCAGTCTCAGTCTAGGTTTCCAATCAGAGCTGCAGCCGCCAGCCTACACCACAGCCACAGCAACTCAGGATCCGAGCCTTGCCTTCGACCTACAGCACAGCTCATAGCAATGCTGGATCCTTAACCCACTGAGTGAGGCCAGGGATTGAACCCACAACCTCGTTGGTTCCTAGTCGAATTGGTTAACCACTGAGCCACGACGGGGAACTTCCCTATTGTCTTCTTGTTTTCTGACTGCTGAGTGTCTGCCTTGTCAGATACCTTTGGGACAAAGCGATTTAGGGGATCGTAAGTAGTGAATAAGAGGTAGCATGAGGCTCAGAAATAGAGGTCAGTCACCCAGCCCAACAGAAATCTCAGGGCCTGGGAGAGCATCTTTGTTCCATGCAGTTTCCTTGGGCAGAGTGAATGAAGGTCGCTGTTGGAAAGCCCTCACCAGAGAGCCTTAAAGAAGAGACAGCTGCCTTGCCCCCTCAGCCAGAGCAACGCATGGTATCTGAGGACACGGTGGTGGGTGGTCTGGAGGTGCTGGCTTGGCTTTCACTTGGGTCCTGGTGTGGCTAGATGGCAGCTGTCTGTCCTTGTTTCTTTCTGTTCTGTTCACTTTTAGAGCTCCTTCCCCCATCTTTATATATTTAATTTTATTAGTTGAAATGTATTTTGGAATATGTAAAACGTGTATCAAAGTGAGATACATGGAATACTAAAAAGGCCTTTTTCCTTCCATTTTGCTTTTGTCACTTAGTCTACCCTGGAAATCCTTCCTTATTAGTTCATAGAGATCCTCTTTTTTTCACAGCTGTGTTATGGGAGAGTTACTGTAGTTGATTTGACCAGACATCAATGTGTTTTTTATTTTGTTTTTGTAAAATATTTTGTCTTTACAGATAACTCTGTAGTGAATAAGCTTGTACATGTTTTTTTTGTGTCATTGGAGGTGTAGTTTCAGGATGGCTCAGTCAAAAGGTAGAAACAAATGTAGGTTTAATGTTCAGTCTTGCCTAATCCCCCCCAGCAGGGGCTAGAACAGTTTATGTTCCCCTTAACCACGTTTGAGAGGACCTGCTCCCCTCACCTTGCCATGTTGTCAATGGCTGCATTTTGGGTAGTTTGATAGATGAGAAATGGCCTTTCTTTGTATTTCAGCTGATGTCAAAAACACAATGCCTGCTTTTGTATAATTTGCATTACCGTAACCCTTTGTTCCTGGACATTCAACTTAACTCTGTTTTTGGAGTTAAGAGTCTGCTTTGTGAGCCACTCTTAATTAATGCATTTTTCTTTTAGTGGAGTCTTTTTAAGCCCATTTACATTTATAGATAGGACCAAAAAGCCTCAACTCTTGTCATGTTATTTACCTATTGTCATATTATGATATAAATGATTTGTATTGCATAATTTTACTGTTTCATTATGTGGCCTGTTTTTACTCTTTTATTTATTTTTTTTAAATTTTTTTTAAATTTTTTTTTGGTCTTTTTTGTTGTTGTTGTTATTGTTATTGTTGTTGTTGTTGTTGCTATTTCTTGGGCCGCTCCTGGGGCATATGGAGGTTCCCGGGCTAGGGGTCGAATCGGAGCTGTAGCCACCAGCCTACGCCAGAGCCACAGCAACGCAGGATCCAAGCCACGTCTGCAACCTACACCACAGCTCATGGCAACGCCGGATCGTTAACCCACTGAGCAAGGGCAGGGACCGGAACCCGCAACCTCATGGTTCCTAGTCGGATTCGTTAACCACTGCGCCACGACGGGAACTCCTGTTTTTACTCTTTTAAAATAATATCTTTTGGCTTTGGGGAAGGTTTATATTATTAATTTAGTGTTTAAGACAAATGACTTTTAAACCTCCTCAGGTCCTTTTTTCTTTCTATATTTAGATTATCAACTTTAAACCATATCCTTTAACTCTTCCCTATCCAACTATTCATTAGCTTACTCTATTTTACCATTTCTATTTCTTTTCCCCTCCCATCTTCCATTCTTTATTCCTACTTTGTCAGAACACCTAGCACATACTTAGTCTTATTCCATCCTTGTTCCCACCTTTGCTTCTATTCTTAGAGCAACAGTTAATTATATTTTCATGCACACCATCAATTATTTTGCAAGTTATATCTTGGTTGGATGAAGCACATCTTCTGCTAGACTACCTAGGAGGGGCTTACAAGTGCAGTATTTCTCGAGTCCTTAATTGCATAAATAATATAAGCTTGATACATGAAAGATACCTTGGTTTATTTTTCTTCCTTTGCAAGTGACTCTTTTTTTTTTTTTTTTTTTTTTTTAAGTCTAGAAGCCCAGGGGATTTTGTGCTTGAAAAATTAGGTGTAGTTTTGGAATTCCCACCATGGTGCATCAGGTTAAAGATCGGCATTGCCACAGCTACAGCATAGGTTGCAGCTGTGAGTTGGATTCCATCCCTGGCTCAGGGGTTTAAGATTTACTTATAGCATGGGTACAGCCAAAAAAAAGAGTAAAAAAAATTAAAAAAGAATATTAGACACAATTTTAAGCATATTGGATCTTCTTTGCCTGTTTTATTGCTTACTTGCTCTTGAATCCTTTTGACCACTACTTTAGTTTTGTTCTTTTCACGTTATTTATGCCTTTCCTCTGTTTCTGGTTATATTTTCGGTTGAATCAATTCTCTCTCAAACACTTTGTAATTTAGTTTTTACTTTTAACATAATTTTGTCTTTGGTTTATTTCTAGGACTTAGTCAAGTCTAATTTCACATCTTCCTTTTTTCTATCCATATAATGTTCTAGAATTTTTAAATTTGAGATATATTTTCCTGTCTCAGATTCTTTTCTTTTTTTTTTCTTCAGATTCTATTTTAGTGTATTTCCTTTAGGTTCGTGTGTTGTGTTCCATTGCAGATTTTCTTAAGCAGAATTTCTGTAAACTGGAATATTTTGATTCACTTTATGTTTTGTTCTTATAGAAATATTGAATGCGTAGTTGTCTACTGGTTTCCATTTCACTTTGAAATGTTTTCTTTTCTTCGATCTTAAGTAAGTTGTGTGTAGAAAGCTGACTGGTTAATAAGTTCCATTGTTCAACAATATGCTAATATTTTGGTACAGCATATTGTTTTGGTCACTGTTTTTGGAGGGAGTTGAAGGAGGGTGGTTTGTCTTCTTAACTCCTTTCCCATCCATTCTTCACAGAGCACCCCTTCCAAGTTCTCCCTGCTTCCCCAGAAATGGTGCTTTCTAAGATGGCCATCTCTGCTCCTTTGCACTGTGTGGTGGTTTTATCTGTGTTCTTTCACCACAGGAATTTTGCTCCTTTACTTTTGCTCAGTGTTCACCTGACTGACATCATTGCCAGAGCTAGTTCTGTGGGATTAGCATGTTTTTCTCCTGTTAATGAGTATTTTGGAGGTTCATTATACTCTTTTTCAACCAGGTATGGTATAGGTATGTGTTGTCAATATTTTAGTATTTTCTCCTATTTGAGCTATATATTTTTTTTCTTTTTTTTTTGAAGAGATTGAGATTTAGGTGGTTATCATTCTCCTATTGAAACTGGAATTAGATTCTTCAGAGCTTATTTTGGATACGAAGAAAAGGGAACTCTGCATATTTTCCTCTCTTTAATTCCTGTTATAGCAATATTAAATTTTCCCTAAAAAACAGAAGTTGAGTAAACCAGGAGACAAATGATTATCATTCTACAAAGTTACCTTCTGTTAGACTGGTGGTTCTAAGGGTGGCCCCATTCAGTAAATGAAAATGCAGAACATGCATTTAAATTTGAATGTCAGATAAGCAGTGAATAACTGAGTAGTAGAAGTATGTCAAGTAAACATTTACTGATATGGAGGGACTTATTTCTCTTGTAAAACCTTTTATGACTTCTTCCTTCCTTCCCATATATGATTCTGGTGAGGATTGTAGTAAGGAGAGCTGTGGCAGTTATCTTGCAACCAAGAGGCACTTTCAGAGTGATAATTAAAAAACTTTTTTGAGTCCAACATCCATTCATGATCAAGACCCTCGCCAAAGTGGGGATAGAGGGAACATTCCTGAATATAATCAAAGCCATTTGTGATAAACCCACAGCAAATATAATACTCAATGGGGAAAAACTGAAAGCCTTCTCACTCAAATCTGGAATAAGACAGGGATGCCCACTCTCACCACTGCTCTTCAACATAGGTTTGGAAGTCCTAGCCACAGCAATTAGACAAACCAAAGAAATAAAAGGCATCCATATAGGAAGAGAAGAGATCAAACTGTCACTGTATGCAGATGACATGATACTATACATAGAAAACCCTAAGGACTCAACCCCAAAACTCCTTGAACTGATTCATAAATTCAGCAAAGTAGCAGGATATAAGATTCAGAAGTCAGTCGCATTTCTGTATACCAGCGATGAAATATTAGGAAAGGAATACAAAAGTACGATACCTTTTAAAATTGCACCTCACAAAATCAAATACCTCGGAATACACCTGACCAAGGAGGTAAAGGACCTATATGCCGAGAACTATAAAACTTTAATCAAAGAAATCAAAGAAGATGTAAAGAAATGGAAAGCTATTTCATGTTCCTGGATTGGGAAAATCAATATTGTAAAAATGGCCATACTACCCAAAGCAATCTACAGATTCAATGCAATCCCTATCAAATTACCCATGACATTTTTCACAGAACTAGAACAAACAATCCAAACATTTATATGGAACCACAAAAGACCCAGAATCGCCAAAGCAATCCTGAGAAAGAAAAACCAAGCAGGAGGCATCACTCTCCCAGACTTCAAGAAATACTACAAAGCCACAGTCATCAAAACAGTGTGGTACTGGTATCAAAACAGACAGACAGACCAATGGAACAGAATAGAGAACCCGGAAATAAACCCTGACACCTAGGGTCAATTAATCTTTGACAAGGGAGCAAGAACATGAAATGGGAAAAAGAAAGTCTATTCAGCAAGCATTGCTGGGAAACCTGGACAGCTGCATGCAAAGCAATGAAACTAGAACACACCCTCACACCATGCACAAAAATAAACTCCAAATGGCTGAAAGACTTAAATATACGACAGGACACCATCAAACTCCTAGAAGAAAACATAGGCAAAACACTCTCTGACATCAACATCATGAATATTTTCTCAGGTCAGTCTCCCAAAGCAATAGAAAATTAGAGCAAAAATAAACCCATGGGACCTCATCAAACTGAAAAGCTTTTGCGCAGCAAAGGAAACCCAAAAGAAAACAAAAAGACAACTTACAGAATGGGAGAAAATAGTTTCAAATGATGCAACTGACAAGGGCTTAATCTCTAGAATATATAAACAACTTATACAACCCAACAGCAAAAAAACCAATCAATCAATGGAAAAATGGGCAAAAGACCTGAATAGACATTTCTCCAAAGAAGATATACAGATGGCCAACAAACACATGAAAAAATGCTCACATCGCTGATTATAAGAGAAATGCAAATCAAAACGACCATGAGATACCACCTCACACCAGTCAGAATGGCCATCATTAATAAGTCCACAAATAACAAGTGCTGGAGGGGCTGTGGAGAAAAGGGAACCCTCCTGCACTGTTGGTGGGAATGTAAACTGTTACAGCCGCTATGGAGAACAGTTTGGAGATACCTTAGAAATCTATACATAGAACTTCCATATGACCCCTCAATCCCACTCTTGGGCATCTATCCGGACAAAACTCTACTTAAAAGAGACACGTGCACCCGCATGTTCACTGCAGCACTATTCACAATAGCCAGGACATGGAAACAACCCAAATGTCCATCCACAGATGATTGGATTCAGAAGAAGTGGTATATATACACAATGGAATACTACTCAGCCATAAGAAAGAATGACATAATGCCATTTGCAGCAACATGGATGGAACTAGAGAATCTCATAGTGAAATGAGCCAGAAAGACAAAGACAAATACTATATGATATCACTTATAACTGGAATCTAATACCCAGCACAAATGAACATCTCCTCAGAAAAGAAAATCATGGACTTGGAGAAGAGACTTGTGGCTGCCTGATGGGAGGGGGAGGGAGTGGGAGGGATGGGGAGCTTGGGCTTATCAGACACAACTTAGAATAGATTTACAAGGAGATCCTGCTGAATAGCATTGAGAACTTTGTCTAGATACTCATGTGGCAACAGAACAAAGGGTGGGGGAAAAAAATGTAATTGTAATGTATACATGTAAGGATAACCTGACCCCCTTGCTGTACAGTGGGAAAATAAAAAAAATTTAAAAAAAAGTAAAAAAAAATAAAAAAATAAAGTTACCAAAAAAAAAAAAAAAACTTTTTTGAGTATACTCATTGGGCTTTCTTTTCTTTAACTGAAAACATTCCAAATGAACAGCGTCTTCCTTACTAGAAAGTTATTTTAGGATTTATAGATGAAACCCATTTTGCTTTGTTTGTTTTGCTTTTGTTTTTTAGGGTTGATGTCATATGGATGTTTCCAGGCTAGAGGTCAAATCAGAGCTGCCCGGCCTACACCACAGCCTCAGCAACAGGGGATCCAAACCGCATCTGCGACCTACACCACAGCTTAGGGCAACACCAGATCCCTGACCCACTGAGTGAGGTCAGAGATTTTGAGCTCGCACCCTCATGGATACTAGTTGGATTGTTTCTGCTGCACTACAGCGGGAACTCCCAAACCCATGTTTTTAAAGGAACCTTTATTTTTGGCTTGTTTGTTTTAGTTATAGTCTTTTGAATACAGTGATCTTTCCTTTTAGAGTTCACTGTGCCCTTTTTAATGAATGTGTTCCTTTTTAATGAAAATAAGGTGTTGCAGAATGAAATGGAAAAGGCATAGTTTTTCTGCCATGGTGGATGCACAGCTGTTTGGATTTCTTCAACTCCATTTTAACATTTTTCAATATCATTCTCCACTTTTTCTACTTTGGAAATCCCTATCTTAAATCAAAGGTGAAAACATACCCCTGTCAGGTGTGGAGATGTTTTGGACCATGATTGTGAAATATTTAGTTACCAGTGAAAAGCTTGCTAATTAGATAGGAAGGACCACAGATGCTTGGAAAACTGTGTTCTAAAATATGTATAGGGTCCTGATGAATGTGTCTGTAGAAAGCTGCAACCTTAGTTTTGAATTTAATTGTGTTTAATTAGTGAATGGGAAAAAAAAAAAGTACCTTGAGTTACAAGAGCAGTAGTCCAGTCTACCCTGAATATGCCATTATAAGAGTTACTATAACGAAAGTTCAGGGAGTTCCCATAGTGGCTCAGTGGTTAACGAATCCGACTAGGAACCATGAGGTTGTGGGTTCAATCCCTGCCCCCACTCAGTGGGTTAAGGATCTGGTGTTGCCATGGACTGTGGTATAGGTTGCAGATACGGCTCGGATCTGGTGTTGCTGTGGCTCTGGTGTAGGTCAGCGGCTACAGCTCTGATTGGACCCCTAGCCTGGGAACCTCCATGTGCTGCGGGAGCAGCTCTAGAAAAGGCAAAAAGACAAAAAAAATAAAAAAATAAAAAAAAAATTCAGCATCCGTGGCCTATAAATGAAAATATGCCACTGTGTTTGTATAACTACTTTTTTGGAATTACAATTTTTCTCTAAATGAAGGAATTCTGTAGGATGCTATTAAAGCAAGTCACTTGGTTAGATTCTTTAAAGGATTCAACTTTTTTTATTAATGAAAAAACATTTGCAATTGTACTTGCTAGTGTGGGTTACAGATGACTAGGTTTTCTTGCTCATTATATTTTAGGGTCTGGAGAGAATCACACAAGGTTAAAGAGGAAATCTTCTCTGTAGGTTCCTTGATGGAGTAGCTAAACAAATATATTATGGAATCCTTCATCTTTTCTAAAGCATCTACTACTTATCTCAGGCAAAGAAGCACTACTGCTATTATGGGCCTGTGCAAGCAAAATATTTCATTTTTCTTTCAAGCCACTTTGTAGAGTTTATACTCATTTACATTTTCAAGTGGACAGTGAAAGCAAAGATGTCAGGTAGAGGCAGACAATTATTTTTCCTTAGTCCAGAAGGAACAATGTTAAAGCAAGCTTTTTAGTAGCTATCTAAACTGATTAGAGGTGAGATTGTTTTTGCTTCACAGCATAAATAGATTTATTTTTCTGTAGATGTATCACAGTGATGGCATATATCACACTCTTTATTGCTATGGATTTTGTTTGTCTTAGAAAATGTTTTCATTTTAAGTTTTTTTTATTATTATTATTATTTTTTTTGTCTTGTTGTTGTTGTTGTTGTTGCTATTTCTTGGACCACTCCCGTGGCATATGGAGGTTCCCAGGCTAGGGGTTGAATTGGACTGTAGCCACCGGCCTACGCCAGAGCCACAGCAACGCGGGATCCGAGCCACGTCTGCAACCTACACCACAGCTCACGGCAATGCCGGATCGTTAACCCACTGAGCAAGGGCAGGGACCGAACCCGCAACCTCATGGTTCCTAGTCGGATTCGTTAACCACTGCTCCACGACGGGAACTCCTTATTTATTTATTTATTTATTTATTTATTTTTTCATTTTAAGTTTTTATTTGAAATGTGAAAATATTTTTTGTTTTACTTTGTTTTCCAATTTTAAATGGCATTAAGTCTGGAATCTAAATTTTGCTCTAATTGGCTTTTCTAAGGCTGGGGTTTATTGTCTGATACCTACTAACATCTTTTTTCAACATGAAGTTTCTGTGTTCCTTGAATAGAAGTCAGCTCAATAGTAGTAAAATTGTAAAGAACTCAAGTTATAAATTTAATAACACATTTCCCTTTGTGTTATCCAAGGTCTCTTTTTTATTTCCTACATAACTGTTACCTTAATCTTTAATTATATTTTGTCTCATTTGCCTATTTATTATTTATCTACTCCAAATTGTGAAGGCCAGACCATGTGTTTTCTTATTCCCTGGTGGAGGCTTAGCATCTAGAAAGCATTTAATCAGCACTAGAAAATTTAAAACAATCTAATAAAACATAAGTGAATGAAGGAAATGTTTTGACAGTTAACAGATATAAAGAAATGTTAATGTAACTGCCATTCCTCTAGCTATTATGGAATAAGATTACACAGTAGCCATAGGTTCTTCAGCAGGACCTCAGCTGGCACAAGTTTGCATTAATAAATAAATCTTACACAGCAGGTTGAAAGTTCTTCAGCTCTTCATGTAAATGGAGAGCCATCTAAAATTTCCATGTCAGTCAAGGCTTCAGATGCCTCCAGCCCCAGTGGACATCTGACTGCAACTGCATAAAGGCCCTGAGGGAGGACCATCCAGCTGAGCCATGCCAACTCGTAGAGCTATGAACCATAATAATGATTTTTTTTCACCCATTAAGTTTAGGGGTCATTAGTTCGTACTCTAAAAGAGGAAAGAAAAGTTGACAGTATAAGCCACATTTATTTATTTTGCTTTTTAGTGCCACCCCAGCAGCATATGGAAGTTCCCAGACTAGGGGTCGAATCAGAGCTACAGCTGTCAGCCTACACCACAGCTATAGCAATGCAGGATCTGAGCTGCGTTGGCGACCTACACCACAGCTCATGGCAATGCCAGATCCTTACCCACTGAGTGAGGCCAGAGATTGAACCTGCAACCTTATTGGTTCCTAGACAGATTTGTTAACCAACCGCTGAGCCACGAAAGGAGCTCCAAACCACATTTATTGATATGAAAGGTTTTTTTTTCCTCTTTTTCTAAGCAGCCCATTTATTTTTTTGGTCCACTATAAATACCAGATCTATTCTTTGATTATATTGAAAAGAAGACTAGGTTATACCCGAAGAATTCATGTTACCAGGAAAAAGAAAAGATTTGTGGATGTTAGAAGGGGCTCTTGTGTTGACAGGAAAGCCGAAGTGAATTCAGATTTTGTCTACAACTAAATTATGGCCATGCGAGTTCTGATCACCTTGTCTCTTCTGATATGACCACTTAATTTTAAGAATAAGAATTTCGACACTCATACTATTTTTCCCTCTTCTCGGAGTTTCAAGACCACAATTATGACAGGCTTCTTTTCTGAACTTAATGTGTGTGAGGTAATGACGTACTAGAGGGCATAGTGAAAATCCTTCAGAACCTTTGCAAAGTTGAGTCAGTCATCTAAGATGTCCAGAGAGAAACAAAAGTTAAAATCTGAAAAGGCTGTTTGAAATTCCGCATCTCATTTTATATATAATTCCAACAGACTACTTACATATTTTTGGTGTGTCCTTTTAAGGGTATCTACTTTAGTGCCCATTTTTGAGACAAAAATTTGGGGAACTGTTATTAATGTTTGAGACCAAATGTATGCTGCTCTCTATATTAAATTTAAATAAGTTAAGCTTATGCTTTAATAAGCAAGTTTAAGTGGTCCTTCTAGAAAGGGATGAGCTATCTAATAGCCCTGGACATCAGTTGGATACGTGCAGCTTTGTTGTCACATGAATTTGACCCTCTCTTCCTCTTTTTTCCTCTGTATCTTCCTTCTACATATGTTTCATTTTGTTACTTGACCTTATTGAAAATCTCCTTTGGGAGCGTCTAATCTATAGAGTTTGAGAGATTGACCTAGGCAAGTTGATTGACCTAGAAAGCTTTTACTGTTCAGAATTCCTTCCTAGAATGGTACATATCCTCCAAAAGAAATTTGAAAAAAAAAATTTTGCAGTATGATAGGACTTGAGAGGTAACATGCATGCATTGTCTATTTATTTGCTTGTCTGTCCATTCTTTGTCCATCCATCTGTCCCTCTGTTCATTTGTCCATCCATCCATCCATCCATCCATCCATCCATCCATTTAAGAGAAAATGATGATGTGGTCAAAAAACCTGTTTGCAGAATGATTGAAGATTTGAGTGGATCTAGTTCTTCATTATTTTTCTAACTATAAAATGGATTTTTTTCTCATTTGAAAAATGGCTGCTTTGACTATTATGTTTCATAAGAATTACTATTTATGAAACAATATAAACAAAGAAACATGAGATATTATGGGTATGTTCATGTAGCTTCAAATGATGTTCATACCTTCCTCTTTGACCTTAAATGTTGCTAATATTAGAAAAATAGTGTTTTCTGTCATTTTTTTCCTCCAAATTTCTTCTATGACTTTAAGAAACTAAAAATAGTGGGGGAATTGAGTTTCAAAGCCAGTTGTTTAGGCTTACCCAAACCATACTGCATCCTACTCATTTTAAAGAAAAGAAGAAATCCTCCCATCTGATAGCTCTTCTTCCTGAGATCTTGGTGATAAAAGAAGAGACAAGAGTTTCTGAGTCAGATTTATGCATAAAAGAGAGGAGAGGGTAAAAAATTCTATGCAAACAGAATTTTGTAAACAATGTAAGCAAAGAAGTTACAAATTTAGAAAGGAACGAGGTTTGCTTCTTGCTAATGTTTGCATAATTATTAAATCATGCAGCTCAGTCGCTTCTCAAATTCATTTTCGTGAGCTCCAACGTAGGAATTATTTCTTGGCTTTACAGGCATTTAAGGAAAACATTTCAATTGAGATCATCCCTAAACAAACACAATTTACTAATTTACTAATTGCACAATTTGGGCAAAGAGTAGTTTATTACAAATACTTGTGCTTGATTCATTTTCCGTCGGGAGGAAAGTCATTTAGTAGCACCATGAGTCTCTCCTCAACTCGTAGAACTTACTGCATGACCTAGAAGGAAAGGCAATATTAAAATTGAGCCATTGACGGAATAGCAGAGAAGAGTCAAGAAGTGTTTACTTTCATCATGCTCTGTATTGTTCCAAAGGGAACAGACCTGCCCCCCTGAATTCTTTTCCAGCCGGGATAAATTTCCCACCAGGCTTGTGAGGGGATAATAGCTCATATGTCACCATGTTGCATCTCTTCTGACATCTTCTACCAGGAGTATTGCATGTCATTAGAGGGGTTATTAGCATAATCAGCACCTCCAAATGAATGCATTCTCTTCTTATATGATTCCTGGTGGAGGCTTTAGTCCTGGCACATTTCCTCTGTTTCTTCTTGATTCTTTTTGTTGGCAGAGTTGAATAAGCACGTGTCCATGAGTGGAAGACAGATTTCTAGATCTGATTCGAACCTTTTCTAATACCTGTCTTCACAACTTAACTCTATAAATTATTTTCTTATGCATTTTATTTCAGAATTTACTTCTGCCTTCCCTCTTAAATAAATACCAATTCATAAATTATTGAGTATTTTTACTATGAACCCTAGAAGTTATAAAGATGCAAAATACAGCCTTCATTACTATAAGTGGCTTGTAATTTCATTAAAAAGATATAACCTATGTATAATTAGAAATTGCTAATCTGAGGGCTGGATGGGGTGAGCAAAAAAACACTGGGCTTCCTCTGAAGGGAGTGAATCACAGCGATCTTAGAATGCACTTTAGAACTGTACATTTGATGCATTAGGTGTCCTTACTGCTCTTCCTCCCCAATTATGTAGCCACTTCTTCTTCTTCTTTTTTTTTTTTGTCTTTTGTCTTTTTAGGGCTGCGCCCACGGCATATGGAGGTTCCCAGGCCAGGGGTCTAATCAGAGCTGTTGCCTCTAGCCTACACCAGAGCCACAGCAACGCGGGATCCGAACCTTGTCTGTGACCTGCACCACAGCTCACGGCAACACCGGATCATTAACCCACTGAGCAAGGGCAGGGATCGAACCCACAACCTTATGGTTCCTAGTTGGATTCGTTAACCACTGTGCCACAACAGGAACTCCTGGAATTCCCACTTCTTCTTTTCTAGATAAGCTGTTTCACTGTGATAGTGAATTCCCCCCCCCACACTCCTTCTGGTTTGGCTTATTTCCCTCAGATTTATAACCTCATATGTTTGTTAAAGACCATTCCCCAAATTTTGTGGTTTAAAACAACAGCTCTTGATTAGATTTATGATTCTGCACATCTCAAATTTGGGCTGAACTGAGCTGGACAGTTCTCTGGTATCCTGTTGGTTCATCAGTACATCTGTGAGCCATTTTAGGTCAGCTGGGTGCTAGCTAGTCTATCGTGGTTTTTAGCCAGGACAGCTTTAACTGTTCCACATGGCCTCTCATCTTCTAGCAGACTACCTTGGCTTGTTCCCTTGGCAGCCAGGAAGGATCACAAGAGAAAGAGTTTGGAAGGTGTGGAACTGGGGCACTGTTATTTCTGCTACTTTCTTTTGGCCAACTCAAGTTACCAGACCAACCTAGAATTGAAGGGTAAAGAAAAACCTCCTTGCTTCATGGCACAGGGAGTGGTGGAGAACTGTGTCAAATTTTGCTCTCAGCCACAGGTGGTAATGACCGCAAATTTACTAAGACCATCAAATTTATACACTGCATACTGCCCTTGTGAATTTTTTTTTTTAACTTTGAGGAAACAAATGGCACTAGACAGTATATGTTCATTGCCAGATTGTGGAGCAAGTTAGAGGCCAAGATGTTAGTGCTTTATAGATGTGAAAAAGATTTGAGGTGGGAAATAATAGCATGATGCCAACATTTTAGGAAGAATTCAGTTGTGGGTCTGGGCAGAAAGAAAATTTAGATCCACATATCCAATCACTACAGGCTACTCCTGTTTGGATGTTATTTCAGTTTCCATATTTCTAAAACTGAACTCAATATTTTCATCCCCAAGTAAATTTTCTTCTTTTCTTGTGTTTTTTTTTGTTTTGTTTTGTTTTTTGTCAGGAAGTGATTCTATCCTTTGCTATGTGGTCCAAGCCAGATATTTGATCATTCTTGGTTCCTCTCTCTTCTCTCACCATACACATTCATTGTCATTAACAACAAACATGTAGATTGCCTACTATATACCAAATACCACAGTTTCGACTGGCCCCACTAATCTAGACCACTGTCATCTCTCAGTCACTAGAGCTGTCTCCCAGTTGGTCTGCTTGCTATCCTTTATGTTCTATAGGACCCACGGTGACGTTGTAAAACAAAATCTATTCATTCTGTTGGCATATAATTATTCAACTTACATGTGTTAAGCCCTATGAACACAGAAATAAAGAAGGCAAAGTAACTACCTTCACAGAGTTTATTTTACAGTCCAGTGTGGGAGACATACACTAAAGAGACAAATTGCTATATATAAAAAAAGGAAATCAATTTTCTCTGCTCTGCAAAAGCTTGTAAGTTTCGTTAGGTTCCCTTGGATTATTTTTATTTGGGAAACTGACCTAAGAAACAATTGTATCATTGATGTCATAGAATGTTTTGCCTATGTTCTCTTCTAGGAGTTTTATCATGTCTTACGTTTAAGTCTTTAAGCCATTTAGTTTACTGTTGTGCATATTGTGAGGGTATATTCTAGTTTCATTGATTTACATCCACTTGTGCAGTTTCTCCAGTACCACTTGCTGAAGAGACACGTAAATATAAGCTTGGTTTTATTGTCTCGAAAATACCCAGTAAGTTTCAGAGACTCATTGCCCTTTAGCAACATGGCTGAGTGATGTAGCTTAGCGTTCTCTTAACACTAAGACATGTAGAGATTCGTTAGAGGATACAAGATTTTTAAAATTCAAGTATAGTTGATTTACAATGTTATGCTATTTTCTTCTGTATAGCAAAAGTGACTTTATACATATATACATTTGGGGGGGGTATATTCTTTTCCATTGTGGGGAGTTCCTGTTGTGGCTTAGTGGTAAGGAACATGACTAGTAGTGTTGATAAGGATGTAGGTTGGATCCCTGGCTCCTCTCAGTGGGTTAAGGATCCAGCATTGCTGTGAGCTGCAGTGTAGGTCACAGGCATGGTTTGGATCTGGTGGTGTTGTGGCTGTGGCATAGGTTGGCAGCCACAGCTCCAATTTGAGCCCTAGCCTGGGAATTTCCATATACCATGGGTGTAAAAAATCCTATAAACTTGGTTGTGATGATTGTTGTACAATTATAAAATTCACTGAGTAATTTAAAAAGTAAACTAATTCAACCTAAAAAAATATGGTTTATCCCTGGAGATTGGCTGTTGTTCCCTCTGCTATACATTGGGACCTCATTGTCTACCCATTCTAAGTGTAATAGTTTGCATCTACTGCCCCAGAGACCCTAGTCCATCCCCCCTCCCCTCTCCTCCATGACTAATTTAAGTCTGTTCTCCATAGAAAATGGGGTTCATTCTTAATGTTGTACATTCTGTGGGTTTGGACGAATATATAATGACATGTATTCATCCTTATAGTTTCAGTCAGAGCATTTCCACTGCCATAAAAATTCTCTGTGCTTTGCATGTTCATCGCCCAATCCTCATTCCCTGGCAACCACTGATCTTTTTACTTTCTCCATAGTTTTGCCTTTTCCAGATGTCATATAGTTAGTATCCTACAGGTTTTTTTTTTTTTTGTCTTTTGTCTTTTGTCCTTATAGAGCCGCACTCGCAGCATATGGAGGTTCCTAGGCTAGGGGTCTAATTGGAGTTGTTGCTGCCAGCCTACGCTAGAGCCACAGCAACTCCAGATCTGAGCCATGTCTGCAACCTACACCACAGCTCACAGTAATGCCGGATCCTTAACCCACTGAGATCCTTAACCCACTGAGAAAGGCCAGGGATCGAACCTGCAACCTCATGGTTCCTAGTCGGATTCGTTTCCGCTGCACCAGGATGGGAACTCCAGCATCCTACAGTTTTTAGCCTTTTCAGTTTGGCTTCTTTCACCTGGTTATATGCATTTGTTTCCTAAATGTCTTTTCATGCTTTTCAGCTCATTTTTTTTTTTAGCGCTGAATATTATTTCATTGTTCACTGTACCACAGTTTATTTATCCATTCACCTATTGAAGGACATTGTAATTTGCTTCCAAGTTTTGGCAATTATGAATAAAGCTGCTAAAGATATCCCTATGCAGGTTTTTCTGTAGACATAAACTTTGTACTCCTTTGGGTAAGGGCAAGGAACACAATTGCTGGATGGTATAGTTAGGAATATCTTTAGTTTTGTAAGACACTACTATGCTATCTTCCAAAGTGACAGTATAATTTTTTATTTCCACCAGTAGTAAATGAGAGTTCCTGTGGCTCCACATCCTCACCAACATTTGGTGGTATCAGTGTTAATGGATTTTGGCCATTCTAATAGGTGTGTAGTGGTACTTCATTGCTTTAATCTGCATTTCTCTTCTGACATATTTATCTTTTTATTTTTATATATATTTTTTACCATCAGTATATCATCTTCTTCAGTGAGGTGTCTGTTAAGGTTTTGGCCCATTTTTTAGTTGGATTGTTTTCTTGTTGAGTTTGAGTACGTTGTATAATTTGTATAACAGTCCTTTATTTATCTTTTGTAAATATTTTCTCCCAGTCTATGGCTTGTCTTCATTCTCTTGACATTGTCTTTCACGGAGAAGAAGTTTTAAATTTTAATGAAGTCCTCCAGCTTTTCAGTTATTTCTTTCATGGATTATGTCTTTGGTGTTGTATCTAAAATGCCATTGTTATACCTAAGATTATTTAGTTTTTCTCCTATGTTATTTTCTAGGTTTTTTAGTTTTGTATTTTATATTTAAGTCTGTGAGCTATTTTTAGTCAATTCCTCTGAAAGGTGTAAGTTATATGTCTAGACTCATTTTCTTTCTTTCTGTCTGTCCGTCTTTCTCTCTCTTTCTCTTCCTCCCTCCCTTCCTTCCTTGCTTTTTTTTTTGCATATGGATGTCCAGTTATTCCAGAACCATTTGTTGAAGAAACTATCTTGGTTCTTTATATTCTCTTTGCATCTTTGTCAAAGATGTGTTGGCCCCCGCCCCCACCCCCGCCCAAAAAAAAAAAAAAGTGTTCCCATTGCAGCTCAGTGGTAATGAACCCGACTAGTATCCATGAGGACATGGGTTTTGATCCCTGATTGCGGTCAGTGGGTTAAGGATTTGGTGTTGCCGTTAGCTGTGGTATAGGTTGCAAATGCAGCTCAGATCCCATGTGGCTATCGCTCTGCCATAGGCTGACAGCTCCATCTCCAGTTTGACCCCTAGCCTGGGAACTTCTATATGCCATGGGGCATGGCCCTAAAAAACACACACACACACACACACACACACACACACACACACATCTTTTGCCTCTACTGCCTCAATTTTTTGATTTTCAATTATGAGTAGAACTTTAGGAACTAGATTTATTTTCATTATCCCCTTTATGGGCATATTTTGTACAACAGCCTTTATTCTCCTCGTGTTTGCTATTTTCTGATGTTTCATTGGTATTAGAACATTCTTAAAATTTTTAAAGCGAGAAATGACCCTTCTATCAGAATT
This sequence comes from Phacochoerus africanus, assembly GCF_016906955.1. Taxonomy (NCBI): domain Eukaryota; kingdom Metazoa; phylum Chordata; class Mammalia; order Artiodactyla; family Suidae; genus Phacochoerus; species Phacochoerus africanus. The sequence continues at coordinate 231,020,035 of NC_062545.1, forward strand.
ATGTTATGGTAGATCCATGATTCTAGCAGAGTTGGAATACTGGTATAAATATGAGAAGCAAAACATGATGATGCATAAGAGGTAATTTGACCAATGTATCAGAAAATAAACACTGTTCTCTCCTCCTACACTGCATCCCCAGTTTTCATGTACCAGCTGAGGCCCCACAGCCGCAAATGTAAAATAGGCAAATCTTCCTAGCTATCCTTCTGAAGGATCAATTGCGCTTTCACATTTGCCTAACCTATCTCTCCAGACAGTGAAGAGAATCATCATCTCATTATGTTGTAATAATCTTTCTCCTTTTTTTTTTTTTTTTAAACCGACGTCTTCTTCTATAAACTATTAGGAATGCTATGCCTCCTATGATTTGGAGACATCCATTTGTTGCATACTCTATCTTCTTCAATCTTTATGGCCCTTTTCTGCTTTTAAACTACAAATTAGCTTTTAAGAATTTAGATTACTAGACAATGTCATACAGCTGGAAAGTAGCAGAGGTAGTATTTAATCTTTCCTCTGCCTGATTTTCCAAGCTAGTGTCCCTTGTTAGTTGAGTTTGGTATTGTCTAAATATACTGGGTTTCCTTGGAATTTCTGGAAAATTTACAAACTGAACAATCATTCTTGAATAAATGGACATTGGATCCTTTTTGGCCAAGGATATCTTTTTTTTTATTTTTGGAATATGTGTTATATCAAAGATTTTGAAATCCTTCAAATTGGCTCATAAATATATGTAGTAAATGATTTAGGACTTCCTTAGCTTAATTTAGATTTATTAAAATTGGCAAAGGTAGCCTTGGGTTTGGAGTCACAAAATCTCTACTTCATATATCCCAAGGAGGGCACATCAGCTGGTGGCCTCACAAATGGTGAAAGTCCAATTCTTTAGGTAGTCTTGAGAAAGAAACTTTAAACTGTAAAAGAGAAAACTAATCTTAGGTACTTCCTAATGGTTCCCAAGTACAATTGGCCCTTGAACACAGGATTGAACTGTACCAGTGTATTACACATGGACTTTTTTCCAGTAGTAAATACTATAACACTACACAATTGGTGGTTGGTTGAATCTGTGGTGGGGAAAGGCAGATACAGAGGGCTTGGCTATAAGTTATACATGGATTTTCATTTTTATTTATTCTTTTGGTCTTTTTAGGTCCACACCCACAGCGTATGGAAGTTCCCTGACTAGGTTTCGAAAATCAGAGCTTTAGCTGCAGGCCTACGTCACAGCCAGAGCAACATGGGATCCAAGCCACATCTGCAACCTACACCAAAATTCACTGCAACACTGGATCCTTAACCCACTGAGCAAGGCCAGGAATCGAACCTGGGTCCTCATGGATACTAGTCCGATTTGTTACTGCTGAGCCATGATGAGAATTCCATACATGGATTTTTGATTGTGTGGAGGGTCAGCACCCCTAAACCTTGCATTGTTCAAGGGTCAGGTGTACTGAGAAGCAGATGGCAGACCTCTGAGAATTGGTGACTTCATTAGAAGCGGAGTAAGTGATCTGTTTCCAGTAGTATATTACATGGCTTTCTAACAGCTCATGAAAGCTTACTGTTACACATTTTCTAAGTGTGGTAGTTGAAAACTAGTCATGACATGAGTATTTACACCATGGAAATTGGCAAACACTAGAAATAAAGAGATTTTCTTTTCAATGACCTGCTTTACCAAAAGAACTGGTTTACCAGTACATCATTGGCTATTTAGTAAAGAAGTGAGCTCCCAGTCACTGAAACTCTTTAAATAGAAACTAGAGATTTTCTTTTAAAAATGTGTTTCAGTAAGTGGAATAAAGAAGCATTAGAAGGCCTCTAGAGTCTTATCCATCTATACTCAAACTTGTCACTTGAATTCACAATGCTAAGGTCTCCAATGAACTGCCAGTTCATTGTCAAACACTCACTCTTGGACCTCATCTGAGTCTGAATGTCTTTTGCCCTCCTAATTCCTTTTTGTTTCGTCTTTTGTAAGAAGAGTTTCCATAGCGCTATGGTCTGGTGTCATATTGGTTTTGAATCCTAATTCTACTGTTAACCATCATTTTGAACTCTGGAAGCTTACCTCAGCAGATTAAATCTCATTTTCTTTAGCTGTTAAAAAATAGATGATAAAAGTACCTCTTACCAATAGTTGTCTGGGTCTTAAATGAAACTAGTCCATATGGAATGATTAATCCAAGGCTTGGTCATGGTAAGGATCAAGTAGATGTCAGTTATATTTCTACTTAAAGGAGTATAAATTCTATTTTTTTTTTCTGTTTCTTAGAAATCCTAGACTCTGAATTTCAAGCATAAACCAGTTTAAAAATTTTGTTATTTATTTTATTGAAGTATAGTTGATTTATGATGCTGTGTTAGTTTCTGGTTTACAACAAAGTAATTCTGTTTTATATTTATGTGTATGTATATATGTATGTATACACACATATTCTTTTTCATATTATTTTTCATTGTAGATGATTATAAGATACTGAATATACTCTCTATGCCATACAACAGGACCTTGTTATTTATCTATTTTATATAAAGTAGTGTGTAGCTGTTAATCCTTAATTTATCCCACCTGCACCCACTTTGTAAATACAAGTTGGTTTTCTATGTTTGTGAGTCTGTTTCTTAAAATTAAAAAAAAAAATTTATGTATTTAATTCTGCTGTATTACTAACATTGGATAGCCAGAGATGAGGTCTTGTGAGCCACTGTATCAATGACAGTGAACAAGAGATGTTTTCAATGTTATTAGTCTATTAGCAGCATATAAACTGGCAGTTCATTGGAGACCTTAAGAACCTGGAAAAGTTTAAAAATAGTCACACTGAGGGATCCTCTCCCACCCCCCATTCTGTAGAAAATATGGTGAGAGCATAACAAAGGTGTTTATTTTGGGTATAAACTGTTCTTTCATTGAGCAAACACTGTGATATGTTTATAAAGGCACAGGAGAAGTGAACACACCCAGAGTGACTTATAAGCAAAATAGCTCATAACCCTGGTATGGAAAAGGCTGTTTCTAGAACTCACACAACAGTCTCTCTAAAATTCCATTCCTAAAAAGCTTTTATGTATAAGGAAATAAGAGACCAAGGTAGTAACCATTATTTCTGCAGATATTTGCTGTTTTGTGTCCTTTCTAAATACTCTGTCATCTGGGCATAGACTATCTTTGGAATACAGGACATTGTTCAGAACTGAAGGTGCGTACATTTACTATAGTTATTTACTTTACCTACATAGCACACATATGCAGTTCTCATCAGCTTCATACACCAGTCTATGCGTGCATGGTAACACAATTCGAGAAACCAGTCTCTGGCACAGATCTTCTCAACATGTAGATTGAATCTGAGGAAACCATGGCTAACATGTGTTCCTTTTATCTTCAAGTGATGCTGTCACATAGATTGCTTCTCAAGCAAATAGAGCCCAGTTTAAAGACCATTTTGAAAAAATATATATAAGTAAAAAAAAATAGAAAATGGTATTGCCATTGTGGCGCAACAGAAAGGAATCCTAACTAGCATCCATGAGGATGTGGGTTCTATCCCTTGCCCCACTCAGTGGGTTAAGGATCTGGTGTTGCTGTGAGCTGTGGTGTAGGTCACAGACTCGGCTCAGATCTAGCGTGGCTGTGGCATAGGCCGGCAGCTGCAGCTCCCATTCAACCCCTAGCCTGGGAACTTCAATATGGTGCAGGTGTGGCCCTAAAAAGCAAAAAATAAAATAAAGATCATTTGAATCAGGCAGTTAAATAAATGATTCATTCCCTTTCATTGGGGCAGCATTGACTATCATCAGTATTTTCTGTAGTCTTTGCTCTTTGGATACCATGTGCATATGAAACAATGACTTTAGAAACATATTTGGAATCTTGGACCACTTGAAATATGCGTTAAAAATCTGAAGAGCAGGGAGTTCCCGTCGTGGCGCAGTGGTTAACGAATCCGACTAGGAACCATTGAGGTTGCGGGTTCGGTCCCTGCCCTTGCTCAGTGGGTTAACGATCCGGCGTTGCCGTGAGCTGTGGTGTAGGTTGCAGACGCGGCTCGGATCCCGCGTTGCTACGGCTCTGGCGTAGGCTGGTGGCTACAGCTCCGATTCAACCCCTAGCCTGGGAACCTCCATATGCCGTGGGAGCGGCCCAAGAAATAGCAGCAACAACAACAACAAAAAGACAAAAAAAAAAATCTGAAGATCACATTCAGGATTTAGGATCCTAGTTAAACTCTGCTGACCTAATTACTCATTTACCACAAACACCCCTAGCTCTAACAATCTTCTTTTTTCTTTGACATTTTAGCTGCCTCATGTATTAGATTATCCAAACGAAATTATCAATTGACTATTTCCCCTCTTTCCCCTTCCACCAATAATACCATGTTGGCAGATGAGGTGGTACAAGGAGATTTCATGGTAAAGGCAGAGTCAACAGAAGCAGAGGTGGAATAAAGAAACCTAATTGCTCCACTTTGAGCACATATGTTTTCCATAGGCAGCTGGTTTTCTTCAATTTTCGTAATTACAATTTCAGGCATCATCCCTCTCCTCCAGGATGGTTATCCCATTTGTGGGTTACCCATTTCCTGTGCATTTCCTTCCTCCAGCCCACCTCTTGGCTACATTAGCATTACTTCATGTCACAAACGATACTGCAGGTGTCCAGAGCAGGTTTTGAATAAGAAAAAAATGAAATGGAAACCTGTCAAGGTTGCCTTGTGTTAAATTAAAATATTTGGTGAAGAGAGCCCCAAACTCTTGGTGAGAATGAGACTTCCAAAACACATGGGCATTTTGGAAATTGAAACTGTTTCTTTCATGACCATCTCTGACAAAGTTGGAGGAGCAAGCATACTGGCCGTTGTGAACTTGGATTTGAAGTTGAGAATATGCCCTCGCTTCTGGTATGGAATCAATCAGCCAGTACCGACCAAAATCCTAGATTAAGACTTCGTTTAATGCATAGCCTTCTAGGGGCTTACCATCAAAGGAGACGAAATTTAACAGTTAGCCATGGTTGTGCTGAATTCAGTGAGTGGGGTTGAATTGTGTCTGTCTTTCTTTCTCCATTCCTCAGTTCAAGGAAGGGGAAGAGATAGCTAAGTAAGCTGAAGAATGAATGAAGGCTTCGTGAGCTGTGAGTAGGTCCTGAGCTGTGCTCTGAAAGCTGTGGAGAGGCAGGGAGAGTGGAATTCGGATCCGTGTAGTCATAGAGTGTGTGGTCAGTCCCTCAAGTTCGAGAAAGAGGTCAAGAAAGTGAGGAAAGGTTGCAAATGTTCATAAAATATGTAAGACCCTCTTCTTAATGAAATCAATTTTTTTGTGATGAAAAATGAGTACACTGTTTGTTAGAATGAATCCTTAAATCACCTCGAATGTGTTTATAATAGTCAACAAAAGGCAGTCTCCTTTGGAGCATAAATTCATGTCAGGTATTAGGTTTTAGAGGTAGCTGCCATTAGTTAGCATTTGGTTTTGAGGTCTGAAGTGTGGGAAAGAGATGAGCTTCCATTTAGATGGCACATACAATAAAAGTCAAGTCATGCTGCAAAGCTCCCGATGATGTCCACACCACTCCTTCTAATCTGCTGCCTTCCAGCCATTCTGTCACTCATTCACTAAGCTTCATTAATGCCCTGTTTAGTGTGCTAAGCTGTTGTACACTGCCAAGACCAGCTCAGCAGGTAAAGGCTGAAGAATAGGTGCTGTGGAACTTAAGAAAAAATTAACATAAAACAAGACACAGAGACATTTATCTTAATTAAAGGTGGGAACAGAGGGACTCAAGGTCTCAGGGACCAAAAGCCCTGGCTCAAGAAACCACACTGCTTTTATTGTGCTCTTCAGGATTACATCAAGTGAGGAGGGGTTGCAGGTGCAGGATATAGTTCTTTTTGTATTATTATTATTTAAAAACTTCTTTTATTATTTTAAAAGTCACATAGCCTGTAGATGGTTAAGCTTTTATTCTGACCTTTAGGCATTTAACAATCATTAGCTTTGAGGAAGCTCAGTGTTAGCTATCTATGCATAGCATCTAGAGAATCATCAAAGGGCATGCCTATCTGCAGCAACCCAGAGTGCCTAGGTTTGCACTTCGGTTCTCCTTGCTGATGCATATTCTGCTAACGACTGCTCATAAACCACTTGGGGCCAAAAGGCTCATCTTCCTCTTATTCTTTAGAGGACATATCATGCTGTTCAAACAGTGTGCCTATCTGCACATGTCTGGCATGCCTAGACCAACGCATTATGTCCTCATTCAGCTGACCACATGAATAACTTATGCCTTTAGGTCTTTGTTCTTAAGCTTAAGTCATGTGCCAGCACTGCAGCTATTTTTCAAGCAGGAATATGGGGTAAGGTAACGCAGGACAAGATGGAGTTTTCAGCATAGAAAATAGAAGCAAAGAGGCTAAGAAAATATGTAGAAACATGTCTCCTGACAGCACACCTTATAGTCATTGCATTTGCTGTGTTCTCTACAAAGACACTTGTATCTAGGCTCTTGGGCAGACCAGCTCTTTTTCATCAGTCATATCTCAACTCACATTTCAGTTCCTCAGAGACTGGGGTCTTTTTCTGACCTTCCCCCCCTCAAGAGGTATGTACTCAGATCCCTCAGCATTGACTGACACATTACCCTTGTTAATTCCTTTAAAACTTAATGGGTGCTTTGAATGGTCTTCTATTTTTTTTTTTTTTTCATTTGGGTCCCACATTTAGTGAGGTCATGAGGACAGGGTCCTCATCTTCCTTGTTCACTGCCATAACCCCCAGCATGTAGTAAGTGCTCTATCTAGTTAGATGAATCAATGGCAGTAGGGTCGCCATTGTGCTTAGAGCATCCAAAGCTTGCCTTCTTTTCCCCTCCTGAAGTGCTGAACTCTGTTACAAAGCAGCAAGAAGATAGTGGTACAGACCTGGGGTGGCTTGCGTTGCCATGGCAGTAGGCGACAGTACATCCCTCTTCCTTTGTCCTCTGCTGAGCCTTGAGAACCTGGAAAACAGCTTAGAGGGTTCTTTCACAGAGATGGCCATTGAAGGAGTAATTGTGTGGGTCGGATGAATGCTAGTAAATTATAACAAGAAAAATTGCTAGTTCAATTCATTTCTATGTGTGCTTATATGTTGTAGCCCTTGTGGAATAAAATTACTATAATAATGAGTTAAGATCAGTGCTTCTCCAGCCTGGCATTTGAAGCCCTCACCCACATTTTCCTGTGTCTGGACTATGCCCTCTTCTTTCCCTTCTCAGTGTAGCACTGAATGAGTCTGTTGGCCCCCTGTGAATTATAGTCCAATAGTCATTGTTAATTTACTGAAAGAAGTTTGAAGAAACTGTTACTTTTTTTTTCTCTTCATGGATCTCTCACAGCAATGGCACATGTCTGGTGGACACTGTATAGAAACTGCCTGGGTTTTTGTCATTTGTAGCTAGATTTTCTAGGTACATGTTTAAAAAATTTTAATGTGTATATTCTTCAGTTACCTAGCTTGAAGTTATAAATGAAATGCTCCAGTGCCTTTTTATGTGTCATTAATTAATACATGCTAACAATAAAATGGTGTACCCATTGTTCTGCTGTTGAGATACACTGTTATGTTTTTTTCCAAAGGGTTTATGGCATTAGATGAGGGCAAGACTGGCAGAAGATATTTTTGTTTTGCTCACCTTTCCCACATCTATCTTTCCTTCCTTCTCCTGCTGTCATGTTGGAGATCCATGCTTCCACTCAAACACTAATTCCTAACACTAATTTAATTCAATTCACTAAATTCCTGTTAATTTAATGCATTGTCTTAAGAAGTAGGTCATTCTCTCCTGTCCTCACTGTTTAGTAATCTGCAATATCCACTTGTTCCTCTTATTCCTTCAGCACTGCAGTGACAACACACATCCCTGCCAGTCAGACATGAATATTGAAGGAGCTTGGAAGAGAGGCTACACGGGCAAGAATATCGTGGTCACCATCCTGGACGATGGCATTGAGAGGACCCACCCGGATCTGATGCAGAACTACGTGAGTGCTTGCAGTAGCCAGAACACCTTCCCTCCTGGGAAACAATGGAACTCATGTTAGGATTAGAAAAAAGGAGGAAACTGCTGAAAAATGCAGCCGACAGATACAATAGGCTCCGCGTATGGCGGCCCCCACCTTATAAAAGATGCATTCTCAGGGGACAGCAAGCAGGAGACAACACTCTCCACTTTTGTGTGTCTTTGATGTTCTGATGGCAAAAAGCAGGTGATAAGGTAGCAGAAATCCCAGTAGTGGTACTGTCTGCTGCTGACAACAGTTCATCTCCACAGTTCATCCAAACTTCCAGACAACACTCTTCTGTTTCCTTTGTGGAGAAAGTGTACTTGGAACTTTTGTCAAGTGAATCTGATCATCTCCTTCTCTCTCTGCCTCTCCTTTTAAAAAGGACAGTAAAGGATCAGCCTCCAGTAGACCTTAGGAATCAGTCATACCCCTTCCATTTTTTCCCATTTTTTTTAAGTTTTATTGAATTATAGTTGACTGAACAACATTGTGATAATTTCTATTGTGCAATGAAGTGATTCAGTTATACACACACACACACACACACACACACACACACACAACCATTATTTTTCAGATTCCTTTTTTTTTCTTCTTTTTGTTTTCAGGGCTGCACCCACAGCACATGGAAGTTCCTAGGCGAGGGGTGGAATCAGAGCTGCAGCTGCTGGTCTATGCTACAGCCATAGCACGCCAGATCCAAACTGCAGCTGCAAGCTACGCAACAGCTCATTGCAACGCCAGATCCTTAACCCACTGAGCAAGGCCAGGAATCGAATCTGTATCCTCATGGATATTAATCAGGTTCGTTATCACTGAGCCGCAATGGGAACTCCCTTTTCAGATTTTTTTCCGTATAAGTTATCACGGAATATTGAGTAGACTTCCTTCGGCTATACAGCAGGTCCTGTTGACCATCCATTCCATATACAATAATGTGCATATGCCCTTTCTTAAGAAAGAATAGCAACAATGGTCTACTGTATAGCGCAAGGAACTTCACTCAGTATTCTCTAATAACCTATATGGGAAAAGCATCTGAAAAAGAAAGGATGTGTGTATATGTATAACTGAATCACGTTGCGTACACTTAAAATGAACACAACATTGTAAATAAACTACACTCTAACATAAAATAAAAATTTGAGGAGTTCCCGTCGTGGCTCGGCGGAAATTAATCTGACTAGCATCCATGAAGACACAGGTACGATCCCTGGCCTTGTTCAGTGGCATAAGGATCTGACGTTGGTGTGAGCTTTGGTGTAGGTCATAGAAGCGGCTCAGATTCCCAGTTGCTATGGCTGTGGTGTAGGCCAGCAGCCACAGCTCTGATTCAACCCCTAGCCTGGGAAACTCCCTAAGCCGCAGGTGTGGCCCTAAAAAAAAAGACAAAAAAATAAAATAAAATAAAAATTTGAATCAATGACTCAGAGAGAACATAAGGTGAGGCTCAAATCACATAGCATGTGAAAGTCTTGATTCCCAGTGCTTGCTGGACACTGAGGTTGGTTTCTGTCCCTGGAGCCTCTTGGTCCCCTTTACCTCTGTGATATTTCCTGCCTGAAATTAGGTCAATGAGCCCTCTGCCCTCTGCTCTCCAAACATATCCCTTCCACTGGCTTCACCTCCCCAAGTTTGGCTAAAAGTGCCGTAATTTTCTCCCAATATACCATCCTCTGCTCCAGGTTTGTGTTTCCTGACACCTTAGTGTTCTCCCCAAGATGTTTCTTTTGTTACTCAAGAGCCTGCAGTGACTCCCTATTATCTGCAAATGCACATCTTTAACACCTGTCAGGATTGGGCAGGAACTCCTGGTGGAGCCCCCTCACCCCAGTGTCTTCTGACACCTCTTCTAACCTCTCTTCTGTTGATGACTGTGCCCACCCAAGACACAGATATCACTTCATGCCCACTAGAACTTAAGTCACTTTTACCTCTGTCCCCCTCTTGTTCCCGTATGGTGACTTTTAATTCCAGAACTTTGGTTGTGTGAGTTTTCCTAAATTGTTTTTCATGTTGTTATTAAAAAATGTTTGTCTTATAAAATTGGTGATTTTCCCACACCTTATTACAAGTTTCCTCTTATAGCCTTGAAAGTACAAGCAGCTCTAAATCATGTCAAGTTAAAACTCATACTGACCCTTCAGAAGGAAAGTCAGGGGCCAGGGTGGGAGACTTTGCCCCGTGTTTATGGATGGCCCCCAGAGAAAAACCGAGGCTGTAAGTGAGAGGACCACCTCTCCTCAGATTTTTCTGCTCTATATTCTATATTCATGGTCATTAAGGGAGCAGCTTCAGCAGGCCCAGCCCCTCTCACTGTGCCCTGAGCTGGCAGAGAATTCTGCAATGGGCCTGGCCCATAGTTTCCCTGCATTTGTCTATGTGAGGCATCTTGCTCACCTACTGCATCAGCTTCTCATGAAACCATTTAGGTAGAAAGTGTCTCATTTATTTTCTCCAATGTCTCTGTCTCATGTGCTCATTCTCACTTATTTCATGACACTCAATCTGTCTTAAATTAGTTTTCCTTTAGTCGCTCACACCTGAAAAGATTCAGCTTTTATCTTGGAAAATAAAATACTTCCAAGTCACTTCCTTGACACATCAGAAACCACCACTGGCTCACACAGCCATCATATTTCTGACCAATGAAGACCTTTCCTCACTCAGGACCACCCAGTGTCACCTTATACTTCCATCAACTTTAACTACTTCTCCTCTCACTGTTCTACTCTTTTTGTATAAAAAATTTTGTCAATAAACTTCACAAATCAATTTTTACAAAGAATATTTAAACAGTTTCTCCTAAACTAGATAATTTTCCCCAACTTTTAAAAGAGAGAGAAGGATCTGCAAACTCATTTAGTTGTGGTTTGAACAAAATATCTGATCTCTCTCTTCACTGAATAAATTTTTAAAGCTAAAAGGAACTTCAGATCAGTCTCCTTATTTGATAAGATAGACACTGAGACCTGAAGACTGAAGTGAGTTACGAAGCACTATGGCTACCTGTCTCCTAGCAAAGAAGTCTCCTCACATCCACCATGATATTTATAGGTTTTCCTGCTCCCTTCTGCGTAGACATGCATTTGTACAAAGAGCCTTAACTTTTCTCATTTGTTTTCTCCCTGAAAGACAGTTCTGCAGAATTTACCTGTACAGTTAGCAGTATTATTGCTCTTCTGGCTCTCCTAATGTTGGAGCTGGTGAAGACTAGAGAAAAGTACATTGAAGGGAGTGTCTGATGGCCTGGGTTCAGGTCTTAATTCCACAGGCAGTTTGTTTCATGCCTTTGGCGAAGTGACTTAACCTGTCTTGAGCCTTTCTTTCCATATAAGTAAAATTACACATTATCCACCCTTCATGCTCTAAGGATTATAAGGTGGGCTTCCTTTGTACAGGAAGCTGGGACCTACCAACTTTCTGTGTCATCTGTATTCTGCTTAATTCCCCCAAACATCTCAGGCTCTGTATAGTCTTAAGTTACTTTCAGAAACAAGATAAAGATAGAAAACAAAGATAGCATTTACTTTCACTGAAACTGATATGAGAAATTATCATAAAAATCAGAAAATTTAGAACATCCTCAATTAGTAATTTTGCCTCAGTGATTTTTCTTTGCAATCACTTAAAAAAGCAAACAAATAAATACAGTTTTGGTTTCAAAGATATTTTTGCCACATGTTAAAGCCTTGACATATGATAAAACTTTGTTCATTATTTTCACTGGGGAAAAAGACCATTCAGTATATTAGTAAAAAGTCTTGAATTGTAGGCTTTTTGTTTTAAATTGAAATATAGTTGATTTATAATGTTGTGTCACTTTCTCCTGTACAGTAAAGTGACCCAATCATACATAAATTTCTTTTTTCTCCTATCATCTTCTATCATGTTTTATCCCAAAAGATTGGCTATAGTTCCCTGTGCTATACAGTAGGACCTCATTGCTTATTCATTCTAAATGTAATGGTTTGCATCTACTAACCCCAAACTTCCTGCCCATCCCACTCCTTCTCCTCTCCCCCTTTGGCAACCTCAAGTCTGTTCTTTATTATAGCAGAACATCCGAATCCAGACAAATATTGCCTAATAGATGTTCCAAGACATAGTAGATTTCTAAGATTGATTTTTAATTGGCTTGCCAATTATTTGTGAATATTTTGTCTCCAAAAATCTTTGAATTATGATAAGGAATTTGCACACTCAAGAAATGACATGTGGAATAGAGAGAGAGTCTGAAAATCCTTGAAGCATCAATCACTTTGCTTCTAGGTGGCCCCGCAGCACTTTGCCGAAAAGGTGGTAGTTGAAAACCTTTTCTAAAACAGTGGGGCGAGGGGTCAGTTCTAGGTTTGAAGGGAAAGCCCTGAGAAAAATGGACTGGGCATGTCTTTGGTCTGTAAAGACTATTTCTTCACTTCATTGAGGAAAGATATGACACTGATGATGACAGAACAAGGCGTCCTGACACCACTGGACCGTGAGTGTATTATTCAATCTAATTACTCTCTTGCAGAAATATGTTTAAGGAGGCATGAGCCTTCAGGTTAATGGCTAGTTAATGATGTCTGTCTCCTTTCTCTCCTCTATGACCATAGGATGCTCTGGCGAGTTGTGACGTCAATGGGAATGACTTAGACCCCATGCCTCGCTATGATGCAAGCAATGAGAACAAGTAAGGCCCAAGGGAGGGGTGGCTGGCGTGTGGCTGGCTAGGAGTTTTGTTTTCTGCTCTTGCTGAGGGGAGTATTTTCTTGGAACTCTTTGGTAACAAATGATCCTGAATCTGCTCCAAGATAAACATGTGTCTTTCTACTAAAGCTTCTGGAAATAAAAAGGGGTGGTCCACACCGTAAGAGTGGTTGCAGAGAGAACCCTGGGGAATGACTCAGGGTTTCCATGTCTTAAGTGTGCAGCTGGGGGGAATATTGCTCCTCGTGTGGTCGTTGGCTTGTGACCCATTTGTTTAAGGGGGGGTGTGCTAAAGAGTTTCTTTATTCTTTTACATTCAACACATCTATCTGGTTGAATACCGTGCTTGGTCAGTCTTTGCTAATGCTTTTTGATTTGCTTCCTTTTTCCTCTCTTCTACTCTGTAGTGATTGTATTTTTGACTAATATACCTGAAATACCTAAGTGGTTTGCCATGTATGGAACACATTACCTTTCTTATCCTCACAGTCAAGAGCCTTAGAAACCTATTTAATCACATTTACACTTTCCAGTTAGTACAGTAGTTTTTGGAAAGCAAGTGAAATGTACATCCATTTGATAACATGGATCTTAAGTCAGTGGGAAATTTTTTTCTTACTTACAATGACCGAGTTTTTTTAAAAAAAGATCAGTAGATGTTTCTAATCTCTAGATCACATTTTACTGCAAAGTTTTTCCAGGAGAATGCAGAGTTTTTTTACTGCAGAGTTTATCCAGGGTAATGCTGTGATTTTGATACTAACATTTGAATTTTTTTTTTTTACGTGTATTTCTTTGGGATCACAGAAGTTACAAAGGGAGATGTTTTGCCCCTTTATTTTATTTCTAGTCTTTTTTTTCCTTCAGAGAAAAATTTCTCTGGTGGTTATTATTTGATTAAGTCAATAAGTTTAAGTTAAACCATATGATATAGATAATTGTGACTGTACATGGGATTTTTTTCTTCTTCTTACCATTTACAAAGATGCCTCAAAAAAGTTACTCTGAAAGATAATGCTGTTTGTTAATATTAACAACTGAGTCAACATTACAAATCAGACTTAGTGGTGAAAGCATTACTACACAAATTGATATAGATAAAATTTTCCAGAACATTTTTAAAGGAAAAGAGAAAGGGACTTAAACTGGATAGTTTTCTTTCAAGCCCGGTTATTACTGTCTAGATTACACCGTGAATTTCACACAAAGGGTTATAATTTGAGACAACATTAGCTAATTTATTTAACTTAATTTGCACTAAACACTGAAGATGAAGCTTTGATCCTTAAAAGGTCATTGCTGATAAATTGTACTCTTCGGTCCATTCTACTCTAGTGGAACATGTATACTCCTCAAAATACTCTTACTCTGCAAATCAAAACCACAGAGTAATAAGAAAATTAAATTGGAGCTCAACACTCAGAGGCTTTGCCCATGATACACACGGAAAAATGATGGAGACCTATTAAAAATAATAGCCCCATTTTATTCCTGTGAAATGGTTAAGAAATATATAAAACTATAATGTGTGGCACTTTATCTTTTTGGGGGGAGGGGAGTTCTTTTTATCTTTTAGGGCTGCAGCAACTGGAGGTTCCCAGGCTAGGGGTCCAATTGGAATTGTAGCTACCGGCCTACACCAGAGCCACAGCAACTTGGGATCCAAGCTGCATCTGCGACCTACACCATAGCTCACTGTAATGACGGATCCTTAACCTGCCAAGCGAGGCCAGGGATCAAATCCACAACCTCATGGATCCCAGTCGGGTTTGCTAACTGCTGAGCCATGATGGGAACTTCGCACTTCATCCTCTTTTTTTAGAATCCACCCAGAAGCCCTTTGATGTGAAGAAGGAAAAAAAAAAAAGACTCAGTTGGGTCAAGAGGATAATGGTTAAATGGGTAGTAAGTGATGGAGACGTTAGAAAGCAAAGAATTAAACTCAAGTGGTTTGTTTATAAGCTCTTATTCTGCCTGATACACAAGGCCAGAGCTTGTGGTAATGAAAAGGAAAATGACCCAGGTATTTTTTATTTAAATGAGTTGGAACTAGAGCTAAGTGGTTTCAGTAACTGTGACTTAGAATAAAAGACTAAATTATTGACCAAAATATTTTGAGACTACAGAGCCCTAAGCTGACCTTTCACATCCTGTCAAAAGAATAGAAATGAAGGCTGGAGAAAGCCTGCTACTTCAAAACACTAGGGATATAATTCATACCAGGTTAGGTTCAAAGTCCTTTTCCATCAGTTTTCTACCTAATCTGTGTCAATCATTATGTAATTAAATTCGAACTAGTATGTATATAATGCAAGTCCTTTGCAACACTGACTTCTTAAGATGCACTGCTTTAATTTTTATAAAAATTTTACACTATTTAGAGTTTTTATAAGATATTGGCTATATTCCCCATGTTGTGCCACAATTTTTGTTTCCTGTCTTACACCCAGTTGTTTGTATTGCTCACCCCTCCATTGCCCCTCCCAGCACTTGATCTTCAATAAAGCCTGAAGTTTATTTAGGGAAGTGTGTGCCCTTTGCATTTAGTTCTACTCGCATGCTTGCTGCCCTGTGTGTGAGAGAATGAGGAAGAGAAAAAAGACGATGATTTTGAAGAAAAACTGGAGTTCCCCTCATGGCTCAGTGGTTAATGAACCCAGCTAGTATCCATGAGGATGCAGGTTCGATCAGTGGGTTAAGGATTCGGAGTTACCATGAGCTGTGGTGTAAGTTGCTAACATGGCTCGGATCCTGCGTTGCTGTGGCATAGGCCAGGAGCTGTAGCTCCGATTGGACCCCTAGCCCGGGAACCTCCATATGCCTCGGGTGCCGCCTTAAAAAGACAGAAAAATAATAAAAATAAAGAAAAATAGAAAATAGGAAAATGACAAAACAGGCTAGGAGACATGGAGAAAATTAAGCAGAGTGGAGGATACCCCCCAGGTTGGTTATCTGAGGTCTAAGAGGAAGTGGACACCTGTGAGCCACTGTGCTCCTGAAAGGTGTAGCTCTGTGCGTTTTGTGTACTTCTCTCATGCTCAGTACAGTGGGGTATGTTTTCTACATTCCCCTAGAGTTTCTAGGACAAACCTGTGCATAAACAAATGCAAATTTCACATAACGCGCTAGTCATTCTCTAATATATCAATGGCATTGAAAGAAATTCATGTTTTCAGGGCAAGCATGATATGAGAACTGATTGTACATTAACCATTGGCTAAATTTACCCATGAACATTTGTGTGTGTAGAGAAAAGAGAAACAGGAAAGCTAGAGGAAAGTATAGATCAAGTTAACACCCAAAGTATCCTTGTGCAGAGTGCTGATGAACTAGAAGGGCTACAGGCAGAAAGTGAAAACGAATTGTGCCTATAGCCAGTTCTGTCTGAATCTACACATGGTGAATTTTGCATTGCAGCTTAGTGGTAGTGGTGACAGTTCTCCAAACTTGTGTCTTACCTGTGACTAACTGTGCTAACCACAAAGGCTTATGTGTGAAAACAGTGTTTTGGTTGTGGTCTTTGATGGCTTTTTACAGGCTGCCATTTAAAAACTTATCTTGGAGGTTCCCATTGTGGCTCAGTGGAAATGAACTCAGCTAGTATATGCATGAAGACCTGGGTTGGATCCCCGGTCTTGATTGGTGGTGTTGGGGATCAGCATTGCCATTAGCTGTGGTATAGGTTGCAGACGTGGCTTGGATCTAGTGTTGCTGTGGCTGTGGTGCAGGCTGGCAGCTACAGCTCTGATTCAACCCCTGGCCTGGGAACTTCCATATGCCACAGGTGTGGCCCTTAAAAAACAATCAAACAAACAAAAAAAACTGTATCTTTTGTGAGGCTTTCTTTCCACTGTAGTAGCTCCCCAAGACCTTTGAGTCCCCAAGACCTTTGGTCCTCCTCATGGTGGAGTAATCTAGTGTGTCGTGTTTTGACCCTTTCCAAGCACTGTTCATGGTTCATTGAGTGGAGTGTATGTTTGAGTGTTTGAGGACTCAGGCACTATTCTGGATGTCTGCTTAGGTTTGTCACTTTGAAAGTGAAATACTTTCAGAGTATTTTCAGAGGTGAAACACCAGCACTCCCTACCTCTGTTAAGGGACACAGGCACTGTTCTGGATATTTGCTTAGGTTCGTTACTTTGAAAGTGAAATACTTTCAAATGCATTTTCAGAGGTGAAACACCAGAACTCCCTACCTCTGTCTTAAGAAAATCAGGAGTCACCTGGGACATCAGATGTCCCCTTAGCTCCCATCAGTACTGCTGCCTGCTCTTTTCTTGGCCAACCATAAGCATATATTCAGGCATTTAAGGTTAAAATACTATCTCTGCTCATTAGACCATAACTATAATATGATTGATGAATCTGTCTTTACGTGTGGATCCATAGATAGATAAATCTGTTTTAATAGAAGTAACTTGGCATCAGGAAATAAAGAGTGGATTTGTAATTTAAAAGAGTTGACTTTTAACCTCAGTTCACCTTAATTAGCTTTATGGTCTTTAGGCTTAACTTCTCTGAGCTTTGGAACATTTAAAAAATCTCTAAAATGTGTATCACAAAATATTTCCAATGATCAGCCATAAAATATGTAAAACATCAAACATAGGGCTGACTACGTAAGAGCTTGAAAATTATAGCTGTTATTATAATTATGTATTCTATTTCAATACCCAGTTCTTGATGAATAATTAGTTAAAAATTACAGTTATCTCAAAATATATGTGCACATGAACATTTCAAATTTCAATAAACATGGGAAAGTTTTTATTTCCAAGTTTAGAGATTTAGATAGGTTTTTCTGCTTCTTTAGGGGATAGGACTGGTGATTCATTTGTCTATAACAAATCTGCCTTACTTTAATTCCAATGTCCTACCTCCCTTAGTGGAAAATGAGCCCTTGAATTTTGAAGTGCTAGTGAAAGGGAGGAATGTCTAAACATTGCCAGGATGAAGAAGTTGAGGCATAGTGCTGTTCATGGTTCAGTCGTGGTTCAGTCTGACCAGTAGATTTCAAAGCTTATTTGAAAGGATTTCATGGTTGCCTGTGTTTGTTCATTCACTCAGCAGGTATTCCTTGAGACCGTACTTTGTGAATGTCTCTGTACTAATTGGTTGGGGGGTGCAATGAGGCAATAAAATAGGCTGAATCAGGAGATGACTTAGTAAGAATCTGTAACATGAAGGGTTTCAAGTCCTATCATTGGCTCTTTGTCACTGCAGGTGTGTAACCCGAGGTTATGGAGGGCTGACAGTGCTGCATATAAGGGACTTTATATAAGGGTTTTGAGCATCCTTGAAGTTGGGTATCTGCAGGGGGTCCTGGACCCATGCCCTGTGGCTATGGAGGAACGACAGTACTAAGAGACCTTCAAAACTTGATGCAAACATATCTCTTGGACGTAACTGATTACATTTCTAGTGCTAAAGCTTTGGGGTGAAATAAATCACCTCTGAAGGGAAAAAGTTATAAAAATCCTCTTCCTATCACTTTTCAAGTTCCCAGGTGGCAGTGTGTCAAACCTAAAGAACACATGCTAAAGAAATAGCATTATAGGGGAGCCCATAAAACCTGTTTCCCCATTCCACTTTGCCTCCTTTCATGTTAACTTGCAGAATAAAGAAGACCACATAGTTCTAGGCTTAAAATAGGAATTGCCTCCCTATAAATGAAACAGTCTCTTGGCATTTTATACCACTACTCCCATTTCTGATAAATGAATTATTGATGTCTGAGTTAGATTTTTCCCCTCCCTAGGTTGCTTTTTTTTAAATGTTCCCTCTGCTTAAGAGTCATAGCAACATATTTAGTGGGAGATGAGATATCATGAATGTGTGACATGTGAGCCCAGAATCTAATTCCTTTTCAAAATAGACCAACCCATAGGTTAAAGACTCATTTTCCAAAAGGAATGGGTTTTTCATTTTTGTTCCTTATCTCTGTTTCCAGGAAGATTTAACCAGGGTCGATGGAAGCACATTTTTTCTGGTTCTTTAGGCTCCTTTTCACACATCATTTCTGGTTTTAAAAAAGAGTGTCACCATGATGCAGAACCAAAGTGTGTGTGGCCTTTTCTTTCTTATTCCTGAAGATTAGGACTGTTTTCAGGAGACACACTTCCAAAGCAAAGCCAGTGAAGTAGTCAGCATTGTCTACTTATATAGGAAATATTTTAACTCAATACCAGAGAGAAAAATCACACTTAAGATCTATGACCTTACCAGGCACAAGCATTATTTATTCATGCCCAGGATTTACCAAAACACATTCAGATAAAATTGTCCTGAAATTAAGCAGCCTAAACAACCTAACAATGAGAAGTGGCACCATTATCAGAGGATGATTTCTTTTTTCCAGAGACTTGCAAAAATTTTCCCCTAATTCTTTCACAAAATAGCACTGCAATATCCTATAGAGTAGTTACTTGATCTTTGACTGTCAAATGACTTTATGTAATGTTGATGTCACATGTATGTACGAGAGGGCAAATGTATACAAAATGGCTGTGAAAAATTCCTGATACTTTTTTCACATACAACTATAGATTTAATGTCCATGACAGAACCTGCAACAAGTACTATAGCAAATTTGTTTCTAATATATGGGTTCATGATGTGATGTGTTGAAATAAGTAACATTTTGGGAGGTGGTCCGTGTCTGTGGCCTCATAGAAAGCTGATTTAGAATAGGAAAAGTTCTCTCTCACACCAGAAGCCAGCCATCCTGATCCTTTTCCTCACCAGCCATCAGTCACAAGTCCCGACAGTCCTCAGCACGTAAGTCTTCCTCTTAAAAGCTCTCTGAAAACTCACACCCCCACCATCCCTCCATCCACATTAGCCTTCTGTCTAATCCCCTTTTCCACCTGCATCCTTGGAAAATTTCCTGGATGGTTTCCCTGTCTCCAGTTTCACCCCTTTTCTGCTGCCCAATAGATATTTTAGAAGTGAAATAATAATATTACAATCCTTTAGGAGCTTCCACTGTGGTGCAGTGGGCTAAGAATCCAGCTACAGTGGATCGGGTCATGGCAGAGCCAGGAGTTCGAACTCTGGCCTAAAGCAGTGGGATGTGTTGCAGCTGTGACTTATCTTCAGTCTCTGGCCCAGGAACTTCCATATGCCTTGTGTGCAGCCATATTTTTTTTTTTTCCAACACAAAACAAAACACAGAGATAGTAAAGGTGGGAACCCAGGGGACTCAAGGTCTCTAGGACCAAGAGCCAGCCATAAAATTTTAAACAAATAATTCTTTAATATTTTAAAATTTGGTTGAGGTACAATACCTTTCATCACCCCACTCTTCCCTCATTAAGTCTGCTCTGCTCTGTGTGTATGCCCCCCCCCCTTCCCACTTAATGATCAACCCTTCAGGACCAGGCACAGTAGTAGTTCCACCTTCTTCTGTGGGTACCTTCATAATTCCTCCTTTCCCTTCCACTCATGTGACTTCTCCAGGGAGATTTCATAGCATCTATGAACTTCTTTTTTTTTTGTTTGTTTAAAACACACGCTATTGTAAATGGTATCACATGTGCCAAAGTAGGGCATAGAGAGGCAAAGTAGGTACTGAGAAGATAATTTCCTGTTTGGGATGTGAAATGTCTCTTCGGTCTTACTAAAATTTTAGGAGAATATCCATCTTGACTGGCTCATCAAGATGAATTAGTGAAATGTGTCTCAAAATAGTAACTATTTGGCGGTGTTATATATAAGGGATGGCATTCTTTTTTTACCCTGCATCCTGCACTATTCTATACCCATGAAAGCTCACCTCTGAGGTAAGGGATTCCTCTGGCTTCCCAATGGATTTGGCCAGTGGAACACTCAGGCAGGACATCAATGGGATACAGTAGACCGAAGAAAAGGATATGTATTACCTGCTCCTTCCTTGCTGAGCCACTTGGAGTTGGGTGCAGCATCCCAGAAGATCCTAACTCCTCTTAGTTGGTCCTTCGGCTGACCCTCTAAGAATTGCCTTTTGTGGATTCAGTGCCACTTCCTCCCCAAGGTTCCTTAGATCCAGGGGTTGCCCAGTGTTCCTAGTCTACAACACTACATTCTTCCCTGTTGGTTTCCCCAAATCTTTTCTGCTTCTCTCTGTAAGTCCCTTGAATACATTTTTTAGCAATAAGATATAAGTCCCTGGAATAAATATACCCAGTATCAAAAAGCCCATACAGGAGTTCCCATTGTGGCTTGGTGGGTTAAGAACCTATCATAGTGTCTGTGAGGAATCGGGTTTGCACCCTGGCCTCATTCAGTGGATTAAGGTTCCAGCATTGTCGTAAGCTGCGGTGTAGGTTGCTAGCTGTAGCTTCGATTCCACCCCTGGCCTGGGAACTTCAGGGTGCTACAGGTCCAGCCATAAAAAGAAAAAAAAAAAGTCCAGTTACCTCTAAGAAAGAAAATAACTATAAGCATAGGAGTTGTCTTAACGGCTGTTTATTTTTTCTTTAATGAGAGCTGAATAAATAAAGAAAATCGGTTACCTAACCTCCAATCCCTATGTAACGGTCACCTGAAATGTAACTATTCATTTTTATAAAATATGGAACTAATTATTCTAGGGCTCATGATCATGGTAATGCAGTCTTCAGACCCTTTGTTAGTTTCAGTGTGTTCTCCTCAAGGATTTGGGGATGTTGTCTCTTGGGGCTCATGGTACCAGTTTTGATAAAGGGTCTGATTGATGCTACAGGTTACTATGAAGTTTGGGTTTAATTTATGCTAACCCAGTGCACTATTGTCATGAATAATTGATAGTGGCTTCAATTTAAATTTCTTATTTAAAAAACAAACTCACAAATTCCTGTGGTCTCTAAAGCAGATGGAAATTGCAGTAAGGGAAAGAGATAAGTATCCTTTTTAAATAATGGATTAAGCATTTGAGCAGGTTTTCCAGACAGGATATATTTATCTTTCTCTTTTCATCTCCTCTTCTAACCTCCACCATGGATCCTTTTATTTTTTTCTCGTTTCCTTATATCCAGAAATACGTAAAAGTGAGAGCTTGAAGACCTTGAAAGGTCAGTGCTGGCAGTGTGTTATTTGTATTATTACAGAGTAATAGAAGAGCCATCCACAACCTTTCCAGTGTGATCAGCCAGTGTCCACAGGCTGAACAGGAAGGCAGATTGAGGAGAAAAGAACCCTTGTTTTGTTCATCTCACTCCCTATATAGATACCAGAAGAAGATGCTGAAAATATGATCAAATTGCCAACTGGTTCATGGTCCACTTTAATATTAGTAATATGATATTATTTAGATACTGGTTGCCTTCCTATTCAAATCACATGCCTCTATGATAAGGGACTGAAGTTATAATTTTGTCTTTATTAGCTAAAGCGATGTCATCGTTTTTATGTTTCAGCAGTCAATTAATCTCAGAAGCCTCTTGTTCCAGTGCACTTAAGGTGTGTGTGTGTGTGTGTGTGTGTGTAATAACTGTGGAAGTTGTTCATTTCAATTATAATTCTTAATAAAAGGTGGAAAGGACGTATTTGCTTATTTCTAATCTCATAAAATAAGTCACCAAAGAACCAAGGCAATAGAGTAAAAATACCTGTTTTGGGGTGAGACCAAGGTACCAGTTCTAGGCTTGTTGTTCTCTGTATCTGAAGCCTTGGAGAAGCATTCTTATCAAAGCCCCCCAGTGCCACGTCAGTATCTCCATGATCCTGTTTGACTTAACCCCAGAATCTGTAAGTTTCTGGGATTGCTTCGTGACTATATTTGAGTGCAGTGTAGGCAGCTGCTAGTTGGTTTGTTGTTTCATTTACTGCTCACAACAACCCACAAGGAGAGAGAGAGAGTGAGGAGATGAAGTACCTGGTTTCACCTGGTGGCAGAGTCACGATTTGAGCTCATTTATTCCCGTGCCATCTATTCACCTGCATGGTTAATTAACCTGTGGTCAAGTAGAGGAGAAATTAATTCCTTTCTTGAGCACATGCTTCGCTAAGTTTACTACCTTGGAAGAACTGCAATTACCAGAATGCTGCACTAGTGTGTTCAGTAAATAACCAAGGGCATGGCTCTACCAGGTGCTGGTGCTCCAGAAAGGGGATTGGTCCACAAAGGTTTCCAACACCCTATGTGACTTTGCTGAAGTGATAAAGATCCTTTATTACAGGAAATGATTATATAGATCTGACTTCACAGTAGTATTCGTTCTGTGGAAATCAGTAAAGGCCACCTATGTAACCCTCTGAGCTGTTTATTCAGGGCTTGCTATAGCAAAGGAGTCAGCTACTGTCACTTTAAGAGACTTAAAGGCAGACACATGACTGGGAAAGTTTTATAGTTTAAGAGACACAGGGGAAGCCTTCAGTATGGTCTAATCAGAGGATGTCATGGGGAAGCTGAATTTGGGTCTCTGTACTCAAAACAATTCTACAAGTGTATATTAACAGCTTAAAAAATATCAAGTGGTCATAATGTTAATGTAAATAAATGTTCTATGAAACTGTAGATGTTGTTAATATTATTATTAATAGTGATAATAATTACAAGATAAGAGAAAGTTTTAGTCTGATTCTCCGAGGGCAGGTAGTTTTCTTTATATAGAGATATGTGTGGACTGTTTGAAGTTGAAATCACAGGGCCCTTAAATGATAGCCCTTGAGAGTGCTCTGGAAATGTGGGCTGTGAAAAAAAGAAGGGGAAGGAGACTGAAAGAAAGTAGGGGAAAGAGACTGAGACTAAGGAGAGCTTGTGGGAATAAGAAGCATTCTTCTGCCCACGTAAGGATGTGTCCTGCTTTGGGAAATTGCAGTGAACTATCTTGCCTATACACCTAAAATTGAAAATTGAGAAGAGGAGTTGACTACTGGTATTTTTTTATTTTTCCATCAGATTCCCCTGAATCCCCACTTTCTCTTGCCTGTTCTCATCACAAGCTACCATCTCATGAATTTTAGAAAAGACTGACCTTTGCTAGAAGAGTTTACCTCTTCCTATTTTTAGATATCCTTATAGCATCTGCATATAATTTACATATGCTAGTGAATACATTTGAATTTGCATGAATTGCAGATACAGTACCTGGGGTGACATCCTGGGCTGAGAGTAGCTGACTACTAAAGATTTTGTATGACCTTTTCAGTCTTGATTGTTGTTTCCACTTTCTGAAGTTCATTCTCACCAGGTCACACCCCTTCTCACACCTGTCTGGATACCAAATATAGACTCTTAGTTTCTCCCCAGCCCTCCAGCATCCATCCTCCCTTCACAAATTCACATAAAAAGTTTTTTTTTTTCCCACCATGCTGATATACCTTGATCTTCCCATAGGCTCTAGATGATAATGCCATTGTGCAGAGAAAGTTAAGAACACATTTTTTTTTCCTTTTTTTTTGTCTTTTCGTGGCATGTGGAGGTTCCCAGGCTAGGGGTCGAATCAGAGCTGTAGCCGCCGGCCTACGCCAGAGCCACAGCAACCCAGGATCTGAGCCTCGTCTGCAGCCTACACCACAGCTCATAGCAACGCCAGATCCTCAACCCACTGAGCAAGGCCAGGGATCAAACCTGCAACCTCACTGTTCCTAGTCAGATTCATTAAGCACTGTGCCACAACAGGAACTCTGAAGAACACATTTGTCTCTAGCCTTGGCATCAGTGTATATAGTTTGAACTGGGTGATTTTTTTTTTTGTCTTTTGTCTTTTGTCTTTTTAGGGCTGCATCTGTGGCATATGGAGGTTCCCAGGCTATGGGTCAAATTGGAGCTGTTGCCGCTGGAGTATGCCAGAGCCACAGCAATGCCAGATTCGAGCCATGTCTGTGACCTACACCACAGCTCATGGCAACGCTGGATCCTTAACCCACTGAGCAATCCCAGGGATTGAATCCGCAACCTCATGGTTCCTAGTCAGATTCATTTCCACTGTGTCACAAGGGGAACTCCTCACTGGGTGATCTGACTAGAACTATGAGTGGGTCAGCATTTTTAATTGTTACTCGTGTTGTTGATTTTATTGGATATTTGAGTCTTTCTTAAAATGTGTTTATTTCCTTCCAAAAGTAATGATAAATCCCTTTAATATTTTTCAAAAGAATAAGAAAGAAGTATTTGAAAGAAAAACACTTGATTGTTTTTTTCTCTCTCTTCTCCACTCATCTCAGGCATCACATAAGAAGTATTGGAGGAAGTTGGGTAATGGAGCATCTGAAAAGGAACTGGGGTTTCAATGAAAAAAAAAAATCAAAGAATTAGGGGACTTGATGTGGTTGAAATTTAATTCACTTGGAGTCCAAAGGTGTTCCCAAAGTGAGGGATGATCTCAGATGCAGCTCTTAATGATCACACATTTGCCTAGTTGTCCACACTTGGAAGCATAACATTCATAGGACTGTAGAGGCCCCAGTTATTGTGACTGTAGTTTTTCACAATACAGAGATGCCATAGCAACCGTAGCTTAATTTTTTTTTTTTTTTTTTTAGGGCCATACATGCAGCATATGGAAGTTCCCAGATTAGGGGCTAAATCAGAGCTGCAGCTGCCAGCCTATGCCACAGCAACACAGAATCTGAGCCGCTTCTGTGACCTATATACCACAGGTCACTGCAATGCCAGATCCTTAATCCACTGAGCAGGGCCAGGGATTGAACCAACATACTCATGTATACTAGTCAGGTTGATTACCATTGAGCCACAATAGGAACTCCCTTAATTTTGTGATAGGTTGAATTTGTATCAAATTGTTCAGCCTCTACAGGGAGTAATATTACTGGTATTATAATGGTGGAATCACATTCTATAATTTGGAAGTAGAAGAACCATATTCTACAACATGGAAGAGCTGTTTCAGTGGTGTATTTGTAAGAATGTTCATTCATATTTGTTGAAATCTTCGTAGTACAAATGCATATATATATCAGATGTTATTCAGCTATGCCATTGCAAATTATACGGATATTCTTTCATATTTTATGATCATATGTACCATTTTTACATCAATTTATTCCATTTATCATCATCCAAATTTCTCATTGTTTCTATGAACTTCCATTAGAATCCCCATTGTGAAACTTCTTTCACCTATAAGGTATACTGACTCTTGCATAATTCATCCTGGTTGAAATGAAACACCCACAAGTTCTTCAGTTATGTTTTTTTCCTTGTCTTTTGTGTTGTTTCTTCTGCACGGAAAGTAAACTTGGTACTCATATCTTAAGTTCACATATTTTAAAATAAAGTTTATAGGTTTCTGAAATCTATAAATACAACACACATAGATTTCACACATGCGTATTTGGTGTGAAGGGGGATGGAGGCCAAAGAAACTGTTAGATTAGTTGTTTAATTAAATTGAATGATGCTTTTCTACACTGAGAGGATGTTTTGAACTATACCCTGTGAAAGCATGCCTCTGCTGATACATGGACAAGCAGTACACATTGTTCATACTTGAAAAGTCATTGCTATATCATTATAATAATTTTTGAAATGCAATATACATGAACTGCATATTTGGTTTTCCTTTTTTTATTTTTTAATAGTTATTTCCCCAATACAATTTTTTTTCTACTGTACAGCATGGTGACCCAGTTACATATTCATGTACACATTCTATTTTCTCACATTATCGTGCTCCATCATAAGTGACTAGGCATAGTTCCCAGTGCTACACAGCAGGATCTCACTGCTAATCCATTCCAAAGGCAATAGTCTGTATCTATTAACCCCAAGCTCCCCATCCATTCCACTCCCTCCCCCCTGGCAACCACAAGTCTATTCTCCAAGCCCATGATTTTCTTTTCTATGGAAAGGTTCCTTTGTGCCTTATATTAGATTCCAGATATAAGCGATATCATATGGTATTTGTCTGTCTCTTTCTGACTTACTTCACTCAGGATGGGAGTCTCTAGTTCCATCCATGTTGCTGCAAATGATATTATTTTGTTCTTTTTTTATGGCTTAGTAGTAGTCCATTGTGTATATATACCACATCTTCCTAATCCAACCATCTGTCAATGGACATTTGGGTTGTTTCCATGTCTTGGCTATTGTGAATAGTGCTGCAATGAACATGCAGGTGCATGTGTCTTTTTTAAGGAAAGTGTTGTCTAGATATATGCCCAAGAGTGGGATTACTGGGTCATATGGTAGTTCTATTTATAGATTCCTAAGGCACCTCCATACTGTTCTCCATAGTGGTTGTACCAGCTTACATTCCCACCAACAGTGCAGGAGGGTTCCCTTTTCTCCACACCCCCTCCAGCATTTGTTCTTTGTGAACTTATTAATGATGGTTTTCCTATGAGTAATTCTATAGTTTTGAGGCGCTTGTTACGTACTTTGAATGGCAGTGCAGAGAACAACTTGGTCCCCCAAAGAAACCTTGGCTCTTTTTGCTTTGGGGTAAAAACTTAGGAGAGTCTAAATAGAGTTCAGCAGGGTTAGAATGTTTTCCAAGAGAGATGAGAACAAACAGTAGGTTTTCTGATTCCTTTGATTGGAGTTCATCCTTCCAAGCCATTTCAGATTTCACCTTCTCAGATACAGAGATGCTATCTACCAAGAATAATAATTTATTTAGAAGTTTACCATTCACAAAGCATTTTTCATATATTCTCCCTTTACTGCTTTCCAGCAGGGCAGCTGGAATTGCCAGATCTAGTAGTGACTTGTTGCTCACTCTTCCTTGCTCTAGGCTCAGATACCAGCCATGTAGTCTAGATTCTCAAAATCAGTAAGCACATGTGCAGGCTGGTGACAGAAAAGGCCAAATAAGCTGGTACTTGCTTGTGTTCTTCCTGCCTCTGCTTCTTCTCCCAGCAGATGTTCTCTCGTAGAAGAGCCAAGTGTTCTTGATCCCTCACCTCCATCTTGCTAATTCTCTGTTTTGTGTGTTCCCAACGATTCTGAGCTTCCCAGTCTCCTTTGAACAAACTAATTTTCTGCTTAACTCAGTCAGTTGTAGTAAAGAACCTGAAATTAAATGTCATCAGCATCTCTTCTTCCTGGGGAGGAAAATAAAATTCAAGGCAGGTTCACAAAGCATATGAAAGTGAATTTGGCTCCCAAACATAAATGCTCTTTGTATGAGATACTCTTTTTTTCAAATACAGTGTTCATTAGGAATAGACTCTTTTTAACCATGGCAATAATCGTAGTTAGTTTTGAGAATTTAGTGCTTATTCTGCACCATATAGTTTCATTCAGAAAAGAAAGGAGAATAGAACTTAAAAATCAAACTAGTAATATATTTACACTATAGAAATTTAAGATATGATCCATCACTTGACAGATACAGAACCATAATTAAAACAAACCATTAGGAGAAGTAAATGCCTAGGAATAAGCCTACCTAAGGAAGTAAAGGACCTTTGCTCTGAAAAGTATAGGATGATGATGAAAGAAATTGAAGATGACACAATCAGATGGAAAGATAAATAATATTCTTGGATGGGAAAAATCAATATTGTTAAAATGACTGTACTACCCAAGGTCATCTGCATATTCAGTGCAATGTCTATCAAATTTACCAGTGGCATTTTTCACAGAATTACTAGCAAAAATTTTCAGATTTGTATGGAAATACAAAAAACCATGAATAACCAAAACATCATGAGAAAGAAAAACAGAGCTGGAGGAATCAGGCTCCCTGAGTTTACACTATACTGCAAAGCTCCAGTCATCAAAACAATATGGCATCAGAGCAAAAGGAGACATAGAGCAAAAGGAGACATAGATCAAAATAAACCCTTAGGCCGGATGTGATTTGGTTTTCCAAAAGTGTTATGGAAGTTTGTCTCCTGTATATAAAATGGAGACAAAAATATCTCCTTGCAGTTTGCTGTGGGAATTACAGATAATCCATTCTGAATGATCAAGATACAGTAGGCCCTACTAGCCTACATAATAACACACATGGTATTAGCGTGACTTTAGAGGTTTTGTCATCAGGAATGCCTGGCTAGCTGCTATTGAGGTGAATCATTGACACTTTTCTTCCTATTATTTCTCTGGGGGAAATTGGTTCTACCCAACTTGGAACATTTATATTCTAAATGTGCAAACACTGGGAGTGGTAACAGGTTTTGAAGGGAACCAAGGGAGAGCGTGAGTCTGAAATTGTCTTGGGAAAGCTCAATGGAGCCCAGAGCTAGGAAGATCATTTCTATGTAACAGGTGATTATTTCGAAGTTAGATTTTCACAGTCAAGTTTCAAAAAATTGAATATTCCTTCCAAATCTCTTTAAGAAAACTGTTCAGGGGTTCCCATCATGGCTCAGCAGTTAACAAACCTGACTAGAATCCATGAGGAAACGGGTTCAATCCCTGGCCCCATTCACTGGGTTAAGAATCCGGCATTGCTGTGAGCTATTGTATAGGCCAAAGATGCGGCTCAGATCCCAAGTTGCTGTGGCTGTTGTGTAGGCTGGCGGCTGCAGCTCTAATGATTCGACCCCTAGCCTGGGAGCCTCAATATGCTGTGGGTATGGCGCTAACAACAACAACAAAATGTTCACAGTCCACCTGTTCTCTGGAAATCACATTTCTTACCTGATGCATTTCCTAAGAGGATGTAGAAGAAGAATGTAGTCATAAATTTTGAACCTTGATTGCTCCAAGGTTTTCTTGATAAAAAAGCTCTTAAAACGCATTTAATTTTTGCTCTTATTACATGATTTATTTATTGGATTTATAGCACTCTGTCCTTCAAAGAATGACCCCGCAAACTCATGCTAATACAGTAATTATTGTGATTATGAAAAGAATTGCAGCAATAAAGCTGTGGTGAATATACATCCCTGTGCATTCCTGAGACTACACTATGCTCTCCATCCTAATGCAAGAGAAAAGTTTTAAAACAGTGATTATTTCAACATTCTTGTTCAAAAATTTGATCTACCTTGTTTTTACCAGTTGGTGACTGGTTTCCATGGAAATGGAAATGGAATAAGCATTCCTCGTTTTAGACTCTCAGCTGCCCCATGCCAACTGAGAGCTGTAAATGCCATTTGGTTAACAGCAAGGATCCAGAATTCTTCCATTTTAAAGTGGCAGAGGGAGAGGAAAAGAAAATGTTTGTTGAGTCATTTTGCTTTCCTCTCTTTGAAAGGGACATAATTTTATGATTGTCTGAGCTATTGACTGATGGCTATCGAACACATGCTACATCCAGCAGTGCCTCTTCTGACTAATCGATTTAAATCTCTTTTCCACCCTTCACAAAGTTCCGTACCTCATTGAGATTTAACTGTCCTGTGATTGCCTTCCTAGTTGTCCACCTGCTGTGCCAGTGATGGTCACTGAACAAGAAAGTGGTCAAAATGTCGGAAGGCAACAGTTTGGTAATCTTGATGGTCTGAGACTTGGGGAAAAAAATGTATCTGTTGATAAAGGAAGTGGAAAAGGGGGTCAAGTTAGAAAATGGACAGTGGAGAGAATGTTAGTTAATTTTGCCATAAAGATCTTTCATTTCCGAGTCCATTGCCTCTGTCTACAACATTTTCTGGAACTGTTATATAGCGAAGATAATTATACTATAAATTAATGCTTTAACACAAAATGTTGTTTTCTTTTGTCTTATTTTTTTAAGTCTGAAAAGTTGAATCCATGTGACTGTTGAAATGAAACTTTAGTGGCATTAACATGTAATGTTTTATATTTTAAGATGTTTAGATACAAGAAAGGATGAGACTCTTGTTCTTAAATATCACCCAGTTCAGTTCCCTGGATGCACTTCTCCTTGGGACCTAAAAGAATTTCTCTGTGTCCCACTGTCAAACTTTAATAAAGCAAACCAGACGTAGTGACCTCTAGCCACAGGCTGCCCCTTTGTCTGTAAGTGTGGTCTCAAATCTAACTAAAGCAAGTAATGTGTAAACTGAAGAAATAAGATCCTCAACCCAGGCTTAAGAAACTGTGTAAATACTTCCAGGGAAATCTTTCTAATGCTGATCATGAGATTTAGGGCCTGACATTTTCTCTGATCACATTGTATTCATGGGGGAATATCATTTTCATGATTTTTTTGGTGTAAACAGCTTGTGCATTCCAGTGGCTTGATTTGGAAAGGGACTTGCATAGAATAGGCAGTGAAGGTCATGATAACATGCCAGTTCTGGACGTGACAGTGACTCAACCTCTGTGACTCTTTCTGGTCTCTCGAGAGGGAGCCAGGTCCTCATTCTCTTACTTAATATACAACCTTCCTGGTTTGGACGAACGGTGCATGAGGGACTCATTATTGGGATAAATGTATGTTGGGAGGAGAAAACATTAAAAATGAATCCCCTTAAATTGGGGCCAGAATTTTGTAATGAATGGTGCAAATGGTGTTTTATTTTAAGCAATAAAACTAAAATGATGAAAATACATGTAGTTTATTATCTAACAGAACATGCAGCTATAGCCCTTCTTACATCAAACAAAAATGAATCATGTTTAAAGTTGTAGTTTTTATGTAATATTATGAAATTTGAATTTTAGTAGAGTCATAAACAGACTCAGTTTATAAAAATCCTAATCGTTTTTTCCAAGGGCCATTTGGAATCATTTTATTGACAAATCATTCTCATTTAGAGCCACTGTCAGGTCGCCAGCCTTGTTCCATTTTCACTAAATCTCGCTCTTCTGGATCCTTTTTCAACAACAGCTCTCAGTTTGATTAAATCTATTCTCAAATATTGTTTTCATTGATTGTATGAAATCCTGTGTCTTTTGAAAGTTCATTAGGCAATTGATTTGCTTGACTTGCCAGATATTGTTTGCATTTTATATTTACGCAGAGATAAAAAGTTCTAGCCTAAAAAGAGCAAGGCTACTTGAGTCAGGAGTAATTTTATTACTGGTGGGATCATTCCTGGGTTTTTTTTTTTTTTTTTTTTTTGCTTGCTTAGTTAGGAAACCTAATAATGATGGTACCTTGTTAAAAAGAAGCTCAGTGATCCTCATATCTTCAAAGGTGCCACTTCTGAGTATTTTATGTGTATGCCTCAAGATCAGTGCATGCTCTTCCATAAATTTATTGTGCATTTGCTGTGGTGGAAACACTAAGACTTGGTGTCAGGAGTTCTGGGTTCAAGTTTTTTCACAGTAAACTGACTGTATTAGCTTGGTAAAGTCATTTAACCCATAAGAATCTACATTTCCTTTCCTATAAAATAGGGATAAAAGTACTTGCATTTCAAGGTGATTGGAGGTCAAATTACATTTAATATGAGAACCTAGGCGAAATGATCTGGAAAATAACAAATAAGCAAACCTTACTATCTTCATTGATTTGCTCTCTAAACCGCAAATTGTATTAAGCATTCCTTCAAATGGAAATTATACCAGTGGATATGACTGATACATAATAGATGTTGAGTTGAAGAATGTACCAAAAACAGTATTCAGTATTGATATCAAATATAGGAAGTAAAGCATTGTTTGATTTCAGAAAGACATAAATAGCTATGACTGTAACTCCCAGTAATTGTTTTCTTTCTTTTTTTAGGGCTGAACTGTGGCATATGGGAGTTCTCAGACTAGGGGTCAAATCAGAGCTGCAGAGTCTCAGCAACCGCAGATCCAAGCCACATTTGTGAACTTCATTGCAGCTTTTGGAAATGCTGTATCCGTAACCCACTGAGCAAGGCCAGGGATCAACCCATGTCCTCATGTATACTAGTCAGGTTTTTAACCCATTGAGCCGCAGTGGGAACTCCTGTACTTCCCAGTATTAATATCAAATATAGGAAGTGGAGGTAGAAAGAAAAGCTATAGGTACATATTTGATTTAGAAAAGACATAAATGGTTACAACTGTACTTCCCCTTCTTGCCTAGAAACCAGAGATTGGCAGACTGTACAATGCAGGTAAATCTGCCCACTGATTCTCTAGCTAAGAATAGTTTTTATGTTTTCAAAGAGTTTTTGTTTTTTTTTTTCTTAAAGGGATATGTGACAGAGATTGTGTCTGGCCCTATAAGCCAAAAATATTTACTATTTAGCCCATCTATAGAACATGTTTGCCAATCCCTACTCATAAATGTATTCAGATACCATCATAAGAAAGACCCATCCCCTGTCTTATTTCTAAATAAAATATGATTTCAGTCCTAAAATGCTGAATTGAGTATTAGGGATTATGATAAATTATATGCTTTGGAGAGAGGAATTCCTTAATTGCTGGTTTCATACTTCTGTAACATTGAGACCCCTCCAGTGTGTGAGGAGCCAGCTCTGATGTGCTGCAGAGAGAACCAGGGAGAGCTAGCAGTAGGCAGAAGCCCTGGCAGTTGCTTGCAGTAGCTGAGCTGAAATGATGGTAGCCTGCCTAGTGAATATGAGGCATTTGAGCTACTCATCTATACTGTAGGACCTTTATCTCAGTGTGTCAAGGGAACCTGGGTACTGCTCAAACTCTGAAGATCTCATAGGAGGAACACCTTGGGAGCCTGGAAATCAGAATTTTGGGCCACGGTTTACCTGTTGGCAGACACATAGGATTATGTACATAGTCACTTATTTTAGATCATTATTCACTACTAAATATGACTCAAGTCTTTACAAGTGTTTCGACAGGTTGTTCATGATATGGAAGCAGTCTCAAGCAAAGTGAAGGCAAATATTTATAAGGTCCCCTTTCTCCATCAGTCAATCATTAACAGCTTTTGAGCAAAAGAAATATTTTTAGCCTACTTCATGGTGTATAGTTATTGAGTGGTATCTTTACCTGAATATTTTAGCAAAAGCAAATGGAAACAGAACTTTAGTTTACTGCTAAATAACATAGATTTGTGAATTATTGCCTATTATTCAAGATCTCTAGGCTAATGGAATTCATTGAAACTGCATTATATCATGTCTATTTTTCTCATTTGAATACTTGTTGAATAATATATTCCTCAGAATGTGGTAGGCACTCAATAAATATTTGCTGAATGAATGACTGCAAAATTAATTAATTATGGGCCAGGGCATGCGAGTAGTCTTTCTATAGTTAACTAGGTTGTTGTAATATTCATAAAATGGGAATTTACCTATATACAGGAGTACAGGGAAAATGGAAATATTGTCTGCTTTGGTACATTCCAGAATCCTGGACTTTTGTTTTTGCTACTTGAGAATTATTTATAGGAGGTGATTTTCAGTATACATTTGGAGGAGAGAAATATGTACGGAAAGAAATAGACCACAAAAAACAAAATTATAATTTGATACAGGCCATTATTTCTTTCATTATCTTTATAGATCTTTTTCTGGTCCTTTGGCACATACACTTAGTCTATACTTCATATTTCATGCTGTAGTGAGTTCTAATTATGAAATTTTCTTTTAATTATGATTTGAAATTACAGAAACATCAGTTCAGGTGTAGGGAGGAGAAAGTTGTTTAGATTGTATACCAAATGTTTTCGTAAACACCAACTCCAAGTTCGAACTCTTGGAACAGAACTTTCTCCAATACTTTGTACCTAAACCTTGATTAGCATGTGCCTCAATACTTGTTAGCCATTTGCATAAATCTTACCACACCTCTGTCAGTGCTCTGTTAGTTCTGTGGTCAGTTGAACTCATAGAACTCATTAGGCTGTAATGATAATTAGAAGGATAGACGTGTAATATGCTCTGGCAATATCAGCTGTATTTCCTAGGAAGAATGCTCAGCAGTCACAGGACTATTTTCTGAACTTCCCCTGTCCCAACACCCAGATGAAACCTCAGTTGTGTAAGAAAGAGCCATATAGGCAGGTACGAAAGCCACTTTGCAATGGAAGCCTCATGATCTCAGGAATAGTATTTTTTGCCATAGCCTATGAGTAGAGCTTCCAGGACTACACAAGGAAGGGCACGTTCAATCTCCAGTGTCCACTCTGAGAAGCTCAATGCCAAGACACCTCCCCATGTATTTATCTTTCTGGCCGCAGACTTTGCAGTTCATGGTCACTCACCAACCAGTGTTCATTTTTCTACCATAAGCAATGCTGCTTGATAGCTGATAACTTAGGTAAGGGAAAAAGCTTTCGTTAATCCTTTATTCAGAATCTTCTCCACCAAGATTGTGAGACTGCAGCTTCAGATAATTCAACTCTGTATTCCCCTAACTTAGAAGATGCCTAGGATATATGACGTGAATTATCTGGACTCAAGAAAGGAAGGAGGGATGGAGGGAGGGATAGAGGAAGGTAGAGTAGGAGGGATTAATATTTATTGATTGGCTTTTTTGTTTGTTTGTGTTTGTTTGTTTGTTTGTTGCTATACCCAAGGTACCTGGAGGTTCCCAGGCCAGAGCTCAAACCTGCATTCACAGTTATGCACATGGGAACTTATGAGATTAATATTAACTAAAATATTTCTTGGTAGATAATTTGATAATTTTCAAGAAAATAATAGCATTCTTATCAGAGTTCATTGCTTGTTTATAAAGAAAGTATCTATGTCTATGTTCTGGAATTGTAGGTAGTAATTAGCCCGATGAAGTCCAGTGGAAAAGATGGGCATCGCCTTGTAGCCTCCAATTCCAGGGAAGAGTTGGATCCTCTGGATCCACATTTACGAACTTTTAAGAGAAAACACTTGACTCCCAGCTCACTAGGAACAGACCTAAAAAGAATCAGTAGGAATGACTAATTTCTGAATATTCCTAGTCAAGGGGTATTTCTCATTCCTTCATTGGTGGTGGAAAATGATATCAGGCTATTGCCCAAGCTCCTAACCAAATGATGTAAAAACTAGTAGATCTGTGTTTCTAAGATTGAAAAGAACCCTTTGAATATGAGCTTATGGAGCTTGAAGAGTAGGGTTGTAGGCTCTTACTAGTCCCAGTGGGGAAGGAATAGCATCATAGAATCCCCAGTGATCCATGATGGACACTCTGAATTCACAGAAATAAGCTCAAATAACACATAGAAAACTAATCGGCACATGGAAAGAAGAGCCAAAAGGGAGTTTCAGCTGTGGCACAGTGGTTTGTGCATCTGACTGCAGTGGTTTGGCTCACTGTGGAAGCATGGGTTTGATTCCCCAACCCGGTGTATTGGGTTAAAATGTGTTGGTCTCAGCTGATGCTTGGAATAAATCCCTGGTCTAGAAATTTCCATATGTAATGGGTGCAGCACCCCCCCCCCCCAAAAAAAAAGCCAAAAACATGATGAGGAAATTTAGATTTTTAACCAGGGAGCCAAGAAAAAGGGCTTCTTTCATCGTCATGATTAGTATATTTCATCAAAGGGATCTCTCATACCTAGTGCCTTGACATTATGTTGATCCGTAAGATAAGAAGCTGGTTCCTAACTTGGTCAGGACTATAAACATACCCGTCCATACCTGCCTGCTGTGAGGTGTTTTTTAATTGAAATACAGTTGATTTATAATGTTTAGCTTCAGGTGTACAGCAATGTGAATCAGTTTTATATATATTGTATATCTAAAAAATAATTATATACTTTTTCAGATTTTTTTCCCTCATACATTATTACAAGATACTGAGTACAGTTCCTTGTGCTATATAGTAGGTCCTTGTTGGTTATGTCTGTTATATACAGCTGTGTGTGTCTGTTAATCTGCCATGGGTTTTATGTACTTCATCATTCCATGCAACATTATTGTGAGGTAAAAGACCTAGGTTTTCTGATAAACCAAGAATTTATTCTTTGCTTTAGATGTGGGTAGCATAGTTAACAATGAATAAGGTATTTTCCTAGACTGGGGAGGCTAATGAAGAGCGAAAATGGCAGAGGTGAGGAAACACTTCTTTTTTTTAAATTTTATTTATTTTATTTATTGCTCAATGAATTTTATTACATTTATAGTTGTACAGTGACCATCACAACCAAATTTTATAGCATTTCCATCCCAAACCCTCAGTACATCCCCCCACACCCCAACCTGTCTCCTTTGGAAACCATAAGTTTTTCAAAGTCTGTGAGTCAGTATCTGTTTTCTGCAAAGAAGTTCATTGTGTCCTTTTTTTAGATTCTACATGTAAGTGATAGCATTTGATGTTGATGTCTCACTGTCTGAATGACTTCATTTGTGATAATTCCTAGGTCCATCCATGTTGCTGCAAATGTCATTATTTCTTTCCTTTTAATGACTTGAGTAATATTCCATTGTGTATACATACCACATCTTCTTGATCCACTCCTCCGTAGATGGGCATTTAGGTTGATCCCATGTCTTGGCTACTGTATATAGTGCTACAATGAACACTGGAGTACATTTTTCTAGTCATGGTTTTCTCTGGATAGATGCCCAGGAATGGGACTGCTGGATCAAATGGTAATTCTATTTTCAGTGTTCTGAGGAATCTCCATACTGTTTTCCACAGTGGTTGTACCAATTTACATTCCCACCAACAGTGCAATAGAGGTTCCTTTTTCTCCACACCCTCTCCAGCACTTACTGTTTGTAGACTTTTTGATGATGACCATTCTGGCTGGTGTAAGGTGGTACCTCATAGTGGTTTTGATTTGCATTTCTCTAATAATATGTGATATTGAACATGTTTTCATGTGTTTTTTGGCCATCTGTATGTCTTCTTTGGAGAATTGTCCGTTTAGATCTTCTGCCCACTTTTTGATGGGGTTGTTCATTTTTTTGGTTTTGAGCTATGGAAGGTGTTTATAAATTTTGGAGATTAATCCCTTATCAGTTGATTCATTTGCAAATATTTTCTCGCATTCCGTGGGTTGTCTTTTCGTTTTGTTTATGATTTCCTTTGCTGTGCAGAAACTTTTAAGTTTAAGTCCCATTTGTTTATTTTTGTTCTTATTGTCATTACTCTAGGAGGTGGATCTGAGTTGCTGTGGTTTATGTCCGAGAGTGTTTGGCCTATGTTTTCCTCTAAGAGTTTTATAGTATCAGGTCTTACATTTAGGTCTTTAATCCAGTTTGAATTTATTTTTGTGTATGGTGTTAGGAAGTGCTCTAATTTCATTCCTTTTTTTGGGGGGGGGGTCTTTTTGTCCTTTTTAAGCCCTCACCCGCAGCATATGGAGGTTCCCAGGCTAGGGGTCTAATTGGAGCTGTAGCTGCTGGCCTATGCCACAGCCACAGCAATGCAGGATCTGAGCCACATCTGTGACCTACACCACAGCTCCCGGCAACACCGGATCCTTAACCCACTGAGCAAGGTCAGGGATCAAACCCGCAAACCTCTTGGTTCCTAGTCAGATTCGCTAACCACTGAGCCATGATGGGAACTCCCTAATTTCATTCTTTTACACGTGGCTGTCCAGTTTTCCCAGCACCACTTATTGAAGGGGCTTTCTTTTCTGCATTATATATTCATGCCTCCTTTGTCATAGGTTAGTGTGTGGGTTTAATTCTGGGTTTTCTATCTTGTTCCACTGATCTATATTTCTGTCTCTGTGCCAGTACCATACAGTTTTGGTGACTGTAGCTTTGTAGTATAGTCTGAAGTCAGGGAGCCTGATTCCTCCAGCTCCATTCAGAAGTGAGGAAATATTTCTAAAGCAGTTTATTGACCACTTATTTATTTTATTGTCAGTATTTTTTGTTCTGACTTTTTTTGTCTTTTTAGGGCCACCCCCATGGCATATGGAAGTTCCCTGGATAGGGGTCAAATCAGAGCCACAGCTATACCAGCCTATACCACAGCCACAGCAACGTGGGATCTGAGCCATGTTCGTGACCTACATCCCAGCTCACAGCAACGCTGATCCTTAACCCACTGAGCGAGGCTAGGGATTGAACCTATGTCCTCATGTATGCTTGTTGGGTTTGTTACCACTGAACCACAATGGGTGCTCCCTGTGTTCTGAGTTCTTGAATTACAACCAGTATTACAAATAACTGTATGAATTCTTCATAACAACAATGATTTTTTAAACTTTTTTTTTATAAACTCACAGAGTTTCAAAAATAGAGGTCCTTTACCTAAGTTCCCTGAATAGTAACAGCTTATATCATTATAGTAAAATACCATAACCAGGGAATTGATGTTAATGCAATTTACACACTTTATTCAGATTTCACCAGTATTTACTTGAACTAGTGTGTATGTATACATAAGTGTGTCAAACTAACAATACTTTAAACCCTCCAAAAGAAATATTCTTGAACTTCTTAAAATATTCACTAGTCATTTGAATGACATATCTGATGCTAATGCTTAGTTGTGACCCATTAATACTTCTTACTCTAAAGTATATTTTTCATTTTATTTCCTTGCCTGCAACCTATCTGCTATACTTCAGTGCATTTGATGAATGCTAACTTTAAAAAAAAAAACTTGTTATAGTTGATTTACAATGTCCTGTCAATTTCTGCTGTACAGAAACATGGCCCAATTATACATACATGTACATTCTTTTTCTCATGTTATCTTCCATCACGTTCCATCACAAGTGATTGGACATAGTTCCCTGTGGTATACAGTAGGAACTCAATGCTTATCCACTCCAAATACAATAGATTGCATCTATTAACCCCAGATTCCCAGTCCATTCCACTCCTTCCCCCATCCCCCTTGTCAACTATAAGTCTGTTCTCTATGTCCATGATTTTATTTCTGTTCTGCAGATAGATTCATCTGTGCCATATTTTAGCTTCTTCATATAAGTGATATCCTAATGTATTTGTTTTTCTATTTCTGACTTATTTCACTTAGTATAAGAATCTCTAGTTTAATCTATGTTGCTGCAAATGGCATTATTTTGTTCTTTTTTATGTCTGAGTAGTATTCCACTGTGTATATATGTACCACATCTTAATCCATCCATCTGTTGATGGACATTTAGGTTGTTTCCATGTCTTGGTTCTTGTGAATAATGCTGCAGTGAACATATGGGTGCATGTATGTTTTTCAATGAAAGTTTTGTCCAGATATATGCCCAGATATGTGATTGCTGGATCATATGTTAGTTTTATATTTAGTCTTCTGAGGTACCTCCATACTGTTTTCCATAGTGGTTGTACAAATTTACATTCCCACCAACAGTGTAGGAGGGTTCCCTTTTCTTTACACTCGCTCCAGCATTTGTTATTTGAAGACTTATTATTAAGAG
Organism: Phacochoerus africanus; assembly: GCF_016906955.1. Classification (NCBI taxonomy): domain Eukaryota; kingdom Metazoa; phylum Chordata; class Mammalia; order Artiodactyla; family Suidae; genus Phacochoerus; species Phacochoerus africanus. The sequence goes on from NC_062545.1 coordinate 231,059,759, forward strand.
CCATTCTGACCAGTGTGATGTGGTACCTCATTGTAGTTTTAATTTTCATTTCTCTAATAGTTGGTGATGTTGAGCATTTTTTCATGTGCTTGTGGCCATCCATATGTCTTCATTGGATAAATGTCTATTTAGGTCTTCTCCCTGTTTTTCGGTTGGGTTATTTGGTTTTTTTGCTGTTGAGTTGTATTAGTTATTTGTACATTTTGGAGATTAAGCCCTTGTCAGTTGCATCATTTGAAACTATTTTCTCTCATTTCATAGGTTGTCTTCATTTTTTGTTTGTTTCTTTTCCTATTTGAAAGCTTTCAGTTTGATTAGGTCCCATATGTGTATTTTCGTTTTTAATTCTATTGCTTTGGGAAACTGACCTAAGAAAACACTTGTTTGGTTATTGTCAGAGAATGTTTTGCCCATGTACTTTTCAAGGGGTTTTATGGTGTCTTGTTTTACGTTTAAATCTTTAAGCCCTTTTGAGCTTGCATTTAAATCTTTGAGCCATTTATTTTTGTGCATGGTGTGAGGGTTTGTTCTATTTTCATTGATTTTCATGCAGCTGTCTCTTTTTCCCAGCACCACTTGCTAAGGAGACTGTCTTTTTCCCATTTATGATTCCTCAAGAATATAAAATGGAAAAAAAGATAAATGCTAACTTTTATTAATATCTTTAAATATTGTTCATGTTATTCCTGGTATTGTTCCTGAGGTCCAAAAAGAGGATAGACAATGTGTATTGATAAGAATAAAAACTGTCAAAGTTTAAGTTCATCTTTCGATATTAGGCTATCAAAGTGTCTGTCAATATCATCTTATGTATCTCTTTATTTGTCATTGTATTAGTTCATGCTGTTCTCACAGAATACTATAGCCTGGGTGGCTTACCACATTTATTTTTCATAGTTGTGGAGGCTGTGAAGTCCATTATCAAGGTACTGGCAGATTCGGTTTTGGCTTGGAGTTGGCTCCCTTGTACTTGGTGAAGAGAGAGAAGAGAATCGAGCTTGTGTCTCTCTTTATAAGGGCGCCTATCCCATCATGACAGCACCAGTCTGGTGACCTGTTATCTCCCCAAGGCTTTTTCTCCAAATATGGTCACATTGGGATTAGGGTTTCCATGTGTGAATGGGGGATGGGGTGCAGAGAAACATTCAATCCATAGCAATTATTTTGAATGAGTTTTCCCAAATTTCATTGTAGTATAATAAAAAATTTCATATTCATATAATAAAAAATTTCAGGGACTGTGTATAATTATAGTCAGATCAGAAGCTATTATTTTGTGTCAAAAAAACTAATCACCACAAAGTAGTGTGTGATTTTGTTTTCTTATTAAAATTGAATCCGAGTTCCCTTTGTGGCACAGTGGAAACGAATCTAACCAGTAACTATGAGGTTGTGGGTTTGATCCCTGGCCTTGCTCAGTGGGTTAAGGATCCTGCTTTGCAGTGAGCTGTGATATAGGTTGCAGATGTGGCTTTGATCCTATGTTGCTGTGGCTGTGGTGTAGGCCAGCAGCTGTAGCCCCAATTTGACCCCTAGCCTGGGAACCTCTGTATGCTGTGGATTCGGCCCTAAAGAAAGCAAAAAAAAAAGGAATTCCCTGGTGGCACAGTTGGTTAAGGATCTGACGTTGTCACTGCTGTGGCTTGGGTTCGATCCCTAGATCAGGAACTTCTGCATGATGCAGGTGTGGTAAAAAAAAAAAAAAGTACTGTTTTTTTCTCCTAATATGTATCTTAAGATTTTTGCTGAAGTCAGGGTTATAATACATTTTCACCTATTTTCCATTCTTCTCATGTTTTTGTTTTTAAGATTCCCAGCATTTCATCCTTACAGCTCAAGTTGAATAATTTATAATGGAGATTCTACAAAATATATTAAGAAGTATGTTGTCATTGGTTGTAATGAAGAAATAAAGTTGCCTCTACCTCATATGTATCAAGTAGCAGGCAAAGAAGTAATGACATTTTGGCCATGATTTAACGACAGGAATATGGGCCCCTGTGAGTCTCACTGGACGAGTAAAGAGTGATAAAGCCCCCAAAACCCAGGTCTAGTCTTTGTCCTGTCACAGTTTATACCTTTCAATCACTCTCTGACTAACTAAATTTTCTCATTTGTAGAATGAGAGATGTCATGTCTGTTTCGCTTACTTCATAGGGGGTTGAAGTGAGACTCAGGTGAGGTTAACATACTTTGAGAAGTGGAGGGTGTGATGTAAACATAAAGTGGTCACTTGATCAAGAACAAGCTGAGCAGTCAGAAACAGCAGTTCTTAGTGAAATATCAGAGAACGCCTCACACCGTCTCTATTTCTTGTTCTCCTCTCCCTTTCTAAGGGGACTCTTGGAGTAGACTCAAATGGAAGGTCTTCACTCAGATTTAAACAAAATCAAAACAAGCCAAGGAGAATGGGCATACCCCATGACAAAAGGGAATAGATACAGTCAGGTGAGGGCTGACAGAATCCAGGAACATCTGAAGATGTTTGTTCCAAGAAAGAGATGCAGTAGGAAATAGTTCTTTTCCAATTTACCATTGCTTGATTCCATACAAGTATAATTTTGACTTTCAAGCAATGTAGTAGTAGTTGTAATGGGAGACCTTTTGCATGTGTCCTAGCGTCTCTGGTTTGTTACTGAGCTTGTCTACATCTTGAGATCCATGGTCAACCTCAAATGAGGTAATATTTCCATCCCCATTGATTCATATGAACAAAAACACTATGCAATGAAGTGTAACTAGAGGGTTGGAAGAAAGCAAACAAAGGAGTAAAGGCAGTATTTTTCTACCTAGCAAGATGTAATGGCCTCCACCAATTTATATCCTAAACTCACTTCACCTAACTTGTGTGAGTTCACAGTATTATAGAAATGAGTTAACAGGCACTCTCTGATCTGATTTTCCATCTTTTCAATCAGATAGCAAAGGTAAAACTTCCTAAGACCTATAATTACAGTGCTTTATTGTTGGGAATAGGGATTTTAGCAAATGAGAAATCTTTTTCCCTTGAGTTGAAAAAAAAAAAAAAGAGCATTAGAACAAAGGCAGACTTGATTTTTAAATCAACACTCTCTTTAAGAGCCAAAATGATTAATTCACATAAAATTATATAATAAACATTTTACACTTACTCGAACCTTGGCAGCAATATCCCTAAGAGAGTCAGCAAAGTGATGCATCTTTAACTCGTAGTTTGTCTACATGTACTTTATTTTAGATGATGTCCAGTTTATTTTTAGCCATTGGTTTATCTACCCTTATAATTTCTGTCATTGAGTTATTTTCTAGACGTCTTAGAAAATGTGTGTCTTAATAATATTGCAAACATATGTAAGAAAGCTAAATAGGTGACTCATTTTCCAAGGGATATTACATGGGACTTGGCTAATAAAGATCTTATTTAGGTGAATGTGGGTTGGAGCGTTATCTAATGAGTGAGTTGTTTTCTGGACTAAAATTTACTAAAAGTTTCTTTCTATGCTGAAAACATTTTAAATGCTCATACTCTGTCATCTTTAAAGAAAAACAGATCTGAAAAACAGACTTTTGTCTGTTTTGTGACTTTAATATTTACTGACATTATAAATATATTTTTGCTGACCACCCTTTGTTCTTTGGGAGAGGGAAGAAATTGAAACATGTTCACTTGAATAGGTCATGATGATATCTATTGTTCTATGATCTATTTTAAATCCGTGTCAAAACAAAGTCCAAGTACGATATAAAAATAAAAAAGATGACTAGTACTTTACTTGGAATAATGATCATTGTCATCTGAAGAGTGGGCTGTTCAAATGTAGTTGAGTTAGCAATCTGAACCCTCAATTACAGTATGCTGCAATATATGATTTCACTGATATTTAAAATATATGTGTTAGCAGTAGAGTATGACTTCCCTGACTCCCCAAAATAGTCCACATATCACGATGTACAGCCCTGTACAGAAATCTTTACAGAAGTATTTTTATAAGGAAAATAGTCACTCTGTTCTTCACTTCAGATCTTTCACTGTACATTGTTGAAGCACATAATGTGTGCAGGGCTTTACTGCACTTTAGAGATACAGAACCAAATTATTTCTTCCATTTTTTTATGGTGAATAGATATTAGATTGAATCTCTCCTACTACAGTGTATCTAAAACTTGGGCATATTAAAGAACTTTTCAATGCATTATTAAGCTAATGGACACCAAGAGTATTTCTCTGAGAAAACTATAATCTATATGGGCAGTAGGTGGACTCTACGCATTTCCCAAGGTAAGCAACCAATACCAGCCAGCCAGAACCTAGATTTTAAAAAGTCCGCAGATAAAAGACAAAGCCTTTTCCAAAGGGGTGAGAGAAAGCTTTCTACATAAAAGAGGACTTATGAAGTACCATCCTCAGTACAATAACTATAGAAAAAGGAAATCTACGCAGAGAGACAGTGTATGTATTTAACTTTATCACCCTGGGTAATATATGGGAAAAGAGTATAAATAGGTGTTACCATTGTGGCTCAGGGGTAACCAGCTCAACTAGTATCCATGAGGATGCAGGTTCTATCTCTGGCCTCACTCAGTGTGTTAAGGATCTGGTGTTGCCATGACTTGCTGTGTACGTCACATCCATGGCTCATATCCCACATTGCTGTGGCTGTGGCTGGCAGCTGCAGCTGTAGCTCTGATTTGACCCCTTAGCCTGTGCATTTGGCCCTAAAAAGCAAAAAAGAAAAAAAAAAAGGATAAATCAACAGTAACCGTTAAGAAAAACTAACTACTCTTGAGGAATTTGCACCCATAATCATATTACTTGTATGCTTTTAAATTATGGTTGAACAGGTCCTATTTGGTGTAGCCCAAGATTACGTGGTAGAAGCAAATTTAAATTCTCTTTTAAAAGAATGTGTTCTTCATACTATTCGCAAAGAGTTAATAAAGACCTAAACAACCTAAACAACATGATATTCTAAGTGGGACAATTCACCAACCACATGGGGAAACAGCACCAGAAAACAAGGAAGTAGGAAAAACAAATAGCAGAATTAAATTCACCTATTTAGAATTATTAGCTATAATTCATATATATCAAGAAATAAATATTAAAAAGTATTTTTAAGGAAAATTGTCCAAATTAACCAAATGGATTTGAAAAAGGGCTTCAAAGAAATAAAATATATAACTGAATAGAGTAATGGAGTGAACGGATTAAATAGCAGAGTAGTCATGGTTAAAGATCGGATACATGAAACGTAGGACTGAGCAAGTTACATAGAACACAGCCAAGACAGTGAAGGATATGAGAAACCTGAAGGTGAAATTAAAGATAGTGTAAAAAAGTTTAATGTATGTTTAATTAGGTTTCTGATAGGAAGAACCGTAGAATGATGTAAAAGCAGTTTTTAAAGCTACCAGCTTTTAAAGTTTAAAATCTGTTAAGTCTTGATACTTCTAACAATTTGAACATTAAACTACAGGTTTGGGAATTCCAAGAAAGGTTTTTAATATATATAATATCTTAATGACCCTGCAGAATAGAAAAGACAAAGAAGACATGAAAAGCATCCACAGAGAAGTAGATTGCCAGATGGCTGATTCCTCACCAGAAACAATGGAAATTAAAAAACAATGGAATAGCTTCTTGGAAGTGCTGTTAGTCTAGAATTCTCTGTTCAGTGAAATTAGTTTTTAAGAACAAGAGTAAAATAAAGTTAAATAAAGTCATTTTCTGAGGCTACCAAAAGCCTCTCTGATGGGTACCATTATAGAATGTTCTTCAGAAAGAAATGATTGATCCTAAAAGGAAATAGAAGCAACAAAAATAAAGAAAGACTTTGTAAATCTAAACAAACATTGATTATTTGAAGTAGTAACAACAATGGGAGATTTCTAGAGTTAGAAACTCCAAAGTATAACTATGATTATGGGGAAGTCATGTCGAAAGGTGGGTACTTAAGGTTAAAACAGTCTAAAGTCTATATGTTGTTTTGGAAAAAAGTTAATAAGTTTAGGCTTTATGATCCTAGCTATCTATGATCAAATATCTAGAATAATCACTGAATAATAGAATACATAATATCAAAACCAGTATAAGAAATGAACATGAATCCATGAATAGATGCAGCCACTGTAAATGGACTAACTCTTGAGTTAAAGACAAAGATACCCTAGCTTCAAAAAATAACTGCATTCTATTTATGAGACATAATAAATACAAACAGAATATTTCAATGTAAAAGGATCACATGGTATTATAATTTAAATATTAAGCAGATACCTTTAATTTTTATTGCAAGAAAGTGTTAATATAGAAACTGTTTTACTAGAAAAATCTGATAATTCTATCCTAAATAAAATAAAAATCAATGGAACTGCAAAGAACATTAACAAACCCACAACATAAGCTTGAGATAATGGATATTTGGAGTATATGCATATAAAGTTGATCACATTCTCGGCTATTTTGTGAGTCACAAAATGCAAATAATTGCTGCATAAAATTATATTTTATCATAAGGTAATGAAGTTATTGATTGATGTAAAAACATAATTCCTGCTTATATTTGAAAATTTTAAATCATACTTCTTAATAAACCATGGCCAAAGAATAAACTAGAACTGAATTAAAAACCCATGTCCTTATGATCCAGTGGATCTTCCATTAATAATACTGAAGTATAAGAACATTAATGGAACTTGACATTTGACTTATAAAGGGAATTTGGCATTTGAATAAAATAACCTGCACCGTGAAATAATATGGAATAAGACACTAATGAGGAATCATAGTAAATAATTGCTATGTTCAGGGGAAAATTAGTAGTTTAGCTTGGGGTTTACGAAAGAAATGGTTTTTCTTTCAAAAAGAGATCATTTTGTTTATGATTAAAGTGGTATAACCAAATATCAGAAGGGCAAGATAATTATAAGTACAAAATTAAATACTGTGTATGACAGCCATAAATAAGATTGTTATGTTACAAATAAAACATCTGGAAACATACTTGCATCAGATATGACGGAAAGGCAATAAGAAGTTTGGGCAAAGGTCATGAAAATGTTATCCACAAAGCGAAAACTAGAAATAGCTAATAAATACTTGAAAAGATGTACAACATCAAGTGTAATCAAAAGAGATAAAGAGGGAAACAACAATGAGATAATATTTTTCATGTCAGCTTTGCAATAATGAAAAAGATTGAAAAATTTTTACATAGGGGTTTATGTACACAGGGTTTTTATCCAGATATTTACTCCATTCTTCATATTATCATTCAGCTCGGCTTACGGCCTTTCTTTTTCTGGTGTTTTGTAATAATATTTATCATTCTTTTACTGTCTTTGAGGTTCTTATACTACTTTCATCCTAGTTGATAATTTGACAATATATTCTATACATTTTGATCTCGAATTCCACTTCTAGAAATTTGTCCCAGCCCGTATAAAACTATATACATACAAAACTATTCTTTGTAGTTTCATTAATACTAGTGAAGAAGTGGGTAAAACTTCCAGATATAGGAGTTTCCATTGTGGCACAGCGGTAATGATTCTGACTAGTATCCCTGAGGATGCGGGTTAGATCCCTGGCCTCGATTAGTGGGTTGGGGATCCAGTGTTTCTGTGAGCTGTGGTGTGGGTAACAGACGTGGCATGTATCCCAAGTTGCTGTGGCTGTGGTGTAGGCTGGCAGCTGTAGCTCCAATTTGACCCCTAGCCTGGGACTATCCATATGCCATGGGTGGGGCCCTAAAAAGCAAAAAAAAAAAAAAAATTCCAGGAATAAAAGGATTGTGGTTCATGTGTGTATACTCACACCTGTATATGGGCATATGTGTATATGTCTGTGCCATTTGTATATGTATAAATACATACTTACACCATTTAAAAGATTATATAAAATAATAGTAACCATGTAAATGGTATTAATAAAGATATAATTAAGTGTTTATATAATTATAATTATAAAAATATTAATATAGATTCAGTATATTTACATAGAAAGATATGCATGACATTACTAAGTGGAAAAAGCAAGGTATAACTCTTTTGTGTAAACTGGTGTGTACCCCTCAGTTGTGAGCAGCAACTTGTTTATAGTTGCACTGATGGTATTTATATCCCTTGATGAGTGTGTCAAATGTGCTGTAAAATAAAAAGTACTAACAAAGATCTTGGGGGGCCAGAGTTTTAATCACTGTTTTGGTTGTTGTAACAGCTCTTTTTACATCTCAGAGCTTTCTAAGTACCTTCATCTCATAGAGAAAGGAGGTGGACTTTGGACTTCATTAGCAAAAAGAAATAGAAGGCAATTGTTGGCCTGTCCCCATCCTGTATCTAGGGCAGGCTGTTAGTCATTTTTGTCCTGGCTCAGCTCTACCTTAGAATTCTTAACAGCTCTCTTTGTGTTAGGCTATTGTTTCTAAAGAAATCATCCATTGCACTTGACACGTCTTTGCCCACCTTTTATAAGAAGATCTTAGAAGTCCTTTCAGCAAAAAGATTTTTCTGATCAAAGAACATTATGGTGGTGAGAAATAATGGGGACTGTCTTTCAAAGAAATTGTGTACTTTTCTGGCAACCACTGCTTAAAAGAAGCAGTAAAAATGTGAAAACAAACAAATGAAATATTTTGACATATAATTGATATATAAAACAATTAGTAATGTGCTATTTCATGTCCTTTGAAAGAATATATGTTCTTTTTAAAGATCTTTGCAATCCAGTGTGTATTTCTAGCAATCCTATTTGAGATGATAAATTTTCATTGGAGATCCTAGATTTATATTCTCATACCTACATTTCTTAAATTCTCTAATAATTGAATATTTTAAAATTTAATTAAAATTAAATAAAAATTACAAAATTAAGGTATGGCCACTCTAGCCACATTTCCAGTGCCCATTATCCATACTTGGCTGGTGGTTAAACACGCTGGATTGTGAAAGTTCAGGAATACAAATAAACATACAATTTGTTTTTAGGCTTTAAGGAGATTTCCCAGTTGGGAAAGCAAGTTATCAATAATAGACATATAAGAATGTCCCTGCTGTGACTTAGGTCCCTACTGTGTTACAGGTTTGATCCCTGGCCCTGGAACTTCTTTCTTCATGCCCTGTCATGGCCAACTACCTCCAAAACAAAAACAAGAAAAAATTCTTTGAATTACAACTTATTCAGGATTTAATTCTAAACTGTAACTCTAAAATTGGCAAACTTTGAATACGATACGATTTTTGCAGTACATTTAATTTTCACCACTATTGGTGTAAATTTGCAACTACCTCAAATTAATTTTGGATTTAAATATAAAAAGTAAAATTGATTAATTTCAAAATGTCAGAACATATAAACTTATAAGAACATAATCCAAAACAGAATACAATTAACTGCTAACAGTTTGCCATGGATAGACTAAGTGCCACTTGGATCGGAAGTTCCAGAAACACCCACAGTGTGCTACATTCTTTGCCACTTTGAAGCCTGAGCAGTGGCAAGGACATGCTGAGTTGGGAAGAATGAGGTGTCTTCCTTTAGAAAGTGTGTGTGTTCTCCTTGCAGGCATGGGACCCGCTGTGCTGGAGAAGTGGCTGCCGCAGCAAACAACTCTCATTGCACAGTTGGCATTGCTTTCAACGCCAGGATTGGAGGTATGGGAAACAAACTTGTGTGGAGCCAAGAGCTCTCATGCTAACCAGTTTTCAGAACCCTTTGCACTAAAGACAGGAATATGTTTGCATAAGAGTGTTTAACTACTGCTGAGAGCAAATGACCATGTTTACCTGTGTTGTTAACATAGTCAAAAACTTTTGAACCAACCCCCTCAAAGTGTTTCAAACACAGACATTTCTTTTTTTAAACAGGAGTGAAGGGGGAGCTTTTGCCAATAGTGAAGATGGCATCATTAGCGTCTCTGCTGAACTATACGATTGGAACCTGGGTCAGAAAGAATTAATCATATAAACACAAGGCCATAATATCTCTATGAAAAGAAGCATTTTGTAATTCTGTCAAAGCAGAAAAAAAGTTTTTCTTTTCCTTAGGCTCTACAGAAAAGTCCCCTTTAATTGCAATTTAAAATATAAATAGTAAAATCTCCCTTTGTAATCAGAGTAGAGTAATATTGCACCATTAATAATTCCAAGATACAGATATCCATCACATGCATGCACAAACTCAAATATACTTACTACAGTGACCCATCCAAAGCAGTCTAAATTCAGATATCAATAGGAGCAAACTCTTAACTTTGCCATTTATAGTCATCTTTGTTAGTATAGACTGGTCCCACAGCCACACACAAATGGAAAGGAAACATTGTAAGAGAAGATGTACATCCTATTGGCTTTGAAGATGTTCCCCTTGGCATCTGCTAAAGGGTATTCTAAAGTGAAGTTCCTGGAAACAGGCTGACATCCTTGTTTCCAGTATACTATTTATAGCCAAATGGTAAACAGAGTTGGATCTGAAAAATGGAAATGATAGCCCTGTCTAGGGTAAATGTAGATGTAACATGAAATAATTTGGGTGTATAATAGGGTGCTAAGAAAAGGTTTTCTGAGGTTCTATTGTGGATCAGTTGTCAGTGAACTTGACCTCTTTTTTTCCTTTATTTCATCTGGGATTCTTAGAGTATAGCAGCTTGTTAATCAGTAACTAGCTGTATGCTGAGAGCATCTGCTTGTGTCAAGGGGAAGGTTCATAGAGGACTTCTGGAATGGAAGCAGACCTCCTTCTAAGAATCTTGAGGGTGCAGAGGCCCCTGGTGTTCTCAAGATGATCAGATGACAACCCTGGCTGCCCATTGAACCCTCCTTGCTGTGCAGCTCACCTACACAGACACACATTTGGGTTTCCATGTTCCTCTTCCATACTAACCCAAAACTTGTGACCTTGGGAGAATGAAGAGATGAATTTGTGAACATCACAGTTAAACTGCTAACCAAGCTGAATAAAACCTCTAAAAACAGTGAAGACTGAACATTGACTGAAAAATGTTATATCATCCTAAAACAAGAATATTTTCAATTATAAAATCAACCCCTCAGACCAAGGCATGAAGGCTTGCAGTTAGATCAAAAAAGTAATTTTTTTTTTTCATTTAACTTTCTACTTGAGAGAACAGAATTTTTTTTTTTTTGTCTTTTTTAGGGCTACACCCACAGCATACAGAGGTTCCTAGGCTAGGGGTCGAATTGGAGCTGCAGCAATGCCGGATCCGAGCCACATCTGCGTGCAACCTAAACTACAGCTCATGGCAGCGCTGGATCTTTAACCCACTGAGCAAGGCCAGGAATCAAACCTGCTTCTCATGGATACCAGGCAGATTCATTTCCGCTGAGTCAGGATGGGAACTCCCAAAATGCTTTTTCATCAATTTTTGGTCAGAAAATTAACATTCCCCTCTAAATGTGATATTATCAAGCATTTTTGTTCATGGACTTCACATATATTTCATTATGGAATACATGAATTCAGGTGTTATGTAGACACGCCTGTGTTTAGACATACTACTTAGATTATTTTGTGCAATCATATAGTCTATTGTTTATTTCAGACCTCCCTGTAGTGGTAAAATAGTTCTCTTTTACACTCTTGAATACAGAATAAGAATATGAAGTAGTTAATCTTCATTTAGCATAAAAACCATACATATGAGTTTTGAATATTCATGTCAAATCAAAGCAAACCAGTAGTTGCTGAATGATCTGCTGGGTATTTTCATTCCATAAAATAAGCTGCTGACAAGGCTTCCAAGTTATGGTTTCCATTCTGAAATTTTTACAGGGACTTGTTCAAAACAAGTTCTCCATATCACCTGTTTATATACATCTTCTTTAAAAATATACACATCTAGAAGAAAAGACATTCAAGTATATAGCAAGGATTCTTTATTTTTTAGGGATCCTCTGGGGAAATTTAATGTTGACTGGGTGTATATTTACATTATTTTGGGGAAAAAATAACAAAGGATAGAATGTCATATCTGTCATGTAATTTTAAATGGTTTAGCCTAATTATATTTTAGATGAAAATATGGCAAAATGTTAACAGTTATTGAGTATTGGCTATAAGTATTTATTGCTATTCTTTGTTTTTCTGTTTGTAGGTTTTATAGTTAAAAGATAAGCATTTTTTAAAGCACAAAGAGGATATAATTCCTTTAAGAACATTTTCATATTCTGCCAGAATTCCTACTTCAAATCTCATAGAATCTAAAACTGCCTGTTGTAGGATTTCTGTTATTTAATCCTTATTTATTGGTAACCAATAAAGACTTGAAGACCTGTTAGATAACAAGGTTTCCCTAAGGAGTAAACTTGGGCTGTAAAGATATAATTTTAAAATAATGCAATGTTTTTCAGTGACAGTACTTAGCTTCAGCTGAAGGAACAAAATGTTTACTTAACAATTAGATATTTTGTTGTTATTGTGAGTCTCCAAAATTATGTTTGACATATAATTTATTTTTTAGTATCTTAGTGTCTGTTTTTGCAAATTAAGGTTAATAATAAATTGCTATCTGTCTGATGGGAATACTTACATGAAGATTAATGACTAAGCATTTTCAAAACCCTTTGAGAATTATTCAGTGTGTTACATGCACAGGGGGGCACTCTCATTTATTATTTGGCATATGAATAACTTGGCAAAGAAGTACTATATTAATTTCACATCAGTCTTACAGATTAGGAGATAATATTAAATATGGAGGAAATTGGACCACTCTCACTTGGCAGCTTTTCAAATTGTGTAAGACTGCTGAGGTTGGAGTGTTTTATACAAATTATGAGCACACGTTATCAATTGAAGAGGAATTTAGGGAAGATAGATTGCTTGATGCTTTCTTAGTCGAGTACTCTCCTAAGACAGGGATAAAGAGAAGGGAGAGAATGTGGAAACTTAGGAAAAGAGAACAATGGATTGAAAAAATTTTAAAGAAGTTTTGTTCTTTTACATGCAATGAGACTTCTTTACCCCCACGAAAGCTTCAGAAAAGTCTTGCGCTGTCGTTTTCTGAGGAAAAGAAATGCTCACTTAAGTGTTGACTTACAGGTTATTCTTTCCTTTAAAAAATGCTATAATTGAAATACGTCTGTTTGGATGTGGTATAATGAAGCTTCTAATTGAGTTACGTCCCCTTTCTATCTTGAAGGGGTTCGGATGCTGGATGGAGATGTCACGGACATGGTTGAAGCAAAGTCGGTTAGCTTCAATCCCCAGCACGTGCACATTTACAGCGCGAGCTGGGGCCCAGATGATGATGGCAAGACTGTGGACGGGCCAGCTCCCCTCACCCGGCAAGCCTTCGAAAATGGCGTTAGAATGGTAGGTTTTTAAAGTACTTTAGCACCAACTGTGTCAATTGGTGATGATTCTCATATGAAGCCATCTCTGGGTAGGTTTCCAGTTCCCCAGGCTAGAGAGATGAATGGAGCTCTAGACAGGTTAACAGAAAGGAGACTGTGTGGATTGTGTGTTGTATCTGTTCTATGATTAAGGGCTCTGACGAGAACAGAAGTATATTTGGATGCTAGATTTGTTCAATGGAAATTCATTAATATGAATGTTAACATTATTAATATTCATCAGTATGCTAATCTTCAGTTTGAAGGAATAAATTCTCAAAACTCTTCAGAGTTTCTGAAACCCCATAGTTGGTGTTGCTAGATCATCCAACATCGTTCTTCTGGGCATCTCTCTAGAGTAGTCCCTTCCCTAGCTTCACCTCTGTCCCAAGACAATTTTTTTTTTTTTAGGGCCGCACCCATGGCATACAGAAGTTCCCAGGCTGGGGGGCCAATCAGAGCTACACTGCTGGCCTATGCCACAGCCATAGCAACACGGGATCCAAACTGCATCTGCAACCTACATCATAGCTCACAGCAACACTGAATCCCCTACCCACTGAGCGAGGCCAGGGATCGAACCCACATCTTCATGGATTCCAGTCAGATTCATTTCTACTGCACCACAACAGGAACTACCCAGGACAATATTATTTTTATGCTCTTCCCCCATTCCTTAACCAGGCAGCTTAACTTATCATTTTTCATGATTTCACTAAAAAATTCTCTGACCACTCCTCCCCTCGAAACTGACTATATAATCTGATGTAAGAAAATACCTGTTTCAAATTACAGATCTTAAGAAACCCTATCTTATTTAAAAGTTCCCGTTGTGGCTCAGCGAGTTAAGAACCAGACATACTACCCATGAGGATTCGGGTTTGTTCCCTGGCCTTGATCAGTGGGTTAAGGACCCCCGCACTGCCTCAGGCCGTGGCATAGGTTGCATATACGGCTCAAAAGTGGCATTGCTGTGGCTGTGGTGCAGGCTTGCAGCTGCAGTTGCAGTTGCAGCTCCCATTCAATCCCTAGCCCAGGGATTTCTATATGTGGCAAGCACAGCCCTAGAAAGGAAAAAAAAAAAAAATTGTGTCTTATTTAAAGTAAATAAAAAAATAAAGGCTACATACTTTCTCAGCAGTATGTGGTCCTGTCACTCTCCCATGACCTACAACTCTACAGACAAATCGTATTTGACCATCAGACCTCAGCTAAACTGTTCTCTCTTCCCAAAAACCTTCTCACTGCCCAAACTGGAATTAAGTGTATGTAATTCCCACCCTGTTTTCCCTATAGTTTGTATTCTTAGTGGTGGTCTGTGTAGTCTTTAGTACTTTGTGCTCTATATTAGAATTAATTTTGCATATATCTTCCTTAGTAAATATAAGTTTCTGGAGAGCAGAAGTTGTACTGTACACACCTTTTTGGGCTTTGTAAAACCCATAAAGTGTGTTGAATTCTAGCAAGTGCCTGGTACATATTTGTTGAATTTAATTTCATTTACTGCAAGTTATGCTAACCATAGGGTCGTTATAAATTCAGCCAAGATTTGAAGCAGTGGAATGTGTGTAGTTGATTAATGTAATGTTGCATCTGGAGTAAAAATAATTATGATTCTCCTATCTTTGTGGGAGTGGTGCTAGGGTTTTAATCAGAAGACTAAGCTAAGCTATCTCCTAGTTATTCTGAAAGAGACTGCTGGGAACACTGCTCTGCTTGTTCTTTATGCATTTTGTAAATAAAAGATAGTTTAGTTTTGGTTCAGATGTATTTTTCTAACTCTGTCAATTTTCAGCTACATTAGAGCCCTTGGAAACTATAGGATAATGTTCTAAGTTGTTGCCTAGAATTTTCCTTTTAAGGTGCATGGAAATCAAAAGAATGTAATCTGGTGATTTCATTACCAAAGCCTTGGATTGCAAATTACTATTCACTTTCTCTGTGCCATCAATACAGTGGTTGTTCAAGCTAAATAAGTCATGCCTAGTTCATATTTAATTTTCAAATTGTGTGTGTATGGCTCTAAACATAATAAAGAGCAATCTGGAATTTCTTATTAAAATGAATATACTTATGTTAGTAACGCACATAGCCTCATGAGTATACAAATATAGAGAGAATGTTCTATATTCAATAGCTGTCATTGAATCAAGATGATATGGTCCAATGATTTTCAAATTTATTTTTGCTAGGGAATCTTAACTGGAAGTCTAATATATAAAAATTAATAATTGTGGTGCATTGGTTGTAGGAAAGAAGAGTTGAGATTAGAAACAAGGTTATCTGAGAAAGCTATTAACACGTATAGGAAGATTATATGCAGAAATAATCTTCATCATTAACTATAAAACTTAACTCATGCCTGTTAAAACAGATTATTACTATAATGATGAAATTAAAAATAGATTTTTTTATCCGAGATAACCATTGCCAAAAGTATGGACTACATCTTTCCATCTCCTGTGTATATTCATATGCCACATGGGGATCATATGTCCTCTCATGTTGCTGTTTTCTCCTTAAAGTCTATCATGGGTACCTTCCAGGACAATGCATAGGATAGGTGTCATTTATTTTAATGTTTCAAAAATTTTGGAGTATGGAGATCCCATATTTTATTCAGCATTCCCTTGAGTATCTTTCAAGGTTTTAATCTGGGAAAAGGAGTTTAGTTTTAAAAGAAACCATTTACTTTTAGAACCATGGTATAGCAAAGTAAATAACTCTTAAAAAGAGCAAATTATTCTGACTCCTAGCATTGTACATTTAATTATGGAAAAGCAGTGGTGACTTCTTTAAATGATAGTGATATGATTTGCATGAAAGAGTTTTTATGTGTTTAATATATATGGACTTTGGACTTAAGGCTAGAGTTGAGTAGAGGATTTGTCGCTTACAGCTCTGACCTGACTGATATCAAATTACCTCTCTGCTTCCATTTTCTCATCTACAGTAAGGCAGTATTTACTTACAAAGATTGTATGAGTATGAAGTGAGATGATAAAGCATATGAAGCAATTAACATAATACCTGAAAAGTAATAGGTGCTCAACAAATGTCATATGGATGCTTTTTTCAGAGAAGAGATCATGTCCTTCCAAAAAACTTTGTCCTCAAGCCCCCATTTGTCTCTCCTATACCATTTCCACACTATGGAGTTCTAAATGATTCCATTTAGTTCCTTGCAGTGGTAGATTGAAAATAATATGGTAAAAGCCAGCATAGACTTCCTGAGCCCTGTAATGTCATTTATTTTGTTTTTCATATGTCTATACTCACCTTCAATTTTACTTGCCTGATAAAAACTCATCTTTAGTTTCATCAAGATAACCTTTTGGTATATAGATTCATTTCATTTATCCATTTTTGTGGCTTGAGGTAGTTCCCAAGAACTCTTTCTCTAAATATCTAAAAATATATAATTTTTTATTTTTAAAGCAGTATATTAGTCTTTTCCAGGAAAAATAAATCTTTCATTCTTCCATTATGAGGCATCAGATGAGAGAATAAATTGATATTCTTTGAGATTATTTTAATCTTTCTTCATTAATATATATTATCATATATATAGAAAATAATTGGATATATTATGTGAAGTTAGATTATGGAGCACAGTAATGAAATAAATAAGTGATTTATTATCTCAGTGATTTGAGGAATGTGAAAATAATCGGCTAATAAAATAATTCTTTCAAGGAACTAGCTGAAAACATTGGTGGCAATCTAGTGACTGTGACCTATTGCAGTTTTAACTATATCATCTACCACCTACAGGAACTGGAATCATTTTTTCTATTAAGTTTAGTGAGCTTGGAGTTCCCATGGTGGCGCAGCATAAACAAATCTGACTAGGAACCATGAGATTGCGGGTTCAATCCCCGGCCTCGCTCATTGGATTAAGGATCCAGCATTGCTGTGAGCTGTGGTGTAGGTTGCAGATGTGGCTGAGATCTGGCGTTGCTGTGGCTGTGGCATAGACCAGCAGCAACAGCTCTGACTCGACCACTAGCCTGGGAACCTCCATATGCCGTGGGTGCAGCCCTAAAAAGGACAAAAAGACAAAAAAAAAAGTTGAGTGAGCTCCCACACTGCAGATAAAAGATGGAAAACGGGATCTGAGTTTTATATGTTAATACATAAAATTTCTACATTTCTAGCAATAAGAGAAAACAAACATAGAAACAATCAAGACTCTTGTTATGAATGAAATTAATTTTTTATGTCATGAATGAATTATGTTATGAATGAAGTTAAACTAAGGATGGAGGAATGTGGAATGGATGTGTTTTAAGGAGGACGGGGAGTCTTCTTTGAGAAACTTATGTGAATGGAGCCATAAATGATAGGAAGGTAGTCAGGTAAAGAAATGTGTAAGGAATGCAGAATGAACAGCAAAAGAAAAGCACCCTGAGTGGAGAATGATTAGAACATATGAAAGCTTCTTTGGGTGTTGGGAGCAACAGGAACAGAAAGCTGGTATTAGGAGATGGCCACAGTGGTAGGCAGTGGCTAGCTCTGCAGGGCTTCCTAAAGCATGGAGGGTGTTTGCCTTTTAATCTGTTAAAAGGAAGTTTTTAGCAGAGTAGTGGCCTGATGGAATACATCTTTTTTTTTTTTTTTCTTTTTGCCACACCCATACCATGCAGAAATTTCTGGGCCAGGGATTGAACCCATGCCACAGCATTGACCTGCCACAGCAGTGACAACACTGGATCCTTTAACAGGCCACCAGGAAACTCCAGAATACACAAGTTAAAAGATCATTTCTGTGTAGAGAATAAATTGTGTGTGTGAGGTAAGGGCTGGGAAGCCAAGAGTGGAAGATTGAAATAGTCCAGGAAAGAGATAATGAGTTGGACGAGAGTGACAGCAATGCCAAGACATCTGGAGAAATCTGTGGCAAGAGAGAAACCTAAGGATCAAGAAAGATTTTCACAAAGGAAATAAATAAGTAAATTTTGCTCAGGGGAGTCCAAGTATTGATTGCATCCATTCCTTCTGCTTGCTAATAAAAAAAACACAGCAAATATTAAACTGCAAAATGATCCCTATTTGTTTACTCCAAGATAAGCATTTGGCCTAGTAAAATGGAACGCTGTTTTCAAAGACTACGAAAATCAGAGTTGATTCAATTTATAGCCCCTTTAGAATTAATGTACCAAAATTGCATTAGAGAAACTATGTTAAAGCATGTCACAATTGACAGTTTGCTCTTTCTCCCAAAGATAGCACTTTATTAGATGCTAAGGTTCTGTAAACTATCTTTTCTTTTTTAAAAAGTGTAGAGTTCTCTATGCTATATAGCAGGTCCCTGTTGGCCAGCCATTCCATATACCACAGTGTGCATGTGCCAGTCCCAAACCTCAGTCAAGTCCATCCCACCTCCCTACCCGTCCCCTTGGGTAAGTTTGTTTTCAAGGTCTGTGAGCCTGTTTTTCTTCTGTAATAAAGTCTATTTTGTATCCATTTTTAAGATTCCACATATAAGTGATGTCATATTATGTTTGTCTTTTTCAAGACAGCCCTGCCTTTTATCCGTCTGGAATTAGCTTGACTAAAAATTAGTCACATGGGCCTTACCTACCTTAGAAAGTGGAGAAATTTAGTTTATTAGGGTTCCCAGAAAGAAGAGGAACGAGACACTGGTGAGCTCTTCAAAGTTTCTTCCACGGTTTCCCATTCTGGTCCTAAAAATCTGTTCTTCCTTATGTCTCCTAAACAGCACAATAAGGATCTGTGAAATCAAATGCATTAATTTGGGCTATATGGAAGAAAAATAATAATGCATTTAATCCTTGCCAATGTACTATGCTATAGTTACTCACCCGAGATCTCAATTAACTTTCAATCTTCACAGTAATCTCATATGATATATACTCTTCTCAGTTTTATGGAAGGTAGATATTTAGCATGATAAAGAAGTCAGAACAAAATCTAATAAATGTTTTTACATGTCATCACTTCTATTCTTCTTGCCACATCTAACCTCCTTCTTTCATCTATGACTGCATCTTCTAGTTTTTCTCCTGTTACCATGGTGAATTAATTTTAATTTCTCTTCTACCCAAGGATACCACTTCCATTTCTTCACTGGCCCCTATTCCTTCTCACTTCATCAGTGACGCAACTTAATCCATTAGCTTTTCTTTCATCTTCCAAATTTCCCTTTCAGCTGTATTACTGCCACCCACATTGAACCCATGCCTTTGCAGTGTGACCTGAGCCACTGCATTTAGAGTCCTTTTTTTTTTTTTTTTTGGTCTTTTTGTGTTTTAGGGCTGCATCAGCAGCATATGGAGGTTCCCAGGCTAGGGGTCCACTTGGAGCTACAGCTGCTGGCCTGTGCCAGAGCCCAGCAACTCAGGATCCGAGCCTCTTCTGTGACCCACACCATAGCTCACAACAACACCAGATCCTTAACCCACTGAGTGAGGCCAGGGATCGAACCTGCATCCTCATGGATGCTAGTCAGGTTCGCTAACTGCTAATCCATTACAGGAAATCCTGCATTTGGATTCTTAATCCACTGTGCCACAGCAGGAACTCCTGCTTCTTGGCAATTTTTATCCCTCCTTCTGTGTATTATATTTACTTATCTTGTAAATTGATTGTCTCCTTCCTCAAGGCCCAGAGTTTGACTGTTTTATTTTCTAGTATATCTCAAGTACCCAAAAAAGTGTCTTATACTCGACAGGAGTTTAGGGAATATGCGAAGGAATATATGCATGAATGAATGAATAAATGACTTCTATGCCAATTTGCTGCATAGACTGAGTTAATTTGTTTACGGATCACATGTGCATTGTTTTTGGTTAATATTGTGGAAATGAATTATTAACCTCCACGGTATAGTCTGGTCATTAGTGTACCTAGGCTCCAGATTCAGACTCTCTGGTGGGTTCTAATACCTTACCTTGTTCAAGTTAATGAGCCTA
This sequence comes from Phacochoerus africanus, assembly GCF_016906955.1. Lineage (NCBI taxonomy): Eukaryota > Metazoa > Chordata > Mammalia > Artiodactyla > Suidae > Phacochoerus > Phacochoerus africanus. The sequence continues at coordinate 231,080,023 of NC_062545.1, forward strand.
AGAATCAGTTTGTTTCCTCTGTACAGTGGAGTTAAATGCTAGTAATTACTGTAAAAGGGCTATTATAAGGATTATATGATTAATGCCTGTAAAATTTTCAGTGGCATTCCCAGAACATATAAAGTCTGTAATTATGTTATGAATCTTAATCATTATCACCACTAAAAAAGCAAGAGTAATAAAAATGAAATACTAATTAATCATATAAAATATAAAAAGTTTTGATTGTTTCAAATCTTTGGGTTTAGTCAATTTCACATGGCTGAATGATCTTTAGAGAAGGTAAGTATATAATCTTGAGATTATTATTAAGGAATGACCAACATAGATGGAAAAAAATACTCGAGGGTATTTTCTAATGCTTTTCCATAAAACGCTAGTTAATAAAATGCTAAAAATGGGATGAGGAGGGGGAATACAGGGATTTCGCTGTCAATATGCTTGAGAAACACCACTTATTATATGCTTCCTCTACAGATTTATCATATTAGAAGTTCCCATTATGGGTCAGTGGTAGTGAACCTACTAGTATCCATGAGGACACAGGTTTGATCCCTGGCCCTAAAAAGACCAAAAAAAAAAAAAAGATGTTAAAGGCTTCATATCCTGCAATAAAGAGATGCGTTTAAGTTTAATCAATGTTCTAAAGTTTAACCACATGGAAGTTTATATTTTGGACATTGAGGTCATTTTCATATCTTGACTATTGTGAACAGTACTGCTATGAACATGGGGTGCATGTATCTTTTCAAATCATAGTTTTGTCTGGATTATTCCCATGAGTGGGATTGCTGGTTCCTATGGTGATTCTATTTTAGTTTTCTGAGGAACCTCCATACTGCTTTTTCCATAGTGGTTGCACCAGTTTACATTCCCACCAGCGGTGGAGAAGGATTCCCTTTTCTCCACACCCTCTCCAACATTTGTTGTTTTTAGCCATCCTGACCGGTGTTAAGTGGTACTTCATCACAGTTTTGATTTGCATTTCTTTAGTAATTAGCAGTGGGGTTGAGCATCTTTTCATGTGTCTATTGGCCATCCATCCATATATCTTCTTTTGAGAAATGTCTATTTAGGTCTTCTGCCCATTTTTCCATTGGGTTATTTGTTTTATTGCTGTTGTGTTATATGAGTTGTTAGCATATTTTGGGGATTAGCCATTTTCGGTTGCATTATTTGCAGTTATTTTCTCCTATTCCATCGGTTGTCTTTTCTTTTTAATAGTTTCCTTTGCTGTGTAAAAGCCAGCAGGTTTGATTAGGTCCAATTCGTTTGTTTTTGTTTTTATTTCTATTGTCTTGGAATAGAAATTTGTAAGAGTGATGTCAGAAAAGGTTTTGCCTATTTTCTTTTCTAGGAGTTTTAAGTCTTTAAGCCATTTTGAATTTATTTTTCTGCATGGTGTGAAGGTGTGTTCTGGTTTCATTGATTTACTTTCAACTGTTCAGTTTTCCGAGCACCACTTGCTGAAGAGACTTTTTTCCATTTTAAATTCTTGCCTCCTTTGTCCAAGATTAATTGACTGTAGGTATCTATGTGTATTTCTGGGCTCTCTATTCTATTCCATTGATCCGTAGGTCTGCTTTGTACCAGTAGCACACAGTCTTGATTATTGTAGCTTTGTAGTACTGTCTGACGTCTAGGAGAGACATGCCTGCTGCTTGTATTTTGCATTTAGGATTGCTTTGGCAATTCTGGGTCTGTTTATGGTTTTGTGTAAATTTGGGGGTATTTGTTCTAGTTCTGTGAAAAATGTTATGGGCAATTTGATAGGGATTGCATTGAATCTGTTGATTGTTTTGGGTAGTATGACCATTTTAACGATATTAATTCTTGTAGTCTAAGAACACGGGCTATCTTTCCATTCCTTTGAATCCTCTTATTTCCCTTATTAGTGTTATACTTTTCAGTGTCTTTTACGTGCTTGGTCAGGTTTATTCCTAAGTATTTTATTTTTTGGTGCAATTTTTAAAGGTAATGTTTTTTACATCCTTTTTGTGATAATTCATTGTTAGTATACAAAAAAACCAATTTCTGAATATTAATCTCATATCTTGCTTTACTCTACTGAAGTTGTTTATCAGATCGAGTAGTTTTTGTGTGGAGTTCCTATCCTTTTCTATGTATAGTATCATGTTATCTGCATAGAGTGAAAATTTTACCTCTTCCCTTCTAATTTGGATACCTTTTATTTCTTACTCTTGCCTGATTGCTGTGGCCAGGACTTGCAATACTGCATTGAATAAAAGTGGTGAAAGTGGGCATCCTTGTTGTGTTCCAGGTTTGTTTCTTTGTTTGTTTTTTTGTTTGTTTGTATCCACACTTGTGGTATATGGAGGTTCTTGGTTGAATCCTCATGAAGGATTCTATCAGGTTCTTAATCCACTTAGCCACCATGGGAACTTCTTTTCCAGATTTTCCTGGGAAGGCTTTCAGCTGTTCTCCATTTTATCCTGGCTGTAGGTTTGTCATAAATAGCTTTTATCATATTTGTTCTCTCTCTACCTACTTTGGTAAGAATTTTTATCATGAGTATAGATGTTGAATTTTGTCACATGCCTTTTCCAAATCTATTGAGATGATCCTGAGGTATTTGAGTTTTCTTTTGTCACTGCCATTTCGAAAATCTCCCTTCCTAAAACGTGTCATTGTTTACTTTCTTCATCCTAGTCATCTAATAAGTCTTTCTTTCCTCTACTCATCTGAAAAGCCTATGGAATCTGCCCTTTTGTCCTCACAATTAGAACCAATATCTCTCATACAGACTTTGGCAAGAGCATAATTCCAATCTTCCATTCTCCAAGCTTGAGATTTAATTTTCAATTCTGTGTGAACAGTGTACCCAGAGAAGTATTTTATATGCACATCTTGTCATTTGTCTTCTCTTTAAAACTTATGCCTCTTCCCTTTGACCACATGGAATATCCTAAGCTTCATAGGAGGGCATATAGGATCTCCTAAAATTATGCCAGGGTCTCAGAATCAAAATCTTACATGTCATCTTGGGAAAGGATAGTTTTTATAAAGTTGCTCTCATTCAGACAGATTTTTTTTTTTTTTCATTTATCATGGTGATTCTTTGGTTTGGCTCTTTGGCAAGATGGGCAGAGACTTCCCTGGAAAAAACCTCCTGACTTCATCTACTCAAGCAGTTCTAAATACGAAATGATTTTATAAAATGAAGGGGTTGATTGGCAGTGTTTCAGATATAGGTTTGGTGTCAGAATTAGGAGGTGATTGCAATAGATTGTAATCTATTAAAGTTTGATAGACTCTTGATTCATTCATTAATTTCTGATTGTAATCAGGAAACACTCCCTAGTTGTTATCTTGTCTATCTTCGCTACCCATATATTATTACAGAGTTTTAAAACATTTGCCAATTAATTTGACAGCAATCTGTTATTTATTAAAATCCAAACTGGTACCAAGCCTGCTATAGCTGGGTGTATATCAGATAAAAGCATATCCTTCCCAAGTGAAATTGGTTAATTTTATTATGATAATTATTACTGATTTTTATTATATAAGTTCATTATACCTCTTCTCTCCTGTTCTAGTGAACATATGCCTTTAATTGAAGGGTGAAGTATGTGTGTGTTTGCACAAGCAAACATGTGTGCAAATGAGACAATGTGTGATTATAAAGCAAGGGTAAATTGAGCTGAGTTGATAATATCCAATGTATATATGGCTTTTATATCAGACTTTTTTTTTTTTTGCCCTGAGTCTAAAGTCTTCATCTTTAAGATGAAAACAACCAAATTTAATATTCATAATTATAACCATTATTAGGATTAGTACCTCTGATAGTCACTTGGGTTGGACTCTGGATCCTCACAGCTCCTCTCCCAATTTATACATTTAGAAACCGAATCTTTGTAGAGTAGGCAACCTGCCCATGAAGAAGCATGACGCTGAGGACTTCCCTTTGTGGCTCATTGGTAACGAACCCGCCTCGCATCCATGAAGATCTGGGTTTGAGCCCTGGCCTTGCTCAGTGGGTTAAGGATCCAGCGTTGCTGTGAGCTGTGGCGTAGGTCACAGACACGGCTTGGATCTGGTGTTGTTATGGCTGTAGCATAGGCTGAAGGCTGCAGCTCCAATCCAACCCCTAGCCTGGGAGCTTACATATGTTGCGGGTGCCGCCCTAAAAAAAAAGCATGACTGTGGGTCAGACAGAGGCCTGCCTTCCAAGCCTATGCTCCTGGCCCCCATGCTCTGTCTGATATATGCTCTTATGAAGTGTGTTGTACAGGTCTAACTATACAAACTGTGCTCGGAGTCAACTAGCTCTAAATCTGGGTGTGACAGTGAACATTGCAACGGGCAACTCTCTCTCCTCTGAACTCTAGGGAATTTCCCATCTAGGCAACTGATTTGGCATATTCCAAACTTCACTGTATTCCTCTGTCTCTCCATCCCTGGATGCAGCCTGTGATGACATAGAAAGCATTGGCTTTAAAGTCACAGAGATGAGAGTCAGCATCTCAGTTTGTTTTCTCTTCAGCATTTTGAACAAGTTACAAAGTTATCAGAGCTTCTGTTTCCCTGAGACAAGTCCAGGATAATTATTACTATTTGGAGCTCTCATGAACCACAGTGCTCAGACCAGCTGCTGCTCTCCCCCCTCAGAGCAGAGCCCATATTTAGTAGATCTTTAAGGACCCCAGAGTATCCATCACAGAGCATTGTAAATAACATATGCTTAGTATTGATGGTAATTTGTCCACATATGCTTAGTATTGATGGTAATTTGTCCAGAGGTGTGGTTTGCTTTCCTTTGAGTCAGGATTGTGTTTCTGGGGAGAAACTGTTAAGGGCTGCTTTTCTTCCCTTGAGAAATGTCATGAGCTACTCCACAAGTGGTCAAAATGCTTCCTTCATGGAGTAGAGGCCCGTGACATTGAAGCCCCGTGGTGAGCTGTGGAGAAGGACAGCTTGCCCACTGCTTTGGAGCTGAGCTGGGAATTGGCACCAGCCCATAGGAGGCGTTCTCTACTCCAGAGCTACGTTAGAGAGGAGTACTAACTTTTCATTACTGCTGGAGTATGCCTCTTTGCTTCTCTCCAAATGCCTCTCTAGACATTTACAATAAATTCCTGTCATGCCCTGTTGGGAATAAATGTTTTCCTTCTCTGTGAAAGGAATTTTTCAAATTCTACTCCTTCGATATAATTTAAAGATGTTATCTTTCTGGCCAGTTTCAAAGTAGGGAATTCCTGTTAATACTGAAAATGCCTTCTCAAATTCATAAATCTTGGCTCTCCTGAAAGTCTGAGCATGAGGTTGCATTTGCTCTGTGATGATCCAAGATGGAGAAACCTTTGGCAAATTTGTCTCTTTTTCCCTTTCTAAATGGGAGTGTGTAGATGGAAGATGTACCCGGAATAGCTACATTGGTGCTGTTCAATCTTGTGATTATTTCAGAGGGCCTGTGAGAGTCAGATGTACTTTTTTTAGCTGTTGGGAATGAGGAATTGCCCCAGTCTGTATGCTCCTCCCTCTGACCTCTGTTAACCATCCCTAGGTGGTGGGAAAACCACTGGAACAGGGCTCAGAGCTTTCAGGACTGTGGGAGTGACTGGTAGTAAATAATAACCTGAATCTCGCTGAGACTTCTGTGCAGCAGATGGGGAAAACAAGGGCTAAGAAAAAAATGATGCATTGATCTATATGAATTGACCATAGATAGGTAAGACATGAAAAGCAGACAATTATTTGAGGATTGTTTATGTGGCAAATTAGATAAGGCAAGAAGAGAAGCATTTTGGGGTTTTGTTACTTTTTTTTCTTATCTAATCCACCATTGCTAAGCAGTATTTCAACCGTGTTATTAAGCATTTTTAGGAATATCTGGTGTCAGTACTAGTCAGTGAGAATCAGCATCGGTTGAGGTGAGACTGAATTATCTGGTCCTAGCCCTGCCAATAATTGGCTCTGCTCACTTTATTCTTAGTTTCCCTTATGCAGAAATGTAAGGTTTCAGTGTATGAACCTCTTATGTGTCCAGCTTTAAATAATATCCATAGCACATTGTTTAGCTCCACATTTTTATTATGTGGAGTTCCTAGGCGTACAGAAAATCTACAGGTTAACAGGAATAAATTTCTTTGCTTGAAAGCATATTTATTTCCATTGGCAAACACACCTGGGTTTATTTACTCCTAGATCTTCTACTATCCATTCTCCATGAAAGACTGATTTTCTTCCTCCAGTCATACTTTAAAAATAAACATGGTAAAAGAAAACCGCTCTGTTGTAATACTGCTGTCAGGAGCCAAGGGTCTCACTATTGTGTCCTTGGTGATAAAGTGCAGGGAGTCATATTCTATGTCTGAGCCCTTCTGAAGAAAGCGCAGCTCTGATAACAGGATTGATTCTATAAGCCTTTGGTGAACTGATGCTCTACTGAATTTATATTCTGGTAGATACAGTGGATAAGTAACTCAGTTTGGGTTTTTTTTCTTCTTTCTATTCACATAGTAAATATAAAAGTAGCTTTTTTTGTCAGGAACCTGAGTCGGGGGAGTTCTGTATTTGTGGTGTTGGTTATTCTTTCCACTAGTCTTTGGCCATATTACTCTGAGTGTCCTTTTAGAAAACTAAGCTAAAGTCACCTTTGGGTCCCCTCAGTTCAGCGCATCATGCTGCTCCATGTTTTAAAACCCGAGGAATATCGTGGCAGGACCCTAAATGTAGGTTATAAGTGGCATTTTAATATGTGTCATTTTACCAGAAATGTTTGCAACTCTTGTCATCAGCATCTGGTCCCAGAGTCATCATCAGGTGTGCTTTTCCTTTTGAAGGGAAGTCAATTGCATTTGGTATGGTCAGAAAGCACATACAATGGATTTTCATTTGTGTGTGATAAAATTAATATGATCACTAATTACTGCATCCTGTATTTCCAGTGTGTTATTAAAAAGTCAAGAGAACATCAAAAAATTGCTCAATATACATGGCTTACTGACCTTTTGTGTACATAGCAAACTGGAATACAAAAAAATCTGATTGTTGTGAGCCAGAAAAGATGGGTGAGATTGAGAAACAGCAGAAGAGGAGGGAGTGAAAGTCACCCCTTGAGAAAAGGGAGGAAGGTAGAAATAGCCTTCCTTGCTGTTGCTATAACTGCATTTATGTTTTCAATCTTTTGTTCTCATCAGCCATCCTTTGATAGGTAAAGAAACATAGAATGAGGTTGGGGAAGACACTCCCACAGAGTGCTCTTTGTAAGTCAGAGTGTGGGCATTGAGACAGTCCTTCCAGTCATTCCTCCAAATCTGATTTCCTGCTACCTGGGCAGTTCTGGCAGTAGAACAATAAAGCAGGATGGGAAGATTGAGAACAGCAGCAGGGCAGGCATGGAGGGAAGACTGAACACCAGAGGGTGTGTGGAGGACACTTTCTTGGTTGTTGGCTCCCAGTTGAGATTATCTTTGTAAAAAGCTATTGCTTTGCATTTTAAAGCATTTTCTTTTTATTTTTTATTAGAGTGTAGTCGATTTACAGTGTCATGCCAATTTCTGCTGTAATGTAACCCAATCATACATATATATGTGTATATATATATATATATATATATATATATATATATATATATATTCCCTTTCTTGTGTTATCTTCCATCATGGTCTATCCCACGAAACTGGATACAGTTTTCTTGCTGTACAGTAGAAACTCATTCATTCTAAAGCATTTTGAAAACAAATGGATAATAATTTTGCTGAGGCTGCACTCAAAATAATCAAATAAACCACCATTGAGGACCGTTTGGTTTTCACATGCTTAAGAGTAGTTCCTCTGCTTACCTTAGTCATTCCGAAAGAACAGTAGCTGACTATTCTGAGAGCAGATGTGGAATCAAGCGAAACCTGTGTACTCTATACATGGGACTGTAGAGTGCATCAGGGTATGTACTCTAGAGTATATCCGAGTCCAGCATGCTTATTTTCAGGTGAGGATATTGTGGCCGGTACATCAGTATAGGATTGTTTGTGACAAAAGCAGCACTTAATCCCTAGATTCTGGATCCTCAGAGGCCACATGTCTTTTTACTCCTTTAAAAACAGCTCTGTCTGTGTTATACGATTTCGTTGGGCTTCGGTGGGGAGTGACCCCCTTTATTCCTTGGGTTTGATTCCATCTCATGTAATTTCCCTATGCCCATCGCCATCCTGCCCAATTGCACTCACTGAAGAAACAAGTCTCAGTCTTGGGTCTTTCCCAAAGACATCTGATCACATCAGCACCAGGACTGCATCCTCTTGGAGCCTTCCCAAGGAAGACTTTGTCCGACCAAGCTACAGCAGTGCCGTTTCCAAGGCATTAGGAGAAGCTGGGTGGCCATCTGTTCTTGATTTATTTTCAATCCTGGATTATATTTCTTTTCAGATTACTTTTCAGTTCACCTTTAAAGAGCCTTCCTTTTCATGTGAATCATCTGTCCTATTGATGGTAATGATTCAAAGAGTTATTAGGTAATGGTTTAAAAAGTGATACGTATTTTTAAATTCTGGAGCAGACATCTTGTGTGAGTATTACAGTAACCTTTCAGAAGTTTGTTTTTGCTGCTGTTTCACCTTTACATCATGATTCTACACCAGGCCTGTTTCTTTCATTGAACCCTGCTCTGTTAAGGAAGTAGATTTATTTTGGAAATGCTAGTCAAAATGTTTTTGAGCTTTGAAGAGACCAGCGGTTTTCTTTTCATATCTCAGTTCCTGAATAGTTGTAGGTGGTCTTCTCTTTCTGGAGCCCCTTCCAGCCTGAAGCCCTTTATCCGTGTACTGTGTATGGGAGGGCTTCCATGGACTGTGCTCATCTCTCACTGAATGTACGAAGATGAGAAAAAGACAGGAGTGAAGCATTAGGGGCTTTGGTAAACTGGGTATCAGGCTCTCCTTGGAAGACAGTCACATGTGAATGAGAGGTCATCATCCTCCAGTTGTTTATTGTCTCTTCACGTCGTGCACACAGATATGGCGGTTCTGATCAGACTTGGGGGTCTCCCTCTGCTGTCTCCGCTCTGCTCTTGCTTACATGATAGTGTGCCCATTACTTAGGTTACTTATGTTTTTCATCTGTAAAAGTGTATCTCATTTGCTTCCAATTAACCAATATATAGGAAAACACCCTACACAGTGTTCAGTTGTGTCTTTTGTATTGCAAGACGTCTCTGGTCACTTAGTCATGACCCTTTAAGAATGGCGTTGACTCCTGATCAGTACAGGTATGAACTTCAAGGGTCTACTTCTTCATGGATGTTTTTTTCAGTAGTACATACCACCTTACTACCCAGTCCATGGTTGAATCCATGGGTACAAAACCACAGATATAGGGGGTTCTTGTTGTGGCGCAGAAGAAACAAATCCAACTAGTATCCATGAGGATACGGGTTCAATCCCTGGCCTCACTCAGTGAGTAGGGCGTCTCGAGTTGCTGTGAGCTGTGGTGTGGGTCATAGACATGGCTTGGATCCTGCTTTGCTGTGGTTGTGGAGAAGGCCAGCAGCTATAGCTGCAGCTCTCATCCGACCCCTAGCCTGGGAACATACATATACTGTGGGTGTGGCCCTAAAAAGCAAAGATAAATTAATTTAAAAAAAAAAACATAGATATAGTGGAGCATTGTATCCACTGGCTTGTAGTGCATGATTAAATTGATAATCCAGCATAAAGTAGCCCTTTCTGACCTGAACTTCAAGGAAATCCAGTTTTTTTCTAGCTTTAATAATAATGCTTTATGGCTTATTTATAATTTAATTGTGGTAGGGCATACATGAGAAGAAACACATACACAATTAAATACACAATGAAAGATAATATGTAGTTTGGTCAAATGAGTCCTGTGTGGATTTCACTGTATATTTTGACATAAATTTGCTAACTTTTAACTTGAGTATAAGTTGAATGGTTTTTTTTTCTTTTCTCATTCAAAATTATATATAAATAACCAATTGAAATCACAATACTTTACCAAACTAGGCAACATCATTTCCTGTACTTGGTAGAATATGTGTCTCAAGATTCTTTTCTCTTTATAATTCTCTGCCCACCTTCCCTTCTCCCTACATTCCACATTAAGGTTTAATTCTTAAATTTCTCTGAATTTTGAAGAAATGTCCAGATTTTTTTCTACAACACATGTTTTGGCTTTCTGAATATTGTGCACTAATGAAAATTTCCTGTGCATCTGTAGTAAATAAACCTTTGAATTGCTAATTGTTTCAAATTAGCCCCCTAGATCTTCAGCAGCTGTCTTGATGGCATTTTCAACCCACAAATTTAGTCTGTTTATTGCTGGGACTTTAATCATCAGCCATACACACAGGCAGGAAGGTCAGATGGCCTTGCAGACCGAGCGGTGGCCACATCTTTATATGTTGTAGCCTCCACAGGGGGTAGCTCATCCTTTAGCTTCTCCAGACACCTTGTGCTCCTCAGCCTGGGATGCTGTAAGAGGCCACCACAAACTGGGTGGCTTAAACAATCAATTTTCTCACCCTGGAGGCTGAATGCCTGGAAGTCCATGACCACATGCCAGCAGAGTTGGGTTTTAGTGAGACCTCTCACCTCAGCTTACAAACCAGCTGCCTTCTTGCTGTGTTGTCACAAGACATTTCCTCTGTGCATATACTTTAAAAAAACTTGTTTTTTATTAAAATATATTTGATTAGCAGTGTTCTGTCCTTTTCTACTGTGCAGCAAAGTGACCCAGTCATATATATATATATATATATATACACACACACACACATTCTTTTCTCATACTGTTGCTGTCTTCTTCTTAAAAGGACACCATCCCTATTGGATTAGGGCTCCACTCTTATAATCTCATTGAACTTTAATTACCTCCTTGATGGCCCTATTTTCAAATACAGTCACATTGGGGGTTAGGGCATCACCATATCAGTTTGGGGGGCACAGTTCATACACAGTTTAAGGATGAAACTACATCTTCCATTTGACCCTTCAACATCACTCTTCCCTTCCCTCCACAAGCTTTCTGCTCTGGGATACAGATTGCCATGGGCTCCAGGTCCTCTGGCCTCTGCTGGGGCTCAGCCAGCAGGAAGCATAGCCAAAAATGGGAAAGAGGGAGGAAGAGACCAGGGTCTAAGCACATATTCTCCTGGTTCCTTCTTTGTAGGGCCACCATGGGTTGGTGTGTTCCCTGGAGTTTTCAACTCCTATTAGCCTGTCTCAGTGTCTCCCTTCTCCCGGGCTCCCTTCAGGCCTAGGGGTGGAGGTGGGGGCAGTTACTGGCCCTATACCATACTTTGGAGTTTGCCTCAACTATGCCCAGTTGTAATATAATTCCCTCAAATTATCCGTGAGGACATCACCTCTGTCTGGAAGGGACATTTTCTAGGCAGCAGTGACCCAACTGTCCTGTCAACCAGTTTGGGTTTCTTTGAACCCAGTGGATCTCTAAAGGACCCATAGTAGTGTCATTTTTCCTCCATAGTGTTGTCATCTGTGGACACACCAGAATAGAATGACTTGTGGTCATGCTTCTGAGGGAACCCTTGTCAGGTTGGAATTTCTGGAGGGAATTTTGCATCAGAACCCATGTTCTTCCCCAAGAGGACACTCAGGACCATGCATGCATCTTTTCTTATCATTCTAATTCTGCCTTCACGTCTGGAGAGGACATGGAGACTGGTCTGTTCTTAGATCCTCTTGCCAAGCTTCACTGAATACACTGGGAATTTGGCCAAAAACAGTACAGCCACCACCAAACCACTTTTTGCCCAAAAGAAGACTGTTGTAAGGGCTAAAGGCTATGGCCTTAGCTCGACCTTGATTTCAGCTTTAGCTCTGGCATTAGTGAGCATTTCCTTAGCCTCAGTTTGCTCATCTATAAAATAATGATATACACTTGAATGATGCAGGATAATGTTTGTACAGTGCTTGGTGCATGGTAAGTTTCTCTAGATGCTAGCTTCTGTGGTTTTTTGTGCACAATGAACCTTCAATGTGTAAAATTCCACTTGATCATAAAGTAAAAATTATAAGAATTGGCCCTGCATTTTCCTCCTTAATAGAGACATAAATGTGTTTGTTTCTGTTTATAAAAATCGTACATGGTCATGAAGTATTGATATAAAAAGAAAAGAAAATCCTTTCCTAATCTTAGCAAACAGAAAAAGTTCTGTTACATTGTCACGTTATGGTAGCTTTAAGTATATAACTGTACTGTACTTAAAAGCCACTGTGTGTACACACATGCACTTTTTCTAAACTGGGACTATACTGTATCATTTTATATCCCACATTTGTTATTGCATCATGAACATAAAAGTACCTTCTGAATACTGTCTTTTTAAATATTCTTTAAAAATTGAATACATTTTTAAAGATCTTTTCGTCGAGGTTTATACACAAGCACAGAGTCATAATTTTACATAGACATGTAAATGCAATTGTGCCATATGTGCTTTTTCATCATTTTGTGGCTTTTACTCTGATACCATGCTGTTTATACCAGGTTGGTTTTTGCATTATCTCATGTGTTCTGTTTAGGCTATGATGTGACCGTGCTTTTTGCCAGCACCGCAGCCCCTCAGTGTTGATGTGAGAAACAGGGCATGTATCGGAGATGAAATGGAACCTTTTTATTCTTCTTTGGCTGCAGTGTCCTGTGTCTGCAGTATGCACGTGTATCAGTCACCAGAGTTTCTCAATCTAGCCATCCACAACTTAGTGAGCAGTAATTCCCTCTAGAGAATTTGAAGCATTGAATAGAGTCCTTAGTTTATGATGCTCAGTGATTTTTGCATCCTTCTCTATGCTTCATGAATATTTGGATGGGAATCTGAAGGATGGTAAACTAGGTCCAGCTGTCTAGTGGTAGTAACATCCAGAAGTTCCCCTCTCTCTTCATGAATTTTTCCCATTCCTGTGTAATCATATTGCATTTTTCCACATTGAAGAACAAAAAGAAATCTGTACTCAGGTCAAGTCGAATCCTGTTGTAAATATTCCTTTCCTTGAGGATTCAAGGTCAAGCAGAGTTTATCAAAGATACTCTAGATTCTTTTTCGTCTCTTTCCTTGGCTCTTTTTTCCAGAAATTCCAGAACAACATCCCAAATACTTTTTCCTCCACCCGAGACCAGAAAAGTTATGGCCTAGAAAGAAGAAAAGAAGTTGAGCCATTATTAGCTTTGTGTCTTTAGTTCTCACTTCCTAATTAAAAAATTATAGATTTGGCCTAGGTGTCCTAGTCTGCCTTGTAGTTTTAAAATGGTAAAATTTCTGAGGAATTCAGCTACAGCTGTTTTGAGAGAGACTCTTAAATTTGGCTTATTTCTCTCTTATCTCCTGAAGAGCTCATCTTCTAGAGCAAAATAGTCAATATGCTTCAATACATCTATATTCTACTTTGCTCCTTCTCCTTGATTATTTTTTGACCTTAGGAAAGTCTTTGAGTTGATGCTACCTTTTGACATAAAGGATGTAAGAAAGACTTCTTGGATCTGGTTGAAGAGGATATCCATAGTCAAATATGTTTGGGAAGAACTTCATATCAGGGCCCTCTTTTAAGAGTTTTGCAAGGAATAGTCCCTCACTAAAGACTCTTAGAAGTTCTGTAATAAGGGAACCTGTTTAATTTTGCTTAATTCAAAGTCTCCTGAATATATGTGATCTTGATATCCTTTAATTTTATTTATTTATTTATTTTGCTTTGTAGGGCCGCACCCAGAATATATGGAAGTTCCCAGGCTAGGGGTCGAATCAGAGCTATAGCTGTTGGTCTACGCCACAGCTCACAGCAACACCTCGGATCCCCAGCCCACTGAGCGAGGCCAGGGATCGAACCCACAACCTCATGGTTCCTAGTGGGATTCGTTTCCGCTGCACCATGACCGGAGCTCCACTGTCCTTTTATTTTTGGCAGCATCTGTTAATTAAACCATCCTCATAATTAATTCCCCAGCCAGAGAGGGGACCTGGTAGGCACAGCTCTGGAAGGAAGAACATAGCCCCAGATTCTGCCTCTGACTAATGATGTGATTTCAGGACAAATATATTACCTCTGAACCTCTCATTGCTCACCTGTCAGATGAGAGTAGGAAATAGCACCCGCTTTGTGTGGATGAAGATTTATAGGGATATCATGTGACATTAGTAGTTATTCCAACTCTGAGGTCTGGCTGTCTGGATTCAAGTTTTGTCCATCCACTTACTGGTTTGTCACCTTAGAAACCTTACCTCTGAACATCATTTCTTTTATCTGTACAGTGGGGACACAAATAGTGCCATTCTTACCACGCTGTTGGAGGAATTCATTCTAATTCATGTAAACCTTTGGAATTGTGCTTGGTCCACACCAAGTACCTAAGAGATGTTAGCCGTTATCACCATCATCATTGGTGGTCTTGTTACTTACTTCTAGGCTTTTAGCTTCTTTTTTGGGGGGGGTGTAATTGACACTTGTTTCACGTATACAACATTAATGATTCAATATTTGTATATATTTGTGAAATGATGGCCACAGTAAGTACGGTTAACATCCATTGCCAAATGTAGTTACAGCCTTTTTTCTTGTGTTGAGAAATTTTAAGATCTTCTCTTAACTTTCAAGTGTACACTATGGTTATATTAACCATCGTCGTCATGCTGTATTTGGCATCCAGATTATTTTAGTTTTGAAAAGCAGCTCATCTCAGAAAGCAACTCAGATCCAGCCTATTATAGATATAGCATTATACCCCTCCTGCAAAGCCTTGATTCAGCCGTGTTGATATTGATCTTGTCTTCATCTGGTGTATGTGAACCATGTCTTCCACCGCCTCACTTTTTCTGTTTGTACACAGGGTCGGAGAGGCCTCGGCTCTGTTTTTGTCTGGGCCTCGGGAAATGGTGGGAGGAGCAAAGACCACTGCTCCTGTGATGGCTACACCAATAGCATCTACACCATCTCCATCAGCAGTACAGCCGAAAGCGGGAAGAAGCCTTGGTACCTGGAAGAGTGTTCGTCTACACTTGCCACGACCTACAGCAGCGGAGAGTCCTATGATAAGAAAATAGTACGTGACATTTGCATTTTCTGGCATGACTGATTTATTTATCTTTCCCTTTGAAACACCAAGGGAAGACCATGCATTTGTATGCGCGAGTCATGCATGGAAATTGAGAGTCAGATTAGCTGATGACTCAGTGAGTGGAGGCATTTGTAAATGTTACCATTCTGTTACCAATTCATTGAATAGGCCTGTCTGGGTCTTACATTCCAGACTTAGACATGATTAAGCTTCAGTTGTTTTTGTTTATCTTTTTCTGGCAAAGAGTGAGTTCATTAGCATAAAATCTAAGCTTTAGTGTTACCGAAAACAAATGAATAGTTCACTTCACCTTGTGCGTGTGTCCATTCCCTTATCACTCTGTCCCCCTGCTGCCTTTGAACCTCAGCTTCAGTACTTTGGTTTCAAAGTAGGTCCAACTAATTCATTGTGACCTAAACCTGTATAAAAAGTGCTTCTCTACCACTGCAGGATCAAGTTTGCCTGGATGAGAAGCACAGTAAATAGTCCTACATGATCTGCTCTCTATGCAGATGGTAAAACAGATAAGAGTTCAGGTTGGAAGACCAGCCTGCATGGGTTTCATTCATTCTTGAACTATTTAATAACTGGACAACTTTGGATATATTACTTAGTGTTCCTATCTCAACATCCTTACCTGTATTTTGGGGGCATTTACTAATACCTAGTTCATGAAGTTATTCCAGTCATTATAAACAAATGAAAAAAAGTTTGCATACCACTTGACCCATTGGTGCTTAAGAAAGATCTCACTTTGGGGATGCCCCACACTGCATTGGACTCTAAATTTTGGACACCTTTACATTTTGCTGTTTTCCTGGTCAGGGTTTTGTAAAATGCTTTGGGATTTGTCTTTCTAAAGTGGAGGTAAGCTGCTATACTTGACGCTTTGTAGCATTTATCCAGTTTCCTGCTTTCACATCCTGTAGATTCCTTCAAGTATGGGTCATTCTGTGATGCACCCTCTGGCTTTACAGAGCTGTGGAAATGCAGGAGTTAGCATACTGCCTCCTTTGTGTAATGCTGCATCCACAACTGTCTGGTTCCTCTTGATTCCTGATTATTATAGGATTTTCATGTTTGACATCTCAGCCACTTTTTACATCTTTCAGGTTGATTTAAATAAAAACTCCCTGCCCCTATACATACCCCATACATATCCCACCTGCCCCCATCCTTCTATACTTCCTGCATAATAATTGGCTTAAAAATACGCATATAAGTTCACCTGTAGGTACCTCCATCATTCATCAGTAAACATACTCCACCATACAAAGTGAAATATAAATGGAGAAAATACAAGGATGACAAGTTTTAAAGTTTCATGGCTTTCATAATGGGAAAGTGACACTTTATGATAATTTCCCTTCATTATAGAAGTGTTTTAATCTAGAAATATCCCTTTGACCTTTCAAATTTGCTCATCTCTGAGAATTCATGTTCAAGGCCCTCTAATACTGAGTGGCATCCATCACTTCTTCATTGTAAAATCCTGATGAAAACTCTGGGATCAGAATTGTCTTCTTGAACTGAAGAATTCAAGAATTCTCTTCTTGTCTGAAGGCATCTAAAAGCAAACCTGCCATTACTTCAAAGTAAATATGTCCATTTTATGCTCTTATCTTCTATGACACTGCTGGTGTGGGGGAGGTATTCTTAAGTTCACAAATGCCTTCCTTAAGAGAGGCTTATAATGCAGTGGACAGGATATCAAGGAAGAAGGAAATGTTGCCTAGACCCCAGATGGAAGAGTGCAGTGTGGAGGGATGGACCTCAAAAGCACTTCTGTGAAATTTTCTCCTTACACTTGATCTTCCTGATCTTCTTTCATCACCATTAACTATGATTATGCTGTAGCTCCTATGGCCCCCATGACTTTTCACTTCTCTCTGCCTTTTGCTTAACTTTTCTCATTTCGATGGCAGCAATGAGTAATTTTTCTCTAGCCAGCTCTCAGATGCTCTTATTTTGTCTGCATTTCCAAATTAACCTTCAGTTGGAGAGGAAAGGCAGTAGCTTTTCAAACTATAATCTGCAGCTGCAGACTGACCATTCAGTGGCTACATGACCTCCATGATGTCTTGGTTTACTCATCTATAAATTGGGAGTAAAACTGGAACCAGTAGCCCCAATTTTCATGAAGGTAAAAGGATACTGAGCATAAATACTTACCCTGTGCCTGTGGCAATAAGCCCCTTAGTTAAGTGGCTGACGTTGTTCCCTAAGTCAGTGTCAATTTATGCATCATGGGAGCTCAGGCGCCTCCTTTCTCCAGCTGTTGTTAACAGAGGTGTTTGTCATACCTTCATTTTTCCAATGTATATAACCACGATGTGTTCCCCCACCTTGTAAAGAAAGGCACTTTGATAGTGAACATGTTAACAACTGCAACATCCAGCTGCCCCTTTTCCTTCTAGATGTCAGAATGACAAATAATCCTGCTCTGAGCTTGGGACCTTTTCTTCACCAGGCTTTGAACCAGATACCTGTGGTCCCTGGGAGATGCCCACATCCTGTTAGTGGCATCCATGATTGAGTGTTACAGGAACAGCAGTGTCTCTGTTTGTTGTGGGGCTCCCCTCCCTAGGCCTTCCATTTCCTTTTGTCATTGGCAGCTTCTCCAGAAGAGCGCAGTTTCATTCTTCATTTGTGGAGCACCTTTGTGAGTTGAACAGAGGCAGGTGCTGAGGATCCAAGAGAGACGAAAGATCTCGCTGCCTCTGGGAAAGCACTTTGGTTAAATAAATTTTATTTGTACTTCTCATGGTATACAAGTAGGCAGAAGACCTTGCCCTGAGTTGCATAACATAGCCACATCTCCATCCTTTAGTTTCCCACTGCCACTGTCCGTACAGTCATGGACCTTAGTAATCCACTCAGGCTTTAATAGATTCAGAACAGTGGTGGACGTGTACCTAATTACAGCAAGTGAAGCATTCCAGAATATCTCTCTCTCTCTCTCTCTCTCTCTCTCTCTCTCACACACACACACACACACACACACACACACACACACACACACTTTTTAGGGCTGCACCCTCAGCAATATGGAAGTTTCCAGGCTATGGGTCAAATTGGAACTGTAGCTGCTGGCCTGCACTTCAACCACAGCAACGTGAGATCCTAACTGTGTCTGCAACCTACACCAAAGCTCACAGCAACACTGGATCCTTTAACCCACTGAGAGAGGCTAGGGATCGAACCTGCATCCTCATGGATCCTAGTCGGTTTTGTTTCCGCTGAGCCATGACTGGAAAGCAATTTCAATCTTTGAATTTACTACATTTACTTTGATTTATATTTTGATGACAGTATATTCAATTGTATACACTCTGAATACAACAAACACTTTTTTTCATAGTCCTAAAGGTCAGCGTTGTCCTGTAGAATTTTCTGCTGGAGTGGAGTGGAGATGTTCTACATTTGTGCTGCCATAACAGTAGTCATTGGACACACATGGCTGTTGAACATGTGAAACATTGCTAGTGCAGCTGAAGGATTTTACTTTAATTTTTATGATATTTGAACTGATATGAATTTAAGTATGCTAACTAGCAGTGATTATATTGAATAGCACATTTACGTTTTCATGGCTTACTAATTTTGAATTTCATGCCTTTTGACCTTTTCCTAACACCCTCAGACAGTGCTCACCTAGACACTCTGCCAGTCTGAGGTGCTCATTGCTATGGGCCCAGCATTAAGCTGCCCAAGGTTGTTATGCATTTTGTGTGATTTCAAGCCAGGACCCTCTCATTTGAGAAGTGTCATCCAGAAGGAACACTCTTTCCCCAGAAACCACTTCATTTCTGTCTCTTTTCAGGTTGCCTCTCAGGGAGGCTATTTTTCCTCACCTTCCCCTAAAAGATTGACCCTCCCTTCCTTGACTTTCTGCTCTTTTATCCTGTTTAGTTTTCTCTCTAGTGTCTTGTGAGCCACTGAAGATAATGTTAGACATTTGCTTATGGACTGGCCATGCTCCATGCTAGAATGGAAACTACTTGAGGTTTGAAGAATTGACCAGAGGAACTTAATTAATGTTCAGGCAAAAATGACTCTCAGGGAGTTTCTGTTGTGGCTCAGCAGGTTCTGGACCTGACTAGTATCCATGAAGACATGGGTTCGATCCCTGGCCCCCCTCAGTGGGTTAAGGAACTGGCATTGCTGTGAGCTGTGGTGTAGATCACAGATGCAGCTTGGATCCTGAGTTGCTGTGGCTGTGGTATAGGACAGCAGCTGCAGCCCTGATTCGATTCCTAACCTGGGAACTTATATGCTGCAGGTGCAGCCCTGAAAAGCAAAAAAAAAAAAAAAAAAAAATTGCAAAACAAACCTCTCAGACATCAAGAGAGATGGAAGCCTCATGAGGTGTTGATACAGTCATATAAGGCAGATGGGTGCTCGCTCTCTTTCAGAAAAGCTCCTTCTACTGGTAGGTTGGGAAAGCAAAGGATGTTTGACAATATATTTTGCTCAGGGACGTCACCTGTAGGAATCTTGCTAGGAGATAAAGTGTACATCCATCCCTTCTTAGAGTCAAGAAGCCTTAAATATCCTGCCTTTATATAATCCTTCACTACCTCCTGGATTTTTCCCAAGTTCTTTTGTAGCAATAAAGCCATTCATCCCCAATCCCTCCCATCATTAAATTATCTCCTTCTTTGGGGACTAGTTCACCCTTTGCCTTTTTTTCCTCTAGTAATTTGTCTCAGTGATTGGAAAATGGGGTCCATCGTATTCCTCCTAGGAGGGGTGTTGGGAGCCAAAGATTTCAAGAATAGATGCTCTCCTCAGCCTTCTTCTGATGTCATATTATTTATTTGTGTTCAAAACAAACTTGCTGCCTGAGGTATCTCAGGGTTGGCCTGAAAGACTAATTCCACGTGGAGGAATTACCTTATTGCTTTTAATGTTCCTTTTTTTTCTATTCTTTTTTTTTACTTTATTTTTTTATTATTCAAATGCATCTATCACATCTGTAGTTGTTAAGCAGCTACACATTTCCTTCTGCCGAAAGTTCCCTCTCCTACTACTCAATTCATGGTTTAGACACAGTCGTTGCTATCTTCTCTGTTTTTCCTTTTGATTTGGAAACCGACATAATGTTTCATGAGTTAAAGACTAGCACATCCAGATGTGTTTGGTTTGTATGGCAGTTTCATCCATATTCTCTTGAGAATGTTAAAAAGAAGGAAGGAAAGTTTACTCCTGAGAAGTTCTGATTCTGACTGTGGCCTGAAGAAGAGTGGCGGTACTCACTGGCTGGGGCTGGATCCCAAGGCCAGTTCCACCATGATTGCTGGTGATGGTCTCAAACCTGCCCCCTTTGCTGTCATGGTGACCACACTCTGTAGCTAGGCTTTTCATTTTGCTGCCATTTCAGGATTTAATACTTCACCATTTGCCAGCACTTTAGTGGCTGTGTGTCCTTGGGCTTAGGAGTCTTTCTAAGCTTCTCTTTCCTTAGTTAATAAATAGTATATCTTCCTTGCAGAGATCACATGTAGTTTTACATACATGAACATGTGCACACACGTGCACACTTATTGTTCATTGCCTACCTCTTTGCAATTTGCTGGTGGTTTTAGAAGTCATGCATCTGGTGGTAACAACAACTAGTAGTAAGAGGAATGGTTATGCTTTAGGTCCTAGACTGTATATAAGCATATAGATGTATAATTTTTATAGGCCGTTTATAAGTTTGTATTAGTCTTATTTGGAGAGTCAATAAAGAAGTGACCTTAAAGTGTTTTTTAATCAGTGGGTGAGTTTAAAAGTCTGGAATAAAATGAGCATGAAAGAGCTTGACACTAGCCATTCAACTTAACAAGTAAATATTGTTACACTTGCTCTGTACACAGCACTGAGCTGAACATTATCGAGATGCAAATTATGATATAAGATGGGATCCTATCCTTTCGTGGCAGCAATCTCATATTTGTAAAATCTTATGTGGGCATTTCACAGTTGCAGTTTCTCATAGCAACGTTGGGAGTGGAATTTTGTGTGGCCTTGTCAGTCATGATTGAATTGCACACCCGTCTTTGTGACTTCCATGAACACAGAAAGCATTTGTTGGTCCTCAGTTCCTTTTGATTTTGCTGTGCTTAATAAATCCACTTCTAACATTTAAGATCTAGTTTCTGCACTTACCCTCCATAGCTGTGTCTGAAACAGGTTTTTTGTTGTTTGTTTTAGGCATATTTCTAATCTAAGTCAAAATCAACACCAGGAACAAATGCAACCTAACAGACAGTAGAATCATTTCATGTTTTCAAAAGATCTGGTCACTTTCTCTTTTAACAGATATGAGACAGTATGGCACCCTCAAAATAAAACACATCACAGGGTATCAGGGAGATAGAAACTCTTAACCCTGGGCTTGTTGTAAAGACTTGTCATTTATGGCCATAGTCATGCTGAACTGAGATTCCCTGGAGAATGACATCAACAGGCTAGAATAAAAGATCCAATCAGCCCAAGCAATGAAATGTGAAATATTAGGAAATAGGAGCTTAGAATGAAAAAAAGTGATGGTTCTTCGAAAAGGAAGCCTGACTTGACCGCAGCAATACCCACCCCTTCTCCCCAAAGAAAAGAAGACATCCCTAACTTTGTGGCGTCCAAAAAGACATCTGCGACCCATCCTGGGACAGGCTGAAAATCTAATTTGCTGATCAAGACAGCTTTGATCTGGCATGGGGGGGCCTGGTGTCATCTCCCATTTCCTTCACTCTGAAGGACAGAAATGATATTTTCTTGAGCAATCTGAGAAGTTCTGTGGAGAAAAAATTCTGTTTCTGATTTGGGTAGCGAATGTAGGGAATTTGGAGTGTGCAGGATGCGCCAGCGGGACCGAAACCAAATTCTGAGACGTTCTTTAAAAGGGAATCTAAACTTAAAGTGCTTTATTGTTCTGTTTTCACATATCAAATCTCTGAGCTCCCAGCCCCATGATGTGGGCTGGCTATTGAATGCAACTTTTCTTTTAAATTACACTGTCAGGTCTTGTATGCATGTGCTGTGATTAATGGGATTACTCCCATGTGGTTCCAGTTTGGGGAGCATCATTTTTCTTCAAGATTGCATGCTCCTTGGTGGTCGTTGCCATTTCTTTTTAAAGATGGACGTAAAATTTCCTGATACTGTGACTTCTCTTAATGATGAAAACCCTGCCTTAGATCTTTCTGGTAATTTACACCTAAATATCTCCGCCACTGACAGTAACTTCCTCTTGAAATGACCCAGCTGGAATTTCCACTTAAAGCTGGATGAGAAAGGAGTGGAGGATGTTTTTGTTTCTTTTCTCTCCTTTCCTTTTAACCTCTTCCCTCTCCATCACCTTCCCACTTCACTCCCCTCCTCTGACTCAAGTTTCATTTAGTTAAAGTGATTGGAAAAAATAAAATAAAATAAAAGGGCAACGATGATGATGTGCAATTCCACAAGGTAGCCTTCATTAATAGCATTTAACACAATTGGTGTTTATGTATAAAATACTAAGTAGTTATTTAGTTAAGTAGTGTATCTGTCTGCTGACTATTCGAATGGAGCATAATGGTAGGGCAAACCTAACATCGTAACATTTTTATTGTTCAAGTTTGAGATTTGCTGGAGGTGGTTATTTATTAGACTCCAAAATGCTACACACACTTGGAGTGTTTATTCTGGATTTGTTTCTGTGCACTGAAAGTGTCTGGTGCAGCTGAAGAATAAGCAAAGTGAGCCAAGTAGGAAAACATCATGAAAAATCTTGAATCCAGGCACAAGTCATTGAAAAAAATAAAACTTGGCAAAGGAATGTGGCTATGAGGGTGAGGTAAAATGAGAAGAATGCAGGCAAGGCCATCTCTTAACAACAGTGTATCTGGAGACCTGGAAACAGGCTGCTTCTGGGTTGTTTATGCATTGACTTAGGGACTAGACCTTTGGAAAATAAGGCTGCAAATTCACCTATAATTTCAAATGAAACAGAAATAACTTTGTTAACAATCCAGCAATCCCACCTCTGGGTATTTATCCAAAAGAATTAGAAACAGGCTATGGAAGAGATATTTGTACATACATGTTTATTGCAGCATTATTCCAAAATAACCAAGCAGTTCCAGGCGGCCCCAAAGCCCATTGACAGATGATGAATAAAGAAAATATACTGCATAATACAATAGAGTATTATGCAGCTGAAATAGGAAGAAATCCTGGCCCCTCTGCTACAAAGAATGAGCCTTGAGGAAATTGTTCTAAGTGAAATAAGCCGATCAGAAAAAAGACCAGTGTTGTATAATTCCACTTACATGAGGTGCCTAGAGCAGTGACAGTCACAGAAGCAGACAGTAGATTGGTGGTTGCCAGGGGCTGGCAGGGAGTTGCTGTGCTGGTCAAGTTTCAGTTATGTAAGATGAAATATTGCAGAGATCTGTGATTGTACAGCAATGTGCACATAATTAGCAATACTGTACTGCACATTTAAAAGTTGTTAAAAGGGCAAATACATGTTGTGTGTATTTTACACCTCCCTCCAAAAAAGGTCAAGAATTGAAAATCGGAGAAGTTTCTTTTTTTGTTGTGTGGGTTTTTTTTGTTTTTTTTTTTTCTTTTTGTCTTTTAGGGCAGCACCTGAGGCATATGGAGGTTCCCAGGCTATAGGGGTCCAGTCATAGCTGTAGCCACCAGCCTACGCCAGAGCCACAGCAACTCGGGATCCCAGCATACTCATGGATCATAGGATCATAGTCAGGTTCACTAACCGCTGAGCCACGATGGGAACTCCTGGGAAGTTTCTTAATATAGAAGTGGGTAGGGCTCTGTTTACCCAGACACCTTGCAAACATCTAGTGAGGAGGTTCAGAGAATGGCTTTGTAATCAAGTCAGTGAATCCAGAAACAACTTGCCCTGCTTGCCCAGCACACTGTCCAGCTCTTGGCCAGCGTTCAGTTTTCTGGCAGAGCGTGCCAGCCTGGTCTCCTCTCTCCGCACCACCATCTCTGTATTTTCATTCATTCTCCCACTTCTTTTGTATTAGCACCTCTATGCTGTGGTCAGTCTGCAAACATTAGACATGTCCAAAAGCATAACGAAAAGACATTGAGTACTAATGGCCTCCTGTGAAATTAAATCACCAGGATGTCAATCCAGAGCCATTACAGATTTTTTTTTTTTTTTTTTTTAGGGCCGCACCCATGTCATATGGAAGTTCCCAGGCTAGGGGTTGAATCGGTGCTACAGCTGCTGGCCTAAACCACAGCCAGAGCAACTCAGAATCCATCCAAGCCAAGTCTGCGACCTGCACCACAGCTCACGGGCAACTCTGGATCCCGACCCACTGAGCAAGGCCAGGGATCGAACCTACATCTACATGGACACCCCTCGGACTCGTCACAGCTGAGCCACAATGGGAACTCCCCATAACAGATAATTAAAGTTTCCCCTTAGACACCCTCATGTGACACTGAGGGAATTTTGTGGGAGGACTCACTTCTGAGGAGTTAGGCAGAACTTTCTTTTGGTGATGATTATATTGCTTTCCAGATCAGCTCCTCTGCATTCTTCTCTGCAAGGATGCACCTTAGAAAAGCAGGGTTTTGTTTAGTCACCTCTGTCCCCCTACACCTTTCTGTAGATTTTTCACCTCAGTTTTCTTATCCGTAAAATATGAACAATAAATTTGTCTTGATGCTTGAGAGAGATTTTCCAGTGCCTTCCAATAAGTACAGAGAGACTCCTATGCTTATCTCACAAGCCTGTACCTTACCCACAGGAGAGATGTTAGCCCCAAAGGGCAACAATGGATTCTTTTCAGGGAGAGAGGATTTTTTTTTTTTTTTTTTTGGTCTCTTTAGGACTGCACCCTTGGCATATGGAAGTGTCTAGTCTAGGGGTCAAGTCAGAGCTGTAGCTGCTGGCCTATGCCACAGCAACACCAGATCCGAGCCTCATCTGCAACCTATACTTCAGCCCACGGCAATGCCAGATCCTTAACCCACAGAGCAAGGCCAGAGATCGAACCCCCATACTCATGGATACTAGTCAGGTTTGTTTCCGCTGTGCCACAGTGGGAACTCTGATAGAGGATTTTTAAAATTTTAGATTTTACAGTGGTGTGCAAAGTCTTATGCCACAGTGCTTTTTTTTTTTCTCTTGTTGTAAAGATTCTGCATTTAATTTTTCTTCCTTCGTGAAATGATCATGAAATGAAGATTGAAAAACACTGCATTTGCTGATGGTCATGTTACTCCGCCACAAGTGAAGTGAACTATCTTCACATCAAAGGGGAAAAAAAACGATCTAGTACTCACATTTTGATGTTTAAAAAAAATGTAAGGGGTTCCCCTTGTGGCACAGTGGAATCAAATCTGACTAGTAACCATGAGGTCGTGGGTTCAATCCCTGCCCTCACTCAGTGGGTTAAGGATTTGGTGTTGCCATGAGCTGTGGTGTAGGTCACTTGGATCTGGCGTAGCTGTGGCTGTGGTGTGGGCTGGCAGCTGTAGCTCCAATTGGACTCCTAGTCTGGGAACCTCCATATGCTGCGGGTATGGTCCTGAAAAGACAAAAAAAATAAAAAATGAAAAAAGTCAAATGGTTAACCTCCTATCATATGCAAGCATGCCTTTTAGAGATGTGATCACTTGTACCAGATTCAACCTCTTTGTTAGCATTTGTGTTTTATCTATCAAGAAGCCTTGGTTCATCTGAGTCATGTTTCTGTTTACTCTAAAAATGACTCTGTAAGCAAATGTTCCTTCTATGGCAGAACATTTCCTTTGCTTGAAACCTGCAACTCTCCCAAGGTAATTGTCATGGGTGGTTTCAGGGTGCTCTTCATTCCTTGTGTTCCCACATTTTAACTCAGTGTCTGGTCATTGGCTCCACATGTTTGATGATTTAAAAATGTCGGGATAATGAAGGAACTGTAATTTCAACTAGAGCTGGGACCCAAGTGAGGAAAGTGAGGTGCCTAGGGTGTACAATTTAAGCAGATACTTGCACAGTCCTTATGTTTCAGGCCAAAGGCTCACCTTAGTCCTGACCCTGCGTGTAACACAAGTGGAATCCAATTTCCAAATCCTCCCCTTTTCAGAGTTGATTTATACAGGCGATTCTCTGGGAAGTGATGTGGTCATAGAAGCGCAGGAACAAGGAATTTAAAACAACTGTTTCAACATCCCTCCATTCCAACTTTATGAGTACATTTCTTTCTACTTGCATGTGACTCACCTTGACCCCCCAACCTCTAAATTTTCCACTTCTGTCTTCTAGATTACTACGGATCTGAGGCAGCGTTGCACGGATAACCACACTGGGACTTCAGCCTCAGCCCCCATGGCTGCGGGCATCATTGCACTGGCCCTGGAAGCCAAGTAAGCCTTTATCTCCCTTTGTCTCCACTGACGACAACCCCTCAGCTGAAGGACCGTTTACCCCTTTGCTAGTTTATAATGCCTAGCACAACAACCCAGAATATAATCTTCCCAATTCTATCCTTAAAACTTCAGATATTAGACCTTAAAAAATTTTTTTTCTTTTCCATTAAGGGAAAAGGCAACTGTTTTTGGTTTTTATCTTAAGAAATCAAACTGTGTAATTACTTTATTGTGGAGTCATAGAGCAAGCAATGCCAGTTGGCTCCAATACTCTTGCCTTGCTGAGATTTTTAATTATAGTCTGGGAATGTTCTATGAGTCTCAGAATGGTTAGGTCTGTCCATTTCTGGGCCCTTTCCCTGCAGAATAGCAATGCAACTTAGATTTCCTGACCATAGAACTGCCATACACTCACTCTTGGGAATAGAATATGTCAAGGTCATTTGACAGGGGTCCAGGAACAAAGACAACTCACTTATCTTAAATCCTGTTTAATGTAGTCAAATTCACTTTCTAAAAGATCCCTTAGAAAGCCCACTCAGGTTATTTAGGTTGTTACGTTAGATTTTTATGCCACACGTTCCACTTCTTTCTCTAAGCATCAGTAGATCAGTTTGTCTTAACTCTTTGGAAACCTAGTAGACCTCTACATGCTATTACCCTCAATTTCCAATTCCAAAATGCCCCCAAAACTGAAAGTTGTTTTGGCAAATTTGATACTGAAACTCAAATGATAGCAAAGCTTGCCCTGAATTGACTTGAAGTTTTTCACAGTCTTTATTTATTGTGAACCATCATACATTTCACTGTTAAAGCATTAATGTATTGATTATGAGGTGCTGGCTTGGCCCCCACTGGTAGTTTTGTGTATTACCTGCTATGGACACCATATCTGAAAAAAATTTGGAATTTAAAACACATCTGGTCCAAGGATTTTCTAGAAAGGATTGTGGGTCTGCAGTCTGAGGCCATCCTTACCTGAGGATCATAACAAAAATGAATTGAAGTAATGATGTATTTTTCCCAAAATAACCTTGCCACCCCTGTGCTAGGGAGGAATGGAAAGATTCTTTCATCTAAATATGATGTAGAGCAATAACAGGTGAAGGAGAAGACTGTAAGAATCATGATGAGACTCAGGTATTGGTAAGATTTGTACCACATCATTCTCAGTGAACAGAAGGCTTCCCTTCATTTACAGCGGACTCTCTATAAAGCTAACGGCTTATGTCGAAGCACTTGGGCTTTGATGTAATACAGGTTCAGTAAATTGCTGAGTTACATGTAATTCCTTGGACTGAGACAAGCAGAACAATAGAGGCTCTGGATATGGTGCTGTTTTAATCTCTTTGGCTGCTGTAACAAAATACCATAAAACGAATAGTTCATAAACAGTCAGCATTTATTTCTCACAGTTCTGGAAGCTGGAACGTCCAAGATGAAGGTGCCAGCAGACTTACTGTCTGCCAAGGACTCACCTCCTAGTTAGCCTTTCATTAGAAGGAAGGGGCAAGGGAGGTCTCTGGAGGCCCTTGTAAGGGCACTAAGCCGATTCAGGAGGGCTCCAACCTTGTGACCTAATCATCTCCCAAACTCCCTACCTCCTAATACTAGGATATTGGGTGGTGGGTTTCAACGTATGAATTCTGGACTAGGGGGACACAGATATTCAACTATAGCAAGAAACATATCTTTGGGTAACCTTCTGCCCCTAAGCAGATGTTGATGTTGAGAGATATTCAAGCTCCCATGAATGTCTGGATTTTTCATTTTTACAGGGTTAAATATTAAACCAATCCAACATATTATCTTTTAAAGTGTTAAAAGTTTAGCAAGGAACTGGCACTTAACTAGACTCACTTTATAACTTTCCCCTGGACTGTTTTGATGGCAGATTAATTGTCCATGTTTTTCATTTGGTGATTGTAAATTGGCTTTTTGAAAAATACATCATCTTCATTCTGAAATTCTGAATTATTTCTCTGGAGGATTTTCCTGTTCACAAAATACTGAAAGAAAAGAATTAGGAATTCTTCCTGCACCTTCCGGTTCTCCCCAAAAAGGGGATAATTTCCAGTTTGGCAACCAAGTACCATAAATTTGGCTATAGAAACACATGCTACTCAATTCCTTGAAGTATTACTAGAACAGTATTCTTTTCAATAACAATTATTTTAACCACTAAGTAAGCTCAAATGAAAAATTCTTAATTTTATGCCTCAAATACCACTCTCAGTTGGATAAGGTCCCTTTGGGGCTCAGAAACACATTGGAAAACTGCCTCTTTTCTTTGCCTTTGCATTTTGGGCATTTTTGCCAATACTGTGATAAGTAGAAGGGAAGTCTAAGATGCACTTTACACAGAAAATCCATTGTATTTTCAGCATTCCAGTTCGATCATGCAGCAAAAGTAGATAGTCAACAATCTGATAAGAAGGAATAAACCTTTCCTTGCATCTCCGTCAGTTTGCTCTACGGGAAAGAAGTTTGGGTATGGAAAGAGTGGGTCAGGCATTTATGTTAAACTAATACCCATAGGCCGTGGGTCATCCGCAGGAGTAAAAAAATATCTAAATCTATGAAAGTATAATGAAGATCTCAAATAATAGTGTACCGAGGTTACAACTGTTCTAAAGCTGAGCTTAATCCCTATAAGCGTACCTCCCCCAGTTTCCCAGCCTCCACCACTGGTACTTCTTAGCCACACTTAAATCTTGGTATTTTGAGATTCAGCTTTTACTGTTGCAAGTTGAAGAGCTTCACAGTAGTTCTTCCTTATCTACATTCCATGATCCCCCATGAATGCCTTCAACTATAGATAGTGCCAAACCCTATTTGTACTATGTTTTTCCTGTAAATACCTACCTGTGACATAGATTAATGTATAAATTAGGCACACTTAGAAATGAACAACGATAACTAAAATTAGAACAATTCTAACAAAACGCTGTATTAAAAGTTATGTGAATGTGGTCTCTTTCAAAATATCTTATTGTACTGTACTCATGCTGCTTCTTGTGATGACATGAGATGATAAAATGTTGAGATGAGGTGAGGTAAATGAGGTAGACATTGAGACATAATTTTAGGTACACTTGACGTTCTGATGATCCATCAGCAGGTCATCTTAGGGTGATCTGGATCATCAAGCCATGATGATATCAGTGGTTGGTTTTCTGGGTGGGGCAGAGCAGGAAGACTATGAGATTTCATCACACTGCTCAGAATGGTGCTCGATTTAAACTACCAAACTGTTTGTTTCTGGAATTTTCCATTTAATATTTCTGGACCACAGTTGACCATGAGTAACTGAAAGCATGGAAAGAGAAAACAAGGATTGGGGCAGGGAGGTGAACCACATTACTCCCTTGTAAGGAAGGAAGAGAGAAGTGTACAGCTGGGCAGAATTATGACCCAGGACTCTGCCAGTGCTACAGATATGCAGCCCCTGCTCAGGTCAGACAAGTGACTGAATGAGGCTGGGTGTTCAGTGAAAAGGTGCAAGCAGGGGCTGACTCCCTATCCAGCTGCATGTCCCAGCTCTCCCTACCCTATGAGGAGAAATGCATTATTGCTCCTAATGTTATTAGATTACAGTATTTACTCAGGAAAAACACCCACATTCCAGCTTTCCCACTGCCTGCTTCCTTTATGTCCCCAGGTGTTTACCTGCATCGGCATATTTGCCTGGATCCGTAGGACTGTGGGTTCGACCCTGGATGCTTCTCCAACTGTGACCCCTCTCCATTCTTGCTCCCCATAAGGTTGGAGCTTTTCCAAAAAATTTCTTATGAAACTAAGGGAAAAGAAAACAAATACAAAAACATAGAAACAGATAAAGAGTTCTGATCTCCTATCTGAACTCAGCAAAAGTTTGGTCATGAATTAACTCTGCTGCAATAACCAATAGGACTCCTTGGCCATCCTTATCCTATAGGGTTGTCAGAATATGTTTTACAACTCCGCTATAACACACCCCCAGATCCTTGGGTAAAAGTATACTGCTCCCAAGACTTCTCACTTCCTCTAAAAGGCTTCTCATTTCCTCTAAAAACCTACTCCTTTAAGCTCTGCAGCCACTTCAAACAGTCTGATCATAACTTTTCCTTTCTAATAAATTAGATAATTTCTTCCTACTCCCAAAGATGTTCTCTGGCTCCAGGAAGCTCTAAATGTTTTCCCTTTTAAAACTTGTGAGCAATTTTAGAATCAGAGAAAACACTGACATCTTAAAAGAGAGGGGGGAAACCCATTTCTGTGTTTGTGTAGCCTCATCACATATGAATTGGTTCAGAGGTTTATAATATTTATATTATTTGGATTTTACTGATTTGGGGCTAATTTTGTGGTTTTTTCAGCTGAGTGCATAGGGAATATGAAATCAGTGATTTGGGTCATTGCTACTTAAAATGATGTCTTTTTATATAGTGTAACTGAAAAAGGTTCAAATAAAATGAGTGTCCTGGGAGTAGCTTTCTTAAATGAAGAAAGTAGTGGAACATGACTAATAGTTTTGGGTGAGTAACCTAGTAAAACATCGTCACATTTGTAAGGTGCTTTGTATTTTAATGCTAGTATATATTACCAGTACTCTGGACCTGTAGAAAGAAAGAAAAAAAAATGTTGCTAGCAAATAATGTTTCATATAAAATGGTTTATAAGATAAGAGTTGAAATAACTGGTATTCATAAAAACATGGAGTGTTCAGAATCATAAACTGTGTTCTACAGAAAGTTTTCCTGCCTTGACAAAGGAAAGCTTTTTCAGTGGAGTATTTCATGTGTTAAATTATCAACATCAGCTCAGGAAATTCAAAATTTAAGTTCTCCAAAGAAACCTTTTTGTCTTGAATTGCAAACAGTCTCTCACTGGAAATTTGAAAAACGTATACTCAACAAGGAAGAAATGTTGCACAGGAAATGCTAAATAAAAGGGACTGAGTTGCCTAGAAACTTCTGAAATTACTTAAGACTTAGAAAGACAGTTTGATATAAGGAATCTGCCGCAAATCCTTGTTTTAAGTGACCCAAAAGCCCTTTCCTCAGATTTCATATCTCAGGGCCACAGGGACAGTATCCTTTGAGAATATCTAATGTATCCGGATCTAAATTTAGAAAATAAATGAGAGTGGAAACTGTTATTCTATTCTAATCTGTATATTCTATAATATGTATCCTATTCTATACCTACACACATATACGTATGTATAAATTCTAGATATACTAGAAATATATGAGGTGTATAATAAATATTAGCCAGCCTGGTATATTACATACAGGCATGCATACATACAAACATTCCTGGATAAGCTCATCTACTTTCTTGGTATCTGTTCTCTCTTATTTCAGTTGTCCTGTTACCACTGGTTTATAGAATATGCCACATAGGTGTATTTAGAACATTGATTGTAGAATATTCATAGAATATAGTTCTGGATATTTTTGGATGGTTGTTTTTGTTCCTCCAAATAAGGCCTAAATTCTTGAGACTAAGGATTATACCTGGTGTTCCCGTCATGGCCCAGCGGAAACGAATCCGACTACGAACCATGAGGTTGTGGGTTCAATCCCTGGCCTCGCTCAGTGGATTAAGGATCTGGCGTTGCCATGAGCTGTGGTGTAGGTCTCAGACTTGGCTCGGATCTGGCATTGCTGTGGCTCTGGCATAGGCCGGCAGCTTCAGTTCCCATTAGACTCCTAGCCTGGGAACCTCCATATGCCATGGATGTGGCTCTAAGTAAAAAAAAAAAAAAAAAAAAAAGACGAAAGGATTATACCTTAGTCCTTTCCTTAAAATTTAATTTTATTGGTGTATAGTTGATCTACAGTTTTGTCTACATCAAAGTGAATCAGTCGTCATAGAAATATATCCATTCTTTTTTCCCATATAGGTTATTACAAATTATTGAGTAGATTTTCCTGTGCTATACAGTACGTTCTAGTTAATCATCTGTTTTAAACATTTGTGTGTCTATGTTATTCCCCTTCCAATTCTTCCCTCCCCTCAAATAGTTTCGCCTATGATAACCAAAAGATTCGTTTTGAAATCCGTGAGTTTGTTTCTGTTTTTTATATCTTTTCTTTTTAGAGCGTTACCCATAGCATATGGAAGTTCCCAGGCTAGGGGTCGAATCAGAACTGCAGCTGCTGGCCTATGCCACAGCCATAGCAATGCCAGATTCGAGCCACATCTGTGACCCACATCACAGCTCACGACAATGCTGGATACTTTAACCCACTGAGCAAGGCCAGGGATCGAACCCGTGTCCTCTTGGGTACTAGTTGGGTTCTTTACTGCTGAGCCACAATGGGAACTCCTGTTGTGTTTTTTAAATACGTTCTTTTGAATCAGTTTTATTAGATTCTACGTGTAAGGTATTTTTCTTTGTCTGACTTCAGTTAGTATTATAATTTCTAGGTCCATCCATGTTGCTGCAAATGGCATTATTTCATTCTTTTTTCTTATAGTCCTTATTTATATGTATGTAATCACTATCTATTGCATACTAAAAAAAAGTTTTTTTAAAGTATCATCCTAGGAGCTAAGTGAGTTTACATAATTCAGATATTTGTGAAATCTGTCACTTGCCTTCAAAGGATCTTACAATTGCTATTAGGAGGACAAATGGACTCTATTGTTATGCACAAATAACTGAAGAAAATCAGTGAAATTTTAGAGGAAAAGTGGTGGAGGGTGCAAGATTTGGATGAAAATGGAAATGGTCAGACTCAGTGATTCAATGTGGAACATTGGTGCCATGGCACTTGTGTACCCTCCATGACACCTCAAACACGGTGTTTTGCACAAAGTGCGTTCTAAACAAATGTTACATTAATCCATTTCAACCCTCTTATTTTTTTTGCACAAGGGAAATGAGGTTAATGGAACTGCTCAACTTCATATATTATTTTTACCTTTCATCTCCCATTGGTATTGATTAGTGACTTCTCCCACACACTGCCTCAACCCATCTCTTACCCAGTTTACTGTTCATTCCTTAAAACTAGGTTTACCCTGGGTAAAATAAAGACATGCTATTATTCCCTCTTTTAGCTTCCAAAAGAATTCCCTTTACCTTTGATCTTCTGTAGAAGGGATAATGTGAGACATGGAGAGGTCAACATGAATTAAAGTTGTGTTGAGCCACAGGATGATTCACACCATACGATGATGGTTTCAAAAAACAATACCAAAAATTCTTTTCTTAGGAAATTAAACTTATCGTCTGATTTTCTCATAAACCTAAAAAGTCCATCTATATAAATTTTATTCAGTTCTCATTCAATTTCCAATGCAGGAAAAATATGGGCAGTTTTCCAGAATATCTGAGATGCATTTGTTGTGAGAAGATAATGCTTAAGACATTTGAAAGGGAGGCTGGGAGTTCCCGTCATGGTGCAGCGGAAACCAATCCAACTAGGAACCATGAGGCTGTGGATTCGATCCCTGGCCTTGCTCAGTGGGTTAAAGATCTGCCGTTGCCGTGAGCTGTGGTGTAGGTCACAGACACAGCTCGGATCCCGCATTGCTGTGGCTGTAGTGTAGGCCAGCAGCAACAGCTCCAATTTGACCCCTAGCCTGGGAATCTCCATAGGCTGTGAGTGTGGCCCTCAAAAAGACAACAGACAAAATAAACAAATAAATAAATAATAAAACTCTACCTTTAAAAAAAAGAAAAGAAAAGAAAGAAAGGGAGTCTGATGTTTTTAACAAAGTGAGTTAAAGTAACTAATTGAGAGGCTTCAATGTACTAGAACTAACCATCTGGAAGGGAGACACATATGAGGGATATGATAGGCATAAACATTTCTAAATATTGGAGTTAGCATCTTAGGCCTGATATCTAGTAAACTCTTCTTATCTTCATTGTTTTGTTTTAATTAAAAACACATTTCAGTATAAAATGCTCCATTAACTTTTCTCCCAAGGGCCACATTCAGCTGTATGAAAAGTTGCCATGGGTGGGGAGCACAAATGCACTTGGTTATTGAGGTAAAATAACAGATATACCCGCTGTTTCCCTTTGGGAGTGTTTTATTTCTTTCAATTAGAACTTAGCACATGTACAAACAGTGAGAATACAGGCACATATGCCAGGTTTTGTATCTTCAGAGGGTAAAGAGTTATCACACATACCTTTCCAGAGTTTCTCATCTGATGTAGTATTGTAGTTCTGGCTTAGAATTTAGCCGAGATTTTTGGCATGAGTGATTGGGATATATAGTGTGAGGAGAGTGAGGAAAATTAAAATGTAATCAGGGAGGAGAGCTGAAAAGAAAGTTTGTGAGGTAAAAACAGCACACATTTCCACTTGAGGCTGAGTGGCCAGAGAAGGGATGTACTGTCCTGGATAATTCCCTATAGTGAAATAATTGTAACCAGACCCACAGAGCAGTTACCACGGGCCTTCTGCCAGGACTGTGCATGAAAATAGCTTTGTTATGTCTACTTACACACAGACAATACACTCTGTCCTCTAGCACTTTTCGAGTTCAGATCATGTAGAAGCCAGTTTTCACTGGACTCAACTTTGTGCCTTAATTAATGGTCAGTGTTTTAAAACAGTGCAGCTTCCAAAGGTGTCCTTCATCATTAGAAAAGACCTGGTCAAAAGGCCTATTCACCTTGTGTTATTTTGAGACTTAGCCAGTGTTTTCCATCCCCTTCCTGAGATGAGGAAACTAAGAAACTTGATGGATGGTTGAGTTGCCCAGAGACTGAACTGAGCACAGAGACGCTATTAGGTGATTAATCACTGAAGGTATTTTGCTCTTATTGCTATAATAATAAAGATTATTTCTTTAGAAGAGTAGTTCTCAGTCTTGTTGCAATCCCTAGAGTTTTTCCTTGTATAGCTGGTCAAATGGCATTTTCAAGGGTCATATAGTCATATGTTAGAAATGCGTCACTAAATATTCAAATAGTGATTTGACCTAAACAATAATGTATAAAGATTGGGCGTGGGAAATGTCTTTAATCATATCCTTTGGGATTTGACTAATTTTATCACAATGATAACATTATCTGTGATATGCCATCCTCTCTGCCACTTAGACATGAACCCATCTCAAAAGACACTTTGAGAATTCTATGACCAGTGACAAGACAAGGTAGGAAGCTTCTGCTTTAAATCCATCAAAAAAAAAGAATAAGTAACTGGGTCACCATGCTGTACAGTAGAAAAAAAAATTGTATTGGGGAAATAAGAATTAAAAAAGAAAAGAAACAAACAAAAAGAATAAGTGTGGAAGAAAGGATTTTGGAAGGAAAGTTCTAATCACCCTGAAAGGTGTATAAGGGTCACCAAGGGTGTTGCAAGGGTGTTGGAAATTGATTGGTGAATTGATAGAAGTGGATATTTCACACTGTTTGGTGAAACAGTGTTAAAAAAGCAAATGCTAAGTACTAAGCAAAACAGAAACAGAGTAGAATTATGAAGGGTAATGGAGGTAGTGTTACATGGAGTGGTCAAGTGACGTTTTAGCTAAGACCTGAAACAGGAGGAACCTGCCTTGTAAAGAACTGACCTGTACATTCCAGGGAGAGGGAGGAGCCGGTTGGGAAGACCACATTGGAACAAGGGTACTGTATTTGAGAAATAGGAAGATCTGTATGAAGATTAGTACGAGTTAAGGGTTCACATATGGCAGTTCATATATGGCGTCATAGTAAGTAGGAACGATGGCTCTCTATGGAGTCTTTCAAGGACAGAGATGTGATTTTATTAAATTCTTTAAAATCCATCCCAGATTCTTTTTGGAGAAGTCCTCCTGTGGGAGCAAAACAGGTAAACCATTTTGCAAGCTAGTACCACAGTTCAGAGAGATTAGGTTACCTGGTCAAGGTGATAGTAATGAGGATAAAGAATAATGGATCTGCTGTACAATTTGCAGGTATTGCAAACAGGGAGAGTAGGTACATGTGCTTTCGTGGAAAGGGAAAACTCAAGACCTTGTTCTAGTTTCTCATCTGAGCTCTTGGGTAGATTGCATATCATTGATTGAAATAGATATCTTTTATTTTTGCCATGGGATTCTGAGAAGTAGAAGAAGCATACATACCCAATGAGACAAGGTCCCTGTCTTGCGACAAGAACTATAGAACATTGGTACTACAGTTACTTACTGTGTTGTAGTGTATCAGCACCCCAGAAATTTATTAAGCCTTAGAAAATGCTTTTCATGCAGGCCATAATTGCTATAAATGTCAAAGGCAATTTGCATTTTTAAAAAGGGAAAGAAAACAAGGAATATAGACTTATTTACATTATAAATTGCTCATCTACTGCCTTGTCCTGTAATTTAAATAGGGTCTTAATAGCAAATTAATTTTTATGTAGTTACCCCATAAAATTGCTTAGAAAGTCTACTAATATATTAGGGTTTACAATTAGCATGTAAAATGTAGGATTTAAATTTAGTCTCTTGAGTATTTGTGGATTTCATTGCCAGGAAATTTTTGTTCTTGATAGTGTCTATGGTAACACCCCAAATACTATCAAATATAATTTTCCTTGCAAGGAATAAGAGAAGCTGACTTTTTTCCCAGGGTTCATTATAGTTTCACATCATAATCTGCTACTTAATCACTTTCATCAAAGCATATTTCAGTACAGTCTGCAAATGACTTATTGTATGGCTTCATCAAATATCACCATCTTTGTATTTGAAGATTCTTAAATTATGTTCCTCAGCTTCATATTGAAACCCAGTTAAAATTCAAATCTATTTTTATACTAAGTATTCTTCGGCCGAGTTCACGCTGTCTTGACCTGTAATATTTTTTTTTTTTTTTACCTTTAGGACATTTTTATGTCATTTGTTCAGAAGAGCAAAATTGTTCCTTGTGATACTAGAATCTAGTTTGGGTATTTAGCTGATTCCAGTATTCTTTCTCTCTGTCTCTTTTTAAAGAATTTTAATCATAATACATTTTGCCATCATCAGTATAAGAGAAAAAAGTAAATAAGAGAAATACATAGGACAGATTGAAAGGCATGTCTTTTCATTAGCATGTAAGATTTATTCATCCTGACATCAACAAGTTGTTTATGGCATTTGATGTGTCAAAAGCCCAAAGCAACAAATCCGTAGTAAAATAAACTATGATACCTGGAATAGAACATGAAAGACAGAAAGAAGATTGTGTTTAAAAGACTGGCTTATTTCTTAGTATCTTGGATTAAGTTTTTATTCCTTATTCGTGATGATTCTGAATCTTACTGAGTAACCATATGTGTGACTAAGATGAAGTAAAGTCTTAAGTTCTTTGCATATCCCAGAAAAACAATATGCCGGCAAAGCTTGGTAGTGTCATCCTATCTGATAAAGATCCTAGGACATCTCACTGTTACATAATGTGTATGAGGCAAAAGATTCTTCTTGCCATTGGCCCCCATTGAGTGTGGAAATACTGCATGTAGGTGCAAAAAGGTAAAATAAAAAATAATAATATGATAAATAAAAACAGCTGTCAGCTTTTATTGAATTCTTACTCTATGCCAAATATTGAGCTCGCTGCTTTCAATGGCCACCTCATTTAACTCTCAAAGCAGCCCTTTATAAGGTAGGTGACATTACCATATTTCAGATGTGGAAACAGAGGCTTAGAAACTTCCACAGCTGCCAAGTGCTAGATCTGGAAGTTGAACTCAAGGTGGTGAACCCCCAGAACCCCCACCATCATACTATATCATCTATCTATGTTAAGAGCTATAAAAAGGCATGGTTAATATGAGAAAGAGCTATGGCTGCTCTGAAGCATAAGGGCCAGGATCTTGGAGAAGGTTGATGAAATTTTGAACAGGGATGATTTAGGAAGGCTTTACAAAAGAAGAGAGATTTAGAGATACTTTTTCAGATTTAGTAGGCATATGAGTCATATGGAATTTTGTTTAAAAATGCAGATTTTGGAGTTCCCGTCATGGCGCAGTG
This sequence comes from Phacochoerus africanus, assembly GCF_016906955.1. Taxonomy (NCBI): domain Eukaryota; kingdom Metazoa; phylum Chordata; class Mammalia; order Artiodactyla; family Suidae; genus Phacochoerus; species Phacochoerus africanus. The sequence continues at coordinate 231,118,371 of NC_062545.1, forward strand.
GTTAACGAATCCAGCTAGGAACCATGAGGTTGCGGGTTCGGTCCCCGCCCTTGTTCAGTGGGTTAACGACCCGGCGTTGCCGTGAGCTGTGGTGTAGGTTGCAGACGTGGCTCGGATCCCGTGTTGCTGTGGCTCTGGTGTAGGCCAGTGGCTACAGCTCCGATTCGACCCCTAGGCTGGGAACCTCCATATGCCGTGGGAGCGGCCCAAAGAAATAGCAAAAAGACAAAAAAAAAATGCAGATTTTGATGCTTTCAAAAGAGTTTGGTTCCATTGCAAGTGGCCCATTGATCGTAAGAACACCCCCCACCCCAAGTGTAAGTAGTATTGATATGGGTGTGCTGGGAATTCCCTTTGTAGCTCAGCAGTAATGAACCTGACTAGTATCCATGAGGACACAGGTTTGATCCCTGGCCCCGCTAAGCTCCGTGGGTTAAGGATCCCCCATTCATTGCTGCAAGCTGTGGCGTAGGTCACAGATGCGGCTCAGAAATGGCCTTGCTGTGGCTGTGGTGTAGGCTGGCAGCTACAGCTCAGATTTGACCCCTAGCCTGGGAACTTCCATATGCTGTGGGGGTGGCCCTAAAAAGACAAAAAAAAGGGGGGGGAAACTATTAAAGTATTACGTATTTTAAAAAAAGTGGGAGAGAGGAAAAGTGGATGTGCCGGTGTAGTCCCAGCAAGAAAAATGTTTAGCACATAATAAGCCAATCAAATATTTGTATAATGAAGAAGGGAAGGGTGGGAGAAAAGAAGGAAGAGAAAGAGCTCTCCCTTTAGTTTTTAAAAAGTACGGATAGATATCTATTCAAGTAGCTGGAGTTTGTAGGATATCATGTCTAAAAGTTTAGTCTTAATTCTAAATATTGATTAACTCATTTAAGAAATATTTATTGAGTCATGCTTATTATTATCATTTCTTTATTTTGAAATAAATATTTTTTTCCGCATCTCTGAAATTGTAATATATATTACAGTCATAGTTGTAGTCTTCAGCTCTGTTGTTTTGATGTGATTCAGTTATGTGTCTGTCTGGCAGTGTGCTCATAGTACATGTATGAGAAAAACATGCATGTTTTGTGCCAGAGATGCCCAAAATGGTGGAACAGGTTGAGTACAAATTTATGTGATGCTTTGAACCTGACTCCAATAGACCATACATCTCAGATTAAAGATAATTCACTGGTCCAAAAGAGAAAAATCAAGGATAATATCTTTGTGGCCAAAAGTGGGGTAAGAGTAGAAAAGGGTGAAATATAGCAAATAAGGGTAAGGCAAAGCCACCAATGACATGACATATTTTGACTGGAGTCTTTAAAATGATCTAACTTATACTTGGGTTTTATATTTTTACTGAGTTATTGTTTGATTGCAGCATTAATTAAGCTTCACCTTTTTTCATCCAGTGGTGCTGCAGACATGACCACGTAGGTACCAGCAGGTCAAATGAAAGGGAAAATAGCCTAAATGATCCATAATTTTCTTTAACTCCTACAACAAGTTTAGAAACATGCCTGTATATGAAACTGGTAGGGTATCACTTCAAAGATTAAAATTGTTCATCCAGTCAGAAAGAATACAATAAAAACCTGAATTGTCTGTCTTCAGTGGGCACCTCCAGTACATCTGAAAAACTTGGTTCACAACTAAGGAATGTTGGGAGGAAAAATGAAAATTTGAGTGAAATGTAAGATAGGCACTCAGAGGAGTCTGCTTGTTATTTAGCTGTTGGGAACCTTTATAACCGACTTCAAAGAATGTTGTAGAGAGCTTCCTGGAGAGAGCATGATATGGAAGTGATCATCTTAGTCATGCCGAGTTCTTATTTGCTGCTCTGAATTTTGGAGCCATTGGAGCTGACATCTAATAGCCTCGTTTTCCATAGCAGATGTATTCAGTTTTATAATTTTCATTGTGCTAAAACTCTCAATTACATGCCATACTGTACCTGGAACATAAAATAATTGTTATCAGTTTGTCTGAGAAATCACAATATTGGAAGGTCTCCCAGAAACCATCTGGTCTGTAGAGATGCTATTTAGTGAGAATGTTCCAGGATCACCAGGCAAAGGAGAAGAATAGTATTGTAATGGAGGTTATTTTTAAAAAGAAAAGTGTCTGTTTTAGCTAAAAAAATTTTTAAGTGACTTCTTTGGAAATTATATGCTATCTTGACATAAAATTTTCTTAAATGTATTAAATGATGCTTTCCTTATTTGGCATAATTATCAATCTTTCACTGATTCCATTTGCCACTAATTTCTCGGAAGCAAATAAATTTTTAATACCAAAAGATTCTAGGATGAGTAATCTGATAACCTTCAGTATTGTTAGCAGTAGAGCCATTTTTATAACTAGATTATTATCATTAAAATAATATGCTCTTGGTAAAAAGCATTTAAATTATGCAGAAATATTTTTAAAACGAAAAATTGAAAGTTTTCATATACAGTCAACTGTCGGTGACATTTATGCTTGAATAGTGCAATGACTCCAATATTATTATTCTGGTTCAAAATATACTTAATGTATGCAGTGTATTTATTGTAAAAATATTCCTGCTATATTATCTTCAATCTCTGTGTTGCTTTTCCTTCATATTCTGTTGTGCATTTTGTCAGTCTTCCCTATTTTTTTATTATACTTTTTAACTAAACAATGCTTTATCTAATCTGTAGCCATGCAAGATTAGATTAAAGGTCGTTTCGGATTTGGGGAGGGATGCAGTGTTCACTTGCTGGGAATTGTTAGAAATTCCTGAATTCTAAGAACTATATTCAAATTGAATTTCAGAAATGTGTTTCAAAGTTGCTCAAAGGGTAGTAATGCCATTAATTCTCTACAAATCATCTACTAACTGTTCATGTTAATATTTTCTTATCAGCATACACTCCCTGGCCATATAAGTTTTTTTTTTTATCAATTTATCATTTGCTTTCAAGTTTTCTTCATACTGTTTTGACAGAAAGAGCTTAAATCTTTATTTTTAGTTATTATTTAGTCAAGTATATGATGTCCTCTATAAATTCTTCAGATAGTCATACATGATCTTTTATTAACCTTATGGAGAATGTTCTGTATTTTGAACATACATCAGCTATGTTTTCTTTTGGCCTAAAATGAGCCCAAATACATATAATAGGGGATTTGTAAGATTATAATTCATCCTTGTACCCCAGGTTGAGATCCCTTAGATTAGAAAGTCTTTCCTATCTTAAAATCTATTAATTACCAACTTCTGTTTTCATCTAGTGTTTTCTTATTTCTTTTTTCAGCATGAATATCTAACCAACTAGAATTTATTGTGGTGTTCAGTGTCAGAACCTAAATTGAATTTTTACAGAGATGCCATTTGCCCAGTGTCATTTACTAAGTAATCCATCTCTTCCCAAAGCAATTTTTTTGGCTTTCAAATTGCTGCATTTATGAAGGACTCCTGTAGAGTTTCCTGTTCTATAATGTGGTCAATTCTTTAGACATCAGAGTATCACTCTCACTTTTTAAACATTTTCTTAAACATTCTTACCTGTTGATTTTTCTAGATAAAATTTAGCACCATTTTGCTATGTTCCAATCCCAGTGACTATTTATATCAATTATGTGAATCTTAGCCTCTTTATAACAGGTGGTTTTCCCATTCAAGAAAATCTACCTCTGAATTATTTAGATCTTCCGTTTATTGTCATAATAAAATTTTAGCCTTGTCTTTAGTTCCATACTTTTGGATTCAATTTATTTTTTAGAATAGCAATATTTGTTTGTTTTTCTCTTACTATTATGGCTTCAATTGGTTGTTTGTTGTTTATAACAGAGTTGTTGTTTTTGTATGATTTTCTAATCTCTGGCCCCTTTAATTCATATTATATTGTAACTGGTTATCTTGAGGGTTTTTTTTTTTTTTAATACGTGCATAGCATGACGATGGTAATACTCATCTCTGTTCATTCAAGTACTTTTCATGTTTGTTCTTATTATACAAATTGGTCATTATATTTCAACTTTTGGAGTCAGATTGACTTCATTTCCAATCCTATCTGTAAACCATTGTTACCTGTGTAGCCTTGAACAAGTGAAAATTAAATTTTTTAACCTAAAGTTTCAATTTCGTCATCTGAAATTTGGAATAGTTCCTCAGAATCACCAAATTGTTGCTAGGATTAAAAAAACTTAGGCATATGGAAAATCTTTAAAATATGGCAGTCTGTATCACAATTAATATTTCTACTATATTAACCTTTTCAAACATTTAATGCAAAGAATGAAAAACATTCATGCCTAGATCCTGATTTTTCTCCAGATTTTCTTTTAATCTTTTGTTTCACTTTTTATTGATGTTTGTGTCCATGCACCATTTTTTGTTTTATAAATGTTAGGAATGGGATTTGGGTATTTTCTCATTATTTGTTGAGATTAATACACAGTTTTCTCACAGTAGAATAGTTGATGTGATTTATTAGAATAATAGATTTCTTGATATAGTGTATGCTTATATTCACAAATTAAATTTAGTTCTTTAACATGTTCTTGGTTTGATGTTAGAATCTTTTATTTATGTTTTGAGTTTATTTTTCTGAGTAGAAATTGATAATTTCTTTACTGAATAATGTGTATGTATTTTATATTATTGCTCTTGTAGTTTTGTAATATTAATTGCATACTTTAAAGTATGCTTTATGGTTTTTTCCTTTATTCCTCAAGTCGAAGGTAGCACAGGTAATAAATGAAGAGCCAGGCTTCCTAACCCAGATTGGTTTGACCTTGAAACTGGCCTCTGTCTCTGCCAATTTTTGATCTTATGTAACACTAAATTCATAAAATAAATTGTCATATTTTGCGATTTTTCTTTTCTCTGGAGACACTTTGAATTGCTGTCCTTATATGTTTGAAGGAAACCATCTGGCCCTAAAGCCTTTTGAAAGGTAATTCTTTGACAGATTTTCTTAATTTTAAATTTTTTATTTGTATTCTCCAGAACTATGTCCACATTTTTTATGATTTTTTAAAGTTTTAGCCAATTATACATATAGTTATATGTATAACTAATATAATTATATGTAATACAATTACATTGATGTACAGATTATATAACAGAATATAATTTATATTGTATATATAATGTATTTTATGTATATATTTTTTTTAACTAGATGTTTTAGTTGTTATTTTTAAAAAGGCCAGTTCTTTATCAGTGATGATGTTTTCCTTTTGTCCTTTTTTCATTTTGTTAATCTTTCTTGTTTCTCTTAGGATCAATTTTTGTACTTTTATGAATCTTATTGGTTGAACCATGGTTCATTTATTTTGCCTTTTATACTAATATAATTTTTTGAAGATGGACATTTAACCTATGAACATGCTTTTGACTGTGTGTCATTGTTTTCTAATGATATTTTGGCTTCCTCTTTGATAGAATGACAATTGAAAATAATATTGTTAACAATCTTTCTTTCTATTTGGATTTACTATTGACTGTTTTTTTCCCCACTGAATTATGGTCAGATAATAAGGTTAGATAATCAGCTGCACTAGTGGTTTGTGAGGCATTGTTTTTCTTTGGGGCAATTGTTGAGATTTTCTTTTGGCCTAGTATATCTTCAACTTTTCTTTCAAAACCTTTTAAGTGATCCTTGAATTCTGGAAGGAAAACGTTAGTCTTGGTACAACATATATTTTAATATTATTAAATTACATCATTATATAAACAAATCCTTCATATTTTCTCTCTCAAATGGATTAAATTATATGGCCACTAGTGTGTGGTTCCATCAGGTACTTTTTCTCAGAGGCTTTGATGCATGTATTTCGATGCACTTATTTGATGCTGTTAGATATTTATTGTAAAAAAAGGACCTTATCTTTCAGCTAAATTGTACTTCCTTGTACTTTTTAGCATTTTGTCTAAAATATTTTTTGCAACTAATTTTGCCATTTTGTAGAAAAATGTCTGGCCATTCTTTTTTGTTGTTGTTTTTATATTTCAGTTTTTTGGTAAAATTTGATTTTCAAGTAATTTTAAAATGTCATTTTCAAATACGCAATACTGGTATATTAAACATCTAATAGAGGAGTTATTTATTTCCGTTGACTGCTTGGTATATGAACTTGACTTACATTAACTTTATTTCTCCCATCTGTAATCATTTCTCCATCTTTAATCTCATAATCTGGATTTACTCAACAGACTATTTCAGTTAATTTAATTCTTACCATTATTTTTCTTTTCAGAAGAATTGTGTCAAAACAATTATTAACTCTCTTTAATCTGTCTTAGAGCCATCAGTAAGTTAGTAACAACTACACATTCTAGGATTTTTAAGTTTGATTTAGTTGCTCATCAACTCTTTAAATTATGTGTTTCATTTTGGTTTTCTGAATGTGTGTTTGTAGAGAGGTGGGTGAGTATAGTACCTCAGCCCTGCAAATGTGTGTCTTCTGCATTTATTCATGAAGGACCAGAAGCTCAGTATAAAACTCTTGGTTTCATTTCAAAAGCTTTTACTGACCTTTCATCCTTTCCTGAAATTAGCATTGCAGAGAAAGTCAACTTTCTATTTTATTTTGTTTTTTAAATTGCTGAATAGCAGCTTTCAGTATATTTTTTTATCTGTGCTTGTATTGAAAATGTTTGTTTGTTTATTTATTTTTGGATGAGTCTAGGGGTTGCAGCTCTTAATATTTCCTGAAACATACCGAAATTTTTTCTGCCTCCTTTGGACCAAGCCTACCATGAGGCTTCAGAGCTTTTGCCCTGAAGTCTTAAGAGTCCTGGTTTCAATGCCCCAATCTGATTCTCACTGTTATTTGACTTTGGGAAAGATATTCAGCCTTTCAAAGCCTTAGTTCTACATCTGTAAAGAGGAAATAATAATGTTGTTTACCCCATGGGGTTGTTTTGTGTGCATTGTGTTCAGTAAAATACAAAGCAGCCATTAGAACATCTGGTAAGTAAGTGTATTACTAAGACTCAGTAAATGGTAGTCCTCAGAGGAAGACAGAGCTAGTGTCCTAAAGTGCATTCCTATTTTCTGTCCTCCATATCTATCATTTTGTCTTCCTCTGTCATCTCATTATTCTCCTTTTAAAAAAATATATATATATATAGTCAGAAGTTCTTAGATTTGTATTCCACATTATTATTTTAATTGACCACATCAACGCTGCAATATGCATAGCTGTATCAATTTACTCTCTCCTATACAGAATCTGCTTTTGCTAACACCACTTTATACTCCTTTCTCTCTCAGCTTCTGCTTTCTATCTCATCATGCTTTATGATTGATTGCTTGCTTCTTTTTTTTTCTGCACTATATTTTCCATGATTTTCATACTGTTTTTCTTCTCTACTCTCTTCTCTCTCTTCCTTTCTTTGTCCTGTCCCTTAGACTTGTCCCTTAAGTTCTTTTACCATTTAAAGATTTTCCTTCCTTTCTTTCTTCCTTTCATTGCTTTAAAAAAAAATTCTCAAAGAGAAACTCTGGCTTCATAAAGGGTGTGTTGCTGAATTGCTCTGTCAGCATCCAGGCACAGACCTTCTCAAATCTGCCATTGAAGGGTGGGATGAGAGACAAGAAGCCCGGTGAACACCTGAGATCCATCCAGAGTAAGGATGCTGAGTGAGGACAGAATCAGCATTCTACCCCTGATATCAAAACTGGAGGCTTGCTGCCTGGACTCCTATAAGCACTGCTATCCTGACTCTTCCCCTATGGCCACTTCTCCAGTACAAAGCAAGATAGTGGTCAGAGCTAGGGGCTCTGTAGTCAGACCACCTGTGGCCAGTTTCAGCTCTTGCTAATCATATGACCCTGAACAGGCTCCTTCAGCTTTCTTAGCTTTGATGTCCTTATTTCAGTAATAAAAGTAACAGTACCTGTCTCATAGGATTGTTATGAGGCATAATGAAATAATGAATATTGAATACTTTTCACTGTGTGTGTGGCACATGGCGAACACTCAATAAATGGTGTCTAATACTCCATACATTTGAAGATGACATATTTTCGGACTTGTAATTAGTGGTAAAGTTTGGCTAGTACAACATGAAATCTGTAAGGTGTTGATTCAGAAGCTCAAAGCTATCAAGGCCAAAGTCTATGTTATTTTCTTGATCTTTTCTTAATGGCTGCTGAAGGGTCAGCCACCACATCCACGTTCAGGTAAAAAGAGGAAGGAAAGAATGAAGAGGGCTTAGAAGATTAGGCAGTGCCTGTGGCAGGAAAGCAGAGACTTTCTCAGAAATGCTCAGTAGAATCCCACTTAGGTTTTATTAATCAGAGCTCTGTCTCTTGGGCACCACTCACTGGGGAGATGTGCTTTTGGCATCCCAACATATAGACCCAGGGAGGCAATAGAAAAGAAAGGTGGAATTTATTTTCTGTTTTCTGCCATCGTTTGTGGGAATGGAGACGCTAAATTGGGGACAGGAGAGATAGAAGAGTGAATACATGGGCTGCCTTGAAAATAAAAAAAGTAGGCAGAGCCTCCTTGCCTGCCCATGTGCATCTTTCATGAGCATCCTATCTTAATAAATCTATTTTTTGCCTATCAAAAAAAAAAAAGGAGTGCCCATCATGGCTCAGTGGGTTAAGGATCCATCGTTGCCTTGAGCTGTGGTGTAGGCCGGTGGCTGCAGCTCCAATTCAACCCCTAGTCTGGGAACCTCCATATGCCGTGGGTGTGGCCCTAAAAAGACAAAAGGCAAAAACAAGAAAAGAAAAGAAAAGAAAAAAGTGAAGAATTACACACCTGCTTTTTCAGCCCATTAGCATCTTAGGTCTCTAATTTGGGAAACAGACAAGGAAACAGGGCCAAGGTTGGCGGGGCAGGGGGGTTACTTTTTTCCCCTCTCTTTTAGGTGAGAAGCCAGCTTGGTTTTTTTTAATGTGAAGTATGAGAAAGTTAAACATTATTTTTCTCAGTCCATTCACCTCAGCCATAGAGTTATTTGAAATACCCCCAAAATTGTTTCAATAGATTTCTATTTATCTTACTTGATCTTTTTCCTTAGGGGTGTGTATGTAGCATGAAAATTTGGGAAAACATTTTTTGTTACTAGTTAAGTTTAATAATTAGAACGATTGCCAGGAGTTGACATAATAAACCAGGAGTATCTAAAATAGAATAACATTTATTTAAAATGCTAGAGTCCAAAATGCTTAGTCGTTTTCATTTAACTTTTAAATTAAAGCTGAATGTTAAAAAAAAAAACCTTTTTTAAAAAGATTTTGTCAATAAGTGTTTTGAAAAGGATCCTTTTACTTCTTTGTATTTAATAAGATCAAGTGATAAGAAATGCTGTAATTTAAAATCATAGGAATAACAGAGAGGCCACCAAATATTTTTGTTGCTTTTGAGGTGAGAACTCTGCAAGTCCTTGAACTGCTTAGAAAAAGTGTCAAGAAGACTTCAGTCTGGTATTTAAGTTGAGCAAATAAGTTTGCACGAAGTCTTCATTCTAACATTTGGTATTTAAAAGGCACTACACTATCAAACCAAAGAACTTTTCACCATCCTCTAGGATGGCCAACTATCAAAAGGAAGATCTTCCCACAAATAGAGAGGATCTGCTAACCATCACAGCAGGTAGAAACAGTTCTTTCCCAACCAGTCAGCTTGCTGCTTCGGCCATCAGCTTTTAAAACCAGATCTCTTTGACAGAGCTTAGTAGCAGTGTTATTTCACTAAGCAGAAATATGCCAAGGAGTTGAAAACACTATTTTGTTCACCTACTACAGAAAACTAAAAACATACTGTTAAAATTTTGGAGCGTAGAAGAAAACTTAGAGAGGTTAGATGGAATTTTATCAAATGCTGGTATAAATTCAGAAAGGAGTCCTGAATTTTTTGGTCATGATAGAATGTTGATCTCAAGAAATTCTAATAATGACTATTGTCTCTGAGAGCCCATCATGTGCCAGGTGCTTTGCAAGCAAGAATCTGAGATAGTGGACATTCCTGTTGTGGCTCAATGGAAATTAATCTAGCATCCATGAGGACCCAGGTTCGATCCCTGGCCTCACTTAAGTGGGTTAAGGATCCAGCATTGCCGTGAGCTGTGGTGTAGGTTGCAGACATGGCTCGGATCTGGCATTGCTGTGGCTGTGGGCAGCTACAGCTCTCATTCGACCCCTAGCCTGGGAACCTCCATATGCCATGGTGTGGGCCTAAAAAGACAATAATAATAATAATAATAATAATAGTAATCTGAGGCAATGCATTTGTCTCCACATTTCAGCTGAGAAAACATTTCAGGCCTTTAGAACAGCTAGAATCCATAGTCTCAGGGTAATATTCTTGGAGGGAATTGAGTGTACCAGGAAAGCTAGAAACAAAGACACAATTGTGAATTGATTTCAATGCATGTGATCTCAACTTAGTGTTCCTCTGTCTGACCACTTATCAAATTTTATTCCGTAAGCCTGTGTGTAGTAAGGCATTTCAAGGAAATTATTACTGAGCTTACAAATAAATTATCATTTGTAAAGCTGCAGAAAACTTACTTGATGTCTTTTAGGTGTGATGACATCCTACAGATAAGCCAGGATGTATAAGGGAAGAAGGTCCTTCAGTTTAAATGACAGAATTTTTCTTCGTAACTTTGGGAGTATCTTAAGTGTGTTTAGAAACCAAATTTCTTCACCTTTGGTTTATACTAAATTCAGGTAACTGGAGTGTAAAATATGATCTCGAACCAATTTTCTCTTTTATCTTTTCTGTTCTGGTTCAGGTGTAGATGGATCCTAAGCAGGGGTCCAGGCAATAGCAGTATAAGTCATATGTCTAAATCTGGAGGTATTATTAACTGTGTTTTCTGTTACTACAACCCAATTTTCGGCAGAGAACTTTTGAATTAATATAGAACACAGAACAAATGTCGCATTAGCCATAGTCTCTGGCTTGCAGAGGGTCTGACCACCGGGTGATCCCTTTGGGGTCTTCCTTACCTGGCAAAAGAAGATTGGTTTCCTATGTTAGAAGGTCTGTATTTTATTCTTGAATTATCATTGGCACGCACTGGCTGCAGTCAGAGTAATGTTTTTCCCAGTCTCTGCAGGCTTTAAACAGTTCTGCCTCATCTTGGTTGTTCCATTTCACAATGTATCCTTTTCCACTATTGCTGACTTACTTAGCATCTGTAGAGCAACATTCATTTTCTGGCTATTCATTCCCATTTTTCTTTTACACTATCTTAAAAAACATAAAAGGAGACTGGGTTTGTCTTGGATATTTGGTTGACTATTTAATAAGTTGGATATTTGACGATCATTGATTTCCCTATAGGTCTGTTACACGTAATCTCTCGTCTTTGCTTTAGGCAGAATCACTCCTGTATTTAAAGAGTGTCCAATTTAAGAAACACTTTTCATTATCTGGATTGGCCATTGCTCCTCTTATTGATCAGTTTGCTTTCCATAATAAGATTTATATTTGTTGTTCCTTTTTTCAGGTGTCCTTAAACTGCCTATGATACAAATCCATCCGGGAGGGAGAGGTTGGGGGAAGCTGAGTTCTTTTTTTCCCTTTTAATAACGCAAGTGAATCAGTTACTCAAGATTGAAAATTGGTTCTTGTTTTTAAGGACACCCAAGTACAGATTTATTCACATGTGTGCAGAATTATGTGGGAAAACTCATGGGAGATTTTTAAAAAATTTAAGTGCTAGCAATTGCACTCAGACATCCAAGAAGAAGCAAGCACTAAACAAAATGTCTCTCCCAGCATATGTCCTACTTCTTTGAAACCTATTATTGGACCCATGAAATACTTTGTGCTGCTCAGAACAAAAGTATAATACAAATACACCAGTTAGTTATAGTGTCCTTAACAACCCTGTTTTTGCAGCTGCAAACTGGAAGTATTTCGGATGAGGTTCAGCTGAGGTGCCCTAACTGGAGAAGAGTTAGCTACTTCATTAGGCTTTAGACCACAGCACAGTGTGAGCATTACAGGCGAAGTGAGACAGTCTCATAACACATGTTAAGAAATTATATAATGTTATGAAATTAAGTATAAAAATTATTTTATAATCAGAATATGATTTTTCCTAGTTTGCTATCTTTCTGTTTACCTTTGTGAGAGTGTGCCAAAGTTAGGGCTTTGGAACCTGAAACTCAGATTAAATCTAAGACTCAAGAATCTCCTGAATTCCATTGCAAACAAAAATCAGCCAATAGGTTGAGGGAGATTGTGGGCACAAAAAATGGTGTGACCATGAGGACATGATATGCTAGATATAACTTCCTGATCCTTTTGTCAGAGACTCACCTGACAAGTCACTGTGTTTACATGCATTTCCCCTTTTCGGTTCTATCTGGAGATGGTAGTAAATAGCCAGGTGAGGCTGATTGGAATAGTAGCTGTACCTCTAACCACTTGAGTTACTGCATGGAACCCAAAGTGAAATGGGGATACAAATTTTACCTCTGCCATATTTAAGATCACACAATCATAATGCATGAACAACACACAGTTGCCTGCCCTTGGCCAAGAGTTAGCTAATGTTGGCATTATTTGGGGGTCATCAAAGGAAGCAGAAGTTCCTTATGGGAAAAGATGATATACAGCACTCCCTAGAAAATTAACATACTTTATTGCCTTGACAGTTCATCACCAGCTAGGCACATTTCGCAGGCATTTCCAAATGTGATCCTTTGGGGGTAGATTGTTGTTTGGGGGTAACTCAATTCCAGGAAGAGCTCAAGGGATGTGTGGCATAACTCCTGGTCACTTATTCTGAGATTGGTGTTCACTAGACTCAGAAGTGACTAAAACTGCTCTTTTTCTCTTAGTTGTTTAGACTTTTGGCCTTTTTTATTATTATTTGCTTGGTACTTTGGGGATGGGAGGGGTATTGGTTTTCAGAAGCCAGTAGAGTGTGGGTTCCGGGGTAATTGGCAGAAGTGGGTTAATTTTAGGGGGTCCTACGTTACCATCGTGGGTCACGACACTCAGCCTTCCCTTCTCTGCTTTTAATCTGTGTGTAGTTTACCCCACGTTTGACAATTTCTTCACTGCTCCATCATCCCTGTGAGCAGAAATACAAATAGGTGGTAAATGTGAATCAGACTTTTCCATAAATAAACATTCTCTCAGGATACTAGTCACTTAACCTATGACTGTTTCCAGAGCTAATTATTTACCCTCCCACAGGTAGGAACACCACTGATTCAAAATCCGTTGTTTTCCCATATTATCCTCACTTTATTTTGGTGAAATTCAGAAAGTTTTGAAATTAAATCATTTCTGAAGTTGTGCATTATCGAATGTCACCATAAAATTATCCGAATGCCTCCTTCTTTTCAGGTGTAGTTTCAATTTCCTGAAGCTAATTTCTCAGTTCTAATTACAAGCAGCCCAAGAAGAACAAGGTTTTGCAACTCAGCATGAGAAAAAGTAACTCTTATTTCTTCAGGCTGAGTTGAAGGCAGGAGGCTTCCTAAATCTGCCTGAAAACAACGCCTAAGGTACAAATAAGTGGTCCCAGTTTGTTATTCTATTTTTAGTGCAAAGAGTTGCTAGGCAGATGGTCTTGCAATGGTCAGAACTTTGTGGTCAATATTTCTAACAGGAATTTTGTCCTGGTGATAGGTAATGGGGACATTTGTGGTATTTCTTCTCTCTTTTTTTTTTCCTGAAGGGTAACATTTAAAATGTGAAAGTTTTAATGATGTGTTACATGTTATTTTTAAATTACAAGGTTGATTTAGACATATTTATCCAATCCAGGTGTACTTTTAGATATCTTGCTGCTTCCACATGAGAAAGTAAAAACATATATGTTTATTTGAGAGGGTTTTGCTTTCCCATAAATAAGTAGCTGCACTGTCTTCCAGACTGAGTTTTTGTTGTTTTTGCCCCTCACCCAATTACCTACACTGGAAAAGGGGAAGGAGATTACTCTTGCATCTCAGGGAAAGCTGAAACATCTTATGTTGTGAGTAGCATTCAGAATTATCCCTAGACTCCTTCTCCTAATTTTCCTGACTGTAGTGCATTGAATCAATTTAATTTTTTGTGGATTCAGTAGTAGTCAGCAAAGGGCCAAATTATGCTCCTCATTTTAGAAGCAAAATTTCCCTGGTTTCTGGGAGCCATCGTACAACCTCCCTCCCTTTCTTCAGAGTTTTGTGCTTTGTTAGGTTCTAAAATTGGTTTCTAATGAGGGTTGTATCAAAACAAAACAAAGTAATTCTGTTTTCATGGTTCTCATATCTGTATGAGATGCATGGTTTATGTGGTTTTAGTTCCTTAGTATGAGGTCTTTTGTTAATTCAGTCTTCCAAAACAGTCAAAATCCAAACTTACCCCCATTTGAAAATGGCAGGAATTGCTCTCTTATATTTATAACCTGAGGGCATAACAAAAAGGTATCAGAATTCTCTAGTACGTTTTCCTCCCCATCTCCTTCCTTATCAAACCTCTAAATTGGAGCTGCGGCTCTTCATTAGCAAAATGATGTACCACTTAAAATTACTTACTATATACACAGGAACTAGGTTAAGTATTTGCATTACAGTTGATTCTTGAACAACATAGATTTAAACTGTGTGGGTCCACTTAAATGCAGATTTTTTTTTTTTCACTAAATACACATGATCTGCTTTGGTTGCACCCACAGATGCAGAACCAACTATAAGTTATTTTCTTTGACTGCTCAGGGTCAGTGCCCCTAAGCTCCACATTGTTCAAGGGTCAACTGTTCTTTGATTCAGTTGGTACAAGGAAGTAAAGTAGATATTAGCATCCACATTTTAAGTAGGGAAACTGCCACTTTGAAAAGTCAGTTTCACATAGGTAGGAAATGAAGGCACCAGAATGTGATCACTGGGCCCCCTCTCATTAGGAGAAACACATATGCTGTGTGTGTGATGGGGAAATATCATTGAAAATTAGCTACAGTTAAGATATCAGTTTCTTTCTCTGCTTGGGAGACACTAGTGTGCATACATTCCCACATAAGGGGACACAGAGATTTCCACGTGCTTCTGTCACACCTCAGAGCAGGTAGCAAATCACTGTCACTCCTCCAAATGTTCTGAACCACCTTTGCAAATATCCTTCCAAAAGGAAGCTGGCAGATGGGAAGCAAAGAAAATAACTCTACAAGCTGTGTGATAAGTTGCCGTATTTCCTTTTCTTTTCCTTCTTACCCCATTAAGTAAAATATTGTCATATCTCACAATCAAGACTGATTTGAATAAGTATCCTGATTATAATTTCATGGATTCACAGAGTTATGTGGTTCCAGTATATAACATGTTCTTTGAAAAGACTGTGTATATGTACTTGGATTTGTTTTCTGTGTGATTATTAGTATTACAGTTCTCTGATGAATCTCCCATTCATTAGTGTCTTTGTGGTCTTCAGTGCCAACAGCCACAAGAAATAGGTATCCTGTAATTTAATATAATAAGTATTTATTGTAAATTAAGACCATTCCCCTACCACCCTGTGCCTGGTGACCAGTTTGGGGCTCTGTGCCACATTTTCCTTTTCTGAGAGCACTGAAAATGGGGGCTCCGTTTCAGTTAAGACTTTTTTCTCTATCCCGTTGTCCATCTAAAATAGTAATCATGGCTATGTTCTTTGTTAAATCACAAATAAACTGCCTGGCTAAACAAATGAACAAGGAATGTTCTAGAGGCCTTCAGTTTAAAATGTTAGCTTGTTGTAATATTCTGACGATGATGCAATCTTCTACAGAAAGGATGACAGGGTCAGACTTGGGAGCCATTTTGATAAGGAAACTGGAAATCCTCACCCTTTTAAAAACGGACACTAATATCACATCATTTCTCAAATTCAGGGTTACATTTTCTGCCTCCCTGAGACTAATGTCACCTCTCCAAGTTGAGAACAAGAGCGGCATTTGGCATTTGTTTATCCCAAACCCAAATCGCTGACCCTTTGTTTTTAGTACTTTGCCCTTTTGCTTTCGCTTTTTTAATTTGCTTGTGACTCTCTGCTTCCCCCATCTTTTTTTTTTTTTTGGTACAATGATTCTTACCTTGTCTTTCCCCAGTCCGTTTCTGACCTGGAGAGACGTGCAGCATGTTATTGTAAGGACTTCCCGTGCAGGACATTTGAACGCTAATGACTGGAAAACCAATGCTGCTGGTTTTAAGGGTGAGAACTTCTTTCATATTCTGTCACAGGCAAAATATTTTTATTTTTCCCCCATTTTAAATGGAGAGCAGGGAATAGAACCCCTCCAAAGAAACTTTAAATTTTGTGCTGACAAAAGAAGAACTTGATCTCTTAGTTAAAAATAAATAAATAAATAAAGGCAGTTTCCTTTTTTTAACATTTAAACAACACATAGAAAGCAGATTTCCTTGGCTTCCCATTTCATAGGTCAGTTTCTTTAACAGTAACCAACTTCCAAGTATTGTGGACCTATGAGGCTTCTCGTTAGTTTACTATATGCTGCCATTGATGGTCTGAGTGGTATTTGTAACAATGTATTTAAAAATTCCTCACCTTCTGAAATGATTACTTCCACTTAAATAACATCTGGTGTCTCTTGTTCACTTGACTACATCAGTATTAGTTTCTAGGCTGTGCTTTCTATATATTTTGGTTTTGTTGTTTTATTTTGTTTTGTTTTCCCAAAACTTCCAGAAATAGAAATATGGGCATAATTCTAAGGTACTACTTTATGTAAACCCAAAGTTCTTATGAAGCTTCATAATGTACAGGCTATATGTGCAATTTTTCCCATGGCTGATAGATTATAGTTTCCTCAAATCCTCTTAGTAACAGTAGCTGTTTCGTTTGTTGTCATCCATAACATATGCTACAGTCTAAAGAAAATAATTATATAGAGAAAATGTCCTACAGTTTAGTATCTTTACTCAGGTTTATGATAACCTAAATTTTAATCCATTAATTTAAGCTACAACAAAGATTACTTTTTGTCATATCTGGAGATTTAAACTTATTCCCAAATGATCTTCTATCATCATATATCCCTATGGTTGGAAAATAGCATTCCATAGCACAGGGAATATCTACTGTAAAACTGAGCTTCTGGCCCTCAGATCATTGATAATAAGCTGAATAAACTTGAGTCCTTTAATTTTTCTGGGCCCCAACTTTTTCTACTTAAATAATTTAGAAGCTAATATTAATCTACATACATGGATATCTTACATATGATTTTAATACACCCTTAGTGAATTATACCTAGTGTATGTAAATATTCATGCTGGAAATATAAAATGTAATTTAAAAAATTATTTGCAAGTAGCTTATTATAATCTCATGCTTTGCCGAAACCAATATGCCAGGTAAACAGTGCCATATAGGAGTTTTTTGACTAACATCTTTGCTGAAGACTTTATTCCATTTTTAGGAAAAGAAGCATATTCCTCTGCTTTTGAGTATTATCAAACACCTTTCCGTGCTTGTAAACTAAATAATGCAGCAGTGTTCAATGAGCTTTTAATCTAAAGAATTGTTGGGGTAACCTTTTCTGAAGCCCAAATCAAGACTTGTCCTCAAAGTAGCAAATGTTATGTGCAGCATCAAAAGTATTTGAAATTTCAGTTAAAATTTCAGTTGTTCTAGAAAATCCAGGATGTAATTTGCCATATTATGGTGTTTCCTTTTGATTATTTTCCAATCCCTACTATGTAAATCCAGGCAGCAAAGGGGTGGGGTTTGGGGAGGGGCAAAGAAATTATCAAAACATAATCTTGGATGGTTCAACACTGCAATACACTTCTTAGTAGAAGGAGAAGGTTCATAGACTAAGTACATTGACCTCCATGAAGCTGAGGAATCAACTTTAACCCAAATAAAAGTCTCAGTTTTACTTATTCCTTTTTGGCAACTTCAAATGAGCAAATGGTTCTAATAAAAAGTGCAACTCTTTTGAAAACCTCTGTTGGTTTTGGAGAGAGGGAAACAGAGGATTTAGACTAAATCACCAGATCCAAACCTGAATCTGAAGGGGGCTGTACACTGCTTCTGGCAAGAGGGAAAGAGCATTTTACTATTGCACGTGGCAATATTTAGTATAATATTTCACTCTTCCTTACATTGCTGCCAAGAGTAACAATTAAAGTTCACTTTTTCATAGATGAATTACCCTGAACGGTCTGGACTCCCCGTGGAATTATTTTGTAATTTTGTTGATGGCAAGCCCCATATTTCATCTAAACATGATCATAGTATGAAGAATTTTTTTTTAAGAGTTATTTTCTTCTCTGCTCTAAGCATTACCATCCCCTCCCTAGCGTCCCACAAATAAAAGTGATTAAGGCAGAGGCTAGCAGGAGAAGCGATGTGCTTTGGGGAAGGAGCGAATGCAGGTCACTAGGACTGGAGAAAGATGGGCTGATTTTTATGGAATACATCGGAACGAATAAAAAATAGCAAACACTTGGAAGAAGTTTATGCAAGGAGAGCTCAGCAAGAGCTCATATTTTAAATTAGGTCAGCTGGTTTTTGCAGGCCTTTGCTTAGCAGGAACACATGGCCACATGTTTCTCCTTAGACAGGAGAAAACGGAAGTTGCCTGCAAACAGAAGCCTGCAGCTCTGGGTGCACTCCTTCTTTGCGCTCGGCGTGGTCCTAACACTGAGTGAGATGCAGACATGAAACGAATCTTAAAACACCTGTGCTTCTCTGGGCTTGCTTCTGTGCCTTCATGTTGAGCAATTTAACTTGTCGAAAGATTGGAGAAGGGGGTTTGAAACCACTAGAATTTCACAAATTGCTTGGTAGTACTCTTCTGCAGTGGAGCCATCAGTATCTACATCCATATTGGCTTTTCCTGGGGTAAAGCAAAAGCTGCTCAGAGTAGCAACCAATTATGTTTTGGGGTCTCACTATCAATAGACTTGATAGTCTTAGTTACCACTGATAACTTGGACAAGCCAACATCTACAGAACAGTGTCTCACCATCCCGGCCAAGTCAGACATCCTTATATTTCTTTAAGACCTACCCATGGAAGGTTGATTCAAGGCAGAGAACTGAGCCAGGTGATGTTGGAGATAGACTGGTGTGGCTCTCCCTTCAAAGTAGACTTGATCCACTCTTACCCACATGTGTTAATGGGCCTGGAATCCTAGCCCCTGGAAGGGGATTCCTTCCGGGAGCTTCCTGTTAGACTGGCATGGACAGTTTACATTCAGGCAAAGAAGTTGCCCTTGATGAGTTCCTTCTGTGGCTCAGTGGTACAAACCCTACTAGTAACCATGAGGACTCCTGGCCTCACTCAGTGGGTTAAGGATCAAGCATTGCCATGAGCTCGTGGTGTAGGTTGCAGTGGCAGCAAGGATCTTACATTGCTGTGGCTGTGGCATAGGCCAGAGGCTACAGCTTCAATTTGACCCCTAGCCTGGGAACTTCCATATGCCACAGGTGTGACCCTAAAAAGAAAAAAAAAGAAAGAAAAAAAAAAGAAGTTGCCCTTGAAGGATTGAAGATTGTGGCTCTTGACTGACTCCTCTGTATGTTTCTCTTGAGAGTGACAGAGTGACATTGCATACTGATGAGCTGGGTGCAGAGAACTTTCTTCCCCTTTCCGTCTCCTCTCGTTAAGGTCACACTCTATATCAGTGATCCTATAGTAAGATTAGTTCATAGTGAAGGGAGCCCCAAAGCTGCAAGCCACTCATGAACATCATTATGCAAATAGTGTCTTAATTTTTAACAATGTTAATTGAACTAAGATGACTCTTGCTGCTTCTTCAATAATAACAATAGTAATAATCGTAATCTCTTATAGTTAAAATAACTTTTGCAAAAGATTTGTTTTTCAAAAGAAATACTGTCTAATGAATGCATATGTGGAAACTAACCTTATATTGATTTCTTCATTCTGTGAACAATCACAGCTAAATTTCAGACACCGCCTTTTGACTTTAACCCTCCTCCAGATATAGTTTAATAATCAATGGCATGAGAATAGGAAGGTATTTGTATGAGGCTACATGAATAGATGTGATATTGGCCACTAGAGAAGTAAAATCCAAATTCCAATATTTTGCTACTGACCAATGATTCCAATGCCAGGAGATGACTTTGTCATTAAATTGTTTATTTGGATGTCTTGCAGGATTATGTCTTTCTCCTTTGATTCCCTTCCCTTTGCTCTTATGAAAAGTTTTTTTTTTTTGTCTTTTTTACTTTTCTAGGGCCACACCTGTGGCATATGGAGGTTCCCAGGCTGGGGTCCAATCAGAGCTGTAGCCGCCGGCCTACGCCAGAGCCACAGCAACGTGGGATCCGAGCTGCGTCTGCAACCTACACCACAGCTCACAGCAACACCGGATCCTTAACCCACTGAGCAAGGCCAGGGATCGAACCTGCAACCTCATGGTTCCTAGTCGGATTTGCTAACCACTGAGCCATGACGGGAACTCCAAAAAGTCTTTTCTGGTTTTTTTTCCTACTCTTTAAGACCTCCCCCCTACCTGATCCTTAAATTGTGCATATCAGGTGTAGAAGTAAAGGGGTTTTGCCATCTGGGTGGTTTTCTTCAAGGAATTTAATTTATGCAGTCTCTTCACTTATTTGTTCACAAATTTTCCTGCACACTTTCAGCAGGCAGCCCAACACATGTTGAAGTGCACCCAAAGGGGAGAAGTGCGAGGAAACCTCAGGGGGCCCAGGACATCTGATCTGGTTGTGCTGTGATTTACACCCAGAAACAGACACTTCCTCTGTACTTTTTCCACCCTCAGTCAAGCCCAACCAGTCTACCAGGTCATGTTTAGCAAAGTGTCCATGGGAGTTCCCGTTTTGGAGCAGTGGAAATGAATCCAACTGGTATCCATAAGAATGTGGGTTCAGTCCCTGGCCTTGCTAAGTGGTTCGGGGATCCGTCGTTGCTGTGAGTTGTGGTGTAGGTCACAAATGTAGCTCAGATCCCATGTTGCTCTTGGCTATGGCTGTGGTGTAGGAGAGTGGCTATAGCTCCGATTAAACCGCTAGCCTGGGAACTTGCATTTGCTGCAGGTGTGACCCTAAAAATACCAAAAAAAAAAAAAGTTTCTGTGATCCTTCTCTCATCATCTAAAATGCACCCCCACCTGAGCAGGAGGCATCTAAGGAGACGCTGTCTCTTGTGATGTGCCATGTACATTTTGACCAGCTATTTGTACATAGTGGTTATGTGGATGACAGAGCCATGTGGAGGGCTTAAATTCCACATTCTACTAGAATCCATGGCTCATAGCTTTTCAAGAAAAATCACCTCCTTCCTACTGCTTCAATCTAAAGACCCTGCAAATTTACCATCCCTTTCTCCCCCCAGTCCCCTGGGCTGTGCTGGCTGAATCTTTCCCCTAAGTCCTTAGCTCTGGTTGGCGGATGCAGTTATGAGAAATACAATTCATTGCATGCAATATTGGTGCTGTAGTTGTTTTCAAAGTGTCTGTATTTGGATATTATGACTTGATATTATACACTTAAAGTCTCTTAAATCTAGGAACAGGAATAGACATCAGATAATAAATTAGGAACTTCTGTCATCTTTACTAGGCGAAAGAATGAAAAAAATGTCATTGAAAATCAAAAATGACAACTAAGTGAGCGAGGTTACCACGCCTTCCATTTCACTGCCCTCCCAGACTATGTAAGTCTCTTTTTTTCTACCAGCATGTTGCTGAATACCCCCATCCCCACTGACTCTTTCTTTGACCACAACTAAACTACTCAATTTTTTTTTTTTTTAATTTCTAACCGATTTCCCACCAGGGTGAAAACAATTGACAGTCTAACATGACTCCTTAGCCTCCAAGGCCCTTAACTTTTAATAACCTTTATTACTTTTAATTGCCATCATTTTATTTCCACTCCGTAGGGCTGGCAATTTTAAGATGTTCCAATATATTTTCAATACCTACCTGTCTTGCTTTCAGTTTGTAACACTTATTTAAAAAGAATCAGAAGTGCTGAAACCATTAAGCATGCCATGTGTTGAATTGAAACTAAAGGTTTTAAAATGCGGTGTTTGCGTTTTTGCTTTTTTTTCTCTTTCTTTCTTTCTTTTTAGTGCATAAAGTGATATTTGATGTGTTACCATTGGAAAGGGTAAAGCTATATTGTATTTGATTACTTCACTGTACAAGTAATATTTTATCTTTGCCACCTAGCATGCTGATGTGATGTTGGTAGCTATAATTAAAGCTATATAGTGTACCTTAATTGGAAATCTGGACATCCTGTTCTGAAGAAAGGTCAAAGGGAAATGTTATTCCTCTGGTCAAAGGGAGTCTAAGAATCAGATGCTTGACTTCAGTCCTGATCTTATTTGCAGGAATGAGACATTTAGTTATCTGCAAATGCAGAGATGAATGTAAATAGATTTGATTCTACCTAATAAAATTTATTCCCTAGAAAGACCACTTGATTTTTCTTTTGAGGTTCTGTGTTTTATTCCATTGCACTCATATTCATTTAATATATATTAAAATCTTTCATTTTTGTATTTATTTATTATTGAATATGAGCTTATTGTCTTGCTCATTTACTTTTTAAAAAGATATGAATCACACATCATTTAGAGATTTTACCTTTGTTCTTTTGTCTGGTGAATGACTTACCTAGATATCTACCTGGGCATAGTAATCTAGAACCCCAGACAGCAAAGTGCTTGGTTATTGCTTAATCTAAAATTTTGTATTCAGGAGTTCCCGTTGTGGCGCAGTGGTTAACGAATCCTACTAGGAACCATGAGGTTGCGGGTTCGGTCCCTGCCCTTGCTCAGTGGGTTAAGGATCCGGTGTTGCTGTGAGCTGTGGTGTAGGTCCCAGACGCAGCTCGGATCCCGCGTTGCTGTGGCTCTGGCCTAGGCCGGCGGCTACAGCTCCAATTCGACCCCTAGCCTGGGAACCTCCATATGCCGCAGGGAGCAGCCCAAGAAATGGCAAAAAGACCAAAATAATAATAATAATAAAATTTTGTATTCAAAATGTCCACTTGTCCCATCAGAGTGTTCCATTCATGCCATCTAAATATGTGAAATCTTAAAGTGTTTTCTGCAAATTTGAAATGTTTTCTCCATCCTAGTCTTTGAATGGTAGTGTTAGATTTGTTATACTTTGGGGTGTGATCTGTTTTGGTTTTTCATTCCTAAATAAAAAAGTTTTAAATGCATGTGTGGTTTCACACTCAAAATCCATCTTCAAAATAGAATTAAAATGATGGTTGCATTCTATGATTATTATCTCTTTACCACATATAATTAGTTAATGAAGAGGATTATGTTTGGAGTAGTTTTGTGGTTTTTCCACAACCTTAAGAACCTTAAATTCTAGTAGCTTTTATTGATATTTTCTTTGGCCTTTGAAGAAGCCAATTAAAGTTTTTGTATCTTGCTTTTTAGAATATGGGTAATAATACCAAACATAATGAGAAGGCTAAGTTGAATGAAAAGGGCTATGAAAATAGAATATACCAAATATAAAAGGAGTCTTGAAAAAGAAGAGAGTCTTAAAATGTATTTTCATATGTCACAGCTTTCTACTGTGAAATGAGGATAAAGATAAGGAACAATGTTGTGAATTAGAAGGCTGTTGGGGGTTGAAATTAAAGTACCTGAGTGTATGAGAGAAAATGTATTAAGGACTTTGTAATAAAATTATCCCAAGATGTCTTCATACCTTTTATCCCATAATTGCATATCGATTACTATGCTATAATAATATATAAACATAGTTATATAAATTTAAATTCAGGAGTTCTGAATTGTGGCGCAGTGGAAACAGATCTGACTAAGAACCATGAGGTTGCGGGTTTCATCCCTGGCCTTGCTCAGTGGGTTAAGGATCCAGCATTGCCATGAGCTATGGTGTAGGTTGCAGACATGGCTTGGATCTGGCATTGCTGTGGCTCCAGCATAGGCCGGCAGCAATAGCTCCATTGGATCCCCGGCCTGGGAACCTTCATATACCGCGGATACAGCCCTAAAAAGACAAAAAAAAAAAAAAAAAGATTCTGTTTTACAAATTAATTTTAATGTTTAAATATCACCTTGACTTCAGCCCACTAAATCTTCAAAGTTGTAATTAATTGTTTTAATATAGGAACTAGGGACAGAAATCTGAACTATCAATGTCCTGTCTTCTTTTAGTCATTATGCACTATAAAAGCTGTAAGCATAAAATACGATTTTTTAACACTATGCAAAGGCTTGTATACTTAAGAGAGTTGATGTTTCCTTTTGTAAATCATCTGATGAAATTTGATTTTGCTAATTCTAATGAGGCTGGACTTCCTTGGGTATTTTTAAAACTCTTCTGTCAGTAAATGGGTTTGGCTATCCTTAGTGGTAGCAAAGCTTGAAATTTTGTGGTGACAATTGATACTTTAGACAAAAATAAAAATTATCAATCCCTAAACTCAGTAATTACAAAGGGTGATTGACCAGGGCCATGCTGTTTGCAGACCAAAAATATGTTGTAAGTATAAAGGAATGAGATGGATTTCATTGAATCACTAATAATTGGATTCTGAATCCAGTTCCAAAATAAGATACCCAAAAGATTTAAGCCAAGACAGTCTTATCAAAATACAGAAAGACACACTATATGTACATTCTCTTATAGAGGCTTTTAAAATTCAACAGTCATTTTTTTATTTGAGGTTTTGTTTATTTAAAACAAAAGAATTCACTCAGCATAGTGGTTTGGAGCATGGGCTCCAGAGTCAGATAACCTCGGATTGAATGCCAGGTTTATAAACAAATAAATAGTACCTTTGGGAATCCACATACATTCTTAACTTTTTTGGAGTAAATTTACATTATAATGAAAAGCACCACTTTAAGTCTACAGATGTATTTGTCTATATCATCATCACTGCAATGAAGGTATAGAACATTTCCTTCATTCCCCAAAGTTCTTTTGTGTTCCTTCTCATCCTTTACCCACAGCCCAACCTCACCTTAAGCAGCCAAATATACTTTCTGTTATTATAGATTATGTTGTCTTTTATAGACTTTGATATAATTAGAATTATTTATTACTGGCTTCTTTCCTCCCGTATATTTTTTGAGGTTCATCCATGTCATTAAGTGTATGAGGAATTTATTCCTTTTTATTACTGCATAGTATTCCACCATAGATATGTACCACAATTTGTATAATCATTCGTTTTGCATGGATAACTTTTCTGTTATTTTTTATTGAGGTATAGTTGATGTATAATATTATATGTTACAGGTATACAGCATAGTGATTCAGTTTTTAAAGGCTATATTCCATCTATTGCTATTGTAAAATATTGGTTATATTTCCTGTGTTGCACAATATATTCTTTTATAAATAATAGTTTGTACTTCTTAACCCCATACTCCTATCCTAGCTCTCTTCCCTTCCCTCTCCCAACTGGTATCCACCAGTTTTCCCTCTGTATGTGTAAATCTGTTTTTTTTTTTTTATTGTTATACACACTAGTTTGCCTTTGGTTTTTAGGCTCCACATACAAGTAATATCGTAGCAGTATTTGTCTTTTCCTGTCTGACCTAATTCATTTAGCTTAATACCCTTCAGGTTGATCTGTGTTTTGCAAATGGCAAATTTTTTTTTTTTTTTTGATGAATGGTATTCCATTTTGTGTGTGTGTGTGTACACATAACCACATCTTCTTTATACATTCATCTGTAGAATGGACCCTTAGGTTGCTTCCATATCTTGACAATTGTAAATAATGCTTCTGTGAATTTTGGGTTGCATGTGCTTTTGTGATTAGTGGTTTCAATTTTGTGGTACATACTCAGGATATACTCAAAAGTAGTTCTATTTTTAGTTTTTTGAGTAACCTCCATACTGTTTTCCAGTGTGGCTGTACCAATTGATATTCCTATCAACTGTGTACAACGGCTCCCCTCTCCAAGGATGATTTTATTGTTTCCAGTTTAGGGTTGTTGTGAGTAAAGGTGGTATGAATATTCATGGAAAAGTCTCCGTGTGGGCAAATTACAACTTTTTACACATTACTTTTTAGACAGTCAGAAAAGGCCTAATTTAAATAGAGACTTGGAGGAATAAGGCTCCTTTACAAATGACTAACCACATGTAGAACATTTGAGACCAGGATACAGTGCATACAAGGTCTGTTCAAAGAAAAACTAGGAGGCCATCCTAGCTGGAGTGTGTGGCAAAGGGAAGAATGAGGAAAACGGTATCATACAGAGTTGAGCATAGATACTCAGGGAAAATGACCATGTACATTTCATACATCATTCTCATTTAGTACTGGATTCATAAGCAGTTAATATTCTGTGAATATTTTTGTATGATAAATATATGCACATATGTGTGTGTGTATATATATATATATATGCATAGAGCTTTAGCCATGCTGAGTAAAATGCTGTGTGTGATTTAAGAATAAAACTAGCTGCGCTTTCCCTCACAAATATGACGCTCATGTATTTCTTGTAACACTTCTGTCCTCATCTCTGTAATCTATTTTATTTGACTTGCATTCTCATTTTCAATTTTCAGTGATTTTAGTTGATGATTCTGGATAAAGGTTTTAACTTCTTTGTGTTTTCTGCTTTTCTAGAAGACTACTTGGATTTCATCAAACAATAGATGGGCTCAAACGTTTTGAACAAAGCACAATGTACTGATTGCTGTGTTAATGTCATATACAGTTCCAAGATGAGAAACATGAATAAGTAGAATGAGAGGGCAGAAGATGTTTGAGAACCGTAGAGTTATTACTGGGAACCAGATCTTTCTGAAATAGTTTCTAGAGTTGTTTGTTTAAACAGATGCATTGTTTTTTCTTTGTATTTCTTGGAGGATTAGATGGATCCTGGATGAGACAGCTGTGGTGAAAGCAATGATCAGAGTAGGCAAAAGAGAGGGGACCCAGTGTGCAGAAAGGGCAGGTATGATATGAAAGAGAAGTAACTGAGAGCAAAGCTACCTGAATCCTAAGAGTTACAAGTTCTACTTTATTTTATTTTATTTTTGATTTGCAATGTTGTGCCAACTTGTGCTGCACAGCAAGTGACCCAGTCATACATATGCCCTTTCTTATATTATCTTCCACCAAGGTCTATCCCAAGAGATGGTATGGTTCCCTTTGCTATACAGCAGGACCTCATTACTTATCCATTCTAAATGTAATAGTTTGTGTCTACTAACCCAAACTCCCCAGCCCTCCCACTTGGCAACCACAAGTCTGTTCTCCAAGTCCATGAATTTCTTTTCTGAGAAAAGGTTCATTTGTGCCATATATTAGAGTCCACATATAAGTGATATCATATGTAACTTGTCTTTCTCTTTCTGACTTCCTTCACATGAGTGTCTCTGGTTGCATCCATGTAGCTGCACATGGCATTTCGTACTTTTTTATGGCTGAATGGTATTGCATTGTATATATGTACCACATCTTCTTAGTCCATTTATCTGATGATGAACATTGGGGTTGTTTCCATGTCTTAGCTACTGTGAATAGTGCTGCAGTGAACACAGAGGTACATGTATCTTTTTGAAATGTTTTGTTCGGATATATGCTCAGGAGTGGGATTGCTGGATCATATGTTAGTTCTATATTCAGTTTTCTGAGGAACCTCCATACTGTTCTCCACAGTGGTTATACAGTTTACATTCCCACCAACTAGGTAGGAGGGTTCCCTTTTAGGAGTTCTCTTTTGATTTGAAAAACTTTAAAGTGAGTTGGATAATAGTAGTGACTTTTAAGCAAGTTGATTCCAGTTGCTTTGATGTCAGAGTTTCCTTTTTTCAGCTGATGGTATAAATCCATTGGTCCCATGATATTTGCTATAAAATGACACACACAGACGTAATTGATTTGCTAACATGAATGGCAGTTCTCTTGCAGTGATCATTTTCTGTCATCTTAGTATTCAGCTATATATTCCTGACCTTAAAGGACTGTGACATTCAGTGAAAATTTTTATCATCTCTTGGCCTCCTTCTAAATGAGAAGAGTTATAGCATTGGTATACATAATCATCTTGGCTAAATTCTTTTTTCAAAAAAGAAGAGAAAGAAATGCTTTTTGAAATGGCTCTTTAATAAACCCAGGACAAAAGGTGTGGTGACAAGATTGCTTCTTGAAAAATGTCATTCCAGAAATTATCCTTTGAGAAGACTTCACAAATTTCCTTTGACCAGAGTCTTTTTTGTTGCTTATTATTGTTCACTGTGACCTTCAGAAAGCCACTTAACTTCCAATATTTGAATTTGTTTCATATACACTTGTGGTCTTTGTATTTGCCATGTCACTTTGCAGAGTTAAAGAAAGCAAGTGACATAAT
This sequence comes from Phacochoerus africanus, assembly GCF_016906955.1. Taxonomy (NCBI): domain Eukaryota; kingdom Metazoa; phylum Chordata; class Mammalia; order Artiodactyla; family Suidae; genus Phacochoerus; species Phacochoerus africanus. The sequence continues at coordinate 231,146,625 of NC_062545.1, forward strand.
TCTGGTTAGCCTTTTGAGTCACTGTAAGACTCTTGCAGGTAGAGTGACAGAGGCATTTATAGTTTATAAATGACTTTTTCTCTTAAGTTTTACATTAATATTGTTTTTCTTGGATATGAAGCAGACATAGAATCATCTCTAGTCCTAGGAAGCAGCATGACTTTTCTGAACTTGCCAGAGGCTACAAGTATATATGCTTTCTTAATATACTGTGTGAGATGCTTTTGTCAGGAAATCTTTTGCTTTTCTTATTATGTTTTGCCCCCAGAAATGTCTTTAGAGCCAAGGTAAAACGTATGTATCCATCTTTCTTCCAGAGTTTATTTAATATTTTGTGTTTTAGAAGGCTAAATTTCTCACTGAATTCCAGGCACATAACTAAAGAATCAGAGGATAATAGCTACAAATGGAAAGAATATCTTTGATTGTATGAGGGGTCTGCCATAGGTTGTTGTACAGGTTATTAACTGCACAAGGAAATCAAACCATGGGATTGAGTAGAGACCAAAATCAAGCCTGTGATTTACTCACCAAGCCATCTTCCCCAGTGTGGGATCATGTCCACCGAAGGACAGAGGCACCTGGAGTTCCCATGTGGCTCTGTGGGTCAAGGGCCTGATGTCACTGTTGCAGCTTAGGTTGCTTCTGTGGCATGGGTTCAATCTCTGACTGGGGAACTTCCACATGCCACAGGAGAGGCCAAAAAAAAAAGAAAGAGATGTCTGTCTCTTATTCACATACGTCCCCCATAAGCAGTCCTGTTATATGAAATTCTGCTGTAATTTCTCCTGCAATTGCCAAAAGCACAGGTATGTTTTAAAAGGTATCTCTCCAGGAGAGATGGTGCAGTGGTTAACGAATCCAACTAGGAACCATGAGGTTGCGGGTTCGGTCCCTGCCCTTGCTCAGTGGGTTAAGGATCCGGCGTTGCCGTGAGCTGTGGTGTAGGTTGCAGATGCGGCTCGGATCCTGCGTTGCTGTGGCTCTGGCGTAGGCCGGTGGCTACAGCTCCAATTCGACCCCTAGCCTGGGAACCTCCATATGCCGTGGGAGCGGCCCAAGAAATAGCAACAACAACAGCAAAAAAGACAAAAGACAAAAAAAAAAAAAAAAAAGGTATCTCTCCAGAGGGTTCCCTTCATGGTGCAGTGGAAACAAATCCTACTAGAATCCATGAGGATGCGGGTTCAATCCTTGGCCTCACTTAGTGGGTCAGGGATCGGGTGTTGCCTTGAGCTATGGTTTAGGTTGCAGGTGCGGCTCAGGTCCCACGTTGCTGCGGCTGTGGTGTAGGGCAGCAGCTATAGCTCATATTCACATATTCAACCCTTAGCCTGGCAACTTCCATATGCCTCAGGTAGGGCCCTAAAAAAGCAAAAAAAAAAAAAAAAAAGATCTCTCCAGAGATGGTTTTGGTCATTCTAACCTTCATCTATCACTTCAACCTTAAAATTCACAGAATCTTCATTGGCAAAGTTTCTGCAGTCAAATAGAGTTTTCCAGCTTCTATTTCACCATTATTTTTATCACCAGCTCTCCATTCAAAGTTTGATGTAAAGGTCTTAGAATTTTATGTGTGTTAAACTCGTCTTTTTTGTCTCTTCATGTTCTTTCTACATTCAGCCTTTTTTGTGACCAAAAATAATTAAAGCTTCACATTTCAAGTGTATAATTATTTCATGTGGGCCCAATTGAAGATTCACATTGGGGTGCTGAGTCCTTAGAAAAATTAACATATGCAGGACCTATGAGCACAGGCATAAGGCAGTAGTAGAAGTACATTCTATGAGGCTTCCATGATTATCATCAAGCTGTCTTGGGAAGGTGCTCCCATCAGACTCTCTTCCACAAGGAACAGAGCTTTAAATGTGGAAGGGGAAGTGTAACTGAGGTACAGGAGAGGACCTCTGTCATCAAAATTAGTTCGAACTTATCATGCTTATTTCTTTGAACTCTGCCATCAGCATTCTAAGCACAGACTGAGGTCCCAGTTCTCTGTTCCCTGGCAGGGACAGAGGGCTCTAACTTGCTGTGACTATACTGAGACCTTGCCAAATGGGTCGTGTTCCATCTGTGAAAACAGGTTCAGGATCAATAAGATAACCCACATGAACAAGGGGAAAGGGGACCTTATTACATCTTTTTAAATTTTAGTAAAGATGAGAGATCTTTCTCTCCATGACAGTGTCTGCAATATAAACCAGACCCAAAGATTCAAAAAAACCTTGAAGGTTAATCTTTCCCCAGTTCTATGTGTAACTTCCTAAGGCCACTGCCTTTAGGAAGGTACAGTTCCACATGCCAAGTGGTCACTTTGCAGAATCCATCTGGATGCATAAATAGATCCAGACTTTTTTTTTTCTCCTTAGAATCTCATTGACACATGTTCACATCTTGCTAGCCTAAGGCATTTCAAAGCAATTAAACTTCTGTCACACATCCCAGTAATAGTTTCAACAGGCTTCGTTTTATGGTGTTATACCAGAAGACACAGTACACCCTGAAGTTTCTCGACTCATCTTTGAAAGAGTCAAAAAGAAGTGTATTTTGATCACTGCTGGATATTAACAAATGGGAAGTTGCTGTTTGCCACTCATTGCCATTTTCCCATCTGTGCATGCCTGGTTAGCTGTAATAAAAAAAAAAAAAAAAAGGTCTCAGCACGAATATAAAATAAAGTATCTTTTCCATATTAATATCTTCTCACTCAGGGAAAACCCTTGATAGAATTGACTGAAGAAGGTCATTTCTCAGCAAGAATAGGGGAAAGGGTTATGGGCCAGATGTTAACTTTCCTTTCAAACATCGTGTATTTCTTTTTTTGCACATCATATTTTAATGAGTTTTGAAAAAGAGCAGTTTTTAATGCAGCTGATGCAAAAGGCAGAGAGGATAGAAATGTTCCTGTTTATTTGTGACATGCAAATAAATTCCTAAAATGTTCCCCCTTCCCTTACTACCTTCTTACTATGAGGATTTATGATTGACTTGAGTACTTTAGTTGGAATACTGTGTGTCTTATAGACAACAGGAATCAATGAGTACATATTTGATAGGATTTTGAACACTTGGGGCTAAGTTTCTGTGACTTCAGGTGAGTTCTTTTAATGTTGGTGAGACTTAGTTTTTTCAGCTGTAAATTGTGAATAATACTACTCTGCTAATATGATTGTTGTAAAGATTTCATTAGATAATATATTTTAAAGTAAGATATTTTACTTCCCATAGAAGAATTTTTTCTGGGTATCTTATTTGGGGAAGCGTGCTTGATATATTTAATGCGCTTCAATTATAGAATTGCTAAGATTAGAAAATAGATACCTCAGTGCGTTTCAACCTTGTAATTGAGCATGATTTTGTATCTCAGCTCAATCAAACTCTGATTCATTCCTAATAATGCATAGAAATTCACTATTTAGGTTTCCAAAGAAGGAAATACCTAGACCAGCCTTTGCTTGGAAAATGAGGGGTGTGCATCTATAGATTAATTAAGAGAACTTTTTTTGAAAAATGTTTTTGATAACCCATATGAAGATCCATAATCTTCTGTGTAGCCAACTTACTTCTTGTGCTTTGGGCATGAGGGAAGAATGTTTGTGAATCCTGCCTTCAGAGACTCAGTCCCTATGTTGGAGACATTAGCCTAACGCACCAGGCTTTATCAACTGGACTTCCAGGAAAGATGGTAGTTCTGCTACCCTCAGGAAGTGGTTCTCATAGTGGGGTCCCTGAACCAACAATATGAGCTCACCTGGGAACTTGTTAGATATGCAAATTCTGGGCCTTTCCTCAAAACTGCTAGTCGGTGGAACTACACATTGTGCACTAACAGGTCTTATGGTTGATGCTGATCACGTTGATGCAAACATGTGCAGGTTTGGGAGCACGGTCCCAAGTTATCCACTATATGTAATGAATTAACTTCCCTCCTATAGTGTTGCTAATGAAGTACTGTCCTTTGAAGAAATGACAAGATAGTCTTTAAATTATTTTTTTCTGTAATTTGAATAAGGAATCCCCTTTGTGAAAGGTCCCTTGATGGTCTCTTACCTATTTGCTCCCACCTGCATTCATTCTCCTCTCTCCAATTGGACGATAACCCTGTTTTCAAACTTCATATACCCCATTTTAGAGAGGAAAAACTTTTCTGTTACCCGCCTTCCTGCCTGAGTTCAGTCCTTCCTGCCCAACTAAAGATTCCCAACAAGTCCTGAATTAGCTGCTTCTGTTTCCTTACTGTTTAGTCCCTCTGTAATTTCCTGCAATCTTGTTTCCTCTTCTACCTTTGAAGTGCAATTACTCTTTGAGACTTTCTGCCTCTCCTGCTTGCCAAATCAGAAGGCTCATTGTTTTTCTCAAGGATTCCTCGCTTTTGATCTATCCAGTGCTGACCTGCCTTTCCTTGCCTTTTGTGATGCAAATAAATAACCCCATTCTTCTTTGATACTTTCCTGAGTCCTTTCTCCCCCTTCCTTTCATCTGAGCCATTCCTTAAGGTCTGTTGCTTAGAGAGCTCTGGAGGGAGAGCACACTTGTGTGTGTGTGTGTGTGTGCGCGCGCGCGTGCGCGCGAGATCACACTCTCTCTCTCTCTCTCTCTCTCCCTCCCCCGCTTCCTCTCCAGTCCTCTCTCCCTCTGTCCTTCCTTCACTTCCTCGCTCTCACATTCTCTTAATTCCACTTTCTCATCCCTACCTTCCTTTCAATGACAAACACAACCTCCATACTAATGATTTTTGCTTCTACAATCTTCAACATTGACCTCTTCCATTACAGATCTAGAGTCTCTGCCCAAGGCTCTCCTGTGTCATTCAGAACTCAGAAACTCCAAAACGGAACTGTCATTCATCTTTTAAAAAACAAACTCTCCCCCAAGGTTACCTCTGTCATCAGGGAATAGCCGTCTCTGGATCACACCATTAACTCTGATACCGTTCACTCTGACTCAGCATCCTACGTGGTACGAGTTGTGCAATTTCATTGCTCCTTTCTTATCTGATCTCTTATTTCATTCACACCTTCCATAACATCTTTATGGTTTCCCATGCTTGCACCAATGAAGTAACTGGTTCTCTGTCTCAGTCTTTCTGCCCTTTCACATCCTGTATACCCATGTCAGATCAGTCTTTCTAAAATATCAAATAAGGATGCCATTTCCTTGATCATTGGTTACTCAATTGCCTCCATGAGCTTCTAGGCTCTCACAGCTTTCCTGAAGGAAGCATTCCACATATCCTTATGTCATTACTCACCCCATGAATTGTACCTCCATGAGGCCAAATCTTAACACTACGCAAGGATATAATAACCATTTCAAGTCTTACTTCTTCGAAGAGATTATGAAGTCCTCATTAATGGCCTATTTTTCTGAAATTTCCTTATTATTGTCCCTCATTTGAGCTTTATGCAAATGAAAAGGAATGTTCATGAGAAGCCTTACAAAGTACTTGAAACTTAGAAAGATATATGTTAGTTTTCTTCCCAATCAGAAGGTAACATTCCTAGCCGCAAGAAATAATTTCTTCTGTGTGTCACTCTTTGTGGTTTGCCAACCATTGTATTAACAGTGGGTAATGGCTCTATATCAGGTGAGCCATGGATGTTTGGTGTAGTTGGATGAAATAACCATATCTTTGCAACCTCAAATAACTACTGAGTTTAAAAATACACTCACTTGAAGTAAGGTCAACCAGATTTCTCTTCCTTTTTTTATGTGAATTTAAGGAAAAAACAAAAATAAAGTACACTTAAATTAAGATTTATCTAAAAATAATATGTGAATAAATCACAATTAAGACTTTTGGCTGCTGGTTTATCAAGATCCCAGTCTGGTAATTGTTCCAGTTTTATGCCAAATAGATCTAGGCTGGGGCGCAAGCATATAGCAGTCTAATCTTTGATTAGCTTTTACCCAAAGGCCCTTGTAGTACATTTCTTATCTTGTTTTCATCCCTGTCCAAACAATCGTAGTTTCTTAAAAACAAGCACAGTGGTGATCTATGTATACCCAGGAAAACAAGGCTAAGTCTCCCCAAAGTGGTAAAGTAGTTTTTCTACCTCCATTCAAGAAATACTTGTCAATTACCTTATGTCCATTTTTTGCCAATTATAGACGTGTTGGAAGCAAATAAAAGACGAATGGCCAGAGAATAGGAAAAAATAATTTGACATGTTTCTCTCTTTTTAAATGACCTTGAGATAAAGCAGACATATTTCCTTATCTTAACTCTGTAGAATTTAAAAGATGATAAAAAGTATGTATTTCATATATGCATACATAATACACCATATACACACACATCCATGTGTAATGAAGTACATTGTATGTAGAAGAACTAAGCAGTGGTTTCCTAAACTTCTTACTTCATCTCTGTAATGATGAGCCTGTCTGACTATCTACAGCTGCTGACCAAACCCATCCCTAGGGGTGCTTTGAAGTGCACACCTTGCAGACATCAAGTATCGGTGTCTGGAAACTTTCCACATGCAAATCTTCAGTGGTGCTGGTGAAGGCTGGCGTCTTTGGATCTGGCTGGAGTTGATAGTAGAGCTTGAAATTTTAGGGAAAACAAGAGAAAACTAAAAACAAACTGTGCAGAATAAGGTTGCAGGGCTTTTCTGCCCCCTCAGCGTCTGCATTTTGCACAAGGAGACAAAAGGAAGCACTACAACTATAATTCTGATCCTCTAAGAATTTATGGTGCCTTTCACACTGAAATCTAATGAAGAGATAGATGTCTGAGAAAGGGAATAAGGAAAGGGAAGAAATGGGTAATTCTGGAAGCATCTTGGCTTTCATCTGTTGAGAAGTTAAGGTATAGAAATGCTGACATAGGAGTCAGAAGAGTATTACTTTTTCTGCTTTTCATGCTTATGAATCTTACATGTTATGTTTTCCTATTTAGCTGTTTATCTCTAAAAGAAGCAGTACATTACATTATGCATTATGCATGTGTGATGGGATGTGTTTCATGCCTTCCTCCCATTCCACACATTTGGCCTGCTTGGTTCGAGGAGTAGGTACAGGAGGCACAGGGTCCCTGATGGGAGCTGTTATTTCAGATCAGGTGGTTCCATGCAATGAGGATCAAATAACCCAAAGGTGCAAGGACTCCAGCAGCTGCAGGAGCTCTTTGATCTCAGTCAGAGTTTCAACCCAACCCACAGATCAAGCAACCCCCCTCAAGACAGGAATTTGCATTGGCGTAACAACTTCTCAGTCTGGTGGTTTATTCTTAGGCGGGATAGCCACAGCCTGACTGATGGCAGAGGACACCCCACAGTCATGATTGGCATTAAGTTCTCCTGCAGTCTGCACTTTTCCCCTTATTTCTGCCATGTCAACCACAAATGCCCATCCTCTGCTGCCACCTTATGCTGCACACTGCCCATGCCAGGGCTGCTAGTTTCCTCACTGCCCTGATGAACCACAGGTAGATCTGATCAGATTGTTTAACTGGAAGGCTCTGTCCTGGCCCCTGGATATCTTCCCAGCATCTTCATCTGACTGAACCCAATGTGGGCTTCATCTCTGAATCCAAAGCCCAGTCCAAATGTCACCTTCTCCTCTTGGGACATCTTACCTGACTTAAAATTTCAGTTAACATTTATTGAATACTTTCTATACAGCAGCCTCTATTAAGTTGCTTTGCATCCACTGTCTTTTTACTGCTTTCTTTTTTACACATACAGTGATTGCACAATTAGTATTTCTGTTCCTTAGTGAAATTATAGTTATTCTTGTCTCATCTCCTGTCTCCCTGAGAATATGTAGCATTGCTTTTCAACCCTCACTGTGTTAAATACATGGTAGATGCTGCAAACCCTATGAGCGATAACATAATTAATGGATGTTATTAGCTTTTATTGGTGAAATGTATTAAAATTGACCCTTTCTAACTATTGAATAATGAAACCTCATTTACCAAGGATCCGGCTTTGCTGTGACCTCCAGTGAAGGTCCCAGACAAAGCTCAGATCTGGCATTGCTGTGGCTGTGGTGTAGGCCAGCAGCTGCAGCTCCAGTTTGACCCCTAGCCCAGGAACTTCCATATGCTGCAGGTGTGGCCATAAAAAAGTGAAAAAAAAGTACATGTAAATATACCTTCTGGACAACATTTTTTATTCTACTGTCTTCTGACTAGTCCAAGCAGGGAAGCCTTTGGGTTACTTGGAATAAAAACTAGCTATACTTCTGGTGTAAGGCGGTACCACTTTTCAGTTTGTCTGCATAAACAGTCATGCAGCCTAAGAGAACTATAATGATAAACAAGTTTTTCAAATTCCCTTTATTAAGCTTGTCAAGCATCATTCTACCAAGTGATAAATTTACTTTCTCAAATACACTTCGTAACTATGCTTCAAAATCTTTATTTATTCCCTATACATGCTTTGTTCTCTCGATGTCTTTCTAAATATTGAATTCATCAAGTTTTGCATTTGGCACAGTGCTTGCAAAGAGTTTCCACTTCATCATCATAAAGTTATTTTCAGGCTCAGGATTTGCTCTGATCTTGGCATGAGAAATATGCATAAAACTGCCTTAGTTATGGAATAGCCATTATCACAGTAGTTGTTTGCGTGGCATACATGCTATACAGGTAATCATAAATCTTTAAACCGTGACCATTGGCTGTATACTTGAATGCATTTTGAGTGTTAATGATGACTTTCTAGAAGTCAAGAACAAAAAAAGGACCTCCTAATTCCCCCTTATAAGTCTCGTTTAAATACTTCATGCCTCTTAGTGAATTAAATAAAATTTCTCTGACCAGTTACATTCGTTCACTTCATCGATGAAGTGTGTGTATAGAAGCTCGTCCCTAAGCCAAGTGCTCTGCAGCCACTGGAGAAAAGTCCTCCTTGGAGCATGGTCACAGAGTAGTGGGCAAGACTTGACTCAAACGGGCAACAAAATAAAAAATCAGTGTTTCTGAATTTATAGTTTGAGTGTGAACCTGCGGATTTTATCAAAAATTATTACGTCAGTTATATTTCAAAAAAATTGCTAGTGCCACCAAACCATTTAATGGCTATTTTCCCTGTTGACACCATGTTTTGAAGGAGCTTATCTGCCCACCACATTCATTGTGTAATTATTTTCTCATTAGTATTTACCAAACAGATAACTGCCAGTCAGAATACATGAGTTGATATATTGCCAGCACTGCCCCTCATCTCCCCCCCAAAAAAGAAATAAATTGATTTCATTTTCTTCTTAGGCTGTGTATTATGACTGTAGACAGATACACAAGTTCCAGTATTTCAAAATACTACAAGTCTCCATTATTGACCCAATGGCTTTCATTGATCTAGAATTATTTGTTAATATTCATTTATTAATTTTTATTTATTTATTATTTATTCAGTTGTTAAAATTCTATTAATATACACCTTTTTCTGTTGACCTGCCAGTCTGTAGTTTAACTGAAGCTCTTCAGCCTCTGTTCTGAACACCTCCTTTGAGTGTTGCATAAACAGACATTATCTTTGGAGGGTAGAAATTGTACCAAAAAAGGAAACGAATTTAAGGCCTTCATCATGGTGGCTTTCTACTTAATTCAAGTGGTTGTTTAATAGTCATGAAGTGTTTGTTGTATTTGATGACCCCATATGTTAATTTATATCCCTAAGGTTGTTCATTTATGTCCTCAAGGTTGACAGTTATTGGAGGGGGAGAATGAGATAGGGAACAGCAGCATGTACAGCTGAGCTGGGGCCTAGGCAGCCATTTGCAAACTATTCAAAGCCCTTTCCCTCCCCTAGACCCTACCAAGCATCTTCCCCACCCCGCTCATATCAACCAAATCTCTCACCTTATTTCCCTAAAACTAAATTAAATGATGAATTATACCGGTTTAACAGCCCTTGACACCAACATGGAGATAGATATTTGGTACCATGAAGAATTGGAGAACCTAGCATAGCATCTTCATCAATAATTTCAGTCCCTCTAGGGAAAGACAATGCCTTAGAGTGTTCATGATGAAATGATAGAAACTGTGATTGAGTGATAAGTGACAACTTAGGGTTTTCACGAACTTCAACACAATATTTCCACAGTTTGGTTTCCTTAATCCCCAATTTTACATTTCTCCTCTGTCATGTGGGTTACTTTTTATCTATTTTAATTAAGGAGGCAAACTTACCTCACATAATATAATGTACATAAACTAAATGACAGAAATGTTAATAGCAGTTACCCATTTGTGATGAGGTTATTGATGTGTTGTTTTTTCAATAAACATACATTAGTTTTTAATCACAAAAATATAATTTATAATGAAAGTTGCAAAAGTACATGCATAAAAATCCTACATATATCCTTGTCATAGCAAAGTAATTTTATTGTTTTACTCCGTATGTCCTGTCTGGCTGAGCACTTGATAGTAATGAGCCCTTCCCTTTGTATAGACTTTACTCAGATTTTCTCATGTGGGACTTAAGAGTATTGATCAATTTAGTAATGGTGATGGGATAAATAATAGTATCCCCAAATATTGTAATAAATAATAATACCCCAAGGAAATTGTGGGTTAGCTATTTTATCTTCTTTGCCAAGAATTGTGTGACTAGCGAATAGCAGAAATGTAACAGTATTTCTGAATCCTAGCATAGTTTTCCCTTTTCATATGCTATAATTTCCTCCCATATGAATAAAGTTCTCCTAACTCCCATGAAATATATAAAGAAATATAAGTCCTAGTCCCCACCATTAAGCAGTTTATAGTACATTTGGGATAAAAAGACAAAGGCTGACAGAGAGTTAATTACCTATTCAATTGATGACACAGGTAAAAAGTACAGCACATAATACAATTCCTGGCACATAGAAGGCACTCAGGAACTGTTGGCTAGGTGGATGGATATATGGATGGATGACTAGATGGCCAGAAGGGCAAATGGATCAACAAATTAAGTGAAGTGATAGGACTAGAAAGGAGAAAAGTTCATTCATCACAGACAGTTGAATTTCAGTATGTGTCTGTCCATTGATCTTTTTTTTTTTTTAATGGCTGCATCCATGTCACATGGAAGTTGTCAGGTCAGGGACTGAATCCACCGCAGCTGCTACAATGCTGGATCCTTTAACCCACTGCACCAGGCTGCAGATCAAACCCACAACTCCACAGGAATCTGAGCTGCTGCAGTGGGATTCTTAACCAACTGTGCCGCAGTGGGAACTCCTCTCTTGATTTTTACTCATCAGAGACTATTTCAAGAAGGAGAAGATAGACTAGCTAGGTCTTCAGGAACTTGCAGGAGTGGAATTTGACTCTCCAGAGAGGGTAAATGAGGGAACTGCAGCTTGAGAGTTCAGCCTTAACAAAGGCAGTAAAGTGATAGGACTAGGAACTATAAAAGTATGACTCACTAATGCAGAAGTTTTGGTGAGGAGGTTGTTTTGAAAGTAGAAGGGAACTGCATCACAGAACATCTTGAATTTCAAGCCAAGTATTTAAATAATCCATAAGCATGGGCAGCTATCGATGTTTTTGAATAAGTAATTCATGTTATAAGGAAAATGTTTTAGGCAACAAATCTAATTGAAGTGTGACTTTGTGTTAAATATAAAGATATGAGACAGTTTAATACAAGGTGGGGATTTTAAATATTCCACTGGGATTTTTAGTGTTTTTAGAAAATGTTGCACACATAGATATTACTCAGTGATTAATGAATCCGACCAGGGACCATGAGGTTTCGGGTTCGATCCCTGGCCTTGCTCAGTGGATTACGGATCCCGTGTTGCTGTGAGCTGTGTTGTAGGTTGCAGATGTGGTTCAGATCCCACGTTGCTGTGGCTGTGGTATAGGCTGGTTCCTCAGCTCCAATTGGAACCCTAGCCTGGGAACCTCCACATGCCACAGGTACAGCCTTAGGAAAAAACAAAAAAATAAATAAAATAAAATAAAATATTCCTACACGTAATTGAAGTTTCTAAGACAGTTATGTGAAATTTTGCTTTGGATCAATAGGTACTCTCACTGAAAACTAAGTTTACAACATTCAAGGATAAGAAACTCCCATAAAAGTCTAGAGGGCTCCAAATATTTCATGCATAAAGCTTAATAAATTTTTCATATGTTAGAGGAAAGGTAATGATTTATGTCTTCCAGGATTTGCAACCTAAATACAAGACATGACAGAAAATTGATATTGGTCTTTCTTGCATGTTAGTTCTCCGTGCACTAGGAGAAGCTGTCACTTCTCTTTAAACCTACTAATTATCTTACAAAAATTTTAATGTTAGCAGTTGAATAAATGTGGCTAACAACGAGGCCTGGGAGAAAATTTATGTGGGTTAGAATTTGGCTCAGCCATTGAATTGCTAGTCAATCTTAGCCAAGATGCTCTCTTTCTTTAGTTTTCTCATCCACGAATCATGATGGTGGCACTAAACATCTTAAGATTGTTGGGAGAATTAAATGTAAAAATACGGATTTGTGCCATGCCTATCATAAATGATAACATGTTACTGGTTATAATATACAATCAATGAATGATATGCATTCATCTTATTTTCTTCTTTTGATTGTTTATCTGTTTTATCTGCTTATTTAATCATTGCTGGAAAGCAAGCTTGGCTTCCACAGGGATGTTTCTGGGTTCTCTACTGAGTGAAATTATTACTCAACATATATAGCATAGGTTGCTGCTAACCACGTTGAAGCTGACCAACCTCTTGCCTTCCATAGTGAGTCATCTCTATGGATTTGGACTGATGGATGCAGAAGCCATGGTGATGGAGGCGGAGAAGTGGACCACTGTTCCCCAGCAGCACGTGTGTGTGGAGAGCACAGATCGACAAATCAAGTAATGTTTGCTGCCAGCAGACAGCAGAACACTTCCCTAAGCGAGAGCAGACCAGCTCTTGAGACAGCCCTTTGCAGCACTCAGAGGCTTAAAATGTCATGTCGTTTTTTTTCCTAGTATAATTATAAAATTCTAATAGAATGCCTAAGACTCTAAATGGTTAAATCCACACTAGTATACCACTAGTATAATCCATATAAGAATGTCTTACAAAGGGACAGTGGGAGTTAGAGGTGAGCATTCTTCAAGTTTTCCCTCAGTATTTCTGTTTGATGGTACAGTATTCTCCAGAAGTTTCTGTACTCCCAAATGAAACCTTATGTTTTGGAAACTTAACCACATACCATGTAGTTCTCCAAAGAGTGGTGCTGAATGCGTGGTAAATTGAGATTACAGTTTACCCAGATTCCAGGGCTGTTCACTTGTTTCAGAGGCACAAACTTGGAGGCTGTGCTAACAGGATTTACCAAGTGAATCCAAAGACTAGGATTCATTTTGGTGATTTTATTATTTTACTCTTGGCTTTCTTTTTAGAAAGCACAGAAAAATACATAGGAACCTTATAGTCAAACTAGAGCCACTGCAATTCTTGAGGAAATTGTTAGGAAGCAGAAATAAATGGACTAAATTTTTTCCCATTCTACCCATTTTATAGCAAAGAATAAGAGAGGAAAAAAAGTAGGAGTAAACAGTTGACCAATATTTACTGAGCTCTTACTAGAAGGTCAAGCCATATGCTAGAAACCTAATGTGCATTTTCTTCTGAAAATTTTATAACAACTTGGGTATTATCCCCTTTTGACAAAAGGGGAAATGGGATGAAATTGAATAGTTGTTTATTCATTCACAAGTTCATTTACCAATTTGGCAACTATTTTTCTTACATTTAATGGATATCAAGCACTGGGGTAGATATTAAGGATGAAAATGGGAATAATAAATGCTGCGTGACCTTGTGGAGCTTAGAGTCTAATGAGAGAGTCAATCCAAATTAATACAATAAGGAGGTAATTTTAAATTATCATAAATGAATGCTGAAAATAAAGAGGATAGAAAATGAAAGGTGAGCAACCATGTTTCTCTTATGGTTCAATGATGGTCTCAGAGAGTGAAATTTAAGCTTTGACCATGAAAGAAGAAGAGTCACCCAAAGGAACAGCAACAAAGAAGAGCCAGGAGCAGGGTAGTGTATGCAGTGTCCCTCAGGTGGGAAACTTGAATTATCCCAGAACTGGAACCAGGGCTAGTGTGGCTGGACCCCAGGGTTCCAGGGGGGACAGTGGTACAGGAAGAAGTTAGCAAAGAAGAACAAGAACCTGAGACAAAAGGATGCGTCTGCTCTGGGGTTAAGAGCAAGGAAATGGTACACAAATGATTTGAATGAGGATCATGGTAACCGCCAAGCCTCCACTGTACTCCACTACCCTATACGGTGGTTCACAAAGTGGATTCCATAGACATGGGAACTTACTAGAAATGCACATCCTTGTGATCCACCCCAGCCTTACTCAGTCAGATACGCTGGGGCCAGCAGTCTGCTTTAACAAGATTGATAGCCACTACCTACACACAGATAAAAGAACCTTAATTCCCCCTTTCCTCTCCCTTGTACCTTTCCCACTGTCTAACCAGCATGGCTCCTTTAAATGGCTTAATCATTTGGATGGCAGTGCTGTGTCCTTTAATATCCAGTGATCAGCTGCTTTCATTACATCACAATCCTTCCAGGCCCAAGCGTTCAACTCACTAAACTCTGCTGTGTACTTTGCTCAAACTCCCCTCTCTGTGTTGCAGGACCATTCGCCCCAACAGTGCAGTGCGCTCCATCTACAAAGCCTCGGGGTGCTCTGATAACCCCAACCACCACGTCAACTACCTGGAACATGTAGTTGTGCGCATAACCATCACCCACCCCCGGAGGGGAGACCTGGCCATCTACCTGACCTCGCCCTCAGGAACCAGGTCCCAGCTTTTAGCCAACAGGTACAGTGATGGTCCTTGACAACCAGGGTGTAAGGGGTTACACCAACACTGAGATAATCTTTAAGGTTGAAAAAGTCACCTGATCTTTATTATGTATTTATTTAATAATTTATTTATTTTCATCTTTTGTCTTTTTAGGGCCGCTCTGGCGGCATATGGAGGTTCCCAGGCTAGGGATCGAATTGGAGCTTCAGCCACCGGCCTGCACCACAGCCACAGCAACACAGGATCGGAGCTGTGACTGCAAACTACACCATGGTTCACGGCAATGCCAGATCCTTAACCCACATAACCAGGCCAGGAATCGAACCCACGTCCTCATGGTTGCTGTTGGGTTCATTAACCACTGAGCCACGACACAAACTCCTTTTATTTTTTAAAGAAGTCGGGGACTGTGCATGTACGTGTATTGTAGAATCATGATTTCTATGCAATTTTTAAAGGTTACTTTCAATTTATAGTTATTACAAAATATTTACTCTATTCCTCATGTTGTGAATACATCCTTGAGCCTATCTTCCAACCAGTAATTTGTACCTCCCACTCCCTCATCCATAAACTGCTCTTCCCTGTCTTCCCACTCATAACCACTAGTTTATTCTCTATATCTGTGAATCTGCTTCTTTTTTGTTTTATTCACTAGTTTTTAGACTCCACACATAAGCGATATCATACAGTATTTGTTTTTCTCTTATTTCACTTAGCCTAATGCTCTCCAAGTCTACCATGTTGCCAAAATGGCAAAATTTCATTCTTCTTTATGACTGAGTAGTATTCTATTATACATATATACAACAGCTTCTTTATCCATTCATCTATTGATGGATACTTACTGCTTCTATATTTTGCCAATTGTAAATAATGCTGCTATGAACACTGGGGTATATGTATGTTTTTGAATAACAATCTAATTAAAAAATGGGCAGAAGAAATGAATAGACATTTTTCCAAAGAGGAAATGCAGATGGTCAACAGGCACATGAAAAGATGCTCAACACTGCTAATCATTGGAAATGCAAATCAGAATGACAATGAGATATCACCTCACACATGTCAGAACTGCTGTCATCAAAATGAACACAAATGACAAATGTTAGCCAGGGTGTGGAGAAAGGGGAACCCTTGTACACTGCTGGTGAGAATGTCGTTTGGTGAAGCCACCATAGAAAATAGCATGGGAGTTTCAAAAAACTAAAAGACAGAATTACCATATAACCCAGCAATTCCACTCCTAGGTATATATCTGAAAAGAACAACAACAAAAACCCAAAACACTAATTTGAAAAGATACAGCTATTCTTTAATTACTAACTAGGCCCTAAGAACCAAGGAGGCAGCAGTGGGTATGAGGGGAGCACCACGTAGATGACATGACAGGACGGTCATAGCTCTCACTGCCCACACATAAGCAGATAGTGTGAAGCTGCCCAGAATCTGTAGGCATGGAATAGTATGACATTTACGAGTTGGGTAATATTAAAAGGACGCTGCAGAAAAATTGAAGGCCACTTGTTGTTCTTTATCCCTAAAAAAATAAATGCAGATCACTAACTCCTTAGGCCTCTGAGATGTTCTCCTCTGCCATTAAGCGTCAGCTGGCCTGGCATTTGTTAGAGATTAAATGAATGCTCTTGCCTGAGTACTTTCTAAAGTTAATTCTATTTGTTTTATTTTTATTTATTTATTTATTTATTTTTGCTCTTTAGGGCTGCATCTGTGGCATATGGCAATTCCCAGGCTAGGGGTTGAATCAGAGCTACAGTTGTTGGCCTATGCCACAGCCACAGCAATTCAAGAACCAAGCCGAGTCTGCCACCTACAACACAGTTCACAGCAACACTGGAGCCCCAACTCACTGAGTGAGGCCAGGGATCAAACCTGCCCTGTCATGGATTCTAGTGAGATTCCTTTCTGCTGCGCCACAATAGGAACAAATTCTCTTTGTTTTAAATTTTTTTTTTTTTCCCTACAGAGAGCCAGTTAGTAAATGTTTTGATCTTTGCAGGCCTTGTTTTTGCTGCATCTACTCTACTCTGCCCTTAGAGTGCAAAAGCCACTGTAAGCAATATAAATGACCATGCATGGCTGTCCTCCAATAAATCTTTATATAGAGAAGCAGGCCGAAGAGCAGGATTTAGCTTACAGACTGACTGTAGTTTGCTAACCCCTGTTTTAAAGGTTGGCCTTTTAGTCTTTATTGGCCAAGAGGGTACTCAGTCTCTCGTAGTAGCCTCTTGCCTTCTTCCCACTCCCTTCAAACATTTATCCAGCAAGTAATTGTATTGCCAGGACCCTGCTGAAAGGCCAGAATGTTCTAGTACAAGTTTTCTTTGCTCCATTAGGTTTTTGAGTGGTTGAGAGCATAGGTAGGGGGTACTTATCAACAAGTGGGACCAGATGGGGAAATGTCAGGTTGTCTCATACACTCCATTCCCATTATGGTTCTAAAATACAAGCCACAGCCAGAGGCCTAAAAATTTTAATCTGAGGTTTTTCTCCAGGAGGAACATTTAATGGGAGCTAAAACCTTACTGTCAATGGCACATACCATCCACGTGAAAGCCAACCGTTTATCTCAACATGGCCACCTGTCCACATGCCAGGTGACCACAGCAGTAATGATCTCTAAGATATTGTCAACAGGCCAGACGAGTTGAGAAGCCAAGGCCAGCGCATGGCTGCAGAGCTGAAAGTGAAACTGAGCAATTGCCAGTTGCTTTTCAAAATCCCCAAACTTCATCTGCTCTAGGACAGTGAGAAAAAGAGCAAGAGCGTTGCTAGGTGATAGTGACTAGGAGTACAGATTCCAAAATCTTTCATGCATTTTATTTCTGTGCTTGGAAGATTTCTTGTGTTCTTTCTTAAAATCTAAAGTCTTCCTTTAGGGCACAGGGAAACCTGGGCTTAGTACTTCATGAATCCCAGCTTTGCCAGGGTTAGTGTACAAAGGTGCGAGGAACAGAAGGATGCTTTGGCATCAGGTCACTGGGCAGATCCTCCTCCATCTGCAGATAGGGGTCTCAGCTGTCGCCAGGTCATTGTCACTCCTTGCCTGAGGTTTTTCAACATCAGGCAAGGCCTTCAGATGTACAATCCCATGGTTCACGGAGATGACACCAGCTGTGGATACTGAAGCCAGGGAAGACCTTTTTGTCACTCTTCTTTTTTCTTCTTTTCTTTACTGCTGTTCATCTGCAGGGAACTTGAAGTATCCAGGTGATAGTTGTTGTACACTGGGACATACAAAGTTTGGCGTCACACATGTGCCACTCTTCTCCCTGGAGCCCCCTCTGTTGTAGGAAAACATTCCTTCCACAGTTGCTGTTTGCTTGTTAAACTCAGTCCCTTCAGCCTTTCTAGGCTCTTCCTACATATTTCGTTATTTCTTGCTGGCTTCCCTGGAAAGGACTTCCATGAAGAATCTTGTGAGCAGAGGGCCTGTGGGTTCCATCACAGGCACTTGGTGGATTACAGTGTCACTGCCTCAATCTCACATGCATTTTTCACCAGCAGATAGCCTCTTTGCTCTTTGTGAAGTGCTGAACCCAAAAGTGCCCCACAACCTGTGTCAGAGAAGAAGCATTTCAGACATTTGGTGACTGGTCTTTGAGGCTTAGCTCATTCTCCTCTGTTGTGGCCCCCCGGGAATGAGGTTTGCACCCAGAGTGTGCCTTCTTGGTCCGGAGCATTTCAAGTGCTGCTCTTTTGTCTTTTTGCCATCTCTTCACTGAAATAGCTAGTCCCCACCAAAAAGGTAGACCGGTTAGAGTGGAGGGCAGGGACTGAAGGCACCAAGAGATGTAAAAGGTATTAGGGATTCACTTGTCCTTGGCTCCCCCAAAACCACTGCTCTGAGCATCTGACCCTTTAAATGTAAAACAGCTGCACCCAATCCCAAAACCATGTCTGGCCACCTTCCAGGGCCTGGTTCCCCTGTCCTTGTACTTGATGCTAGTAGCACCCTTTCTGCCAGGCAGCTATGGTTTCTTTTAGCATTTTCTTCCTTCTGGCATATTCCAAAGTTTTAATTTTATGAGAGGAAATCTCTACTCAAAACCTCCCAGCCTCTGACCTCATGGGCGAGGAATCCTAGTGTCTTCTCCCCTTGGCCCTGTTTCAAAGCGCATTCCCAGGCTTGGGAGCTGAGGGCAAGAAGCACAGACAGGGAAGGCCTGGGGGTGAAGAAAAGGCCTGCTTTGCACCTGGAGGACCTCACATGGGCCTGCAGGATGGTAATAGCTTTCCTCAAGGAAAAGGTGATTAGCTCAGGGTTTAGAGGGAACTTTTTTTCAGAGATTATTAATGAGGGCAATAAATTGTTCCCCTCTGGGACACCATCTTTCAAAGAAATCAAGATTTCTAAGAAGGGGAGTTCCTGTCGTGACGCAGTGGAAACAATCCAACTAGGAACCAAGAGATTGAGGGTTTGATCCCTGGCCTCACTCAATGGGTTAAGGATCTGGCATTGCTGTGGCTGTGGCGTAGGCCAGCAGCTAGAGCTCCGATTAGACCCCTAGCCTGGGAACCTCCACATGCCACAGGTGCAGCCCTAAAATGACAAAAGACAAAACATAACAAAACAAAAAATTCTAAGAAGGACTATATAAGCAAAGAACACTGTGCAGTGAAAAGGCAAATTCTGAAATGTTTAAAACAAAGGTTCTCTTGTGGGGGTCATTTGAGATGAAGAGGCAGAACTCTGGTGACACAGAATTGTCCCTTTTTGACCTCTCCTATTCCTTTATGAGGGGTGACTCCTCATAGTGGACAATGTATTGGCCATTGTGAGAAAGAAGGATGCTGGGATCCAGCCCATACTCAAAATCCGTGCTCTCTCAGTGTCATCTCCCCTTTATGATGCAAAAGCTAGACTCCTGGACAAGGAGGATAAACCAGGAAAGAAAGCTGACAGGAAGGCAACCCCCTTCCTGTATTATCTCCATTTCAGTTTTGACTAAATTTATATCCTTGTTTTGAGACTGGAACATGCTAACCCTAAGAGTAAATTCCCAAAGGAAATAAAGGGGCCAGGGTCCACTTTGCAGAAGTCTTTGTTTTCCTGGACATTTCAGTAAGGACTGTCTTCACTTTTGCTTCCCCCTCATCTCGGCAATTCTTAGGGAATGCGTTTTCCGCCAAGTCGCTGAGCACTCTGTGTGGGCCGTCTGGAGCCCCTCAGTGCCTCCCTGTCCTGCTGAAGGGCACTTGCTGGAACTCCTGTGGAGAGCAGCTGTTCCAGGAAGAAGGGTTTACCCAAGCATCTGCAGGTGCTGAGCCCTGGAAGGCAGGCACTCAGCAGCGTTCACAACTAGTCCTGCCGGAGCTGTGTGCCCCATTAGCCCAGCAGGCAAGCACCCACAGCAGGCCAGGTTGATAATTCAGTAGGTAGGGGCCCCCGAGGAATTGTAGATGTCCTGGAATGGATAAACTATTAGTTCCTTCTCTTCCCTTTGTTTTCACTGCCTTCCCACCCTTCCCCTCCTCTTCTTGGCCTGTCCACCCTACCTAACCAAAAAAACAAAAACAAAACCCTCAGAATGGTTTACCTCTGGGAGCCTGAGGATCTAGTATGAGTGCCAGCAGTCTAGGTGGTCCCTTTTCTTTTTTAAGGCAGCACCCATGGCATATGGAAGTTCCCAGGGCAGGGATGGAATCTGAGCCACAGCCAGACCTGGAATCTTACCTGTACCTCCACAGCAACCCCAGCCACTAAAGGTGGATTCTTAAACCACTGTGCTACAGCGGGAACTCCTTGGGTCCCTTTGAAATAGACACAGGAGCAAGTTTATATGTAAGCCTTTTGAAGACATGTTCAAATTCTGCCTATGTACAAATTTTCTAACAAAAGCTTGTCCCAGTAGACCCTTTCTTCAACTGCGTTTGTTAGAATTACGAAAAGCTGCCTTTTTTTTTTTTTTCTTTCCCCTAAATCTCCCCTTCCCCCAATACAATGCCATACTGGCTCTCTGTTCCAAATTTGGGCCTTTGACTGAAAGCTGAAATTTTGCCTCTTTTTCTAAATTTGATTACAGATAAATATCTATCTCTGCTTGTAATTATGCTCTTAAATATAAAGAGGTACACTTTCTCATCTGCAAAACCTATAGGGTTCTATAATTAACTGTGTTGAAATATGGTGTTTATATTTGAATATTTTTGTCCCTGCCCATGTGTTCAGTGACAAACTATTGACATTTGTAAAGGGACACGCTATATAAATGCATGTATGGCTTGCAGTAAAAATTAGACTTTTGCAGTGAAAGTTTTACATCCCTGTAAGGTCTCACCCTAAGAAGAGGCCTCTTCTTTTATTCAAAAGAAGGTGCAGCCTTTGGAGTTATAGCTGGGATTGTCTCAATGTCACTCACTTTTACTTTCAACCTTGGAAATCTAATTTTTTCATCTGGAAAACAGTGGTATCTGCCTCCCTGTGTTGTTACAAGTAGTAAATGAGATAACATACGGCAAGTCCTGAGCACAGTGTTTAGCACAGTAAGCACTTCTAAGTACTCACCCTTATTTACACAGAGCTTTTCAAAGCACCTGGTGAATGACTCTATCAAACACAGATGGCTGGGCCTCTCTTCCAGAAAGGCTGATTCGGTAGGTCTGGGTCCAGGAGTTTGCATTGCTAATAAACTCCCAGGTGATGCTGAAGCTGCCTGTCCACAGACCACACTTTTATAAGATCACCCAGCTTTTTCAAATACATTCTTGTTTTCATGTCATCAAAAGACTTGTGAGCAGTATGCTGCTGGATGCTGTGGAAGTCATTTACAAAGGAGTTTATAATGTAAAACAGATATTTAGACAAAAGCCATCTACTATTAAAGAATAAATCTTCAAGATGATTAGGTACTTAACATCACGTACGCACAAGAAGGAATGCATTTGGGGGTTGGTGAGTAACTTAGTAATAATGTGCATGTTGACTGTTTCTTAAAAACTCATCTTGCAGAAATTCCAAACCTCTAGAACCAGTACACTTCTTTCGACCTTTCTTTTTTTTTAGTTGTTTATTTTTTACTATAGCTGATTTACAATGTTGTACCAATTTCTGGTGTATAGCAAGGTGACTCAGAGATAGATATATAGATAGATATATATATACATATATATATACATATATTTATATGGGTTTCCATCATGGTCTATCCCAGGAGATTGCATATACTTCCCTGTATTATACAGCAGAAACTTATTATCTATCCATTCTAAATATTTGTATGTATTAACCCCAAACTCCCAGTCCATCCCGCACCCTCCCCCACACCTTGGCAACCACAAGTCTGTTTTCCATGTCTGAGTCTGTTTCTTTTCTGTAGATAGGTTCCTTTTGCCATATAGTAGATTTCACATATAAGTGATATCAAATAGTATTTCTCTTTCTAATTTCCCTTAGAATGGGAATCTCTAGTTGCACCTATGTTGCAAATAGCATTATTTTCTTCTTTTTATGTCTGAGCAGTATTCCATTGTGTATATGTACCATATCTTAATTCATTCATCTGTTGATGGGCATTTAGGTTGTTTCCATGTCTTGGCTATTGTGAATAGTGCTGCAGTGAACATAGTGTTATTTGGAATTATAGTTTTCTTAAAGAAACAATTTAAATTAGGAGAGAGAAAAAAACTTAATAGTATGTTTTAAATATCCTATTTCAGAAGCAAATTTAAATAATTTTTAAAATAAACTTACAGAAGCCAAACATCTAAAGGAACTCAAAAGCTCAATTTAAACGAAGCTGAATGAATACTTCAAGCATTCTATAAACTTTATGTTAAACTGTGATGAACCACTAAAAAAAAATAGAAATCATAAAAGAGAATAAAAGAAAACTTCCTAAAATATTGATATCTAATTCTTTAGTGAACACAAATACTGTTTGGGTAGAGAGAATGATTCTGAAATTAAGATCCATTTCAATTTTAGAAATAATTATATGATAGCGCATAGCTATCAATGTTTATAAAATGTCTTGTTATTTAGTTGCTATAGCATCCTTGAAGAATGCTGTACCTTTGACTCCCTGGCTAGACTCTTCAAATGGAAGGGGGAAAAAAGTTTAATTATATGAGCTATTTCCTGAGTTAATTCCTTAAAAGGATGTACTACACTTAGTGGCAGTCCTTTCTACCAGGATTCATCCAAAGCAATTTATTTGAAAACCACTCGCGGGGATAGGGCTGTGGGGCACTATTTTAATAACTGGATGCATAATTTGTGCCACTGCATGCATACATTTCATTGAGCACAGGATTATGAAGTCAACTTGACAGAACTGGGCTTCACTGCAGTAGGAGTTGTGGGTATGAGCATCTCCTCTAACATTCAGTACACTGGCCATGCTTTACTGACATTTGATCCACACTAATAATGTTGGCATGTGTCTGTTTATTTCACTGTTGGCACAGCACAAAGGTTCAGACTTGTCAACGGACTTTTACTTGATAAAGACTGCACAATCAGAATCACTTTAATGGTATCCAGTGGTTTATTACTTGATCATCTTGAGCACAAGTAATTTTTGCAATACAGATCTCATCTACTCTCTACCTTTTGTCATATGCAGGTGACACAGGGTTTTAGTACAGTGCTAAAAATAGGGAATAGTTTTAAGCACTCAATCAGAATTAAACGGGTGAGATTAGAAAAGTCAATGCCTACCTAGTTGAAATAACAACAATCAACATCTATTTCTTTTCCCATCGAGTCTTTTAGTAAAATTCAGTGATTGTGTTTGGCTGCATTTTAATTCCCCTCCTCAACTTTTATGTCCACATGAAATTAATGAGCATTCCAGCTCTTCATAAAGTGAAGGGATTGGTGTGGGAACTACTTAACCAGATAGACGAAACCCATTTATGTTACTTGAATGCTGATTACAGATGGTTCCTTTGCGCACCCAGTTTATATTTAATTTCTGTTCCAAGTGTGATGTAGAAATGCTTGGTAGCAATGGAATGATTTTCAAAGGTGGACAGGAAAGGGTGTAAGGGAACAAACATAGGGTCTGCTAATCCAGCAGTCAAGTAACTGACCCAAGAGTAATTAAAAGTTGGCTGAGGCTGTGGAAACAAGACTGCCCCTCATGTGATGGCGGCCTCAAGTCTCCTTTGTAGTTTTTGGACATGAGGCATTGAGCCAAATGTTCTGTCTAAACTGTTTGGGAATTGCTTTTAAGTCCAGCACTCTTAGAAAGGTATTACATGAGAAGTTGTTGCTTCAGTGGCCTCAAATGGTTCAATAGCTTCCACGAATTAGAACCTGAATTAGAACTGTGGGCTAAGAAGTGGTTCTAGACAGATTTTTCTGCCTCCATCTATTTCTGTATCAACATGTTCCCTTTTTGGCAGCAAGGGCCGTTTGACAGGTGGCCTCCTTCTCCACCTCTGTGTCTCCTTTTGACCCAACATGCATACTATCCGAATGTTACGCTGAAGGACTCAGTATGTCCGTCACTTGTATAAGGACCTAGAATTTATTTCCAGACATGTCCAGTTTTAAGCCATAAACTTGTGAAACAAACCCTATTGTGGTAGGGCGTGGATTATACGAGCAGGGCATGTATATGCTATCCATAATCTGTTGAAGGTCATTTCTGGTGGGAAGACATTCACATAAGGAGCCACGGTCTCCATTCTGTTACCATGAGGGAAAGCCATCAGATCCAACGTGGTCCTTGTTGAAATGCCACACCCTTCTGTTGGGAGGTAACCTTTTACAGATAGTATAGAGACATTCTTCTTTTCTTTCCCCCTTTTTTTTTTTGGCCATGCCCATGGCATGTAGAAGTTCCCAGGCCAGGGTCCAGCCTGCACCACAGCTGCAACAATGCTGGATCCTTCATTCGCTGTGCCACGAGGAAACTTCCCAGATAGTCTTAAAAAAAGAAAAAGGCCTTCCTGTTTATATAAAGTTTGCAAATCATTGCTTCCTATTTACCCCATTATGAAGATTATGAATATTCCAATGATTGGAGATGTTCTCCAGTAAAGAAATCTGTTCAACTTGAACTCAGCTTTTCCCCAATTTACTGACCATGGGAGACTTGGAGAATGCTGCTAAAGTAATTTTTATTTATTTTTTGTCTTTCAAGGGCTCAGGAACACATAGCAGGTGATTTTCCTGTTTATTGCTTTTCTCCAGGGAAACCGGACAAGTGTCAGCCATTTACCCTAATGACAGTCCCCAGTTATGCCACCCAACCCTTCAGCTTTAGAATCCAGCTGGCATTTTAGAGGGAACTCAAACACAGTGGTAAAACACTTTTTAAAAATCAGAACTTAATGTCTTAAGTTATAAGGAGATTAAAGTGGCTATTTTTAGTTTTAGAAGGTTGGGTTCCCTCCCAGTGGGAAGATCCACATAGAAGGTCAAATTATAACCACCAGTTTCCTTCATGAACATTAAATTAAAGCAAGGAGAGTTGACTGCATTTCCTGAATAGCTCTCAATATCCATTTGCCATGGCCTTTGTATTTGTCTGCACTGAGGGACAGACACGTCCCGGTAACTGAACATGGTTGCTCTTTAGACAATACTGGAGACCTTTTTCCCTCACTATTTGCCTCAACAAAAATAATAGATGCACATAATTTTTTAAGTAGTTGACATTTTTTTTTCTCTTGTCCCATCTTTCATTTTCTACCCTCTAGGTCCCATGACAATAGAAACCTTTTGGATATTTCTTCAGGTAGTTGCATCTACATTAATG
Source organism: Phacochoerus africanus (assembly GCF_016906955.1). NCBI lineage: Eukaryota > Metazoa > Chordata > Mammalia > Artiodactyla > Suidae > Phacochoerus > Phacochoerus africanus. Next base: position 231,172,141 of record NC_062545.1, read on the forward strand.
CCTATAGGAATGATATGCCTGTTTCTTCAGATGCTGGTTTTATACATCATTTACTGACATCTGTCAGTGACAATGCTGGATCTTTAACTGCTAGGCCGTTGAGGAACTCCCAACATCTTTTTATTCTTGATGAGGATTCTATTTCTTCATTTTCCTTTATATTTTGTATCCCTCAGGATTACTTCACAGAAAACAGAATTCTAGCTATTTCAAGCAGAAAGAGGTTTCATATAGGGAATTGGGAACTGAGAAAAACCATTGAAAGGACTAGATAGCAGAATCTAGGCTGCAGTTCCAAACAGGACTCCGTGACCTGGGTAGGGTTAATGGGCAAGGTCTTTTTACTGAGATGTAATTTACATACAATTCACTTTTTTTTCTCCACCTTTTTCATTTTATAAAGTTTTATTGTAGTTGATTTACAATGTTGTAATAATTTCTGCTGTACAATAAGGTGATTCAGTTATACATGTACACACATCCATACTCTTCAAGATTCTTTCCCACAAAGATTATCACAGAATATTGAGTAGAGTTTCCTGTGCTATACAACAGGTCCCCATTAGCCAAGCATTCCATATGCTGTGGAATTGCATATGCCAGTTCACTTTTTTATTTAAAGATTGATTGATTGATTGATTGTTTTTTGCTTTTTAGGGCTGCACCTATGGCTTATGGAAGTTCCTAGGCTAGAGGTCAAATCAGAGCTGCAGCTGGATCCTAAGCCACAGCCACAGGGGATCCAAGCTGTGTTCTGAGTCATGTCTTCGACCTACACAATAGCTCACAGCAACACCAGATCTTTAACCCACTAAGGAAGGCCAGGGATTGAACCCACGTCTTCATGGGTACTAGTTGGGTACATTACCACTGATCCACAACAAGAACTCTGCCAGTTCACTTTTTAATGTGAATAATTAAATATGCTTTGACAAATAAATGTAGTTGCATAACTGTATATTATTTTCAAGCTATAAAACAGATCCTTCACCCCCCAAATTTCTACCATGCCCCAGCTTCTTCCCTCCATGCCCCTGGCAACCACTGATCTGTTTCTGTTTCAGTTGGGTTTTCTAGAATGTCATAAAGTGAATCAGATAGTACATAATCTTTTGTGTCTACTTTTTTTCACTTAGCTTAATGCCTTTGAAGTTCCTTCATATTATTATTGTTAGTAATAGTTCAATTGTTTTTATTACTAGGTAGTATCTGTTGTATGAATACCCTGTAATTTATTTACCATTCGCCATTTGATGGGCATTTGAATTACTGACAGGTTTTGATGATTATATTTGAATAAAGCCTCTGTGAGCATTCATGTGGAGTTCTCTGTGTGGACATATGTCTTCACTTCTCTTGGGTAAATATCTAGAAGGGGGATTGCTTCGTCATATGGTATGAGTTGTCAAACTGTTTTTCAGAGCAGCTGTACTGTTTTGCATTCCCACCAGCAGCATGAGAGAGCTTCAGCTGCTTCACACCTTCAACACTTGGTGCTATCAGTCTTGTGGGTACTTAGCCTAGGTTCCCCAATCCCCACATCATTGTTCTTTCCAGACTTGTTTCCCTGTGGTAGAACAATGATATCTATGTTTGGATCCACTAATCAGTGACCTCCAGCTTGAAGATAACCTCCAGCTGAATGTGCTGATGGTTACAGAGAGGTCACTGATCCGGGTCTTGACTTGACCCTCACTGGATTTCTTTTTTTTTTTTTTTTTTTGCCACACCCTCGGCATGTGGAAATTCCCAGGCCAGGGATCGAATCTGCATCGCAGCCGAGGCAATCCCTGGTCCTTAACCCACTGTACCACAAAGGAACTCCTGACCCTCACTGGATTTTAAATAACACACAGAAACAATGTTTTATGGTTCTCTCACAGGCTTTTTGATCATTCCATGGAAGGATTTAAAAATTGGGAGTTCATGACCATTCATTGCTGGGGAGAGCGAGCTGCCGGTGACTGGATCCTGGAAGTTTACGATACTCCCTCTCAGCTGAGGAACTTCAAGACTCCAGGTGAGCCCTCCCTTCCTAGAATTGGACTTGCTGTTCAGAAAAGTGCTGGAGTATATTCTGACCAAGGATGTGTTTCACCTTTATATATCACTTTAATCCTTAATCATGTGATCCTGTGCTTTGAGTTGTCTGCCTAAACTCCAATTGTTGAGATTACCATTAGAAAAGTAATAATCTGGAGTTCCCGTCGTGGCTCAGTGGTTAACGAATCCAACTGGGAAACATGCGGTTGCGGGTTCCATCCCTGGCCTTGCTCAGTGGGTTGAGGATCCAGCATTGCCGTGAGCTGTGGTGTAGGTCACAGACACAGCTTGGATCTGGCATTGCTGTGGCTGTGGTGTAGGCCGGTGGCTACAGCTCCAATTAGACCCCTAGCCTGGGAACCTCCATATGCCGAGGGAGCGGCCCTAGACAAGGCAAAAAGACCAAAAAAAAAAAAAAGTAATAATTTAAGGATAAGAACTCAAGAATAGGAGAGTTCCTGTCACGGCTCAGCAGAAACAAATCTGACTAGTATCCATGAGGACGCAGGTTCAGTCCCTGGCCTCGCTCAGTGGGTTAAGGATCTGGCATTGCCATGAGCTGTGGTATAGGTTGTAGATGCAGCTCAGATCCTGCGTTGCTGTGGCTGTGGCGTAGGCTGGAGGCTACAGCTCTCATTCAACCCCTATCCTAGGAACCTCCATATGCCATGGGTGTGGCCCTAAAAAAGCAAAAAAACCAACAAACAAAAAACCTCAAGAATAAATATTTAGATATCAGCCCAAGATAAACCATTTAATTGATCGACATTTCAGGATATATGATCCATATTTCCAAACAGCTTCTCTTACTTCCTTTATCAATAAACAAGCCAACCTTGTCCATCTGCATTGGGCTAAACTTCATCGTCATGAGAGGAGACCGGTTTCCTTGGCTATCTTTTTTCTGAGATTACTCTAAATTTAATTTTCAGTGTAGTCAAGATATTGAGGTTGGCCTATGCCAGCTGAACTGGTTACCACTAAAGAAAAAAAACAACAGGCTTCTGCCCTGCATGAGACCAAGGGCTAAGTAAGAGAAAACTTTCTTCATACCTAAAACATGGAAATGAATGATGTTAACAGGGTTCTTTTCAGGTAGTTTCAGCCTCTGTTCCAAACATGGCCTATTTATTTCTCTCTTCTTGCTAACATATGAAACTTTTTCGTAATATAAAATAAGGGCTAATACAAATATAGCATGGGGTGTGAGATTGAACAAATTTTTTTTTTTTTTTTTTTTTTTTGGCAGTAGCCTGCGTTGCCTGTGATGGAGTTCTAGGTAGAATTTGGCACTGTGTCATGGCACTCGGGAACAATGAAAGAGTGACTGGACTGTGCTGCCCTGACCAAAGGGCAACTCCCAGTTAATCCATCAGCATGGCTCATGTGTCTCAAGAGATCCTGGGGGAAAAAACACTGTCCAAATGCAGCAGTTGTGTACCACCAGGGGTGCAGCCTAGGGGACAGACATAATGGGTGCATTATCTGTTGAGAATTTAAACCAGTTTAAAAAGTCACTATTATTACCATTCTAAAGAATGTCAATGGATTGTTCTACAAGTATAAATGTAATAAAATTCATTGAGTAGTTAAATAATGTCAATGGGAGTTCCCTAGTGGTCTAGTGGTTAGGACTTTTTCCCCTCACAAGAATAGACTGCCATCTGGGGGCATACTAATGGTAGACCTGTGGTTTGCAGTGCAAGGATGAGAGGCCATGAATATAAATCTCTCTGCCCTCAAGGAGTTAAGAGTCTGTCCAGAGTTCACTGTGATTATCTGTGTCAGAAGCTCTCTGCAGTAGCACAGACCATCTAGAGTTTTCGATCAGCATCATTGGCTTCTGCTTGTACTATTTATTTATTCTTGTAATGACTATTATCATTTTTATTTTTTTAATTATTTCCCAATACAATTTTTTTCTACTGTATAGCATGGTGACCCAGTTACACATACATGTATACATTGTTTTTTCTCACATTATCATACTCCATCATAAGTGACTAGACATAGTTCCCAGTGCTACACAGCAGGATCTCATTGCTAATCCATTCCAAAGGCAATATTAACAGCAAGCTCCCAATCCACCCTACTCCCTCCCCTTTCCCCTTGGCAACCACAAGTCTATTCTCCAAGTCCATGATTTTCTTTTCTGTGGAAAGGTTCATTTGTGCCATATATTAGATTCCAAATATAAGTGATGTCATGTGGTATTTGTCTTTCTCTTTCTGACTTAACTTCACGCAGGATAAGAGTCTCTAGTTCCATTCATGTTGCTGCAAATGGCATTCTTTTGTTCCTTTTTATGGCTGAGTAGTAGTCCATTGTGTATATATACCACATCTTCCTGATCCAATCATCTGTCGATGGACATTTGGGTTGTTTCCATGTCTTGGCTATTGTGAATAGTGCTGCACTGAAGATGTGGGTGCATGTGTCTTTTTTAAGGAAAGTTTTGTCTGGATATATACACCCAAGAGTGGGATTGCTGGGTCATATGGTAGTTCTATGTATAGATTTCTAAGGCACCTCCATACCGTTCTCCATAGTGGTTATACCAGCTTACATTCCCACCAGCAGTGCAGGAGGGTTCCCTTTTCTCCACATCCCCTCCAGCATTTATTATTTATGGGCTTATTAATGATGGCCATTCTGCCTGGCGTGAGGTGGTATCTCATGGTAGTTTTGATTTGCATTTCTCTAATAATCAAGGATGTTGAGCATTGTTTGATGTGCTTGTTGGCCATCTGTATATCTTCCTTGGAGAAATGTCTGTTCAGTTTTTTTGCCAATTTTTCAATTGGGTTGTTGGCTTTTTTGCTGTTGAGTTGTATAAGTTGCTTGTATATTCTAGAGATTAAGCCCTTGTCCATTGCATCATTTGAACCTATTTTCTCCCATTCTGTAAGTTGTCTCTTTGTTTTCTTTTTGGTTTCCTTTGCTGTGCAAAAGCTTGTCATTTTGATTAGGTCCTATTGGTTTATTTTTGCTTTTATTTCTGTTGCTTTGGGAGAGTGACCTGAGAAAATATTTGTAAGGTTGATGTCAGAGAATGTTTTGCCTATGTTTTCTTCCAGAAGTTTGATGGTGTGTTGCCTTACATTTAAGTCTTTTAACCATTTTGAGTTTATTTTGGTGCATGTGTGAAGGTGTGTCCTAGTTTCATTGATTTGCATGCCGCTGTCCAGGTTTCCCAGTGATACTTGCTGAAAAGACTGTCTTTTTCCCATTTTATTTTATTTTATTTTTTTATTTTCACACTGTATAGCAAGGGGATCAAGTTATCCTTACATGCATACATTACATTTACATTTTTTTTCCCACCCTTTGTTCTGCTGCAACATGAGTATCTAGACAAAGTTCTCAATGCTACTCAGCAGGATCTCCTTGTAAATCTATTCTAAGTTGTGTCTGATAAGCCCAAGCTCCCGATCCCTCCCACTCCCTCTCCCTCCCATCAGGCAGCCACAAGTCTCTTCTCCAAGTCCATGATTTTCTTTTCTGAGGAGATGTTCATTTGTGCTGGATATTAGATTCCAGTTATAAGTGATATCATATGGTATTTGTCTTTGTCTTTCTGGCTCATTTCACTCAGTATGAGATTCTCTAGTTCCATCCATGTTGCTGCAGATGGCATTATGTCATTCTTTTTTATGGCTGAGTAGTATTCCATTGTGTATATATACCACATCTTCCGAATCCAATCATCTGTTGATGGACATTTGGGTTGTTTCCATGTCCTGGCTGTTGCGATTGGTGCTGCAATGAACATGCGGGTGCATGTGTCTCTTTTAAGTAGAGTTTTGTCCGGATAGATGCCCAAGAGTGGGATTTCTATGTGATTTCTAAGGTATCTCCAAACTGTTCTCCATAGTGGTTGTACCAGTTTACATTCCCACCAACAGTGCAGGAGGGTTCCCTTTCCTCCACAGCCCCTCCAGCACTTGTTATTTGTGGATTTATTAATGATGGCCATTCTGACTGGTGTGAGGTGGTATCTCATGGTAGTTTTGATGCAGTCTACAAGAGCTTAATCTCTAGAATATATAAACAACTTATACAACCCAACAGCAAAAAAGCCAATCAATCAATGGAAAAATGGGCAAAAGACCTAAATAGACATTTCTCCAAAGAAGATACACAGATAGCCAGCAAACACATGAAAAAATGCTCAACATCGCTGATTATAAGAGAAATGCAAATCAAAACTACCATGAGATACCACCTCTTTTTCCCATTTTATGTTCTTGCCTCCTTTGTCAAAGATTCATTGACCATAGGTATCTGGGTTTATTTCTGGCTTCTCTATTCTGTTCCATTGGTCTGTATGTCTGTTTTGGTACCAATACCACACTGTCTTGATGACTGTGGCTTTGTGATATTTCCTGAAGAGTTATGCCTCCTGCTTGGTTTTTGTTCCTCAGAATTGTTTTGGCAGTTCTGGGTCTTCTGTGGTTCCATATAAATTATCAGATAGTTTGTTCTAGTTCTGTGAGAAATGTCATGGGTAATTTGATAGGGATTGCACTGAATCTGTAGTTTGCTTTGGGTAGTATGGCCATTTTTACAATATTAATTTTTCCAACCCAGGAACATGGAATATCTTTCCATTTCATTGCATCTTCTTTAGTTTCCTTGATTAATGTTTTATAGTTCTCAGCATATAAGTCCTCTGCCTCCCTTGGTCAGGTATATTCCCAGGTATTTGATCTTTTGGGGTGCAATTTTGAAAGATTATATTTTTGTATTCCTTATCTATTATTTCATTGTTAGTATGCAGAAATGCGACTGATTCCTGACTGTTAATCTTATATCCTGCTACTTTGCTGAATTTGTTGATCAGTTCAAATAATTTTTGGGTTGAGTCCTTAGGCTTTTTCTATATATATAGTATCATGTCATCTGCATACAGTGACAGTTTTACCTCTTCTCTTCTTATTTGGATGAGTTTATTTCTTTTGTTTGTCTGGTTGCTGTGGATAGGACTTCCAGTACTATGTTGAATAACAGTGGTGAGAGTGGACATCCTTGTCTTGTTCCAGCTTTTCTCCATTGAGTATCATATTTGCTGTGGGTCTGTCATAAATGGTTTTTAATTATGTTAAGGTTATTTCCCTCTATACCCACTTGGGTAAGAGTTTGTTTTGTTTTTGTTTTTGTTTTTTTTTGTCTTTTTGCCATTTCTTGGACTGCTCCCGTGGCATATGGAGGTTCCCAGGCTAGGGGTCGAATCGGAGCTGTAGCCACTGGCCTACACCACAGCCACAGCAATGCGGGATCCAAGCTGCGTCTGCAACCCACACCACAGCTCACAGCAACGCCGGATCCTTAACCCACTGAGCAAGGGCAGGGACTGAACCCGCAACCTCATGGTTCCTAGTCGGATTGGTTAACCACTGTGCCACGACGGGAACTCCGGGTAAGAGTGTTGATCATGAATGGATATTGGTCTTTGTCAAATGCTTTTTCTGCATCTATTGAGATGATGTTGTGGTTTTTTTATTGTTTTGTTAATGTTGTGTATGACATTGATTGATTTGCATATGTTGAACCATCCTTGTGCACCTGGCATGAATCCCACCTGGTTGTGGTGTACGATTTTTTTTATATGCTATTGGATTTGGTTGGCTAAAATTTTGTTGAGAATTTTTGCATCTATATTCATCAAAGATATTGGCTTATGGTATTCTTTTTTGGTATCTTTGTCTGGTTTTGAAATTAGGGTGATGGTGGAGTCATAGAATGTCTTTGGGAGTGTTCCTTCTTCTTCAACCTTTTGAAAAAGTGTAAGGAGGATGGGTATAAATTCCCCTTTGTATGTTTGGTAGAACTCACCTGTGAAGCCATCTGGTCCTGGACTTTCATTTGTAGGGAGTGTTTTTATGACATAATCAATTTTATTTCTAGTGATCTGTCTATTCAGTTGATCTATTTCTTCTTGATTCAGTTTTGGCAGGGGTTAAGGTACTTAAAAAAAAAGGGCAACCACAAATCAAAACCGAACATTACATTCACAAAATCTGAAACAAAAAGTACTCAAGCATAAAATAAATGGAAACCATCCAACCAAAAAAAGAAAAGAGAAACATAGAATCAACTGGAAAACAAGGTGTAAAATGGCAGTAAATACATATCTATCAATAATCACCTTAAATGTCATTTGACTGAATGCTCCAATCAAAAGACACAGGGTGGCAGATTGGATAAAAAGGCAAAAACCTTCAATCTCCTGTCTACAAGAAATTCACCTTAAAGTAAAAGACCATATAGATTGAAAGTGAGGGGATGGAAAAAGATATTTCATACCAACGGACAAGACAGGAAAGCAGGAGTTGCAATACTCATATCAGACAAAATAGACTTTAAAACAAAGGTCATAAAGAAAGATAAGGAAGGACACTATTTAATGGTTAAAGAATCCATTCAAGAAGAGGATATTACAATCATCAATATATATGCCCCTGATATAGGAGCACCCAGATACCATCTCCAACAAATACTAACAGACATAAAAGAAGAAATTGATGGGAACACAATCATAGTAGGAGACTTTTAATACCCCACTCACATCAATGGACAGATCCTCCAGACGGAAAATCAATAAGGCAACAGAGATCCTAAAGGACACAATAGAAAAGTTAGACTTAATTGACATTTTCAGAACTTTACATCCAAAAAAATTAGAATACACATTCTTCTCAAGTGCACATGGAATGTTCTCAAGAATTGATCACATACTGGGGCACAAAGCTAACCTCAACAAATTTGAGTATAGAAATTATTTCAAGTATCTTCTCTGACCATAAGGGCATGAAACTAGAAATCAACCACAGGAAAAGAAATGAGAAAAAACTTTTTACGTGGAGACTAAACAACATGATACTAAAAAACCCATAGGTCAATGAGGAAATCGAGAAGGAAATTAAGAAATATCTCGAGACAAATGATAATGAAGACACAACAGCTCAGAGTCTATGGGATGCGCAAAGGCAGTGCTCAGAGGGAAATTCATAGCAATACAGGTTTTCCTCAAAAAGAAGAAAAATCTCAAATGGAAAACTTAACCCATCACCTAAATGAATTAGAAAAAGAACAAACAAAACATAAAGTTAGCAGAAGAAAGGAAACTATAAAGATCAAAGAGGCAATCAATAAAATAGAGATTAAAAAAACAATAGAAAAAATCAATAAAATTAAGAGCTGGTTCTTTGAAAAGGTGAACAAAATAGAGAAAACTCTGGCTGGATTCACCAAGGAGAGAAAAAACCCAAATAAACAAAATAAATGAAAAAGGAGAAGTCACAACTGATACTACAGCAATACAAAAAACCATGAGAGAATACTATTAACAATTGTATGCCAACAAATTTGTTTATACTATTTAAATGTTGGCATTTAACCCTATCTATCTCGAGTCTTCTTAGCAATGTTCTTTTGCACCAGGAGAGAGATACCCTAACAATATCTGGCATGGGATCAGGACGCTATAATAGAAAAGCATGGTCTCTGGATATCCTTTCTTCAACCAAGCTTTTGGTTCAAGATTAGACACAATTTGGAGTTCCCACCATGGCTCAGTGGTTAACAAACCCAGTCAGTATCCTTGAGGACGCAGGTTTGATCCCTGGCCTCCCTTGGTGGGTTAAGAATCCGGCATTGCTGTGGCTGTACAGTAGGCTGGCAGCTACAGCTCTGATTTGACCCCTAGCCTAGGGAACATCCATATTCAGGGGGTGTAGTCCTAAAAAGACAAAAAACATAAAAATTAAAAGATTAGGAGTTCCCGTCGTGGCACAGTGGTTAACGAATCTGACTAGGAACCATGAGGTTGCGGGTTCGGTCCCTGCCCTTGCTCAGTGGGTTAAGGATCCGGCGTTGCCGTGAGCTGTGGTGTAGGTTGCAGACTCGGCTCGGATCATGCGTTGCTGTGGCTCTGGTGTAGGCCGGTGGCTACAGCTCCGATTCGACCCCTAGCCTGGGAACCTCCATATGCCACGAGAGCGGCCCAAGAAATGGCAAAAAGACCAAAAAAAAAAAAAAAAATTAAAAGATTAGACACAATTTGAAAAGAGTCTTTCATTTTTTTTCTCTGTGTTTCTACCATTGTTCCTAGGGTATACAGTCCTAATTAATGAGGCATTTCTTTAGTTAGCTGCTAGAAAGTCAGTTGGAGACATAGGATCTTCTAGTCCAATTAAATGGTAGAATCATTCCTAAGTATAGAAGTCCCTGGGGTCAAACTGCATTTATATTTGTGTATTATTTCTTCCTATTTGTTTACTATTTAAATACATACAAAGGATTTTTGGAGAGTTTATTGTTTTTGTTTCATTGCATATTAAGTCTGTCTTAGGTTTCTATCTTGTGCAGATTGCCATTTAAGGAAGGGTTAACCAGTAGGATGCATTTTTCTCCTAATGCATTTATTTAAACTGTTGTTTCTTAGGAAGATGTGGCAGTATCAACTGCAAAATCTCCCACAGAATTTAGCAAATGGAAAAAAAAAGTGAATTTGCCAAATATGGTAGCATGTGATATAAATTGTGGCAGAGATTCTAAGGAAATAAAAGTACATAATAAGTGGAAAATAAAGAGATAACTTGCCCTGTAAGTTCTTGAGAAATGGCACAAAGGCAAATAATCAGTTATGAGTCAGCACACTCTTCAGAGCACTTACAAAGGTAAACTTTTACATCCAAAATGATCTTAAGTAAAATGAACTAGGTTTTAAAGTGACTGATGGATTGGATTCCCATAGTGTCCTTGTATTATATGCTCCATTTGTACACCTGAGAGGTGCCATAAGGAAAAATAGGTTCTCTTTCGAATTACCTAAAGGCGGCCAGACAGGTTATTTATTTCAGGTAGTCATTCACTTCTTGACACTACTTAATGTCTACCACTTGAAATTCTGAGGCTGTGAACAGCATCTTAAATACAAATAGCATAGTCATTAACAAGTGAGTCCAAAGAAAACCTGGCAGAGGGCAAAGCAAATCTTAACCAGTGTGCTGGCCCAGTGCAAAAGTCAGAAAACAATGAATGTGGTCCAGAATGTGTTCATTTTTAGACTTCAAATTCCTAAACTCCTACAAATGAACAAGAAGCCAGAATTATATAATAATTTAAGAATGCAAGATTTGGATATAGCACTTTTTTTTTTTTCCCATTTTTGGCTGTTCCCGCAGCATATGAAGTTCCCAGGCCAGGAGTCAGATCTGAGCCACAGTTGCAACCTATGCTGCGGATGCTACAACGCCATATCCTTTAACTCACTGTGCAGAGCCAAGGATCAAACTTACATCCTGGCACTGCAGAGATGCTGCTGATAGCATTGCTCCACAGCGGGAACTCTTGGATATAGCATTTTTAGTTGATAATTGACATATTAGTTTTAAGTGTACAATCTAATAATTTCATGTTTGTATATATTTTGAAATGATCATCACAATATGTCTGGTTAACATTCATCATCTCACATAGTTACAAAATGTTTTCTCGTGATGATAATATTTAAATTCTACTCTTAGCAACTCTCAAATATATAATTATTCAGCATGCTGTACATTACATCCCCAGGACTTAAATGTTTTTAAACTGGAAGTTGGTACCTTTTGACCCCCTTCAACTACTTTACCCTCTCCTACCCACCCCCTGCCTCTGGCAACTGCCAATCTGTTTTGTGTATCTATGAGCTCAGTCTTTCAATTTTTTCTCTCTTTTTTTTTTAAAGATCCCACATATGGGTGAGATCATATATTAGTCTCTCTCTATATGACTTACTTCACATAGCAGAATGCCCTCAAGGTCCATCCATGTGTTCACAAATAGCAAGATTCCCCCTTTTTATGGCCAAGTAATATTTATACATTTATATAAGTATACACATACACATATATATACATATATACATACACACACCTTTCTATATGTGTATATATCTATATACAGACATTACACAAATATATATCATACATTCTTTTTTTTTTTTTTGCTTTTTTGAGGGCCGCAGGTGTGTCATATGTAAATTCCCTGGCTAGTGGTTGAATCTGAGATACAGCTGCTGGCCTATGCCACAGCCATAGGAACACGGGAAATTGGGCTCATTACCATTGAGCCACAATGGGAACGTCCATATTATCTTTATCCATCCATCCATCCATCACTGGATATTTTCATTGCTTCCTTGTTTGGGATACTGTAAATAATGCTGCAGTGAACATAGGTCTGCATTTAACTTTTAGAGTTACTGTTTCCAGTTTTTTCAGATAAATACCTAAAAGTGGAATTGCTGGCTCATATGGGAGTTCTAGTTTTAATTTTTTAAGTAAACTTAATACTGCACCAATTTACATTTCCACCAACAGTGCACAAGTGTTCCCCTTTCTCCACATCCTAGCATTCGTTATTTCATATCTTTTTGATAATGGCCATTCTAATAGGTGTGAAATGAGATCTCAATGTAGTTTTGATTTACATTTCCCTGATGGTAGTGATGTTGAGCACCTTTTCATATTGGCCATCTGTATGTATTCCTTGGGAAAATGTCTACTTATATCTTCTGCCCATGTTTTCATCAGTGTTTTTCTATTATTGAGTTGTGTGAAGTCTTTATATATTTTAGATATTAACCCTTCGTCAGATATATGATTTGTAAATATTTTCCATAGGTTACTTTTTCATTTAGTTGATGGTATCTTTTGCTGTGCAGAAGCTCTGTAGTTTGTTTATTTCTGCATTTATTCCCTTTTCTTTTGTTATCAAATACAAAAATCATTCCCAAGATCATTGTCAAGGAGTTTGCCACCTATGTTTTCCTCTGGAAGTTTTATCCTCGCAGGTCTTAGACTAAGCCATTATGAGTTAGTTTTTGTGCATGATGCTAGATCATGGTTCAGTTTTTCTAACACCATTTGTGGAAGACTACCTTTTCCCCACTGTGTACTCTTGGCTCCTTTGTCATAAACTAATTGGCCATATCTGTAAGGATTTATTTCTAGGTTCTCTATTCTGTTTTATTCATTAATGTGATTTTTTTATGCCAGTACCATGATGTTTCGGTTATTATAGCTTTGTAGTATGGTTTGAAACCAGGCTGCATACCCTCTAGCTTTGTTATTCTCTCTCTAGATTGCTTTGGCTATTGGGAATCTTTCACGGCTATAAAAATTTTAGAATTGTTCTGTTTCTGTGAAAAATTCCTTTGGAATTTTCCTAAGGATTGAATTGAATCTATAGATTGCTCTGGGTAGTGTGGACATTTTCACAATCTTCTTCCAATTCATGAGCATGGAATATCTTTCCATTTATTTGTGTCTTCAATTTATTTTATCAATTTCTTACAGTTTTCAGTGTATATGTCTCTCACCTTCCTGGTTAAATTTATTCCTATGCATTTTATTATTTTGATGCAATTGTAAATAGGACTCTTAATTTCTCTGATGGTTCATCATTAGTGTAAAAAATGCATATTTTTGCATATTGATTTTATATCGTGATACTTTATTGCATTTGTTGCTTAGTTCTAAGTTTTTTGGCTGTGTCTTCAGGGCTTTCTATATATAAAATATGCCATCTGAAAATGCTAATAGTTTTACTTCTTACTAATTTGGGTGCCTTTTATTTTTGTCTATATCCTTGTTCCTGATCTTTATTATGTTGACGTATATTCCTTCTATAGCTACTTTTTTGAGAGTCTTTATCATGTATGGATGTTGAATTTTGTCAATACTTTTTTGCATCTAGTAAGATAATTTTATCCTTCATTTTTTTGCTCTGAGGAATCACACTGATTAGCAGATGTTGAAACATCCTTTCATCTTTGGAATAAATCCCATTTGATCATAATGTGTGCTACTTTTAATGTATTGTTGTATTCAGTTTGCTAATATTTGTCATGGATTTTTACATCCATGTTTATCAGGGATTTTTCTTTTGGCATCCTTGTCTGGTTTTGACATTAGGGTAATGCTGGCCTCATGAAATAGCCAAATCCATCTAATGGCTGTCATTGGACAGCACAGGTCTACAGGATAATATAGCGATACAGTCTTAAGACTGAATGACTAACTCCGGAATCAGGCAGAAGAAATTCCTTGTTTTAATCTTTTTGTTGATAAATTCAGGTAATGCCAAACACTTTTTCAATTTAAATAAGACCTTGAGACCTAGAAAAACAAAGCCCTTTGTTAAATTCTGGAATTCTCTTAAATATTCATCATTTGAAATTCAGCCCTTGATCCAGCAATCTGAGATGTGTTTCTCACACACACACACAAAAATGCTGATTTAATTAAGGTGTATCTTGTAGTTGGTGCTTAAAAATAGGTGGTGAATTATTTAATAGTTAACTCTGCAAGCAGTGGAAAATGCATTTGTAGCCTTTGTATCAGATGATATGATCCATACAAATCTGTTTCCCACAGTTTCTTCTACTCTTGCTTTTTCTGATAAGGAATTAAATTATAAAGGAAAAGAGATGGAATGTTTGGTTGTGACATGCTTTCATCATTGTTTCCCAAGGTAAATTGAAAGAATGGTCATTGGTCCTCTATGGCACCTCCGTGCAGCCATACTCACCCACCAATGAGTTTCCTAAAGTGGAACGTGTCCGGTATAGCCGAGTTGAAGATCCCACTGATGACTATGGGACGGAGGATTATGCAGGTGAGCTGGCTTCCAACTGTGGAGGCAGACTGAGGACAGAAAGTTCACGCATCATTCTTCCATCCAGAGATGACCTTCTACCCATACTCAGATATATTGTATTCCATCTTCCTTTCTATCCCTTAAATATATGTATGTATATATTCATGAATTCAGATATTCCTGTTTTTTTTTTCTTTAAAGCTAAAATCACACCATAGAGTACTTATATCCTTTTTTGTCCATTAAAGGTATTATTAAGAGCACATTTCCCTGTTGTCAAATATCTATACAACACATACTTAAAATACAGCAAAATAGTCCCTCCTCTGATTGAACTATAATATATTTAGTCCATAATCTGGGATGTATTGTTGGCTTAGCGCTTTATACTATTTTAAATAAGGTTTCAGTGAATGTCATCATCAGTCTTAGAGTACATATTTAATTATTTCTGGAAAATAGGGTTTGATCCTAAGAATTACTGCATCAACGGGAATCATCAGTTTTAGGGCTTGGACGTAGTTTGGCATATTGCTTTCCAGACAAGATGTACCAGTCTACACTGTGACCAGCTGTGTGTTTACTGCACTCATTCCTGCCAGCATTGACTGGAAAGGAAAAAGTGAAAAATAATAATAATAATAATAAAGAACAGAGCATGTTTACATTTTTATATCTTTGATTGCTAGTAAATCTAAAACTTTTCTTCCATTGTAGTTCTCCGAAGTAAATACAACTGTCTTTTACCCACTTTTCTATTCACAGTGACAGCAATTTTCTTATTTATAACAGTTCTTTTGTATGTTATTTACTCTCACATTGTCTCGTATTTGCTGAAAAAATGTTTCTCTTTTATCATTTGCTTCCAAAATGTCCTCTTTGTTTTGTGTTGTTGTTTTGACAGAAAAAAGAAATTGGAGGGTAAGGCTTATAGTTTCAGATAACATTTGTAGTTTTAACAGAATGTTTTTTCTTACGGTCTCTTTTACATTTAGCCCTTCATCAAGACTTTATTTTGGTTTGTAATATATAGTGTGAAGTTCTGTCTATATGTTCCAGATAGACTAATAGCAGTGATTGAGTTATTACCCTACTTTCCCCTCCTAGTCTGGAATGTTTCTTTATAGCAATATAGTAACTTCTTAAACCAGCATCTCTTCTGTTAACCACCTTTTCTGATTTATCAATCTAATAATTCTTAATCCAGTAGCACCCACAATCTATTTTAATATCTGTTTAACATCTGTATCTTGTTCTCAGAACAATTCTTAAGTCTCCCTTTTAAAGTCTTATTGGAATTTAGTTTGAATTTACATGCAATTTCATGGGAAGAATTGTTTTTACAATATGCAGTCTTTCCACCCAACACATAGACCTTGTCCCATTTTACTGAAATCTTTTAATTTTATGTAATGTTATTCTCATTAGTATTATTTCTAGGTATTATGGGTCCTATTGCTACTGTAATGGAAAATATCCTTTATTTTCTTACTACTTTATGCTGGTATCTATGATACCTATTGGCTGATGTGTATTTATCTTACATCTGGCCCTTTTGCTTAATTTTATTAATTTATATGTTTTAGTGGATTGGGGGGGGCAGTTTAGGCATTGTAGCCATATCATCTGCAAATTATTTTTTTCTCCTTCCCAGTGTATTTCTGATTCCTATCCTGTTGCATTGGCTACCACTTCCAAGCAGCATTCAATCCTTCTAGGATACGATATATAACAGTGAACAAAGAGCTTCTCCTAATCGAAGACTGATTGTAAATAGCAGTTTAATGTACCTTTAGACAATAACTATTGTCTTCCTGCATCTCGACTCTCTGAGATTCTTTCTCGTGAATCACTTTAACAGAGAATTTTAAACAGGTAGTATCCCAGTGTCAACAATAAGCTTAGGTAATTCAGAGCAATTGTGCTAACCAGATACAGATTGTGTTCAATTTTTGTCTTATTTTGCTTTGAGCTTGTAAAATTACTTTTCATGTTATGACTAGCAAATCACTTTGTCTTCTCCTGTAGGAGAAAATATATCCAGAAACATAAATGGAGCACCATAGTAACCTATTACTATGTGCCTTCTGGTATGTTTCCCATTCAACTTTTGGTAATGTTAACATTATGAACATTTATACATCTTTGTGGTTTTTCTCACATTTCCAAAATGTCCACATTGGCAGTTGTGAAAGAACAAAGGCAATTATTTCATTATTACCCAGCAACCTAAAATGCTAAACTGCATCTGGGATAGTTTAACATTATGAAAGAAACAACACAGCCTGTGAACTTGCCATACAGAGCCCTTTGGCATATATCAAGAATAAATGGCTTAGGGTTTTGTTTTTTTTTTTTTTTTCATTGTAGAAATCATCTGGTGAAAATTTAGGGCCACCCATGATCCCTTTTCTTTGGAGCTGTGATTTTCACCTTCATTAAGAAGTCATCCTGTCTAAAGGCACAGATGGCGTTATCATAACCAGATCCCTGTACTGTTTCATCGAATTCCAGAGACCTTGGGACCCACAGCTGGCTGAACTTCAACCCTTACACAGTAGAGATGCTCTCTCCTCATGTACCAGAGTAGTTGGCTAAAATGCCCCAACTTGTACAAGCTGTAGAATTTAGAGATAAATTTTAAGGCTTTTGGGAAAAGAGATAAACAGTACTGTAAAATGACTCTTAGGACTAATCAGAAATATATTTCAAGTCTGCAGTATTTGCAAGGGACTCATTTTCCATTCAGATTAAAAGGTTGTGATTACTTAGACATGGACTAAGAAACAGGACCTCTGTTGACCCCAACTCTCCTAGCCAACTGATTACTGGACTCTTAGTCTGTTTTCATCTGTAAAATGAGGGGGTATGACTACTAGATTTTTCTCTAAGTCACTCCTCCCTACTTCTACCGTTTTATGTTTTGATTCAGTCAGTCTAGAACATAGTCATTTCCAAAATGATTAAAGGAGGCCATGTTTCAACACTGTCCTTTTGATTAAAAGAAGTATATAGTTCAAGACATTTCTGGTACCCTTGACTTACTTTTTTATACATTTCATGTATTATGTTTATTGCCAGTCAAAATTATATGAAAGAGCTTGAAGATTATGAGATAAAATGTCTCAAAATATGGAAAACAAGGAAAAAAGAGAGCCAAGGAAAAAAAATATCTATGACTAGCTATCTATATATCATTAGCAAAATTTTTAATGACCAGTAGTCATTAGAAAACTTTTCCTCAATCACGAAATAGTTCCATCTTTCTGGCTTTTTTTCTTTTTTCTTTGCCTTGCATTTTCATTAGCTCTTTACCAAATACACAGCAAGAGACATCAGGAAACTTCATCCCAGGTCTGGAATTCTTTAAGCTTGCTTGTATCTTTAAAGTGTATGTGTAGTTTTCTTTCGTCAAGTCACCTATTGTCCTATGGTAGGATCCAATTTTAAATCTGTTATCAGTGCCTGAAGTACCTGCTTTGTAATCTACCTCTAGATGCTGATCAAACTGTGCCAGATGCCATAATGATGTTTCTTGCTGGCTACAGTATCTCAGAGGTACTCAGTGGTTTTAATGACCTTGGATGAGATAGGCAATTTGGTTAGAGCATTGAATAATAACCCTTTTTTTCTTCCCTGTCAACAGTTTGACTTATCATTTTTCTATAAATCCAACATTTTTATCATTATGCATAGTTCATTGCAGTCGGTTTTTTCCTAGTTGCTGCAGTGGCATTGTACATTTGAATTCTGAAATACCTGTCATCTCCCACAAGGGAGACATATGTGCTTTGCAGACCAGACCCTGACTAGGATTTACATTCTTTATACTTCAGTTATTGAGGTTTTCCCCCAAAAGGCAAGAGTTCATCTCTGGGCTTACAGCCACATTGAGTATTAGTCTACCTCATTGCATTACAAACTCTTAAAGAAAGCTCCCACTGCATAAGGGGGAAGAAAAGCCAGTTTCATACCAATTTGAAGATAAAGCTGACCTGCTTTAAAATCATTTTTTTTCCAAGTGTTGTTTTTTATGTCTTTTTGAAGGTCCCTGTGACCCTGAGTGCAGTGAGGTAGGCTGTGATGGGCCAGGACCAGACCACTGCAATGACTGTTTGCACTACTACTACAAGCTGAAAAACAACACCAGGTAAGAGAGAAGCCCCATCATCACACACGCACCCTCCTCAACAACGTTCCTGGAAGTTCTCGGAAAGACACACCACGGTAGTGTTCCATGTTCTCCCACTAGAACCGAAGCACAGAAAAGATGCTGTTGCACAGCGTGCACGGAATTATAAAACATGAGACAGACCTGTATGCTAGGCAGCTGCAAACATCTTTTCTCACATTTCACAGGACAGTGGGGAGAGACCAGCTCTGCAGGTGCCTGGTCTTCTCCTCTAGACCTTGCCATCCCGCTAATGTCTGATGCCAGAGCTGCATATGTCCTGCCTAAACATGCCAGTAAACAAGTCAAATGGATGCTTTCCTGAATTCCCCAAAGTGCAAGCCCTTGATGTGGCAAAGCTGCTGGTCAGCACATTCTCACTACTCTGCTCTGGGCACTGCGGCTTTACCTCTGAGTCTCTGGCTTCTGCCTCAAGCAAATACGTATGCACAGGGAAGGCCATGGACCAGCAACTGCCCATCAGAGGCCATTCTCTGCCAGGCAGTCTTTCTCAGCCCTCCCCTCCCCACTTCCTCCTCCATCAGGAGGAAACTCACCACAGGGAACTGACCTCCAGTGCAGCCACACTCCAGTCACCCAGACATGGACCCATTCCTGTGATTTTGATGCTGGAATTTAGATTCTTCAAAGCAAAAGACCCTTGATTACCTCATCCCCTCATTATCTCCTAGAACAGCAAGTGCCTGACATTTTCAATGGTACTCAATAAATACTTTCTGAATGAATTAGTAACAGTAATAATGATAATAATAATAAATAGAGCCCAGCCCTTAAACTATAGGCAAGCAAGGAAGTTATCTTAAGTTTATCATAAACTACCTAAATTTATATACATATATGTTAATTTAGTTAATAGCACACAACAACCATCATTAACCTTACACAAAAAGCATTCACATGACAAACAGCACACAACAAAAGTAACCCCTTATTAGGGACTTTCAGAGAAACATGGTTCGCACATGTTTTCCCTTCAACCCAACAGCACAACCCCGTTGAGAATCAGTTTCTAACCATCATCCCTTTAAGGATCTAGACCTGAACTGGCAGATGGTTTTAGCCTTACTTGGTTTCATGTAACTGCAGTGCATCAGCGCCCTACAGAATGTGGCCCTTTGGATGTGGTGTTATTGTCATCCTTTCAAAAGGATTTTGAGACAGAGGACAGCAGTGTGCTCAGCCCCTCACTCACTCAGGACAGGGTTTCTGCTGGTGACACTGCCTCTCTTTCTTATCGGCCCCCATCACAGGATCTGTGTCTCCAGCTGCCCCCCTGGCCACTACCACGCCGACAAAAAGCGATGCAGAAAGTGTGCCCCCAACTGTGAGACCTGCTTTGGGAGCCATGGGGACCAGTGCTTGTCCTGTAAATATGGGTACTTCCTGAATGAAGAAACCAACAGCTGTGTCACCCACTGCCCTGATGGATCGTATCAGGATCCCAGTGAGTTGATTCCAAAATGTGGTTTTCATTTCAATGACCAGGGTAGGAGGGGAGATGGTTCTCCACCATGAAACCTAGGCCTTGCTCATCAAACAGGATCAATCCAGTTTCTAAGAGAACACTTTAGAATTGCTTTGTTTAAAAAAAAAAAAATGTGAAAAATAATTTCTATAAAAATGCCTATAACTGACAGCTTCAGGGGATCCTCAGGCTTGTCCACAGGTTCGGTGACTTTCTAGGAGGACCCACAAGACTCAGTATATGGTCTTACTCATGAGCTCACTGGTGTGGCTTTTTATAGCAAAAGGATAGATTAAAATCAGCAACGTTCCCGTCATGGCACAGAAGAAACAAATCCAGCTAGGAACCATGAGGTTGCAGGTTCGATCCCTGGCCTCAATCAGTGGGTTAAGGATCTGGTGTTGCCATGAGGTGTGGTGTAGGTCACAGACACAGCTTGGATCTGGTGTTGCTGTGGCTGTGGCGTAAGACAGCAGCTGTAGCTCTCATTAGACCCGGTAGCCTGGGAACATTCCATATGCCATGGGTGTGGCCCTAAAAAGCAAAACAAAACAAAAAAAAACAGCAAAGGGAGATGCAAACTTACAAGAGTTTTCTTTCAGTGGAGTAGCACAGGATGTATTTCATTCCCTAACAACAATTCATGACACTACATGTGAAATGCAGTTCATCAGGGAACCTCCCTAAAGTCTAAGTGCCCAGGGTTGTGATGGAGTCTGGCCAGGAAGGCACCCTGTATCTGGCACGTACCGAAATTCCAGACTCCTAGAGGGGAAGTAGGTGTTCATATTGTTTGTATAAACAGTTTAGGTACCAGGAGCCACTCTTATCAGGGTGGTGGGAAACTTCATGAAATCCAGCTTCCCAGAGATGAGCTTTTAAAGGATGGAAGCCAGGCCTGCTCTTTTCCTGTGCACTGAGCAAGGAACCAGGCCTGTATGTTATCTACAAGGTTAAAAAACATGACTTTCATGTAAAATAGAGAATGGAACTGTGTCAAAGACTTACTTACCATTGCGGGTTTGGGATGGAAATGTTCTAAAATTAGGTTGTGGTGATGGTTATACAACTATAAATATAGTAAAAATCATTGAATTATTTTTAAAAATGACTTACCCATTAATGCAGGGACCTCCAAGGTGACAAATGGGTCCAAAGATTGTCAGGTATCATAGTCTATACCAGGTAAGGCAAAATGAAGTCCATTTGCTGAGTTAGACACAAAACTGAATGATTTTCTACATAGCAATACAATTAGAATTGGGCGGGTGGTCCAAATGGACAGAAATTGTTAGCAACTTTATCAAACAAAAATCTGTAAATTAACATGTAACTTCATAGAATTGGGCCCTAATGAGCTGTCATTAGTGAATAGACAAAGGTTCATTACCTGGAGAATTCCACAATCCTTGGGCACACCTCCTTTTAGATAGTGCTATGCTATGGCCCTGACAAGGGCTGCAGGTATATTTTGCTTTATTTCTGAGTTCTCAATAATTTGTCTGAGCAAGAATGTCACACCATGGTATAACACTCAAATTTCCTATTTCTGCCCAACCTAAGAAAAAAGAAAAACCCAAGTTTAAAAGAACAAGAGTTACTTTGTTTTTTTGTTTTAGGACCGCACCTGTGGCATATAGAATTTCCCAGGCTAAGGACTGAATCGGATCTATAGCTTCCAGCCTACGCCACAGCCACAGCAATGCCAGATCTGAGCTGCATCGGCAACCTATACCACAGCTCACAGCACCACTGGGTCCTTAACCCACTGAGCAAGGTCAGGGATTGAATCCGCATCCCCATAGAAACCAGGTGGATTCTTTTCTGCTGCACCACAGTGGGAACTCCAGAACAAGAGTTATTTTAAAAGACCAGTCAAGTGGCTTCTCTTGCTTCTTAAGTCAAAACTCTCTCTTGATTCAAAGGCAGGCATTTCGCTATGAAGGAGATGGGGCTCTCAATTTTCCCTTTAGAGTAATGAGTAGGGATTCCTCTGTAGTTTTTGTTTTCCCCAAAATTTGGAACAGGAGCTGCAGCTTGATAGTGGAATGAGAAAAATCAAAGTGGGGAGGGGACATAAGGGATCAGAAATAAGCACGATTCCTGGAAGAAAGAATTCAAAATTCCATCAAAAAGGCTGAGCCTTACAAAAGAAATTTGGTTCTAGATGGTATATGATAGGATCAGGATCATTGAGACAATCAAGTTCCTTTGCCAAAGCCTGGGAGGCAGACAATTAAGGAAGGCTATTTAAACAATTACTTTGCTGATATAAGTGGTCTGTGCATTTCTCTCCTTCTGTGCAATTGCCTTTTGTTATAATTTCCTCCTTTAATGAGTCCGTTTACGTAAAACATAGTGATTATGTACAAACATGATTACCAGCAGCATATTTGCAGTTCCCTTGAATAATGTCATTGACTTCTCAAGACAAGCTGGGAGGCCGGCATCACTTTAATATTTAGATAGCAGATGGGAGAACAGAGGCTGATAACTTGCCCGATGGAAATGCTGAAAGCAGAGCTCAAATTTAGGTCCTACGCCACATCCACCAGGCTCAATAACACGGTAAGAGGGAGACCATGTAACTACTACTGGAAGATTGTAAAGGACTTGATAGAGGCTCAGACTTGAGAAAGGAGGTGGACCTCCAGGAGGATCTTAAAGGGATCCACCATAGCAGTGCTTCTCTGTGGAACCCTAAAGAATACCAGCCTTTAAAGAGAAGCCTGTGGACAAAGCTTCATTCAGTCCTACACATACCTGAGGATAAAATCCACCTGCATCTCAGAGAAGGTATCAAGCCTCCCAAAAATCTTCACCTGAGGTAAAAGGCCTTAATAGATAACAAATCATCATTTTCCACTATATATATAAAACAAGAAAACATTCTTGCCACTTTTTTTTCCCCAAGAGCAGCCAGTGTTTGGTATTTAACAGGAAAGCCAGTATTCATGGAATATTTTTCATTCAAATATATTTCTTTTCTCCAGAATAGAATTATTATCTGAAATGTAATGACATTTACATTGATTGCACAGCTGCTAAAAAGTACAGGGCACTATACTAACCTATACAAGAAATAATCAACCCTTACCTTGCAATCTTGAATGCAGGGTCTTTTCTTGTATAGTTAATCAGAGTGGGTCCTTAAAGCTGTGAGCATGGGGTCTATCATTCCATTCCTTACCCGCTAGTGTTGCTTCTTAATACTTACTAGTGATGCTGGCCCCAGCTTTATTGGTGAGATTTTCATTTTAGGAAGTTAGGAAACCCTGCTTGGGAAAGAGAATGAGAAGAAGGAAAAAACAGTAAACTGTTTCAGAACTGCCTGGGCCATAGTTCTCATCTACAAAATGGTAGATATTGCCAAGGTAATTCCCAACACCATAATTCCTACCTGTATTTGGTTTGCTGAGAAGTGATACCAAATGTTGAGTCTAGGGCTTTTCTTACAATTTTCTACTCAAGGTCATGTGTACTATAGCATACATTGGTAAACATTAAAACATCTCCGTATGCTTTTATAGATCCAGTTGACTAATTGATTTCTGAACTTTTTTTTTTTTTTTAAACAGAGAAAAACCTTTGCCGGAAATGCAATGAAAACTGCAAGACATGCACTGAATCAGACAACTGTACAGAATGTAGGGAGGGGTTAAGGTAAGAGAGTGAAAGATTTCACCAAGTAACACAGTCCAAGGACTTCTCAGTATAAAGGTTTTTTTTTTTAAAGTAAATAAATAACTCTTTTATAAAAAGTCACCCCTGGTTTGACACCCAGTTCAAACACACTTGATTGCTATTTGCATTATCTCTACCATTTTATGTGAAAAATGGGATGCCGTCTTGGCTAAGGAAGGTTTGTAAACCAAATGAAATTCTCTTTAGAAAAGATAGCTCAAATGCAAATTTTTAGAAAATGATGATTTGAGAGACTTTCTTGGGGCTTTTTGACCGGCGGTGCATCAGTCAAGGATTACTGTGTAGGTAACACCAATGAATTATATTTAATCCCCTTGATTCTTTCCTTTGATGGTCTAAACTATTCCCTTATCTTTTATTTCTCTATATAGCCGATCATTCTCTTATCTTAAGCACCTCAGGATTGGTTCCATTACGCTATGGTATGCACATAGATTTAATACCAGGGGATGTTTTCCTTGAATGGATGGGACTTGCTCATTGCTAAAGCCAGATAGTTGATGGATTCTTTCAGAAAATAATATGCAGCTGAAACGAACTAGGTATTCTCTTGATTTCCTTAGAAGAAGGTCAGATCATCCCACTTTGAGTGAGGCGTTGGTCTCCGGGTTTACATAGATCTAGAATTCTGCCCCATTCCATCCCTTTTACGTATCAGTAGTACCTCTATTTCCGCCTTTCATCTGAAGCCAAATATATAGGTCCAGGCAGTTTCTAGGAAGGTGATTCTTCACATCATTTTTACTTAGATTATCTGTGGCTTTTTTTCCCCATAAATGCGTTCGATGTCAGTTTTTTAGTTTTTTTAGCACCTTTTATCATAAGACTTTGGTTTTGATAAATTATTCTAGTCCGCTTCCTAATTCTTCTTGGAGAAGGAGCAGATTGTTAAAATAAAAAGCAAGATAAATGTGGACTCACATCTTTCTCTGACATTTATCAGCTGTGCGATCACGGCCAAGTCACTTAGCCCCTCAGAGCCCCAATGATGCTGAATTATGATAGGAATTAACTGTAGTGGAGTTCCCATCTTGACACAGTGGAAATGAATCCGACTAGGAACTGTG
This sequence comes from Phacochoerus africanus, assembly GCF_016906955.1. NCBI lineage: Eukaryota > Metazoa > Chordata > Mammalia > Artiodactyla > Suidae > Phacochoerus > Phacochoerus africanus. The sequence goes on from NC_062545.1 coordinate 231,197,261, forward strand.
AGGTTGCAGGTTCAATCCCTGGCCTCGATCAGTGGGTTAATGACCCATCATTGTCGTGAGCTATGGTGGTGCAGGTCACAGACACAGCTCGGACCTGGCATTGCTGTAGCTATGGCATAGGGCAGCAGTTGTAGGTCCGATTCAACCCTGAGCTCTAGTAATATTTTCAAAGCACTTATTCCAGTATCTGACACAGAACTGGTGCATGCAAAATAAGATTATTTTCTCTGTAAAATGTTCCCTAAGAAATACAGAAAATATATTCATTTTAAATATACCATTAGCCACTTTAAAAGAAATAAAATATTATTTCAACATGTAATCAATATAAGACCATATTTTACATTCTTTTTTGTTTGTAGTAACCAATCTTTGAAATCACGTGTGTATTTTTCCCCTAAAGCACATTTCAAGTCAGACAATTTTTTATGAGAAATATGTCATCTGTGTTTAGATTTTATAAAATTTAGATCAAGAAGTAGACTTTATATAGCCAGGTTCCACACTTACTCAGGAGTCTGCCCATAACCAAATCAAACATCAATTTGTAAAATTTAGAATGAAATTAACAAAAAGAAAATTTTTAATTCTGTTCCTTGGCCACACCAGCCACATTTCAAGTGCTCTGGAGCCACGGGTGCTAGTGCATGTGGGACAGCACAGGTCTAACCTGGCTGACTTGTCACAGAAAGAACCCAGGTGTTCATGGTACCAGGTTCATTAGCCTCACCAGCCCTGCATTTTGGAAGCAGCAGAAAGTACCGAGTTCACAGTGCCTGCTCTCTGCTTCACATCCCATTTAGTGCCTTCCCTCCCACACAGTGCAGTGTCCTGCTGAAGTGAGTGCCAACCTCAGAAGGAAGATCCTTTATTAGAAAACGAGGCAGCTTCTTAAAAACTTTGAGAAATTTTTCAGTGGTCCTCTTTCCACCCCAGAAGATTCATTTGATGCACTCTCTTCTTTCCCAGCTCTACAGAAAGAGAAAGGATTTTCTTTTACTGGCTTTTTAAATGACAGCTCTCTCTGGCCAGTGATGAGACCTATGAATGAAGCACCCTGCATTTTCCTTAAGGGCTTTGAGGGTTGACCATGTTGCCTCAGAAGATCTGTAAATTTTTAACTGTGGCTAAAAACAAACTGAAAAATATCTATGCATAAAATACTAGAAGGAACTAGATTAAAATGTGCACAGGACTGTTTGGGATTCTTTTTCATCTACTTCTGTTTTGTTCTTTCCAAATTTCTTTAATGAGCATAGGAAAAAATAAATTTTACTTTTTAAAAGCATGCTCCGTATATAAAGCAAAGTCAAGTAAATGTGGATTGGAGCAATATGGAAAGTAAGATAATAGAAACTATTTGACCTGCTCTTCAGATACCCATTTTCTAGTATTGTCTATCTGGTGACATGGGATTATGGTAAATCACACTGTTGAGTTTTTCAGTGAGTAGAGCTGTCTATTAAATGTTGTAAATTCTATGTATTTATTTTTAAGAATCTGTATATGTATGACTGGGTCACTTTGCTGTACAGCAGTAATTGACACATCACTAAATCAATTATACTTTAATAAAAAAATGTTTTTTAATCTGTAGACTGAAAAATTTCATAGCTGATAGAAAATTAGGAGAAAGAAAAAAATACCCATTCCTATTTGACATTTTAGCAACTCATTACATAACATATTTAGAGAAAATATGGTGCAGCTAACACCTAAAAACACCAAATAATACTATAACTAAGAAGAGTTGAGATGTTTGGAGAAGGAACAGTTTGAGTAGATAATTTTGCCTAATTTTTCATAGAGTTAAAAATTAATATTTCAATTAACAGAGGCAAAAAGATATTAGAACTAAAATCAGAAACACTTAAAAACAAACAAAAAAAGCTATTCCTGGGAGCTTGTGGGTATTGGGCAGGAAGAGTTGTGCCCTATTATTCATTTGTAATGCATTTTACTTGTGTTCCTACTACATCTATAGTTACAAAACGACTGAATTTTAATGTGTATTTCGTCTAGTCAGTCTGTCAGAGAATTGGTAGGCATATTGTTAAATAAGGTGATTGTTTGGGTCAATATAATACTTTTTAAAACCTCCAGATTAGGAGTTCCTGTCATGGTGCATCGGAAACAAATCCGACTAGGAACCATGAGGTTGCGGGTTCGATCCCTGGCCTTGCTCAGTGGGTGAAAGATCCAGCATTGCCATGAGCTGTGGTATAGGTCAAAGACGCGGCTCAGATCTGGCATTGGTGTGACTGTGGCATAGGTCGGCAGCTGTAGCTGCTATTAGACCCCTAGCTTGGAAACCTCCATGTGCTTCCGGTGTAGCCCTAAAAAGCGCACGTGCACACACACACACACACACACACACACACACACACACACACACACAAACCCTCCAGACTGTAAGCTGTGGAGTAAAGAAGAAATTTGTCAGCCAGTCTAATAGTTAAGAGAATCTCCCCAAAGATAACCATTATAGACACAGAGAAGCATTACAGGCATTGGGAAAGAGGGTACAAGAGCTATTTCCCCTGCTTTGAAGCTTTGACAAATCCATTTGTCCCAGGGCAGTGGGGGTTAGGGGGGCTGTATTTGTTATGCAGGTAGTTGGGGAGTCTTACCTTTCTGCCTGGTCACAGCAGTCTGCGTCTGTGCCTTTAGCCTACAGGGATCCCGGTGTTCTGTTGCCTGTGAGGATGGACGGTACTTCAACGGCCAGGACTGCCAGCCTTGCCACCGCTTCTGCGCCACCTGTGCTGGTACCTTCTCCCCCAGTCCTCTTGTTTATTTTTCTGGCTCTGGTTTGGCTTTGTTTATCTGTCTTCATCTATCACTCAGGCAAACCCACTTGATATTTTAAACTAAATGCTGGAGGAGCACACGTCCCTTCTGATAGCCATGCCCATATTCTCCTCAGATATCAGTCCTCAGCAGCATCTCCTCATTTAAAACTTAAATATCCCAGTGATGCCTCCTTCTCTTGACAAAGAGATCTGATATTTTTTGGCGAATGCTCTAAAACTGGAGCATTTTAATGTAAGGAGAAGCACAAAGATAATAATTCTTAAAATTACAGTCTATTAAAGCTGTTTTCACTAACTGTGCAAGAAGCAGCCCTTCATGCAGCCCCTTCTGAGGTCTTGTCTCTTGTCTCCTGGATTTGTCTTGCTTTTCAGGGGCAGGCGCTGATGGGTGTATTAACTGCACAGAGGGCTACTTCATGGAGGATGGGAGATGTGTGCAAAGCTGTAGTATCAGCTATTACTTCGACCACTCTTCAGAAAATGGCTTCAAATCCTGCAAAAAGTAAGTGGATCCACTGCTTAAGCCCAACTGTGTGGCTACTGGGTTTCTTATTTGAGTGCATTCATAAATAATATCATTTATGATAAAAATAAGGTTCAAAGCTTTATCTCTAGACACTGCTTTGCAATTTTAATCCAGCTGATTTTGGTGGGGGTTTTTTGTTTACTTCGGGGTTTTTTTTGCACCTTAGGAGTACTTTAAAACCTCAAAAGTAGTATTTTGGTTTCAAGCGCATGCTCTTTCCCCTCTAAAATCTCAGTCTACCTGCTTTTTAACGTTGTCAAACCTCGCAATTGTAAGAAAAGATTTTTGCGTCATCTTCAAAGGGAGAATTAAGTTTAAGACATTAAGAGGTTGATGGAGTTCCCGTCATGGTGCAGTGGTTAACGAATCCGACTAGGAACCATAAGGTTGCGGGTTCGGTCCCTGCCCTTGCTCAGTGGGTTAACGATCTGGCGTTGCCGTGAGCTGTGGTGTAGGTTGCAGACTCGGCTCAGATCCCGCGTTGCTGTGGCTCTGGCATAGGCTGGTGGCTTCAGCTCCAATTGGACCCCTAGCCTGGGAACCTCCATATGCCACGAGGGCAGCCCAAGAAATAGCAAAAAGACAAAAAAAAAAAAAAGACATTAAGAGGTTGATAGCAAACACATCTTTTCCTGTGCTTGATGTCTGAAAGGATGATAAATTGTACCTTCTCCCCATAGATGTGATGCCAGCTGTTTGACATGCAATGGTCCAGGGTTCAAGAACTGTACCAGCTGTCCCAGTGGATATCTCTTAGACTTAGGAATGTGTCAAATGGGAGCCATCTGCAAGGACGGTGAGTACAACTGTTCATTGTGATCTTCTGAGCAAATTATGATCTATGTTTAGCTCTAATATATTTGCACTTAAGCACAAAACTATTGAGCATGCCCCAGGTAGGCCACACTTGCTATTGTGATGGCATTCATTCATCTTGAACTTACACCCTCAATGGATTTGGTTTGGGGGCTTCTAATTGCAAGGAGAACTAAAGCATCCATTGACTAAGATGGCACTAGTTAATTTTTTTAATTAGCAAACTTTGGTCTTTAAAACTTCAGTTTTGAGTTCACAGCAAAATTGAGAAAATACAGAGTTCCCATACATCCCCTGACCACCCCCACACACAAGCTCCCCTATTATCAGCCTTCTGCACCAGAGCAATGTATTCGTTATAGCTGATGAAACTATATTGACATATCAGTATCACTGAAATCTATAGTTTACATTAGGGCTCACTCTTGTACATTCTATGAGTTTGGACAAATGTATAAAGACACGTATCCACCATTATAGTACCATACAGAACACTTCCACTGCCCTAAAAATCCTCTGTACTCTGTTTATTCCTCCTTCCTTCCCTTCTCTGCCAAACCCCTGGAAAGCAGTATTTTTTTTTTAACTGTCTTCATAGGTTTGTCTTTTCCAGATTGTCATATAGTTAGAATTTTACATCAAATACTAACAGGAAAAGGCTACATACTTTCTTTTTTCTGGTCTTTTCATAAGATCTTTAAAATACCCTATACATGGAGTTTTGTATCTTGCTTTCTGTACTTGCATTAGACAAACATTATCCTGTGTTTTTATAACATCTTCAGAAACTTCATTTTTAATAACCATATAAAAGGCTATCATGTGGAAATGCACTGTTTATTGCCACTTTCCTCTGATTTGGATTATTTATAATTTTGATATGTAAATCACAATCAAATCTCCAAGTCTTTCATTAGGCTTCTGACAGACAGGCATCTATCTAACAGTTACAGAACTAAAGACTTCTACATGGTGGTCCTTTTTTTTTTTTCCTCCAACCAGTGGTTCTTGACCAAAATGCCAGGACTGCAGACCTTCCCCCAAGATTCATTTTAAATTGGTCTTAGGGTGTGGTCTCACCACTGATATTTTTAGAAGCTTCCAGTGTTTCTAATATGCAGCCATTTGGCAAATACCAACTCTTTTTCTAGCCTCAGTTTCCCCATCTATAAAATGAATGAATTTAAATTATTCCAACCCCAACTTTTCATAACCTTTAACTCTCAATATAAATAAAGCATGCCGAGAGGGCCCTACAACTAAGTGCCTAAATTTTATGCAATCATGCATCTCAATGATGTAGAAAGGAATTTTGAACCATCATTTTTCTAAACATCATTGGATTGTTATAAAAATAGGAACTTAAAAAAGAAACTGGGCATTTGGAACAATTTTCCCTGATAAAAAATCATTTCCCTGGGTTTATTCTTTGTCTTCTTTTGAATGGCTCCTCTTCAGGAAATTTCACAAGAGGCAAAAGAGTGCTGTTGGTGGGAGAATTTGGATTCAGGAGTCAGAATGCTGTCATTCATATCTAGGCTCTCAGCTCAGGAACTTCTCTGGGTCTCACTTCCCTCCTGTAAAATTGAGAAAGAATACTATCGGCCTGATTTAGCTATTCTGCAACTTCCTGTTAGGAATCTGAAACATCAGAAAGATCTGAGCACCAACAAGATTAAAAAAAAAAAAAAAGCACCAACAAGAACATCATTTATGGTCTCATATCCACAGAGCATCACAGGTTACTTTGCATCTTCATAGCTTTTCTGATGTATGTTTGATCTAGAAGGGATGGGCAGACCTTCTCAGGCTCTGTGTTCAAGCTTTTCATGACCAGGGGCAATTCTTATAACACTGGGGTGCGATGATTGGGATGATGGCACCCCTGGGGACCATGTAAGTGCTCCTTGCTGTAAAACATGGTTCCCCTGTATCTGACTATGATCAGAATTTTTTAAGTTAGCAATTAAAAAACTAAGGGAGATTTTTTAAGTGACTGACCCTGAAGATCCAGAGTACTTGGTACCAGGCATTGCAAGTTTTGTGATGCTTTAATTACTTTCCCTAACCACAGGAAGCATGGGCTGATGTATGCCAAATGGCACTTTGGTAAAAGTGGAGTGTCAGGATTCTGGGCAGGAGTGGAACGAAGAACCGTAATTTGTGATGAGTCCATTTTTCAAGCTGGTTACAGAATGAGCTCCTTGATGGCTCACCAGGCTTTTCAAATTGCAATTGCATTTAGGGATGTGCTGTTTATTTTCTTTCAACTGTCATACTCCAGTGATTCTAAGATATCCTTTTTTATATGTATTTTAACATCTGTGAAATCAGATGCATCTTATAATTCATGGCAGCTTACAACTGCTTTTGATCAGCAGGTTGATGTGACAGAGTTGTCACTGCCTGTGACTTAGTCACAGATATGTCTCGCCAACTGAGTTAGGCACGAAATCATGCCTACATTTGTTGCATTTAATTGCAGTTCATAACAGCTTCAAAAAATTCAGCTGTGAGTCAATATTCAAAGGAAGAGTTAATTATTACATAATCCCAGAAACAAAATAGCATGTTATATAATTTTAAATACTTTCAATAAGCGTAAAACTAATATTCTAACTAGTAAGAGACTATTGTGTCACTATATAATAATCAATTTTTTTCCTAGTAGTAATGCTGCATTACCATTATTAGTAATAATAATGGTAATGGTGCATTACTATTATTAGAAATAAGCTATTAGTAGTGGTGCATCTGATATCCGGTGTCTTGGAGTCAATGAAATATGGAATAAATGACTATATATGCTCTGCTCTAGGTAATTCCTTAAAGAAAAATTCCTGGCTTATGTTATTATTGATTTCTAATTTATTCTTTTTCTAATCTTTTTTTTTTCCTTTCATAAATGGATCTCAATCACATTTACCGTTGGACTGCAATCTCTCTCCTTGAAAAACAATGCTGTTGACTGAAATCACTTGGGGTGGACCAAATTTCCTCCCTTTTGACTGCTCCTGAATGATCTCTTCCAATCCCCCTCATCTGCCTCTCTGACCAATCACAACCTTCTACCATGTGTGTCCATCATGCTGCTCTCGTCCTCAACTTCCCCTCTCTCTTGCTGACTTCCTGGAAAAGCAACGGAAGAGTCCTGGGCGGAAGGAGGCTTCTGTATGCTAGTGAAAAAGAACAATCTGTGCCAACGGAAGGTTCTTCAACAACTTTGCTGCAAAACATGTACATTCCAAGGCTAAGCTGCCATCCTAGATGTCTTTGTTCCTGTAGACTTATAGATTACTCCATATTATTAAAAAGAAAAAAAAAAAAAACAAGCAAAAAAAAAAAAAAGCAAGCCATCTCTCTCTTTCTTGCTCTCTTTTTCTCTCTCAAATTTGTGCAGGGAGATGGTGAACTGTTTTGTCAGAACTTAAATGGAAAGAAAAAAATAAACCTACAACAAGCCTACCTTTTATAACTGGGTGTTTAGTGCTAAACAGCCAGAACCACAGAGACAGTATTGTATGACCAAAGCATTTGATGCCAAAATTTGACGTTAAAGTAATGATTTGATTTCCTGCCCTGGTTTTGAAGGTCCTTTTTTATTTTTTCCTTTTGCATTTACTTGCTTGTTTCCCTTTCAAACGCCTAAATATACCTTTCAAAAACATCACAAGAGCAGACATAGATCAAAATGAAACAGAAAGCTCTTGCATCCATCATTTTTCATGGTTGAGTCCACTGCTGGGGGAAATGGCAGAAAACTGGACCAAAGGGCATTAAGAACATCCCACAGAGTTGTGTTCAGTGTCGTTTTTCTAGGGTTTTCACAGTTGAACATTGACACTTTCCACCTAAAATATACTTCACACATTATGTGCTGGTTTTGGCATTATGCTCACTTGATAAGTCCACTCCACTGGTTTCATCAGAGAGACTTGCTGCTATTGGCATTTCCATGGTCGATTTGGTCATTTTACATACAGCTGGTCAAATGGGATTGCTCTGCATAGTCAAACTGGTGATGGAGAGAATGCAAAGATTCACAAAACAGCTGAGACTGATCCAGCTGCCCCAAATCCAGAGTGTTCACTTATAGGCCCTGCACAATCTCTTGGTGCTATTTAGCCATTATCTCCATAGCATTTGTTTCAAAGGCCATCAGAAATTCCATGTGTTGTAGTGGGAAGCATTTTGGATATGATGAAGGAAATTTCTTCCTGGATTCCAAAGTTTCTAGAAGGTCCTGTATTTTTTAAGAAATGGAATTTATTTAAATAATATTTAAGCTCGTGCCCAAGTTGGCTGGGCAACATTTTTCAATGGTGCTTATTAGAAGTTTTTTCATCTTGTCATTTTAAGAAAATAAAACTGGAAATGGAATATGGGCAGCATGATTGTACCCCTCCTGGTTCTGTAGTTTTCCCACTCCTCTGTCCCTCTGTAACCATGCTATGATGCACCTGTCCACTGAATGTCAATCAGATCATCTGTTTTCTTGGAAATACCTTCACTGTTTTTTCTGTGACTCGTCAAATGCATCCTGGAATGTAGCCGACTGAATTATGGGAAGACTGTATGGATAAGTGGCCAGAAATGAGGAAGCCTGATAGAGCTGTAAAGAGATCTGAGTTTCTCTATTCAGAGGAGAAGAGACAAATACCATGTTTCATAGCAAAGCTCTATTGGTGACTTCATTTGCGTAAGAGTGACCAGCTGTCTTGTAGGCTTCTGACAGCCTCACTTCCAAGACATCACTGGCCTTCCAGATGAGAAGATAAATGATGTCAATATAGGTTATCTTGGGAAGCGAAGGCTCAGGTCCCCACACACACAGCTAACTAGCCTACTCTGAAAATCTTCATTCCTAGACATCAGAGTTAACATGGAACCCAAGGTAAATAATGAGAAAAAAACCTACTCACCTTAGTGATAACGTTGTAGTGCTATGGAGTCACATAATGATTCATAGGTAAGTAGGGAATCGACCAATTTTGCTGGGTAGTTTTCCTGTTCATAGCACTGCAGGCCCTTCTGACCCAAAGAAAGCAAATTAGTCCTGGGTATGCTATGTAGAGTCTTACATTACAAAGGCACAGTCTCTTTGTGAACAAAAGCACGTGTGAGCCTAAAGCAAGCCCAAGCCTAAAGCAAGCTCAAACAGATGGCGAAGCAAGATTTGCCTGCAAAGGAATCCATTTAAGTGAACCAGCCCATAATATTTGAGGCACAATGTTACTATGAAGGGAAAAACTTAAATGATGTCTGTGTTCTTAGATAAATAACCATTAATCTGACAGCCAAATTCATTGGGGTCCACCAATGTGTTCCATTTCTCACTGACCATGCAGGCACACATCGTGGAAATACTGGTGTAACTACTAGTGTGTTACTGCCTCGTTTATCTACAGAATATTATTAACTAGAACATAATGCTTTCAAAGTTTAAGTTAATGTTATATATTATGTATAAATATATATATTCATAATGAGATATATGTAATGGTTAGTACAAAGTTTGGAGACTTAACAAATGCTCTAACCTTCTAGAGACAAAAGTCCTATCTTCTGTTTTCTTTTGTCTATTTTTCATTAGTGATCCATTGTTAAATCCAAACCCACTTTTACTGAAAAATACTGTACATGTGTAAAATGTTCAGTTGTTTTTTTGTAAAATATAGTAGAATGGTTGTAATTGATACTGGCCAAAATCAATGTTATTCCATATTTTATTTTTTCTATTAAATTAACCTAAGTTCCTGTTTATTTGATCTGTTCATACCCATGGGCAAATATCTCTGAAAGGGTGAGGTCATGAGAAACTTCTGTTTCCACAGAGAAGCTGAAAATGGAGGAAAGGGTGGAGTATGAAGCATCTAAAGTGAGGAGGAAAGGGTGAGCAGAGGTGTGAATTGAAAAAGAAAAAGAGAAAGTAAAGAAATAGAAGAAAGGAACGGTTTGGACTTGCTCATGAATGTAAGCTAAATCCCATTTTTAGTAAGCAGACAGTGAACAAATATCTAGAGAAGCTTGGTGCAGTTTCTATTCCATTGTACAGATGCCATCCCAGTGAAGGGCCATCTGGGCCTGCTCTTTCCCTGGGTTCCCCCAAGATATGGACTAAAGCACGCCCACTAGTGGATGCAGTGGATGGTGGATGTATGGAAGGGTGAAGACCAGAGGGCCTGGCACTAGGAGATGCGGAGTGTGAAAGCTTCTACAGAAGATGGCCTTGTTCAGTGGGCTGATGCCCTGTGTGCGATGGTCAGTGGCTATCTCCCTGGATGCCTACAAGATGGTTTTGTCTAAAGCCCATTTCCAGAACATGCCACAGAATGGCACTGGATAGTGAGCAAAAAACAACCATGGATTACAGTCTTTGTGAATCCTGCTTGAAGTGGGCACTTTAAAGGTTCAGGGTCCTGAACCTTTTGCAAAAGGAAATGAGAAATCAAGAGCACTGATAACACATATTGAGTTCCAATTAGCTTTAAAGGTCTAGGCATACAAGAAAATATGAATCTCTGCTGCCATGAAGTCTCATTATGGGGATGGGAGAAACTACTTTTATTGACCACTTACTCTGTACTACACAACATGGGAATATAGAATATATACATATTGATATAAATATATCCTCTTAGTTCTCATTAAAAACTCTAGAGCAGGAGTTCCCATCATGATGCAGTAGAAAGGAATCCGACTAGTAACCATGAGGTTGCAGTTCAATCCCTGGCCTCGTTCAGTGGGTTAAGGATTCAGTGTTGCTATGAGCTGTGGTGTAGGTCACAGACGCGACTCGGATCCCACATTGCTGTGGCTCTGGCAAAGGCCAGCAGCTGTAGCTCTGATTAGACCCCTAGCCTGGGAACCTCCATCTGCTGCAGGTGCGGCCCTAAAAAGACAAAAAAAAAAAAAAAAAACTGTAGAGCAGAGGTACACATATTATCCCGTTAATGAAAGAGAAGACTGAGGCATACGGACTTGAAATAGATTGGGATTACATTACCAGACTCAGTAATAAAAATAAAATTCAATGGCAAGACAACACTAAACAGTGAATTCTAAATCTCAGATGAATGAGACACTAGGTTCAAACAGGCAGAAATTCCTTTGAATTGGATTGGTCAGGGTGAGTTTCTAGGGCAGTTGAAACTAGAAATGATTTTTGGAAGATGGCTAAGGCTTCACTAAGCAGATGGAACAAGAGCAGGAGGAATGTACCAGTGAACTTGCCACTCAGGAGTTGTTCAAGGAACCAGGGAATTTTTTGTAATGGTTTTAATCCAACTAGTCCATTGCTACAAAGGACAGTGATTCAACATCTGATGGATTAGTCAAGAAGAATTGACATTTTTACCAAGTAAAATTTCTCCATTAAAGGATCAACAATGAAGGTACATCTGAGTATGGAAATGTTTAGCACCTTATCCTTCTGTAGTAAGAATATGCCTCTAAAATATAAACGGGCATCCATTCTTAACTGTTTTCATATTATCATTCAGCTTCACACAAAGGGCAATGACAGAGAGCAGCTTGACATTTATGGAGAAAACTGGATGCGATTTTAAACAGTGGCTTGACCAGTTCTGTGCTCCCTCCTTTGATCTAAGACACAATGGCAGTGGGAGCACAAAAGCCAGCTGCACCCCAGCTTCACTTGGCCCAAGCTGAGCTCTGGGTCCCAAACTCAGTATGCCTCAGTAACAAAGTATAATTCTCCCTGGTTGACATCCATTTCCACAATTATTTATGTTGCACACCCATAAAATCTGAGACTCTCAGCAGAATACCTTGGAGCCACTGACAAATTAAGCAGGGCCTAGCCAAGATGAACTTAATTTCACTGTGGCCCACTGGAACAACTTGGCACTAGAAATGGGACTGTAATCCATATAATCATATCTCCTCTTCATCATGAGAGGTAAGATCTGGACCAGAGTCAATTCTTGGGTAAGAATGATGCAGTTATGCAGCATCACTAAGTCTGAGAAGTCAAGTCTGGGCCCTGGGAATGGCAGCAGTTCCTTCCCACTCTACCTACAAGGGATTTAGAAAGAACTTTGTCCTATTACTGAAGGATTTTCTTGCAAGATTTCTTCTCTAAAAGGCCATTATTGGGTCCCCCTGCCCCCAACACTTGTTGCTTTTTCAAGGCCAAATGTCAGACAATAATTTTGCATCCCCACTTCTAGAAATTTCCAGAAACATTCCCTGAGGCCTGAATTATATGATCCCTTTTCATTTTAGAAAAGAATATATTATTCTAAGACTACAATGTTTTGATGCTGGCAGAGTTTTACTAAAATGGCTTTATTTAATTTGACCCCCACAAAAACCAGGAAGACCTATAGAGACAAAATTTCTGTTGCAAGATTCACAACTAGTCAAGGGTGTGGGTGAAACTCAAACCCACAGCATCAACCTTCTGCACAACACTGACTCATTTTTCAGAGTGCCAGAGAGAAAACAAGAATTACTTCCATAAATAAACTCGGAGACTCGTATATACCAAGCTCTGAGGCCTTCATTCCCTCTTCAAGCTGATAGTCTAGTGAGAAACACAGGAAAAAAACATGCATGTTATAATATGAAACTATCTAAGTGCCTTAAAAAGGACATAAAAATGTTGGAGTCCTAAAGAACAAAGTTACCTTACCCATCAAGTGTTGAAAGCCATCCCTTGCTCTAGAAGCTTTCCAAGGGCATCCAGGAATAACGTGAAACATTCAAAATACACTTGTCTCTACAAGGTGCAAAAGTAAATGATATTTTAATTACATATCTACAAAATACAACATGTCAAACAAGTCAACTGCAACTCAACACTTAAGGCATCACATATAATTAAACGTAATGTGGGATAAAGTTAAAATGTTTGATATGAGGTGGGACTCACAGAGGTACGAGAACCCAGGATCTGTTGGGATCCTAACATAACTGCAAAGGAGGGAGAAATTCACTCTTCATGCTGGGGAATTATATATTCTATAAAGTCCTGATCTTAAGATTCCCACCTGTAGATTAAAACAGCTACTTGCCATTTCCTTTCAGCTGTCTAATAGGCATCTCAAATTCCATGTCCAAAAATAGACTTCTGACTCCCCAGTCTGCTAAATATTGTTATCACTAAGTGTCTCCCATCTCAGCAAATGGCATTAAAATACATCAACTTAAAAATCCGTCTATCTACCAGCTGTTCCAACCTAAGACCTAGGATTCCTCTTTCTCCACCTCCATATCCAATCCATTAGCAAGGCCCCATTAGCCACACCTCCACAATATCCCTCTAAGTGGTTTACTTCTCCTCACTCCAGAGCTGTAATTGTGAGTCAAACCACCATCCTCTCCACCCTAGACTACTGCCAGAGCCTACTAACCAAACTCCCTGCTTCTCACCCCTCCTTTCTTCTCTTCCTCTCCCACCACCCCCATCCATTCTCCACACGGATAGCAGAGTGCTGTTACAAATACAAAATCTGATTTCACCTTTCTTCCTATTCACTCAAAATAAAATCTGAACTCCTGACCTCCTACCTTTCTGATCTCTCCTCAAGCCCCCTTCTCTCTTGCACGTCATGTTCTAGTCACACCAACTTGCTTTTTGTTCTTCAAACAAAACTAGGTTAAATGTGCATCTAGACCTCCGCTCCTCACATGGCTGCTTTCTTCTCATTCTGTAGGTCTTAGTTCAAAAATAGCTTCCTCAGACGGCAGGTCCCTCTACCACTCACCCCACACCTGTGTACTTTTTTGGTCTTTTCATAGCACTTCCCACAAATAAGACACCCTACAGCTCATTGACTTGTTTATTGTCTGTCTTTCTCACTAAAACGACAGCACCATGAGAGCTGGGGTTTTGTCCATCTTGTTCACAGCTATATCTTCTATGTCTAGCATAGTGCCTTGCTTAATAATTATTTGTGGAATGAATGACTAAAAAGACTTCAGAGAGAAATGACATTAGACATGAGTCCTGAAGGATAAGCAGGAATTTGTAAGTCAAAGAAGGTGAGGAGGTTGAAGAAGGATTCTCTCAAGAGACAGCTGGTTCAAAGGCACAAAACCATCAAAGGGCTGGTGGACTGAGAGGCAGGAGTGGGCAGGGTGAGCAACTGAAGGGAGGGAATGGGAATACCCTGGAGGTCAACTTGCAAATGGCCTAGGATGGTTTATTGCCCTTCTTCTACTTTCTTGTCTTCAGAGGCATTCAACCCTCCTCAGAGAGGCTAATTGACCTGTTCAAGGACCCTATCAGGTTAACCTGTGTCTTCCTGCCAACAAATTTGGGAAGCATTCATTCAGATAGAATGCTGAGGAGGCTATATTTGCTTCAGTCCCCAGGGATTGATGGTTGCACTGAGCCAGCTGAATGATAGGACAGGGTACTAAGAGGTCCTGTCAGATTACCTCATATAACAGAAGTCAGCCATAGCTCCTCTTCACTGGAATGTCCATGGCCAGAGCGACAAATTTGGCAAGACCTGTTTGCAAGACTAGACTTGGGGATAAGAGCTGGCTCAGAATCTTCTTTTCCTTCTAAGAGAAAATCCCTTGCCCTCTAAACAGTCATTAACAGAGAACAACATGCAATAATAACTCCCATATATGGAGTACTTCCTATGTGCTAGGCACGGTGCTAAATGCTTTATATGAGATATTTCATCCAATATTCTGAACTGTTTGATTTTGCTCTCTTTTTACAAATGAGAAAACACGTGGTAAATGCCTAAGGCACCTTAGTGGTTAAATGGAAGATCTGGGATTAATTTAAATCCAGATGCTCTGATAGCAGAGTCTCTAGGAGAAATACAAGAGCTAAAGACAAAACTGTCCAAACAAGCTTCAGGCTGTGACCATGGAGACTGCATCAGGATTGCAATGTCAGATGACAATGCCTGGTCCAGGGTCCATGCTGTCTCTTGGGAATAGAGAAATGTCTACCCAGGACTGCTCACCATGGCCACATAGTGCTTTGTGTGACCAAGCCAGGAGTAGATTTCATTATCATCAAAAGAATTAGCAGCAACCAATGAGCCACATGGGCAAAAGAAATCAGGAAAAAACCTAAAGGAAATGAGGCAGAGGCTATTAAGAAATGAGGATGTTGTGCCCCCTTCATGCTAATTTTTCTCCATCTGGGAAGCCATGATTTGCATTCTCTAGCCTCAGAAGAAACGAGGAAGAAATAGAACAGAGATACTGGTGACATCGAAACATTACAATGCTGCAAATCATCACATAATACAAATTCTGTGAGCTCCTTTGATAAATCTAGTAAGACATAAATTCTTTCCAAATGATATTAAACAGGATTTTCTTGACACTTGAATCATAACGGTTACAATATAATAAAAGCTAAACTATCAAAAGGGAAGACTTTATATTACATATAGGAGTGTGATTTTTAATTGACTTGTATCATTAGAGGAGCCACAAATATGAGAGAAACCAGGAGTCATCTTGACCAACTTCCCTTGACCATTCCCCATATCTGATCCATCAGCAAGTCAAGACAATTCTATCTCCAAAATGTATCTCAGATCCATTTTCTGTCCTTCACCTGTAATGCCCCTATCCTAGTCCACACCACCCTGGATCAAGCTACTTCTCACCTGGGCTGTTGTGACACCTCCTAACTAGCCTCACTGAATGCGTCCTCTTGTGTCCACCCTCCACACATCCTCATCTTCTTCCTCTAATCTATCCTAACAGCAGCCAGAGTACTCTTTCTAAAAATTCAAAGTTCACATGAGACTCCACTGTTTAAATCCTCCCATGGCTTTCAATTTCACCTAGGATCAAGTTGAAATTCCTTTCCATGGTCATCAAGGTCATGGTCAATCTCACCACCCCATCCCTCTTAACTCATCTCATGCCATTCTCTCCCTCCCTTCATATTTTCCAGCAACACTGACTTTCCCTGATTCCTCTCTTCATTTACCATATGCTATTCCCCCTAATTTAACATTAGGCCATCCTTAGTCATCTACATGCAGCTAAGACTTATTATCTTGGTCCCAGTTTAAATGTCACTTCATTTCCTGATCCTTCTACTTGAGGTTAGATATCCTTATTATGAGCTCTCACACATGCCTATACTCTACTTGCCTACCAATTATACTATAAATATCTAGTTAGTTGCAGGAGTGTTGATGTATCTAAATCTCAGTACAAAGTTTGTTGCATGGGGATAAAATCCGTAAATGTCTTACATCTCATGAATCTAGCAAACTGTCTCTCATAGAGTAGGTATGTGATAACTCTTTGATCAGCAGATGATTAAATCAATAAATGAAAAACTGAGTGTTAATTGACTAAACGACAGGGAGAAAATAGCCCAGCCCCAAACAATGGTACAACTAAGTTCTAATCTCGATTTTTTTTATGACATTAGGATAGCCCTCTATGTGTTCATCTCGGTTTCCCAATCCTCAGCATCATCCCTGTGAACATTTCTAGCCCTTATATTCAATGTAAAGGGAAAATCCCCATGACAGAACTATGGATTCCATCACCAATCTTAAAACCCACAAAACCTTTGTCACAATCTCAATAAAGCTAATGCCACTAAGTGTGCAGCTGGGAGTTGATTAGCATTGAAGCAGAGTTCTAAAGTGTCCCACTAAACTCCCATCCTGTGAAGGAAATCTGTAAAAGGAGTTAAAGGTTAGTATCAACTGACTTTAAAACAGGAGATTATTCCTGAATTACCTATGTGCACATAAGGTATGTCAGAGGGATGCAAGAGGAAAAGGCAGAGAAGGTATCATGTGGAAGAGTGGATCAAAGAGATTCAAGAGGAGAAAGGATTTGATGCACAGTTACTGGCTTTGAAGATTCAGGAAGTAGGTCCAAGAAGTGCATGCAGCCTCTAGAAACTGAGAACAATTCTCAGCCAAGAGGTGGCAAGGAAACAAGGACCAGAGTCCTGCACTCTGCTGTCAACCTGAAACAACTTGGAGCAGATTCATCCCTAGAACCTCCAGAAAGAATGCAGCCTGTGGCACATTAATTCCAACCTTGTAAATCCAGGAGCAAAGAAGCAGCTGAGAAACACTGAGCCCAGACTTCTGACTGACAGAATGGTGAGAAATAGGTGGGTGTTTTGTTAAACTATAAAAGTTATGGTTACTTGTTACAGCAGCAATAGAAAACTAATACATATTAGCTTATTTTCATAGCTGAGATCTGAGGATCAGGCTTCTAATTAAACATGTATGTAACAGCCCACTATAATCTTCCCCAGAGATCTTAGAGGGTGGGTATTATCTTTTCACTCCCTCCTCCATGCTTCAGATTATGTGTCTCCCCAAGGGGAGCTTTGACACATGTCTGGTGCTCAAATTTTTGGTGCTACAGCCTAGGAGACCTGCCTTTTTTTCATTTTTAAAATTTTTATTGAAATATAGTTGATCTAACAGTTAATAATTTATACTGTTAAACAAAGTAATTCAGATGTACATATAAACAAATCCATTCTTCAGATTCTTTTCCCACATAGATCTCAGAGGACATCGCTCAATTACCTAGCTCTGGTGGCCAGTAGGGCTTACATTCCTGGGTCCCCTGGGACTATAACAAACAGTTTGTGGCTGGCTACCATGCCAAGGGCACCTGTGCAGAAAACACTGACAGTCTTTTGTGAAAGAAGATTATATGCTTGCCTGGAGCTTTCACCTGAAACCAGGCTTCTGGTTTGGCACACTCTAGGTCCTATTAAATGCACTCCTGCGACAGAATGTACTCTCCCTCTGCCTCACTCAGTGTGGCTGGTAAATTTCCAGAAAGGAAATTGTACTCCTGTATGCCACCCGGCTTTTTGTGACTACCACACAGGGGAAACCTCTAGATCACCTGGCTCTGGTGGCCAGCAGGATTTAAACTCACAGTCCCACAGAACTCCATATATTTGCATACTTTAAGAGCTACTGCCTGAGAGTCTGGCTTGCAATCAGCTTAATTCTAGATGCTTACCGAGATCCTCCCCTTTGGGACATAAAGAGCTCTTGGCACATTGCAATGACTGGGACCCAATAAAAATAAAATAGGCTACTTGGAAAATCACAAAGGTTTGAAAGACAACAGAAATCTAGGGCAGGGGTGAATGACAACATTCATCTCCTACACAAGGCCACTTATTCAACACCAGGAGAGGTGTATGTTTTATCTTATCCATAGAAACGAACACAGAGAGTTAAGGAAAATTAGGGGAAAAAAACAGAAGTATATTTTCCAAATGAAAGAGCAAGATAAAACCCAAAAAAATTTCCTTAATGAAATGGAGGTAAGTAATTTATCTGATAAAGAGTTCAAAATAATGGTCATAACTTTGCTCACTGAACTTGAGAGAAGAATACAATGAGAATTTCACCAAAGAAAGTACAACAGAGAAGCAAATACAAGTAACAGAGCTAAAAGATACATCCAAACTAAAAAATACAAGAAAATGGGTTCAACAGCAGATCAGATGAAGCAGGAGAAAGGATCAGCGAATTCAAAGACAGTGCAGTGGAATTCACCCAAACAGGAGGAAAAGAAGAAAGAATGCAAAAATAGTGAGTGAAGATAGCTTAAGGGACTTATAGGACATCATCAAGCTGACTAATATTCACATTTTAGGGTCTCAGAAAGAAAAGAGAAATAGGCCAAAAACTTATTTGAAGAAATAGTGACTGATAATGTCCCTAATCTGAGTCAAGAACATTCAGATCCAGGAAGCCCAGAAAGTTCCAAAGAGACAATCAGACCAAGATACATTACAATTAAAGTATCAAAAATTAAAGAGAGCATCTTAAAAGCAGCAAGAGAAAAACAACTCATTACATACAAGGGAATCCCCATAAGATCATCAGCAGATTTCTTTTTTTCATCAGCAGTTTTTTTTTTTTTTTAGCAGAAACTTTGTGGACCAGAAGGGAATAGCATGATAGAATCAAAGTCCTGAAAGAAAAAAAAAAATCTTCAAACGAAGAAAACTACCCAGAAAATTTGTCATTCAGAATTGAAGGAAAAAGAGTTTTCCAGACAAGTCAAAGATAAAGGAGTTGATCACTTGTAAATTGGCCTTATAAGAATTGTTAAAGGGATTTTTTTAGGCTAAAAAGAAAGAGTACTACTTAGTGACAGAAAAACCTATCAAAGTATAAATCTCACTGGTAAAGATAAATATACAGTAAAATTTATAATATTATTATAATTTTATTATAATATTAATAATATAATATTATTATGTTGTAAAGATAGTGAATTAATCACATAAAGCTAGTAAAAGGTTAAAAGATTAATAGTAGTAAAATAACTAATAAGAAAAATAGTTAAGGAGTACACAGATAAAAAAGATATAAAGTTTGACATCAGAACAAATTGTTGGGGGGAGTGAAAACATAGAGCATTGAAATACATTGAAACTCAAGTTATTTTCAAGTTAAAATAGGCAATTATTAATATAACTTGTTACAAGTAAGCCTTACGGCAACCAGAAAGCAAAAACACAAATAGTAGACACACAAATGATAATAAGAAAGGAAGATAACCATACCACTGTTGAAAAATCATCAAATCACAAAGAGAGAGCAAGAAAGACAATATTGTAAATCAACTGTATTTCAATAAAAATTTTTTTTAAAAAGAGAGCAAGAAAAGAAATAGAGGAAATCCAGAAGAGCTAATCTGTAAACAATCAACAAAATTTCAATAAGTACATACCTGTTGATTATTACTTTAAATGTATATGGAGGAGTTCCCATCGTGGCACAGTGGTTAACGAATCTGACTAGGAACCAGGAGGTTGTGGATTCAGTCCCTGGCCTTGCTCAGTTAAGGATCCAGCATTGCCATGAGATCTGGTGTAGGTTGCAGACGCGGCTCAGATCCCGCATTGCTGTGGCTCTGGCGTAGGCCGGCGGCTACAGTTCCAATTCGACCCCTAGCCTGGGAACCTCCATATGCTGCGGAAACGGCCCTAGAAAAGGCAAAAAGACAAAAATAAATAAATAAATAAATAAATGTATATGGACTAAATTCTCCTATTAAGAAATAAAGAATAACTGAGTGGATTTAAAACAAAGATCCATCTATAGGCTGCCTATATGAGACCCATTTATGCAAGGATACACAAAGACTGAAAGTAAAGGGACTGAAAAAGATATTCCATGAAAATGGAAACCAAAAGAAAGCCAGGGTAGCTATACCTATATGAGACTAAATAGACTTTAAAACAAAGACTGTAGTAAGAGACAAAGAAGGGCATTACATAATAATAAAAGGGCAATCCAAGAAGTAGATATAACATTTGTAAATATTTATGCACTCAACAAAGGAACACCTAAATTTATAAAGCAATTATTAAAGACCCAAAGGGAGAAAAATAAATAACAATACAATACTAGCAGGGGACTTTAATATCCTACGTATTTGCTTTCGACAACATATTAGATCAGATAGACTTAATAGATATACATATATAGAACATTTCATCCAAAATAAACTAATAAACAATAACAACAACAACAAAAACAGAATACATGTTCTTCTCAAGCACACATGGAACATTCTCCAGGATAGCCACAAAACTATTCTTAATAATTAAGAAGATTCAAATCATATCAAGTATCTTTTTCAACCACATAGTGTAAAACTAGAAATCAATTACAAAAAGAAAACTGGAAAATTCACGAATATGTAGGGATTAAACAACATGTTACTGAAAAATGAATGGGTCAAAGAAGAAATCAAGATGTTAATTTTTGCAAAAATCTTGAGGAGTTCCTGTCATGGCTCAGCAGAAACAAATCTGACTAGCATCCATGAGGACACAGATTCAATCCCTGCCCTTGCTCTGTGTGTTAAGGTTCCAGTGTTGCCATGAGCTGTGGCAGACTTGGCTCAGATCTGACATTGCTGTGATGTAGGCTCATGGCTACAGCTCCAATCAGACGCCTAGTCTGGGAACCTCCATATGCGATGAATGTGGCCCTAAAAAGCAAAAACATCTTGAGACAAGTGAAAATGGATGTATAACACACTAAAACTTATGAGATGTAGCAAAAACAGTTCTAAGAGGGTAGTTCATAGCAATAAATCCATTCATCCATGATGTTATACACAGAAAATCCTAAAGATGCTACCAAAAAACTATTAGACCTTATCAATGAATTCAGTCAAGTTGCAGGATATGTATTTAATATATAGAAATCTGTTGCATTTCTATACACTAACAATGAAAGATCAGAAAGAGAAATTAAGGAAACAATCACATTTACCACCACATCAAAAAGAATAAAATACCTAGGAATAAAACTACCTAAGGAGGCAAAAGACCAATATGCCAAAAAATATAACATGCTGATGAAAGAAACTGAAGATAATACAGACAAATGAAACGATACATCATGTTCTTGGATTGGAAGATTTGCTATTATTAAAATGACCATACTGCTCAAGGCCAGTTGTGGAGTCAATGCAACCCCTATCAAATTATCAATACAAAAAAATTTTTTTAGTCTTTATGGAAACACATAATATCCCAAATAGCCAAAGAAATCTTGACAAAGAACAGGGCTGGGGAAATCACATTCTCTGACCTCAGACTATACTACAAAGCTACAGTCATCAAAACACAAAAGTTTTTCTATGTCTGTGGTAGTGGAACAAAACAGACATATAGATCAATAGAGTAGGACAGAAAGCCCAGAAATAAATCCACACATCTGTGGTCAATTAATCTATAACAAAGGAGGCAAGAATATACAATGGAGAAAAGGCAGTCTCTTCAATAAGCTGGGGAAACAGGATAGCTACATATCAAAGAATGAAATTAGAATGTTATCTAATACTATATATAAAAAGAAACTTAAGATGCATTAATGACCTAAATATAAGATCAAATACTGTAAAACTCCTAGAGGAAAACATAAGCAGAACACTTATTGATATAAATTGCAGCAGTATCTTTTTTGATCCATCTCTTAGAGTAATAGAAATAAAAGCAAAAATTTAAAAATTCAACTTAAATTTAAAAGCTTTTGCACAGAAAAGGAAACCATAAACAAAATGAGAAGACAACTGATGGAATGGGAAAAAATATTTGCAAATGATGCAACTGGCAAGTGATTAATTTCCAAAATATACAAATAGTTCACACAGCCTTATATTAAAAAAAATCAAAAATGGGCAGAAGATCTAAACAGACATTTCTCCAAAGAAGACAAACAGATGTCCAAAGACACATGAAAAGATCTTCAATATCACTAATTATTAGAGAAATCTAAATCAAAGCTACAATGAGATACCACCTCACAGCAGTCAGAATGGCCATCATCAAAAACTCTACAAATAATAAATGGTGGAGAGGGTGTGGAGAAAAAGCAACCCTCCTACACTGTTGGTAGGAATGTAAATTGGTGTAGTCACTATGAAGAACAGTATGGAAGTTATAACTTAAAAAAACTAAAATTAGAGCTACCATATGATCCAGCAATCCCACTCATGGGCATATGTGCAGGGAAAATAATAATTCAAAAATATACATGCACACATACTATGAAGAACAGTATGAAGATTCCTTTAAGAACTAAACATACCATATGACCCAGCAATGCCACTCCTGGGCATATAGCCAGGGAAAAAAATATAATATGAAAAGATACATGCACCCCAATGTTCACTGCAGTTCTATTTACAGTAGCCAAGACATGGAAACAACCTAATGTCGATCGACAAAGGAATGGATTAAGAAGATGTAGTACATATATGCAATGGAATATTACTCAGCCATAAAAAAGGACAAAGCAATGGCATTTGCAGCAACAAGGATGGACCTAGAAATTATCATATTAAGTGAAGTCAGACAGAGAATGACAAATATCATATGATGTCATTTATATGGAGATGCTAATAAAAATGATACAAAACAACTTATTTATAAAACAAACTCACAGACTGCAAAATCAAATTTAGGGTTACCAAAGGAGAAACCATGAGAGGTGGGGTAACTTGGAAGGGATAAACACACACACGCACACACACACACACACACACACACAAACACACACACACACACTGCTGTATATAAAATAGATAACTACCAAGGACCTACTTAGAGCACAGTGTGGTCTACTCAACGTTCTGTAAAAACCTGTAAGAGGAAGAAAGAATGGATGAATGTATAACATTCATTTTGCTGTGTACCTGAAGCTAATACAACATGTACTCCAATAAAATTTTTTAAAAAGAAGATACATGCACTCCAATGTTCATAACAGCACTATTTACAACTTCCAAGACATGAAAGCAACATATGTCCATTGACAGACGAAAGGATAAAGAAGATGTAGTATATGAATACAATGGAACATTGCTCAGCCATAAAAAAGAATGAAATAATGCCATTTGCAGCTGCATGCATGGACCTAGAAATTATCATACAAAGTGAAGTCAGTCAGACAGAGAAAGACAAATATATAATATCACATGTGGACTCGTTAAAAAAGGACATAAATTAACTTATTCACAAAACAGAAATGGACTCACACAGAAAACAAACTTATGCCTACCAATGGTGATAGTTGTGGCAGGAGGACGGGTAAATTAGAGTTCAGGATTAAAATATACACATTACTATACATAAATAGATAAGAAACAAGAATCTATAGTATAGTACAGGGAATTATACTCAATATCTTATAACAACCTATGTTGGAAAAGAATCTAAAAAAGAATACATGTTTAACAGACGACTTTGCTGTACACCTCAAAGACAACACTATAAATCAACTATGCTTCAATAAAAAATTTTTTAGGAGTTCCTTGGTGGCTCAGTGAGTTAATGATCTAGTATTGTCAGTGCTGTGGCTCATGTCACCACTATGGTGCTGGTTCAATCCCTGGCCCAGGAACTTCTACATGCCATGGGCAAAAATAAATAGATAAAAAAATAAATAAGAAAAAAATTTAAATAAGTATGAAATTAAAGAAAAACATGGGCTTACTTCTTATTCGAAAAAAAAAAGAAAGAAAGAAAAGAAAGAAAAAAGCGGAATTCCCATTATGGTGCAGTGGAAATGAATCTGACTAGTATCCATGAAGTTGTGGGTTTGATCCCTGGCCTTGCTCAGTGTGTTGGGCACGTGGCATTACGGAGCTCTGGTGTAGGAATAAAAAATGAAATAGATACTAAAAGTACAATAGAAATGATCAGCAAAATTCAGAGCTAATTTTGGCAAACATAAACAAAATTGACAAACCTTTAGCTGGACTCACCAAGAAAAAGAGAGGACTCAAAATCAGAAATGAAAGAAGATATTATAATTAATACCACAGATATACAAAGGATGATAAGAGACTATTTTAAACAATTGTACACCAAGAAAATGGGCAATCTAGAAGAAATTGATAAATTCCTAGGAACTTACAACCTATCATGACCAAATCGTGAAGAATAAAAGCTGAACAGATCAATTATTAGTAAGGAGATTGAAGCAGTAATCAAAAACTTCCTCACAAAGAAAACTCCAGGACCAAGTGGATTCCCTAGTGAATTCTAACATTTAAACAAAAATTAATACCATTTCTTCTCAAACTCTTCCAAAAAAACAGAAGAGGAGGAACACTGCCAAATTCATTCTATGAGGCCAGCATTACCTTGATACCAAAACCAAACAAGGATGCCACAAGAAAAGAAAATTACAGGCCAAAATACCTGATAAACATAGATGCAAAAGCCCTCAACAAAATATTAGTAAACTGAATTCAACAATGCATTAAAAGGCTCATACGCCATGATAAAGTAGGATTTATTCCAGGTATGCAAGGATGGTTCAATATCCACAAATCAATCAATATGATTCACTATATTAACAAAATTAATGGTAAAATTCATATGATCATCATGATAGATGCAGAAGCTTCTAGAAAAATTCAATATCAATTTATGATAAAAAAAAAACCTCTCAACAATATATTGGGAACATACCTCAACATTATAACTACCATTTATGACAAGCCCATAGCTAACATTATACACAATGATGAAAAACCAAAACATTTTCCTCTAAGATTTGGAACAAGACAAGAATGCCCATTCTTGCCACTTTTAGTCAATATAGTATTGTTGACTCCAGAAATCACATAATAAAAAGAATTAAAAGGCATTCAATAGCAAAAGAGGAAATAGAACTGTCACTACTTGCATATGACATATATAGAAAACACTAAAGACTCTACCTAAAAAAAAAAAAACTGTTAGAATAAGCAAATTTAGTAAATTTCCAAGGTACAAAATCAGTATACAAAAATCTGTTACATTGCTTTATACTAATAATAAACTATAAGAGAAATTAAGAAAACAATCCCATTTAAAATTGCATCAAAAAGAATAAAATGCCTAGGAACAAATTTAACCAAGGAAGTTACAGACTTGTACAATGAAAACTCTAAGATGAAAAGAAATGGAAGAAGATGCTCATAAATTAAAGATATCCTATGCTCACAGAAAAATTAATATTGTAAAAATGTCCATACTACCTAAAGAAGTCTACAGATTCAATGCAATCCCTAGCAAAATTCCAAAGGCAAGTCTCATAGAAACAGAACAATCCTAAAATTTGCATGGAACCACAAAATATCCCAAATACCCTAAGTATTCTTGAGAAAGAATAACAAAGCTAGAGGCATATCACTCCCTCATTTCAAATTATATTACAAAATTATAATAATAAAAACAGTATCTGGCATGAAAACCAGAAATAAACCCATGCACATAAGGTCAATTACATTCAGACAAAGGAGGCAAGAATATACAACATGTAAAGAACAGTCTTTTCCATAAATGGTTTTTGGAAAACAGGATAGCACAAATAGTCAACCACTATTTAACACCATTCAGAAATCTAACTTAAAACGTACAAAAAATTTGACATAAGACATTAAACCAGAAAACTACTAAAAGAAAACATAGATGGTAAGCTTGTCATCTGTCTTAGAGATAATTCTTTCAATCAGGCAATAAAAGCAAAAGACAAATGCAACTACATAAAACTAAAAAGGTTTGCAGAGCAAAGAAAACCATCAACAAAATGAAAAGGCAACCATTTGTAAATCATATATCTCTAAGGGGCTAATATTCAAAATATGTAAAAAAAAACTCACACAAATCAATAGCAATATACATGTATAATAATATATATAATCTGATTAAAAATGTGCAAAAGATCTGAAAAGCCATTTTCCCCAAGACAAACAGATAGCCAACAGGTACATGAAAGGGTGCTCAATGTCACTAATCATCAGAGAAATGCAAGTCAAAATCATAATTAGAGATCCCTTCACCTTCGTAAAAATGCACATTATCAAAAAGACAAGGAATTACAAGTGTTGGTGAGAATATGGGTAAAGGAGAACACTTGTGCACTGTTGGTGAGAATGTAAATGGATCCAGACACTAGGAAAAACAGTATGGAGTTTTCTCAAAAAATTAAAAATAGAACTACCATATGATCCATTCCACCTATGGGCATATAACCGAAGGACATAAAATCATTATCTTGGGAGTTCCTGTATGGCTCAGTGGAAACCAATCTGACTAGTATCCATGAGGACACAGGTTCAATCCCTGGCCTTGCTCTGTGTGTTAAGGATCCGGCGTTGCCATGAGCTGTGGTGTAGGTCTCAGACATTGCTCGGATCCTGCATTGCTGTGGCTGTGGTATACGCCAGCAGCTACAGCTCTGATTCGACCCCTAGCCTGGGAACTTCCCTATTTCTTTATTTAAAAATAAAAAAAAATTAATCACTATCTTGAAGAGACATCTGCATTTCCACGTTCACTGCAGCATTATTTACAATAGCCAAGATATGGAAACAATCTGAGTGTCCAATGATGGATGAATGGAGGAAATAAATGTGATGCCTATACATGTATATACAACTGAATATTATTCAACCATAAAAAAATCTTGTCATTTGCAACAACATGAATGGACATCGAGGGCATTATGCTAAATGAAGGAAGTCAGGCAGAGAAAGACAAAATTGTATGATGTCACTTATATGTGGAATCTAAAAAAAATTGATCTCATAGATACAGAGAACATATTAGCAGTTGCCAGAGGTGTTGGGGTATGTGTGAAATGGGTAAAAGAACAAAAGACACAAACTTTCAGTTTTAAGATATGTGTCATGGTGATGCCATGTACAGCATGGTAACTACAGTTACCTTTGTAAAGGGATTATAGTTTAATACTATATTGCATATTTGAAAGTTGCTAAGAAATTAGATCTTAAGTTCTTATCATAAGAAAAATGTTTTTCTAACTATGTATGGTGGGACAGCTGTTAACTAGATTGTGGTGATCATTATGCAACATATACAAATATTAAACCATCATGGTGTACATCTGAAACTAATATATGTCTATTACACCTCAAAAAATAATTTTAGGAGTTCCCGTCGTGGCGCAGTGGTTAACGAATCCGACTAGGAACCATGAGCTTGCAGGTTCAGTCCCTGCCCTTGCTCAGTGGGTTAATGATCCGGCGTTGCCGTGAGCTGTGGCGTAGGTTGCAGACGCGGCTCCGATCCTGTGTTGCTGTGGCTCTAGCGTAGACCAGTGGCTACAGCTCCGATTTGACCCCTAGCCTAAGGAACCTCCATATGCTGTGGGAGTGGCCCAAAGAAATAGCAAAAAGACAAAAAAAAAATTTAGAAAAGGAAAACTAGTACAATTAGAACAGATCCACTCATAATAGATATTTTTGCAAAACTCCAAGGTGATCTATGAACACATTAAAGTTTGAGATGCACTGCCATGGCAGGGCATTTCTTTCTAGAGTTTAAGGATCCTACCCTTAATGTATTGAGAGCAAACTTCATGCTGTTGAGAGTCAACTGCAAACTTCATGCTGTTGAAGGTGTGCACTGAGGAATTAGGTAGCTGGTCCTTGACCAGGCACTAACCAGTCAGAGTTGAAGCAAGTTAGCAGCACTTTAGGTCAAAGAAACAACTACTGAGCAGCTGGAGTGTTCTGATCCCCAGCCTGAACAGGGAGCCTGATAGGCCCAGCTACCTGGCTGAAAGTAAAAATTGGGAATTTGTTTACAGGGTCCCAACAGCTTGGTGGGGAAACAATGTCTATCCGTAGCTGCTTTAATAACCCAGCCAGTTCACCAGTAAGCTCTGCCTCAATACCATAGTTACCCATCAAGATAATGGATGATGGTCACATGACCACTTTCCATGTTTGCTTTCTTAAATGAGCTGTATAATCAGCCATATTGTCAGCAGATGGACAAGGGTGAGCCTTATCCTTTTCTACTTCCTTTACTGCAGATTCAAACTTACCATTGGCTTACAAGCCCTCCTGTGTTCACTATGTGTTAACTCAGTGTGGTTATCCCCATTTCAAGGTGAGGAATCAGAGGATTTGAATGCTTAATGGTTCTCTCAAGGCCACATAATAACCTATGTCTTCTGCTCCCCCTCCAGTGCTCTTCCCCTAACAGCAAAGCTACCCCTGACTTTTCCTCTTTTTTCCACATCTCAGTCTTCCAACGGCCTCCTAAGCAGGTGCACATCTTCTACCACCCCTGCCTGTTTATGTAATTATGAGTAGAGGCTGGGTTGAACCTGATATATTATGCTAAATAAGTCTCCATCTATCTCTAAGCAAGTCTTTACGCATCCTTTCCTGGAAATAGTTCAGTATCATAGTTATAAACACACAATATGTAGAGAGGTTGCCTGGTTTCACACTTTGGTTCTGTCTCTAGCTGTGAGATCTTAGGAAATTGGCTTAACCTCTCTGTATCCCTGCCTCCCTATTTATAGAATAAGGATGATCATCATCTCTCTCTTCTAGGGATGCTGTGAGGATTAAATGCCTGAAAATGATTAAAGTGCTTCTAACAGTGCTTGTATGTATTAGACACAATGTATGTCGATGACTATTATTAGCAAAGCCATAAATTTTGGATTCATCCTTGATGCCTCTTGGCCTATGTCTCACCCATCACTATATCTACTCAACTTAGCTCTTGAACATCTTCAATCTGTCTTCTTCCCTCCATCTCCACCACCACCACCACCACCACCACACAAAGCTAGCTACCGATATCACTTGCTAGAGGCAATCTGCAAACCATTCTCTTGCGCCCTCTCCAGTCCCTGCTTTATCAAGAAGCCAAAGTGGCTTTTCTATTTGTCTTTTTATGGCTGCACCTGTGGCATATGAAAGTTCCTGGGCTAGGAGTCAAATCAGAGCTGTGGCTGCCACCCTACACAACAGCCACACGGGATCCAAGCTGCACCTGTAACCCACACTATAGCACATGGCAACGCGGGATCCTTAACCCACTGAGTGAGGCCAGGGATCGAACCCGCATCCTCACAGAGATAATGTTGGATCTTTAACCTCCTGAACCACAACAGGAACTTCAAAAAGTAGCATTTTAAAACTGCAAATCTGATCACAACACTCTGCTGCTGAAACCTGTTGCTTTTGGGTTATCTTCAGGACCCTTTAAGGGCTGCAAGACCCTGCAAGTTCTGCCCCCCACCCCAATTTCTTCTCTCTTTCCTTGTCTCTGTGTCTTCCTTCCATTTACTCTGGCCTCCTTTCAGTCCCTCATGTGGGTAAAGCCTACTCTTGTAGGAACCTTTTGCAGACATTGTGTGTCCCACTCCCACCCTATGTGTCTGATTTACTCCTCCCTCGGCACTGCTGGACTCACCATTTCACATTTGCTTTTGTGATTATTTGATGTCTGTCTACTAGTCCAGACTGTAAACTCTGAGAGGTCTGGAAGTGCATTTGCTTTTTCTTAACCACTGTATCCTCTGTACTTAGCACAGTTACTGGCATATAATGTTGGCTCGATAAAATAGTGTTTTAGGAATTCTCTAAAGACCTAGCAGTTAAGGATTTGGCATTGTCATTGCTGTGGCTTGGGTCTGATCACAAGCCCAGGAACTTCTTGGCATGCTGAGGGTGCAGCCAAAAAAAAAAAAAAAAAAGCATTTTCATGGATAAAAGAATGAATGAATGAACTAGCCATGGCAGTTAGAGAGGCAGGACAAGTATGGGTTGGTGTTTCCAGTGGTTTGACTTCTGCTTGGGGGAGGATTAAATTATTTTGGATTCAAAACTTCAGGTCATTGGCTAGATAACTGTTGAGTTGATGACACCTTTGCTTGTATGTCACGAACTATGTTGGAAGCAGCTGAACCAGTACAAAAGGAGCAACCAGAGGTTGGTTCAGGAAAGGTATCATCTCAAAGTACACACATCTTAAGGGTTATATGAAAACTGGAAGCTGAAAAATAGACTTCCTACATTCTCACTACTCAATGTCTATTATTTCTTTAGGGGTTACTGCCTAGAAAGGTCTTATCTGCACCCAAGTATATACACCTTAGTTTGCTACTCCCCCACTACTAGTTGGACCTTACTCTCCCTCCTCCAGCAACATGGGAGTAAAACTCCATGACCCAGGCCTGGATAATGAAGACCCATCTATGCTTTCTCCACAGACTACCATGTGGAGTACACTCACGGACCACGGAGGGATTCTTAGGGTGGACTGGGGCAACTTGACCTCTAATATCTATACCAGAAAGGAAGCTGACCAATAGCCATATCACCTGGGAATGTTCAACCTTGCTAAATCTTTCATGAGGCTGGGAGAACACGCGGGTCAGGGCCCCACCAGAATCAAATCCAGGCCCTGCTCCATCCTATGATACACATTCTCTGGGCTTCTGATCTCTGCAGTTCAGGCTGTTTATTGTAAGCTCCAAGAAGAGAGAAGCCCCATCAGCACTAAAAATTCCAGTTACAGACAGGTGCTTTAAAACTGTTGATGGTGATGTCCACAGAAACAACATCAGTCTCCTTTTGTTGTCTCAAGCTAAGTATTAGACAACTCTAAAATAAAATATAGATGATATTTATCCGTACCATTGCAAACACTCTCCAGGCATTAAGGAGAATTTCTAACTTTGTGCTGAATTCTTTTTTTTCTCTCCTGTACTCACCATTGAAAGACCTTATAGCATAACCACCAATCACTATGGCAAATCTAGAAGATCCTTGTACCGTGTCCACTGGCCACTTCCTACTGCCTATTCTAAACACTAACTCAGGAGTACCAAGGAGCCTGAGCCAAGATGGTGAAGAACAGCATAGAGTGGTAGTTCTCAAAAATGAGCAGATATCACAATCACTTGGAGTGCTTGTTCAAACAGATTCTTATCCCTCCTACCCAAGAGTTTCTCACTGGGTAGGTTCAAGGTGGAAGCTGAGACGTTTACATTTCTAACAAGTGCCAGGTGATGCTGATGCTGCTGGTCCCTCTCTTTGAAAACCAGTGGCACGGGTGTTAGTCACAGACCTAGTAATTAGACCACAGTGATCTGGGTTCAAATACCAGCTTGGCCACTTACTGCGTAACTTTGGATAAAATATTTAATCTTTCTAATCCTCACTATCCTCATCTATAAAAAAGAAGTAATAACAGCACCATTGCTGAGGATTAAACAAGATGATGCAGGAGTTCCCATCATGGCTCAATGGTTAACGAATCCGACTAGGAACAATGAGGTTTCGGGCTCGATCCCTGGCCTTGCTCAGTGGGTTAAGGATCAGGCGTTGCCGTGAGCTGTGGTATAGGTTGTAGATGCGGCTCGAATCCTGAGTTGCTGTGGCTCTGGTGAAGACCAGCGGCTACAGCTCTGATTCGACCCCTAGCCTGGGCACCTCCATATGCTGCAGAAGCAGCCCAAGAAATGGCAAAAAGACAAAAAAAAAAAAAAAAAGATAATGTATGGTGATGCTCATGGGTGCATTCAAAACACCCCCTCCCTTGTCAAGAAGAACTCCTTTCCCTGCTCCCCTACTCTCAGGACTACAAGGTACTCTTTTTGACTCTCCCTGGCATGGTTGCCATGGGACATCTTGGTGGTGGGCACAGTGAATTCAGTTTCAGGCTACCTTTCTCTAGACGTGTCCTGCCTCCAAGAGTCTCCTCAGCTCACCTCACAGAGAGATACCAAAGCTATTGCCTGACACTTCTGCAAGGACAGTATCATATGGCTTGCTACCCTGAAACTAAAAAGTTAAATGACTCATACCAAACCATATGGCTCTTAACAGGGAGCCCCCAGTTAGCACATCATCTGATTCCTCTACTACTGACTTGCCCTTGGAATCTTGGCTTATCAGTTATCTACAGATGCTATGACAAATGACCACAATAGACATCAATGTGTATTTATTCTCTTAATATTCTGAGGTTAGGCGTACTCTTAACAAAGGTAGGCGTAGGCAAAGGTCCCATCAGGTAGAAGTCAAGGTGTGCCTAGGACTCCTCTCCCAGAGTTTAGGGGAGAATCTACTGTGTTTTCCAGTGTCTAGCACTGTATTATCTTACATTCCTTGCCTTGTGGCCCCTTTCTCCAGAGTCAACACGAATATCTTTAAATCTCTCTCTTCTCTCTCTCTGCAGTGAGGTCATTATATCCTTCTTTTAGGAACTCTCCCTCTACCTATTTCTTATAAGAACACTTGGGCCCACTCATAATCCAAAATAATAATCTCCCTATATTAAGATGTCTAATTTAATGACATCTGCAAATCCCTTTTCCCACCTACTGTAACATCCAGAGGTTTCAAGGATGAGGACCTGGATGCCTCTGGAAGCCATCATTCAGCTGACCACATGTAAGTCATCTAACCCTCTGGGCTACCATTTTTTCATCAGCACAATAGAAGTATTAATATAGCCTCATAAGAATGTTGCTGTGAGCTAGACTTTAAATCACTAAAGAAAGGTTTCAGGGATTGTTAAATGCCAAAGAGAAGCAGGAAGCATTTATCTAACATTAATTCACTAACTCTACTCGTTTCCTCACAGAGAGATACCAAAGCTATTGCCTGACACTTTACTAAACACCATGTGCCAAGCACTGTACTAGACACAGGGGAGGTAACTGAATGAGGACCCCTGCCTTTTGGGTTTTATATTGTAATAGAAACAGATCAATCCTAGAGAGAAAGTGACCTGATGTGTCAACACGAGCTCTGAGGAGAAAGTAGAGAGTAAATGTTCTCTAAATACTCTACAGGGATGTAACAGAGTGGGTTGTCAGTCCTCTGCACAGAAAAGAGAGTGGAAGGTAGAGGTGGAGAAGGGGGGGGTGGAAAGGACCAGGAGCTTTTCCTCTTGGGAGCTTTGAGTTCAAAGAGTTGGGTGCAGTGTGAGAGAGACGAGCTAACAGTGCAGACCAGGGTCCAGTCATGCATGAATGGCCCCACATATGCTGTAAGGGACCTGGATTGCATCATGCACTCAAGGGAGCCACTGAAAAGTTGAAGCAGCCTTTCCTCAATACCCCATCCCCTGCAGTGATGGAGGCTCCAAGTGGGAAATCCACAAGCTCTGGCCTCCTGACCCACATTTAAATACACACCTGGCAGTGTTCTCTACCAAGTGGTACTGGTTTCTTTAAGTGCCTCCTGCCTTTTCTTCTTCATTGAGACTCTTGGTGATTTATACTTTGAGAATTTTATTTTTAGAGCCTCCCAATACAGTGAACCATTATCTCCCCTAGAACCTCTGTCAATCTCAATTTTAAAGCCCTTGCTCTTAAAAATATTCTTATATTCCCTGAATCCTATTTAACCCCCTATTCTTTATAGTTCTTTTTATGAGAATGTCCTAAAGGCAGCTTTGCTCTATCAACTATTAGTGCATTTGATAGAGCACAGTAATTCTGATCACTCATGCAATATATTTTTTCTTCCAACCTGGGTGGTTTTTCTGCAGAGTGGGTTGATGGCAACTGTGATACAAATTTAGCTGAGAATGCCTGCCTTCCTGGACACGTGGTCCCCAGGCTGCTTCACCCCCTCTACTTTTACTTCCTAAAACATAGCTCCCCTCCCTAGTATGCTTTTGTCAACCAGTATCAGTCTCTTCATGAACTGCAATAAACTGGCAGAGCATTTCCGCACTGGAAAGGCATTTTGCATTAAAAATTGGACTCACAGCAGGCAATCTGCCTGGGGACCACATGTCTAGAAAAGCAGTCATTTTAAAGTAAGGACATGACAAGCCTAGATGGAAGAGGCTGGTGGACTCTGAAATGCAAATGTCTAGCCTACTGGAAGCAAAATTACTGTACTGTATGTTGGTAATTAACATTGTCAACTAACTTTCAGAACTCCAGCCTCATGCACATCCTTACTTCTTGGGTTCCAGAGCTGTTGTTTCTGGATCTGACTATATTCTATTTGAGACCCCCACATTCCTACCACCACCCCTCACCAGCACTCTCGGATTTGCTTGCTCTCTCTGCCTTGTTCTTCCCATAGCATTTATTAGCTTCTAACCATGCAAAATGTACCAGTGTATCGTATTTATGGTTTACTCTCTATTTCCTGTGTTTCATCAGGGAAGAGACTTATATTTTGCCCACCACTGTATCCCAAATTCCTAGAAGAGTGCCTGGCATGTAGTAAGTTCTCAATAATTATGTTGAATGAATGAATGTATGCCCACGGCGCTGACAGATACCAGATGACGTTTTCTGCATTCCTTTTTTTAAAAGCTTTAAATTTCTTTATTCACTATTTTCTTCATTCATCTAGCATTGTGTTCCTATATAACACATATTGTT
The DNA here is from genome assembly GCF_016906955.1 of Phacochoerus africanus. Lineage (NCBI taxonomy): Eukaryota > Metazoa > Chordata > Mammalia > Artiodactyla > Suidae > Phacochoerus > Phacochoerus africanus. The sequence goes on from NC_062545.1 coordinate 231,232,087, forward strand.
GCTAGATGTTGTAAATATTAAAAAGGTACCTATCCCTGTTCTGTTTTCTTTTTCCCCTCTCAAAGAGCAAAAACAGCTATTTACTGGCAGTTTTGGGGTATTTTTTTTTTGTAGGAAATGTTATTTTTTTCCTTTAAGTACAGTTTATTTACACTATTGTGTTAGTTTAGGGTATACAGCACAGTAATTTAGTGTGTGTATGTATAATCTTTTTCAGATTCTTTTCCCATATAGGTTATTAACAAATAATGGAGTTGCTGCTGTGACGCAGTGGAAACAAATCCAACTAATATCCACGAGGATGTGGGTTCGATCTCTGGCCTCACTCAGTGGGTTAAGGACTCAGCGTTGCTGTGAGCTGTGGTGTAGGTCACAAACGTGACTCGGCTCCCACATTGATGTGGCTGTGGTATAGGCCAACAACTGTAGCTCGGATTCAGCCCCTCGCCTGGGAATTTCCATATGCTGCAGGTGCAGTCCTGAAAAGCAAGCAAGCAAGCAAACAAAAACCAAATTGAGTGTAGTTCCTTGTTGGTTATCTATTTTACGTATAGTAGTATATGTATGTGTTAACCCCAAACTCCTGATTTATTCTTCTTTGTATCCCTAACTCCAAACGAGTCAATTTCTTTCTTTACCATAATGTTCTGACTACTTTATCACTTGGCAGGTAGCAGTCCAGGAAAGTGGCTGAAGCTTAGTCCAGTAGGGAAACTCTAGAAAATGGTATAGATCACAGGCCTCAGAGTTATCTCACCAGAAGGACAGTGGGGCCATGGTCTCTATACACCAAATCCCCTGAATTGGTTGACGAAAACTCCCAAGTCAGTTCCCTGGTTCTCCTTGCTCACCATGTGTGCCTGACAGAACAGCCTTCTGAAACACTAGAGAAAGCCTCCTGCTAATACAAGCAGATACCACTCCCAGATGCTGGTTTCTGCAAATTGATGTGGGCACAGTACATGAACCAAAAAAGTCTGCAGTGGTTCATGTGGAAGGCATCAGGGGGTAAAGCTGGAAATGAAGGCAAGGAGCAAAATTTGAAGGCTCATGTATATCCTTCTTTGGAGCTTTATTCCTTATAGAGGGAGCAGCACTGGGAGATTTTAAGTAGGAAGGTAGTATAAATTTTTTTTTTGTCTTTTTGCTATTTCTTGGGCCGCTCCTGCGGCATATGGAGGTTCCCAGGCTAGCTGTTGAATCGGCCTACGCTAGAACCACAGCAACACGGGATCCGAGCCGCATCTGCAACCTACACCACAGCTCATGGCAACACTGGATCGTTAACCCACTAAGCAAGGGCAGGGATTGAACCCGCAACCTCATGGTTCCAAGTTGGATTCGTTAACCACCGTGCCACGACGGGAACTCCAGAAGGTAATATAAAATTTTAACTTGAGAAAGAGCAGGAGTTAGGTGGGTAGAATGGACAGAACAGGAGTTAGGTGGGTAGAGAAAATAATGAGACAAGAGACTAATTAGGAAGTTAAGTCTACTACATGGGTTAGGAGAGGTTGGGCTGGAAGTCCCGTGGTGTGCTGGAGGTGGAATGGAGAGATTGTGAGGGATCAATTGTTGGGAGAGGCAGGGATGAGAAAAATTCCCCATGCTGGCTCTCCTGGGTATAGAGTGCTGGCACCCACCCACATAGTGAGTAGAGGAGGACCTCAGTCCTGGAGTGAGAGGATAAGTCTTGTTGGACATGGTGGGTTGGAGATAACTGTTAAGAGTCCAGGTATAGGAGTGGCTCAGTGGTTAACAAATCTGACTAAAAACCATGAGGTTGTAGGTTCAATCCCTGTTCTCGCTCAGTGGGTTAAGGATCCGGCCTTGCCATGAGCTGTGGTGTAGGTCACAGATGTGGCTCAGATCCCGCGTTGCTGTAGCTCTGGTGTAGGCCGGGGGCTACAGCTCCGATTCAACCCCTAGCCTGGGAACTTCCATATGCCATGGGTGCGGCCCTAAAAAAAGTACAAAAAGACAAAAAAAAAAGAGAGAGTCCAGGTATAAAGTCTAGTGTAAAATGGATATAGCATTATTGAACTCAGGAGACAAATCTAGACTGAAAAGAGCTATTTAGGAATCTCCATTTTATAGAAAATATTTGAAAACAAGGAAGCAGAGGAAATTCTGGGAGAAATAACTAGAACTTTACCCTGTGAGATGAATTAGCTGAACACTATTACCAACAAACTTCTGGTACCAAGTCCTCAGCCAACCTAGAGAGAGCATGGCTTCTATCACCACTGGATATTGCTTTGCCTTTATTTCTCTCCACAACTTTCCCCAATGATTTTTTTTGCCCTGAGCCTAGTGGAATATGGAGAGGGAACAGAACAATTGTGTGGTTTGGGTCAAGCTGTGTAAACTCTCATTCTTAGTTTCTTTATCTGTAAGAAGGGGATCTCCCAGGTGGAGATCAGCTTGCCTAAGAGTCAACTGAAGAAACTTTCTAGAGAGATTCAGACTTTCCAAGGTGCTTTCTCTCCTGAACACAAGAAATATCAAACTCATGCTTGCACTTAGCCTGGTTGGTCCAAGGACACCCCTCACTGTAACTTCTGTGAGCACTGCCTCTGCTAGCACGACTTTAACCTGCTAATGCCAGTTCATCATTTACCTAAGACTCATTACTGATAGAAAACAATCTCTTAGAATGGGCACAAAATCCAAGTGAGCAGCTGAAATCACTGTGATAGCATCCCTTTATAACAACTGACCTTACTTCTGCCTGGGTTTTACATTTGAGTGTCTACAGATGTTTGACTTTTCTGCCAGACAGCCATCCTAGCCAAGAACAGGATGGCCCCTCCACAGGAATGTGTAGGTGATGACATTTCTTTCACCATCTTGGCATCTAAACATGACACTCTATCTGGTAACAATGCATTGAGCTCCTGATTGTTTATGGCATGGCTCTCAGCAGAATGGGTTGTGAATGCCTGCACTATATTTTACTCCATCAACTCTTGTTATATGTGTGTCAGAGAGAGAACACAGCCGCCCGATGTTGAACAGACCCAAAAAACAGCCACTGTCAAAATCCTGCCTGGGGCATCTGTATAAATACATAGAGCTATGCCAGGAGTTGTATATTTTCAAAACATCTGCCAGATCATCCCAACCAGCTTCCCTCATATTCTCAGGCCCTATCTTTGCTACCATCATTTCTTTAATCCTTCAAGTTCAAGTCCATGGATTTGAGTCCTTGTTCTCTATTCATCTCCTGTCTTCAGGTGTAATTTTTTAGCGATAATTACAGTAATCAAATTTATTCACTACTTATGACATATCAAATAGACTTTGTGCTGAGTGCTTGTAAAGTACTTTATCAAATGTAGCTGTTAGAACAACTTTCCTAAGTAGGACTCTTTTTTTTTTCCAGTTTGCAGCTATGGAAATGAGGGTTAGAGATGTAGCCCCAAAGCACACAGCTAGAAAGTGGTACAGTTGGAATTTGGACCCAGCTTTCTCGGTCACAAAACTGTACACTACTCCCTCCTGTGCAATCATCTTACCTACCCCTCCTTTATAGGCCTTTTTAAAGTTTCCAAAACATAGTCACAAGGCCTATCATTTGATCCTACAAATAGACCAGAGAAAGCAGACAGGACATGTTTTTTCCCTACTGTCACAAATCTAACTAAAACTCAGCATTTATCTGACTTTCTCAAAGCCACCTGTGCCTGAGGCTGGGACTCAGATCTTCAGACTCTTTTCACTATTCTCATAAATAACATGCTTTCTTTTCCCACAGAAAGCCATTCCTTCTTTTGAAAAGACCCATGTATGAAATTTACCAAGAGGCCATATTGGCCTACTAACTAAAAAGACATTTCTGAAAGAGTTTTTCAAAAACGGTGGTAATGAGTTCTCTGTCCCTTTTAGTTTTCATTCAAACACTGGGCAGTCACTGCAATAGAAACCACTGAGACAGTCAAGCCTGATCCCTGGGAAAAGGGGAGCAGCAAGAGCAGATGAGCTCTGAGACCCATCTTTCCCCGAAAACCTAGGACTCTGTTTTCTCGAACCATCCAATCATCATGATGTGGGTTCCCATAGCCCCGCTCCCTCACTCCTGGCTTTCTGAAGCCATCTCTTAGCTGATTTCCCAGCCCATACTCCCCCTCAATTCATCCAGTCTCCCTTGACGAGGCTGATCTTCCACCAAAGTCATGCTCATCAGTGACATCCCTCCTAAATCTTCCATGGCTCGCTTTGGCCAACCACACCCATCTGACACATCTCTCTCTGATGTTTCATGGTTACAGCCTCTATCCAAACTCGGTTGCCTGAGTCACAGAGATACCATGCTTAGTCAAGCCCCCAATCCTTTGCTTTCTGTGTTTCCCTCTCCTAAAATAGGCTCTACATTCTTTCTTGTCCATCTAGCCACATACATTTTGTTTCAGGCACAAGCCAATCTTATTTCCATGCAATAAACAAAACTGTAATAAATTTCTCCAAAAAAAAAAACCAAAACCCACAAAACAAGTCTAGGAAAAATGTTCTCATGCAGCAAAGCCAAGAGGACCCAAAACCGAAAAGAGATGGCCCTGTCCTCAGGGATGAGTGCCATGAGAACCAGCTGCCTTGAACAACCATTAGATTTTGAACCCTTGATTCTGCATTGGCTAAAGTTCTTGGTATTTTGTGTGAGCTGAGTCTGTTTCATGAAGGGTAGATATTAAGCCTTCTTCCCAAACAGCCCCCAGAGAATGTTAGGCAAGCCATAGCACAGGTCACAAGACTGAGATGTCTAGGATTACAGATTTTGAACTTATCCCCATATATATCCACCACCCCCCCACACACAATTATTTGAATTTCCATTGTAGTTGAAGGGGCATGTGACATTTGCAGTCTGCCAGGGCGGCTCTAAATCCGATCTCCACTATCTTCTGGGAAAAGGAACGCTGCAGAGTTTGGAATCTGACCTCTGCCTTTTAAGTCCCAGCTCAGCCACCAGCTGGGTAACTGTAATAGGTCACTTAATATCTCATTGCCTCAACTTTCTCAGAAGAAAAATGAGGATGATCAAGGCAGCTGTCCACAGAGCCTTCCTTCCCCTACGGGGTTATTATTACAAGGATTGAGTGAAAATGTGAAAAGGAGTCAGGAAGATTCCTAGCATATGGTCATCAGTGACTAAGTGTTAGCTATTTAGATTATCACTTATTCAGTGATGTTGCACACATTACTTATGTTTCTTGAGCTTTGGTTTCCTCATCTTTAAAATGAGAGCAGTGTTTACCTCCATAAGCAGGCTCTGAGAACTAAGTGTAAAAGCATTGAGAAAGCACCCAGCTAGCCCAGAAAAGGTCCCCTTATCTCAGTCCCAGGGCCTGGACTTCTAATCCCCAAACTACACACGCTATCTTTCTCCTGCCTCTGCCCCCATTAGCTGTCGCGCACACCCGTCATGCCTGCTGCTATATTAAGTGCTTGTTTCTATACCACAGAAAATGTTGGCCTCCCACGTTATGTATCTTTAGGAAATGACAACCTGAATTACAGTAGACGATTGCATAAGCAAAATACCATTCAAGTTCCCCAAGCCCACAGGCAGCTTTTCCACAGCCGATCCCTACCCTTTTGGCAAACTGTGAACAGCAGACAGAGCAATCGGCCTTCCCCTCTCCGGGGAGGGCTTGGGGCCTCAGGCACATCACACCGTGTAAAATCTGGTTAAGATGAATATCAAGAAGAGCCTCGAAAGGAAAAAGGAGTCAAGGCAGGTCAGACAGCCACCAGAGGGAGTTTGGGAAGGGGAGGAGGTCTGACTCACCAGCCCTGCCTGTGGGGATCACAGCGAGCTTCCAGGGAGAACCAGGCTTCCAGAGTCCTGGATGCCGAGCCAACCCCACCTCCCTGCCTGGTGGCTGCAGACCTAAGCCAGGGGCTGGTCTCTGAAAGTCCAGGACCCCCTAAAATGGGGCCTGTTCCCTAGAAACAGGGCAGCTGTTCTGCTGCCGGGACAGTGAGCTCACTAGTACAGGAAGATGCAGTGGCCTGTGGGGAGGTACTGAGGGTCTGCTTGGGGGGGTGCTTAGCTATGAAGCATAGAGGTCAGGCCCAGGAAGAGGACTTCAAACTCACCTCAAACACTGATTGGCTATGTTCCCACCAAGTGGGTGATTCTTCCAGAGAAACAGAATTGCTCTCAAGGCTCCTATAGACCTCCTAGAGCTAAGTCTATTTCCAGTGAATGCAAAGGGGTTTTGAAAGGACCTCTCCTGTCCTCTACAAGACCTCTCTGAACAACTGGTTTGGATAGGCAAGTTCTCAGGTCTATGTGGTGGAGGATGCAGAAGCTTCAAGTTCACTGTCAGAACCAGGCTCTCTAGGGCGTGGGGGCTGGGGGGTGGGGTGGAGGTACCTCAAGGAGCTATCAAGGCATTTGGGTACAAGGGAAGATGAGAGCACCCTGAGTCACGCCATCTGGAATGTTCTGATGGGGCAAGAATTCTCTCATGATATTATTAATGTCTAAGGAACATTCCGTGGGTTAATACAGAGGTTGTACAAATTAACTCATGACCAATTTCTGACCACTGTGTTAAGAGCTGAATGAAGCTCAGTTAAAGTCACAGTTATTCCTAAGATTTCTCCATAAGGCAACAAGAGAGAAACTATTGGGCAATTGAGAATAGCTGATCAGCATTTCTGTCAAATATGGACTTGGAGTACCCACAATTTCTTTGTGACAGTTCAGAATTGTTGATTTAAGGTGGAGAGTGAAAGAGCAGAGGGATGCCATTTTCCTGAGTAGAACTAACCACACTTTGGTGCCAAACAGGACCATGCCTGTTGTGTTGTTCCAATAAAAAGGTTAATAAAAAGTGGAGGCCATCCTTCTAAGTGGTCCCTGAACAGGGAGAGAGGAAATCTTTTCTAGATATTTTTATTTATCTTGATTTTTTTTTTTTTAAACGGCTGAACCTGTGGCACATGGAAGTTCCCAGGCTAGGGGTCGAATCAGAGCTACAGCTTCTGGCCTACACCACAGCCACAGCAACACCCGATCCCAGCCACATCTGCGACCTATACCACAGCTCAGGGCCACACCAGAACCTTAACCCACTGAGTGAGGCCAGGGGGTGAACCCTCAGCCTCACAGAGACAACACCGGGACCTTAACCTGCTGAGCCACAACAGGAACTCCCTACCATGCATTTCTAAGTCCACTTCAATATAAGAAAGGACCATACATAGAAAGAGAACAGGGAATTACAAAGTTTGAGGCAATTAACGTATTTGATAAAGCTAAAGATTACAGAAATTTTTTTGAAGCCACTTAGGCAATAAGAAATAAGTTGAAGTTTGAGTTCTCTAAAGATCCTTTTACTCTTTTGTGCAGCTGATACCAAGGACCTGCTTGTGATCCCTGGAGTACCAACAGCTAACATTTATCAAGTACTTGCTGTATGATAGTATTAGGATCTTTCAAAGTACATTTTATGCATTCAGAGGTTTAATCCTTCTGGCAATTTTATGACGTAGCTGTGGCTATTTCCATTTTATGGATGGGTTGAGGCCCAGTGAAGTTACATCACATGGGCAGGTTTACACAGCTAGCCCAAGAGTACCCTGGGATTCACATCTAGGACATCTGGCTCCAGATATACATATTTCACCTGGGTCCTGCCTTTCCCATCTCTGAGTGGGGAAGAGGACAAGTCCTGACAATGCATCCCAGGACTCAGTGGGAACAAAGAGAACTTTGAGGTGGGGGAGGGGCGAGTGTTCTATGGTGGGGCTGGATGAGGTTCCAATCCAGGATCCCATGCTGTGGATAGTGTCTAAACTCTAATGGGATATAAGCCATGAGGAAGGAGGCTGGTAGGCATATAAACAAATATCTTTCTCTGACACCCGGGAATACTGAGGCCTCTTACCTCACAACACTAACTACCCCCCCTCCCCAGCCATACACAGAAAGCACACACACTCACAACATACAACACTGCCCGCAATTCCATTGTCACCTGCTTGTGTGTGCCACCCTCACTCAGACAGAGAGAAAACTCTGCAATTTGTCTTGATACCAGCCAAGTAAGGAAGTGGAGTCTACTCCAGACCACTCACCTAATGAAGAAACAGGAAGTCTCAGTGTAGCACTTACTTTTCACAAAGGGGCCCAGAATTCCACGCTCTGAACCTGCCCTGGTGAAACCCTTGTTAGAAGAAGTCTTGTGGTCCTTCCCCAACTTTCACCTCAGCAGCCCAAGAAGGGCCCAGGCATGGCTCCGGAACCTTCTACAGCCAAGCTCAGGAAAAGCTGCCTTTGTTCCCGGGAGAGGGAGGCTGTCTTCAAGGGGCTGCTAATTGCATATGTAGATTACCTTTCCTGGGTTGCCCCTGGCACCTGAATTGCCTTGAGAGGTCATTGCTTTCTGTCTACAGGATCATTAATTCAAGTTGCCTCACTGCCACTGACAAATGCAGCCAATACATTCTTCAAGTCCCCTTAGGGATGGCAGAAAAGGCACAGTTTGGGATCCAGTCCGACCAAGGCTTGAGTTATGGTCAGAGAGTTAACATTTCGATGCTTAAATTCCTTATTCGGTCAAATGAAACTGAAAGCCCTTACCCTGCCTTATTAATTTGAGGTTTAATGAGGTTAAACATTCAAAGTACCTGATAACGACAACCAAAATACTGCCATCCACTACACTAGGTGCTTTTAGGTCAGTTGACCCCCACCACATTCTGGGAGAAAGAAAATATTACCTACACAGAAGAGGAATGTCAGGGAAGTATGTGATTTGATTAATGTCAGGCAGCTGGAGAAGGAAGCCAAAATCAGCCCCATGTGAGGATGACCCCCAAATTGTGGCTTTACCCAAAGCAGTGCCTCTTGGTGTGCTAGTGTGCTAGAGACACACAGCAAACTTTGGTTCCTTGCTTTATTTCCACACTCGAGGTTTTTTTTACAAGCATAATTTGGTCACTCTCAATAAAACATAGCAGTCTGACTCATCAAGTGCTTCCCCAGTCACTAAGGGACTGAGGTATGCTGGATGCCACCCTCCATTTAGACCTGTCACTAGACAAACCTAAAGATCTTTGAGAAGGCAGCATCCACTGCCCCTGGATGGGGAGTGTTAATGATGACCCAATGAAAGACTAAATTGTCAACTACCAGCTTGGGTGCAGATGGAGCCCTAGGCCTTGGAAGCCAACTTCTTTCTCTTAATTAGCAATTAGGCTGTAACATTTCAGCACCAGCAGGCAGGGCTTGGGGACAGACTAAGGGAGGGAGAGGAAAGGCAAAAACAGCACTTTGGATATGTTGATGCAGAGCAAGAGAGGGAGGGTAATTTGAGGATATTCCCTCTCATAGACACTGGAGTGGGGGAAGGAACAGGGTGGTGCCTTGAAGGGTTTAACAAGGGTTTTTTTGGTTTTTTTTTTCTGTTTGTTCATTTTCTTTTTATATTAAAAAAATCTCATTTGAGGTATTTAAGAAACAATATTTTATAGGTCAAATTTTAAAATAATGAGATTATTATAAAGTTAAAAAAAATGTGTTTGGCAGTGCCCAGGACATGTGGAAGTTCCTGGGCCAGGGATCAAACCTGAGCCACAGCAGTACCCCAGATCACAGCAGTGACAATACCAAGTCCTTAACCGCTAGGCCACTAGGGAACTCCTTAAATTTTTATTATAATTTTTGAAGATTACTTTCCATTTACAGTTATTACAAGATATTGGCTATATTTCCTTGTGTTGTACAATAATCCTGAGCCTCTTTTATACTCAGTAGTTTGTAGCTCCCACTCTCCCACCCCTATACTGACCCTCTCCCCACCCCCACTGGTAACCTCTAGTTCGTTCTCTATAATCTGTTAGTCTGCTTATTTTTTGCTATGTTCAGTAATTTATTTTTTATTCCATGCATAAGCGGTACTATACAGTATATGTCTTTCCCTGACTTATGTTACTTAGCATAATGCCCTCCAGATCCACTCTTGTTACTGCAAATGGCAAAATTTCATTTTTTATGGCTGAGAAGTATTCCATGGTATTTATGTACCACATCTTCTTTATCCTTTCATCTGCTGATGGACACTTAGGTTACTTCCATATCTTGGCAATTGTAAATCTTGGCAATTCTAAACATTGGGGTGCAGATCTTTTTGAATTAGTGTTTTAGGAAGTTTTTGGCATATGTACCCAGGAGTGAAATTGCTGGGTCAAATGCAATTCTATTTTTAGTTTTTTGAGAAACCTCCATACTGTTTTCCACAGTAGCTGCACCAATTTACGTGAAAAAGAAGCCAGTTTTAAAAGTAGATATTTAGAGAGGCTCTTTGGGTCCCCACAGCAATGAAAGTAGATGATAAGTCTCATCCTTGTGCCGGAGTTCAGGAATACTACCGTCACGGAAACATTTTAATAGTATTAAGCTTCTTGGGAAGGACTTTGAGTTTTAATTGATTCATAGGCTAGAACCCTTGTTCAGTTCAAAAGTGTCAGGAAGGCTCTGTGGGCCACACTCCTGATAGTTCCACCTGCCATCTTTATCACCTCCCAAGTGAAAGGAAATGACAGAGACCTTGAGGATTGAGAGCACCCATGCTTTCCCACTGGTTTACAGAAAGTTCTTGTCTACAACCCACCCTTTCAGGTTCACTCACTTTCTCCCAAGTGAAACCTGCCTCAGGTAATCAGCCAAGTTTTCTGAAACGTAAACAAGTTATTCTCTCACATTAAGGTCACGTAGTTCTGGCACTGGGGAATGAACCCCTCACATCCCCTCACCATGAATGCATCACAGTCTGCACAATTTCCATGAGTGGTCCCTTTGCAACACAGATGGTGGAGACGATGGGAGATAAAAATCTTACCTCTGAGAAGGAGACGGATCGAGTGCCCAAGAGAATCTGTAGCAAGTCTAGGCTCAGGAAGAGGAGGAAGAGTAGAGAGCCTACTATTTAGACTGTCAGGACACTTTGCACGTCTCCTATGGGTGAGAAAAGTATTTCCACTCATTGTACCCTGCTTATGGGAAAGTGTCTGTGGTTTCCCTATCCACAGATTCAAGAAAAGGTTTTGTAAAGTTGTTTTGTTTAACTGCAGATAAAAATCACATCCACGCCTTTTGTCTTATGTCTGATCTTAGAGCCAAATTGTGGAGTGTCTTTTTAACTTTAGCATCCTTAAGCTAGGACTTAGAGTGACTTATCATGAACATAGAGGCAATGCAAAATCCTCTTAATTGGAACCAATCCATCTATACTAGATTTTCATATAAATTGAGAGACCAGAGAGTAGCTACTATAATTCTGGTTGTAAGCTATTTATGAGGAGGCAGGTTATTTTGGTTTTTGACAGCAGTTAAGAAATATAGAGAATCCCCAAGCAGAGCACTGACCAATTATTTCATTCATTCAAAAAATTTTCGGAGTCCTCATTGTGACTCAATGGTAATGAACCCGACTAGTATCTGTGAGGACACAGGTTCAATCCCTGGCCCTGCTCAGTGGGTTAAGGATCCAACGTTTCTGTGAGCTGTGGTGTAACTTATAGACATGGCCGAGATCCTGCATTGTTGTGGCTGTGGCATAGGCCAGCAGCTATGGCTCTGATTTGGCCCCTAGTCTGGGAACTTCTGTATGCCTTGGGTATGGCTCTAAAAAGACCAAAAAGCAAACAAAAAATTGGCGGGATTCCTCTTAAAAGGTTCTAGCCTAGTGGACAGGATATGCTGCTTGTAAAAATCACAATTTGATAAGCAGAATTGCCTTTTAATAAATGGTGGCCATTTTAGCAGAGAAAATAAATTTGGAAGGTATTTTCGATCTTTGAGTAAATCTGCTGAGCGCAATATGCCTGCTCAAAGTTCATTTGTTTACAGAGTGAATTCCTTTTTGATACCCTTACCTCACCAACTTGTTTAGAGGAGGCATGTACTCAGTTCTTTATTTTTATAAACAGCAAAGCTACTTGGAATTCCAAAGGGGGAAATGAACTGGTACCAGAGAAATACTGCAGAACGAGCATGGTCTCAGACTCAACACACCTGGGTCACCACCCAACACTATCACTTACCTAGTGGAATGAATTTATGTGAAATTTTTCATCTCTCTGAGCCTCAGTTTCTAACTTATAAAAAGGGCTGTTGTCTGGATGAAACATTACATAGAAATGTATTTGTAACATGTTAGATGTCAGTGAGTAGGAGTTTGTGTGACTGCTACATTGCTGCTCTATTCGGGTGTGTTGACTTCTCTTTTTTTAGCCACCTGACTGTGGCTAGGGCCCAAACAACAGTGAAACTAAAAGACCCAACTCAATTCCTTGCTCTTTAGACAACATGCAAGCTGAGGGAAATGAAGCATTTGCAAGTGTGTCGAATCTACTTTTTATGATCCATCATTTTTGCAGGAGTGCCAACCCAGGGGGGTGCCAGAGTAGTATTTCAGAGCATCTGCACAACCATGTAGAATAACACTAGTGCCTGAGAATGAAAAAGCAATGGGACCAGGAAGTCTCATCAATCAGAAAAGCCCGTGGGGGAAGAAAAGGGGAAACTGCTGAGAGGATGAGGCAGAGAAGCAGTAGCCCCTAGACACCTCCAGACTATGCAACAGAATTCTCCTGCAAGCTGCTTGATGTTCACTTGGGCTTTGTAAATCCTCAGGAAGAGGAAAAATACAGTGTTCCATTTGCCACATATCTCCACTCTCACACGCTTTATCCACTTATTCGTTTATCTCCATTATCCTAGGATATCTTCCAAGCCTCAATTTAACAAACTGGCTCTCCAAGGTTGGTGCTCTTTGAACCCACCCCAAAGGCAGATAATCCTGAGTTTTTTAGTTAAAATTAAGTATTACCCTGCTAAGGAAAAAAAAATCATTGTGTAGGCGTGTGTGTGTGAAAATGTGCACAACAGAAAATTTACCATTTTAACCATTATTAGTGTACATTTCTACAGCATTAATTACAATCATATTGTAGTATAACCCTCACCATTGTCCATCTCCAGAACTTTTTCATCTTCCCCAACTAAAACTCTGTACCTGTTAAGATTAGAACTTCCCATTTACCTCTTACCCCAGCTCCTGGCAACCTCCAGTTTACTTTCTGTCCCTCTGAATTTGTCTATTCTAGGTACCTCGTATAAATGGAATCAAATAATATTTGTCCTTTTGTGACTGGTTTATTTCACTTAACCTATGTCTTCAAGGTTCATCCATGTTGTAGCGTGTATCAGAATTTCCTTCCTTCTTAAGGCTGCATAACTGTGTAGACTTTTAAGTGAAGATATTGCTGTCTCAGTTGATGGCCTCATATTTTGAGCCTTGCTATAAAATTTCACACTTAACGAGGCCTTAAAAACTGAATTATTTCATTAGCATATAACTTATTGAAAGTGTTACTGAGCATTTATGGTAGCTGGTGGAAAGTAATAAATATGTGGATTTCTTTTCATGAAAACTGTCTTTACACAGCAGTATCTTAAGTTGAAAACTAGTTATTGGCCTCCTGGCAAAGAGATGGTAGTATTTGCTTAGCACTTTCGACTATGGAGACATTCAGGAAAGTCACATTTTGTCATTCCTGGCATCTGAGTGATAAGGCACATACACAGAGGTCTACAGATAGTTTAGTACCCCCAGGTTGCTCACTGGAATAACCAGATCCAAAACCAAATTGCTGATTTCTCATCCGAGGTCCCTCCTAGCTTCTCTTACTAACCACCCTTGCTAAAATGTTGTTTTGAACCCACATCATAATCTACTTATGTGTTTATTCATTTACTTAGTTTATATATTTATTTGCTGAAATATAGCAAATTTGGCTCTGATCAAAAAAGAAATATTTTTTTCTTTTTTGAAATATTTCTAACAGAAATATAGCATTTCTGTTAGAGACATGAAGCTCTTTTGACCTCACAAGCCTTAAAAAATATTGTATGTGAGTCTCAACCTTGTTTATTAGGATGTGTTAATGTTTACCTATTCTGGACGGTTTCATAAAGTTTATAACTTAGACTTGTTGACACAAACACATTCTGCAATGTCATTAAGAGGTAGAACAGGCAAACTAAACCACTTACCCGTAAATTTTTAAATTTACAAATATAAACTTAAAGCTGTGTCTTTAACTGCTGAGGCAACATTTCTCCCCATAAGACTCTACTTTCTTGGTGTCCTTTGAACCAGTATAGGATGAGATGGGAAGGGAACTAAAAGGGGGAATGAAAAGTTTTTGATCACAGGAGAAAGCTAATTTGGACATGATAATAATGGATGGAAACACCATAAGAAAGAGCTTGTAGGATGAGGTAGAGAACAAAATATTGACCCCTGAGGTCTATGCTAAAAGATATTTTTCCTAAGAATCTTGTGTATCACGCCTGTCATAAACATTCAGCTTCATTGTGCAATAAAGACAGATGACAAGAATTTGCTGCTCCAACAATCACAAGAAAAAAAAAATGCAACTTGACTACATCCTTGGAATCCAGTTTCTTTGGTTTCAAATGCGCACTGGAAAACTTGTGCCTGCAAGGGCTGGGGGCAGTTGTTTATGTAACTAATTGGATGTCTACATAAATATGAAAACCAGGGCAGGTCCCTCTATTCTCATCTGTACTAAAGCCAGAGCTTGCTCTCAAGTTCAGAGGCGTGCAGACTGGAGAGCGATTCACGTTTAGCTGTCCTATGCTGACTATTACATAAGCTTTGGGGTTCTGAGATTTTTCTCCATTTTGTTTCCAAACTGTAGGAGAAAAACAAATGTTTTGAGTCACTTTAACAGAGAAGAAAAATGCTTGGGAAGGTTTTAGGTTGGGGAGAACTTTTGTAGATTGGAGGATGGTGGGGCAAGTGAAGAAAAGATTGAAGACAAAGACTGGTGGAGAAATAGAATAGAAGTTAGATGGAGAGTTGATAATGGCCAGGATAAGAGACTAACTTCCTCAGAGATAGGAGGCAAGTGAACAGTCAAGGAGAAGACAGAGAGAAAGGGGTAAAAAATGGGTGGGACTGGGGTCTTGGGAAGGCTGGTCTAGCTCAAATGAGGAATGCAAGAGGGAACCAGAGAGATGAATGAAGGATGACCAAGCAGCCCAGGACACCACCTGGTTGAGCTAGACTCATGATGGAGCATAAGAAGGTTGTATTTGAAGAGTGTACTTGAAATCTCAGAGTTGAGGCAATTCCAAGTGATATTGTATCTAAGCCGGTTCTGTTTGAGTACCCACATAGGCTCTTAGAGTTGAAGAGATCAAGGAAGTACAAGGCCAAGCTGTCAGTGCCACCCACTGGCTTATGGAAGCCAATGAGGAGGCAAATCAGATACAGAGGAGAATTTTAAATATTCACAGGACTATCTGAATAACCCTGGCTTGACCTAGCCATGCATCATCTGTAATTACAAAGGAGACTTTGGGTGTAGATATGGGATAACTCCCAGAACCATCTAAGTGGCATTCAATTTAGCAGAGCAAGGTATATTTAGTTTAAAATCCTACCCTAGCATTGACTCTAACACATAATGGAGATTAAGGTTGATGGCTATCAGGAGCTGGGAGAACCAAACCTCTGTTTCATCCAGTAAGGCATGGATGCCAAGGCAAAGCAAGGATCTTTACCTCTAGGTCTAGCAGGGCGCAGCATATGCCTTTGCTCTTTAACCTAGACTATCCAAGGATGTCAAAGACACATGACCAGCATTTGGATTGTAACTTTATTTATAATTCATTCTACTCAGAAATCTTTAAGAACCGATAAACATAGTGTTTTGAATTTGCACATCTCTGAATCTCACCTAGTACCTGGCACAAAAATATTCAAAAAGTATCCATGAGTTTGTCATAGACTTGGAGAATAGACTTGTGGTTGCCAAGGGGGAGGGGGAGGGAGTGGGATGGACTGAGAGTCTGGCGTTAATAGATGCAAACTATTTCATTTGGAGTGGATAAACAATGAGATCCTGTGTATAGCACAGTAAACTATATCTAGTTACTTGTGATGGACCATGATGGAGGATAATGTGAGATAAAGCATGTATGTACATATATGTATGTATGTATGTGTGACTGTGTCACTTTGCTGTATAGCAGAAATTGACAGATTGTAGTAAATAAACTATAATAGAAAAAATTAAAATCTTAAAAAAAAAGTATCCATGGAATGAAGAAATGAATGAGTGAATCATTGAATGAATGAGCTGTGCTCTCTATGAGCTTACATTACTCTAGAACACACTTTCTTGGATTTAAGGGCCTCTGTGACCCACCCCCATTCCTGTTTCACTTAGCGCATATCTTTTGAAAGTAACAGAGCTGTCATCCAACTCTGTAAACACAAATCATTTTCATTGACAATGTAGGTAAGATCTTCTTCTTCCTACCTGGTCTGCCCTGGATCCTCTGCTCTTTATCTCTTGGATGCCTGAACAGATAAACACACTGCACAACTGGTTGTGCCTCCCACAATAGAGGTGGAAGGAATTTCAGCAAGGGCAATAATTAAGAGCCAGAATGGGAGAGCCTGAATAAATAAAAAGGAGGCTCCAGAAATATAATGCCTGTATTGTGTGAGAAGGTCCCATCTTGAAATCACTATTCCTACTAGACAGAAGTCCCAGGTTTTTTCTGCCTCCAGACTGCTGAATACCAAGAATGCAATTAGTCTACTTTAATACCTTACAGAGGCAGAGGTTGCCAACACCAGAGTGTCTGGCTTGATGAGATGAACATGGGCTAGATTTCTGTCTTCACCTGACCATTTGGGCAGGCACCTTGTGCAGTGAACAACCTGCACAATTGCATTTTTATTCCTTTCTGGTTCCTTACTCTTTAGGGCCTAGGATCTGGGAGGCCCTCCTGAACTGGGAACCACAGTCCCATTCTAAAAGTTATATATCAGATTTCTGGTCCACACTGTAACCTGGCAACAATTAGAAGACAGAGACGAACAAAGTCCAAGATGTGCAGGGGGTGCCACTGCTAGATGCTTGTAATGCTCCAAGTATGTCCTTTTCTGTATTAGTTAAAAAAAACTAATAGACTAACTCTATGTGAAAGGCTTTTTCTGCTTGTAAGGGCAAATGCTAGCTGTCTCTTCACTTTCACTTTTGTGGTTTAGTGCTTGCAAGTAGAAGATGGATGTAGGTAAGGTCTACCTTACCCAAATGTGCTAGCTCAGTAAAACTATGGGAAAAGGCAGAGGGGTGCACTTTCCTCCACTCATTACCAGTCAAGTCCAAGTTTCCAGGGCTTTTTTCAAGGCAACTATAATAAATCAGACAGGGAATCTTGGGGTTTCAGTAAGACCACTTGATTAAACCATGAGCGAGTCTTGCTCCCTCACTCTTCTGGCTGGATCTCAGATGGACAATGTCCAAACATGATTACAGGGCTGTGAAAGTTGGGAGTGAAGAAGGTGGCAAGTGAACATTGTGACTCTATTCAAATCTGAAAGTCTATTTTCTAGGTGTGATCAGTTTCCAACTCATACAGAGTGCCTCTTTAGATGAAATAGAAGATACTTTTTTTTTTCTTTTAAGACAATGGCAGGAGAGGATGAGTGTAGTGTGAATAGAAGGTTGGATTTAATGTGTAGAGACCCACCATTGGGTTATCACCTCCAATGAAACTGGCCTCTCTCCACCATCTTTGCCATGGGAGAAATTTCTTAAATGGCCACAAGTTTGTGAGGCTGAACTTGCTCTGTGGCACATAGAAAGGCTTCATGTGTCTCTTACCTTGGGAAAGATAAACTTCCTAATTAAACAAAGGATTCTCTGGCTACCTCCTTATGGTTACTCTTTTCAGGTCAAGATGCAGCTCATATCTGGTCAGCTGAGATTCAATTTCCATTCTTGACTAGTGACCACAGTTCCTGCCCTGGAGGGGTGGGACAAGAGCTGGGTGGGTCCTGCCTGTGGCTTGACTTGAACCAAGATTATAACTGGGGTGTTTGTGGGCCAGGAGCCTGCAGCATTTAACAGGAAAGTCAGTAGGAGCTCAGTAAAGGGGTCCTGTGGGATGCCTCCCTCAGTCTCTCCCTGTTTATAAAATCTGTAACACATGTTGACTGGATGCAAGATTAAGTCCTTTCCTCATCATTTTTTGAGGTTCCAACTTCTGGGGCCCTTGTGATAAGAGCAGTTGTTACAAGGTCAGGATTCAGGACTGGCTGCCGAAG
The DNA here is from genome assembly GCF_016906955.1 of Phacochoerus africanus. Taxonomy (NCBI): domain Eukaryota; kingdom Metazoa; phylum Chordata; class Mammalia; order Artiodactyla; family Suidae; genus Phacochoerus; species Phacochoerus africanus. Next base: position 231,250,257 of record NC_062545.1, read on the forward strand.
TCATTCAAAGTCTCATTTCTGAGTTGTCCCCATTGCTTTTACGTAGCACAGAGACATCTGACTGCTCTCAGACAGATAGCCCAGGCAGCACTGCTATTTAGAGATGAGATAAATAACCGGATTTTGTTCCTCAGGAGAGTACATTGATGAGCACGGCCACTGCCAGATCTGTGAAGCTTCATGTGCCAAGTGCCAGGGGCCAACCCAGGATGACTGCACCGGCTGTCCTGTCACAAGGTGAGTGACCTTTCTCAGTATCCCCTCGGGTTGGGAGCTCAGGAGACACAGGATGGAGAAAGCAAGTGCTTACCACTTAGAGGCATCCCTTGAGCCTACAGGAAAAAGAATCAAACGTCTTCTGTGGTCTGGTCACAGCCCACCTCTGCAGCATCCTCGCCCCCATGGCGCCCCATAACCACTGCAAGAATCCATTCCCTGGATGCTAGAGGGGCCTTCTTATCAGTGAAGGCATTGGGAGCTTTGATACCTAGAATCTCATCACTTTCTGCACAGCCATCCCTCAACCATCATCATCATCTGCTGATATTTCTAGAGTCAGTTCAAGGGTGAGCTGTTCTATGAAAGCATTTTTTTTATCTCTTTCCAATAAAATTAACCTCACCCTCTTTGTGTTCCCCTGTGCTCTCTATAAACTTCCCTAAGTGCATCTGTGACATTTTAAGACATTGATTTACAAACACATCTCTTCATTAGACTGTAAGTCCCTTGAAATACTCATTTTTGTATTTCTATTACCTATCACAGTGCTAAGAAAATAGTAGGCATTCAATCAATGTTTGATTACTAAATGAATGAGGAAATAGCAAGTATCCAAATGGGATGAACATCTTTGCCAATACTGAGAATTTCTTTTTTTTTTTTTGTCTTTTTGCCATTTCTTGGGCTGCTCCCATGGCATATGGAGGTTCCCAGGCTAGGGGTATAATCAGAGCTGTAGCTGCCAGCCTATGCCAGAGCCACAGCAATGCAGGATCCGAGCCATGTCTGCAACCTACACCACAGCTCACGGCAACGCCGGATCATTAACCCACTGAGCAAGGGCAGGGATCGAACCCGCAACCTCATGGTTCCTAGTTGGATTCGTTAACCACTGCACCATGATGGGGAACTCCATGCACTGAGAATTTCTAATGAAGAGAGTTGGGAGCCCACTGTATTTTCAGCCAACACTCCTGTGATTCTAGCATTTAATGTCTGTTGGCCTCATCAATTGCTCTGCTAAATGTATGGGAAGCAGGGTCTCTCCCAAGACCAGTATAATCTGCTCCAGTGCCAAGAATCTCTAGGATAGAGGTTCCCTCAGCCTTGCGGCACAGTCATTTGTCCAATTCTTTCTCAGTGATCTAATATCCTGCGCAGGAACCATGATGTATTTGTCTCTTTATTCCACCCACAGTGGTCAACACATAGTAGTGATTCAACAAATGTACCTGCACTTAATATCATGAGCTTGGCTCTCCAAATATCTTCCTCAGAAAGAGAAGAAAAGGAAGGAAGGAAAGAAAGAAGGAAGAAGGAAAGAGAAAAAAAGAAAGAAGGGATGGAAGAAAGGGGGAAGAAGACACAAAAGTCTTAGTAAGAATTCCTTCCCGCATTGCTGTGGTTCTGGCGTAAGCTGGTGGCTACAGCTCCGATTCAACCCCTAGCCGGGGAATCTCCATATGCCGTGGGAACGGCCCAAGACATGGCAAAAAGACAAAAAAAAAAAAAATTCTTAATGCTAACTGGGATAACATTTTCTAAGTGTCTCTTTAAGACACCCATACTTCTTAAATTTGCTTTAAGTCAGCTTCAAGGCATACTATTAGATACAGACAGCATTTAAAAAATGGGTCCTGTTTCTCCTCTAACTCCTCAAGATATCAACAATCAAGTCCCATTGCATGTTTGGATGTCTTTGAACCAAGGGAACTTTTTAGCATTTGTTTCAAAAACAGCTACCATCATCCAGAGTACATGGCAGAAATCATGATTCCCAGAAGTGAGAAAAATCCAAATACCATCAATGGCCATTTAAAAAAATCTACACTTGTTGGTAAAATAAGATCAGAGGTACAACTCCTGGGCCATTTGGGTAGTTTGGCTTTAGCAGCCCAAACTTTAGCTTTGGAAGACAGAAAAATATGTGCATAGGTCTTGAACCAGTGTTTCCTCCTGGAAATCTTATTCCCCAGGGACAATTTTCTTCTCATATCCATTCCTTTCCCCATTTCTCTTCCTTGATATCAGTTACTTGCAAATATGCTCATGAAAGGGCATCATATCAAGGCAATGAACAGGATGACTTTTCTTACCCGAATTTTCCAGGAAAGGGGTTGAGAAGATGAAGACAAAGAAAGATGGTGTTACTGTGTTAGTTGTTCTTGAAAGGGAAGCAAAGTATTTTCCTTAAGTACTTTCCAAAGTACTTCCTTGAGTGGAATCAGGTCTGTTCAAGACAACATTGAGCACTTGCTTTATGCCCAACTTTGAGTTAGGTGCCAGGTCCATGGGATTCTTCTACCTGATTCAGAAGGTCAAAGTCAAGGACTAGTGAAGCACTCAAGGATCAGAACACTGGGGTGGCTTGAACACCCTATGCCCGAAACAAAACCTGTAGTCATAGAAGCGAGGATGTGAGATAGAAACTGCAGCTGGAGAGGCTATAGACACTCCAGAACCATCCAAGAAGGAAGCTGGGGAAGCATGCAGCTGCAGAAGGAATACCCCAGTCTCTCTTCCCAACCTCAGAGCTCGGGCTGGCTGTCCCTATCTGCAAAGAACTGGATGCCAGTGGTTAAAATGACCTACAAGTGGGCAGAGTGAGTTTAGGGATGCAGTCTCTACAGGCACCTCCAGAGTACAGCAGGGCAGAGAAAGGCAGAAAATGGATCTGGGGCAGGGGTGAGGGGTGAGAGGAGGCAAACAAATAAATGGGACTCTTGGTATCTCTGAGCTTCTTCCCACTCTTAAGCTTTTGGGTAACCCTAGTCCTGCCATAATTAAGTCACCCCTGAAGGAGTTTTTACCTGGAAGAGCAATGTTAACATTTAGCCTAGAGGGTTTTTTCAAAACAGTGTGAGAGGGAAGGCAATCAGTGGGGCTAGAGATGAAATAAGACTGGCCATATGGTGATAATTGTTGAAGCCAAGTGATGTGTGCCCAGGGGGGTTCTGTTATGTCTTGTTTGTTTTATGTATGTTCAGTTTTTTCCATAGTAAAATTTTAAAATGACTTAATAAAATTTAAAAATAATTTAACTCTGAAGTCATTTTACAGAAAATCAAACTTCAAAAAGCCCTCTCTTCATCTTCTAATTTTCCCTTCACATTTCTTCTTCTTTTTTTTTTTTTTTTTGTCTTTTTAGGGCTGCACCTGGTTCATACGGAAGTTCCCAGGCTAGGGGTTGAATTGGAGTGTCATCTGCCACGTATACCACAGTCGCAGCAACATGGGATCCAAGCCACATTTGTAACCTACACCGAAGCTCACAGCAATGTGGGATCCTTAACCCATTGAGCAAGGCCAGGGATTGAATCTGCATCCTTGGGGACACTATGTCAGGTTCTTAACCTGCTAAGCCACAATGGGAACTCCTTTCTCTTTATATTTCTATAGACCTTTGAGTTTATTTAGCTCCTTAAAGGTGATTAAAAACTTTGCAGTCCCTATCGTGGCTCAGCAGTTAGCGAACCCGACTAGCATCCATGAGGACGAAGGTTGGATCTCTGACCTCATTCAGTGGGTAAAGGATCTGGCGCTGCCATGAGCTGTGGTGTAGGCTCGGATCTGGCATTGTTGTGGCTCTGGCATATACCAGTGGCTACAACCTGGATTTGACACCTAGCCTGGGAACCTCCTAGCAGATTCGACCCTAAAAGACAAATAAATAAATAAAAGAATAAAAAAATAAAAACTCGGGGGAAGCAAGTACCATTTTTCTGCCACTGCTCTTTACCATACAGCTCTGTGATGCTGTGGTCCTCACTGCCTAAGCTAATTTCCCAATCCAGTCCTGAAGGAGTTACGGAGTCTAAGAACTAATCAAAAGCATGTAAAACTTTTCTGACCCACTCTCAAATGTTTTATTTGATCTGTTTCAAGAATTCAGGGGAAAAAAAAAAAAGAGCTCTTGCTGGATTTCATTCCGTTACATTCAAGTACCAAGAAATTACAGTAACTGCCCTTGTGATGGCTTTATTTAGGCTGAACCAATAAGCAGCACAGAGGACTAGATAACGCTGACCTTACTCTTCTGTAACATCACACACGCACGTACGCACACACACGCACACCCTGGGGGTTCTGGAAAATGCCTATGTTGAGAGCTTCATGTCTGCTCAGCTCTTTGGCACTTGGTTTTACCACTTTCTTCCTTCCCAGGAACTGGACCTGGAATGGTTCACTGCCTGTGAAAAGGCGAAGAGAATGCCTGACTTGGGAAAAGAAGGGCTTCCCCTACAGAGATGAGCTTCCCTGAGTGTCTCTGAAGTCCACACACTGGATGACTGAGGGTCCCAGAGATGGCTTGTGTTAGCTTTAAAGAAAATTGTCATTCAGCCCCATGGGCTCCAGAGCAAGATATCCATTCTCCTCCACTAGGGGAGATGTGGTGCTGTCAGTGGAAATCGGTGCCACTCGAAATGGGACTTTTCTTCAAATTCTTTAATAATTTTTCTTGAGGGGGATGGGGGGAGTGCAAGAGATGATGTAATTCAGTGCCTTGACTCAAGTACAACTATTTTACCTATCATTTGATCTTTACAAAAATTGGATATGTCACCTGCCCTTTCCTCAGGGTAGAGGTGGAGGGAGGTGCTTTAAAGCTCCATTATGTGCTTGTTACTTTATTAAAATCAAGCTCTCAAGTAGGAAAGTAAGTCCTTCCCCACCTAAACATGGCAGCACTGCACCGGCTGCCTCACCCCCGCTCCCTCCCAATTTTCCGAATGGTTTTAAATGGCCCCCACCATTGAGAGCATAATGTCACCTATCCGAAGAGAAACAACTGCCCCCTAACCAACCTGTCATCTCTTTCGATAAAGAACAAAATGATGACACACTACTTTCCATCTCTTCCTCAACTTAATTTAGCAAAAAAAGGAGCCTTCACAAATAAACAAATCTCATCTCCTCCTTTTCAGCAGAGAATAGAGTAGTTCCCTTGCTTAAAACCCCTGGAAATCTCTTACCCAGTTTTTCTAAAAGGAAGGGTTTTACTTGGTTCCTGTTTTGTTTTGTTTTGTTTTGTTTTGTTTTTTTCAACTAGCCACATCCAAATTATTCCTTGACAAATCTCCTAGCTCAGAAACCAGAGCCAGGGTGGGGCCAGGATCTTCCCAGCTGGCATTATTGCCATCGGCTCAAAGTCTGGCCTGGAAGCACAGCCTTCTCATTAACAGGCTGTGGTGCAGGAGATCTGTTTTGACTTGGGCAACCAGATGTGTTCACGTCTGTCTGAGGCTGGGACTTCACACTCTGCAGTGGGCCAAGAGGACTGCGCTGGGGACAGTGACCAGAACCTGAAGGGCTGAGGATCGAAGAATGAGGTGGCCATCTTGTGTAATTGGCCTTCATCTCGTTCTGTTTCCAAACAAATGTGGATAACACAGACTTTCAGGGTGCAGGAAGGAGCTGGAAGTTTGCAAGTAACACACTATTCAGGGTGCCTTGCCCCCATCCCAATTTTGTCCAAACTGGGGACTGAAATGCCGGTCCTCTGCTGAGGGCTGATTCAGGCAAGACAATGCTACCCCAGGAAGGAGTTGCTGGAGGCCTACACCTAGCCTTCTGTGTGGTATCCAGCCTGGGTGGAGAGAGGTGGTGGAGAGAAAAGGAAACCTTAGTTCTATTTATAGGCCCTTGGCTCTCCCAGGCCTGGATGCTGGCATCCCACCCTCCAGTGGCACATGTGTGCTATTGCTCAGTTACCCTCACAAGGGACAGGATTATTGCCCTAAGGAAGCTCTCTGAGACTCCAGTTCAGCACCACCTGTATGTCTTAGGTCGGAAACATTCAGCAAGTTCCCTAATTACCCAGATTATCACTGAGAAGTTCTCAAACCAGCATTCAGGAACTTCTCAAAAATACAGATGCTTGGCTCTCTCCCCTCAAGACCTACTGAATCAGATGCTCAGGGGGTGGAGCTCCCCGGCTCACCTCATCTATCCACATTACCTATCTGACTCTTGTGTGTATTTTTTTCTGGGCAAAATTCTTGGAGACAGTTTTACTCAGTCACATTTGCCCTCAGGATTACTTTACAAGGGAAAGAAGAAGCAAAACTTTGAAAATATTAGCCATGACTTTATGATATACATTGTATGTGTATCAAACCACAGGTTTTAGAAGCCCACATGCTAGTTTGGAGGTGACTGTAAATATGGGGAGAAAACAGAGAATATGGTACCCTCTACATCAGAAAACACTTAGAAAAATGACACTCAAAATCAGAGTTCATTGATTACTTGCCATATGCATAGGTCAAGTTTATAAGTAGCACCTAAACTACAGGATGGTCCATCTTTGAGGGCCCTTGGAGCTGACATTTCCATTGCAAAGTGTGGGCATGATGATAAGCAAAGAAAGAATATTTTCTCCAATATTTCTGGATTCAAAGACACTTTTAGAGTCCTGAAAGTTCAAAGACCTCCATCTGAGTGTGGGCTGGGTTCGGCTGGAGCCTACAATATGGGTTTAATCCCCGAGGCACTGATTAATTTGTTTAAAGTCAGTATCAGGATTACATCCTCAGCCAGTTCCTGGCATGCCTGCTGTTGGGTCCAAATCTTTGGCCAAGAATGGGTACGTGACTAATACTCCCCATGTTCTAAGATGATCAGTCCCAGGCATCACCCTTGTTTCTGGAACAATGAAACCAAGTCTGTACAGCGAAACACAAACACCACATGTTCTAAAACTTACCATCCCATAAAGCCACACTTAAAACTCTAAATGTCTGCTTTCCTCTAGGATTTTGGATGATGGCCATTGCGTTTTGAACTGTCCCTCGGGCAAATTTGCATTGAAGAACCGATGCCATCTATGCCACTCTACCTGCCAAGAATGCCAAGGAGAAGAGCCTTCCAACTGCACCTCCTGTGGAGTAGGTGAGGGAGCCTGGTTGCTCGCATCTTCTTCCTGTTCAAACTGTTCTCCCATGGGACATTAGTTGATTTGACTTAGAAGATGGGGATAAGGGGGTGTGATTAGACCCTATTCATTAACGAGCACGGACAACGTTGAAGTCCCTACTTGTTGTCAGGACACAAGTTCACATTGTTGGAGACACAGAGTCACTGCCCTTGAGGAGATGAGAGGGAAGCTAAAAGATGTCTTTCCAGAGAAGGAGAAATAAAGGGCATGCAAACAGGATGTGAGACATGAGATAGACAGTAAAGCTAAGATTCCCTGAGGTGAAAGTGAAAAGCTTGGAAATGAAGGCAGACACACCCGGTCTTTAAGAGAAATAGCCTAATAGAGGCTGTGTCAGGTCTTCTCAGCCCTGAGTTTATGCCATTTAGAAGTCAGAGCCCCTTGGGAACAGACCAATCTTGTCAAAACGCAAATATGACCTTTTCAGTCACAGCTTGAAGAAACCTAAACATTCTGCTGTCATTAAATTAAATTCCATGATCTCACAGGTCCTCTGAGGTTTGACCCGTGATCCCTCTCCAGCCTCCCTACCGATGCCTGTCCCCAACTCTGACTTCATGGGGGATCGATTCATATTTTATTTGACCTACAGAAAACCTTTAAAATGTGATCTAAAGTGTGAAATTTGAAATAAATATGTGGGTTTTTGGTTTTTCTTGAAAACTTGGGAGATCTGGCAACACTGCTCGATATAGTTCCCAAATGGTTGACAGGAGACTGTAGGGGCTGCTTGTCATTTCGCCACAGTCCCCACCACTCCCAGCTATCTCACTGATCCTGAGGCTGTCAGTTACTACCATCATCACACTTACATAGTTTTTCTGGTGGGAAAGAATTATTTAGCTTTATTTCTGCTTGTAATCAAACTAAGAAAAATGAAGAATAAATGGAGAGTATTGTAGATTTGCAGAAAAATGAGAGGTAACACATTTCTCTGTAAAACAAAAATGATTTCTTTGTGTTTCCTATATAAACCAACTATTACAAATTTAACTCAAATTTTAACTCTAGCCTGCTTATTCTGTTTCCTTCCTCATCTATAAGATGGTGATTGTGGCTGCCTCCTTTTAGGATTATTATTGAAATAAGATAAAATAACAAAGCACTTAGACCAGGGCAGGGCACATAGGAAGCACTCAGTAAATATTAACAATTATTACTATTACCACTCCTATTGAGACTATTATTGTTTGTACCTGCTTACTCCTGTGGGCATTTTCAGTCTCTGGTCTCTAGTTGTTCATGTTCTAATTTTTCAGTGAACTTGAGATGTTTCCCCCACCTCCCCACTGTCTGCCTGCTCTCTTTCTATCCATCCCTTAGGTCTACATTTCAGTGTCATTTCCTCAGTGAGGGCTGCCCTAACCTCCTTGTCTAGGCTAAGCCCCCTTCATTTGAGCAGACTTGGAACCCAGCACTTCCGCTTTAGAGGCTTCCTCACTCTTGATTTCTGTCTTTTCAACCAGACTCTGTGCCCTATAAGAGCAGTGAATGGTTTCTACTTGTTTTCTGCCATATTATGAGCACTAGCACAGAATCTGGCTTATAGGAGGTACCCAATGAATGAATGAATGAATGAATGGTTCAGTAGAAAGAATAGCAGTCAGAAAACCTAGATTTTCTCAGTTTTGTTACCAATGAACTAAAAGACACTATTTTAAGTCTCTCAGTGTTTGTACAAAAGAAGAATGAACAAGGTGGGAGTTAACTCCCATTAACTCCTTTAATGGGAGTTCCTGTCGCCGTTCAGTGGTTAATGAATCCAACTAGGAACCATGAGGTTGTGGGTTTGATCCCCGGCCTCGCTCAGTGGGTTAAGGATCCGGCATTGCCATGAGCTGTGGTGTAGGTCGCGGTCACAGCTCGGATCCCAAGTTGCTATGGCTGTGGTGTAGGCCAGCGGCTACAGCTCTGATTAGACCCCTAGCCTGGGAACCTCCATATGCCACAGATGCGGCCCTAGAAAAGACAAAAAGACCAATAACTAAATTAATAAGTAACTTATCTTTCATATTTCAAAGACACTAAATCGTCATATATAGCGTACAACTAATGAGGAGCTTAAATGCTAAATAAATATCTAAAACATTCTAAGCATCCTACAGCTACTTGGGCCAATCCATGCATAAAATGCCCTGACATTTCATCTGTATTTTCTGTTTCAAAGTCTGTGTTGAACCCAGTATCTTAAGAAAAATGTATTGTACCCCTCCCATGAATAAGTTATTCTACTGAGGTGCCACAGAAAATACAATAAATAATAGCATGAGGAGGAGGTCCCGTCGTGGCTCAGTGGTTAATGAACTTGAATAGTATCCATGAGGATGTGGGTTCAATCCCTGGAGTCACACAATGGGTTAAGGATCCAGCATTCCCGTAAGCTGTGGTGTAGGTTGCAGATGCCACTTGGATCCCGTGTTGCTGTGGCTGTGGTATAGGCTGGCAGCTGCAGATCCGATTCGACCCCTAGCCTGCGAACTTCCATACACTGCAGGTGCAGCCCTAAAAAGACAAAAAAAAAAAAAGCATGATACTCACCTTCAAGGAATTTGCAATCTAACAGAGGGGGCTGGCCTCATGTATTATAAAACAAGACATTGGATAAAGACCAAAGGAATGGTAATGAGCCTACCACAGGTCACTGCTTTCAGCTGTAGTGATCAGGGGAGGCTTCCTGGAGAAGGGACTGTTGATCAAGCTCTTTTGAGCAAGTTTCCTGCTTATTAAGAATGTGACACTCCTACTTTTCATAATAGTGCAGCTAATCCATGAGACAGTGCTACAGAAGTGAGGTCATTGAATAGATGCATTGCTGTCTCAATAAGCTTTATTCAAAGGCTGCAATTCCTCTGGCTAGGCATCCCCTCTCCACACATAAGCCTCTCTCATCTCTTTGCAGAAATTTCACCCCTTGCTCAATTGTAACTTTGTTAAAGTTAGGTCCTAATCATTTCAGAAATGCAGATTTCCAGCAATACTGGTGAACATTCACTCTAAATTCTCCCCCAGATTTATCCTCTACCAAACCGAACACGAAGCTCAATTCTACTGATTATACATCAGCTTCAGTAAGCAAAACACTGAAGCAAGCATCATAAAGTTTATTTTCAGAGTCCCTCAGCCTTTCTCTCTTTCATCCTTTTCAGCAATCCTTTTCCTCTCACTCCTTCAACCCTTAACCTCCCTTTCCTCCGGCAGACATCCAAGGCCTTCACATTGGTCTACTCCTCTTCTAACAAAATCAGCTGCCAAGAAATACTCCAGGAACAGTTCATTACTCTTCAGTATAAATGAAAGCCAGTGTGAACCTATTTTGGAGTTCCTTGCATTTTAACTCTTGTCTCATGTTACCACATGAAAGGTTTGGGCACCTAACAAAAACATCAGCCCTTCTACCACTAGAACCAGCTTCTCTGACATATCATTACAGTAATTGAAATTCTGCAACTCTGGGCAAGTAGCCCAAAATTTATGCATTATATTTAAATCACAGAGGTATCCAAGTTATCATTCAAAGCTGACTGAGCTGCCATACTGTCAGGCTATTAGAAATATAATCACATCTTGGCATAATCTTGAACCAATCATGTGAGAGAAGCCAGCCCTTATGAAGGCATCTAAGTGACCTCCTTTTGCAGAGTCCGGGTATTTTAAAGAACAAGGCCCTTTAAATCTTTGCCCTTTCAACCCAAATTATAATACCCAGTGGGGTCCAAATAATAAAACCATATCTGAACAATAAAAATGGAATTGGAGAACATTTCCTCTAATACCTCAACCTTTCATCATTCCTTTTTAAGATGGTTGATCTAGTTGGATATTTGGAAAAATAGGAACATTGCCAAATATTCATTCACTCACTCTTCATTCAATCGTTCAACAAATGTACGTTTAGAACTCACCACAGGCCTGGCTGCCCCCAAGCCTCTGGACTCTGAGTTGACCTTCTGCAAAGGTGTAGGATGTATAGTGCTGGGTGGAGGAGGGGCTGGGCTTCTCACTGCTCTCCTCACATCTTCCTACCTGCATGTGACAAGTTTGGCACCTGAAAAACAGGATCTTTTCTCATTGAGTCATGGTTGAAAAGAGAAGACTAAAACCAGGCAAGTTGACCTTTTTGTGGTCTCTTGAGAGTCCAGGTTCCACCAGATGGGGGTTTTGTGCTCCACACCATTGTCTACAGAATCACCACATGCACATTCCACACTCCCAAATGCTCTCCTTCCCTTAAAGGATAATGTCCCTAAGTCTAACTTGGAGGATGCAAATTCTTTTTCCTTCCACCTCTTTGGATGCCCCCTTAATTTTCTTTATCCCATGGGGACCAGTAGACTTCTGGCATGAAATCACCATAAGAAAAGGTAGTTTCAATGTCCATCATCCAAGGGTGCAAGTTTTAAATTCTATTTGAAATAGGGTTTTGGTTAAATAGGAATGTTAAGTTAAACCTTTTCAAAGTGCTGAGTTTACAGGTAGGACAAACTCAAATATTGGCAATTTTATGTGGTTCAGTCTATTATTATACTGACTTTCAAATTTTGTACTCGTCACATGGGGTTAGTGCTATCTTTATCTATAAATCCAGCAGCCTGGCGTCTTGAATGTCAATGGTTCTGGATCTTTGTGTGGTAGATCACGTGGTGAGTGAACACTAGACCCAATTATTTTCAATAACACAGACTGGTTGTTCTTCAGAGGCAGAGACACATGGGAGACCTGGTTTAGAGAAGATGGAATCCCAGGGTACTCAACACAAGCAAAAACTCCAGAGGGTGTGGAAATAGGAGGTGCCTGGGTACATCTACATTAATCTTGTGTGTGTGCATGCATGTATGTGTGTGTGTGTTTGTGTGTGTGTGTGAGATTAGGACTGATTAGAATCCTTTTTATTAATTATGATAGTTTGACATTGATTAGTATTTTCCATCCCCACCAAGAGCAACACTGGGTCCTCTGCCGAAGCAAATTCCTACAATCTCACACTAGGGGTACTATTGATTCTTTCCTTGTACAGCCCAGTGTTGACAGAAGCTCACAATTTCCAGACATTAATGTAAAGGAGTCAGAGAGATGTTGCTTGGTCAAGTGCTTCAACAGGCTGTCATTACAGGAATTGGTAGCTGTGCAAAACTTCAGACTTTAGACAGTTAACATGAACATGTGATTTTGAGAACAGAATTCAAAATCATTTCAAAAGATTGCACTGTCACAAAAATATGTCTATCATCAAGCATTCATTTATTCCCCCAAGTCTGTGAGCTTCAGCAGATACCAAAAGGAGCCCAAGGAAATCTTTTCAACTACAAGTTCAAAGATGCTATATTTCCCATTAAATCCATGCTTATCTTCCAGGTCCCTTAGGAGCAAAAGCACTTGGTCATATCTTTCTTTTAATAAAATGTCTTCGGTTATGTTACCTTCATGGTCTTTTGTACATTTTCTCTCTTTTCATTTCCCATATTTCTATCTGTTTAGATAAGCATGGCCGAGAGCGTTTCTTATACTGGGGGGAGTGTCGGGAGAGGTGCCCCCGGGGCCACTACGCCGATGAAGGCCACACCTGCCAACCTTGCCCAGACAACTGTGAGCTTTGCAACAGCCCACACTTCTGCATAAGATGTGTGCATGGATACTTCATGGTACCTGCCAACCACACCTGCCAGAAGTTAGAGTGCAGACAAGGTAAGACTGCTCTGGGGCCACTGCAGACAGGAGAAGCTGTATTCAGGATGGCCCAGAGACAGACATTGCTTCCTTGTGTAAAGTTGAGGCCTGGGATGACTTTGAGTGACTCTACATGTCAAGTGGGGACAGTGATAGGTGCCCTCTCTCTTCCCCTACACACCTTCCCTCTGGGTTTCCCCAGAGAAAAGGAAATGCAGCTAATCACACAGAAAGGGATCTTGGATGGAAGGATTGTGGGAAGGGTATAATCTTTAGGATTAGAATCCAAGATTCCTGGCCAACAATACTCTCTTTCCCAATTAGGAGTTATGAGACCTTGGGCAAATTAATCTAATTTCCTCACACCTTGGTTTCTTCATTTGTAAAAGGGGAAATACAACATGCCCTGTGCTTGCTTGCTGGGGGAAAGCCAATGAGAATCAGCCTACACCCAACTACTTGGGAATATTAAAATCTTCTGTGAATGTATGCATTATTGTTATTTCCCAACTCCTTATCATAAATGGGAAGAAGAAGATTGAAAATCAGCACTTAGAGGAGTTCTGTGGTGGCCCAGTGGGTTAAGGATCCAGTGTTGTCACTGCAACAGCTCAGCTTGCTACTGTGGCTGAGGGTTTGATCCCAGGCCTGGGAATTTCTGTATGCCTGGGAATTTCTGTATGCTGTGGGCAAGGCCAAAAAAATTTTAAATTAAGGCAGAACTTAGCATTTTTGCTCTTAGCCATTGCAGACTTTCTCTGCTCTGTATAAGAATTATGTCTGGTCTGGTGTTGAAGGAGCTCCAAGATGTTTCCATAATAATTAAGGCTTCATTCTTTTATCTTCTTAATGCTTACTAAAACTCTGTTTTATTTGTACCCAATCAAGCTAATCTATTAAATTAATAGAAAAATAGAAAGAGATGAAAATGTGAATGACACATATATTCTCAGGCATGGTTTGGGGTTTCACAATTTCTCTGTGATTTACTTGAAAATAAGCTATATACCAACATACTTTGTTGGGCTTTTTGTTTGGTTGGTTGGTTGGTTTGTTGGAGTTTTTTTGGTTTTCTTGGCCATGCCCAAGGCATGTGGAAGTTCCCAGGCCAGGGATCAAATCTAAGCCACAGCAATGACTATGTGGAGTCCTTAACCAGGGAAATTCCAATATATTTTATAGCAATTAACTGGTCTCCACTCAGTGAAAATGAAATTGCATTGTTTGCTCCTCTTATTTTATAGGTGAAGTCCAAGACCCAGACTATGAAGAATGCATGCCTTGTGAAGAAGGGTGTCTGGGATGCAGCTCTGGTATGTCATCTTCCTTTTTGCTTAGTGTTGAAATAACTGTCACTTTTCACACATCCTCATCTGTCCTTCCTTCAGCATGGACTCTTGTCATTGATGTCATCATCACAGTCACCATCAATATTCATTAAGTAGGATCACTCCAATGCAAACAGGCGAGAAATGATCCCACTTAAGGCAAGAGATAGGTCACTTGTCTTTGTGAAACTCAAGTTTAGCAAAGGACAAGCGTCTTTTCCTCTAAGTGCTAGCTAGTTGGCAGAAGATACCTACAACAGCCATGTTTCAAGGGACTCAGCCTCTTTAGCTTCTTAAGGTGACAATTTTGACTTGAATAATGGTGGGAGAGAAATAAACTCAAGTAGAGGGATGTCTAATTATTCTAACTCAGTATATGAAACACAAAGCTTGTCAGAAGTTTGTGGATTTTCTTTTGCAAAAATGATCCTACTGCTTGGAGCCTAAGACAATCCATTGAGAAGAAAGCAACATGGCATCAGCAGATTTTGAAATTCCCATCATACAATGAAAAGTTCCTGCCAGTCTTCCAGGTAATTTTCTGGTTCAAACAACTGACTTCTCCTTTCTCCCCATGCATGTCTGGTTCTCCTGTAAAGGGGGTGGTAAGAACAACATGTATCACATGGCACCATCGGATTGGATGGAAAATGAAAAACCAGGAGGCTACCAAATCCCAAGAATGTATCTTAATGTAAATTTAGGCAAGTTGTTAAAATAATAAGCACTTGGGTCTATGGATCTTTGAAAGGAAACCCAGGCTAAATTAAAGGTGGATGGGATAATTTCTCTTAATGGAGTTTCCATAAAACCCTATGATAGGTTAACTCATGCTTCTAAACCTTCACTGTGTACACACATCACCTGGGGGATTTGTTAAAATACAGATTCTGATTCATGGGTCTAGGTTGGACCAGAGAATTTGCATTTCAAACAAGCTGCCAGTGAAACCAGTGCTTCATGAAGGACTCCAGAAGTTGTAGGGGGTTAGCTTAGGCCAGGATTAAGGAGACTTTTTATTGGCTTTTACCTAATAGATTTCCTTAATTCTTAAATATTATATGTGAATTATAATTTATTTGATGGCCATCATCATCTCTCTCTGCCTTAAAAGGAAAGATGTATTTCCTATAATATTTTTAACCAGAAAACAGAGATTTTAGGAACTGGACTACCATTCCCCCAATGCCCTCCCTGATGAAATTGAACTTATATCCACTATGAATGGAACTTACATACTGGAAAATAAAATATAATAAGTCACACTTAAAAAGGCAGTAATAGAGTCAGATGTATAAGGTTAAATACCAATTTTCTGGGAAGAAAAATAGATCTAAACGGAATTAATAAAACTATTAAAATTTAAAAGATGAGCAAATTCCAATGTCCCTTGTAAAAAGTTAGGAGGTAGTCTTTCTTGCAGGGAACTACCTTGTTTTTGCTATCTTGATTTTACTTTGTCCATTTCAAACCATATTTGCTATTATGTTATACATCCCAGCAAATTTTCGTTGTCTTCTTTTGCATCTTTGCAATGTGTGCTGTATGTCCATGGTAACATTCTTTTGTGCGTTATGGAAGGGTGTGCGTTTGTCTGTGTGTCTATCTGTAAAATCTCGAACCTATGATTTTGGCTCTCAGGTTTAAAGGGGTGGATAAATGTGTATGGATGAGTGAGAATCTTGGCATGGGAGTGCCTAGACTGGACCCACACCTCCCTTAGTGGATCCAGTTAAAGATGAGCCTGAGGTGTTACCCTTGGAGGATGAATTTAATAGCAGACCCCAGCCATCTTGCGGTCCAAAATCCAGAGAATTAATTTGAAAAAAAAAAAAAAAGATAAATTAGAAAGTCTGATTCACTTTACAAAGTGCTATTGAAATAGTTCTTTTACTCCTTAAAAAAATTTTTTTTCATTGTCTATTATATGCCAAGTATTAGCCCGGGCACTAGGAATTCAAAGGTGATATGACTGGGATTCTTTTGGAAGGTCATCGCTGGCTGTCACAGGGACATACCCAGAACCAAATCTTTACAAGTCAACCTGCCAGAGTAGAGAGAGGTACACAGTGTAGCGGGATTACAGGAGAGCGTGACTTAGAATTCTAAATGCGGCTGATTTCTAATTCAAATTTTGAAGATTTCTCTTGATTTAAAAGTGTCTGTGTTGGACCTCATTTATTTTTGGATTGCCTTAGCTGAAATTGTCACTTTATTTATGTCTTTTTTAATCTTCCCGATAGAATTCATTCTTTTTTCTTGTTTCCCTTTGTTTGCAGGCCAATGATAATACTTTTACCACTGACTTGTGCAATATTTTGTGTGTACCCATCCTTCTGCCTAGACAGTAAACTACCCGAGAACAAATTCTGTGACTTATACACTCTGCTCCCCCAATAACTAGCAGCATGTCTAGGATATAATAAATGCACAATAAATGTGTAAACTTTGTTGAATTGAATTTGAGAATTATTCAAATTCAAAGCAGAGATACAGGACTCCAGATACATGGGGATGAGAGAGAGGATGTTTCCTCTAATCAAACTCTGTTTATGGGCCTTTTATCAGGCTGAAAATAAACAAATAGCATTTTACATAATACTATTTTTTTTCGAAGAGGATTTGATGCCAAATTCTTTGTCTTTCTAACTAGGATTTTCAATGAAAAATTTAAGTAAGCTAAATCTAACTGTTCTAAATTTTATTTTTTCCTATTTATTGAAAGGATAATTAAATGGGATCATTTTTACCTAACATTTTAAGACATCTTTTCTGTCTTAATTTATTGAATAGATATGACACCCGACTGTAACCTAAGATGTTGGGGTCCATACCTACATCGCCATTGGCTTAAGGACTGATTTTAATCAAATTGCATCAGATCTCTTTATTTACTTACCTTATCAATAAAATAGAGGTTAATATGCCTTTATCTTGGCTCAGAAATGGTTGATGAAAACTGATTAATGTCTTCCTACTAAACCAACAATAGTCCCTACTCTTGGGGGGAAATATACACAAATTTGAAAATTTGTAACTGCAAAAATAAAAAAGACCATTTAAATTAAGTGCCAACTAAGGAGATAAATATATGTAACAAGAAAAGAGGGGAACCCTTGGGTACTGAAGTGATCAAGGAAAGCTTCCCAGAAAATGGGATTTGAGATGAGTCTTAAGTTTCCATGGAATTTAGACAGATAAGGGCTGCCCTAGAGAGGGACTTCAGACCTGGACAATTGCAGAGAAAGGTTTGGAGTGAAGAAATTCTGCCAAGGATTTTAGGACACTGAGTGTGCCAATTTTTCAGAAGGAGTATAAGATTATAAATATAAGAGATAGGCAAAGAGAAGTTTGGAGAAGTGTTTGAAAATCATAACTTGTATTTGGACTCAAATGAGTTTAAAGGTATTCTGTGGCTAGAGGGGAATAATTGATGGTTTTTATAGAAAAAAGTATTTTGAAGAGGTGTTTTAGGAAGATTAATTTTGTGACTATGATAACTCTGTTCAGGTAACTGAAAAGGAATGAGGGTGTAGGCAGAGAAACCAGGTAGAAGAGTATTTCAGAATTCTGGGTATGAAGTAACAGGAAGCTGATCTAAGGTAAGAGCCAGGAAATCATGAAAAAGCAAGTTTTAAAAGTCACATGATACAAATGGCCCTTAAACATAAGAAAAGATGCTTAATTGTGTTCATTATATGGGAAATGCAAATTAACGCTACTGTAAGATACCATTTCTCACCTATCAGATTGGGAAAATTTCAAAAGCTTGCAACACACTGTCCAGGCAAGGCTGTAAAAAATCAAATATTCTTATTCGTTACTGATGGGAAGACAATGTGGTATAACCACTGTTGAAGGATGTTTGGCATCATATAACACAATCGCATGTGCATTCATTCTTTGACCCCATGACACTCCTTCTAGAAACTGATTCTGAGAATATATACCCACAAACTCAAAAGAATATATTCACAGTGTTATTCATTATGGCATTATTTGTGGTGTAAACTATTCTAAACAGCCTAAATGCCTTTTCATGGAAGAAACTCATTGAATCAACTAAAGTACACATGCATGGTGGAGTACTGTGAACTGATAGCGATTTTATGACAGACTTTGAGTAAAAGGCAAGATGCAAAAAAGTGTACACAGTATGCTGCCTTTTTGCTAAGAAAAGATGGTGAAATAAAATATGTTTGTGTGTGTGTGTGTATCGATAGATAGGTAGATAGACAGAGAGAGAGAGAGAGATGCTGTATGTATACACACACGTACATTTTTTTTTCTTTTTATGGCCACACCTGTGGCATATGGATGTTCCTGGGCTAGAGGTAGAATGGAAGCTTCAGCTGAGGGCTTCACCACAGCCATGGCAACACTGGATCTGAGGCACACCTATGCCACAGATGTGGCAATGCCAAATCCTTAACTCACTGAGTGAGGCCTCATCTTCATGGACTGGGTTTTCAATCTGCTCAGCCACAACAGGAACTCCTATATATACTTTTAAAACTTATTTTTAAAGAAGAAGCACAGAAAAGATAAATCAGAAACTAATGAAAATGCTTACCTATAAAGGGAATGGGAGCAAGACTTCTCTAGGTATTCCTTTTTCCATAGTTTTGATTCAAACCATATAAGTGAGTTACATATTCATAACAAATGACATAGTAATTATTGTGAATGGGCTCCCAGTGACCAATTTAGAACAACTTGAGCATCAAAAAATGACGATACAAATTATAATTCCATTAATAAAAACAATTCATGCATCAAGAATTATATTTAAAGAAGAGAGAAAGGAAAGGGGGGAGATAGAATAAAGGGAAATGCTCTTCTTTATAGTAAAATTTCACCTGTTCATATGCAAGGAAATAATTAGAAAATCTTCTTCCTACAACCCCTAGTGTATTAACTAAAGGGAGAACCATCACCGAATGCTAAAATCATTAGGTGGAAAATTGTTTGGGAACATGATAATCACATAGACTCAAAGTACTTCCATAATCACTAGTTAATTACAATGGAGAGATTTGCTAGTTACCAACTTAACCAAGTTATTACACTGAATATTACCATCATTAGTTCCATACAACCCAATATCATGTGCTTCCTGAAGTGATACATTAACAAGCATACAATATCACCCAATATCCTCAACAAAAGTGTATAGGCCAATGATCCTCAACTGGAGGTGACTGGGACCCCAGGGGACATTTTTCAATGTTTTGAGACATTTTTGATTGTCATGACTGGGGAGTTTAGGGATGAAATATCATGATATCTACAACTCATTTTCAAGTGGTAAAGGGGCAAAAATAAGGATCTACATAGAGCATACCAAGCTATTCATTGTACTATTGCAGGCTTTCTTTAGATTGAAAAAAAAAATGTTTTTAAGTTGGAGGAAATAAAGCACTTCATGCTGTTAGCTGAGAGGGCCTAGAAGAAATAGCCCAGTGGCAATAAGCACACCTAATGTCCAGATCTTGATTCCTCACACTATTCTCCAATAAAAGATACCAAGGCTCCTTGGAGAACTGGTTGATTCTAGGACTAGGGCAGAAAATATACAAGGTGAGCTGCAGCATTTTGTAGTGGCAGAAAGTAAGAAAGCACGCAAAGGGAAAAACCCACAATGATATGGGTACAGCAAGCATCCATTTGACAACTGAAAGAGCTCCCAGTAGCCAAGCACGAACAATTTGAGCAATAATATAAATAAAACCATATTAGCTTACAACCCAAAGTATGAAATAAAAATTTGTCAGTTCATAGAGACCAAAATAAATAGTTGAATAAGAAGTAAATGAGGGAGAGGAAACAAATCTTCAGTGCAAAAGAATTTCACCTAATTATTCTGTGATAATCTACATTGGAAAAGAATCTGCAAATGAATGGATATGTGAATAGTAAAAAAAAAAAAAAAAAGAGAGAGAGAGAGAGAGAATCATTAAAAAATAAAAATTCTTAAGCTAAAAAAAAAAGAACATCAGGTGACTTAGCACTCCTTCCTCTAGGAAGTGGAACAAAACTCCCTGCTCCTTAAATGAAGGCTGCACATAGTGACTTCCTTCCAAGAGGACAGTAGAAAAGAGAAGGGAGGAGAACTTCACCATAGAGAAATCTGACCAGCACTACCTCATCCAGGGGATCAAGGTCAACATCAAGAGTGATATATTAATAGCAGGTACTTTTTTGTCTTTTTAGGGCTGCACCCAAGGCATATGGAAGTTCCAGGCTAGGGGTCTAATTATAGCTGCAGCTGCCAATCTGCACCATAGCCACAGCCGTGCCAGATCTGAGCCACGTCTGTGATTTACACCACTATTCATGGCAGGATCCTTAATCCACTGAGGAAAGCCAGGGATGGAACCCACATCCTCATGGATACTAGTTGGGTTCATTACTGCTGTGCCACAACGGGGACTCCAATAGCAGTTACCTTTGACATGATGAGATCACAGTGGCACTGTACCTCTGTGGTCTTTCACCTCAAAATCCTTAACCCCAGTCTGATCATGAGAAAGACATAAGACAAACCCCAAGAGAGAGATTTTTCATAAAATACCTCAAAATTGTTAAGGCTG
Organism: Phacochoerus africanus; assembly: GCF_016906955.1. NCBI lineage: Eukaryota > Metazoa > Chordata > Mammalia > Artiodactyla > Suidae > Phacochoerus > Phacochoerus africanus. Next base: position 231,270,998 of record NC_062545.1, read on the forward strand.
TTAAACAAGTAAAGTCAGAGAAACTGTCATAGTTAAGAGGAGCCTAAGGAGACATGACAGCTAAATGCAAAGTGGTATCTGGATGGGATCCTGGGACAGAAAAAAGACAGTGGGTAAAAACTAGGGAAATCTGAGAACATGATGGAATTCGGTTAATAATGACGACATCATCATCATAAAAAGGGCAAGAGAGGACTATTTGAGGTGTTGGAAATGTCCTGTATCTTGATTGTCCAGGGTGATTACATGACTGTATGTTTATTTGTCAAAATTCATAGAACCTCTTTTTTTCATACCTAAAAAGAGCAAAAGTTGAGGTCCCTGGTAGCCTAATGGTTAAAGATAAGGCACTGTCACTGGTGTAGCCCAGGTTGCTGCTGTGGCGTGGGTTCGATCCCTGGCCCAGGAACTTCCACATACTATAGGTACACCCTCCCCCCTAAAAGGGAACACTTTATGAAAATTCTATTACGATAAATATGACTCTGAAAGTACAAGGAATTCCCTGGTGGCCTAGTAGTTAGGACTCAGCACTTTCACTGCTGCAGCTAGTGTTTAATCCCTGGGTCTGGGAACTGAGATCCCACATCAAGCCACTGCATGCATGGCAATAAGTTAATTTAATTAAATAAATTGCATTTTAGAGAAGGAAAAGCACAATGTTAGAATGGACCCGCCAATGCCTCTCTTTCCCATCTCTATGTAGTAAAACCATAGAAGTAACTTAATTGCCAGCATTTAGTGAACACTTAGTCATGTTCTTTAAGCGTATTACTCTAAGAAGGAAATGTAATTGTTGTTTTCATCTTTCAGATGAAGCAATCAAGCTCAGAACTGTTAAGCAACTTATGTAAGGTAACAGGGCTGGTAACCATTAGGACCAGGACTTGCTTCTGGATAGCCCAAGAAAATACCTTTGTGTTTTATAACCCGTCTATTCATACCACCTAAGCTTCCACCCTTCTAATTCCACAGTAAAGGGTATTGGGCTTCCCAAAATAATAAAAAGATAAAAGAAAACCTTGTATCTGCCCCTTTCCTCAGTTTTACACTTCAATTGGCCACAACTTTATGCCCAGAGGACATGACTGAATTGACTAAGGAGTACATCGGTTCATAACAGTCATGCAAATTGACTTGGGGTCACAGCTCAGCCCAGGCTATCAGCTTTTAGGACCTGCATCTGGAATGTTCTGAAATGGGGCAGAGCAGATAGGCATCCTTGTAGCAGCCAGACTGAGAGTAGGTGGGCACGTTTTCCGTTTAGCCCTGGATTCCTCTTGGCCATTTTACCTGCCTTCAGTTTCATTGACTTTCACAGGGACTCTTTTGCTTTCCAGAAGTGTGGGTTCTATCAAACGGTATGTTTGACAAGAGCCATCCCTTTGCTCTCCCTGTGAATATGAGGTGAACTGTCTCCATCCTGACCCATGGTAAATTCAAGCTTCAGATCCAGGAATTAGGGAACCAACCTCATTTCCTTTTGTTATTCTATTTTCCATTAAAGATTGAGACCTTATTCATAGAAGAAGAAATATCAAGACATCTGAGACCTGAAGTTCACATTTAGTTTTCCAATGAAGCAGACATACAGGGTTTTTAAAATCAAATATGGTAGTCACTGATCACTGTTTATTTTACTTTAACCCAAATCTCCCTTTGGACTTGTCCACAAACTTTCAGAGGTACAAGAACAGTGTCAAACGATTTTGGTGCCTTCCAAACAGAAGGCATTGCAGAATAAAATGCATACTAGCCTGGTGGCTCCTTTCAACAGGAAAGAAGTAGCTGATTGTAAAAATGAAATTCAGCATTCATAAAGGAACTTCTAGAGACCTACTGCATGACTCACTGTCCAGCCAACCTTATGCATGCCCCAGATGGTTCCCCACCATCATTTCCACCAAGAGATGGGGAAGGTGGGTTCAAGGTGCCTCTTTTCTTGTAATTTTATTTTTATTTATTTATTTATTGTTTTTTTTTTAAGGCCTGACCCTTGGCATATGGAGGTTCCCAGGCTAGGGGTAGAATTGGAGCTGTAGATGCTGGCCTAAGCCACAGCCACAGCAATGCAGGATCTGAGCCATGTCTGTGACCTATCCGCTCACAGCCACACCGGGTCCTTAACCCACTGAGCGAGGCCAGGTATTGAACCTGCATCCTCATGGATACTAGTCAGATTCATTTCCACTGAGCCACAAAGGAACTCCACAGTGCCTCTTTTCTTTAAAAGGCCAAACGTAAGCCATCTTCAGAAGGATTGGAATCTAAACACATGGTCACCAGTTTGCTGAAGAAAAGGGAAGCAAGGAAGCTCCATTAGATAGTGGGGACAGTGCTATCTTAAAAAAAAATGCATTTTTTGTTTATTGGAGCCTTCCTCTCCCCTCCTTTTCTAAATTATACCTCACTTCAAAGGCAGAGGGCTAGAAGAAAAGAAATCTTAAGAACAGAAAACCCAGTTGTTGCAAGAATTTGCAGAAGTTTTGCAGTTTAGCGGTCCCTTATTCATCTTGGCTTTCCTGATTAAGTTACTTAGGAAATATTTATTGTAGACATTTGTGCTTTCTGCTTCCCCATCGTTTCTTCCACAGTAAGAGAACTGTATAATCTAATATTTATCAAGCATCATCATGCACCAGTCACTCTGCTAAACACTTAGCGTAGATGAGGTGTTTTCACATCTATAATCCAGTGATTTTTACAGAAGGAGAAACTGAGGATTAGAGAAGTGTTGAAACTAGATCAGTTTTACACTTATGGGAAGTGACAGAAGAATTCAGTTGTCAGTTTCAAGCCATCTTGTGTGTAACCCTTTATTCTTTACACAGAGGAAATAGCTGGCTTCGAAGCTGTTTGTCCTAAGTGTGCACTATGATAGGCAAAGTTGTACTGTGATGACAGATGACCCTCAGATCTTCAAACAACAAAGGGGGAGCTCTCTGGTAGTTTAGTGGTTAGGACTGGGCACTTTCATCACTGTGGCCTGGGTTTGATCCCCCGTCTGGGAATTGAGATCCCACATCAAGCTGCTGCATACCATGGCAGGCAGAAGATAGACAGAAAGAAAGATAGACAGGTAGATGATAGATAGATAGATAGATAGATAGATAGATAGATAGATAGATAGACAGACAGACAGACAGATAGATTTATTTCTCACGCTATATCTCCAGTGCCGGTCAGTTGAGAACTCTGCTCTGAGTGGTCCTCAGTCCAGGACCCAGGCTGATGGAGCAGCCATTACCTAGTTGTGGCAGAAGCACATGAGCTCTTAAAGGTTTCCCCAGGATTGACACGTGTAACTTCTGCTCACATATTTTTTTGGCCAAAGCAAGTCATAGGGTTCTACCTGAGATCACAGACTGGGAAGAGGCTATCATGCTGCATGCAAAAGAGAGAGAAAGTAATATTGTGAAAGACATTCTCCCTAAAGACATGCTCGTGTGGTAACGATGAAGACTGTTACTAGTATAGGTCTCATACGTTTGTACATGAAATAGCCCCAAACATGCGCCCATTCTGTTTCATTTCTTTCTCTCTTCTGCCCCTCTGACCTGGCCCATGATCTTACCTTGGCAGTGTATGACTTTCTCCATCTCTCAAAAACAAACAAACAAACAAAAAACCTCTTCTAAAGAAGTTGCTATTTTTTTTTCAACCGATGGAGTTTCCCCAAGTATTTTGCTATCTCACTTCTCTGATTCCTTGGCAACAGAAGAGTCAAAAAAAAGGGCCAGTGATAAATGACATGACGGTTTAAACTGTCAGCTGAAAGGACCTCGATCTTTCTTTCCACTACTCTTCCACATCTCTATTGTGAAAATAATAACAGGCCCTTATCTCTTGACTTCATCTGCTGCCCAAGAAATGTGCCCATATGGGACAAGTCTTGGGAATTTGGACAACTTTCTCTCCATTTTTTGGAACTTAGTTCAAGAAATATTTGCTGAGCAATTATATGAAGCTAAGCATGGGGATAGGCAGGTGAATAAACATGTTCTCTGCTCTCAGAGGACTCACACGGCAATGGGAAAGTCAACAATTCTCAGTCTTGGGTGCTCATCCGGGGAGATGGAAACATGCAGTACTGAGACCACTTCCAAAGTTTCTGATTTAATTGGGCTGGGATGAGGCTCAGGCATCAGTATTTTCCCAAGACTCTTCAACTGATTGTGAGGTACATTGAGAGTTAAGATGGGTGTATAAACGTATAATATCAACATCACACCTCTTTTTTTTTGTCTTTTTAGGGCTGCACGCATGGCATATGGAGGTTCCCATGCTAGGGGTCAAATCTGAGCTACAGCTGCTGGCCTATGCCTATACAGTATTTGAGCGGTGTCTGCCACCTATACCATAGCTCACAGCAACACTGGATCCTTAACCCACTGAGTGAGGCCAGGGATCAAACCTGCGTCCTCATGGATACTAGTCAGATTCATTTCTGCTGAGCCCCGAGGAGAACTCCTCAACATCATGCTTAAAATACTTTGTTGAGGGTGGAAGCTGAAGCAGAAAGAGACACACTATATCATAATAATTACAATTTACTCTCCATTCCATACAAGGTACTCAGCTAGGCAGGCACTTGACAAACACGACTTCTACTCCTCAATACAATCTTCTCTGTTCAAAATCCTTACCCCCATTTTATAGATGAGGAAACCAAGGCCCAGAGAGCTTATGTAATTTGCCCAAGTCACATAACTAGGAGGTTTCAGAGCTAAATTTAAACTTAGGACTCTCTGGCTCCAAACCAACAGAACATCCAAATATTGGATGTTTTCTTAGGGTAGATTGCACTCATACATCATTTTCTGGAGAATGTAAATGAAAGTCCTAGATGGGTCAACTGGCCATATTTGTTTCCCTCATGGTGCAAAAAATATGCTTATGCCTATGCTTCTTATGCTTCTTCATTGTGTTTCCTGAAGTTTCCCTTTGCTCCTCCTACATTCAAGTTCACATTCCTACAGCAATGAGGGAGAAGAAAATAGTGGGAAGGTGTCCTAAGTTCAATGCTAGAGCAATTAGCTCATCCTCTTGGCTCTTTGTGTTATTACGCTATTTTTCCCCCCGGAGCCGGGTATAATCAAAGTTCCTCCTACTTGTTATATAACTGACCTGCGAAGTGGAGCTGCAAGCCAAGGCTGTCTGCATCACGTATGCTTGCAGCAAGAGAACTGAGCCAATTACTTCCAAAACAAACTGAGTTAAACAAAAGCACAGAGTGTGGCTGAGCACACCCATGGGGTGGAGGGGTTCAGAAGACTGACTTCCATTCCTAAAAGCAGTGTAGTGACTGCAACATTAAACGGACAGTGATTAAGGGCCAGGGGTATTTGGGCTAGAGGGATTTCAGCTTTACAGAACTCTCTAGAAACCAAAAAGAATGTCTCCTTTGGATTTTTAGGTGTAACAAGCTGGAAAAAATTTTGCCGAATTGCTTTTTTTTTAGTGAGATATCATTGATACTCCTGAAATCTCTCAGCTTATGTCTGTTCATTAAGTTGAAAACAAAAATAAAAGTGAGACTAGCAGTGGTGACTGGAACTGGTTAGGTCTTAACCTGATTTTGTGGGATTGTGGAGAATGGAGTCTGAAATCTCAGGATCCATCTCCATCTTTCCCCATCCCAGCGAAAATCTTTGTGGTGCACTTTTCAATTCTTAATGCCATCCTGTTTTGTAAAGAAAAAGACCCAGAAGTTGCCTTCTTTTACTTCCTAATATGACCCTAGAGATTACAATGAAAACTAAAAAAATGATTGTATCTTGGGCTCTCTAAGGGAGTAAACCCAAGAGACTCTTATTAATATCAAAATAAAAAGTAATATGCTCCGATTCCATGTCCACCTTCTTTGCATATTTGCCGTCATCAAGAGGCCCGTTGATATACCTGAGGCCAACATGTCTAACTGTGCCAGTGTGTCACGAGCACTTAGCATAGTGTTTATCACCAGGTGGGCACTCAGTAAATATCTGGGACTTTCATACCTATTGTGAGCTGTCCTCAGCTCATCTCCAGTGTTCCCACCTCCCTGTGCCACTGCCACATCGACATTCCTCCATCCTTTACCAGACGCTAGGAAGAGCTTCAAGCTCCACTGGCAGGGAGGAAATGCAAAACTGATTTAAGTCACAGAACCGCATCAGAATGGAGAGGAGCTGAGGGTGGGTGAGGCAGGAGCCTCTGCACGTTGATACCCAGCTGCTCCACAGGCAGGGCTCCAGCTAAGACTCAGGCCAACAGTGAGAGTCAGTGAATTGCCTCTGCACCTCTCGAGTCTGAAATTCCAGCCTCCCAACAGTCAACAGGAGGGTAATTTGGTCAGAGTCCAGACACATCCTCCTTTCCATGAAGTCTCCCTGCAACTCCCACCAGAGAAACCTTGGCTGCAGCCCGACCCACAACCTTCAGTTCAGCTTCCAGCACAGTGGGCCAGCCCAGGGCGTGAGGAACAGAATGGGGACCAGACCATCACAGCAAGCTGGATATGGCCAGAGGGCTCTGGGGCAGGGGCCGGGCTGGGCTGTGTCTCATTTACCAGCCCTTGGCCAAGTCCCCAAAGTTGAAGTCCTGGAAGTCAGGGGATATCCATGCTGACCTTGCCAAACGTTAGTCATGTCATTGCTGGTCATGTTACCGGATTAGTCGAAACTTTCTCCCTCCCAACTGTGCCTATGGCCATCTGGAGCAGCCAACTTTTTTTTTTCCTCAAACCTTTTCTATGAAAACAGCGTGTACTGACTGTCTGTAAACTATCCACCATAAGGTGAGACAAGTAAATAATGTTTTGTAGAATCAGGCAAGCAACTAGGGATGCCCATCTCCCAGCCCCTTTTTCCATGTCCGCCAGGAACCAGGAACCCATGAGAGTACTGGAAAGGAGCATTTTTGCTGAGAAGTCCCCATTTAATCAGATCACCAGGATCAGAGCAAATCTGAGGACAAATGGGGCATCACCTCCAGAGGGGTAATGCGTGTGATTGAATCTGGAGATACAATGGGTGGAATATGAGAGTAGAAAAGTTTCTCAATCTCTCCAACCTCTAATTTGGACCAGAAAGAGCTGACAGCTTGATTTATCATCATGATGGAACTTTATGCCCTGAAATAATTGCTAGAAACCTGGATGTTCTGCTAGGAAAATAAATCAACCTAAACATGTAGTCTCCATATTACCATGTCCTCAACATTTCAGGGGTGACATCAAGCCTTTGGGGAAGGTCTGGAGGTGAGTCTGGAAGAGAAGGGAGGTTGTTTTGAAAGAGTGTTTACTGGAAAGGCTAGTACAATCATGCTAGCTGCCCAAGCCAATTGTAAAATTGCAGATTTATTATGTTGAACAGAAATGCAGCCTGTACATTTGAAATATTATCCAAATGACATGGCGTCGACTTAGAAATCTTCTATGAATTGAAACAAGTGAATTAGGGAGGCTCTTCCCTTTAGCACTGAAGGGTCTGCGGGAGGTGAGTCAAGAACCATTTATAGTAGTGATAAAATACTATATTTAAGGCTATAAAAATTTGGCATACAAGGTCTCAGTTCAGAAGTAAATTTGTTTTATGTGATCTGCAAAAGAGCAACTGAAAAGTTTTACAAATGGGAAGTTTGACCTACCAAGATTTCAAAACATAAAATCCGTCCATTATTCCTGGGGACTGGGTATAATAATTACTCCCCTTGAATGTTAAATTGCAAATCAGAGCCATGAAGTCATTTACTGTTTACCTTGACCAGGGCCCAGAGCCATATTCCAACCATCACATTATGTGCCCAAGTGTTCATTAATGAGATGGGCTCCTTGGGAACTGAGCAAGAAACTGGGGAAAAGCATTGCAACCCTGTCCAATGAAGAGATACCTCATCCAATGCGGCATTATGCTTTTGCTCTGCCAAGAAACCAATGATCCTTTACTTGGGATTCTATGCCTTGTTCAAGCTAGAACTAGTAGAAAATTCTTGTCAACTGACAGATGTACTTTTGAATCAAAAGAGAGTCTTATTAATTGTAGCCTCCTCCACATCTCCGATCTTGTCCCCTAGCCCTCTCTCCTCATCCTCACTCTCCAGCTACACTGGAGGGTCCTGGTCTTAATGACTTCTAGACCACTCTGACTCCTGGGCCCTGTTGTTTCGTCCACTTGGAATGTTCTTTTCAAGGTATTAAACTGTCTGGCTCCATCCTGTCATCACATCTCAGTTTAAACATCACTTCTAAGAGGCTTCCCTTCAGCACCCAATCTGAAGAAGTTAGCCTGGAGTTCCCATGGTGGCGCAGTGGAAATGAATATGACTAGGAACCATGAGTTTTGGGTTCAATCCCTGGCCTTGCTCAGTGGTTAAGGATCCGGCGTTGTGGTGAGCTGTGGTGTAGGTCACAGACACGGCTCGGATCTGGGGTTGCTGTGGCTCTGGCGTAGGCTGGCAGCAAAAGCTCTGATTAGACCCCTAGCCTGGGAACCTCCATATGCCTCAAGTGCAGCCCTAAAAAAAAAAAAAAAAAAAAAAAAAAAAAGTCAGCCTATCTGTCTTTGTCTCCATCCCTACTTCTTTCTTTCTTTCTCCCTTTCTCCTCTCCTCATCCTTCACCTCCACTCCTACCCAATCCCCCATGCACACCACATCAGTCACCTTCTCTTAATGTTGGCAGATCACACAAAACTATCTGATATTTTAATTCTTTAGGTACTTTTAAAACTTGTTATGCTGTATTATCTCCCTTCACAAAAAGGTAACAACCAGGCAAACAGGTCTTTTTCTCTCTGCTCTTGTCTCATCAGCACCTGAATCCTACCTACCATGTATAGAAGCTCAATACACAATTTCAGCACAAAGCAATGAGCAGACTCCAAATGGGTAAATCTACTGTGTGGGTTGAAAAAGTCCTTGTGGGGAGTAGAAAAGCCAGACTCCAGCCCCAGAGCAGTGGATTTCTCACATGTCCCTGGGCCTACCATGCTCATGTGGAAGCAGAAGGACTGGACAACCAGTGATCTGTCCTCTATTCTGTGAAGCCCTCCCCTCCCCCACTGTCCACTCCTCCCAATTTAGCCAGAGCTGCTTCGCTTTCATCTCTTTTTTAAAATTTGATTTTTCATAAGTTCCCTTTTGATAAAGGATTCTGTTGCTAAAATAAAAATTTTAATCCTCCAGATTAGATTAAACCCTTCAGTTTGAAGTTAATCCTGGTTCAGCCTCTTACCAGTTGTGTGATTCTGGGAAATTCATTCAACTTCTCTAAAATTCGGTATCACTATGCATATTGGGGACAATTGCTATATCTACCTGGCAGCATCACTAGGAGTATTAATGAGATAATCCATCTACTGGGGGGGGGGTCCCCCAAAGATGTCCATACCCTAATCCTCGGATCTCAGGAATATGTTGCCTTACACAGCAAAAGGGACTCTAAAGATGTGATTAATGGCAAAGATTTTAAGATGGGGATATTACCCTAGATTATCCAGCTGGACCGAACCTAAGTCCCTGAATCCTTAAAAGTGGAGAACCTTTCCAGCTACAGTCAGAAAGGTACGAGAGAGGAGAGAGATTCATGGCTGTTAGCTTTGATGCTAGCTGAAGCCCCCTGCCCCCAGCCAAGGAATGTGGGTGGCCTGGAAAAGCTGGATACAACCCCTAGTGATAGCCAGTAAGCAAATATATCTCAGTCCTACAACTGCAAAATAAACTGAATTCTGCCATGAACTTGAATGAGTAAGGAAACAGATTCCTTCCTGGAGTCCCCAGAAAGCAGCCAGCCTTGCCATGACTCTGATTGCAGGACTGACTTCTGACCCACAGAACTGTAAAATGATACATCTGTCATGTTTTAAGCTGCTAAATTTATGGTGATTTGTTCCGACAGCAATAGAAAACTAATACATTTAAAGCATGTAATGAAAGCCTTGGCACATTGTAAGGGCTCAATAAATGTTAGCACTTCTTATAAAATATTATTAATGGCATAATTATTAATATTGTTTTATTATCTCCAAAATCTCTCCTGCCTCGAGGTTGAGCTCTGAATTCTGAAACCCCTCCTCCTGCCTCTCCCAGGTTTCTTTCCGTTGTTTTAAAGGAATTGTTCACCAGCTTTAGAGGCTGAGTGTTGTGCTGGACAGAAGTGAAAGGAAACTTCTTGAGATGTGAAAACAAGAGTACAAATTAATGTCCCTAAAGAGGGACAGGCAGGTAAATGTTGGGTATTTCTGGATAGGATAGATCGAGAAGGATGCCACATGGCCTGTACAGTAGTTTGGCTGGGAACACTTAACCTGGTTCTAACCAACAAGAAATATCAGGCAAATGCCAAATGAGAAACAGACTATTATCAAGGAACTGCTGCCTTAAAAAAATGTCAGTGTCAAAACAAACAAACAAACAAACATGTCAGTGTCACGAAGGACAAAGAAGAATTAAGTAGTTGTTCTAGATTAGAGGAAACTAAAAAAGGGTAAGACAACTAAATGCGATATGTAATCCTACAATGATCCCCATTGGATGTGACCAAGTCAATAGAAAACAATCAGAATATAGATGGTAGATAGATAAATCAATTATTAATATTAAATTTCCTGAAATTGATGACATACTATGGTTCTATATGTATGAATGTACTTATTCTTAAGGAATACACACTGAAATATTTAGAGATAAGGACCACAATATATGTATCTTATTTGCAATGGTTTGGGGGAAAAAATACATACACACACAAACACATATGAATGTAATGTGTGTATAAATTTGTAAGGTATATATGTGTGTGTATATATGTATTTTATACACACAATAAAAGCACATGAGCAAATTATACAGAAAGTGGGGCAGAATGTTAACAATAAGTAATGTTAGTAAAGGAAAAATGGTTTTATTATTGCAATTTTTCTGTAAGTATGATACTACAAGCAGGCATACCTTGTAGATATTGTGGGTTTGGTTCAAGACCACCCCAATAAGGTGAATATGGCAAAAAAGCAAGTCGCAAAAATTTTTGGTTTCCCAGTGCATGTAAGTTAGGTTTATACTCACTGTACTGTAGTCTATTAAGTATACAATGGTATTCTGTCTAAAAAAAAAAAAGTATATAACTTAATTTAAAAATAAATTATTACTAAAAAAAATGCTAACCATCATCAGAGCTTTCAGCAAGTCATAATCTTTTTGCTGGTGGAGAGTCTTAATGTTGATGGCCACTGAGTGATTGGGGTGATGGCTGCTAAAGGTTAGGGTGGCTGTGGCAATTTCTTTCTTTTTTTTTTTTCAGGATCATATGCCATGATTATTTTTATATTTTTAAAGAAACTTCACTATGTTCTCCATAGTGTCTACACCAATTTGGCAATTTCTTAAAATGAGACAACAGTGAAATCTGCCACATTGAATGACTCTTCCTTTCACAAAAGATTTCTCAGTAGCACACTATGCTATTTGATAGCATTTTTAACACAGTAGAACTTTTTGCAAAATTGGAGTCAATCTTCAAAAACCTGCCACTAGTTTATCAACAAATCAATATATAAAATACAAGTTTATATAATATTCTAAATCCTTTGTTGAAATTTCAACAATCTTCACATCATCTTTACCAGGAACAGATTCCAGCTCCAGAAGCCACTTTTTTTGCTCATCCATAAAAGCAATTCCTTATACATTCAGGTTATATCATGAGGTTGTAGCAGTTCAGTCACATCTTTAGGCTCTACTTCTAATTCCAGCTCTCTTCCTATTTCCACCCCATCTGCAGTTATTTCCTGCACTGAATGCTTGAACTCCTAAAGTCATCCATGAGGATTGCAATCAACTTCATCCCAACTCCCATTAATGTTGAAATTTTGACCTTGTCCCATGAATCAAATGTTCTTAACAGAACTTGAATGGTGGCTTCTTTCCAGAAGGTTTTCAATTGACTTTGCCCAGATCCATCAGAGGAGTTACTATCCATGGGCAGCTATAGCCTTATGAAATATATTTATTAAATAATAAGACTTGAAAGTTGAAATGATGCCTTGAGCCATGGGATACAAAATGGGTATTGTGATAGCAGGCGTGAAAACAACACATCACATATATTTCCATCAGAGCTCTTGACTGGGTCAGTGACCAGGTGCATTGTCAATGAGCAGTAATAATTTGAGAGTAATTTTTTTTCTCATCAGATTTCAACAGTGGGCTTACAATATTTTCAATAAACCATGTTATAAACAGGTGTGCTATCATGCAGGCTTTGTTGTTCCATTTTTAGAGTACAAGCAGAGTAAATTGAGCATAATTCTTAAGGGCCCTAGGATTTTTGGAATGGTAAATGAGCATTGCCTTCAACTTCAAATCACCCACTACTTTGGCTCCTAACATGAGAGTCAGCCTGTCCTTTGAAGCTTTGAAGCCAGGCATTGATTTCTCTTCTCTAGCTATGAAAGTTCTAGATGGCATCTTCGTCCAGTAGAAATCTGTTTTGTCTACATTGAAAATCTGTTTAGTGTAGCTACCTTCATTAATTATCTCAGCTAGATATTCTGGATAATTTGCTACAGCTTCTACATCAGCACTTGTTGCTTCACCTTGCACTCTGATGTTATGGATGTTGTCTTAAACCTCATGAACCAACCTCTGATAGCTTCAAAATGTTCTTCTGCAGCTTCCTCACCTCTCTCAGCCTTCACGGAATTGAAGAGAGTTAGGGCCTTGTTCTGGACTAGGCTTTGACTTAAGGAATGTTGTGGCTGATTTGATCTTCTATCCAGACCACTAAAATTTTCTGCATATCAGACTGTTTCACTTTCTTATTATTTGTGTGTTCACTGGAGTAGCAATTTTCATTTCCTGTAAGAACTTTTCCTTTGCTTTCACGACTTGGCTAACTGTTTGGCACAAGAGGCCTACCTTTCAGCCTAACTCGGCTTTCGACCTGTCTTCCTCACTAAGCTTAATCATTTCTGGCTTTTGATTTTAAGGGAGAGATGTGTGATTCTTCCTTTCACTTGGACACTTAGAGGCCACTGTAGGGTTATTAATCGACCTAATTTCAACATTGTGTCTCAAGGGATAGAGAGGCCCAAGGAGAGGGAGAAAGATGGGGGAACAGCCAGTCAGAGGAGCAGTCAGAACATATGCAACAATTTATCTATTAGGTTTGCTGTCTTATGTGGATATGGTTCATGGTTCCCCAAAACAATAGTAACATCAAAGATCCCTAATCACACATCACCATAACAAACATAATAACAACAAAAAAGTCTCAAGTAGTGTGAGAATTACCAAAATGTGACACAGAGACATGAAGTGAGCAAATGATGCCAATAGACTTGCTTTAAGCAGGGTTGTGACAACTTTCAGTTTGTTGAAAAAAAAAAAGCAGTACCTATGAAGCACAAGAAAGTGACACACAATAAAATGAGGTCTGCGTATAAAAGGTTAAACAAAAAAACCACCCAAGTTTTCGATCCTGTAAAGAGAAGGTATTGGTGGCCCTTGGCGCCCATGTAAGCCATGGTTTCTTCTGATTTTCAGTTTTACCTGATACCTAGCTTATCGTGCCTGTCCATCTTCCAGCCATTTCAAATGTACAGCTTCCAAAACCAGCATAAAGACAGAAAACTTCCTCAAACTTTCCTTTAGGTGTATGAAATGTAAGCCCTGATCAAATGAAACATAATCTTCCAATAAATAATCCACTAGTTTTAGATGTGCTAATTCTTAGATTCTGAAACATGTGCCTAGTGCTTAGAAATATTCATACGGTAGGCTAAGTAAGTGTACTTCCTCAAAAATGTAGCACAACTGTCAGCCAAAATGTTAGATGAATGAAGCAATTAATCCATTGTAAAAAATAATGGCATGTATTTACTGCATGCAGACATAATTATTGATAATAATGGGGCTCTAGGAGGAATGGTAGTAGACTGAGTAAATCACAGGTATCTCCAAGTGTTTCTAAATGTTTGCCTATTTACTTCTCATTGCAAAATAAGCCCGTTTATCTTTGATAGTGTTGGTAAAGAACATTGGTGTCTGGAGTGGTATGCTTATGGAGACTGAATCCTGTCCCCTATTATTCACATACCAAAATAAATGCAGTTTTGATCTTCTGTGGTCAATTTAGCCCCACCTCCATCAGTGCCAAGTTTTTTTTTTTTTTTTAGAATATACTAGACATTCCTAAAATGTATTGATGCTTTAGAAAATTGCTTTCATCGCCAACAATGAACACACACGCCACTCAGGCCCTCACATGTGCATCCATCATTTGACAGGGTCTTGTTCAATTGTGTCTTAAGAACCAGGAATGAAAATAACAGTGGCTCTCCTACAAGGCCGGCAGCTTCTCTTAAAGTGAAGGAAGAAACTCTAAGCATCTCATCCATGTAATTTGTGACTATTAGAAAGACTGGTGGATGCTCTTTCGTTTAATCCCTTTGGACTAACCACATGGTCCATCTGGAGCATAAAAGCGCTAAGCCTCCACAACAGAGACAGCACAGAGGAGCAGTTTCGAGGCACTTTGTCCATTCAGAGGTGCTAATAAGGAAAAATGCCGAATTACTGTGATTACTCCGTGACTTGAAAATAGCTTATCACCTGCCAATATGAATTCAGGCCCCTGGAGGGCTGTGAGATGGCAGAAAGAGGGATGGCCTTGAAGACTGGAACTTTTTAGTGTCTGAGAAAGGGGTCTCAGCAGAGTGCAAATCAGCCAGCCTTATAAAATGGAGCTCTTTTCTAAGAGAGCCCTGCAAACTAGTCCAATGCCATGGAAAAGGAAAATAGAAGAGTGTTCACAGAACACTCAGGCCCATAAAACTGAAAAGGAGGGAAGACATAGGCAGCGCTTATCCCAAAGAATCATACTAGACAGTCTGCCAATTGAAGGTATTTCATGGTGGGGCCAAGCTCTCCCCAAATTCGGCAGATAATTGTCAGCAGCCTGCTTTCTACTTTATGTGCTATTGTGTCGACTTAATCACACTGCGAAATCCCTCTTGCTTTCAGACCTAAGTGCCACTGGAATGCTGTTAGAGCAGTCACATGAGATTCATTAGGAAGAAGAGCTTGGCTCTGTAGAGACTGGGTATTTGGCTGTTCTGGGGGATCTTTTCTCTGTCATCACAAAGCTCTTGTGTTAAGGCCATTGTGGGTTCTCCAGCATCACCAGCACCTCCTGTCTCAGAGGTGGCTTGGCTCCTTGGCAGGTGCCAAGCGTTTACTTTTTATTATGCTAATGGGTTCATTTCCCCATGAATTGTTTAGATTAAGTATTACCACAGCCTGAGTTCTCTTTTATGGCCAACTTTTCACTTTATTTACTGCAGCAGCATCAAAACAACCAGGATTTGTTTATTGACCTTTGTTCTCTTTGGGACCTGCTACAAGGAGAAAGGGTTCTTGAAAATTAGAAGAGTATGAACTTTTTGCTCAGTAACTCATCAGCCACCGTTACAAAACCTATATATGTGCTTGTAGGTGCATTCACACACACACACACACACACACACACACACACACACACACACACACGCACCTGGGGGAGCCCCATACACACAGCATTGTCTATGTTGTCTAATATTGTCTCACATCACGTTGGAGAGGGGAGAGATTAACTGTTCTGGAGACCTGGACATGTGCCCTTCATTGATTGGTGGGGGAGCAAATAACATTAAAATTTCCTAATCTTTCACTGCTTTCTCTAGATCTGTGTGTTGTGCTCACAGTGCTGCTTCTAGCTTTCTTTCATCTTTCTCCCAATTCCTAGCCCTTACCTCAACCTAGTGCATTTAAATAATCTTGAAAAGCTGTCACTTTGGGGGAATGTGCTCAGAGAGTCTCTCCCTTCTTCTTGTCCACCCCATCCCCATACAAACACACATGCACATGCTGGGTTCCCAGTGCTGTGTTTCTCTACACTGGAAAAAATAGTTCCCTGCTTATTCTTTTTTTTTTTTGCTTTTTAGGGCCACACCTGTGCCATATGGAAGTTCCCGGGCTAGGGGTCAAATTGGAGCTGCAGCTGAGGCCTACACCACAGCCACAGCAACGCCAGATCTGAGCTGCATCTGCCACCTACCCCACAGCTCACAGCAACACTGGATCCTTAACCCACTGAGTGGAGCCAGGGATCAAATCCATATCCTCATGGATACTTGTCGGGTTTGTTTCTCTGAGCCACAATGGGAACTCCCTCCCTTCTTATTCTAAAGAACCTGCCCAGTATTATTCAAAAAGTTCATGCTGACAAGAGTTGTTGTGACCTCACCTGTTGCAGATGACGGCATATTTGGATTGCGGATTTGTATCTTTCTTAGTCACAGCCATAGTTTAAAGTGTATCTCCTGTGAACTCCATTCTACTGGAGAAACACTCTAAGATGTAGGTTTTTTTTTTTTTTTCACTTTGATCTCTTAAATTTTTTTTAATTATTTTTAAAATTAAAGTATAGTTGCTTTACAATGTTGTACCAATTTTATAAGATGTAGTTTTGATCTTCAATGAACATGAAGCCTGAGGCTAGTGGTCAGTGACTCTGGAGTTAATTCTCAAGTTACCACTATTAGCTGCTAGCTTTAGTCAAGTGCTAAAATGTCTAGGTTTCAGTTATTTTATCTGTACAAATTGGGGAGAGGGGTGGAAACTAGACAAGATCAAGGGGCCTAAATTCACGATTGGGTGGGCCAGCGGGGGACTCAAGCCCGGGAGGGGGTAAACCCAACTAGAGGAGCTATTTGCTGCCCAGACCCTGTCCAATGATGTGGGCAGGATTGAGATAATCAGACTTTCATAAGAAACCTTTTAATTTCTTTAGACACAGTAGGGGTCAACGCAGTGCTAGCTAACCACACATTTTAACAGCATCGGAACTACTGGCAGCCCAAGGTCTTCTGGCCCTACTGTGTATGGTGTTTGCAGGCATCCAACAAACCAAGTGTGGAGAAGAGTGTATGGACCCCGAGGAAGTTGGTCCCTGAATCCCTCAGATCGTCAAATGATTATGAACTGTGGTCATCACTCACTCAACACTGTTTCATCAAGTTCAAGTGTTAGTGATGAAAATCAGGATGGGACTGCTGACTTTTGAGAATGAGGAAGGGCTTAGAAGGAACATTAAAGGAAATAAAACTCCATTTTTAACTGTGCACAGTGCTTTTGGCTGGTGGTACACACAAGGAAGAGGAAGTGGATTTCTGTATAGTCTACCACACAACTCTGGAGACTCATCAAAACCCCACATGGTGGCAAGAAATGAAAACACCAGCAATACAGAGAAAGGAGCAATCAAAACATACCCGATAGTCCACAGAAGTCATCACACAACACAGGCAAGAAAGTGTGTCGCCATGAATAAGGCACTGAACACAGCAAAACCCTCAGATCAAGGGAATCATTTTTGAAGAAAACTATTTCCAAAAATCTGTGAAGTTTTAAAAAGGTAGAAGAGTTCCCATTGTGGCTCAGTAAGTTAAGAACCCAACTTGTCTCTGTGAGGATATGGGTTTAATCACTGGCCTTGTTCAGTCTCTGGCATTGCCTCAAGCTGCAGCATCTGCAGGTCCCAGACGCAGCTGGGATCCTGCATTGCTGTGGCTGTGGCATAGACCACAGCTGCAGCTCTGATTTGACCCCTAGCTTGGGAACTTCCATATGCCACAGGTGTGGCTGTGAAAAGAAAAAAAATAAAAAGGTAGAGTAAGAGGCAAAGGCTCCAAACCTAGGGCAAAAGATGGATTCTCTGGCTGGTGCCTCCTGATTAATGAGTAGAAAGTGATCCAGTTGCTATAGCAACTTGAAGATAAACAAAAGAAAACATCACTTCTTTAAAATATTTCTGATGATGAATAGGCAGAGTCTTTCAAAATATCTTCTTAAAAATGTAAGAGGCTCTTTTTTTTTTTTTTTCCTTTAAGAGCCTATCACGCAGGATGGTTCTTAGATTTTTTTTCCCCTAGATAACAGAACTTGTTTACAAAAGCTCTCATTTGCTTACACAAACGAGCAATTTGGGCAAAAGCAATGACCAGAAAATATGTCTGTTGGAGAATAAATTTTGTTTCACAGCAGTTTTGTTTCTGTTTAGGCATCAAGGGAGATAAACGTATGTTGTCTTGGTTTTCCTTTTTTCTAACAATATAGTCAGTTGGAGAGTTTCCCTGGATGCTGAGATTGTGAAATGCACCTCAACAGAGTCAGGAAATGAAAGGTTATGCTTTCTGTAACCTTCTCTTGTCTGAATGGAGCAGTAATAAAACATATGGTTTTGGTGGGACTGCACACTCAGTCCCTTTGCCTTCTCCAGCTTGGCTCCTGTACTCTGGGACACTTATTTCAGGATCCAAAAGATTGCTCTGTTTTGCTCTAGGCAGTTTAACTTTGGCAGAGTATCCTGAGTAGATTGCAGATTCCAAGCAAAGTCTTGAAATGAAAACTGCAATGATGAAATATCCTGGGGACCCCTCCTGGAGGGGTGCAGAGGGCTCTTAGTCGAAAGATTGGGGAAAACTGTCGGTTCAAAGTCCAGATGAAGTGTCCCAAGGATGTGGCCTGGCCAGACATTCTTCAGAGGACAATGCGATATCAGTCGTCTTGAATAGCACAGTAAGGCTGCATAACGCAGTCTTTTAGAGTGGGTGTAGGAATATTTTTAAGCAAGGATATGTCATCTTAAATAGAGGCAGTGTGGAAGAGATAGAGAAATTACGGGGAATTGATAGGAACGGAAGTTGCCAAATCTGCATTTGTTCTGCATGACCTTGGACAAGTGACTTAAGGTCACTGGGGTTCAGTTTACTCATCCTTAAAATGAGGTGGGGTGGACCACCTTCTATTCAGCCAACAATCAATTACTGAAGGTGCTTCAATCAAGCACCTTCTACATGCTATCATCTCCCACCTGTATCCTCAGCAATCCCTACTCCTGACTGTACAGCTTCAAACACAGTACCATGCAGCTGCTCAAGCCCCAATAACAGGAAACTTTTATTTCTCCCTATCCCTCTGGGCTTTGTTAGAAAGCCCTTGCCCCACAATTCAAAACCAAGTGGGCATTAAGATGGGGGAGGGGGAAGGCCATAAAGAAAAAGATCACAGTATCAACTTAAGGCTAAAATGGAGAAAGTAAGTTAGATGTCCAGAAAGTAGGCTCCCTAATCCCCCTCCCCATTAAAATTCCCATCTCACTCAAGCACACTGAGTCCCCTCTCCCTCACCAATCACACACAACAAAGCATTTCTCTTCGCCTTAAAAATAAGTTGGTGAACTAGAAAGAACTAGTAACTATTTTTGAATTTTTTTTTTGTCTCTTTGCCTTTTCTAGGGCTGCTCCCTCGGCATATGGAGGTTCCCAGACTAGGGGTCTAATTGGAGCTGTAGCCACTGGCCTACGCCAGAGCCACGTGTGATCTGAGCCATGTCTGTGACCTACACCACAATTCACGGCAACACTGGATCCTTAACCCACTGAGCAAGGCCAGGGATCGAACCTGAAACCTTATTGTTCCTAGTCAGACTCGTTAACCACTGTGCCACAACAGGAACTTTGTATTTCTCCAGTATTTTTAAGAGCAAGACACAAACACAGAGAAAAATGGTGCTCCCTGAACGCTTACCACATCACTGAGCTAGTTTCTAAGAGCTGCTATGACAAAATACTACCAGCTGAGCTGGTGGAAAACAAGAGAACTGTGTCTTTCTCACAGTTCTGGAAGTCTGGAGTCCAAAATCAAGGAGTCAGTGTGACTGATTCCTTCTGTAGGATCTCAGTAAGGCTCCTTCCTCACCTCTTCCTAGCTTCTGGTGGTTGCTAGAAATCCTTGGCTTCCGGCTACATCACTCCCCTCTCTACATCCCTCCAATCACATAACCACCTTCCTTCTGTGTCAGCATGTCTGTCTTCATATGGCCTTCTTATATAGACCTGAGTCATTGGATTAATGACCCACCCTAATCCACCAAGAACTTTGTTATATCTTCAAAGAACCTTATTTCCAAGTAAGGTCGCATTCATAGGTACCAAGCCTTAGGACTTGAACATATTGTTTTGGGGGACATAATTCAACCCAGAGCCATCACCAAGTCATTTCCACTACCTAAACATTTTTCATTCTGCCCATTTCAACCATCTCCACGACTATACTTCAGGCCATGGACATAGTTTCACCTGGATATTGCAATAGCTTCCAACTGGTC
Source organism: Phacochoerus africanus (assembly GCF_016906955.1). Lineage (NCBI taxonomy): Eukaryota > Metazoa > Chordata > Mammalia > Artiodactyla > Suidae > Phacochoerus > Phacochoerus africanus. Next base: position 231,291,183 of record NC_062545.1, read on the forward strand.
TCCCTAATTTGCAGTCTTTCTCTACTCTTATTCTTGAAATTCATTTCCTACATTGCAATTATGGTGTCCTTTCTAAAATTTGAAACTTGGAGTGACAACTGCCTACAAATCTAAAATGATTTCCCACGGCTCTGGGTAAACTCTGTATTCCCAAGCATAACGGAAAAGCTTCCTTGTGGTCCAGCCACTTACTTCCTCTGTTTTTCCAACATCGACCCTTTAGCTACTTCAAATTCTTTCCAATCCACCTTTGTATTTTTCCAATTCTTTTAAAACTTGTAAAGATTTTTGTTGTTTGTTTGGGGTGTTTTTGTTTTTTGCCATACCTGAAGCATGTAGAAATCCCCAGGCCAGAGACTGAATTTGCTTTATAGTTGTGACCTGTACCATAACTTCAGCAACACCAGATCCTTAACCCACTGCACGACAAGGGAACTTCCAAAAAACCTGTATGTTTTTAAGGCAAGGACATCCATACTATATTCTGACAAGATTCCATCACTCTCTCTATTGTTTCTTCAACAGGAATCTCATGAGCCCTTTCATGAAAAATTTATTTTAGGAGCTCCTGCTATGGCACAAGGGGATTGGCAGCATCTCTGCAGCATTGCCAAAGGTCTCAGCTGCAGCTCAGATCTGATCCCTGGCCCCAGGAATGCCATATGATGGGGTGGCGGAGAAAAAAGTTATTTTATTGAAGTAAAGTTGATTTACAACGAGTTCATTTCTGCTATACAGTCAAGTGATTCAGTTACACACACACCCGCACAAATACATATAAATATATATATTCTTTTTCATATTTTTTCCAATATGGTTTATCTCAAGATATTGAATATAGTTCTCTGTGCCATAGAGTAGGACCTTGTTGTTCATCCATTCTGTATATAATAGTTCACATCTGCTAATTCCAAACTCCAGATTCATCCCGCCTCTTCAACAGCCCCATCCTGGCAAACACAAGTCTGTTTCCATGAGCCCTTTTACTGATGGAATCATCTCAAAATATTTAGCTCTTTCCACCTCCAGGCCTTTCCACATAAAAAGGTTTTCACCTCTGCCTCTTTCTCTCTCTCAAACTCATATTTTGGGTCTCATCTAAGCCTTCACTTCCTCAAGAAACCTCCCTCCACAACCCCTCAACACATGCTCTATTTCCTTCTTTGTGAATTTTTCGCAATTCCGTTAGTAACACTGATCACAGAGCATTCATTGCAAAATCTTCTCACTTGCTGCATTACCCCGTAGACCTTGAGCTCTGTACTGTACTAGAAATTAGTCATCTCTGTGGCCCTAGCCTATAGTAGAACTCAAAATATATTAGTAGAAGGAATAAATTGATGCTGGGCATAACACTGAGCACTAGGTTTGCTCAGATGAGTAAGATATACCCCCTGACTATGGCAGATCTGTAGCAATTCACAATACCCAATTGCTTAAGAGCAGCAGCATCGATACAAAATTCATTGGAAGCTCAGAGAAAAAGACTCATTCTTTTAGAAGAACTAGAGTACTCAAAAGAAACAAATAAAAATACTTTTACTCTTATGACATTTAAGCTGGGCCTTGAGCCTAAGTTTCCTTCTGATTCTTCTATTTTATGATTCCAAGTCTTTCATTAAAATTTCAAAGAACTTCCTGCCACTGTTTTAGTGTCTTTCTGAAATGACTTATGTCCTTTCATCCACTATATTTTCACATCTTCTTCTCAGTGTATTTTCTTTCTCCTTATTTATTAAGTTTCTTTATTCTTCTTCACAGTCTAAAGATGGTTTGTTTTCTTGGTTATTATACAATCTCACTATGATGGATCTTCTTGAAGATTAAAAATATAATAATATATGTGTATGCTGTTTCTTGGGACTGATTAGTATCTTTTAACAATTCTGGAAAATTCCCAGGTACTCTCTTCTCTTTGAGTATTGCCTCTTTCCCTCTCTATTATTTCTTTTTGGAACTTTGACATATGTAAGATCTTCTCATTTTAACCTCTTTATCTCTTACTACTCTTTCCAGTTGTCTATTTTTTGATGTCTCTGGATTGAATTTTTGATCCTTATATCTAGATAGGTCCATATATCTATCTGAGAGTTAACTAATTTTCTTTCTCTTATGTCTAATCTACTATTTAATCAATCTACTGAGTTTTAAATTTGAATTTTTATGTCTCCCACTCATAGAGGTTACATTTGATTCTTTTCAAACTGGTTACTTCTCTATTTTCAAAATGCTCTTTTCTTTCTTTAAAAATATTGATTTGTTATTTTTACATTCTGTGTCTTATAATTTCAAGATTGGTAGTCTCTGTGGCTCTGATTCTGCTGTCTGTTATCTCTGCTGACTTTTACTCAGAGCACCCAATTTCTTTTTGGATTATGGCTTTAAATTGTGATCATTTTCCTTGAATGTGATAATATATGCTGAGATCTGGATTAAGACTGCATTTCTCTAGAGAGGATTAGTGTTTGCTTCTACCTATTGCCTTGGGTTATTGTTTACCCCACGTTACTTAAAATTGAGTTTTCCTCTTGAGGTATTCCAGAATACACATACAACATGAATTCTGATTTAAAAACCTACCTGATAGCCAGTGTGTGATTACAAAGTCTCAGAGGAGATTTGTTGTTATTATTGCTGTTGTCTTAATCTACTCAGTGCCAAAGCTAAGATTTAGATGATTTTTTTTCCTTGCTGTCCTCTTCTCCTGACAAGTTTATGTTTAATTCATTCATCCTTACACTGAAATTGTAGCCCTTGGGTTCCCATTTCAGTCTTGTATTTTATCTGGCAACCCTAACTATAATAAGAATGCTCTGAATTTCTCCATTCCCCCCCTCCAAAAAAAGATATAAGCCTAATTAAGTGGGAGGGAGAATAAGAATCATAACGGGGTTTCTTTCAAGCTCTAAACAAATATTTCTGTGGTGCACTAAATTGAAGGTTTTTAAAATCTATTTTACATTTTGCTACATCATGATTTCTTCCCTAATTACCTTTGTTAATTGCTGCCCCCCTCATCAGATTGCCAATCCCTTGAGAGCAGGGTTTGCCTTTCTTATCTACATATACTCCTTCCAATATCTAAAGCAGTATACGGACTGCTTTCAGTTAGGTGTTTGCTTATTGCTTTAAAGTCATTTCACTGCCTAGTGCTCCTCCTTTTCTGTCCACCGAGGTGCTCAAGCTGGAATCAGGGGGTCACCCTACCTCCTGACTTCCCACAATTTATCATGCCTTCTTCCCAATTTTATTTTTTAATTTCCCTCAAATCTGATTTTCCTTCATTACTGCAGCCGCCATCTCAGTTTATCCCTAATCATTTTTCCTCTAGTATTAAAAAAATTTTTTTTCTCTAGTATGTTTCTTAAAAGAGTATTTCTTGAATGGGTTACATAGACATGTAGGTTTGCACAATTTAATAACGGTAATCATGCCCACAGTTAAATAAATTATTTTCTAATAAAGCTTCTCATGGCTTTCCATTACCCAGATTAAAATGCAAACCTCTTCCCTCGGCCTCTAAGCCCATATTTGATCTGCTCTGGCCCTTGACCCTGTCCTCATCTGATTTCTTCCTTTCTTTTTTTTCGCTTCAGCCCCACTGGACTTCTTGATGTTTCTTGAACAGATCAAGCTTTCCCAGTCTTTGTCTGAAGCATACCGCCCTCAGAACTTCACATGGCTAACCCCTCATTATCATTCTGATCTCTATTCCAATATAAATTCTTGAAAGGCTCTCTCCCAACTAGCCTTTCTAAGTTAAGGTCTCCCTTCTCCACTCTAGTCTCATCACTTCAGCCCTTTATGTGAATTCAAGTACTTATTTATGTTTTTCTTCTTTATTCAGTGCATATTTCTGTAGCGTCTGCTATGTGCTATGCAATACTCTTGCTATTGAGGTACAGAAAAACAAAACAAAACAAAATAAATCTGTCTTCATGAAGCCTGCATTTTAGTGGCTGGCTCATACATTCATTGAAGACTTACATCTTATTTACATTCTGATAATTATCTAATTTTCTTTTATTGTCTGTCTTCCCCTTCAAACGTAAGCTCTGGAATGAATGAATAAGTGAATTACATATGGCTGTGGCAAGTGACCCTTAGAGGAACTTAGCTGTGTGTATGCAGCCATCACGTCCACCTGCTAGTTAGTCTAGAGAAGGATGGAAACCCATAAACAGCTTGCCTATTATGATATTCCATTGTTGGAATCAGAAGACTTGGTAAAGACTAGAGTCCAACAGAGAACTGAGCCCTCGTTAGCCAACATTTGTAGACAATGATTTAGATTATTTATTCATGTCTCTTCCACTACTGTGTCCCTCCAGGGGGTTGTGCCCCATTGTCAGCTGCACCATTTGCGTCACTGCCAATTCAAATATTTATTCATCGTCCTTGGACACGAGTGGGGACAAATGATTGAAAATCAACAATTCCCCTAACCAAATACTTTGTATTCTGGCACCACTGAACCTTCCAGAAGAACCTTCTGCTTTGGCAAAGCTGTCAGAGGGTCCATTTCATTTTTGAACATTAATTACTTGAAGCAATTCTAAGTACAAAGCATATTTGGATTATGCACTTTTTAGTGCCATTTGAGGCTTATAATTAGTTGCACTCTTTGGGCATATAAATTTCAACCCAGTTCATTTTCCTTGGGTAGACTGAAGACTATCAGTGACTCTCCTACAAATTTCTACAGCATTTTGCAGTAACTAAGTCCATATTTACTCTGAGAGAATACGTATTATTGACAATGTGCTTAATTATCTCCCCCAAACAATTTAAGATTGACTGCTTGCAATGCTGTCTCTCTCCTCAGAGGGAGCAGTAGTGTGTCTCAGTAGGGGGTGGCAATTCTGCTGATGCCATAACAAGGCTGCAGGTGCTCATAAAAGGATTGTTCAATAATGGTTGGCCCAAGTCACAGCTCTAGTCTACTTAGAGAGTCTGAGGCAGAGCCAAGCACAACCCCATTCCCCATTTCCTAATCATCTGTCTCCTTTACAGAATCCTATCAGAAAAACAATTCATGTTAAAAGCGAATTTTTTAAAAGGAGTTTGTACAAACATCTGCCACTGCTGCAACCACATCCCATAGAAGGACGTCAGTCTTGTCCCAGTGATGTAGAATGAGGGAATGCTGAGAAACAAAAGGGAAAGAGGAGAAAACACAAGTGGGCAGGAAAGGGACAGAAAAATGAAGAGCAGAACCAAAAGGCCAGGTCCCCTGGGGGAAATTTGGGGGAATGTTTCCAAACACGTGGCCCAAATGACCCCTGGAACTCATAACCTGAGCACTTCTTTTCGGCCCTTTAGAGCATTTTTGGTTCCAATTAATTCTATAACACACTTGTACTAGGAAAATACAGAAACATATGTCCAGAAACATACATAAAATCACAGATAACTACTATTAACATTTTAGCTTTTCTTCTGCTTTTTGATAAATGTGTATCTAGCTAGCTATATGGTTAGATAGATAGACAGATAGAAAGAAAGATATAGACAGACTTATTATATAAATACCTAGATATGGGTTATCACCCCTTTTCACCTAGGCTGTCATAAAATATTTCCATGTCTTTAAATACTCTTGCAAAACACAGTTTTTTTTGTTTGTTTGTTTGTTTTCCAGGTTTTGTATTGGTTTTTTTGTTTGTTTTTGTGCTTTTTAGGGCTGCACCAGTGGCATATGGAGGTTCCCAGGCTAGGGGTCTAATCAGAGCTGCAGCTGCTGGCCTACACCACAGCAATGCCAGATCCAAGCCTTGTCTGCAACCTACACCATAGCTCATGGCAAGGTCAAATCTGTAACCCACTGAGCAAGGCCAGGTATTGAATCTGCAACTTCATGGTTCCTAGTCAGATTCTTTTCTGATCACCATGATGAAAACTCCAAGAAACACAAGTTTAATGGCTGTGTCCTAGCCATTTTTTTTTATTCACCTATTCCCAACAGATGAACTTTTAGGCTGTCTTTCACAGGGACACAATCATTGGTTATTTTCATCTAGAAAGTTTGTTCTGTAAACACCTTTATGTACTAAAGCTATAGAGGGCGGTGAAAGGTGGAGACAGTAGAATCTAATCCTATCATTTAAACAAGTTCATTCATATTTATATTTTCAACTTTTCTCCCACCCAGAAAGTACTAGGTCAACAAGTTAATTAGAAGTATACTGGGAGTTCCCGTCATGGCTCAGTGGTTAACGAATCCAACTAGGAACCATGAGGTTGCGGGTTCGGTCCCTGGCCTTGCTCAGTGGGTTAAGGATCCGGCGTTGCCGTGAGCTGTGGTGTAGGTTGCAGAAGCGGCTCGGATCCTGCGTTGCTGTGGCTCTGGCATAGACTGGCAGCTACAGCTCCAATTCGACCCCTAGCCTGGGAACCTCCATATGCCGCGAAAGCAGCCCAAAGAAATAGCAAAAAGACAAAAAATAAAATAAAAAAAAAAGAAGTATACAGTCTGTTTATAAATAAGGGCTGGAAGCCAAGTGCAGGAAGTCCTTATATAAATGCAGATGAGTGAACCCATCAGAGAGACATTCTTTCCAACTATAACTTTAAGGAACCAAAATATAAAGCATATTTTTAGAAGTTTATGATATTAATTCATTAGCTCGGATGTGGCTTTTGGTGAGGCGTGGCCTGAGTTAGTGGTCTCCAAAGAAGTATGCAAGACAATTCACTGGGCTGCAGAAAAACAGAGCAGTTATATTCAAAATCATTTTTACATTATCCTCTAAAATTTTATTCTTTAACATGCCTTTCCAATATATGTAAAATATTCATGCAGCACCAGTACATGCAAATCATTTACAAGCATACATAGATACATTGCAGGCACATGCTAATATTTTAAACCATATTTCAAAAAATATGGAGATCATTGTTTTTGACTTCTGTAGTTATGGAACTTGGACTACTATTGGAGTTAGATACCTATAAAGTAAGGGCAGAGCCTCAGTTTTGTCTAATGCTTTGCCTGAGTGTGGAAGGCATTGGAAAGGCAAATAAAGCCTCAAGTTTAGTCAAGCCTGGAATATAGGTGATTGGACCTGGGAAGGTGGCTCAGCTAAAAGGTCAAGAACATCTGGGAAAAGCAAGCATCCAGGGCATGTTGAATTACAGTGAGCTGGGTGCCGTTTTATGGCACATTTAGGATGAAGCCTAAGAGGCCAAGGCAGAAGGACCCTAATGAGTCTAGGAGACCTGGGAAGAGAATGAGGTAGCTGAGAGCTTAGGAGTCTCCCAAGGCTGCAAGTTTAACATGCCCATTAGCCTGAGATCCTAGGTGCTAACTTATTATTCTTTGCAGTAATAGGACAGGGGACAGAAAGGTTTCAATAGGCAATGCTAGAGGGAGGCCTGGCTAGCATGGGGTATGGAGAAAAGTCCTAGAAGTCTGAAAATGAATTTTGAGAGAAATGGCCAAAGGAAAGGTAGGAACACCTTGACATTAACTTTTCCACACAGTTTTGCAGAGAGTCCACCCTGCCTCAATAATATATAACGAATCCTGGCTAATTCTGGCATATCTAGATAGGATATGATAAAGGGCTGTTCTTAAGACACTGAGTTTCTTCTGTCTCTCTCAAATGAAAAATAAACACATAATAATAAAAATAAATTTAGAAAAAGCAAATTAGGGTCATTTTAGCTTGAACAGATTTCTAATTATGTGGCTCAAAGTTTATATAAACTATAAAAATAAATTCTTTTTCTCTGGACTTTTTTTTATTGTCTTTATTTTTATTGTTTTATTTTTTTATTGTATTTTATTGTATTTAAGTATTTATATTACTTTTGCAAATTTTACAAAATTTTTTAAAAAATGATTGGAGTGTAGCTGACTTACAATGTTGTATTAGTTTCAGGAATACAGCAAAGTGAATCAGTTATACATATACATATATCCATTCTTTTTCAGATTTTTTTCCCAAATAGGTTATTACAGAATATTGAGTAGAATTCTCTGTGCTAAAAGGTGGGTCCTTGTTGATTATCTCTTTTATATATAGTAGCATGTATATGTCTCTGGACATTTTTTAATGTTCAGTTCCATCTCAAATTTAAAATGTCCCTTTACTAATATAGCTTGTAAGATGTACATAACTCCTAAGGTGGCACTGATCAACCCATATTCAATGGTGAAGGCTACAGGTATTACCGAGAACAAAATAAAATAGCAGAGAACATACATTGACCACTGAAGGTGACAGTGACAGCAAGAGCCTATATCTCCATAAGGACAGTGCAGGTGTGGTGAATCCAGCCCTGCTGGTCACCAAGGTAACCATGGAAATGTGATGCAGAGGATCAGGAGGCTCTTTCCAGACAGAGCGGACATTGTAGTCTTGCCTGCCCCACCCCATAAAAATGAGACAATGATAAAGTGAATTTTCTCAAGGCAGGAAGGCTGTATCCCTGTCATGACAAGGCATCTACTCACACATTCTTCTTAGCTGGGATGTGAGCAGCTGAAAGCCAGTGGCTGTTTCTGAAGGCTTTTTTCCAAACATGTAAGGCTCTCTCTTTGAATTCTGTCTGAACTTGCTCTATCCCTCCTCAAAATATGCTCTCTCAGCTCAAAAGTTTGACAAGATCAAATAACCAGAGCTATGTAAATATCTGAGTTTGGATGACACCTTCCAAGACAGTTAACAATTCTAGCTTGTTTAGACTCTTCAACCCCTACCACTTCCACCCCAACACACACACACACATGTTAGAAGCCAGGAAATTCATCTTTTTCCTTAAGCTCTCCTTCCCATCCAAATGCCAACTTGACTTAGAGTCAACTTCTAGGTTTCGGATTGCTACCTTTCCTTAATCCCGTAGCAGCTGCCTCTCAGTGGTCAAGCTAAATCCATTTAGCTTATGTCTGACTCATGGATCTTCTGGGGTAGAAAATTTTTTTCTAAATAGTTCTTATGCTTTAGAACAACTGGTAATGATGAGCAAGACTAATGGGCATTCATAAGCTGTAATGAGACAGAGTTCCTGTGCTATGCATTATTCATTTATGCAAACCGTTGTAAAGGTACCAAATTCACTGTGAAACTGGGCTGGCAAAGTCCCTGGACTTGAGATTACAGTGGTCTGCACATTTCTGAGGCTTGGTTCTGTTTCACATTTTCATCAGCGACCTGCTTACGGGAGCAGAGAACAAACTCATTAAGTTCCTAGATGGGAGGGATGGCCAGAACATTAGAGAACAGGATTAGAATTTCCTCAGCCCTTGCCAAATTAGCAAAACTGTCAGAGTCAAACATGTGCATCGGGGACAGGCAGGGGAGAGGAAAGCTGCCCAAAAGCAAGCTGAGTAGTAGCCACTTACTTAGGAGCAGAACTGAAAAGAATGTAGATGCAAACACAGACCAGTAGTGGGAAATAAACTTGCCCACTATAACCACTAGGGTTCAGTGGGACCTTCACATCCCTTTAAACTGGATTCAAATCCCCAATCCATGGGCTGCGGAAGTATAAGACCCTCCCCCAAGAATTCTAAGAATTTCAGGGAACTTTTCCTTCTCATGGCACCTCTAGCTTCACATTTCTGATTCCACTTAACTAGCTTGGTTTATGGTTCATTTCACTGTCCTGCTCTAGTCACCTATAGCAAACCACGTTGACCCAGACATAAAAACTACTTCCTTCCCATGAGCAAACCATGACCTCTAAGAGAAGGGCTGGCTATCTCCTTAGTTGTCTTGGCTCTTGTTTAATCCTTTTGATTAAACCTCCATCCCCAAGTAGCTTAACAAGATATTTTCCTAAATATAGACAGTTCTAGCCTTTAGAGGAACTCTAGGGCCAGCTGTTAAGATAAGAACATTTACACCTGTGTTACTTAACAAACAAAGTCATGAGCCAACTGTGCTATTGCCTGGGGCTGGCAAATTTTTTCTGCACAGTAAGAGATAGTAAATACTCTCTCACTCTGTTGCAACTATTCAACTCCTATGCTATAGCATGAAAGGATTCGTACACAATATGCAAACAAAGGCCCTGACTGGGTTTGGCCCCCAAGTAGGCCATGGTTTGCCAACTGCTGCTAGACTTGGCTTTCGAATCTCTGACTTTTGAGGAGGCTTAGAAACCATCTTATCCTACCCGCTATACACCTGCAGAAATCAGGACAGGAAAGTGGAGTGAAGCTTATGCAAGTTCATGGGACAGCTAAGCCAGGGTCAAAACTTCAAATTAGAAAGAGGGAGCCCAGTTCCCAGGCCAGTGCCCTCTCCACTGGATCAGCACTAGGCTAATTCCAGAAGGTTCTGGGGATCCCTTCTTATATGGCAGAACTCTTCTAGAATTTTTTCCATGGCATATGCATTAGTTGTAGTGTGTTTGTGACACACAGTAGCATCACCCAAGGTGAAAGTTTGACTAAAGACTCAGGTGAGGCTGACTCTACCACCAAGGGGCAGACTCTCTGAAAAGAAAAATAAAGCCTAGAGCTGATTAGAGAGGAAAACAAGGCACAAAGTTCAAAGGTCAGAATTTTACTTAGTTTCCTTTTTTCTTTTCACAGCTGCACCTGCAGCATATGGAAGTTCCTGGGCCAGGGGTCGAATCAGAGCTGCAGCTGCAACCCATGCCACAGCCACAGCATCACCAAATCCTTAACCCACTGAGTGAGGCCAGGGGTGGAATCCTCATCCACACAGACACAACGTCATGTCTTTAATCCACCTAGCTGCAATGAGGACTCCATTTTTAGTTTTAAGTAAAGGTGAAGGTGACATTAACATATACCAAGAGGAATGTTTCAAAGAGGAGCAATTGTTTTCTGTCTCCTATTCGAATGAAAAGAACAGGATTAGCCTATGGGTTGGGTCATAGAAAGAACTTGGAGGTAACTCTTTTACTCACAAGAGCTGCAGGTCAGTGGAAGTCACAGAATTATCTTCCTAATTGGATCTGGGAGTTGGCATCTTTCAGGGGGAGATTGGAGGGAGGGAAACAGACTGAGTTAGTGACTCTCAAAACCCTTTCTCTCTCAGTAAGTGCCCTGAAAGCTGTAGGAAAGAATTCTTCTTGGAGCCAACAGGGACACATTGAATCATTGTACTTAATGAGAGCAGGACAATTTCCTTAAGAGGGTGATGAAGTACAGAACACAAAGTGGATACTGTATTGGAAAAAAATAATTGTCCAGACTTCAAAGGAGCCTCCCAGACGACATTCCTTGACATTGGCAAGGATTTGGGTAACTCATGAAGGTCAGAAGCTTGCAGCCCCTTCACAACACGTGCGTGGATGTGCTTGATGCCTTTACCTCCATGGCGGCCTGAAGTTTCTTCACGGAGTGTATTCTGGATCAGCAATTTGAAGACCCAGTAGCACGGGCCTATTCCTCCTTGAAAGTCAGGGCCAAGTTTTTATGAGAACTTTTATTTTACTAGTTTTAATAAAGATAAATCACAGCGTACTTCTTGTTACTAATTAAAAACGGTACAAACTATTCAAATATCATTTCTAGACAGTACATTTCATGAAACAATCCCACAAGTATTTGTCTCAAGCCACAACATTTTCCAAATCTCAGTTTTGCAAATAGTGAACTCTTGATGTCTATGATTTTTCATTATTATAATTTTTTTCCAGATGATCCAGGAACCTGCACATCATGCACTACAGGATATTACATGTGAGTCTGGCCTTTTTTTTTTTTTTTATGTGGCACTAACTTTTTCTGCAGTTTAAGCATTACTAACTTAATCCTAAATCCAGTGATTAAAGCAAAGAGGCCTTGCAGCCTGAAGCAACTCTCCCCTGTCAGGCTATTAATGAACAATTCTTGGATTTAGCAATAAGAGCCCAGCTGTTTTCTTGCCTCGAAAGGACATCCTCTCTTTCTTGGTCCTGGAAGTCACCCAGCCTGCCACGGGTGTCTAGGAATCTTGCCATGGGTTACCAAGATTTAGACCTTGCTGTTTATGGACAGACTTTAATAATATACCCAACCCCCAAGCAAGTTGTTTGCAAATGTCTGCATGGAGACCTCATCCTTAACAGGAGTCAGACAGTCCAGGATGAAGCCAGGTGTTCTGTGAGCTCTTCATCCTTCCTTGGGTAATGAGGGACCCAGATCACTGGGTTAAATGAAATGCAGATAACCATCACCTCCAAAGTTCTTTAAAACAAATGTACAAATCAAAGATGCTATGTCTCCATGTCACCTCCCCTTCCTATTCTAGTCTCTCTTCCAGAGTATGCTGGTGCTCATCTTGGAAGAAAATCTAAGAAAAGAAGGGAGATGAAAGAAAAAAAAGAAAGCCTTCAGATAAGACAAAGGCTGCCTAATTCCTCCCCATAAACCTAAGAACTGGAGAGTTTTGTGACAAACAGATTCTCACGTCTGTTACTCCCCTTCCCTGAAGGTTGTCAGGGACACAGGACTGGTGCTCCTCTCTAGAAGGGAACACTGAGGCTCAGGGAGGCAGGGGATCTCTCACGTTGCACCTTGAGTTAGTGGGGGGGCTACATCGGAGGCACCTCACCTTTGGTGGGTCCAACTCCTCCTGCCACCCCACAGCCTTTCTCCTCCATCAGAATCCATGGACTTAAAATGCAGTGGTGGGTGGGAAGAGGTTCCGAGGGGTGAAGAGGATAAGAAGGAATGGGAAACCCAACAAGCTGACACCTACAAAAAGTGATCCATTAACCTCGGTGTTACTTAACCTTATTTATTTATTTATTGTCTCTTGTCTTTTCAGGGCCACACCCACGGCACATGGAGGTTCCCAGGCTAGGGGCTAAATCAGAGCTGTAGCTGCCAGCCTACGCCACAGCCACAGCAACATGGGATCTGAGTCACATTTGCGACCTACACCACAGATCACCACAATGCCAGATCCTTAACCCACTGAGCAAGGCCAGGGATCGAACCTGCATCCTCATGGATGCCAGTCAGATTCATTTCTGCTGAGCCATGATAGGAACTCCAAACTTATGGTTTTAATGCAACTTTTCCAGAACTGCCTAATAGTCCCCACATTGACTGCGTCTCTACATCCCCCTGATCAAATGATTTAAATTACTGCCCCATTTAAACAAAGGCAGGGGATGGAGAAGAGGCCCCCAGATGGGATACTGTAAGATAGACCAGGTGACATGCCATGAGTAGCCAGTCATGCATCAGCACATTCATAGCTGACACTTACTCAGCATGTGACACGCACACCAGCCCCAGCAGACATGAACGGCAGAAACGCAAGCATTCCTTGGTGAGTGTCATGTGGTCAAGGGTTTATAACATTTCTCTAGGAGCCAAGGAAGGGCTCAGACTCAAGTAAAGAAATAGCGATGGAACGGGTACAGAATTCTCCCTCCGTCACTCTTAAAACTCTGTCCCTCCAGCTTAACTCTACCCCTGCTGCCTTCATTTTGACACCAGAACACACCCCTTCACCTGCACGTACATCCTCTGTCCCATGAGAGCTGCTTCCTCTATGAAACTTTGGAGCCAGCCCTGTCACCCTCTCCATTTCATCACAACTCATGAAGGAGCATGTTTCATAAAGCTCCTTGAGACACAAGGACAATGAAAGAACATGCCCAACATCACAAAGGGTCACACATGAGATTTTTTTTTTTCTAAAAACACATAGTGATAACCCTTTAGAATATATAGTAACTTTGAATACAGCTAATAAAACACTGCATAGTAGATGTTAAGGAAGAAATACTAAGCTTCCTTCCCTCTGTTATTTTTTTCTTGCTGTGAAATTCATCACAGGACAAAGGTCAACTTCCTTCCAGTCCTCCCGTCAAATGAACCTGTAACTCAGCGGAATCTGAATTACCAGGTTTTATGTTGCAGAATGGGAATAATAGATGATATATGTAAAACTATATACACGTAAAAGCTAAGGCATGGCATTGTTAATATAATGATCTGCTTACAAATATCATGATAATCTACTTGAACTCAACACGGAACTGTTTCAGATCTGGCAGGTGCCACGTGGCAAAAGCACACAAATTGTCAGCTCAAACAGATTCTGAGGAAAATTCTAATCCACCCTTACCTATGTGACTTTGGGCCCTGAGGCTTAGTTCTCCTGTCTAGAAATTAAAGATAAGTAATTGCTGCCATATGGGGACTGTGCAGAGGTTTAAATGAGCTAATACCTGACACATAATCAGTACTCAATAGATAAATATCAGTACCACTTTCCTTCTTCCTAGCCTCCTCTCTGCTGCCCTGATAAAGGGTCCTTGGAGTCCAGAGGGAGGTGATTAACGACCAGGTTTGGAGAGCACACAACAGACCAAGGAGTTTTCTTCCCTGAAACCCAAATATCTACACCTGTTAAAAATAATATATAATGTATGTATAAAGTAAGAGTTCCTGCGGTGGTGCAACGGGATTGGCTGTGTCTTGGGAGTGCTGGGATGCAGGTTCAATCTCCTGCCAGAACAGTGGGTTAGAGAATCCAGCATTGCTACAGCTATGGCTTAGATCATAACTGTCTAAGGGATCCGATCCCTGGCCCAGGAACTCCATGTGTCTTGGGGCAGCTAAAAAAAAAAAAAAAAAAAAGAAAAGAAAAGAAGGAAGGAAGGAAGAAAGAAAAAAATATATAAATAAGCTATAAGGATATATTGTCATCACAGGGAATATAGCCAATATTTTATAAGAACTATAAACAAAAATAAAAATTGTGTATCATTATGCTATACACCTGAAAAATATAACAGTGCACATCAACTACACCCCAATGAAAAAAATTTTAACAGTGTGTAGTATTTGAACGTTGCTAAGAGAGTAGATCTTAAAGGTTCTCCTCACAAGAAAAAAAATTCTGTAACTATGTATGATGAAAGGTGTTAATTCGATTTATCATGGTAATCATTCTGCAATATATACAAATATCAAATGATTATGTCGTATACCTGAAACAAACATACTGTGGTATGTCAATTTATACCTCAAAAAGTTATGGAAAAAAAAGATTATAATTTTTTTTAAAAGATGTGTAGACATATATAAGGAGATTAAATTAGAGTGGTAAAGACAAATATGGCAACATAGCTCATGGAAGAAACTCCATCCTCTCCCCCAAGGTTCAAACACCACTGTTATAAAACCTGTCCTGAGAAAACCTACAGGGAAGCATCTGGATGCAAAGCGTGTGAAACCAACTGCGGCAGCTGCGACCAGAATGAGTGTTACTGGTGTGAAGAGGGGTTCTTCCTCTTGGGTAAGCATTGTACAGAGATGGCATTGTACAGAGTGACAACGAGGCTCCATGGCTCCGCCCAGAAAAGGGGGGAGCTCATCTCAGCAGTTTTAGTCTTCCTGTATCTCTAGTTCAAGGAGCAATTTTATTTTATTTTTAAAATTTTTATTTTTGTCTTTTTAGGGCCATACTCAAGGCATATGGAGTTCCCAGGCTAGGGGTTGAATTGGAGCTACGGCCGCCAGCCTACACCACAGCTGTAGCAATGCCAGATCCAAGCCGCATCTGCAATCTACACCACAACTCAAGGCAACACCAGATGCTTAACCCACTGAGCGAGGCCAAGGATCAAACCCTCGTCCTTAGGGATACTAGCTGGAGGGTTTGTTAACCACTGAGCCATGATGAGCGTCTCTATTTTAATTTTTTAATTTTTAATTTTTTGTATTTTTAGAGTCACACCCCCAGCATATGGAAGTTCCCAGGCTAGGGATTGAATCAGAGCTGTAGCTGCTGGCCTGCACCACAGCCACAGGAACTCGGGATCCGAGCTGCATCTGCAACCTGCACCACAGCTCACAGAGATGCTGTATCCTTAATCCACTGAGCGAGGCCAGGGATTGAACCTACATCCTCATGGATATTAGTTGGGTTCATTACCACTGAGCCACAATCGGAACTCCCAAGGAGGAATTTTAATTTGGTTTGAAAAATCAGCATTAGCCAGGACTACTTCTTTTTGCTTTTATTACTGAAGCATAGTTCCTATTTCACTAATTAATATCAAATATCTCCAAGCTGATGGAAAGAAGAGTGAATGGGGAGGAGGGGGACACTGAAGAGAAATGCTTCCGAATTGAAGTCACCTCGAATATTTAGACCACAACTCTTTCCCTGAAACTTAAACCATGTTGCATATTCCTTGTACTGTAAAAGTTAAACAAGATCTTTGTCTTAGGTTTTGGTCAATTTGTTGACCTTGGTTAGAAAAGAAACACACCATGGGTCTTCTACTTTAAGGGAATAGTCCAGGCTCTTGAATGTTTGCAGGAGAGAGAGTAGGGCAGACAGTCAGCCCATGAGGACCTTTATAGGGTCTCTACATAGAGATCATTTTATTTGCGGCTTTTTGAGGATGTAAAGGTCTTTATTCTATGTTCCTAACACTTTGAGCTAATAGTTAATTAAAATTTCCAGTTGAAAAAGGACTTAAAAAGAGTTAGATTTACAAAGACCTATTTCTTAGTTGAAATAAGCTAATGCCATCGTGGTTTATTTAAAAAACTAAAATATAAATGTTCCTTGGACTCCCTTCGGCTTGGTTAGAACTTGCCCTTGCAGAGATCCTCAGGCTGGGCCAGCTAGGGTCCCAGCTTCATGCTTGCTCTCTGTGTTCTCATGTAGGCGGCAGTTGCGTGAAGAACTGTGGCTCCGGCTTCTATGGCAACCCAGAGATGGGAGAATGTGAACCCTGCCACCAAGCCTGCGAAACCTGCACTGGCCTTGGCCACAACCAGTGCAGCAGCTGCCGAGGAGGGTTACAGCTGCTGCATGGGACATGTGTGCGCCCCGCCCGGACCCAGGTGGAAGGCAGCTTCTGGAACGGTAATGTGCCTCCGGAGAGAGCTTGCAGGAGTCTAGCCACCTCCTCTGCTTCCCCCACCCCCAAATCCATTGCTTTACCCAAGAGGTGAAGTCTGATCAGTGAATCAAAATCTTAAGAGTCCCGGAGCCTCTCTGACGTTCTCTGCGGGAAAGGCCAGGAGGCTGTGGCTGGTGTATGGCCAGGAGGGAAACCACAAAGGGAATTTTACGAGTGGTATGGCTACTTGATTTTCTATCTGGGTGGAGCAGACCACCCCTGAGCGAGTGACAACAGTCACAGAAGAAATGACTACCATTTTCTGAAAGATTTCAGAATAGTTTTTATCACATCCTTGTATCTCTTTATCATGATAAAAGAAAACTACCAAAGGGCTAGCTTGTCCAGTTAGACAAGTATGGAAACTTGAGCTGAAATAGCTGATCTTTCTGGCAGGATTTTTAGAACTTGCCATATCATTCAAGCTTGCTTTTTAAAAATTGCCCTTTCCAGTTGCAGACGGGGAAAGTGGGGGGCTTGAGTAGGAGCAGGAGGGAGGAAAAGCGAGGGAGCTTGGAATCTAAGAGCAAATGCCTGCATGTATTCCTTCCCACCTTAGTCTTCAGAATTGGCCTCCAGACACTGAAGCCTTGGCCACAGGCTTCCTTGCAAGGTAATGACACACTTGCAGTGACCTCTCCATGTCTGAGGTGGTTAAAAAAAACCAAAACCCTCCTCCTGCTGGGAAGATCTGCCTCACACTCCGTGCAGAGATGCTCACAAAGACAAGAGGTGCTCTCCGTTTTGATTTTGAGGCAAGGATTTGTTTAAAAGGTCGTTTCAGTGCAAAAGCAACAGCAGCTCAAAGGAGAACTGCTCAGGATGAGTGTTTTAAGAGCTGGAGGGAGAGATAGATCTGGGCAGAAGAAAAGGCTCTTGCTGGGTTTCAGAGAAAGGATGCCCATGGCTGCTGTCTACTATGACAGTGTCCCATGTGTGGCCTAACGGAAGAGAACTTGGAGACCTTCACAAGGCCAGCAGCCAAAGGCCATGGAGAACACGGGCCGATTTCAGAGGCATAGCTGGGAAGAAAACCATTCACTCTAGCTTGGGCTCTCTTGCATGAATTATAGCTGAACCAAAATGCTGAAAACGAGTCTGTCCGGCACTCAGGCATTTAAGAGGCGGTACAGGCCAAGAGGAAAATAGTCTGGTGCTGTGCTTCTAGCTTAGAACATCTGTATTTTATCTGGTGTCCAGATGATGAAAAGATGCAGGGAGCCAAGAGTCAGAGTAGACTCGGGCCCCCACATGATTACACATCCCTTTCAACTGGACTACGCACTTTGTGAGCAAACCAGGTCTCGATTGTTCCCTCTGCGTCAGAGCACCACACCCATTCCCCCTGCTTTTTCTACTATCAAAATGTAATGTTTCTGAAGAGAGGAAGGGATCAGTGCATTTGGAGATTTCGCACTAACAAGGGATCTAGGAAGCAGATGAGGCTGCTTCTCTTGGCTAGACAAAAACAAATAAAGTCAATGACATGGCTGCACTTTTTTGCATCTATGATCTAGGAAATAAGACAGGCACACTATTAACAATGAGAAAAAAAATGGTTTCTTCCCTGAGCGAGGTGAGACCATAACTCAGCTTCCCAGCATAGTTTAGGCACCACTGAATGGAGAGTAAATGGAAAATGTACTCTTTCACAAGGCCTTGGGAGTATTTGAGCCAATGCCTACATTTTTCTCCTGACTTCTTCTCCTTAAAAAAAAAAACAAAAACAAAACACTGACGCTGTAACTAGAGAGCAGAGGGTTCCAGAGAACAGGCACTGATTAACTGCACCTTTAAGATGATGCAAAGCAGATTGCAGTCATCCTGGGTCAACTTAGAGGGAGCCCAGACAAATCACAGTGTGTATGAGAGAACATAGCTACCTAGGTGGTACCAGTGAGGTGCTGTATTGTTGTTTTACACACAGATTCAGATCCTGGCAGGACAGGTAAGGTGGGACAAACATTAGTCCATTTCTGTACTCACACCACTACCGGTGTAGACCTAAGATCATGCTTGCATCCAAAGAATACAAATACATCACGTATGTCAGCATGTTTTGGGAAAACAACTTGAAACACAACTTTGACTAGAGTCCACTGAACTCCTTTGCTAATAAGATGACTACTCACAGGGAGAGCAGTGGTAATGAGAGGTCACCGCCCTTAGTCAGTTGCCAACTGAGCGGGAATGCCTCTTATCCTAGTCTAAGGATGGAGATTTTGCAGCACACCGGACCACAGCTGGCAAGTCCAGCCAAGACCACGTAATCTCCAAAGCTTCTTCCTGCCACCAAAAAGTTGCTACACAAAAGTATAGATTGTCCCCAATTCCCTGTCCAAGTCAGTAATATATTGTAAAGATTACTTAGTCCAGTGTCCCTTTGTGGCAATAATGGAACTAATGTTGAAGCGGTTGCGAGCGGCACCTGTGGTGCTTCAGGCAACACACAGAGCCACCGTTGGTAGAAATACTCAGGTGTGCAGACCAGGGGCTTTGAAGGAAGATGATAGCTTCAGCTGCTTTCCTGAAACCATTGTGGGTGGGAATGGAAACAGTTTACTCTATGACTGTTAAATCATTTGGATTTTCTTAAGTGGTTTTTCCCCTGGTAGTGCTGGAAAGTCCTAGGAATAACTCCCGTACATTTCCCCAACCTACCTATTTCCATCATTGATTAAAACCATGTTTGTAGCAGGCTCTAATTACATATTTTGATGGTAATCTAATCCACAAAGTGAAGACATGGTAAATTAACTTTTTATCTTTGACCACATCCTAACAATTTATCACTAGCCTGTCTTTTGATCTCAATTCCTATGCTCTGAGAAAGATTGAAACCCCAGAGTCAGTTAAAAGCACTGAAAGCCGCTCATATGTGGGGAAAAAAAAATCTAAATAAAGTGAGGAGATAAGCTGCTTCATATAGTAACTGAACTTTAGAGAATTTTGAAGATACTGTGAAAATCTGATTTTTAGAAGGACTTTGTAGATGTATACAGTTGCCTTGCTTAACTTACAAATGAAGACATGATTTTTACTTAATTAACCAATCACAACTCAAAGTGCAGAAAATACACATCTCAGGGTAACTGGGTAAACTTTTGGCCTAGTGGTATGAAAGAGCCACATGTATCTGCTTATACCAATTGTTCAACATCCAGGAATTTTATGAATGGATAATTAAACCACTGGCAACTTGAGATCAGCTATTGTGGGAATATTTACACCACAGAAATTGGCAAACATGACAGAGCAAGTGTTTTGTTTTGTTTTGCAAAGAGCCGTTTTACCAGTACACCACTGCTTTGACTTCTACCAAACTATTTTAAATCCAAATTAATTAGTAAAACATCTCTCTAGTGGATGTAAGCTTTAAAATTCAGCATACCTGAATTCAAATCCTGGCTCTGTTCTTTACTAGCTCTGGTACCTTGAGTCTGAGCCTCAGTTTCCTCACCTATAAAATGAGAACATGAAACCATCTCAGACAAGGCCATTTTGAAAATTAAATGAAATAGATATAAAGCCCCCAGCACACAATAAGATGTAATAAAAGTTAATCTATTCTCTAGCCCTTTAACCTAACCGAGTTTTAACACATGAAACACTAGTTCACTTTCAGAACTTCCTAAACTCATGAAAGAAAGCAATTTGGGGGCCCAGAAAGTAATACAGGTCTGGGGAAAAGAGCCCCAGAAAGAAGAGCAAAATAATGGTCAGTGGGAATGCCGAACAGCCAAGCTGAGTCCTGCCTTAACCAAGAATGTGTACAAAGATGTTGATAGCAGTTTTATTTATAATTTAAAAAAGAAGGGTATTATCTAAAAATGTAACAAGAGAAAAAATTAATTATCATTCACAAAAAGATGTAAACCATTAAAAATGATGTTTACAAAGAATTTTCATCGCTAGAGATACCTTCAAAAACTATATATAGAACTACCATATGACCCATCAATCCCACTCTTGGGCATATATCCGGACAAAACTTTCCTTGAAAAAGACACATGCACCCACGTCTTCAGTGCAGCACTATTCACAATAGCCAAGACATGGAAAAAACCCAATTGTCCATCCACAGATGATTGGGTAAAGAAGATGTGGTATACATACACAATGGACTACTACTCAGCCATTAAAAGAACAAAATAATGCCATTTGCAGCAACATGGATGGAACTAGAACTCTCATCCTGAGTGAAGTAAGTCAGAAAGAGAAAGACAAATACCATAATACACAACACAAGTGAACCTTTCCACAGAAAAGAAAATCATGGACTTGGAGAACAGACTTGTGGTTGCCAAGGGGGAGGGGGAGTGGGGTGGACTGGGAATTTGGGGTTAATAGATGTAAACTGTTGCCTTTGGAATGGATAAGCAATGAGATCCTGCTGTGTAGCACTGGGAACTATGTCTAGTCACTTTTGACGGAGCATGATAATGTGAGAAAAAAGAATGTATACATGTATGTGTAACTGGGTCACCATGCGGTACAGTAGAAAATTGACAGAACACTGTAAACCAGCTATAATGGAAAAAAATAAAAATAATTATATAAAAAATTTTAAAAAGAACTTTCATGGTTAGAGAAAATACCTATAAGATTTATAATACTAAATGCAAAATGTAGGGTCAGTATTATAGATACTGAATATATACAGTATGTAATATAGTATTACATATATACAGGGTCAGAGGATGTAAATTATTACATATATGTACACATATGCAATTACACTCACAATATAAAAGATGGGAAATCTATGTCCGAAGTGTACACAGTGGACCTTCCTCCATGATAAGATTATGCGCAAACTTTATCTTCTTTATCCTTTTGCACTAAAACAAACAAAAAAAACCACTTTTTTTTTTTTAATAAAAAGAAACTGTGCCCTCCGCAAGCCCATCTTCGATGAAGAGCCTGCTGCAGGAGCGACGAAGGTGGAAGTTCCAAATCAAAAGAGGTAACAGGGATATAGGGAGGAAAAGAGGATCACGACTTAATCAGGAAAGTGTCTGTGATGCAGAAACAAACCCAAGACACCGGGCGGTGTGGAGCAAACAGGGATTCCTAAGTCATGAGAGAAATGGAGGAGGAGGGGACCACAGCGTAAAATAGGAACAGGTGCCCAAGGGAAAGAATGGGAGGGATTTCAGCAGGGGAGATGTCTAGCACATACAAGGACATTCCGGAGGAGCTAAGTGGTTATGCTTGGGAAAGACTCTCAATGAAAAGCTGCTGTCCTTGCAGATCTTTAAGGATAGGTTGGAAAAGCACTTTCTGCCTTCCTAGTCACTGCAGCCTTGTTCGAAATAGCAAAGACTGGAAAAAATGAAACAACTATCAATAGGAGAGTAGACAAATGAAGCATGACACATCCACACCATGGAATAAGATGGGGCTGTTAAAAAGAATGAGGAGGGTCTTTATGTACTGACAAAGAATGGTCTCCAAAATAGTGTTGAAAGAAAGAAAAAAGAAAGAAAGAGGAAGAAAGAGAGAAAAAAAGAGAAGGAAGAAAGAGAGAAAAGAAAAGAAAAAAGGCAACACGATAAAAGAGTGTGAATAAAGTTATATAAAAAGGGTTGAGGAGTTCCCGTCGTGGCACAGTGGTTAACGAATCGGACTAGGAACCATGAGGTTGCGGATTCGATCCCTGCCCTTGCTCAGTGAGTTGAGGATCCCGCGTTGCTGTGGCTCTGGCGTAGGCCGGTGGCTACAGCTCCGATTAGACCCCTAGCCTGGGAACCTCCATATGCCACAGGTGTTGCCCAAGAAATGGCAAAAAGACAAAAAAAAAAGTGTTGAGAGACTTCATGGTATATGCCCTTTCTACATTTTGAGCCATGTGAGTATTGCTTATTTAAGTTAAAGAAATTTTAAATAAGAACAACACCAATTTTTTTGTTTTTTTATGGCTGAGTTACAGTCATTTTTGAAGGATGACACTCCATTTTCTTAGTTAAGGTGAGGTTTTTGGAGAGGTGGGGCAGGGGAAATCCTGTTCAGTCTAGAATTTCTGGGGTAGAAAAAAGAAAGACTATGATCAAGTCAAATTTTACTTGAGATTAAATCACTAATCCATGTTAAAAGAGCTCTGGCTGGAGATGACTATCCATTGCCCAAGCCTGATTGCTAACTATGTGTACAGAGTACCCTCTAGTGGATACATGAGGACATTACAGACTTTTATACCTGGAATACTGGAGTAAAATATCAAATGGCCAGATTGTGAGACACATATACGTAATTATAAATGAACATATGTGTGTAAATATATATTATATATTTTTAAATGATAAAATTAATGAAAACTTTTTTTAAAAAATGTACATTTTAGCATAAAAACGATAAAATAAAAACAAAATCAACCCACAGCCTGGACATACAATATTAAAGACTTTCAAGGTGCTCAATATCTGATGAATGTTATTTTGTTATTATTCTTCGAATAACTGCTCTCAGCAAGTAAGCATTTTATCCTAGCTTAATTGAGACATACTATTATATAACATTCTATATGTTTACTATGTATAACACGATAATTTGATATATGTGTATAGTGTAAAATGATTACCACAATAAGGCTAGTTAATACATCCATCACCTCCGTGCACACCACTTTTGTGAAAATCCTGGGACTAGCTTTGTTCTGCATTGGATGATTGAACTCTTAACAGATTCCCTCAGGGAGAATACATCAGGCAGGCAGTCTACTGGAAAACAAGTGCAAAATTTTCTCTTCAAACTAGGAAAAAACTGCCACTCAGCATGGCAGGATGGATAATCATTTATATCTATCTACCTGCCTACCTACCTATCTAGTTTTCTGTGTAGCAAGGCTCAGAAATTGATTAACTGTGGGTGTCATCAGAGAAACCAAGCAATGCCTCGTGGTACAATCCACATAAGGAACAGTAAAGAGAACAGGAAATAAAACAAAACCTCAGAAATAGGGTGGACTGCTAACAAATGAGAAAATTGAGAGAGAAAAGAAAGGAAGCAGAAGGAACTTCCATTTACTAACCCATGATGTGCACACTTTACAAACTTATTCCCACTTCACAAGAGTCCTTTAGGGGAAGAATCATTTGCTCTCATTTTTTAGAGACATGGAAAGTAGGACTCTCGGAGTTTAATTACCTGGAAGTGGCACAGCAGGAATCTGAAGGCAGGTGTGACTAAAGAGCCAATTCTGCCACCCTGACTCTCAGGAGGAGAAGAAAGGAAATGAAAGGCAAGAGAGGAAGGGAGGAAGAAAGAAAAGGAGGGAGGGAAGAAGGAAGGAAGGAAGGCAGC
Source organism: Phacochoerus africanus (assembly GCF_016906955.1). Taxonomy (NCBI): domain Eukaryota; kingdom Metazoa; phylum Chordata; class Mammalia; order Artiodactyla; family Suidae; genus Phacochoerus; species Phacochoerus africanus. The sequence continues at coordinate 231,315,327 of NC_062545.1, forward strand.
AGGCAAATGGTAAGATGCAAACAATAACGACTGATTCAGCTTCACAGTCATTCATATGACACATTCCGAGCTAGAACTTTTTCTAATATTTTCCTGTATGAGTAATGTTGGTTCCCAAGCAGCTACTGAAATTTAGTCAAGATCTCTCCCTGTACTGACTGAAAGATGTCACTGAGGTTGTTATGCATGCCTATGAAACTGCCATGTGGAGTTGCTGATTTCCTGGATAAGCTTGCCCATCAAGTGGTGATGGGGAGGCAGAAGTGACACATCTTGAAGATTTTCTAGCTTAGTGGCATGGTAACCTAGAATGGCCTGCTTATCTTGGGAAATAAGAGATTACCTTGGAGTTTCCACTGTGGCACAGTGGGTTAAGGATCTGGTATTGCTGCAGCTGTGGCGCAGTTCCCAGATGCAGCTCAGATTTAATCCCTGGCTTGGGAACTTCCATATGTCCTGGGTGTGGCCGAAAAAGCAAAAAGCAAAAAAAAAAAAACAAAAAAACAGAGATTACCTTTGACTCAAAAATTCTTGCATGCATGCACACAACCACATACTCCCTCACTCTCACACATTTTTAAAATATGAAAGAAGTAACATTTGACAGTTCAAATATCCCCTTAGTATTTAAGGCTATCCTTAATACTTCACTGGAAGTTTGCAAAGAAAATCTTGATAATCAATTGTCAATGAAGGAATAAGAATAATAAAATAAAACAAATGAAGCCCACATGGTAGGCGATGGGTGGTGCCAACATTTAGCTAATGTCAAATTGAAGGGTTCTATTTTGGGTGAAAAGGGAAATGAGTTTACCCATGAGATCTTTCCCAACATCATAGTGCTATGAGCCTGTTCAAAAGTGGTGGACTTCTTGCTTCTTTCCCTACACAGATCTTGTGAGAAGATACCAGCCTTGTCATTCTTCTTGTAGAACCTGCCATGGATCAGCAACCCAGTGTACTTCATGTCCAAAAGGTGAGCATGGTGTGTAGCAGGAGGAGGCAGTGGCCAGGCCAATTCACACACATTGACGTCTTTAGTAAGGGATTTGCAGGACTAGATCTAGCTCCATCATGTGTTTCTATCACAATTCTGGAGAAGCTCGGGGACCTGCACACTGACCTATAATAAAAATTGGCTTTCAAGAGACCAAAAGATAAGTGTTTCCTATCCAAAGAGCACAATGAAATTATTGATTGATTTGGCCATGGAGTTTGTTAGGGTCTCTGGGTGCCTGACATTCCTAGAGATTACATTATTTTTTAAGTTCACTAGTTGAAACAAGAGAACTTAGGTTGGAGTTCCCGTCGTGGCGCAGTTGTTAACGAATCCGACTAGGAACCATGAGGTTACAGGTTTGATCCCTGCCCTTGCTCAGTGGGTTAAGGATCCGGCATTGCTGTGAACTGTGGTGTAGGTTGCAGATGCGGCTCGGATCCCGCGTTGCTGTGGCCCTGGTGTAGGCCAGCAGCTACAGCTCCCATATGCTGTGGGAGTGGCCCTAGAAAAGGCAAAGATGAAAAAGAGAACTTAAGGTAGAGAATCTACCCAGCATTTTTCTTGATTTCTGGTACTGAATTTAGGAGAGGAAAAAAAAAAAAACCACAACAATGTATGTATGATTAATTTATTTATCATCTAGAAAAACACAACATCAGAAATAACTTCCCTAATTTAGGGAGACAGTTTATTAACATGATACATTAAGAATTAAGAATGTTATACTCCCATTAAAGCAGTGATTATGTTGGAATGTGCAATGTTAATAGTGAGATGAGATGCAAAAACAACAAAACTTAGAATGATAGGTGTGCCATGGTTCTGCTCCAACAATATATAAAAGTCTACACACAAAAATTGATGGAATTTTCTTGGATTTTGCACTTCAGGGTGAAGTTTACATTCTTTCTTTCAATAATGATGTTATCTGATTTTTTTGCCATTCAAAATAAATTGATGGACCATCCATTAAAGATGAAGTTGAGTGGAAGGGTTGCTACTATGTTAGGGTCCTAATGGAAAAGACTTTGTGCTGCAGAACAGACTCCATCAAGCTGTGTGTGTGTGTGTGTGTGTGTGTGTGTGTGTGTGTATAACAGCCTCACACCAGGACGACAGACAAAGGTCTTAATAGACTGAGCACCTGGGCAAAGGGAAGCCCCCGGGTGACCTGTAGCAATTATCAGTAGGAAGGTCAAAGAAATAAGCCAAAAACCTCTTGGGTCCAGTTTTTCTAGTTTTAACTTATTTTGGAAGACTTTGCATCACTAATAGATATTTTGATAATCCTGAAATAATATACTTGGGTCTTTGGTGCAGTTAAAAAAGCTGTTGGGAGCATCTGTTCTCTGCGTGGACACGTACGCTGTTAGATCAGACATGTGATAACGTCTGACCCACCTTCCTCCCTGGGTTTCTAGGCGCATACCTGTTGGCTCAGACCTGCGTCTTGTCCTGTCCCCAGGGCATGTGGCCCTCAGCGAGGAGTGGCAGCTGCGAGAACTGTACAGAGGACTGTGCCTCCTGCTCTGAAGCCAATCTTTGCAAAAAGTGCCGAACACAGCCAGACCACCCCCTCTTCCTGCACGAAGGCAGATGCTTCACCAAGTGCCCTGAGTAAGTTTTCCTTCCCTTTCACTTGCTGCTCATGTTCATCCTCCTGCAGTACGCTGGGACAATTCCTTTCCCTTCACCAAAGACCTCCTCTCTTCCTTGTTTCTTGCATCAGCTTTCTTGCTTGACTGTCAGACATCCCTGTCGGCTATAGCAGCCAAAGGAAGCCTACATAAGGCAAGATGCATGCTTCTCCCTGGTGATCATGAGATGTACATAGTTTTACTTTGTAAACATATGTTCTTTTCTTATCTTGTACTTGTGATCAAATCTTTGTCAGAGGCTTTTTTTCCAGTCACAAAAGTGAGGCTGTAATAGGCTGTGCATCAGGCAAACCTTTTCTACATGTTGAAAGCGAGGCATGGACCATAGCTAATCAAGAAAGAAGAACACCTGGTTATTTATTGATTCCTCCTGGCTTCCTCAATCCCCTGGTTTACAATTCCTTTACTCTTCCTATCAATGGTCCTGCCTCCAGGACTTATCTAAATGGGAAGTGGGAATAGCAAATGAAAAGGTTTCATCAGGAAACTTTCTGTGTCAAGCAACAGAAATGTCAAAGAGCATGACCGAACATAGGGGGTTATTAATGCATAGAATAAAAAGTTTGGAAATCCAGTATTGGATATTTCCATGGCCAAGGCTTCCTTAGAAACTCACAACCTTTCCATTTTGCTCTTGTTTCCTTCCTTAGTTTTCCTCCCCTGAGCCCACCTTATCTGCCATCTCCAGCATCACTACCCCATGCTGCAACAGAGATAGAAAAGGGTGCCTTTCTCCTTGTTTATCTCTAAGAGAAGAGAAAACTTGCTCATACTTCCCTTCACATCACACCAGCCAGAATGTGTCACTTACACCTTCCTAAGCTGATCTCTGGCAAGGAGAATGGAAATGAAAGGATCCATGTAGGTGGAACAAGATTCACCCTCGAACACCCACAAAAATTGTAACACTGACAGCCAGGAAGATTGGAGAGGGGGGAGGCAAGAAATGGGTTTGGGAAAGCAGCCAACAACATCTAACTAGAAATCTCATTTGCCTGCTGATTATAATGGCTTCATGATAAAAACAACACCTATTTTCTAATGACCTATTTGTGACCATTATTGAGGTGGATCCAGTAGGGTAGAAACATCCATCATGGTACCGACCCTCAAGATGCATCCAATCTAGTTGATAAGCCAAAGGTATCCATTTCAATTGTACAGATACATATTCAGCACCTATTGGATGTAAGAAGTGATATCAGAAGCTAAGATAAACTGAAGGAAGTCTGAGCTTGCAACAGCCTTACAGTTCAGTAGGGAAGGTTTACGTCCATCAACATCATACCTCTCAGGTCCTCAATACACAAAGGGCTAAGAGATTCCAAGGGGGAAAAAAAAACATTTAAAACCAACTAGTTATTGAGAGCTTGCAGTATCTAGGCACCCTCATTAAGGACTGCAAACGCACCATCCCATTAATCTTCACAAGAATCTTCTTATTCAGGTACAGCTGGTGCTTAAACAACACACATTTGAACTGTTTAGCTCCACTTATACACAGATTTTTCTCAACAAATACAGTCCTACACAATCTGTGTTTGGTTAAATCCACAGATGCAGAACCATGGGTACAGAAGACTGACCATGGGACTTGAGCATCTGTGGATTTTGGTATTCACATCAGATCTTGGAACCAATCTCCTGCAGATACTGAGGGACACTGTACTGTTATTTCCCCCCATTTTATGAACAAGGAAAGGCATAGCAGGCCCTACAGCACACTGCTAATAGATGGTATGGTCAGGAATTCAACCTAAATATCTCTAGCACTGAAGTCCAAGAGGTGAACCATTGCACAATGCCACCTTCTCATTCACCTGGGGTTCCTTTTTTCTTGTTTTATAAAAGCTTTACTAATATATAATTGACATACCACATCATTCATCCAAAGTGTACATTCAATGGTTTGTAGTATATCCAAAGAGTTGTGCAACCCTCACCATAACTGATTTTCAAATATGTCCATCACTTCTCCAAAGAAAACTCTTGACCCTTTTAGCAATCACTTCCAATTTCCTGCATTCCTAAGTAACCACTAAGTTACTGTCTGTCTCTATAGAGACATTTCTTGAACATTTTATACAGATCATACAAAACATGACTTTTGTGACTGACTTCTTTTATTCAGCCTACTATTTTCAAAATTCCTCTCCCATTGGGCATTTGAGAAGAGGCTTAATGGTGAAAGGGTCAGGATTAGTGAACTGCTGGGGAGAAGGAAGGATAAGACAAGGGTGAGTCAGGGAATACCCAGCTCTCCTTCCCCAACCACCACAATCCAGCCTTAGCAAAGTTGGCAAAGATATTTTACAACAAAGGTGAAGGTCAAAAAACTACTTACCAAAGTCTGTCATTGATTCCTTATTAACTTTGTCGTGGTGGAATTGGAATAGCTGTCATCACTATCACCTTACTTATTTGATCATTACCATTGCTTTCCTACCATCTCTTGGATTCTTTGAAAGTTCCAGGAATTGACAATGCATTGAAGTGAAGAAGAAAGAGATGCATTCTATCTTCATCCAATTCATTGACCACTCCACTCCATTTCTTTCCTCCAAAATCTGGATTGCGCCACTCTTAGGATCAATGGGACACTATGCAGATAGGTGGCAGCCAAGACATTCCACATTTTTTGAGCAACAGGGAAGCTACTAACATGGTCTGAAAGTTCTGCAAACTATGGGATCACGAGTATGTGCACTCCTGTTTTGAGTAGGGTGGTCTTATCACTGTGTATTTGTGTTGAAAGAAAGAAAGAAAGAGAGAAAGAGAGAAAGAGAGAAAGAAGGAAGGAAGGAAGGAAGGAAGAAAGAAAGAAAGAAAGAAAGAAAGAAAGAAAGAAAGAAAGAAAGAAAGCAAGCAAGCAAGCAAGCAAGCAAGCAGGGGAGATAAAGTCTGAGGAACATGTAATACCTAGCTTGGTTTGGCAGCTTTGTTGCTTTCTGCAAAATTGGCTGTTAGGGTGTGATTCATCCTAAATCAACCATGAGATTCATAACAGGAACACACCCTACAATGAAATGGTATCCAGGTATTCAGAATTTTTTATAAATTGGCACTAGTGGCCACTGTTTTTTCAAATATAGCATATGTTCAAGAAAGAAAAGAGTTTGAGTGGCGTATACATCATTATAGTGATTGTTTAAAAGGTAATGCAAAACTTAAAGTGTGCTTAAATTCACCAAATATGAACAGATTTGAAGCTCTGGTAGAAGGAAAAATGGTCCTCCTTTGAACGCTGGCTGTCAATGTCTTAGGTATAAAATATAGGTAAAACTCCAGAACCGAACAGCTTTGGCATTACATATATTTATCTGGATCAAAAGACTTCAACATAAAGTGCTTTGAATTTAACAATTTAATACATGTGGCCATTTCTTCTTAAAAAAATTTATCTTCTTAAATAAAAATAACAGTGAAGGAGTTCCTGTCGTGGCTCAGTGGTTAATGAATCGACTAGTATCCATGAAGATGCAGGTTTGATCCCTGGCCTTACTCAGTGGGTTAAAGATTTGGCATTGCTGTGAGCTGTGGTGTAGGTCACAGATGCAGCTTAGATCTGGCGTTGCTGTGGCTGTGGCTGTGGCTGTAGGCTGGCAGCTACAACTCCAATTCGACCCCTAGCTTGGGAACCCCTATATGCCATGGGTGTGGTCCTGAAAAGACAAAAGATAAAAAATAATAATAGGAGTTCCCGTCATGGCTCAGTGGTTAACGAATCCGACTAGGAATCATGAGGTTGTGGGTTTGATCGCTGGCTTTGCTCAGTGGGTTAAGATCTGGGGTTGCCGTGAGCTGTGGTGTAGGTCGCAGACGCGGCTCGGATCCTTCATTGCTGTGGCTGTGGTGTAGGCCAGCAGCTACAGCTCCAATTAGACCCCTAGCCTGGGAACCTCCATATGCCATGGGAGCGGCCCTAGAAAAGATCAAAAAAAAAAAAAGTGATAATAATAGTGAAACAAAGCATTAACCAAAAAGTCTTGTAAATTCAGGGTAAAGACAAGAAAACTAATTATTAGCCAGATCTATGTGAAGAAGTTTGCTTTTAGCAAAGTGACTCTCTGAAAAACACCTTCTTATGTTGCCTTCTGATTGCCAGCCACCTGATAAGTTTCTGAGATTCTCATGTTTTTGAGTTAGGAGTCATCTTCAATAGCTTTTTTCTTTTTTTTTTTTTGCTTGAATCCATTTCTTTCATTTCAACCTCTGACTCCCTTATAAGAAGAATCCGGAAAAGACTTCTTCATGCTGCATCTATTCAAATTCTGTACTAGAATTGCTCATGTTCAGGGCCCAGAAATTATTCTGTAGAGGCTTTGACCATGCTTGGCACTGAAAATTCCCCAGAGGCCAGGTGATACCACATAGCCCAAAGCTCGCAACCACCAAACACAGGTTGGTCATTCCTGCATTGGCAAATCCCCACCCAAAAACTACAGGATAACTGACCCCATACTGTGTCATCTCTCCAGGAAATCCGATGGATTCATTTGGGTTGACATTGGTCATGGTCCTTCCCTTTTCGGTCCTAATTCTTGGCTGCCAGGGGAGAATCACCTCCTTGTTGGAAAGCTTCTCCAGTGGCTCCCTCTCTTTCCCACAGGGGCTTCTATGTGGAAGATGGCACTTGTGAACACTGCAGTTCTTCCTGCAGAACATGTGAAGGAAATGCTACCAACTGCCACTCGTGTGAAGGGGGCCTTGTCCTGGACCAGGGGATGTGTCGGGAAACCTGCCCAGAGAGACATGTGGCGGTGGAGGGGGTGTGCAAGCATTGCCCAGAGATGTGTCAGGATTGCATCCATGAGACAACATGCAAAGGTACCTGGGAACATGCAAGTGGTGGGAGGTCGGGGGGTGGGAGGTAGATCTGCAGAGCCTCCTCAGCTGGTGGCCCGCTATCTGAGGGGGAGGTATAGAAGGAGAACTGGGGAACCAGTCTCTCTACCTCTACTGAGATTTCTCTCCATGATGTCATTGAGAAAACAAAGTGACATACAGCCTTTTCATGATGGATTCTGCAAATTAAGACAGACAAGAGCCTCTTTTTGCAATATTTCTTCCAACAAATATACTGGGCCCTTATGGTATGCCAAACACTATACAAAATTCCTGCCTCTCTGAGCACAAAATCTCATAGGAAAGATTGATATTAATAGAACAGGAGTTCCCATTGTGGCTCAGTAGGTTAAGGACCTGACAGTCTCTGCAAGGATGCGAGTTAGCTCCCTGGCCTTGCTCAGTGGGTTAAGGATCCAGTATTGCAAGTTGAGGTGCAGGTCAAAGATGAGGCTCAGTTCCAGTATTGCTGTGGCTGTGGTGCAGGCTGGCAGCTGTAGCTCTGATTCAGCCCCTAGCCTGGGAACTTCCATATACTGCAGGTGTGGCCCTAAAAAAGAGAAAGCAAGAAAGAAGGAAGGAAGGAGGGAAGGAAGAAAGAAAGAACAAAACACAGAGATGGCTAGAGAATTACAACTGTTGTGAAAAAATGAAAGAAAAGTTCAGGTAACTATAAGATTCTGAGACTAGTACTGTGGCTAAGAATTTTTACTCCGAAATTATCTCTAAGAAAGGCTATGCAATTTTTTCTCCAGAATAAGACAGTCTCACTTAACTGACTCTGTCTTATCCAAAGGATTCCCTTGGTGTACTCTAAGGGTTTCTAGAATTCCTTCCAAAGTAAGATAATGGGCACAAATAAAATAAACCCACAATGTATTCTTCCTACTGATTAACCATGTATATTTCATTGGTCTACCCTATCAGTGAATGAAAAATCAACTAATCCACGAATTCCTAAACTGCTTTCTGTATTAAACAGAGCCTGAGGTGCTCTACACAGTTTTAAAAATCTGTTAATGCTTTTTGGGTTTTCAGAATGATACATTGAGCATCTCAGCCATGACTCATCGGCCATAGCACTTTCCAAGGGGCTTGATCATTTCAGGATGTCAACCCAGCAGCATCTAATTGGGCCACGATATGTGGTTTCTTATCCTAAGGCAGGGCTCAGGAAACATGGCGGACATGCCCAGGGCGGGTGCGGCTGGTGCAGATGTACAGTGGGGTCAAATGAGCCAAAGTGGGGGATGGGCTAGCCCACTGCAAAGGAATTATATTCTTTCTGCTCTTCCCTGGGGGTAACTTACTGCCTCCTCCTGTCCCTAGAGTGCATGCCTGAGTCCTTCCTCTACAACGATGCATGCCATCAGTCCTGCCCCAGCCACTTCTACGCAGATGCACGCCTCTGTGTCCCCTGCCATGAAGACTGTCTGGAGTGCAGTGGCCCCTCAGCAGATGACTGTGACCTCTGTGCTGAGGCATCTTTGATTCTCTACAATGGGCAGTGTTTGGAGGAATGTCCAGAAGGAACTTACTTTGAAAAAGCAACTAAGGTTTGCAAAGGTAAAGACTTCCAGGTACATGGCCGAACAACACATTCCAGGGAATGTACTGGAATTACTGGTTTCTGCTGAGAGAAAGTAAGTTCTGGAATTTGCACAGTTCCAGCTCCAGAGCTGGGGTCTTTCCCTCTTCCTTAAAGAAGCATATTCTGAGTCTTCTCTAATTTATTATTTATTTTTAAAAATTGATTTGTTTATTTATTTTTGCTTTTTAGGACTGCACCTGTGGCATATGGAAGTTCTCAGGCTAGGGGTTGAATCGGAGCTGCAGTTGCTGGCCCACATCCCAGCCACAGCAACATGGAATCTGACCAGTGTCTGTGACCTACACTGTAGCTCATGGTAACACTGGATCCTTAACCCACTGAGCAAGGCCTAAGATAGAACCTTTATCCTCATGGATCCTAGTTGGGACTGTTAACCACTGAGCCATGAAGGGAATTCCCTATTATTTATTTTTTTTAAATGAACCATTCCTTAGCTTTGATGATGTAACTTTCATTAGCAATGAATTATGTTGACCCTCCTCATAACAGTGGCTATCATAAAGGCTTCTTTTGTGAAGATTTGCAACAGAGATGATGAGCCTTCAAAAGTCACCCAAAATGGAAATTTTTTCTCAAAATTGCAAGTCATTATAGTTTTATAGAAGCATAAGGAAAGCTGTGCCATAGAGTGTTTTTCTGCTCGTATCTCATCTCTCTAAAGCTCCCTTCCTCCTCGTCATCATCACCTTCAGCCTCTTCTGCCCAGGCTCCCCTAGTCCATCTCCCACTTAGCATTTCAATTCCTACATGTTCCAGAAAGTATCTTATTATTTATGCCTCCTTATACTTTAAATGGGCATGAATTCTTTGCTTCTTCTTAGTTGTCAGGGAACAGAAAAATGAAATAAATTGCCCATCACTAGAAGACTTCTCAAGCAAGTGAGAGGAGCATTCTGAGGGAGGGATTTTTTTTCTCCCAGTTTTATTGAGATGTAATTAGCACTTAACATTATATAAGTTTAAGGTTTACAATGTAATGATTTGATATATGTATATATTGTAAATGATGAGCACAGTAATGTCAGTTGAAACATCCATAGTTTTTTTTTTTTTGGGGGGGGGGAAGAACATTTAAGCCCTATTTCCTCTGCAACTTTCTTTTTTTTAATTTTATTTTTTAGTTTTAATCTTTTTTATTAATTGTTATTTCCCCAATACATTTTTTTTTTATTGTACAGCATGGTGACCCAGTTACACATACATGTATATATTCTTTTTTCTCACATTATCATGCTCCATCATAAGTGACTAGACATAGTTCCCAGTGCAACACAGCAGGATCTCATTGTTAATCCATTCCAAAAGCAATAGTCTGCATCTATTAACCCAAAGTTCCCAATCCATCCCATTCCCTCCCCGTCCCCCTTGGTAACCACAAGTCTATTCTCCAAGTCCATGATTTTCTTTTCTGTGGAAAGGTTCACTTGTGTTGTGTATTAGATTCCAGAATATAAGTGATCTCATGTGATATTTATGTTTCTCTTTCTGACTTACTTCACTCAGGATGAGAGTCTCTAGTTCCACCCATGTTGTCCTCAGCAACTTTCAAGTTTCAAGTTTCAATACAGTATTGTTAACTGTAAACACAAAATTCACTCCAACAAGCCAGCCAGTGGTAACTTAGTCCCTTCTGTTGCCACCAAGAAAACACAGGCGATATCCTGAGGCAGGGCACTAACCACAGTGAGAGCCTGAGGCACACCCACGCTGCAGGAGAAACCTTGCTCCACCCACATCCTGGAACTCAGAGAAATGCTTTTGGTAGGACAGGAGGATGTAGTTTGCTCCTGAAGGCTCTTTGCCCTAGCCTGATGATCTGGACATAACTTTCTGTGCATTTTATGTAAAGCACTCTTTAGTGTCAATGTCCCACCTGACTGTGTGTGAAAGAACATGGCATCTGTGCCTGTTTAGCATGTGAGGAGGCTGCAATTCTATGGGACAGTTTCCATGAGAAAGTAAGAGACTCAGCCCAAGGCCTTTAGTGCTGTCTTGTCTGTTCAAGGGCAGAAAGTAAGGATCAACTTTTGTCCTTTCTCTGGTGTTCAGTAACCCAAGTAATCTGCCAGAGAGAGGACTTTAAAGTTCAGAGTAGGTTTACTTAATTTACCTGATTTAATTTTCTCTTGGAGAAAGGCCTCTGGTTCTCATTCCTAGTTGCCCATTGGAATCACCAGGGGATCTTTAAAAAAATACAGATGCCCGAACTCAGACAAGCTCAGCTTTTGGGAACTAACATGAGGCCTCTCCCTGCTATGCTATTGCTTCTCCTATCTGTCCAAAGTGAGGCAGAGGGAAGCTGGCACTGGAAGAAGCAGGGCAACCACCTGACTTTCCAGAGAGAAGAAACATAGGACCTGACCTAAAAAGGAAGATTTGGGTTGGCAGAGAGAAGCATCCAGAGCCAAGCAATCTCCAAGCAGAATATCTTTTGAGAAACACAAGGGATGGGATCCATTCTGATCAGGCTGCATAAGCCCCTATGAGATAGCACGGCCAACTCTAAGAAGCCCTCATCTTTCCTGAGGCACTAGCGCAGAAATAGCATGAGCTCTTTTTAAAGCCCTGAGTCCACCTCCTTACCCTGCCATTTTCCAACCTAGTGACTTAGCACCTCCAGCCCCAAGATCCTGATATAGATAAAATGAGAAGATAACAATCATGATAATAAACCATGCACTAATTGGAGCCCTATTATGTGCTCCATGTTCTTCCAGCCTGGGGAACAGTAGCAAACAATAAAGACAGGATCCCACCCCCATGGAACTGACATTCAATTGGGGAAGATGGACTTTAAAGAAGCCAAGTCAAAAGGGAAAATAAGACAGGAAAGGGGGGACAGGAAGTTGGGCAGGATGGAGTTGAAATTAGAAGGCAGCCTGGAAGAGATCACTGAGAAAGGGAGGGACCAAACCATGCACATAGAAAATTCCAGGCAGAGGCAATGGTAACTGCTAAACCCCCGAAGGGGGGTAGTGAATTGTTCTGATTTTGTTGGTCTAGCAAATATTTACCTAGTCCCTACAACATGCCTGCTGCTCTCATAGGCACTATGCATTCATAAAAGACTACAAAGGAGGGTTTTTTTTTTTTGTCTTTTTAGGGCTGTACCCACGGCATATGGAAATTCCCAGGCGAGGGGTCGAATTGGAGCTACAGCTATCAGCCTCTGCCACAGCCACAGCAATGCAAGATCTGAGCTGCATCTGTGACATATACCGCAGCTCATGGCAACCCCAGATCCTTAACCCACTGAGCGAGCCCAGGGATCAAGCCTGCATCCTCATGGATGCTAGTCAGGCTCGTTACCACTGAGCAACAACGGGAAATTCCAAGGAGGTCTTTTTTATCAAGAGGTCTTTACAATATATCTTGACAATTGTTATGTTAGTGATAAACTCTACTTGCACTGGGAGGTCAGTGAAAGAGCCCAGAGCAGGAGTTATGGCAGTAGAAGCCCACTAACTAGTTGTGACCACACTGCTGTAGGATAGCTTATTGTTATCTTGCTGTGGTTTGGTGGTGGTGGTAGCAGGTGGTGGCGGCTCTCTGGGGATGACAGAGAAAGTGAGCCAGCCTTTTTCGGCCCCACACCCTTGGCACAGAGCCCTAGAAATCTCTGAGAAAGGAATGTGAGCCTACTTGTCCGCTATGGATTCCTAGCGGGGTGCCCAGCCCTCTCTCACTGTCTGTTGCCCTGCCCTGCCTGCAGACTGTCCCAAGTCCTGCCGGAGCTGCTCATCCTCGGGGATCTGCACGACGTGTCGGGAAGGCCTGAGGGTGAACAACCACGGGGGCTGCGTGCCTCACACCGAATGCGCCACCGTCGAGTACTGGGATGAGGAGGCCCTGGCGTGCAAGGCCTGTCACGCCAAATGCTTCCGCTGCACCGGGCCTTCCGAGGACCAGTGTCTCACCTGCCTGCGGGATAGCCTTCTTCTCAGTGAGTTGCTTCTCCCCTGAGGATGGTTTTGTCTTTCCTTCCACCTACTACCTTACGTGTCACCTGGTACCCAGTAGATCTTGGTGTCTTTCTTTTTCATTTTTCACTTTGTATTTGGAAATTTTCAAACTTACTGAAAATACGCAAAAGGGAGAACAATACAAAGAGCCCTGCACACAGGTCCTTTACCCATTTACCTCATTTGCCTTAAAGTGTGCTTGTTCTCACTCTCTCACTCCTGGTGTATATGTATGTGTGTGTGTATATATATATAATATATATACAGAATTCACTGTATATGTATACATAATTCACTATATATATATATGCAGTATTTACTATGTATGTATGGATATATGTGTGTGTGTGTGTATACATACACATCCTGCTTGAGGATATGGTACATACATCCTGGCCCCTTTCTCACAAATACTTTAATGGAGGCATACCTTGGAAATATTGTAGGTTTGGTTCCAGATCACTGTGATAAAGCAAATATAACATAAAGCAAGCCACACAGATTTTTTTTGTTGCTCAGTGCATATAAAAGTTATATTTACATTACACTGTAGCCTATTAAGTGTGCAATAGCATTGTGTGTAAAAAAAAAACAATGTACATGCCTTAATTAAAAAAGGCTTTATTGCTAAAAAATGCTAACCATCATCTAACAATGAAGGTTACCACCGACCTTCACTTTGTAAAAAAAACCACAGTATCTGTGAAGCACAATAAATCAAGATCTGCCCAGATGTATTTCCCAGGAATAGGGATGCTCTCTTACATAACCACAGTACAGCTGTAAAAGTCTAGTGAGTTTAACATCAATACAATCCTACAAGGTACCATCCGTATTATAATTCTGTCAAATGCCTTTAGAACAGGGCCCAGTCTAGAGTCAGATATAGCACTTAGTTTTCATGTCTTTTTAGCTTCCTTAAAGATGGAACACTGCCACAGACTTAATCTTTAACAAAATAGCCACTGAACAAAAACTGGGGACCTGGTACCATGCTGGATATTAGAAAACCAGAGATGAATGACCTGGCACCTGCCTTTGAGCAGCTCAGAGACTCTCTCAGCACAGAGTTTGGATTCACACCACTTTTCAAAGCAGCTCTAATATTATTTAGTTTTTCCACCACTGCCTATGCTAATGTTCACTGAAGTTACAGAGACAAAGTGGCTTCCAATCTAGAGCTGACCAGTGGCTCACATTAATAATGCAGGTGAGCCTGGCTTCTGTTCCCTGAGGTTAAGCAGAAGCCAGGGAAGACGTTGCCTCTAAGACTGCATGTTAAAGTGTGAAGCCAGGAAATCTCATGTTTTAACCTTATAATTAATTCACCTTCATCTCCTACCCTGATATGTTGTTAAGGAAGTTGAAGAGGCAAGAATCAGTGACTCCAATGGGGTGGGTGGAGGATGGACTGGAGTCATGTGGGGCTGAACAAATCAACTCCAAGTCATCTGGTCATACAGAGCAGAGGATTCACGGTTATAATCTAATTGTTTAAATAAATGGGCGAAACAGTCTCACTGTCCATGTGACTGTCTGTCCTGATAGAAGTGCTTTATATCTGTGCTTGTACAACAGAGAAACTTTATTTCATTTTAAACCATTTAAATTTCAAGAGCCGCACTGGGTGGATAGCACAGCCAAACTGAGGGTAAAATCTTCTATTTTAGGATACAAATAGTTGAAATTGTGGGAATGTGTCATTGCATCAGCCCTGCACTTTTATGTTTTCATCCATGGAGCCTTGACTCCCACTACCCCTGCCCTGAAGGTCCCCCCCTCCTGGGGGACCCTGTGCCTCCTCTAACTCACTCTGACAATAGTTTCTGTCCTGCCCAACACAGGTCCACTCTGACCTCTGTTTCTTCTCAGCTCCTAATGGTCAGTTCTGTTTCTTGGACATTCATCTCAGCTCCCAAGGACATCCTTCAGCCCGCAGGGACACTGTCTCATTCCTTCTGCAACCCTCCCCCCCCCCCGCCCCATGGTATACAGTGGGGAGCATACAGAGGTTTGGGAGTCATATGTCATACTTGATACCAAGACAGATGCTTCTCCCTTGGCAGATACGACCTGTGTGAAAGATTGCCCTGAGGGCCACTATGCTGATGAGGACAGCCACCGGTGTGCCCCCTGCCACAGCTCTTGTAGGACATGTGAAGGGAGACACAGCATGCAATGTCTCTCCTGCCAGCCAGGCTGGTTCCAGCTGGGAAAGGAGTGCCTGCTCCAGTGCAGAGAAGGGTAAGGACCTCAACACACTTTCCCCTCATTTCAGCCCATAACCACTCCAGATATCACTATTAGCAAACCCATTTTGCCAATGAGGAAGTCTCAGAAGACTTCGATAACCTGATTAAAATCTCACAGCTGAGACTTTAATGAGAGTCCAAAAATGAAGAGTCCAGTTCAAATGGATTGGTCTCTAGAGGACTTCACCGAGTTCACAGCAGTGGAAGAGTAAACAGGAAAGGCAGAAGGACCCAATGAAATTACAGAGTCAGATTGTTAAGTCAGAGCCATCTGTCAAACATCACAAACCCAGGATATAAGCCATCACAAAACAGTAGTGATTCTTTCCTTAGAGAAGTCCTTGGAGGGTCTTTCTCTTCTGCATCAGGGGTTGTTCTGATTAGATTTAATAGGTGAGGTCTAAGCAATGTTTGTGGAGCCTTGATTTTATAAAGGGAACAATGTCAGTTAAGTATCTCCATTTATACTCAACTAATTCTCCAACCTGCCATGCCCCCATAAACCCACAAATTACAGGTTTAGTTACTGTAAGCAACCTAGATACACAGAGGTATGCTTTTAAAAGCATTTCACAGACAAGAGCTCTCCAGCACCTGTTTTTTGCTAGGAAACCCTGTGGGTGCATTTATCTGAAGGTCTTGCTGGAAACCAGCACATTTGGAAGAAGATTTGACTGGTTGTCTTTTTTTCCCCCAGGCATCCCCAGTAAAGAGGAAGACTGATTATAGGCATGTTTGCTAACCTTTCCTTCCTAATCAGTATCATAAGCACTGAGGGTTTCCAGACCCAAATGGAAGGGCTATAATCTTGGATTTTCCCCAAATGCTTTTACCCAAATTAGCACATCTCTCAACTTCAGTTCTATAGGAATTACTGTTTGTATCACCATCTTATGTTGTGATTCACTTCATTCATTCAACAATGCTTGATAAAGAGCATCTTGTATGTATAAGTTGAGTAATGCAGAGACTCTGTAAGTGCTTATTCTTCTTATCTATCTTTCCCAGAAAATCATAAGCGCCTGGGAAGAAAACATATCTTACTTCTCACACAGGTTACAACATGCAGCACAGAGGCACACACATTAGCATCCCTCAAAAAAACACCAGTCAGATAGATCAATAGAGAAATGTTCCCACCCGAGAAGAGAGGGAGTGGGACTACCTGGCTCAGCCTTCATCTTCATCTTAATAAGTGCTTGAGGAGTTCCCGTGTGGCGCAGTGGTTAACAAATCCGACTAGGAACCATGAGGTTGCGGGTTCGGTCCCTGCCCTTGCTCAGTGGGTTAACGATCCGGCCTTGCCGTGAGCTGTGGTGTAGGTCACAGACGCGGCTCGGATCCTGTGTTGCTGTGGCTCTGGTGTAGGCCGGTGGCTACAGCTCCGATTGGACCCCTAGCCTGGGAACCTCCATATGCCGCAGGAGCGGCCCAAGAAATAGCAAAAAAAAAAAAAAAAAAAAGTGCTTGAAAAATCCGGATCCCCCATAAGGAATCTCCGTCTTCCTCAAATCAAGTCATTAGATACAAGTCACACACACAAATTTAAACAGTTTGCAGACCATGGAATTAAGAAAACAATTGGTATCTGAAGTTGCCCACTGGGAGGAGAGGCACGGGTTGCCATAAATCCCTTTAAGGGGAATAAATGGGGTATTAATGAGGTATAAGTGGAGATATTTAGCAGAAATAATTCCTCTTGTAAAAATCAATGATTCACGTGCATAAACTTCACATGTTAAATCTCATTGCCTTGGAAAGGCAGGTGTATAATTCTCAGCACCCTGATGCCATGCACATCACTATTTCGGTATTTAACCTCGGGGCATGTTTTTAAGGCCTGATTTATTGTTTGTACTTACGCACAAGAACTTGTTCCAGGCTATGAGACCCCAGCGATTTCATAGTCACCTCATGCAAAAATGTTATCAAGGTAAGCAGTGGCACTGTACTTTTCTTTTAATGGGATACAGTCAACTCTTCATTATCTTTTTTTTTTTTTTTAACTTTTTTGACTGTGCCCACAGCATACGGATGTTCCTGGGCCGGGGACTGAATCTATGCCTCAGCAGTGACCTGAGCCACTGCAGAGATGATGCTGAGCCCCTAACCTGCTGAGCCACAGTGGGAACTCTTCCATTATTTTCCTTTAGCATTACTCTTTAATACTTTTTAAAAAAACCTATTTGGTACAGATAAGCTTTTTTCCCCACAGTTTCTACTGAGGCTTTTCATCTTAATAACAACCTATAATAACAATATTAGTAAAGAATGTTTATGCTATTTTAGAGTTTACAAAGTATCTCTTACACACCTGTCTTTCTATTATGACTTGGTTCTCCAATAGTCCTATGAGATGGATATTAGTCCCTCCACTGTACAAATGAGGAAATCAAGGCTCAGAGTGGTTAAGTGACTTGCCCAAGGGCACATAGCTACTAATACATGGTGGAGCCGGGATGAAAAATCAGATCTGACTTCAATCCTGTGTATTTCCCCTGTGGAAAACTGTGGATTTTCACTTTTCCTGTAGCTTTTTTGAGTTGTCAATGATCTTTATCAACTATTCAGTTCGTGATTGATGCTTGTCTTTGTTCTCCTTTCATTACTTCGCCTCTCAAATAACTCAGAGTCTTAGTGATTGATGCATTAGTGGTCATTATTCCTTCCCCCACCGCAGAAGGTGGAACAAATCTTGCTGTGCTTTGGGATGAGCACTTGCTTAGATCAGTGATGAGTGCTTAGGAGAGACAGGTTCATCATCACCTAGCCATGGTTTTAGTGGTCAATAAGTCAATGGAACCGAAATCAGTATTTAAAATCCCAATGGGGCCAATGGTTTTGCACCAGAGAAACCTCGGGTGAGCCTTCAGGTGTCTACGACAGCTTCAGTGTGCCAATGTCCAAAACGTCCAGACAGGCCGAAGTCAGTCAGATGACCTCTAGAGGTTCTTCTTTGGCAATGATTCCTTTACTCTCTTCTATCTTACTTGAAAATTTTATGTTTACCTTCAAATTATGCATTGCTTGTTATAGTGGAATTTGAAAGATATGTTCAAAGTGCCCTGCCCCACCTCACTAGCTGTTTGACCTTTAGCAAGATGACTTGAGTTTCAGTTTTTACAGACATTAAAATAGAGATAATATCTAAATCATAAGGTTTACTATGAAGATTAATCATAAACCTCATAAATATCACTAATATACATAATAACAATAGACCCTAAACAATGTGGTTCCACTTGACCTGGAAGGTTTGAACAGTGAGGGTCAATTTATAAGTGTATTTTTCTCACTAAATATGTACTGCATAATCCACAGCTGGATGAATTGGAGGGTACAAACCACAGATATGGAAGACAAACTCATTAATTTTTTAAAAATCCGTATTATGTTCAAAATCTGTATATTATTATAAGCAAATGTTCGACTATACAGAGGATCTGTCCCCTAACACCTGAGTTGTTCAAGGATCAGTTGTGTTTCTAATGTGCTACTGCTCTAACAAGTTACTCAGTAATAACTCGTTTAATTTTACCCACTAACATTAGCCCCATGTTATAGCCCCGAGACACAGAGATGTGTGACTTGCCCAAGGTCACACAGCACGTAAGAGGTGTGGCTAGGCTTTGACTCCACACACTCTTGTTCCAAAGGACAAGCTCCTAATTGCCAGGCTCTAATGTCTCATTTTTAGGCTTAATGACATGAAATGTTTATGAAGTCCCTGGTGTACTGTCAGACATAGAGTTGAAACTTATGAATAGTAATTACTGTTACTAAAAATCTTTTCAAAAGAGATCACATCTATTATTATGTAAAAGTCAACATCATTCATGTCACCTCTTATTTCAGGATTTTTTTTCTCTTTAGGGCCACACCTGCAGCTTATGGAATTTCCCAGGCCAACGGTTGAATCAGAGCTATAGCTGCTGGCCTATGCCACAGCCACAGCAATGCAGGATCTGAGCCACGTCTGCCACCTACACAGCAACTCTTGGCAATGCCAGATCCTTAACCCACTGAGCAGGGCCAAGGATCAAACTCATGTCTTTATGGATACTAGTCAGGTCCGTTACTGCTGAGCCACAATGGGAACTCCTCAAGATTTTTTTAAACTGTGAAATTAGAGGAACCACTCAGGGGTACATCAAAATACCTTTCATTTCCTGATCTCATTCAATACAACTTAACACTGAATTTTCAAGTAGAAAAACATATGGTCTATAAAAGGCAAGTGAAGTGGACAATGATTGTGGCACTACTACATGGGATCTGTGCCATGTCCTCTCACATGTGTTATCTAACTTAATCCCCACAAATAATGCCCAATTTATGGATAAGAAAACTGAGACTTATTAGACGTATTAGTATAATTTGTAATTAATCTAATAAGAGTCTAAAGGCATCCAGCTTGTAAGTGAACCTTGCCTGACTAACCATGACTTTCCTACCACATACAACTTTGGAGCAAAGCTTAAGATTGAGTCTCTGCTCCTTTCCTTGGTTTAGATTTTACGCGGAAAACTCCACGCAGCGGTGTGAGAGGTGCAACAGGAGCTGCAAGGCCTGCCGGGGCCCAAGGCCCACAGATTGCCTGTCCTGCGATCCATTCTTCTTTCTCCTCCGATCCAAGGGCCAGTGTCACAGCACCTGCCCCGAGCATTACTATGCAGAGCAAAGCACGAAGACCTGTGAGAGATGCCACCCAACTTGTCATAAATGCAAAGGTGAGGGTCCAGCTATCATTTTGCATGTGTGAATGGAAACATGCCAAGGTTGTTTTTTTGTTTTTTTTTTTCCTGCTTAGCCCCTTTCTCCATCACCTTGGGCAGTTCCTCTCCAGCATCAGCACTCTCTGTTCTCTCTCAGCTTCTGCAATTGTCCCCTAACCCCAGATGCTCCTGCACCATGCTGCTGACTCTTCCTACCCTCTCATCCTTCAGGGCCCAGACACAGGTATTGTTCCCTCCAGAAAGTGTTTTCCACCTGCTCTGTCTTCCTTCTTTACCTCTTTGAACTTGGACTCTGCTAAGTGAAATTTATTTTCATTATTTCAACAACTACTTAAAATGTTGGCCTAAAACTATCCGTAGCTCTATTCTTATTTTCAAAGAAGCTACCTGTCTGCTCCAGAGATTCTAAAATCAACATGTCCCAAAGTAAACACAAAGTGGGTTTCCTCTGCTATTTACTCTTTCTGTTAATGGACCCACTGTCCAATCAACTGCCTGGGTTTGGTACCTTGATGTTATCTTCCCCTTGCCTCCTGCCCAACACATTTACCTGCCAGCAAAGGTAAACTTCAAACTCTGTCGAATCACTGTCCTAAACAACATCTCTCCTAAACAGGTCTCTGCTTTGAACTCTTCCTCCATTCTCACTATCCTTGTCCTTCATTATCAGCATCTCTTAGCTGACTTTCCGGTCACCCCAAGACCAGAGTTGGGATGACCCCCAGGTCATCCTGTACAATAATGTCAGAGCAATCTTTCAAAAATTCATATTTATTCATTTTTCTCCATAGCTTGACATGGAATGGCAATCACAATGAATTCTTCTCACAACATTTAAGAAAGAAATACCTCTTACAATGTTTTTATTCCTAAGACTTATTCAATTAATACTGATGGATGGTAGGGTACCTTCCTTATTAACCTTTTCAAAATTATCTTAGCTATTCCATAACTGTCTTCTATGTACATTTTATAAGGAGTCATTTCTTTTAAAAATCCCTTGTATTTTGGAGTTCCCGTCATGGCTCAGTGGAAATGAATCTGACTGGTATCCATGAGGTCACAGGTTTGATCCCTGGCCTCGCTCAGTAGGTTAAAGATCCGGTGTTGCCATGAGCTATGGTGTTGGTTGCAGATGCAGCCCAGATTTGGTGTTGTTGTGGTTGTGACATAGGCCAGCAGCTACAGCTCTGGTTCGACCCCTAGCTTAAAACCTCCATATGCCGTGAGTGTGGCCCTAAAAAAAAAAGACCAAAAAAAAAAATCCCTTGGATATGAATTGACATTGCATTGAAATCCATTTTTATGATCCTGAGTCATCACATTTATGAACATGGTATACTTCTCCAGTCTATGCATTCACTTTTTGTCCTTGATAAACTTAACAATAAATATTTTCTATTTCTAAAAGTGATTGTTTCTGCAGTCAGTCCTTTCATCTTATGGTTTCAACTCTCTTTCCATGTACTCTAGACCCTAGAACCATCCAAAATCATTCAGCAGCCACCAAATAGGTCATTATCTTTCATGCTTCCCTGCCTATTATCCATGCATTTCCTCTTCCTGAAGAACATTCTACAAGACTCTGAACTTAAAGACCCAGTTTGAATGTCATCTTCTCTGTGAAGCTTTTCTTAGTCCTTCATAAAACTGTTCTTCCTTCTTAATTCTCTAATCTCTTTTACCATAGCTGTTTATCCATTGTGCTTTAATTAAACATGTCCATCTCTCCTGCTAATTGTAAGACCCACAAGGCCAGGATTATACCACATTCATTTTGTAGTCCATATTCCTAGAGTATTACACATAGTAACCTCTCATTAAGGGCTTACCAAAGGAATGAATGAATGGAAAGTAAATTATAATGTCTTTTGCAAATTGAAAAATGTTGCTTTTTTTGTCTTTTATATTTTTTAATCTCTTTGTTAATTCTTCAGTACTGTATTTCATTTCTCTAATTTTGTCTCTGTTTAGTCTAAAGTTCATCCCACCTATTATTTTAGTTTTTTTTTAATTTAAGACAGTTTTTAAGATTTAAAATGGTTTGTTTTCTGTATCCATCTATTTTTGTTTCATATCTTTCTGTTTGTGTTTCATAATTTGAGAGGCTACTTTGTCTTCATTTACTTTTTGAACATCTTAAACACACTGATTTTTAAAATTTTATCAAAACTTTTCTATGAAACTGATACTGTCTGAAGTAAATCTATGTTAATTCTTGCTTGAGTTTATCTTATTTCTTAGCATTCACTTTTTTATGTGCTCTGGAATATTGGTTTTGAGTTCATTTGGAATGAGAGATTTAGTTTTTGTTTTTTACCACCTTTCTCCCTTTATCCTTACTCCTCACAGTCAAGTAGGTTTTTTTTGGCTCACAACACCCTACCTCCCACCTGAAAACAGAAACAGGATGTTCTGGTATTTCTGGAGGTGATGCTGATGTCAGCGCAGATCCCATCAGCCATACAACTGACAGCCCAGGGAAATCCTAGTCAAGAAGGGATGTCTATGAAGGCAGAGAGTTCTACCATGACACTTGTTTTAAACTATAGAACTGTATTTTGGCCCAGGTCTCATATGAAACACTTTTAGTCCCTACTAGTGTAGAAGAATTGAACCCATAGCCACCATTGCCTAAACCTAGGCCCAGAGAAAGGCAGGTAACTGGCTTGAATCTGTCTACTGTTTTTCATTTCTCTTTCTGGTCCAAAGAAATTTCATCTTATTTTTGAACCCAGCTATTTCTTTTTTTTTTCTTTTTCAGTTCTGTTTATATTTATTCTACCATTTCAGGGTGTTTGGAATGAAGGTGTTATGTCAGAACCTGAGTCATAAAATTTTTTGAGGCATACGTGTTACTAATGGATAATCAGGTTCTTAGAAAAGAATTATGCCCTAAATTATGACCAGCTCCATTCTGTTAATCCAAATGCCTAGGGGATAGGTGTACTTTAGAGTAGTTTTTTAGTAGTGTTGGTTGTTTTTTCATACCTAAGGCTTTGGGATTAAACAAGCTGTGGGAGCCTATCTTGCTTCCTTTCCCTTCCAAAATGATTAATTTTGGATCAGTATGTTGACCACAATGAAAAAAGATCACCAGCCACCCTTGCTATCTAGGCCACCAAGATGACCTTCCTGAACACCATCTTGATAATATTTTAAAATAGCTTCTCCCCAAATGCTTCCCAAATACATATGAATACAGCCATCTCCAGATTGAAAGTGGCTTTCATTACCACCCATGTTTTGATGCCCCCAAATCTATTTCTCTTTGCCGAATGGTTTTCCTGAGCTTCAGTTCTATATCTAATTGCCTCTTAACATCTCTAATTGGATGCCCAACAGACATCTCGAATTTGAAATGTAAATGCATCATTCTCCAGCCTCCATCACCCATCCCTATACCAGTTTTTCCTATGCTACCTATCTTGATAAATGGCTCCATCACCACCTACCCAGCCATCTGAGACAGTAACCTGGCCTTTACCCTCCTCCTCTCCCCTCATTCAGTATGTCCTAAAGTCCCACCAAATCTACCCCTTAGATATCTTCTAATTCCACCTCCCCTCTCTTGCCTTTCTAGTGTCATTGCCTTTATCCAGACTCTTAAATTCCCTTTCCTGAATTATTCACCAATTCTCTAACTGGTCTCCTTGTGTCTAGTATTAGCTGCTCTATAACCAACGAGTCTTCCATTATGCTCTCAGATTGATTGTCTGCATGACAAATATCATAAGGATGCCTCTCTGCTTAACCATGACTCTCCAATGACTTTAGCATAAACTCTTAGAAGCTTTGCAAATGAGGCTCTTTATCATGAGACTTTCTCCATCTCTCGCCACCTCCTCTGCCACCCTCTAGTAAGGTATAATTAGTTGCTATAAACCTGAACCAGCCTTGTTCCTTCTTCTGGGTTACTTTTTCCAGCCTGGCTACCTCTTTCTGATCTCTTAGCGTCAGCATTTTCTTTAGAAAACCTCCACCAACCCCTCAACTCTGTGTTCCCTAAGTGCTCTGCCATCATCTATTTATTCATCCAACACTTACCAAGCACTATGGCCCAGACAACATCAATATAACTGTGAACAGGACACTCAAGGTCCCTGAAGCCCAAAAGGCATGTTTTATAGTTGCTTACTTACTTCTTTGTCTCTCTCTCTAGATTGAGATCCTCAAAGGCACAAATTAATGTGTCTTACCTTTGTTTCTCTAGCATTTAGCACCATCACAGGAGAGGGTGGCTATAGCAGCAGGTTGCTTCAGGGGTGCCTCCAGGTGATGGTGGTGAACTTGGGCCAGGAAAGCAGTGGCCTGGGATACAGACAGAGCCCCTTGCTGCCCAATGCCCCAGCCGTGGTAGCAGCCACCAGAGTCTGAGGCAGTGGACCTCTGTATAGCTTCTACCTCAAGCCCAGCATGACAATGACCATGAACAAGGCCTCCCTGCAGATGAATCAGCCCGGGAAATCCATCTCCAACTAGGACGTGATGGAAAGGCTGAAGGGCATTGTGCACACTCACCAGTTCTCCACCCTTCAGATTTTCAAGAGCACCACACTTCCGCCACTTTCAGGACAAGATGCTATCAAGGTCTTTCCCAGCTTGCCTAAATGGCAAGACTTTCCAGCTCAGCAGCTTGCACTGCAGAGTTCAAAATCAATTTCCTCACTCTCTATGACTCGGACACCTTCCTCAATGGAAGGATGTGAATGAAATCCTGCCGGGAGAGGCCGGGCATGATTCACCTGGGGACGGGGGGCAGCCCTGCAAATGATTCTCCCTGAAGGAGTCAGGCTTGGAGAAGCCCAGTGAGGAGGTTCTTCTAATGGTGTTTGAGAAGTTTGAGGGAGTATAGAATGTGGACATCCTCCCGCTGGACCCCAACTGGGAGGCGATGACAGATCAGAACCTTCACACCTACGGTTTTGGGGGACACTTGACCTCTGAGGTGCACGTCCAGTACTACGGTACTTCATCCAAGTTGTGAGCACCTTGCATGTTCTTAAGCTCAAGTACAAAGGCAAGGACACCAAGGCTGTGGTCTTCAACCTCCAGGTTTCCTTTGATTAGACCATACAGCTGAGTGATGCCTCAATTAAGAAACGATACCTCAAGCAGCAGAAATTTCAGGAGCTTCTACAGCAGAGAGAACAAAAGCCTCAAGAGAAAGAGGCAGAGCAGAAGCAGAGAGCAGAGGAAAGTAAACAGGAAGAACAAGAAGAATTGGGGAGAGAAAGAAGAGGAGAAACTTTTGCAAGGGCTAACAAAAACAGAGGGACCATGAATTCCTTCAGAATCAGAAAAGGCCAGAGAAGCTGCAAGCTAAGGAGAAAGGAATAGCTATGTGAAGAGAGGAAACTGGAGTTCCTGCCATGGTGCAGCGGAAACGAATCCAACTGGGGAACCATGAGGTTGCCGGTTCGATTCCTGGCCTCGCTCAGTGGGTTAAGGATCCCCCGTTGCTGTGAGCTGTGGTGTAGGTTGCAGACTTGGCTCGGATCTGGTGTTGCTGTGGCATAGGCTGACAGATATAGCTCCGATTAGATCCCTACCCTGGGACCCTCCATTTGCCGTGGGTGTGGCCCTAAAAAGACAAAAGACAAAAAAAAAAGAAAAAAGAAAAAAAGAAAAAGAGAGAGAGGAAACTGCTGCTGGCCCAGAGGAACCTACAGGCCATTAGGCTAATTGCAGGGCTGCTGAACAGAGCTAAGATCCTGCCTCTGCTGGGCCTGGATGGTCTTGATCTCTAGCTCAGGAACCTCCTCTTCCTTTCCTGAAACACCCAACCAGAGTCCCCACCTCCCCTTTCCTGGGCTGATTGCCACCACAACCCCCAAATTGTCTTCACGTCAAGAGGGGAACTTGGATAGGGTGCTAAATAACCTTTCCTTTTTATTGTTTTAAAGTGACCCTCAGTAACATAAACATTAAACTACTCTTAGCTAGAAAGTTCTTAGAGACTAGCGGACAATCTAAACTATCTTGGGAGTGGTTATGTGCCAGTCCTAGGACTTCTTTTGTGTATCTCATAGCACCATGTACTAGCACTGTTCAATAGAAAGATAATCCAAGCCATACATCTCTTAAATTTTTTAATAGTCTGATTTAAAAAAATTAAAATAAACAGGTAGGAGTTCCCTCTGTGGCTCAGAGGTAATGAATCCGACTAGTATCCATGAGGACGTGGGTTCGATCCCTGGCCTTGCTCAGTGAGTTAAGGATCCTGCATTGCCCTGAGCTGTGGTTTAGGTCACACATGCAGCTTGGATCTGATATTGCTGTGGCTGTGCTGTAGGCTGGCAGCTACAGCTCCTATTTGACCCCTAGCCTGGGAACTTCCATATGCTGCAGGTGTGGCTCTAAAAAGACAAAAGTAAATAAACAGGTAAAAGTAATTTGAATAAAATATTGATTATGTATAATAGATTCATTTCAATATGTAGTATATAAAAATTGAGATACATTCTTTTTTTTTTGTATGGAGTCTCAAAACCTAATATTTATTTTACATTTACCACACAACTCAAGGAGTAGCTATAAGTGCTAAATAGTCACTTATGCCTAGTGGCTACCATATTGGACAGCACATTTCTAATTTAGAACAGTGGTTTCAGTTGGTATTTTAGCAGAAGGCCACCTCCTTCAGAGAAAGCCTAGGCTGACTCCTATTATGTAAATCTGGCAGAGCTGTTCAGATGGAGCAGACCCAGGATCTTAGAGCACCATCTGATGCCCCTATCTGTCCCCTCCCAAGCGCTTCCAAGCAGCTCTTGAGGCAACTCCATGAATACAGCGGTTTCCGCTCTTATCTGCAGGTGACTCTCATCTTTTAAAGAATTACCTTCCAAAAAAACTGCATTTAAATAATCATTATAATCATGAATTTGTGTTCTTTTTTTCATTCCAGAGGTACATAGTTGCTGCTCAAAACTCCTCATCAGAATAAGATAACAAATGAGAGATTATATTGACATGGGGTTAAGGTGGCTGAGTAGTGGAAAGTTTGCATCATTATTGCCCATATGATAGCAAATACTGATCTTCTGTTAGGTTTTTTGAATAGTTGAAGGTATCTCTTATGCCACTGTTAGTAGATGTGAAAACACAAGTCTGAACCCCCTAGTGCTATGGGGGGGGGGGCATTTAGTTTCTAATAAGGTCAGGCAACCATCATTAGCTAAGTTAATGTCTCTTATTGTCAGTCAATTAAAACAGGACAATACCAGCTTAGATTTTAGCGGGGCTTGGAGAAATTTTTAGTGATGTTAGCACAGTTTGAAAAACTATAAATTTCTTTCTTTCTTTCTTTTTTCTTTCTTTTTTTTTTTTTTTTTGGCTGCACATGCAGTATGTGAAAATTTCCAAGCCAGGGATCAAGCCCATACCACAGCAATGCCAAAGCCAGATCCTTAACCCACTGTGTGAGGAGAACTCTGAAAAAAACTATAAATTTCTTTAACTGGATTTGAGATTTCCTGGGTAAATTAAGGATGATGGCTTAGGAAGTTCCCTTCATGGCTCAGCGGTTAATGAACCTGACAGGAACCAAGAGGATGTCGGTTCGATCCCTGGCCTTGCTCCGTGGGTTAAGGATCCAGCGTTGCCATGAGCTGTGCTGTAGGTCACAGGCACAGGTTTGACCCTGCATTGCTGTGGCTGTGGCATAGGCCAGCGGCTGTAGCTCTAATTCAACCCCTAGCCTGGGAACCTCCACAGGCTGTGAATGTGAACTTAAAAAGTAAAAAAAAAAAAAAAAAAAAAAAAAAAAAGACAGTTTCGTCACTCCTCTCCCGAAAATTCATCAATACGTTCAGACAATGGAATACAGGTCATTGTTAAAGAGATATGAGCTATCAAATCATAAAAAGACATGGAGGGGCATTCCCTGGTGTCCTAGCAGTTAAGAATCCGGTGTTGCCACTGTGGTCGCTCAGGTTTGATCCCTGGCCCAGGAACTTCCCCAGGCTGTGGGCATGGCAAATAAATAAATGATAAATAAATAGTCCTTTGGTAGTTATACATATCTGAAAAAATAGTTTTTTAAAAAAAGACATGGAGGAATCTAAAATGAATATTACTAAGTGAAAGAGATCACTCTGAAAAGGCTATGTACTATATGATTCTGACTATGTGACATTTTGAAAGGGCAAAACGGTGGAGACAATTCAAGGATCTGTGGTTGCCAGGGGTCGAGGGGAGGGAGAGATGAACAGGCAGAGGACAGAGCAAACATTCTGTGAAAATATTCTGTAGGATACTGTAATGATAGATACATGTCATTATACATTTTTCAAACCTATAGAATGTGCAATACTGAGAGTGAATCTTAACCTAAACTGTAGACTTTAGGTGATTAGGATATGTCAAAGTAGGTTCGTCTTTGGCCAAAAATTTTTAAAATGTGCCATTTTGGTGAGTGATATTGATAAGGGGGGAGGCTATGCTAGTGGGAAGGCATGAGGTATATGGGAAATCTCTGTACTCTTCTCCCTCAATTTTGTTGTAAACCTAAAACTGCTCTAATAAGAAAAAATTCAAAAAAAAAAAAAGAGAAAGAGAAAGAAAAAGTTCATCAACACAGTCCCCTAAGATTGTGTTCCAGGGATGACTGGGCATCTCTAGGTGAACCCTGGAGCCATCCTGAGTGTTTGTGCCTTCTCTTCCTGTGTTTGACTTGAACCCCTAATATGCCTAGTTGATGCCTTCTCTCTTTAATGTTCATTTCTTCTGCCATCCTTTCTTCAGCTGCCTCACACATCCTTTGCTGGTTAGTGCATCTCTGTGCTGGCTTCTGGTTTTGCAATGTAGAGATTACAATATGGGAGGACAAGTTTTCTCCTGGGTTATAATCTGGGTGAAAAAAAAAGATGAGTTCCTTCCTTCCTAGAATATTAGCTGTCATACTAAGAAATGAAGATGCATGGGAGATCCTGGGAAAATTTAGCAACCTAAATAAATAATTTACCCACTAGATTGTATTTCATTCACATTTGACTGCCCAATAACCTAAGTGTGTTAAAAAAAAATCTTTAAAGAACTAAGGGGTTTGGGTTAGGACACCCTAATAAGGACCAATATGTATCTTTGCAGCTGCTTCCTCCATAATTAATGCTCATTCCTCACCTTCATGCATTTAACTTTTTATTTATCCTCCACACAAAATTATTCTAAATAAAAATTTCAGCTGGGTAACTGAAACCTCCTAACTATTCCGAGCTGCCTCTCTCTTCCAATGTAGAAGGACACCCTGGACAGAGTCCAGGGGTTGCTTTGCATGGGTGGATTCGCCCCGTGGGGGTCAATCCAAAGAAGAGCAGACGGTGAGCTGTTCTGAAATTTAGGGAAATGCAAAAACTGTCTTTATAGGTCCCAAGGCTCCAGCAGATCCTTAGAAGCAAGGATAAATGCCAGGTGTTAAACAAGGAAAAAAAGTTGAAAACAACACTTCCTTTTGCAAACTTCCTTTTGCAAAGGACCTGGAGGACCCTAAGTATGCAGATTTTGCAATAGATCAATGTGGACAATAGAAATGGAGTCCTGATTTGTCAGCCAGAGGTGACAGGTAGTGCCTTTGGGGATTGCTCAGGATCTAGGCCAGATTGCTGCTGGCTGGCCTTCTGGAAAATGTAACCAAACTTAAGACACAAATTTTGTGACCTAATCTTTGTACTGCCTTGCTTTCCCTCTTCAAATTTTTCCTACTTTTAATTTCTCTTCATAAAGAAAAAAAAAAAAAACCCTACACTTCTGTATTTTAAGACTGGAGTAAGACACTTGAACTGTATTTTAGAAAACTGTAGGGAGGGAAGGGAAGAAGTGGGGAAAGATTGATTCTTTCATCAGAGATGACAATCGTGTTTCAGAACATGCAGGAAATTCTGTATGACGCTGGAGGTAAGATGAAAATAGAATGGTTTTGTATTTATATCACTATAGGCAGCCCCCCCCATCTAAGAAGTTAGATAATAAAGGTTTATTATCTGAGCTGTTGTTCAGAGCTCAGAATTCATTTTTCTACAGCAACATCATAAATGATTGCGCTCACAAATCGGACAGTGAGAAAAGTAGATTTAAATCCATAGTGAATGTACGAAGAGGACTCTCGATTCTAGTTCAAGTTCAACCAAGCACTCTTGACAATATTCTTCCGATGGAAAGACATATATAAAGTTGCAAGTCACAATACCAGGCACATTCCATGCCCCAGCTATCTCCCTGCTCCAGTTTGAAATTCTCAGCAAGAACACCAGGGCCTGTCTTCCTAATGCAATGGATCAGAGTTCAGGTCTCTTGTCATCAGACTCTTTGCAGCAGTTATCCCTCGATATCTGCATGGAAAGAAATGCTTGGGTCTGTCATTCTTGGGGTCTCAACTAAGCGAAAAGGCTGTTACCTCCCCAGGAAACAGAATCTATCTGTTGAGACCTCCTCGACTATGAAGGCAGATAGTAAGATTAAAGAGAACTGGGCTTATATTTAGAATAGATAAACAAAAAGGCCCTACCATAGAGCACAGGAAACTAGAGCCAATCTCCTGAGTAAGCCATGATGGAAAAGAATATTAAAAATTAATAATGTTAAAAATATATATATGTGTGTGTGACTAAGTCACTTAGCTCTACAGTTGGTATCATCTTCATCTTCTATACTAGTTAAACAATAAACAGAATGATAAAGGTTTTATAACTTTCTACCTAATTTCTCATTCTCTAAAATCCTTCCTCTTGTAAAATCTTTACAATAAAAGATCTATCATCTCAAAACCTTAATTTCCAAACTGAGAGTTTACAGTGATTAGACTGGCTGGATAATTTCTAGGTCTTGGTGCCTTTTAGACATTTTTTCCATCTCCTCCATCAGTTCACCCTTCCACTTCAATTTACTTCATATGTTCCTTGTTCCTTAGTTCTTGTTCTGGATCCAAGACAGATTGAAAACTAAGGTCAAGGTCAGTCTCCTAACTTAGATTTTTTTTTCTTTAGGACAAACAGCATTGGATTGTTTATCCTGTGTGTGGAGTTACCACCTGATGGGAGGAATCTGCACCTCGGACTGTCTTGTGGGGGAGTACAGAGTGGGAGAGGTATGGAGCTAGGTGTGGTGTGCCTTCCGCCATCTCTGCAGAGGGCCATGAGCTGGTTTCTGCAGGTCATTTTAGGCAAAGTCAGAAGAGTCCTAAAATTCCTACACTCACTATAGTTTGGGTTTAATATGTTAAAAATCTTCTACCACTGCACTGTGGAATAATGGCCCTACCCACCTGTGGTCTTCATTTCAATCAAAGGAACTGAGAAGACCTGAGATAAATAATGGGGAAGATGTATATTGAGGACAATACATGGCTCAGAACTTAAAAGTTTCTAGGAAGGTCTAAATAGGAATGTCAGAAAGAAGAAAGATCTTCTTTCCTTCCCCTTTGCTGGCCAACCAGAAACGTCTGAATAACGTCAGAATTACACGACCAACATTGGTCTTCACCTCCTCCACCTCTTCATAGTGTATCAAAAGAGAGACACTTCATTTTCTAGCCTAGAAACCATGGATTTTCTGAGTCCACTACTTGTGTGTGTGTGTGTCTATTTAGGGCCATACCCTTGGTATATGAAGGTTCCCAGGCTAAGGATCGAATCAGAGGAGCTACAGCTGCCGGCCTACATCACAGCCACAGCAACACCAGATCCTAGCCACGTCTGCGACCTATACCACAGCTCATGGCAACTCCAGATCCTTAACCCCGTGAGCAAGGCCAGGGATCGAACCCATGTCCTCATGGATACTATTCAGATTCATTTCCGCTGAGCCATGACAGGAACTCCCCACTAGCTTCTTAACTGTGTCTCCAAACTTAAGAAGTAAATCTCTCCATGGTAAAAGTCACATGATTTATAATGAATAAGCCATCATGTCCTACTGTATAGCATGGGGAACTATATCCAATCACTTGTGATAGAACGTGATAGAAGATAATATGAGGAAAAGAATGTATATATATATATATATATATATATATATATATATATATATATATATATGTATGTATGACTGGGTCACTTTGCTATTTAGCAGAAATTGAGAGAACATTGTAAATCTACTCTAGTAAAAAAAAAATTTTAATAAAAAAACCTCACATGACCCAGCATGTTCACACATGCACTCTTTAAATTCTGACAAGAGCCCTCATTACACTCTGGAGAAACTAAGGATCCAAGAGACAAAGATCACATGAGTGTAATAACAGTGTTGGGATTGAACCCAAGGGTTCTGACTCCTAAGCCAGGATTTGATGAAATCACAGCTGCTAAAGCACCTTATCAGCGCCTGAAACTTGCCAAGCCCTCAACAATGGCAATTTCCATTCCTTCTTTTCTATTATACCAGCCTTCCAAAGTGCAGAAGTGAAATAGGAAGGTATCTTCCCTCATCGATATGACCAGCACCAGTGAAATGGAGCAACTTGTTGGGAGAGAAGCTATTTTCCCACCTCTCAACAATCTTCCCACTGAGATTTCACTGCTTTAGTTGAACAGTTACAATTTATATTATTCTGGGGCAGAGACACAAGAATCTAATAACCATAGAGGCAGAACAGGTCATGTAAATGAGGGAAGAGTGTCAGGTCAAGGGAAACCCCATTGCAAACTTGGCCACAGGTAGAATGTGATGTTTCCCCTATGCATTGGTGCCATCCGAGCAAGTGTTGGGGAATGTATCAAATAGGAGAGCACAGAAAAGGGGGCCATTGCCACTCAGCTCTGTCTGTGATGAATCAAGTGTGGGCAAGTCCTCTAGTTTGTAAAGAGAAACTTGGAACTGCTTTACATGTGAAATATCCCAGTTTTGAAATGTGAGCAATCATTTCAAACTTTTTTATTTTATTTTATTTTATTTAAATTTTTATTTAATTTTTATTTTTTTTGTCTTTTGTTGTTGTTATTGTTGTTGTTGTTGCTATTTCTTGGGCCGCTCCAGCGGATATGGAGGTTCCCAGGCTAGGGGTTGAATCGGAGCTGCAGCCACCGGCCTACGCCACAGCCACAGCAACGCGGGATCCGAGCCGCGTCTGCAACCTACACCACAGCTCACGGCAACGCCGGATCGTTAACCCACTGAGCAAGGGCAGGGACCGAACCTGCAACCTCATGGTTCCTAGTCGGATTCATTAACCACTGCGCCACGACGGGAACTCCCCATTTCAAACTTTTTTAAACTATGAAATCCAGTTGAGAATGGGCCAGACAAAACAGCCCATGGCTGTCAGTTTGTAACCTGAGCTATTCTATTTTTTTTTTTTTGTCAGTTATTTATTTATTTATTTATTTATTTTGCCTTTCTAGGGCCACTCCCACGGCATATGGAGGTTCTCAGGCTAGGGGTCTAATCGGAGCTATAGCCTCCAGCCTACGCCAGAGCCAGCCACAGCAATGCAGGATCCGAACCACGTCTGCAACATACACCACAGCTCACAGCAATGCGGGATCCTAAATCCACTGAGCAAGGCCAGGGATCGAACCCACAACTTCATGGTTCCTAGTCAGATTCGTTAACCACTGAGCCACGACGGGAACTCCACTTGAGCTATTCTAGAAGCTTGTTCTCTCATTATTGTTACCAGCAGATTTCAGAGGGAAAGACCCAACAATGGTTCCACCCAAATGCAGACAGCTGGTTCTGTCTTTCACCCAGAAGAGTTAAAATAGACCCCAAACCAACCACCTTTCTGCTATTCCCCAAGTGCCTCCTTCCTTTACCCAAAGGCGAGGGAACACCCAGCTGGGAACTCTGGTGCCTTAATTTCTCCACCCTCAAAAGGAATCTGGTTGTTCTTAACAGGGGGAAAAATTTAACTGTGAAAAATGCCATGAGAGCTGCATAGAATGCAAGGGACCTGGCACCAAGAACTGCACTGTGTGCCCTGCCAACCTGCTGCTGCACATGGATGACAGCCGCTGCCTGGCCTGCTGCAATGCCTCCGATCCTGCCGATGCCCAGGAGTGCTGTGACTGCCAGGACACCACAGGTGAGGGGGAGGGAAAGCAGCCTGCAGAGCCAGAGAAGGGCATGTTCTCTGGATGCCAATGGGAGTACAGGTGAGAGGAGGAGGATGAAAAGTTTCAGAAGAACAATAGAGCAAACTTTTTTTTTTTTTTTTTTTGGGCTGTGCCCAGGGATCAAACTCACACCACAGGAGTAACTAGAGCCACAGAAGTGACAACTCCAGACCCTTAGCTCACTGAGCTGCCAGGGAACCTTTCAATTGAGTGCCTTCTATGTGCCCGCTATACTTGAAACTCTGTCCATCATCTTATATAAGTAAGATCTTATTAATCCCACTTAGCAGATGAGGAAATTCAAGCTCAAAGGATTTGATTAGCATGCCTAAATCCATACCAATGTTAAGAAGCTCATCTAGAATTAGAATATGGGTAATTTGGACTCAAAGCCAGCATGCTCTCCACTGCTGTTTTTCCCAGATTCAAGCTCAAGCAGGCCTAGAGCTGCATTTTTATAAGTTTACTTCATTCCTTTTTTTATTTTTCCCCCTTGGAAAAATAAAAAAGGGAAAAGATTTCACCTCTCAAGGAAGCTGATGCCAGTATTAACTTGCTTCTGCTGTAAAATCATTCTGTGTAAGTCAGCTCAAATCTAGGGCTCCCATTGGAGACTTAAAGCATTTTAGAATTGAACTTTCACTGAAGACTAAGAAGTAAAACCCCTTTTACTAACTGCAAGCCCCCCAACTGTCACCCCCCCAAACTCTTTTGTATGGGTACTTGCTTCTCATTGGCCACATGCTTACAAAGATCCCAAATGGAGTGACTTCTAAAAAGAAAAAATATGTAAATTCTTTTTGTTTGTTTGTTTGTTTGTTTGTTTTGTCTTATTGCCTTTTCTTGGGCCGCTCCCTCGGCATATGGAAGTTCCCAGGCTAGGGGTCGAATCAGAGCTGTAGCCACCAGCCTACGCCAGAGCCACAGCAACGCGGGATCCGAGCTGCTTCTGCAACCTGCACCACAGCTCACAGAGGTGCTGTATCCTTAACCCACTGAGCAAGGGCAGGGATCGAACCCACAACCTCATGGTTCCTAGTCGGATTCGTTAACCACTGCGCCACAACGGGAACACCAAAAACATATAAATTCTTAAAACATACTCTCTATTTCAAAACAGATCACTTCCTTGGGGTTCAGTTACATCAAGGCTGACAAAAAGAGGCATCATATTTATGGGAACCTGCTCATTTATAAGAAAAGTAAATCCCAGACCCACAACGACTACTAGCCTTTTCTGCTTTATTTTTATCAGCCTTTTCAACTAACTTCTAAATATCATCTAACTAATTGTTTCCTTCTTTTAGCTTTTCCACTCCATGACCAGCTGGTTTCCCCAGTTCTTCATATACATCAACTTTCAGGGTCTGATTGCCTAATACCCATGTTGTGTCAGCAAAGAGTAATAACCCTCATTACACTGATGGCTTTAAATGAAACCAGGAGAGTGTGCATGTTGGGTGCAGAGTTTCTGCAAGCCTTTTCCAACTAAGAACTATTTGTTAGCTTTTCTGGGCTTTCTGTGGCTCTTGAAGATCCAACAGGGGCCAACTCTGCAAAAGACTAAATACACTTTTTCTTTTTTTCCCCCCACTTTTTAGGGCCGCACCTGCAGCATATGGAGGTTCCCAGGCTAGAGGTCTAATCAGACCTGCAGCTGCTGGCCTGCTCACACAGCCATAGCAATGCCAGATATGAGCTGGATCTGTGAACAATACTGCAGCTTACGGCAATGCCAGATCCTTAACACACTGAGCGAGGCCAGGAATTGAACCTGCAACCTCATGGTTCCTAGTCGTATTCATTTCTGCTGCACCACGATGGGAACTCCAAGACTAAATACTCTTGATCACCAGCTCCTGCTTTACTGAGACACTGCTCTTTCAAAGAACCCATGTCACAGAGGCTGACCCTGACTCTTCAGGGAAATAGTAAGACATGATTGCATATGGCACCTGAGTAACTGAAGCAACCTCAAAAGGTCTTTTATTGATTCTCCTGCCTCAGGTAGAATTTATCTCAAAGTAACTGCACACAAATTGCTTATCCATCCCTCTGGTGCTTTAATATTTCCTCCAGGGAAAAATTCTGTGCTAATGTTATTAATGAAAACAGCAATGATGCTGTTGTTACTTTAGGAGATGAAATTCTTCTTGATGGGCAAAATCCCATTGAGGATGAAAGTTAGGATAAAACAGAAAACCCATTTATCCCTAGAAAAAAGAGAAATACATAATAGTGATGATTCAGACCTAATTGGCCAATATATAATAAGCAAAAATAATTAACCCTAAAATAGGGAGTTCCTGGAGTTCCTGTTGTGGCTCAGCGATTAATAAATCTAACTAGCATCCATGAGGATGCAGGTTTGATCCCTGGCCTTGCTCAGTGGGTTAAGGATCCAGTCTTGCTGTGAGCTGTGGTATAGTTCGCAGATGTGGCTCTGATCCTGCGTTGCTCTGGCTTTGGCATAGGCCTGCAACTACAGTTCCGATTCGACCCCTAGTCTGGGAAACACCATATCCTGAAGGTGTAGCCCTTAAAACCACACACACACACACGCAAAATGGCAGCAGTAATTATATCCATTAAACTAGTGTATAAAATGTACCTAGAATCTCATAAAGCACTCATGGGGCAGACCAAGGTAGTTCAAAAATATTTATGGAAAACATGCTGTGTATTTCAACATATACATCCAACAAGCCCTCCTAGTTTTTTTTCTCTAGCTCTTTCGTACTCCCATCTGGCGGGTCAAAGAATAGAAAAGAAAATTAGGTAACTCACTCAAATCATACCACCTGAATAAATGAGTGAAAAATACAAAACAGGGAGTTCATCACTGAATTATGATACTGTTTTGGTCATTCCCTGGTCTCAATAAAGACATCAAAACAGAGTCTGATGAATGACAAGGAGTAGCTCTCAACTCCAGAAATCTTTATTATAATAGAAAAAAATCTCCTATCACTCAACTTGGTCGTTAGACTTTAAAGATGATTTAAAGATGGTACTTTTCTGCCTGCCAAATCAGGGCCACAGAATGCCAAAAAGTAAACAAACGAACATTGTCTGCTTTTTGCCCTCATGTCTCCAAACTGTAGCATGGAGTAAATTTTTCTGGATTTGTATTCTGATTGCTCTACAAACAAGCTGTTACCTCTTGACAGTATGACCATTCTCTCTGTGGTTTTCCATCTCCTCAACCATCTGTGATTTCTGTGGCCCCATAGAGCAGTAAGAGGCAATGTTTTTTATAAATAATCTGTTCCTGTCTTTGAATGGTGGGACAATCACATTGAATCAGGTTTAAAGGTAGCTGCGAAAAAGACTCAGTAAAAGTCAGAGTTGTCAAGAAAAAGAGAGCGTTTAGCAATAACTGAAGCCTGGCCCAAGATGGAATACCTTCTAAGGAAAGAAATAGAAGAATCCATTTGGTAAGGACATTTGGCAACTGATCCTTAAGGTATGGGCATGAGGGGGGGCTCCCTTTGGATCTCAAACTGACCTTCACTCCTGAAAGTTTTGTTGGTATCATCTAGGATAGACTGAAACTCGCATGGAGTATACACAGCAATTCTGCAGAGGGGTGTGCTGAAAAGATCAAAGACAGTGGTTCGGGAAGTTCAAGGGGGTAGTGCAGCGGGTTAAGAATTCGGTGCTGCAGGAGTTCCCATCGTGGCACAATGGAAATGAATCTAACTAGGAACCATGAGGTTGGAGGTTCCACCTCTAGCCTGGGAACCTCCATATGCTGTGGGTGTGGCCCTAAAAAGACAAAAGAAAAAAAAAAAAGAATTCAGTGTTGCGGCAGCTGTGGCTCAGGTTAGTTTCAGCTCGGGTTCCATTCCTGGTCCCAGAACTTCCACATGCCACAGGGATGGCCGTCTCGGCCACCAAAAAAAAATCCCCCCAAAACAAAACAAACAAACATAAAGGAACCCCCCCCCCAAAAAAAGACATGGGTCTGCCACTCTAGAATTTAAAGATAAAGGTGAAGCTCTTTACCTCAGAAACTAATTTTCTCCATTCCATTTCTTCTCTCCCACCCTTCTCTTCTGCCCTCTTCCTTTGGGGGTCATCTTCCAACAGATGAGTGTATCCTTCGAGCAAGTGAGGCTAAGTCTGTAGGTGAGCGTTCCAAGACCGCCTTGTTCATCACCTCCTCCATCATGCTGGTGCTTCTGCTGGGGGCAGCTGTGATTGTCTGGAGGAAATCTCAGGGCAGAGTTAAGCCCGCAGAAAAGGCCGGCTACTTAAAGCTGGCTGACCCAAGCAAGTCTCACTCATCCTATAAGAGCAGCCATCTCGAAAGCACTAGCTTTGAAGAGGATCAGGTGATTGAGTACAGGGACCGGGACTATGATGAGGATGAGGATGATGACATTGTCTACATGGGCCAAGACGGCACCGTCTATCGGAAATTTAAGTATGGGCTGCTGGGTGATGAAGATGAAGATGAGCTGGAATACGATGATGAGAGCTACTCCTACCAGTAAACAGAGGCCACCCCACCCCCACCCCATTCCACTCGCAAGCATGCGTGTACACC
The DNA here is from genome assembly GCF_016906955.1 of Phacochoerus africanus. Taxonomy (NCBI): domain Eukaryota; kingdom Metazoa; phylum Chordata; class Mammalia; order Artiodactyla; family Suidae; genus Phacochoerus; species Phacochoerus africanus. Next base: position 231,353,992 of record NC_062545.1, read on the forward strand.
TTACAGTTTTGGATTTTATCCCGACACACCAGGCTGATCTGTGGATGTATTTATTTTCTTAACCATGAGTACAACTAGAAGTGTGTAAGAATGCTCCAATATTTTGTTCTTCTTTTGGATGGCTAAACTCAATCATAATTGCTCAACCATAATTGAAGAACAAGGATAAAATTCAGAGATTTTCCTCAAAACAAACAGTATGTCAAGACACAAAACACAGGAAGTAAAAAAGTGAGATTTGTGCAAAATGTTTTATTTGATTCAGAAAAGGGCATGGAGCTATAGAAATTCTGTTTCTCAGCTGTATTGTGGAGATAGATATCTCCTGCCTTCTCAATTTCTGATATTTCTGTAATCATTTTGGGGGATGGAGAAACAAAGAGTTGTTTGTCTTAGGGGATTTTTCTCCCCTTTTAATTCTCTTTGGGCAGAGATTTGTCCTGTAAAAGGCAAACAAAGAAGGTTCTCCCCATCATACCATTTATACCAGTTACTCCAGATCATCCCTAAGCAGAAGAGACCACCTTCACTGAGCCTGGTCATGACCTATTTATAGATAAGGGAGGTAGCATCATAGCCATGGAACACATGTCCACCAGGCCCTGGTTCCTCTGCAGTAATCCATTGTCACTATGCTTCTAGAGCAAGCTTTGGCAGGAGATAGGCAGCCAGCCCAGGTGGAAACAAATCACTGTTTCCAAGAATTGCAGCCTTACACCCTCATGATTTTTCTAAGAGCATTTCTGGTTTGAAACATCAGCTAAAACATCAAGTTATAAAAGAAGAACAGCAACACTAACCTAACATAAAATGGGATACAATGACAAAACCATCAGATGCTCTTAAGAAAAGATGTTAGCTACTAAATTAAAAAGCTTTTATCAACAGCCCATCAAAAAACTGTGGACTCTCCACAGAAAAAGTTAGAATGGAGTCTAAAAATAATAAATAATAAGTTCCCAACATCCTGCTCCCTAGCTTAATCTCTCTCTCTCACACACACACAATGTATTGCACAGACTATGTACCAGGTACCCAACTAATTCCTGTAAAAAAATTCACCCCACTTAATACCACTATAATTTCATGAGGTTGGTTATCATTATTCCTTTTTTTTTTCAAATGGGAAATCCAAGGCTTATGAAAGGTTAAGTTGCTAAGGTCCCAGAAAAGTAATCAAGATTCAAGAAAAAAGAATGACTCTAAAGTTTGTGTTCTTAATAACTATGCTACACTGACACAAGGTGAAAAAAGCATCCTAAATGTAATAAAGTCATGTCTATTATTTTATTTTACGATATGGCAACACTATTATCATTCCTAAATGTGTACATTTTCTTTTCTTTTTTTAAAATAATGTATCACTGACCCAGGAAATCTCTGTAAAGTTTTCAGTTTACTGAAGGCTTTAGTGTTTCTTTAGGAGAAAGCTCTTAAAACAAACGTTGGCGAACTTTTCTCTGGAAAGAGCCAGATAGTAAATATTTTAGGCTTTGCACATTAGGCTTTGCACAACTATCAGCTCTGCTGTTGTGGCACGGAAAGCAGCCAATCCACAAGAAATGGGTGAGCTGTGCTCCAAGAAAATTTTATTTATGGACACTGAAATGTGGATTTTAGATAATTTTCACATACCATAAAATATTCTTCTTCTTTTGATTTTTTTTCCTCAATCACTTAAAAATGTAACAACCATTCTTGGCTCATGGCAGTACAGAAACAGGTGATGGGTCATATTTGGCCAAGAGACTGTTATTTCCTGACCTCGTCTTTAAAGAAAAAATTCTTAAGAGACTATGTGTATCATACACACATATGATATGCTTCCAAAATTTTTGATCCTTTAAACTCGCCTCTTCAAAATCTATCTGAAGCCTTTGTAGTTCTCATTTCACTTCCTAGAAACAAGTAAAAATATATGTCAAATAGCCATCTTTTCTGTGGAAGAATTCCTCGTCTCTTGTTGTGTAATTGCAGTGTAGCTTATGTAAATAATTTTGCCTATACTGTGTTGTTCATCTTGCCTGACAATTCTAAAGCTCTGATAGACTGAGTTTGACATTTCTTTGTGTAGCCTGGAAATGGTTTTCCAAGAAAAACCTGTGTTTATGATACACAGTTAAAAATTAAATGAGGTCACGATGACATGGAATACTAGAGAAACAGTGGTGTTACTCTATGTGATGCTGAAAAGAAGGCTTATGCTGTGTATGGCTAGTTGGACATCTTTCCTTCTTTGTTCTTAGGCCACGTTACTCTCAGACGTCTTTTGAATACTCCACCAACTGTCTAAAGAGATATATATGTGATTGGAAAACAAAGTCACTTTTTGGTTCTCTGTTTGTGAATATCTTGCAAATACTGAGAATCCTTGTAGCCTGGAAATACACCAAGAGGCTGGGTGAGACCTTGGAAGGTTCTAATTCATAGAAAGTAATTATTTTGTTATTTTTAGGGCCGCACCCATGGCATATGGAAGTTCTCAGGCTAGGGGTCTAATCAGAGCTGCAGCTGCTGGCCTACACCACAGCCATGGCAATGCAGATCCGAGCCTCATCTGTGACCTACACCACAGCTCACGGCAACACCAGATCCCCAACCCACTGCACAAGGCCAGGGATCGAACCTGTGTCCTTACGGTTGTTGGCGGGTTCGTTTCTGCTGCACCATGATGGGAACTCCCCTGAAAATAATTCTTAAATGGAAGATAAAGTTAAATCAAGACCAGATAATGCTATAGGGACTTGCTTATTGATGAACTACTTCTGAGCACTTTTTATGTACTTGGTATTAGGTTTTACCAAGAGATACAAAGCAATAAAAGGATGCTTGTTGGTTTTCCTTTTTATATTTCTACCTCGAATGACTAAGCTGGTCATATTGATTAGGAACTTTTGTTCTAAAAATAAGTTCAATCTGTCTGTCAGCCCTATCATCATTGGCTCAATTAGGCCCTCAGTCTCTCTCATCTTACTTTTACTGCTTCTTCTAGAATTACTGCTGAGTTTCCATTTCTTTTCCCCCCAGTTTATCTACCCTGCTATTGAAGGTCATTTCTAAGGTCTATTGGATCATCGCATTCAGTGCTCTCCGTGACCTACACTGATTATGACACTGAAAATTCTGCAAGGTATGGCCACTGCCTCTACCTCCAATCTTTGTCATCTACCGGTTCCTGGCCCCTCCTTATTTCCCAGCTTTTCCACTTCTACTTGATAGTACTGAAGTACTTCTAAGTTCTCCATGATCATATCCTCTTCTCTCCTGTTTCTGAGCACACATTGTTCACTGCACTTGGAATATTCTTCCCCCTACACCTTGACCAATTGGAAAATTTCTGACTATTCTTTAAAATCATGTTTCCTCATAACCTCTCCTCTTCCCTGACCTTCTTGCAGAAGGTTAATCACTCTCTCACCTCTCTGCTACCTAGAGACTATGTGCCTATAGCTCTTCACATCACACTGTGTTGTAATTGTTTGAGGATACATCTATTTCTGGTGAGAAACTGGGTCTTGATGCAGCTACTATGCCTTTTGCAGAACCTACTACAGTGCCCAACACTTGGTAAACAAATCAAGAAATATTGATGGAATCGAATTTTAAGAAAATAGGACTCATAGATATGAAAGAATTAGACAATGATATAGACCATATGTTGTATTTATACAGTCCATTCCTATTTGGTCTTGGGCATAAATGATAAGGGGAGAGGGTGCAGGTGATGGTGTCAGTTAAGTATGAGAAGTAAGAGGCAACCACAAGCGAGAGCATTGTTAGGGGTGGTTGGTTCTTGGGAAAAGGATTCATGCTTGGACTTGATATGAAAAAGAAAAGAGAATATAAGAGTTCCCGCTGCAGCACAGTTTGATCCCCAGCCTGGCGCAGTGGGTTAAGGATCCAGTGTTATTGCAGCTGTGGCTTATGTAGCAGCTGCAGCTTGGATTCGATCCCTGGCCTGGAAAGCTCCCTACGCCCAGTTGAAGAATTAAGTTGAGATGAAATAATAACCTGTGTTTTACATTGAAATGTAAGGATTATAAAATAGGTTGTGTTTCAAAAAGAAATACATGAATTCCATCAATGCATGCCTGGCACAGACTTTGGATCTAATTGATCAGCACACATCAGTAACATCTAGTAATAAATAAATGAGACCAAAATTTGAGGATGCATTTGGGGTTTCCCTTTTTTTTCTTTTTTTGTCTTTTAAGGCCCGCACTTGCAGCATATGGAGGTTCCCAAGCTAGGGGTCCAATCGGAGCTGTGGCCACCAGCCTACACCACAGCCATAGCAATGCGGGGTCTAAACCACATCTGCCACCCACACCACAGCTCACGGCATCACCAAATCCGTAACCCACTGAGTGAGGCCAGGGATCAAACCAGAGTTCGTATGGACACTAGGTGGGTTCATTAATTGCTGAACCACAACAGGAACTCCTGGAATTTCACTTTTAAAGCCACCTATGTCTACATTGCTTTGATCGCAAACGTAGGCAAAACAAAAACAAAACCACAATACACAGTCAGTCACAAGGTGAAGGAAAGGATGAAGAATGAAGTCTGTTCTATTCACTCTTCTGTGGCCCTAGTGACCCACACTAAGCACAAAGCCAATCACCTATTTACAGGAATGAAAATCACTTCATATAAGGCACCTTCTGCGATAAGGATAGAAACAAGGATTAGGTCCTATAGCCCCACTCAGCTGTAAGAAAGGCTCGAAAATAAATATCTGGTAAAGGGAAATGAGGTAATCAAAATCAAAGTGTCAGCCGGGCTGGCTCTTACCTGAAGGCTCTGGACAAGAATTGTTTTCCCCAATATTCAGGTTGCTGACAGAATCCAGTGTCTTGTGGCTGTAGAAATGAGGTTCCTTCTTTCTTTTCTGGCTTTTGGCCAGGGGGTTACTCAGCTCCTAGAGGCTACTCTGGTCTCGCGCATTCCCTCTCCCAATACCCCCCCTTCAAAGCCAACATCCCTGCACTGAATAATTCTTCTGCTCTGACTCTTTCTGATGGTCCCTCTAGCTACCAGCTGGAGAAAATTTTGCATTTAAAAGGCTCATGTCATTCCATTAGGCCCACCTGTGGAAACTCCCTTCGGCTGTAATGTAACATAATCTAATCGTAAGCATGCTAGTTCATCTTATTCAAGGTTCTGGAGGTTAGAGTGAGACATCTCAAGGGGTTATTTTAGTATTCTGCTTAATAGCCAATAAAACCCTTGGAAATCAATTTAGCAAAATACGTTGGGTCATTTCAATGTGTGTTGAAGGAAATGTTTTAAACAGAACCAAAGCATTAACAAAAAAAATCATTTTTGTTTATAATTTAAAACTACAGGAGTTCCCAGTGGTTAACGAATCCGACTAGGAACCATGAGGTTGCGGGTTCGGTCCCTGCCCTTGCTCAGTGGGTTAACAATCCAGCATTGCCATGAGCTGTGGTGTAGGTTGCAGACGCGGCTCGGATCCCGCATTGCTGTGGCTCTGGCATAGGCCGGTGGCTACAGCTCCGATTCGACCCCTAGCCTGGGAACCTCCATATGCCACGGGAGCGGCCCAAGAAATGGCAAAAAGACAAACAAACAAACAAACAAAAATAAACTACAACAAAGACCACACAAAATATGCTGGGGTTCCCGTTGTGGCACAGCGGAAATGAATACAACAAGGAACCATGAGGTTTTGGGTTTGAACCCTGGCCTTGCTCAGTGGGTTAAGGATCCAGCGTTGCCCTCCCTGAGCTGTGGTGTGGGTCGCAGATGCAGCTCGGATCCTGCGTTGCTGGTGGTGTGGTGCAGGCCAGCAGCTATACCTCCAATTTGACCCCTAGCCTGGGAATCTCCATATGCCGACAATGGGGCCCTAAAAACAAATGCTGTAACAGTTACATATAATAAACAAGATATAAAAGTTTATGTACACAAACATTTCAAGTGTATTTTTGAAACTAAAAATCTATGTAGAATGTGCAAGGTGAACTGTAGGAAGCAAAGATGTACAATATTAGCTTAATATTGAGGCAGAAAAATCAAGTATGTGTACCAATAAGCACAAGATGAGGGAGAATGAAAGCCATGCAATAATTCCAGGAGGAAAAAAAATAAAATCTTGGAACAATGAAGACTTAGAAAAAGCAAGTCTATGTGTCTAAGAACCTTTTGGGGTAGAAAGATTGGGGGAAATGTTTAGGAGAATAAAAGGATCTGCAGAGCTCAGTACATGTGGGTCTCTATCTCGACTTTCCCACCGTCTATAAAATGACAAGCAGTTTGCACATGAACTTGAAATCACAGGTCACTTTCAACTACATGTGATAAATAATACTGTCCATCAGCCAACCTGGGCCCCTCAAAGTTAGTAGAGGGAAGGCAAGCACAGCAAGCAGTGTCTTTGGTGGACACCTTCTCTCCCTACATCATTTCCCATGTCTTCTTGACTTGTGTTCCAAGTCACCAGTGACCCTAAGAAATGGGAAAGTTCTATCACTGGCTCAAGAGCCAACTTGACAAACTATGCCTTCACTTTGGTTTCAATAATTACATCTCATCTCATTCTGTCCACCCATAAATTATTCATACATATAAAGCTCTTTTTTTTTAACTCTTGGTGGTTAAATGGTGATTAGAATCACCATTTCTGCACTCATTTTTATAATGATGGTTTGGCATAATAGAAGTATCATTGAGTTTCAGGGTTAAAGATTCCCGAGATGGAATTTCAGTCCTGACCCTTTCTTGTGTGGAATCATAGGCAAGTTACTAAATTTCTCTGATTCTCTACTACAAAGTGTGGGAAACTTGAACTCTAGACCTCTGTAGTTGCCAGGAGAAGAAATGAGACAGCATATGCAGTGGGCCTGCCTGGTATATGAAAGGGGCTCTTTAAGAGCTAACTTCCTCCCATATTGTTTTAATAGCAGGGCAAGATGGTTAATAGTCTTTCCTGCCAGGAACCTGTATTTTTTTTTTTTCATATTATTCTAAACATTTTATTTTATTTTTAAAGCATTTTTAAATTATTTTTATTTTTTCCATCATAGCTGGCTTACACTGCTGTCAATTTTCTACTGTACAGCAAAGTGACCCAGTCACACATATATGTTATACATTCCTTTTTCTCACATTATCATGCTCTATCATAAGTAACTAGATATAATTCCCAATGCTATACAGCAGGTTCTCATTGCTTATCCATTCCAAAGGCAATAGTTTGCATCTATTAACCCTCAATTCCCAAAACCTGTATTTTGAAAGGATTTGTGAAGCAAAATTATATGATGCAGAGATAAGTAGATTTCGCTTGCTTTTTACACTTAATCTGGAAGCAAAGACACACCCACTCAGGCTTGTTAACAGGGCTTCTCTGCAAAACAAACTGGCTTGCTCCAATGAATGGTTTTAAGTAACCAGATCATTAACTGGCTTTTCTTGCTCGATTTCTCTGCAGACAAAGAAAAACAGAACATTGTTTTTTCAGAAACCTGAACAGTGATTTCATCCAAAACCAGGAGAAAATAAAACTCATGCTTCACTGAAGGGCTAAGTTTTGGTCAAGGGGCCCTATTTTCCAGAAACACACTGACCAAGTGCTTGACCTCTAAGGAAACCTATTTATCTCCTCACAACTTTCCACTCTCCAAAAAGCAACTATAGCTCCCTCCCAGTAGAATAATTTCTTACTAGCAATCCTATTTATAGCTTGATTGTCCAAGAGACAACATAATTCTACAATAAAACCCTCCTTTCTCCCTAAGTCCTGAAAAACACAGATGTTAAGATTTCGGCTCCGAAGACACAGGTGATCTTGGCAGGGTGCTGAGAACACTGGAAAAGGATAGACCATAGCAACCTGGTCTCTCTCTAGGTCATTTTCACTTCGCTTCCAGATAGAAAAACCCTCAGAATACAGGAGTGAAAAGTGGCCTGAGAACAGAGTCGAGAGATCGGGAATGCGTGAACTATGGGGGTAAAAGCTCAGGAAGGCTTCCTTTGCCTCCTTTGACCCCAAACAATTGAGAGGAGGACACCTGATGTAGGTGTCCTGCTTCTCCACTCAGCCAAGCAGCAGAGGTCTGGACTTTAGAGTTCAGATTGAAAGGGAGCTGCACAGACAGGACAGGCAGAGGCAATGGGTCAGAAAGTTCAATAACTAGCAGGGAGAAATCACAGTCTGGGTGCTGTGAGATTTTCCAAAGGTGGTATTTGGCCTAGATTCTGGAGTCCCAGTCTCAGGCTGGCAGCCTTATAAAGGTGGCTTTGGCAGTATTTTCAGGATTGACCTGTTCCTGCAACAAAGGAACAGAGACACTTAATCAAATTGCTAATCAAGAAGGGACTGGGCAAAAGTAGACTCCATAACAAAGGCATTTCCAGCCGAACATTGGGATTCTTTGTCCCTGGGCTCTAAAAAATAGAGAGGGATCTTTGTGATGGATGCTCCACTATTATTCCAGAACAATGCCTCTCTCTCTCCCCCGTCTTGGCCTGGGATTGGAATTTTTATTCCCCATGATCCCTTTGGCCAAACTCCACGCTGAGGCCTTTGCTGCCTTTGTCACTTTGCAGCGCAGCTGTATAACATCTGGATAATTTCTCTGTCCTGTTTTTCTGTGGATTTTCACTCTTAAAGAGCTGTTTGCTATTTGCCTGTCAAATCAATTTCATCCCTCATAGGTGGATTTCTGTTGGCCTTAAATAGGCTGCCTCCTAACACGTGCTTGTGAGGATTAAAGGAGATAATGCCATGTGAAAATCTATTGGAAACTGTAAGGTGCCACGCCAAAGTTATTTCCCTGTTCACCTGTGGCAGACATGCCACTCATACTGTGGAAACTGGGAGTAATCAAGCCATATTCTCAGGCCAACCATCTGGGTGTGTTTTCTCAGAAAACTAATTGGCTCAGTTAGAGGCAGCTACATAAGTCATGGGACCCAGTGTCAACATTATGACGAATTTCAAAATGGTGGCAGCAGAGCACAGAAATGCAGCATTGGGACCTTCTAAGCATCAGGCCCTGCATGACTGCCCAGGTGGCACAGCCCTGAAGTTGACCGTGACGGAAATATATTCAGAGCAATAAGAGGCTTGCAAAATGCACCAGCTCCTTACTGCATCTACCTCTATCCCCAAATGGGTCAAAGAATATAGATACCAAAGGTGGTAGCTTTGGCAGAAAAGGATGAAAAGCTCTCTAAGATCTACAAAGCATGTAGATATAAGGAAAACATGGAGGGAGGTGTCAAGATAGGGAAGAGGAGGAATTTCTTTTCAGAATAAAAAGCTTCACTGAAAGACAACAGGTCTTCACGTCAGTATCTCTACATTTCCATTTTAGCTCTGTGAGGCACTGGCCAAGTCTTTCGAGATGATGTCAGAGGCTGTGCTTTGTGTATTGTAAACTTGTAAGTTGCACAACTCAAGTGTAAACTTACTGTTGCCGTTTTAATGTTTACTGTTGGCCCTTTTAGAAAAGACACATACACATTCTGATTTGGTTCCCACCTATGTGTGGCTCTATAGTCAAGCCAACAGGTGGGGAGGGTTTAGGTTCTTCAAATCAATCTCTCTCTCTCTTTTTTTTTTCTAATTTCTACCCCCTTCTTGGCTAAAAAGAATGTGTTAATTGCATGTGTAACTGGCACGGAAGTCTTCACCCTGCTCTAAAGGGCAGAAGGGGTGGGAAGAAGGGCAGGGCAGCCTCACCCAGGCTGACCTTCCTGGGGTTTTGACATCAGGGCTCTGTTTACATAGTTGAAGGGCTGGGAGTGTCAGAATGGAGGGCAGAGACCTCCTGGATAATTCAGGAAGCCACACCACATCCCCAGCTCTGACTTTCTGCTGGCTCTGAGCAGCAGAGAGAGATGAAATCTGTAAAGTCCTTCTCCGTCATTTGGCGCCATCTGTTTCCTTTCTCCTTCCTTTCCCAACAACCTTTTTCAATAAACACAATGAAATAGACAAGAGAGGAGGTCTACAAGAAGCAAACTCATCTTTCCCCAAGTGTAGATTTTTGGAGACTTCTGGCATCTGCAGGAAAATCTCCTGTGTTGCTGTTCTTTCCTCTACACCTTGAAGGTACTGGAAAAAATGAAGGAACATGTGATGCTCCTTCCCTTATTGACTGCATTTGAGTAAGGTAGACAGTTCATGATTCCCATCACAGAAATGCATTCAACACTGGAGACCTATAATATACCCGGTACCACATGGAGCTGATGGAGATCAAGTCCAGTACATTGGAATTTCTCTCAGAGACTGTATGTTCCTCAAAGTCCTGGGCATTATCTTATTCCACTTTGTATCCTTAATGCACAGTGGAGTGATAACACACAACAGTTGCTCCACAAAGATTTGTGCAGTACCTATTTGCCCACAGAAAGCATTGTCTACAACTGAACAACCCTGGCATCTCTGTGTAAAATCTGGCAGAGTTTGCTATGTCCTTAAAGTTACAATGTTATCTTTGGCCCAGGGGAAGAAATAACCACTTTATAACAATAATCAGCATTTATCAAGTATGCACTGTTTCTTAGGTACTATCAGAAGGGCTTTGCATGGACCAACTTATTGAATCCTTTTCATTGTCATAACAATCTGATGAGGTAAGCACTATTGTTAGCCCAGTTTTATGGTAAGAGGCTAAACCACAGAAAGCCAAAATAACTCACCCAAGTTTGAATAGCAACTGGCTCCAGAGGCCTTGTTTCTAATCTCCAGGGCTGCAGCTGCCTAATCCCTCCAGAACCAAAAACAAGGAGAGAAAATTAAAACAGGGATTTTCCAACTTTTTTTTGACAATGATCCATGATTTGAAAAAAAAAAAAGAAAATTACTAACACCTCTTTATAAAACCAAGTTAAGTTTCAGGAAACGATACTTATCCAAATTACATTTTTCCCACCATATCCTATTTTTTTCTTGAAGCTGACTACCATCCATTAATTTCATTTCACCATGCATAGCTTAAAAAACACTGGATTAGGGGAAAGAATCCAAGCTTACCTGACTGGCCCTGAGCTTGCTGTACTGAAAGGGGATTCTCTCTCTGAATTTCTCTACTGGAGCAATTAAATTGCAACGTCTGTGGTAAATCCAATCCCCCTTTATGTCCCTCAGACCCTGAGCTTCTGGAAATCCTGCCCCTGCCCATCTTCTGCATCACATCACTGTTCCAGGCTGCCATGTTGGGTGGAGTGTCTTTCAGATTTGGCTTTGGCCATATCTGCATATCTGGTCCATGGGAAGCATATACCTTTGCCCACTTCCCTCTCTTCTTCCATTCAAGATGAAAGTGCTACCTTCTCTCTGCTCTGTTGTCTAAGACCAATCCAGCTACAGCTTCTCATGCAGTCGTTATGTCCCACTTCCCAACTGAGAGCACACAAGCTCTCGAATGGATACACTTAAAGGGGCTCAGACAGTACTCTGCTATTTATCTTCAGTTCTAATCCTCTATAAGTAGAAGGCAGGGGGGAGGGCAGAACAGCATCACATTCTCCCAGCATCACCTGGATTTTCTGGGATTTAGCATTGGAATATGGGGGATTTAGCATCATCTATTACTGAGATTTTTCCCCTTGGCAGCCTCTTCCAAAAATATGAAAAAAAGAAAAGGCCCCTGTATTCACATAATATTACAGATGGATGGCCTACGGATAAGTGGAGGGAAAGGGAAGGGAATGAGCAAAGTCGTGGAGTCTGGACTAAGCCATCAGAGATTGGGGATTACTAGGGAATGTGAGCTTGCTGTGAAGCAACCATGCATAATGGACTCTATAGGGAACAAGCGATGGATGTCAGTGGAATCACAACAGGTGGCCCAAGGAGCTTGCCAGGAACTTAGGGCATAAGCCTAGACATGCTCTCCTGATATTTGTTGACTGCCCTGGTTTAGTCTCTGAACTGATTCCTTGGCACATCCCAATTCCTCCAGACTCAGAGACCTTGTTCTTGTCCACATCATGTCAAGCTGATTATGACTTATGTGTTTGTCAAGGAGTTCCCTGGTGGTCTGTTAGGACTCGGCATTTTCACCACTGTGGCCGGGGTTCTATCCCTGGTCTGAGAAGTGAGATTCCTTGTGAAGCCACTGCATGCCGCCCCCCTCCCTCTCTAAAAAAGACTTCTGTTGTGTATTTTCTGCCTTTTTGCTACCTCAACTAAATGTTTGATCTCAGCTTTGCTAAGTGAGCTTTGTTCCACCATCCACAGCTCCCAGGGTCCCATGAACTGACTCCTCCAGGGTCAGGAGGCTAAGTCTGAGTCTACAGTCACCCTCCTGTATTAGGTGAAACCCTGGGTTCCACACTCAGATCTGAAATTTTCTACCGACATAACTTGAGTCAGTCTTGAGTTCAGCTGTGACTTTCAGTTTCTTCATCTGAAGTATAGTAACAGTAACATTTACCACTGGGCAGCAGGTGAAATGGAAAGAATATAATCACTCTCATCTTGAATCTCTATGGTGAAACATGGGGACTCTATTCCTCTTGTGAATGTTCAGTGTGTACCTAGTTATCTATGCTTGACTTTTAAAATTGTACTCTTGCAAAGAACATGATCTCCATGTAGTCAAGTTGTTGCCATATTAGCCATCCCTTTGTAGGACTGTCCAGAAAGGAATGAAGAAAATAAACTTTCAAAAGGGCAGGGGATCCAAGACAACACCTCTTTTCTGCCTTCTAAGACTTCAAAAAAGTACTCAAACCAAATCAATAGGGAACACAGAGAACAAGTCTAGCTGGTCAGGCTAAGAGACAGGAGAAGGTCCTGTTCGGGAGATAGATTTAAAAACAAAACAAAAAACTTCATTTGACAGAAATACTGCAATGGATGTGGAGCCTTTAATTCATTTAAAATACAAGCAAATCTGTAAACAACTTCCTGGGTAGATACACAAAATATTTTGAAGGCTCAGGGAGGCCTAAAGGGACTCTGAGATTAACCTGGAATTCCCATGAGTAACTCAGTTAGAAGGAGGTATTTGTTTACATGGATCCAAACAGAAGCCACACCAGGGAATCCTCTCAAAGTCTCAGTGAGAGTGAGTCCTTTAGGATTTATATTCATCTGCTTCCAGAAAAGTGCTTGCAGTGGTGTCTATTATGTATATGTATGAAATTGTTCACATGGAAATAAGAGATGTGAACCCTGATGAGGAGAATGCAAGTTAACTAATCAATACAAGCCAAAAGGAGGCCTTAACTCAAACATAGGCTTAGGCAGAACCCATAGATGTAAGACAGCTTTTAGGGCTGCTTTAGTCAAAATAATTATACTACCCAAGGTAATTTATGGATTCAAAGCAAAACCTATCAAATTACCAATGGCATTTTTCACAGAACTTGAACAAAAAAATTTGTAATTTGTATGAAAACACAAAAGACCCTGAATAGCCAAAACAATCTTGAGAAAGAAAAACAGAGCTGAGGGATTCAGGCTCCCTGGCTTTAGATAATACTAGAAAGCTATAGTCATCAAAGCAGTATGGTACTGGCACAGAAACCAAAATATGTATCAGTAGATCAGGATAGAAAGCCCAGAAATACACCCACGCACATATGGTCAATTCATCTACAACAAAGGATGCAAGAATACACAATGGAGAAAAAACAATCTCTTCAATAAGTGGTGCTGGGAAATCTAGAAAACTACGTGTGAAAGGATAAAATTAGAAAATTCTCCAATATCATACATAAAAATAAACCAAACATGTATTAAAGACCTAAATGTAAGTCTGGATACTACTAAACTGTTAAAGGAAAACACAGGCAGAAGACTCTTTGAGATAAACGGCAGAAATGCTTTCTGGATCCACCTCCTAGAGTAATAAAAGTAAAAACAAAAAAACAAAAATAAAGAAATAGGTCACAGCAAAGGAAACCATAAAAAAAAAAACAAAAAGACAACACACAGAAAAGGAGAAAAACATTGCAAATGATGCAACTGACAAGGACTTAATCTCCAAAATATACAAACAATTTATACAACTTAACAACATAAAAGCAAACAACCCAATCGAAAATGGGCTGAAGACCTAAGAAGACATTTCTCCAAAGATAACAAACAGATGGCCAGCAGACACATGAAAAAATACTCAACATCACTAATTATTAGAAAAATGCAAATCAAAACTATGGTACCACATCACACCAGTCAGAATGGCCATTATCAAAAAAACTACAAACAATAAATCCTGAAGAGGATGTGAAGAGAAGGGAACCCTCTTACACTGTTGGTGAGAATGTAAATTGGTGCAACAACTATGGAGAACAATATGGAGATTTCTTCAAAAACTGAATATAGAACTACCATATGATCTAGCAATCCCATTCCTGGGCATATATTCAGAGAAAAGCATAATTTGAAAAATACATGCACCCCAATGTTCACTGCAGCACTATTTTCAATAGTCAAGACATGGAAGCAACCTAAATGTTCATCAACAGAGGAATTAATAAAGACATGCATAAAATAGAAAATTATACAGCCATATAAAAGAATGAAATAATGCCATTTGCAGGAACATGGACCTACTAAGTAAATCAGACAAAGACCAGTATATGATTACTAATATATGGTATCCAATAAGAAATGACACAAAACAATTTATTCAAAAAACAGAAACAGACTCAAATATTTCAAAACCAAACATATGGTTACCAAAAGGGAAACTGCGGCAGGGGTGGGGAGAGGAATAAATTAGGAGTTTGGAGTTAACATACACACACTTCTGTATGTAAGACAGGTAAATAACAAGGACTTACTGTATAGCACAGGGATATCTACTCAATACTGTGTAATAATCTATATGGGAAAAGAATCTAAAAAGAATGGATATACGTATGTGTAAAACTGATTCACCTTGCTGTACAGCTAAATCTAACACTTCGTTAAGTCAACTATACTCCAATAACATTTTTTTAAAGTGCTGCCTTAAAGTAAGGAGGGTGGGAAGGGGAAGAGTCCCTTTGCTTGCCCATTGCCAGGGCACTTCCATGAGGCTCTACAGCTCTTTGGAAACCATTCTGAAAATGAGGGTTTTAAGTGATTACAGCCACTGTGACTAAATATTAGCCCTGAGTTTCCTGCAAATCAAGACAAAAATGGAAATACTGTGGATCACATTTTTCATCCTTCAGTAAAGGGAAACAAAAGGTTTTTATCAGTCTCTCAGGAACATTCGAACTTAACACAAGGTATGCTTTTTGGAGTGGCTGAAGGAGTGGATGGATAGCATGTACTCAGAACATCATTTCTCTCAGAGTTAGATGATAGTGGGTATTTTTTTTTCTTTTTTTTTTTAATGCTCAGTATCAGACCCTTCTCCTTATGTTTAGGGAATTTATTTCCCAGTGTGTAAGCCTTGATGGAAAACTTCTCTCTATAGACGCTAAAATAGCCAGGTATTTAATTTTCCAGTCCCCCCTTGCAGCTAATACATGTGCACATGACCAAAGCTCAGCCAATGAAATGCTGATTGTATAAAGATTAATTTCCAAGGCAACAGGGTCAGCCACCCCTGTGGAGGACAGGGTTCCGCTGGCCTTTGGTGGGAAGTTGTGGCACCCTGACCCAGCAGCAGGGGCACTACCCTCGATGTACTAGTGGCGTGGTGATTCTGGCCTTCTGTTCTGAGGTATCTTTTTCTCAGCCAGTTTCCAGCTTTCCCATCGATTCCCTGAGCTACCCATCATTCTCCCAGTGAATTCCTTTCCAGCCTAAATCAGCCAGAATCCATTTGTGTTCTTGTCACCAGTTATATTCAATAAAATCTGTTTCAAAACAGTAACTTTTGAGACTTAGATCTGCTGTGATAAATAATAATCCCATTGATGAGGGCTCCACCTCACGACCTAATTACCCACCAAAGTTCCCACCTGCTAATACTTTGAGTGACTAGACTTCAATATATGAATTTGGGGGGAGGACCCAAAAATTCAGTCCCATCCAGTATGGGCATCCTGTGATCACTTATGCATCCAACTAGAAGAGTACACATTTAAAATTCACCTGGACACTGCAGATTGGAAGATGCCAATACTTTATTTTTGGGGGGGGAGAAGAAAAAAATAGCTTTATTGCTTTGCCAGACTACAAAGGCCACAACAGGCTCATGTGCTAAAGGCTGTGCCCTCCCAATACCATTTTAAATCCGTAACTACCCTCCAGCAATGTTAACGCCTATACTTCAAAATTGTGTGCAACTGGGAGTTCTTTTGTGGCTCAGTGGGTTAGGGATCCAGCACTGCCACTGCAGTGGGTTGCTCGCTGTGGTGTGGGTTCCATCTCCAGCCTGGGAACTTTCATATGCCATGGGTACAGCCAAAAATAGAAAGAAAATATGTTCACCTGAACTACATAAAACCAGCTAGTAACTGGGAAAAAGGAAGTGACTATCTCATTACGTTCTAGTAAAGGTTGAAACAAAGTTCTTCTCACTTGGGAATTGACAAACAATGGGCCTATAGGCCAAATCACCCTCCTACCTCAGAAAATGAAATTGAAACATAGCCATGCCCATTCATTTATGTATTGTCTGTGGTTGTTTTTTCCATAGAGCAAAACCTCAAGAATTTTCTGTCTGGCCCTTTACAAAAAAAGTTTGTCAACCTGCTCTGGCTAACAGGAAAAGCCTAAAGGCATCTGGAACAGGACTGCTTAAAGTGTGGTCTGTGACTGCTACTGGCCTATGAACTGTCTCTTCCTGAAACTGAGAGAAAATATAGAACATTTTATAGCATTTTGACATTGTCAAGACATTCAAGTGTGTACTATTTTTATAGTAGTTTTATGTATTTTTAAAGTATTCATGAAGGATTGGAAATTAACAAAAAATTCTAGAAGTTAGTTTATCTGTAAGAAAAAATATAAGGTAATATCCATTATAATGACTTTAACAAGGCCTCAAAAGATAGCAAAATTCAGCCCTGGAGCTTTCATCCATGGCATAGATTTGGAGAATAAAATGAAGCTAAAGAAGGCAGAGCCAGGTTTAAAAATTATTTGGCCCACAAGCTGGATCCCCAGTGAAACTTTCTCTAATTCTGTTGCTATACTAAGGCCCCAATATCAAGATACATTTATTTTCAATTAATTCACAATTATATACAGAGCACTTCCTAAACATAGGTGCTGGAGGAATTAAAATACAGTCCAAACCCTCAGAAGCTTACACTCTAGGTAAAAGAGCTAAGGCAATTATAAAAATATGAGACACTGGAATTTGTGGGAGGTTCCTATAAAGAGAATATTGTGAGAGTTCTTTTTGGGGCTCAGCAGATTAAGAACCCAACATTGTCTCTGTGAGAATTGGGGTTCAATTCCTGGCCTTGCCCAATGGGTTAAGGATATGGTGTTGCCACAAGCTGTGGTGCAGCCAGCAGCTCCAGCTCTGATTTGACCCCTGGCCTGGGAACTTTGATATGCCGGGTATGGCGGTACAAAAAAAGAAAAAGATACTATTGTGGGTTGGTGTATAAATTCATACATTCATGAATGCCATTCGAATACATCCATCTCCCTTCTCTTAAATACCCTTAAACCTAACTGAATAACGCAATTGAGACCTCTGAGGGTTTGAGGTGACTGAGTATGGGAATATGTGATCTGTGCTGAGAGGTCAGTGCTAGACAGCCCACTACCCCTTCAAGAGGCTGGATTCCACATACCTGGAGTAAACCTGGAGTGGGCAGGGGGAAAGTTTTAGTCTCAGAATGCTTACACAGGGAGTTCCCATCATGGCTCAGAGGAAACAAATCTGACTGGCATCCATGAGGACACAGGTTCAATCCCTGGCCTCACTCAGTGTGTTAAGGATCTGGCGTTGCCATGAGCTGTGGTGTAGGTCGAAGATGCGGCTTGGATCTGGCATTGCTATGGCTGTGGTGTAGGCCGGCAGCTTTAGCTCTGACTTGAACCCTAGCCTGGGAACTTCCATATGCCACTAGTGTGGCTCTAAAAGGACTTAAAAAAAAAAAAAAAAAAAAAAGCTTACATAGGAAATAATGGTTGAAAATAATTGAGGTTAGAAACAAAAGCAAACGAAGTAGAAGGAAAGAATGTCATATATATTGTTTCCAAAAAACAATTTAAACAGTATGTTAATTTTTTTTTTTTGTCTTTTTGCCTTTTCTAGGGCTGCTCCTGGGGCATATGGAGTTCCCAGGCTAAGGGTCTAATCAGAGCTGTAGCCACTGGTCTACACCAGAGCCACAGCAATGCTGGAATCCGAGTTGCATCTGCAACCTACACCACAGCTCATGGCAATGCTGGATCCTTAACCCACTGAGCAAGGCCAGGGATCGAACCTGCAACCTCATGGTTCCTAGTTGGATTCGTTAACCACTGAGCCACGATGGGAGCTCCAACAGTATGTTAATTCTTGTTTCAAGAAATGCGATCAATGCATTTTCAGATCAAGTACTTAATTTAAAACAATGGGTCCAATTTTAATCTTTAAAAAAGTACAATAAATATGTTATTTTCCCTGTGTTTCCAGACTTTTTTAGATCCTCTATAGGTGGATTGCCTAAGATAGCACTCACAAGGCACATGTGGAGACTTCAAGTAATCCCTGGAGAGTGAAGAAAGGGAACATAATCATAAGCACAGAAAGTTCTATTGAACTGCACTGATTTATAACATGTGGATTTTTTTCCAGATTATTAGTTGGACTCACTGAATTTTTATTTAAAAAGGTATTTAGAAAATGAACAAAAACATACTGAACTTGTGAAAATACATTATTTAAAAATAAGTTTATCCTAAGTTTCCCAACTTTTAACATGTGCTAAATACATAATTAACTTTTTAAAGGCTGATTTTTATTTTCATCAGGATATACCTGGTCATGGTTTAGGGAATCAAATTATTTAACAAGACATAGGAAGCAAAAGAAAAATTAATTTGTTTGCTCCCATCATATCCCATTTCCCATTCCTTAGAAACAAGCAATTTCAATCCTTTCAATTTTTTAATACATATCCCTATCTTTAAGGGAGATGCTTATACCACTGCTTCTGTTTCCAGGTTAGATACCTATCCATTCATTCCTCACCGATGGAAGATTAGTGTTTCTTTTCCAAACTCTTCCTTTCTCTCGCTGCCCCTGCACACTTCCCAACTCCTCACCCCTCTATAAATGCATTCTCTTACAAAAATTCAGTGCTTTAATTCTTATGATCACATAAATGATATTCAGAGCTGAGCTATACAGAACATTTGCCTTATTTGAATGTGTACAAATAGATATACAATTTGATGAGCACACTGTGCAACCATCACCCAGATCTAGAAACAGGACAGTGAGACAGAAGCACCCAGAAGCCTTCAGATCCTTCCTCATCCTTGTCCTCAAGAACTGCTCTGACCATTCTTGCTATAGTTCTGTTTTTAAGTTTATATAGAATCGTAGAGTATGAGAGTTATTACTGTGGCTCAGTAGGTTAAGGACTCGATGTTAGCTTTGACAGGATGCAGGTTCAATCCCTGGCCTCGCTCAGTGGGTTAAGGATCTGGCGTTGCTGCAAGCTACTGCATAGGTTGCAGATGCGTCTCAGATCTGGTGTTGGTGTTGCTGTGGCTGTGGCATAGGCCTCAGCTGCTGCTGATTCAACCCTTGACTCAGGAACTTCCATATACCACACGTACGGCCATAAAAAGAAAAAAAGAAAGAATCATACAATAAGTACTCTTTTTTTGTCTGATTTATTTTGCTGTTCTCTTTCTAGCTTGAGATCAAAGCTTAGATTACTGATCTGGACTTCCCACTGTAGTACAGTGGGTTAAGGATCTGGCATTGCCACAGCTGTAGCACAAGTCTGGATTCAACCTCTGGCCCCAGAATTTCCATATGCCTCAGAACTGATCTTTCTTTTCTGTGTTTTTAAAGCTATCTTTTGATAGCATTAGCTACATCTTATAAATTTTTGCAATTGCATATTTTCAGTTCGACATAGCTTTCCATTGTGATTTTTTTTTGTACTTTTAAAATAATGAATTTGCAGACTTTGGGCTGTGGTGCAATGATATCGGAGGCATCTCTGCAGCACTAGAATGTAGGTTCAATCCCCAGCCGACACAGTGGGTTAAAGGAGCTGGCATTGCCACAGTTGCAGCCTAAGTCGTGACTGGCTCGGATTTGGTCCCTGGCTCGGGAACTCCATATGCTGTCGGGGCAGCCAAAAAATTTTTAAAAATTAAAAAAAGTTAAAAAATTTTAAAAATTGACTTTTCTCTATTCATTGTGATGTGTTCCTTATTCCAATCCTTAGAAATCTGGTGAGACATTTATACACGTTCTAGATGACAGCTACAGTTGATGTCACCACCTACCTCATTACTACACAATAGAATTACTTCACAAGATACATCACCTTTCTGCATAGGTGGAAGATGATAGGAGCCTTTATAATGAATTTTTCTGTACTTTTTTTGGGCCACGCCTGAGGCATGTGGAAGTTCCGAGGCCAGGGATGGAAACTATGACCCGAGTCACAGCAGTAACAATGCTAGATCCTTCACCGGCTGAACTTTTAATCGTGGTACTTGGCAATTTACCCAGAGAGGTAGCATTGATTTGGTTTACTGTTCTGGCTTCTATTTGGCCTTTGTTAGGATCATCCAACCAAAATGGGAATTCTGCCAGTGTTGGGTACGTCTACCCCAAATACACACACAAGTATAGGGGAAGTGGGCACAAGGTAGGTCTAAGGACTGACCTGCCCGTGACACAAGCTGGGGCTCAACTGCCTTGTCTGACCTGATCCAAAAAGATGCCAACTGTCAAATATTAAGTCACAGCCACATTACTAAGAGCACCGAAGGCAAATCTGCAGTTGAGACAGTAAGTATAATGGCAATTATAGACTTTGTCAGATTTCACAGTTCACTGCATCTAATCTGTTCTTAACCTGTTTACTGAGCTTTACACGTCAATTATTTCATCATCCTTTTAAGTTCTATTTTGACAATTCTTAGATCCACCCGATTTTTATAGATCCTTGTTATTTCCCCTTTTTTGACTTTTTAAAAAATAAACTTTACTGGCATGTAGGTGATTTACAATTCTGTGTGACACTCTTATTTCTTTACACATGTTGAATGGTTATTTCAAATTCTGTATATCCCTATATCTACCATCTAGGTAGAGATGTAACTCATTTCTGCTAACTCTTGCTTATGATGGCATCTCTCTATAGACCCTAATTTTCCTAGTTCAGTCTCTGATGGTCAGATTGGTCCTCCTCTATTAGCCTTCCATCCATTTTCCAGGTAAGAGGGGAACAGGAAAAGGCTAGCACTTTTACCGGGAAAGCAGAACTGTCCTCTTCAGTTCCAAGTAGACTTTTGCTTAACTCGTCTGGATCCAGAACTGTTACATGGCCAGCCCTAACTGCAAGCTGTTAAGCCTCCGTAGTGGAGAGCACTAGCTGTTAAGCCTCCGTAGTGGAGAGCACTAGTGATGAAGTGTTGAAAAAGCAACTCTGAGTTGCTGCAGGAGAGACAAGCAAACGTCCCAAGTCACTGCTATGGGGTTGGTGGCACAGGTCATGAGAACTACAGAACCCAGTTTCGAAGCAAGAATTACAGAAGGGAACTCAGACCTACTTACATCTCAGGCTCTTACAACTCCAAAATATAGTGGGGACCTACACTCTCAGAAAATGGACTTTTCAGAGTACTGATGCAGTGGGAATCCTCTCTAAACAAACCTGTCACTGCTGCAGGCATGAAAAACAGGGGCCCTTAAAGGCAAGGCCTCTGGTTGTAGGACTACTGCTGCAGGTCACATTCTCCCTGCAGCTGCTACCTGTAACTCACTATTCAAGGCCTCTAACACACCTGACAGTAACCAGTCACTGTCTCCCAACAGATCTGGAACTTATGGAGACAAAGCAAAACGTTCCAACTGACACAGAGAAAGAAGAAACATCACTTGGTCAAGATTTATTTCAAGGCCTGAAAACTTTCAGACTAATTGAAAATGGCCCTACTGCAGTTTCATATATAAATACTTAATATAAAACTTTAAAAAATGTAGACACTATTAACTAACTCTTAAACCACACACTATGCGATTTTTAAAAGCAATATTTAACCAAATGTAAGGTGACAATACAATTTCAAAGGATTTTCACACATAATGAAAACATAATCAGCAGCAAACTATTCAAACAAAGATGTTTTTACACTTTCATGTTTGTTTTTAACTTTGTTTCATAAGTCCACTGTTAGTTGAGGCTTCTTTCAAGTACAGGATTTCTAATATTAAATTACATTTTCTAAGTATTTCTAAAAAGAAAAAACGAAAAAGACACTACATAGCTTGCCATATTCATACACCAAAAGTAAAAACAATCCAACTGAATTTAGCCATGCTTCCCCTGCTTCTCCAATATTAGCTTTAGATGTTTTTCTAAATATTTTGTGAAGCTTTGTTTAAATCAGTTCTCTAATGCATTTATGTGGATTAGGGGGAAATGGTTTTATAAAGAGTTATCTTTCCAATTACCTTCAAGAAATTTCTGCCCCCAATCCCCACCCCAAATCTAGCGCTGAAGTGAACAGGATAGCAACAACATGCTGTTAGGGCCCAAACAATCTGCAGTGTCAATTTCCTAAAATATGCATGGATTTCAACTTTATGTCAACATAAACCAAACTCTCAAGAGGCCAAAAAATTTTCTTCGTGGGTTTTTTTTTTTTTTTTTGTCTTTTTGCCTTTTCTAGGGCCGCTCCCGAGGTATATGGAGGTTCCCAGACTAGGGGTCCAATTGGAGCTGTAGCCACTGGCCTATGCCAGAGCCACAGGAACTCGGGATTGGAGCCTTGTCTGTGATCTACACCACAGCTCACGGCAACACTGGATTTTTAACCCACAACCTCATGGTTCCTAGTTGGATTCGTTAACCACTGCGCCATGAAGGGAACTCCACTTCTTAGTAGTTAATGGAAGGAAAAAATGCACAGCATGAACATTATTAAATTAAAACTTTATTATTTATAGCCCCCCACCCCCACCCAGCTACATGCCCTCTTTAGCATTAAATAACATTGTGCGCACACAACTACAATGGTTTGTATGTGCTCAGGAACATAAAATCACATTAAAATAAATAACTTTCTATTTCATAGTTGGCTTTTAAATAGTTTTTGTGTATTTTGTGTTCTTTAAGAAACTTGTATATATAGATGAACTGCTTTTTTTTTTTTTTTAAACTTTAAGGAAACCTAAAGATGAAGTTTTAGGGTGTTTTCCTAAAATGCAATACAGATATGCACTTAATCACTGTTCATACAGTGAAAGGATGGAATGACAGATACAGATGCAGTCCTATGTAAATGCAGAGTTGCAGGACAGTCTAAATGGAAAAATTGACACTGAAAACTGTTTACAGGAAAAAAAAAAGGTCAAGAAAATGTTGCAGAATAATCTATGCTTAAAAAGAGAGAAGTGTTATACAACATAAAAATGAGATCTAGAGATCTAAGAAACACTGATTTTACTGTTTTGAAAGAAAAAGAAATAACAGGCAGAGTCTAGACCAATTAGAACTAAGGCAGCTGTAACAAAAATGGAACACAGTACGATGATTCAAGCCCTTAAATTAGGAAATGACTAATTAAAAGGGAATTTCACAAGTCTTCATGTCTATAATGTAAATGCACAAAATATCAAAAATACGAAGTCTGGGTTGTTTTCCCCGTCAGGTTTGTAACAAACTGCCAAACCTCTGTTTACCAATTACTTTTATAACTAAGCCTTCTGGTGAGCTGAGCATGGTGTACCACAGCACACACATGCTAAAATTTTACCATGAGAATTGCAGTTCTCATCTCAAAACGAGTGACTTGCCTTTTTACACACATTTATACACGTTTCATTTCCATTATAAGACACTTAAGACCCTTCTAGTGGTACATTTTAATCAACACATTTCATAAAAAAGAATCTTGATTTTTAAAATGAACATTTTTAGTAGTGTAACATGATGGGTTTAATTGAACAGTTGAAACATAATATGGTAACTACACTGTACTGTTTAATTCACAGCTGTAGGAAAATGTTTGATTTTTAAAATATCACCAAGATGAGACTGCAGACTTATGAGCAGTAAAATATTAGAAAACAGTGAATGAATAAATAAGATAATTTTCCATCAGTGGCCATTCATTATTTTGCTTTTAGAAACCTGGAAGAAATTGTCTTCTTTGAGTTTCAAATGTTCTGGTAAATCTAGTTGTTTCTTAGCTTCCTCAATATCACCTTGAATTGCTGAAATAAGGGACTCTGCGGAGAGAATAAGCCAGGTAAAGATGATGAAAAACTGCTGCTGTGCTTTTTACTACTTTATTCAGCTTCTCCTAAAATCGCCTAGGCTAGCAGCGTTCCTGGCACATGTTAGATGCCCAATAATGTTTGTTCCATCGTTTCTTCTAGACTTAAGTCAAGGGAACACAAAAGATATCCCTAATCTTCTTGCAATTACTTAGAGAAAGGCATGAGCAAAACAGTACACTGCATGTACTAAATGGAAGAAACATTCATTATTCTTTTCAGTATTTACACTTGTAAAAGAAACTACATTAGACTTAAACTACCCTACACTAAGATACTTGACACCATTTGTGTCAAATGTTTCAACTTATTGTTTCTTACACTGCAAATACTGAAAAACATCCATTATTCATCACAGTGTTAATTCTTACCTGTTCCTTAAAATATGAAAAGGAAATAAACATTTCATTAACTTCATACTATTGGAGGGAGACAGCCAGTCTGCTGGGTTTGAATCTAGGCTCCATCACTTATTGTGTTACCCTGGGCAAATTACTTAACCTCTCTGTGCCAATTTCCTCATCTGCAAGATAGGCAAAAGAATTCCTCACATGGTCGTTATGGAGGTAAATTGAGAAGACTCATGCAAGGCACTTAAAGCAGTGTCTGGCACATATTAAATACTCAAATATTATCTATCCTGCCATGATTATTATTAGGAGAAGCAGTAGAAGTAGCTGCAATAATATTTAAGAATATCTAAATAGGATTCCCATTGCAGCTCAGTGAGTTAAGAATCCAAACAGTAATCCATGAGGATTTGGGTTTGATTCCTGGCTTTGCTCAGTGTGTTAAGGGATCCAGCGTTGCCATTAGCTGTGGCGTAGGTCAAAGACGTGGCTTGGATCCCACATTGCTGTGGCTGTGGCGTAGGCCAGCAGCTGTAGCTCCAATTAGACCCCTAGCCTGGGAACTTCCATATGCCACAGGTGCGGCCCTAAAAAGCCAAAAGAAAAAAAAAAAAAAGAAGAGAAAAGAAAAGGAAATATCTAAATAAGAACTTACCTAAAGAATCAAAGTTCTTTTCTGGTCTGAGGTAGCCAACGATGGCCACATTGAGGATTTCCCCATAGAAGTCCTCTTTGAAGGTATGCATGATATGAGTTTCCTATAGTCAAAAAACATTAAAATAATTACCACTAGATCACAGAATACCTGAAATTTGAATATATTTTTATCATGGGTTAATTTAAATGAAACAATCAACCCTCCTTTTTTCTCTTTTTTGGCTGCACTTATGGCGTATGAAAGTTCCCAAACCAGGGACTGAATCCACAGGTGTAGCAACACTGAATCCTTAACCCACTGTGCCAAGCGCCAGGGATGGAACAAATGCCTCCACAGAGACAAGTCAGATCATTAACCCGCTGTACCACAGCAGGAACTCCAACCCTCCCTAAAATTTTAAAACAGGAGTTTCTGTGGTGGTGCAGCAGGTTAAGGATCCAACTGCAGTGGCTCAGGTCACTGTGGAGGTACAGGTTTGATACTCAGTCTGGCAAAGTGGGTTAAGGATCCTGTGGATGCAGCTTGAAAAGTGAAGGAGGGGGGGGTGTCAAAATCTAAGTGCAGTTTAGTGCAGTTTTTCCTTAATTATTCCATTGCTCCTGCTCTTGACCCTGACCTTACATATCACAACTATGCTATACCACAAATCTGAT
Organism: Phacochoerus africanus; assembly: GCF_016906955.1. Lineage (NCBI taxonomy): Eukaryota > Metazoa > Chordata > Mammalia > Artiodactyla > Suidae > Phacochoerus > Phacochoerus africanus. The sequence goes on from NC_062545.1 coordinate 231,380,003, forward strand.
GTGATTTGCTATTTTTAGAAAAAATCTAACATGTACCGAGCAAATACATCAAAGAGGGAATGAACACATCAAAGAAGGAATGAACGAAGAAACTCTTTTCCAAAAGGCACCATTCCATTAGGTGAATTTTTTAAAAAAGCAACATAGTGGCAGAAGACATCTGTATAATACATACTTCCAACAAAAGACTTGGCTCTAGAATATATTAAGAACCTCTTTAAGTCAGTAAAAGAGACAATCAAATTTTTTAGAAGGGATAAAGATCTGAACAGGCACATCATATATGTCTGTCAGCAAAGGAAAGAAAAAAGAAAAACTCTAAAAAAGGCATTCCTTAACTGGCCCTCTAGTAATAGTTCTGTTATCTGAGTAGCCAATGAGGAAAAATTAGTCATGGGATAGCCTCCTCTACTTCATTCCCTTCCTCATTCCACAGAAAAATATTTTGTGTTCTTTCATCAACTCTATCCCAACACATCCTTAATGGTAAAATTAAGAGAAACATCGAGCACAATGTTACGTAGCTGTAGGCCATTTCTATTGCTCATACCAGCACTATTCTAGCTGGTTTTCCAACTATGACACACTTTTTTCCTATAAACTCTTTGAAGAGGATGAAATTTAGATCAACTTTAACACTGTTTCTGCCACATACCTGAGCTGACCAAAAGATTCAGCCATATCTAGCAGATTAAGCATTTAAGCTGTGTGGTTCTGGTGAAAAGAACAGAGGAATATGTTTACCCTCAAAGGGGTTTAAAAGAGGGAAAAAAAAGCATCATCTCGAAATTTTATCAGAAAGTACCACCCATGTAGTAAGCACTTCTACCTTAATAGGGTGACCAAAGAATTAGAGTGAATGACCTACATTAACTGTAGCAAGCTCAACTTTCACTTTTATTTCTAGTAAAGGTAAACACATGGGTAGTTATAAAAATTATTTTAGTTTTGGTTTATAACGCCACTGTCTATTTTCTCCATGATTTAAAAGATAAATGCATAAAAATTTATTAATCTATGTTACTGGGCACACAAGGTATAAAAATGTAATTTGTTTTTGTATACTAAGTTGGTATAAATTCAAATGAGGTTTTTATAACTTTAGGATGTTAAATGCAGCCCCTATAGTAACCAGAAAGAAAATATCTATAGAAAATACACAAAAGAAAACAAGATGGGAATTAAAAGGTGTCACTACAAAAAAAAAAAAAATCAACCACCTGGAGCTCCCACTGTGATGTAATGCGTTAAGAATCTGACTGCAGGAGTTCTTGTTGTGGCACAGTGGAAATGAATCCGACTAGAAGATGCAGGTTTGATCCCTGGCCTTGCTCAGTGGGTTAAGAATCCAGCACTGCCATGAGCTGTGCTGTAGGTCACTGACCCAGCTTGGATCCCACGCTGCTGTGGCTGTGGTGTAGGCCAAGCAGCTGCAGCTCTGATTTGACCCCTAGTCAGGGAACTTCCATATGCCATGGGTGCAGATGTAAAAAGCAAAAAAAAAAAAAAAAAGATTTGCAGTGGCATAGGCCACAGCTTCAGCTTGGATTTGATCCCTAGCCTGGAAACATATATATCATGAGTGTGGCCAAAAAAAGAAAAGGGAAAAAAAAAATCAACCAAACACACAAGCCAGTAATGGAGGAACTGAGGGGACAAAAAAGCTAAAGCAAAAAAAAATAGCAAAACAGCTTAAGTTCATTCTTATCAGTAATTACTTTAAATGTAAATGGATTAAACTCCAATCAAAAGGCAGAGTTGGTTAAAAAAACACAAGATCCAACTATAATCCTTCATAAGAGACTCCATTTAGATTCAAAGACACAAATATATTGAAAGTGGAAGGACAGAAAAGTTATTCCATTCAAACAGTAACCAAACACTTCACTTTCAAACCCTTCAAGTACGCTGCCAAAATTCTAGTCTTTGGACTATATTGTGGCCACCACTGATGAGCTCTCTCTGTGCATTACTCTAAATCATCATTCCATTTTCAGTCAGAGTGAAATGCAATTCTTAATTCTTACCATGGACTTTTTTGTATTCTTGTAGTATGGGTTCCATCCTATGCTCACCACCATCTTATGGACATCTCCACTTCCAACACTGGCCCAACCATAATAAATGCCAGTGGATACATCAGCTGGAAGATTATCTACTACTTGTTCAGGAAAGTTAGCTAAACAACAGAAAATATGATGCTAGTGTTAAGAGTTTCATAGCCAATAAAGTTTTATAAAAACCACATGCAAGGCTAGTCTAAATCATTACACTCCAAAGAATTCTTAGGATTCTGTCTACAATTAATCAACTTCATTGTTTCATATTCTGTTGTGATTTCTTCTCCTCTTTATATGGATAGGTTGGGGAAAAGGTATCAATTGTAAGTGTAAAAGGTAACAGGTCACAGTGAGGGTATTAAGCCCTCCCAAAAAAGTACTCTCAGGATAGAAGAAAATAGGTATATGTACAGCTGGATTTCTTAGCCCTGCTGTTTCTTAAGGAGTTTAAAATCTCTTGAAAAGATTCTTACTTTTTGGAAATACACATGCTTAGGATACAAGCTCAAAGACTACTTTAGAATGTATTGCGGCAGCCCAGGAATGTATTTTTAAGGATGAATTAAGCCTATCTCCAAGTTCTGACTACGAAAACTAATGTAAACAGACCAAAAAAAGACAAAAAAGATACCTGGTTCCCATTCTGCCTTTGTCATCATTTAGACACAATCTAATAGATTTAAAGACAAGAAAACCTTACGGCTGGCTTGAGCATTTAGCCTCTCGGGCCCACAAAACGTTTGCTAAAGGGCAAGACGCGCGCCATGCTTGACCGCTTTATCAGGGCAGGATGGGGAGGCGGGAAAGGTGGATCCCGAAATTCAGCTCTGGCTTCCTGCTCTCTCCATTCCTCAAGCCCTGTCCCGGGTGAGGCCGTGGGGGCGAGGACGCGCTCCCTCAGTCCGACCAAAGGTCCTCCGCCTCTACAAAGCGTCAGCAGAGAGGAATGTCCCCTTCTGCCCGCAGCCCCACGACCCGGTCTGGAGCCCCCGGCAGACGTCCCGGCCGCCAGGTGACTCAGGCCAGGGTGGGTGGGGGCCTCTGCGCCCTCCCGTGCTCACCTGTAGGGATACCCAACTGCTTGGAGCCGCGGCCAAAGCCCCGCACCACTTGGCCACGGCAGAAGTACGGCAGGTTCCTCATGACGCCGTTCGCTTGGGGTGCGGGCTGCGGCTGCAGCCCCGTCCGCGCGTCCGGCGGGGCCGCCAACGCGGCGGTGCCGGAACCCCGGACCAGCCGGGGGACAAGGGCGGGAACTTGACCGGCTGGCCGGGCGGCGCGGACGACACGCCGTAGGCAGTACTCTCACGCCGCTGACCCAATAGAAGGCACCCGGTAACTCAGAGGCTGTGTCTCGGCTCTGGGACGCCGCCGGCGACCGCGGAAGTTAAGTGCGGGTGTGGGCGGGGAGCTCACGGGGCGGGCCGGCGTGGGAGGGCGCCCAGCCCACCGAGCGCCGCGGGCCTGCGCACACTACCCCGGCCTGACCGAGAGCCCCAGCGCCCGTTCGGCTTCCGTAGCCCCGCCCCCGCCGTGGCCCCGCCCCCCGCCATAGCCCGCGAGCCGCCAATTCGCCGCTCCTCAGTTTGTCTGAACAGCAATGAGAACTGATCCGGGGAACCGTTTTTCAGCCTAGGGGCTGTGAAAACAGTTCTCGGGCAATCCTAAGTGTTTCTTTTCCCTTTCGCCTTTTCATTACGGTCCTGACGCCAAAGAGAGACGTTCTTTATCTCCTTGACAACCAACACGTTGATCGTCATTCATCACTCATTCGCTCTTTAAACATTTATTAAACGAAAATTCTAGCTCAACGGTCACCTCTTCATAGAGACTTTTCCTAACTACCTACCAAAGTGAATCTCCTCTCCCCCGGGACCCCGTTTGACCACGATCTGAAGTTACCAGGATGTAAGCTCCAGCAGAGTAGGGCCTGGTCTGTAAGGCTGCAATCTCAGTGACTGGCGGAAGATTACAAGGACTAAGTTTTTTGGGGAGGGATGCGGCACCTTCCGATCCTCTTTCTGTATCTCCCAGTCTCTCCTACAACATGATAAACTTGAAGAAAGGCTTGCTCTCTATTGGAGTGCAAATTCGTAGGCCTTCTGACCCTTGGAACTGTAAACATTACCTGGGGAAATACTTCCAGGGTGGCTCAGAAGATGCACCCTTTTACCTTGTTCTTGAGGAAAAAAAAAAAAAATTGTTCTCTTTTACTTTTCTCAACAAATGTGTGTGAAACTCTGTCCAGATTTTGCAGTCATTTTCCTTTACCTTACATGTATGTAACTCTGATAGTGCTTTCGCAATGTTAGAATTGTATTCTGTCTATATTTGTACTGAAGGGGTGTTTATTGGCAAGACTGTTTTTACTTCCCTAATACTAGCATAGTGCCTGGATCACAGCAAGCGCTCTGTAATTATTAGCAGAAAGAAAAAAATAATGAGCCCTGTGTGTGCCTAGCACAATGCAAGGTGGGGTGAACAAAGGCAAATGAGACAAACTCTTGGCCCTTGGGAGACTCCCTCTAGTGGGGGAGACCAGTTGGGAAGCCTGATAACAATGCTATGCTATAAATACACCAATGGGAGTCCTGACAAAATGCTTGGAAAGTTGCATGTAGAGTAAGCAGACCTCACATAAAAGACTTTTTTTTTGGCCACACTTTTTTTTCGCCACACCTGTGGCTTGTGGAAATTCCTGGGACAGGAATCCAACCTGCATCACAGCAGTCACTGGAGCTACTGCAATGACAATGCTGGACCCTTAACCCGATGCACCATAAGAGAACTCCAAAAATGCATTTTGGATAGTTAATGGTTAAGTACACAGATGCTAGGCTATATAAACTGGGGTTTAAATGCAGGCCTTGCCTCATTTAATTGTTGGGTAACTCTGGGCAAAGTACCCTGTCTGAATCTAGGTGTCCTTGTCATCTGAATGGGGATATAAATAACTTTGAGGAGTTTAAGTACATATTGCACTTAATAAATGACTTGGTCTATCAGAACAATTCAGCAGCAGCATCATTATCAGAGATATACCAGATAAGAAAGGCCTGGAGATGAGAGCCTGGGAAAGCACACACAACAGGTCCTACTCCTCCAATGTCACAATTAAATGAGGTGAAATAACTAAAGTCACAGGGGATAAATGGGGAGAGGTGGTTTTAGGAATGAAATGAGATAATAATAAGTACTTACCACACCATCTCATGTAATCCTTAGATCGGTTTTGGAAGAAAGCATTAACTCCAGTTTATATAGAGGGAAAGGGAGGCTTGGAGAATTTCTTTTCTTTTTTCTTCTTTTTCCACAGCTGCAGCTGTGGCATATGGAAGTTACTGGGTCAGGGGTCAAATCAGAGCTGTAGTTGCAGTCCATACCACAGCCACTGAGTGAGCCCAGGGATCAAACCCAAATCCTTAAAGAGAGAACATCAGGTCCTTAACCTGCTGAGCAACAACGGGAACTCTGGAGAATTTCAAAGATGAGCAGTCAGGCTCAAAGTTTTAAAAATGTACTGACATGTCAATTACTATACAAAATTACTGTGTAATCAGCATAGGATATGAAAGGCAGGAGCTTGACTCTATTCCACTGCAGCTTAGTAGACCTCAATGGCTCCCCGGCCACTACAGAATAAAATAGCCCTCCAAGGGTCCCCTTGAATTTACCATTTGGGTTTAATCTCTAAGGACCCCCCTCAAATACTTTAATCTCTAAGGACCCTCCTCAAATACTTGACTTTAATTAGTCAAGTCAGACCCCTTTCACTCTACTTCAGTGGCCAAAGAATATGCTTGAAACAATTCATGTGATTATTCTGTAGCCTAATGGGTATACTATTTTTCCCACTCATTTGACTATAAAAGAATGCCACCCAGCATTCTCAAATGTAAACCCAAAGTTTGGGGGTGGTGTCTGTGTGTCTTTATGACACTTGAAGCTTTTAACCAAGGAAATACTGGAAATATGCTTTTCATTTCCCCCTACGAGCTGCACTAGCAGCATCCCTCCCTCTGCAAGTAGGCAAAGAGCACACTTCTCTGGTGCTGGAGTTATCTCTCTGCAGGAAGATCACAGAGGAGAATCAGGAGGAGGTAGAACTAGAGAGATGTGTGAAGGAAAGAGAGAGGGCATACTACAAGTAAACAATAAAAAATAAATCTAAAGAACTCTTATAACTCAACAATGAGAAAAAAACACAATTAAAAAAATGAGCAAATGGGGAGGTCTCATCGTGGCTCATCAGGTTAAGAACCCAACATAGTCTCCATGAGGTTGTGAGTTTGATCCCTGGCCTTGTTCAGTGAGTTACGGATCCTGCATTGCCACAAGTTCTGGTGTAGGCCACGGATGTGGCTCAGATCTGTTGCTGCTGTGGCTGTGGTGTAGGCCTGCAGCTGCAGCTCCAATTTGACCCCTAGCCTGGGAACTTCCATATGTTGCAGGTGCAGCCATAAAAAGAAACAAAGGTAGTGGTGGTGGGGGGAGCAAATGGTCTAGGAAGAAACTGCACCAAAGAATGGATAAAGATGGCAAGTATATGTATGAAAAAAACATTCGCCATCATATGTCATCAGGGAATTACAAAATAAAACAACAAGGAGATACCACTACATAACTATTAGAATGGCTAAAATCCAAAACACAGACAATACTAAATGCTGACAAGGGTCTGGAACTCCAGGAACTCTCACTAATTGCTGTCGGGAAAGTAAAATGGCACAGCCATTTTGGAAGACAGTTTGGCAATTTCTTACAAAGGAGAATATACATTTACTCTGTGATCCTAAATTGGCAGTTAGCCAAGTGAGCCAAAACCTAATGTGAAACAAAACCCTGCACATTCATGTTCATAGCTGCTTTGCTCAAAATTGGCAAAACTTGGAAATATGAAAAATTAATAAACAGAAACCTCAAGTAGAGTTGGGACACCTGAAGGGGGAGCTCTCATGCACTGGGCCTACAGCAGAGCACAACAGGAAGAAGACTCCTTTCTTGGCAAAAAAAAAAAAAAAAAAAAAGCTATAGACTCTTTATTTACTATAGCCCTCCAAATTTCCTTTTCCTCTCTATAAAAGTATTCTCCTTCTCTGGCCATGTGGGAACTTGTAAACGATTCACCAAGGTTGCAAACCCCAATTGCAATTTCTCTGCAGATTTTGAAAAAACCCATCTTGCTAGAGAAATACATGGCAATTTATTTATTTCAGGTCAACATTTTTGTGGCCAATAAGAGATCACCAAAAACTTCTGATGGCTCTGGGGCTGGCAAGTATACAGTTGTGGTGCCCACAATGGAACTATTATCACTCACTGCTTTCTCAAAGACTCTGGAGTTTCAGTTCTTTCTACTCAATCAGAGCTTGCACCTTCTTTGCGTTTGAAGCTCTCCAGGCTCTATTCAGGATCTCTTCAAAGATTTCTTCTTTCTGGTCAAGGCCTTATTTTATAATTGAACATTTGTTTGGCAGTTTGGTCTGATTTTGAGTTTAGAACGATTCACTGAAAATGGCTGCTCTTTGACTCATTCTTCAAGATCATGGGTTGTTTCTCTGAAGCTACTGGGTTTTTCAGCCTTCAACCTATTCTTTTGAAAGGGCTGTCTTCTGGAGACTGGCTTAAAAAAATAAAACCTTCAGCCTGGTTCCCATGGCTGTCTTGGAAAGACTAGCTGGGATTGACTTGTAAGCTGTTTGAATTGAGCCATTTGTACCCTCTGTAAAATAATATTTGAAGATTAACTAAGGCAAACAAATGATTAAAGAAAGATAAAGAAGCTCCCAAAGCCGCAGACACTTCTCCTTTGGCTTCTTTGTCTCTGATTCCCACTGTGGCACCATCTTCCTTCTTTCCTTCTATCCTGTTACCCCTCCGCTATACTCTCAAATTGCCCATACTGATTCTCTCACCAAACTTTCCCTTTTCTCTGAAACTCCCCCACTCCCTTTCCCTCTGAACTTGTCAGAACCAATTCTTTAAAAATTAAGCCTTCTGAGGATCCAGGAGCTAATCCTTTAATTTTTATATTCCTTGGGCAAAAACTGAACTGTAAACCATAGTCAGTCTTTTCCAGAGTGACCAGGGTCCTCACAGATTTGCTGAGGAATTTAATATAGTCATCTGAACATTTTGACCTTGTTTCTCCGACTTATATAAGCTAGATCATTTGCTTGTCAGCAAAGGCCAGGCCCAGCACTGGAGGAAAACTGCTAATTGGGAAAGTCCTGAAAAGACTCTAGAACTTAAACTGAACAATCCCTGCACAAGCTTTCTTGGTAGCAGACCCCTCTATGTTCCCTAACTCTCAGTTAAAGAAAAACTGCAGTCTTTTTAACCTTCCTTGAATTTCAAAAAGCCTGACTCAAATGTTAATGATTAGAGGCATTCCTGTTGTGGCTCAGTGGGTTATGAACCCAACTAGTATCCATGAGGATGCTAGTTCGATGCCTTGCCTTGCTCAGTGGGTTAAGGATCCAGCATTGCCATGAGCTGTGGTGTAGGTCACAGAGGCAGTTTGGATCCTGCACTACTGTGCCTGTGGCATAGGCTGGCAGCTGCAGCTCCAATTTGAGCCCTAGCCTGAGAACTTCCATATGCCACAAGTGCAGCAGTAAACAAACAAACAAACAAACAAACAAAAAACACCCAAAAAACCCCACCAAAAACAAACAAACAAACAAAGTTAATGATTAGAAAAATGAGAACAGGTAAGGAAATGAGAAGATACAGAAACGAGGAACAGCAGTCAGGCAGGAAAACAGATACCAATTTAAACAATAAATCAGCCATATGGCAGAGTCAAAGGACCTGTAGTTCCTCCCTGAAGGACATAGATAACAATGCCTGATGCACATTCCTAAGTTGTTTTTACGGATACCAGATCCCCACCAGATAGAAACTGCTGACCACAAGCATGTAGACCCCAGATCAGCTGAAACTAGAAGATCAATCATGTTGATTTATGAAACTTCACCTTGTTACCTTACCATAAACCAATAAGAGAATTATGCATGAGTTGATCACACACCCTGTGATCCTTCCACTCATAATGGTTTTAAAACTCCTTCCCTAAAAGACAGTCTTTTAAACAATTTTTGCTAGGAAACCTGGACAGTAGCATGCAAATCAATGAAACTAGAACACACCCTCACACCATGCACAAAAATAAACTCAAAACGGCTTAAAGACTTAAATATAAGACAAGACACCATCAAACTCCTGGGCAAAACATTCTCTGACATCAACCTTACAAATGTTTTCTCATGTCAGTCTCCCAAAACAACAGAAATAAAAGCAAAAATAAACCAATGGGACCTAATCAAACTGACAAGCTTTTGCACAGCAAAGGAAACCAAAAAGAAAACAAAAAGACAACTTACAGAATGGGAGAAAATAGGTTGAAATGATGCAACGGACAAGGGCTTGATCTCTAGAATATACGAAAAACTTACACAACTCAACAGCGAAAAAGCCAACAACCCAATTGAAAAATGGGCAAAAGATATGAATAGACATTGCTCCAAGGAAGATATACAGACGGCCAACAGGCACATGAAACAATGCTCAACATCACTGATTATTAGAGAAATGCAAATCAAAGCTACCATGAGACACCACCTCACACCAGTCAGAATGGCCATCATTAATAAGTCCACACATAACAAATGCTGGAGGGCGTGTGGAGAAAAGGGAACCCTTCTGCACTGTTGGTGGGGATGTAAGCTGGTACAACCACTATGGAGAACAGTATGAAGATACCTTAGAAAACTATACATAGAACTACCATATGACCCAGGAATCCCACTCTTGGGCCTATATCCAGACAAGGCTTTCCTTGAAAAAGACACATGCACCTACATGTTCATTGCAGCACTATTCACAATAGCCAAGACATGAAAATAACCCAAATGTCCATCGATAGATAATTGGATTAGGAAGAAGTGGTATATATACACAATGGAATACTACTCAGCCATAAAAAAGCACAAAATAATGCCATTTGCAGCAATATGGATAGAACTAGAGACTCTCATCCTGAGTGAAGTAAGTCAGAAAGAGAAAGACATATACTGTATGATATCACTTATGTGTGGAATCTAATAGATGGCACAAAGGAACCTTTTCATAGAAAAGAAAAATCATGGACTTGGAGAATAGACTTGGGGTTGCCAAGCGGGAGGGGGAAGGAGTGGGAAGTATGGGGTTCTTGGGGTTAACAGATGTAGACTATTGCCTTTGGGATGGATTAACAATGAGATCCTTCTATGTAGCACTGGGAACTATGTCTGGTCACTTATGATGGAGCATGATAATGTGAGAAAAAAGAATGTATACCTGTGTGTGTGACTGGGGCACCTTGCTGTATGGTAGAAAGTTGACAGAACACTGTAAACCAGCTATAATGGAAAAAAATCATTATGTATATATAAAAAAAGAACAAGTAATTCACAAAATGCTTAAATAAATAAATAAATAAATAAATAAAACTCCTTCTCTGAACACCATGGAGGAGTTCTGGTCTTTTGAGCATTAGCTTCCTGTTCTTCTTGTTTGACACTTGTAATAAAACGCTGTAGTTTTTTTTCACCACAACCCAGTTTCAGTAGATTCGCTTCACAGTGCATTGGGCAAGTGGACTCAAGTTCAGTTTAATAACAGAATTATCATTGGAAGACCAGCCCACTGAGTTATTGTAGGAGAAACTGTCCAGATAAAAATGTAGAAAGGAGACATCCCTGGCCATGATGACTAAGCAAAGTCCAGCCAGCCACACCTAACCACCCCTCTCCCACGTGTCCCCTTCTGTAAACTTCCTTCTGCACCTACTACCTTGCCTGTCCTCATTCCAGTCTGTCCCGCCAAGCATGGACCAGGAAGAACTAGCCCATAAAAGCCATGTGAAACAATTCCTCGGGGCTCAGACTCCAGAGAGCGATCTCCTCTAAGCCTGCCGGTGTAATAAACCTGAGTTCTCCAGCTTTCAGAGTGCTCTCTTGGTTTCTCACCGGGTAAAAGAGCTGCTGGAGCTGACACACTGCAGCCACATGGGGCTGCTGCTGGAGCAGATACACTGCTGGAGCTGCTGTGCAGTGGCCATAACATTATTACATGATTGGACTCAGGCAATTGCTAGATGACTTCATCAAGTAAGACTTTTCCAAAGTCTTTTGATTGGAACAAAATTCAGGCTTGTACACAAAAATCAGATGATTCTGTTCATGAATATTACAATTGATTTCAGATTATTTTTGAAGAAAAGTCTGATCTTCCTTCAGATGTTGATTCCACCCAGGTAGCTTTTAACTCTGTTTATTAATTAGCTGAACCAATTCACTTCTAGTAAAAAAGACCAGGATGGAATGGAAAATTAGGTCTAGGCCAGATTTAGTTAATCTCATATAAACCAGCTCTCTTGCATTCTTCTTCTTTTTGTGTGTGTGTGTGTGTGTGTTTGTCTTTTTGCCTTTTCTAGGGCTGCTCCCGCAGCATATGGAGGTTCCCAGGCTAGGGGTCTAATCGAAGCTGTAGCTGCTGGCCTATGCCAGAGCCACAGCAACGCAGGATCCAAGCCGTGGTCTGCAATCTATACCACATCTCACGGCAATGCTGGATCCTTAACCCACTGAGCAAGGCCAGGGATCAAACCCGAAACATCATGGTTCCTAGTCGGATTCGTTAACCACTGAGCCACCACGGGAACTCCTCTCTTGCATTCTAGACGAGTTATCTCACAGGAAGACAGTCAAAATTCTTAATCTTCAACTCTAGAAAATGAAGTCTCCTAAATGAAATTAAGGCCCTCCCAGTTTCTGCTATTACAGAGAGCCAGAATTTTAGGGAAAAGACTGTTAAAACCTTAAGTGACTTAGGCACCTTCAACCCTCTAACCAGTCTTTCCAACATCCTTCCAATTCTTAATGATGGAGCTCCTAGGAACTACAGAAGTCCTTCCCAAGCCTCTCTCTTAATCAGCATGAAGAAGCATTCTCCAGATTGAGGAGGAATTGCTGCAGTACTAACTGACCTCAAAACCACCCTGTTGGTGCTCAATCCCACTAATATAAAATAGTGGGGATCTCTGGCATTGCCACAGCTGTAGCATAGGTTGCAGCTACAGTTCAGATTCAGTCCCTGGCCTGGGAACTTCCATATGCCATGGCTGTGGGGAAAAAAAAAAAAAAAAAAACATTGGGTGCCGGGGCCAGCTCAGCAGGATGGAGTTGGAGAACGGGTGCTGTGGAACTTAAGGAAAAATAGTTAACATAAAACAAGACACAGAGACATTTATCTTAAGTAAAGGTGGGAGCCAGGGAACTCAAGGTCTCAGGGACCAAGAGCGTGGGGGACTCAAGGTCTCCGGGATCAAGCGCGCCCTCAAGAATCCACACTGTGCTTTTATTGTGCTCTTTAGATGAGATCAAGTGAGGAGTGGCTATGGGTGGATGATACAGGGTTTGTTTGCTATTATATAAGTTCTTTTACTATTTAGAAAGCCACTTAGGTGGTAAAGGGTTAAGCTCTTACTCTGACCTCTAGGCACATAACAGTTCTTAAGCTTAAGTCACTTATGCCTTTAGGTCTTTGCTCTTAAGCTTAAGTCATTTACCAGCACTGTGACTGTTTCTCCAAGAAGGAAGATGGGATAAAATAAGACAAGAAGATGGGATAAAGTAAAGAAGGACAAGATGGAGTTTTCAAGGAAACATGTCTTGCAACAATTGGGGATCTCTAATGAACCTCAAGAGGTTCCTCTTTCTGAATCTATTCCCTTTTGTTTAGGTCCTTTGAGAGATACACACCCTTTTCTCCCTATTTCCTCCACACCTATCCATTTATTAGGCTGAGACTTCTTAGAGAAGAACCATGCCAGAATATCATTCTTTCAAAAAGAAGTCATTCTAGAATTGATAGTAGTCATCAAAGTAACTCACCAAGTGAATTAAATGACCCTCCGATGTATTTTATTTGTTCCATTTCTGACAGTACTAGAGCAGATTCTGGAAATACTGATCATTGGAACACACCTCCCATCAAAAATCAAATAGACTCTCAAAGGAATATAACCTTTAAAAACTGTGAATCACTGTATTGTACACATGTAACTTTTATAATATTGTACATCTACCATACTTCAACAACAAAAAAGGCCCCACCAAACCTCTTCCCACAATTAATCAACACCCTATAAATAAGGAAGCCCTTTGAGATACAAGATCCATGACAAGATTACAAGATTTGAGGCCTCATTATGCCTTGTACTATCCCTTATAAAACTCCCATTTTCCAAGCAAGAAAACCTAAGGGGTGATGGTGAAGTTTTGTCCCGGACCTCCAAGCAATGAACAATATTGTTACCCTTCAATACCATGTTGTTCTTAACCCTTATCCATTACTTGTGTTCCCACAGGAAGTAAGTTCTTTACTGTAATTGATTTTTGCAATGCATTCTTTTGTATTGCAGTTGATGCAGCTAGCCAGTACCTTTTTCTTTATACTTGGGAAGAAAAACAATTCACCTGGACAGTAATGCCTCAGGGTTTTATTGAGAGTCCTTTGCTAGTTCTCACAAATCTAGAAGCCTGAGCTGGATGACCGAAGGTTCCCTAGAAGTTCTACTTTGATGCCGTATGTGAATGATTTTCTTCTTTGCTCTCCTTAAGCCTCCTCACAGGAAAACAGCTTGCTAAAGATTCTCTTATTAAAGCTTTTAACCTTAAAGGCATATAAGGTAGCCAAAGAAAAATGTCAGTTTTCCTAAATCCAGCTTCAATATTTAGGGCATCTGTTATCAGAACAAGGTGTACATCTGGATCCAGATAGACTTCATGGTGTCACAGGATGCCCAGTACTCTTGGATCCTGGTTTTTTGGTTTTTTGGTTTTTTTACCCAACTGGTAAAAGGAGTGATATTCCAATATTGCAAAAGCCAAAGTGCTTCTATTAAAAATAATCATGCTTTGGTAGGGCAATTTTTTCACAGTGAGCCCTCGAGAGATGGAAACCTTACCATCGCACCTTACCAACTACAACCCAGAGATTTTTTCTGGTGACCTGAAAGTAAAGATTTCCCAGACTTGAAGTAGATGATATCTGATGAATTTTCCTAAGATATCTGGATCAGGAAGTCTGTCACCAAAACTTTGATGATGGCATAGTGCTTTATATGATCTACAGGGATGATGATCTTGATAAAAAGGTACATTTGAGAAAAAAGGTACCTGAGAGTTCTCCCTCCCATCCCTCCTTGTTATTTGAACATGACCTAAATAGATTTCTAATCTGTATACTTTCCCTTCAACATGAGACTCTATACCTAGGAAAAGTTCTTCCTGACACTGAGGGATAAAAAGCTACTGAAATGAGACAAGCTGACTCTGGATCAGTGATGCCTTCAGAGGGAGATTTTGATCAAAAGGGGGAAGTGTAAAAAAAATTAATAAACAGAAATCTCAATTAAATAGAATTAGGAGACCAAAGGGAACATCTCACACCCTGGGACAGATAACCAGATAGCAGCACACAACAGCAAGAATAAAGACTCCTTTTTTTTCTTGGCAAGGACTCCTCCAATGAAAAGTGTGGATTCTTTTTTACTACAGCCCTCCTGACTTTTCTTTCTATAAAAATATTTTTTCTTCCCTTTCCCTGAGAGGACTTACAAATGGTTCCTCTTGGTAGCAGACTTTGAACTGCAATTCTCTGCTGATCCTAAATCAATTCATCTTTGCTAGAGAAATATCTACCAGTGTCTTTGTTTCAGGTGAGCAGGAACAACCAGAATATCCTTCAGTCCTTATCCAGGATAGACTGTGACATATCCACATAATGAAATATTATTCAGCCAAGAATTAAATGTGCTATCAAGCCAGAAAAACACATGGTAGAACCTCCTTGTTTCTAAGTGAAGGAACCCAATCTGAAAAGACTATATACTACATGATTCCATACTACATATGACTTTCTGGAAAAAGACAAAACTATGGCGATAGTAAAAAAAAAAAAAAAAAATCAGGAGTTCCTATCATGGCTCAGTGGGTCCAGCCCCAGCAGCCAGGGAGTGTCGAAGGAGAGGATGGGCTACAAACGGCGCAGAAAGAATTGGAGCCAACTCCTCAGCTGCATGCTGCAGATGACCCAATTTATTAAATGAAAAGCATCAGCTTTTATACCATTTCACAATCAAGTTTTGTGTAAGACTTGACATTAACATTTGATTTAAAGCCCTTTCTGTTCCCTCCACCTGAGATACAAAAAAAAGTTTAGTTAAAACATGTTCCTTTCAACTTTAGATTTTTCTTCAAGATTACAAAGTTTCACACTGTATTTTTCTTAAAAGGTCAATAACAATAGCTATTCTATTCTATATTAAGAACAAAGCTTTAATAAGTAATAAACTATGATACCTAACATTCTTTAACTAAAGGCATATATAGTTAACAAAAACGCATGAAAGCCTTAGGCTCATGACATTCTTGAGGCTGCGGTTTATTTGCCGCCAGCAAGCTAAGCATTTAACCTATTGTCCTGACTTACGCAAGTTCCAAACCACCAATTTCAATAGAAAGGAGTATTATACCCAAAAATTATCAAGTGCCCCCACAAGGGATGAAAGTTACAGGTGACACTGTTATCTAATAAAAAATATATCTGTTGTAGAAAATAGCAATTTGTAGGCCATACAACACTTTTCCTAGCCCCAAACTTCTTATGTAAAGGGACTGAAATCATAAGTTTCACCTGTATACTCTTACAAAATAGGTGCCGTAAATTGTTACTCCAAAACAAAGGCTTTTTCCATTACATTGTTTAAATGACTTCACTCTGTTTTGGTTCAGGTGTTTTACATACCCAGGGCAAATCCTTAGCTGTAAAAAAGGCTGTGAATCAAAGATAGAAAAAGAAGGATAAACACAGAAAAAATAGATCAACATATTTTTTAGGGGATATCATTTTTATTTTCCAGGAAACCCATGTTTTTCAAGGAAGTGCTCTGCAATCCTTCTTCTTTCTTCAGCTTGTCTGTAGCTCTGCTAACCAGACAAGCCTCATGCAGGTGCCAACTGTGGCTTTGTTTTCTTTACTGGAGCAGCCTTATGGCTCCTGACAGTTAATGAATCTGACTAGAAACCATGAGGTTGTGGGTTCGATCCCTGGCCTTGTTCAGTGGGTTAAGGATCTGGTGTTGCCGTGAGCTGTGGTGTAGGTTGCAGATGTAGCTTGGATCCTGCACTGCTGTGGCTGTGGCATAGGCTGGAGGCTACAGCTTCGATTAGACCCCTAGCCTGGGAACCTCCATATGCCGAGGGTGCGGCCCTAGAAAAGACAGATAATAAATAAATAAATATATTTTAAAAATCAGTGGCTACCCAAAGTTGAGGATGAATAGGTAGAACACAGGGGGTTTAGGGCATTGAAGCTATTCTACAGTTTATACTAATACTACAATGATGGAAATATGACATTATGCATGTGTCAAAACCCATAGTACTGTATAGCACAAAGAGTGAATGATTCCTAACGTAAACTATTGTGGGGGAGGAAAATAATTTTCCTGATACCCTTCTAGGCTCTTGGCTGAGATATAACCGCTTCCCCACCTCATGTAATAAAAAACAGACAGAAGTTTAACAACATGTATCCCACCTCTATATACTGAGAGATAATCAGGCAGATGAGTAACTCCTTGAAATGACCAAGCCACAACCTTAAATACCATCTCCAGCTAAAGGCAAAAGAAGATATCGGGGGTGTTGGGCAGGGCCAGTTATGGGAGGCTACCAGGAAGAGCACAGAAAACAAGGGTAAGTTTGTTATATAGATAAAAGTCTTTGCCTTTTCTATGGTAAGAGTTTCTAGAGATTTAGAGTCTTGCTCCTCTTCCTGGTACGGGAAGGGAAACACCCTTACAAATGGAAATTTCCCTTATAAATGTAAACCTCTCTTACAAAAAGGTGACTTCTACCAGATATTCAGAGCTTCTCCTGTGTCTACTATTTCTTGAAAATAATCAGCATAGAAATTCTCTTGTAGCTCAGATCTGACATTGTCACTGTAGTACTGTAGTGGCTTGGGTTGCTGCTGTGGTGTGGGTTCTATTCCTGGCCCAGGAACTTATATGTGCCATGGGCATGGCATAAAATAATCCTTATTCCAAAGAGGCATATTTGAAGGTCCTATAGTCTGCTCTCTTTCACTATCAGTATTGGCTTATCAATGATAACAAATGTATAACACTAACGCAGGATATCAATAATGGTGCGGATGAAAAATTGTCACTTGCCATCTGCCCCTGCAAGGATGAAGTCACTAGCCATGGTGTCATTGACCTTCAGCACACCCTCAAAGAGTTCAGGATGGAGGTCAGGAATGAGGTACTCTGCTCTGGGAAAAACTGGCAGAACAGGCCTTCAGATAGTTAGGTATTTTTCAGGAGATTTTCTTTTTTGCATCTTCTCATATCTAGAAAAGCACTAAAATCATCAATGGGGGGGACATCTGCTCCTCGTGACTAATAGCAACCTCCTGCCAAAATGTGTGCTTGATTACAGGTACTCCTTCACTAAAACCACATATATACTGACCTCCCCCTCCTATCCCTTCAGAGCAGTTCTTCAGAGCTATCTAAGAGGCTGTTTCCTGGGCTATAACCCTCATTTTTATTTTTTAAAATTTATTTATTTTTGGCCACACCCTTGGCATGTGGAACTTCCCAGGCTAGGGACTGAACCCACACTACAGTTGTAACCTGTGCCACCTTAACCCTCTGTGCCACATACGAACTTCTTATAGTCCTCATTTTTAAATAAAACAACTTACAACTCTGACTTTGTGCATTTTCTTTTCAGTAAATGGGGGAAACCAGGGAGTTGAGGGGGGCAGGGAAATTCAGGGGATGGTGCAAGGGAACTCTCTGAACTTTCTACTCAATTTTTTGTAAACCTAAAACTCTAGAACTGCTCTAAAAACAGTGTATGTATTTTTTTTTTAATGAATCTTAAAAAGTGCTAACCTTTAAATCTGACTCAGGGGCCATACCCTCCATGTCTAAACAATCACCAAGTCTCTCCCAATCCACCTTTCTCCCTCTGCCCCAACTCAATCCCCAACTCAACCACTTATATGCCTAGTTCTAACAGCCTCCTTTCAACTCTCCCAAACCTTAAATTTGACTACAATCAATCCCAATCAATGTTTTTACATAGCAGTGACCTTTCTCAAATGCCAATCTGATCAATCTACACCCAAAGTCCTTCCATGCTTCCCATCCCCCTAGGGTAAATTAACTGAACCACTATTCTTAAGGCCTTCCCTATGACACCTCTTGACTCCTGCTGCAAGCAGATAGGGTAGGGAGTCTCCAGAGGAAGAGGACCAGACTTAGCTTTTTTTTTTTTTTCCTTTTTTTTCTTTCTTTGGCCTCACCCACAGCATATGGTAGGTAATTCTTGGGCTAGGGATCAAATCTGAGCCACAGATTTAACCTACGCTGCAGCTGTGGTAATGCCAGATCCTTAACTGAATGCACCAGGCCAGGGATTGAACCTGAGCCTCAGCAGAGACAACGCCAGATCCTTAACCTACTGTACCACAGCGGGAACTCCAGACATAGTTTTCTTGACATAATGTTACTGAATCCAAGCTCACAACACTATTGCATGACAGGCCAGTAATAGACAAGATATTGCCGCAAGGAATAGTGATTTTATTTAGAAAGCCAGGAAATTGGCAGAATGGCAGACAAATGTCCTACAAGACTATCTTTTTTTTGGGTTAAAATTCAAGTTTCTTTTATACCAAGAAAAGCAGGAAGCATGAGGGGTAAGGTCCAGAGGTATTGTATAGACTCAAGTATCAAGGCATCTGCCAAGTGGGAAGTTACAGAGATTTGTTAATTGGGTCTGGTCTCCATGTTCTGGGAAAAATGCTATCTTTCATGTTCAAGTTTCCTTATATTTGGGAGGGGAGGCCAACTTTCTAAAAAGGGGCTCTTACATACACCTCAAGCCGTAGGCAGAACAGACTCAAATGATTTTGTATTCATGTGCTCAGGAACAGAACTAGCTTGACTAAGCAGAGGTGACTCACAACAGAGTACCAAGCTTAGAGCTGAAGAGATAGATTCAATATGGAGTCAGGTTTGTTTTTCCTCTTACAGTTAGGGAAGTCATTTTAGGCCTAAGCCATTTTGTGAACCTAAGCCTGGCTCCAATTCTTGCCCTTGCAGAACAGGTCTCAGTATTTGATGATTTGGGGTTTTTGTTTTTGTTTTTTCTTTTTTCGCTTTTTAGGGCCACACCTGTGGCATATGGAGGTTCTCAGGCTAGGGGTCAAATCAGAGCTACAGCTGCCAGCCTACACCATAGCAGTGCTAGATCCAAGCTATGTCTGTGACCTACATCACAGCTCATGGCAACACCAGGTCCTTCACCCACTGATCAAGGCCAGGGATTGAACCCACAACCTGTGGTTACTAGCTGGATTCATTTCTGCTCAGCCACAAAGAGAACTCCAGTATTTGACGATTTTAAGGGAACAAGGACTTTATGAAAAAACAGCAATTACCACGCTGCCGGGGGAACTAACCTTATCTGAGACAATATATCAATTGTAAAGACTCCCAATTCCTTTTTAAAGGTAAAGCTTAGTCTGAAGTACCTTCCTTTTTTTTTGTTTTTTTTTTTTGTTTTTTGGCCGCTCCTATGGCCTGTGGCATGTGGAGTTTCCCAGGCGAGAGGGAGAATTGGAGTTGCATCTGCAGGCCACAGCCACAGCTACAGCCACAGCAACACTGGACCTGAGCCACATCTACAACCTATGCTGCAGCTTGCGGCAATACCAGATCCATAACCCATTGCGCGAGGCCAGGGATAAAACCCACAGCCTCATGGAAACTATGTTGGGTAGGTCCTCAACCTGCTGAGCCACAACAGGACCTCCTTGAAGAACATTCTTAAGTTGTTTTGCATGATCCAAACCCTCTGCAGCACTCAGCCACCAGACTAACTGCAACCTAACAAATGAGGAAGCTGACCCTCATTAACCTCAATCAACTGGAGCCTGTACTCTGTCAATCTTTGCACCCATTCTATAGTTGAATCCTCTTCTGCTCGAGCCCCTTGATGAATATCTGTGCATCCTTGGCTTAAAATTTCTCCACTTTTGTTATTTGAGGACACACTGCTTTGGGAAATATCCCCTGTGTCCTCCTTACTTGCTTGAAGTAATAAATCCCTCCTTCACTCACTCTTTGGCTTGGTTGTGTCCTTTGCCTCTATACCCACCAGGAGGTGGACTCAATTTTGGGGTAACATTGCCTTCATAACGTGTCTAGGGACTCTCTTGAATTTTTGCAGTTCTTCTAACTCATCCTTGGGCCTTTGCATGATCAGGCTTCCTAGCATGAGCCAGTGCCACAGTGGATCAGAGAGACAGGGGAGGCCTGTGAGTCAGGTACCCTGGATGCTTTCCAGATGCAGTGGGACTTGAGCTGGACTCTCAGGATGGATCCTCAAGTGAATCAACTAGACAGAAAGAAGAGAGACAAAGGTGTGTTGATAGGGGGAAAAAAAGCAAAATCAAAAAGTTGAGAGGAGTTCCCACTCTAGCGCAGCATATTAGGAATCCAACTGCAGCATCTATGGTCACTGCAGAGGTACAGGTTCAATTCCCAACCTAGTACAGTAGGTTAAAGGATCAGGGATTGCCATAGCTGCAGCATAAGTTGCAATTGTGGCTCAGATCTGATCCCTGGCCTGGGAACTCCATATGCCATGGGGTGGGCAAAAAAGAAAAAAAAAAAAGCATTGGAAAGATTTAAGAGTTAATGCGCAATTACATACCAAAAATCTGAAAACCTAGAAGAAATGGAGAACTTTCTAGAAACATACAGCCCATCAAAACTGAATCTAGAAGAAATAGATCATTTGAACAGACCAATCACTAGAAATGAAACTGAATATGTAATAAAAAACACTCCCTACAAACAAAAGCCCAGGACCAGATGGCTTCACAGAGGAATTCTACCCAACATTCGAAGAAGAATTTATAATAAACCTTCTTAAACTTTTCCAAAAGACTGAAGAAGGAACATTCCCAAAGACATTCTATGAAGCCACCATCACCCTAATACCAAAACCAGACACAGATACTACGAAAAAAGAAAATTATAGGCTAATATCCTTAATGAATATAGATGCAAAAAAATCTCAACAAAATTTTAGCTAACTGAATCCAACAATGCATAAAAAAGATCATACACCATGACCAAATGGGATTCACCCCAAGTCCACAAGGATGGTTCCACATATGCAAATCAATGTAATATACCACATTAACAAAAGAAAAGTCAAAAACCACATGATCATCCCCATAGATACAGAAAAAGCATTTGACAAAATCCAACATCCATTCATGATAAAAACTCTTACCAAAGTGGGTATAGAGGGTGTAGACTTTAAGGGCTCCTAAAGGAGATAGAACTCAAAGCCTCTGGCCAAAATAAGAATTACCAGACTCTTATCATCCCCCCACTCATCTCATTGTAATGCCCCCTCCCCCACCTTGAGCAACTAACCTACTCCTTCCTACCCCTACTAGGAAAGGAATGTGACCCACTGTTCACCCAGCCTCTATAAGGGCCTTATATGCCCCCAACCAAGCAATAAGTTTATCTTAAAAACTCTCTTTCTCCAACCAGTCAGCAGGTAAGCAGATATGTCATAAGACCTCTCCTCCCTGAGTGATAAAAACAGACATGAACATGTTCTTGGGGTTGGCTCCTCTGATTATCAAGAAGTTGGCCCACTGTGTTCAGCATTTCTTGCCTCAATAAACTATTCTTTTCTTCACCTTGCTCTGAGTTTGGAAAATTCTTTTTCCAACCTGCATGCCCAGCTCACAACAGAGGGAATATATCTCAAAAATAGCAAAAAACATTTATGACAGGACCATAGCCAATATAACATTCAATGGAGAAAAGCTGAAATCCTCCCCACTAAAATCTAGAAGTAGACAACAATGCCCATTTTCACCACTGTTATTCAATATAGTATTGAAGTTCTAGCCACAGCAATCAGAAACAAAAGAAATAAAAGGTATCCAAAATTGGAAGAGAAGAGGTAAAATTGTCACTGTATGCAGATGATATGATACTATATGTAGAAAACCCTAAGGACTCTATACACAAACTACTTGAACTGATCAACAAATTCAGCAAAGCAGTAGGATACAAGATTAACATTCAATAATTTGTTGCATTTCTGTATAACAAAATGACATATTATAAAAGGAATATTTTTTAAATGCCTTTCAAAATTTCATCCAAAAAAATTAAATACCTAGGAATGAAACTGACCAAGGAGGTGAAAGACTTATACACTGAGAACTATAAAATATCAGTTAAGGAAATTTAAGAGGATTCCAAGAAATGGAAAAGATATCACATGCTCCTGGATTGGAAGAATTGATATTGTTAAAATGGCCACACTACCCAAAGCCATCTACTGATTGAATGTGAATCCTATCAAATTACCCATGACATTTTTCACAGAACTAGAACAAACAATCCCAAAATTTATATGGAACCATAAAAGACCCAGAATTGCCAAAGTAATCCTGAGGAACAAAAACCAAGCAGGAGGCATAACTCTCCCAGACTTCAGACAATATTACAAAGCTATGGTAATCAAGACAGTATGGTACTGGTACCAAAACAGACATACAGACCAATGGAACAGAATAAAGAATGCAGAAATAAACCCAGACACCTAGAGTCAATTGATCTTTGACAAAGGAGGGAAGAATATAAAATGGGGAAAAGACAGTGTCTTCAGCAAGTGGTCCTGGGAAAACTGGATAGCTGCATGTAAATCAATGAAACTTGAACACACACCATGCACACAAGTAAACTCAAAATGGCTTAAAGACATAAACATAAGACGACACCATCAAACTTCTAGAAGAGATCATAGGCAAAACATTCTCTGACATCAACCATATGAATATCTTCTTAGGTGAATCTCCCAAAGCAATAGAAATAAAATAAACCAATGGGACCTAATCAAACTGACAAGCTTTTATACAGTGAAGGAAACCATAAAAAAAAAAAAAGCAAACAAAAAGGCACCCTATGGGAGTTCCCATTGTGGTGCAGCGGAAACGAATCCAACTAGGAACCATGGAGTTGCAGGTTTGATCCCTGTCATTGCTCAGTGGGTTAAGGATCCAGTGTTGCCATGAGCTATAGTGTAGGTTGTAGACATGGCTTGGATCCCAAGTTGTTGTGGCTGTGGTGTAGGCTGGCAGCTGTAGCTCTAATTCGACCCCTAGCCTGCGAACCTCCACATGCAAAAAGACAACCTATGGAATGGGAGAAAATAGTTGGAAATGATGCCAACAACAAGGGCTTAATCTCCAAAATATACAAACAATTCAAATAAATCAACAGGAAAAATATAAACAATCCAACTGAAAAATGGGCATAAGACCTGAATAGACTTTTCTCCAGAGAAGACATATATCTGGCCAACAGGCACATAAAAAACTGCTCCACATCCCTAATTATCAGAGAAATGCAAATCAAAACTATAATGAGGTACCACCTCACACCAGTCAGAATAGCCATCATTATAATTATCATTAATAAGCCTAAAAATAACAAATGCTGGAAAGGGTGTGAAGAAAAAGGAACCCTCCTACACTGCTGGTGGGAATGTAAATTGGTACAACCACTATGGAAAACAGGATGGAGGTTCCTCAGAAAACTAAATACAGAAATACAATATGATCCAGCAATACCATTCCTGGGCATATATCCAGATAAAACTTTCATTGAAAAAGATACATACACCCCTATGTTCACTGCAGCACTATTCACAATAGCCAAGACATGGAAACAACCTAAATGTCCACTGATAGATGAATGGATTAAGAAGATGTGGTACATATACACAATGCAATACTACTCAGTCATAACAAAGAAGAAAGTAATGCCATTTGCAGCTACATGGATGGAACTAGAGACTCCCACAGTAAGTGAAGTAAGTCAGAAAGAGAAAGAAAAATACTATATGCTATCACTTATATCTGGAATCTAATATACGTCACAAATGAACCTGTCAACAGAAAAGAAACAAACTCATAGACATGTACAACAGACTTGTGGTTGCCAAGGTGGATGGGGTAAGAAGTGGAATGCGCTAGGAGTTTGGGGCTAGCAGACCCAAACTATTCCATTTAGAATGGATATGTTACTGTATAGCACGGGTAACTAACTATTCAATTTCTTGGGATAGAAAATGTTGGGGGATGATATGAAAAAAAGAATGTATATATATATATATATATATATATATATATATATATGACTGTGTTACTTTGCTGTACATCAGAAATTGGCACAACAATGTTAATCAACTATAATTTAAAAATTTAAAAAAAACAGTTAATCCAGTGTGAAGCAAGTAAATCAGTGTCTTATGCATAGGAAGCCCTCAGTATTACCATCATTATGATTACCCGAGAAAGGGGGCAAATTCTGCTCCCCAGAAATAGGCCTCTTTAGTATAAGAATCATCTTGAACTGTTTTTTTAAAGTGATGGAACATTAATTAAATTAAATTAAATTAATTAATTTTTCTTTTTAGGGCCACACCCACTCATGTTTAAGGTCCCAGGTTAGGGGTTGAATCAGAGATGCAGCTGCCAGCCTACGCCACAGCCACAGCAACTCCAGATCCAAGCTGCATCTGTGACCTACACCATATGTCACAGCAACACAGGATCCTTAACCCACTGATAAAAGCCAGGGATCGAACCCACATCCTCATGGATACTAGTCAAGTTCGTTACCACTGAGCAACAATGAAAATTCCTCAATGGTTTAACTGATTGGGGGACTTATATGTTTGAAACAAGGTCCTGGAACAGCAACCCCAGCATGTGTGACCAATGGCAGGCAGGACAAGGTGGCAATCTTCCCTTTCAGAGGGGGAGGGAGATTACCAATTTTACAGGGAATTGACCTCAGTTTGCTCATCAGTTACCAGGGAAACCAGCAGAGGGGCATGCCCCTCACTGACCCTTCAATAAGCATAATGGAGATGCTCTGATCTAAAGCTAGAACAGGGAGTTCTCGTTGTGGCTCAGTGGCTTAAGAACCAAGACAGTGTCTGTGAGGATACGGGTTTGATCCCTGGTCTCACTCAGTGGATTAAGGATCCTGTGTTGCCCTGAGCTGTGATGTAGGTCACAGATGAGGCTCAGATCTGGCGTTGCAGTGGCTGTGGTCTAGGATGGCAGCTATAGCTCTGATTTGACCCCTAGCTTGAGAACTTCCATAAGCAACAGGAGCGGCCCTAAAAAGAAAAAAAGAAAAAAAAAAAAAAAGCTAGAACAGAAGTTCCCTGATGGCTCAGTGGGTTAAGGACCTGGCGTTTCTACCACTGTGCCTCTAGTGACTGCTGTGGCACAGGATGGCCTGGGAACTTCCCACATACCATAGGCAGAGCCAATAAAAAAATAAAAAAATAAAAAAATAAATAAATAAAGCTAGAACAATTACTAGATGGGGCCTGGAGCAAGTATGTAGGAAGTTCAGTCATGTGAGTAGGGTATAGGTGAAACAGGCTGGTCCAACAGGGGGTGTACAGAGAGCAAGAGAACAGCCACCTTAAGTGGCTGACCATACCGTAGGCTATGACTTAAAGGAGCTGGCTGAACTGTAAATGTCTTCAGAATCCCATTCTTGAAAATGAACATATAAAATTTCAATATAAAAGAGAAACAAAGAAGAAGCTAGAGAGAGAAGAACAGAAAAGACCTAAAGTTAGAAGAAGGAAAGAAATCATAAACATCAGAGCAGAAATCAATGAAATAGAAATGAAGAAAACCATAGAAAAGATCAATGAAACAAAAAGCTGGTTCTTTGAAAAGATCAACAAAATTGATAAACCCCTAGCCAGACTTATCAAGAAAAAAAGAGAGAGGACTCAAATCAATAAAATTAGACATGAAAGAGGAGAAGTAACAACGGACATCACAGAAATACAAAGGATCATAAGAGACTACTATATGCAACTATACACCAACAAAATGGAAAACCTAGAAGAAATGGACAAATTCTTAGAAAGGTACAATCTTCCAAGACTAAACCAAGGTGAAATAGAAAAGATAAACGGATCAATCACAAGAACTGAAATTGAAACTGTGATTAAAAAACTTCCAGCAAACAAAGGCTTCACAGGACCAGATGGCTTCACAGGTGAATTTTATCAAACATTTAGAGAAGAGCTAACACCTCTCATTTAGAAACTATTCCAAAAAATTGCAGAGGAAGGGACATTCCCGAACTCATTCTATGAGGCCACCATCACCCTGATAGCAAAACCAGACAAAGATGCCACAAAAAAAGAAAACTACAGGCCAATTTTACGGATGAACACTGATGCAATAATCCTCAACAAAATACTAGCAAACCACATCCAACAATACATTCAAAGGGCTGTACATCATGATCGAGTGGGATTTATCCCAGGGATGCAAGGGTTCTTCAATATCCACAAATCAATCAGTGTGATACAGCACATTAACAAACTGAAGAATAAAAACCATATGATCCTCTCAATAGACACGGAAAAAGCCTTTGACAAAATCCAACACCCATTTCTGATAAAAACCCTTCAGAAAGTGGGCATGGCGGGAAACTACCTCAACATAATAGAGACCATATATGACAAACCTACAGCTAACATCATTTTCAATGGTGAAAGACTGAAAGAATTCCCACTGAGATCAGCAACAAGACAAGGATGTCCGCTCTCACCACTATTTTTCAACATAGTTTTGGAAGTCCTAGCCACAGCAATCAGAGAAGAAAAAGAAATAAAAGGAATCCAAATTGGGAAGGAAGAAGTAAAACTATCACTATTTTCAGATGACATGATACTATACCTAGAGAATCCTAAAGACTACCAGAAAACTCTTAGAGCTCATCTATGAATTTGGCAAAGTCGGAGGATTTAAAATTAATACACAGAAATTGATGGCATTTCTATATACCTACAATGAAGGATCAGAAAGAGAAATTAGGGAAGCAATCCCCTTTGCCATCGCATCCAAAAGAATAAAATACCTAGGAGTAAACCTACCTAAAGAGACAAAAGACGTATACTCTGAAACTATAAGACACTGATGAAAGAAATCAAAGATGACACAAATAGATGGAAAGACACACCATGCTTGTGAATTAGAAGAGTCAATATTATCAAAATGACTATACTATTCAGGGCAATCTACAGATTCAATGCAAACCCTGTCAACTTACCAAGGACATTTTTCATAGAACTCAAACAAAATATTCTAAAGTTTGATTGGAAGCACAAATGACACAAAATAGCCAAAGATATACTGAAAAAGAAAAATGGAGCTGGAGGAATCAGGCTCCTGGACTTCAGACTATACTATAAAGCTACAGTCATCAAAACCGTATGATACTGACACAAAGACAGAAATATAGATCAGTGGAACAGGATCAAAAGCTCAGAATTAAACCCTCACACCTACAGTCAACTAATCTATGACAATGGAGTGAAGAATATACAATGGAGAAAATACAGCCTGTTCAATAAATGGTGCTGGAAAAACTGGATAGCCACATGTAAAAGAATTAAATTAGAACACTCCCTAACATCATACACAAAAATAAACTCAAAATGGATTAAAGACCCAGATATAAGACCAGATACTATAAGACTCCTAGAGGAAAACTTAGGCCAAACACTCTCGGACATAAACCACAGCAACATCTTCTCAGATCCACCTCTTAGAGTAATGACAATAAAAGCAAAAATAAACAAATAGGACTTAATTAAACTGAAAAGTTCCTGCACAGCAAAGGAAACCCTAAACAAAATGAAAAGACAACTCACACATTTGGGAGAATGGGAGAACATATTTGCAAATGAATTGACTGACAAGGGATTAATCTCCAAAGTATATAAACACCTCCTACCACTCAATACCAAAAACACAAACGACCCTATCAAAAAATGGGCAGATGTCCAAAAAACACATGAAATGATGTCATTCATTATTAGAGAAATGCAAATCAAAACCACTATGAGGTACCACCTTACACCAGCCAGAATGGCCATCATCAAAAAGTCTATGAACAATAAATGCTGGAGAGGGTGTGGAGAAAAAGGAATCCTAGTACACTGTTGGTGGGATTATAAATTGGTGCAACCACTGTGGAAAACAGTATGGAGATTCCTCAGAAAACTAAACATAGAACTACCATGTGATCCAGCAATCCCATTCCTGGGCATCTATCCAGAGAAAACCATGACTCGAAAAGACACATGTACTCCGATGTTCATTGAAGCACTATTTGCAATAGCCAAGACATGGAAACAACCTAAATGTCCATCGACAGAGGAGTAGATCAAGAAGAAGTGATACATATACACAATGGAATATTACTCAGCCATTAAAAGGAATGAAACACTGGCATTTTTAGCAACATGGATGGACCTAGAAATTATCATGCTAAGTGAAGTCAGGCATACAAAGAGACACCAACATCAAATGCTTTCACTGACATGTGGAATCTGAAAAAAGGACAGACTGAAATTCTTTGCAGAACAGATACTGACTCACAGACTTTGAAAAACTTATGGTTTCCAAAGGAGACAATTTGGGGGTTGGGGGGATGCGCTGGGGGTTTGAGATGCAAATGCTATAAAATTGGGTTGTGATGATCATTGCACAACTATAAATGTAATAAATTCACTGAGTAATTAAATAAAAGAAAAAAAAAGAGAAGCAATGTTTTGTTGCCGTAAGTGAATTTGGTAGTTTAAATGTAGAAAGTTTACTGCATAGGATAAATGTATTCAATGAGGACATGTTAATATGTCATCAATCTCTAATATCTCCAGATTTGGATCATTTTACTGTATACGCATTTATAACATACTATGTTCAGGAAATATACATATATTTTAGAATAATACTGTATGACATAGATTCGTAAAATACATATTTATAATAAAATTTGGATCAAATATTTTTGGAACCCCTTGAAATGCACAGTTTGAAAATGACTTCTCTGGTTTAACACTATTATTTTGCAGAAAAGGAAATGGCCCTAGAGCCTGGGGCTTGCTAAAGGGAGAAGAACATGAAGAATCTATGGAATTCTGGAGCCATTTAGTTCTGAATTCTGTCTTCAATAATGAAACTACAATCACCCTTTCTGGGGGTCCACTGATCTGCTAGTCTTCTATATTCAGCTATCCCATAATAACCCATAGCGAAATGTTTGTTTGGTCCATTGTGTAATAAATACACTCCACATATGGAAATGAAGAACTGTCAATTGTACTAACAAGTAAATTTTAACACCTATGTAGAATGAAAATAAAATTGTATCACCTTCTACACAAATGGAACATTAATATTTTTGGAAGATAAGATCCTTAAACTCAGGCCAGGAGTGAGACTGACAGATGAACTGGAAAATCAGATTTTAAAAAATTCATTCATTCATGGTGCTTTTTCAATAGCACACACTCCAAATCAAGCTTGGGACGATTACTAATATTTTTCATATATTCCACTAATATTTGAGTATCCGCTTTCTTTGTTTCTGGCTTTTTGTTTTTGTTTTTTGGTCTTTCTAGGGCCGCACCCGCAGCATATGGAGGTTCCCTAGAAAAAGGGGTCAAATCGGAGCTGTAGCCACTTGTCACAGAAATGTAGGATCCGAGCTGCGTCTGCGACATATGCCACAGCTTGTGGCAACATCAGATCCTTAACCTGCTGAGAGAGGACAGGGATCGAACCCGCGTTCTCATGGATGCTAGTCGGGTTCGCTAACCGCTGAGCCGCGACAGGAACTCCCAAGCTTTTTCTGCTTTTTTTTACACTGAACAATTAGTGCTTGTATAATTGGAAAAAAACATAAAAAGACAGTGTTAAATTCTCATCATGAAAAAACCCTACAATAATTCCATTCCTCGTGCATCCACAAGGTGGCATATTACCACCTTTTTTTTTTTTTTAATTTTACTGGTACCTGCAACTTCAGGCACTACCAGGCACAGAATTCTACACTCAGTAGAAGAATTTGGCTTATTCACTGCCTCAAGCACTTGGATTGGTTCTTTGGTAAGGAAGGATCACTGTATTCTACCCCCTTCCTCAATCACAAGAGCATTTGATAATAGATTGTTCCAAGATGAAGTTATGATTTTTTGGAACTTCCTTTGAATACATGTTTTATTAAAAAGGATAAGATAGGGAGTTCCCATTATGGCTCAGTGGTAACGAACCTGATTAGTAACCATGAGGACATGGGTTCTATCCCTGGCCTCACTCAGCGGGTTAAAGATCTGGCGTTGCTGTGAGCTGTGGTACAGATTGCAGACACTGCTTGGATCTCCTGTTGCTGGGGCTGTGGCCTAGGCTGGCAGCTGCAGCTCCATTTTGACCCCTAGCCTGGGAACCTCCATATGCCACAGGTGCAGCCCTAAAAAGACAAAGGAAAAAAAAAAAAAAAAAAGGATGAGAGTTCCCCCTTCAGTGCAGCAGGCTAAGGATCTGGCATTGTCTCTGTGGCAGTATGAATTTGATCCCCACACTGGCTCAGTGGGTTAAAAGGATCCGGCATTGCTTCAGCTGTGGCATAGGTTGCAGCTGTGGCTTGTCAGGGAACTTCCATACGCTGCAGATATTGCCATTAAAAAAGAAAAGAAAAGAAAAGAAAAAAAGGAAGGATGAGATGGAGAAGAGAAGCCATAATTATATAATGGAAGAATACAGATTTTTACCACTAAAAAAAAAGTTTTAAATTATACATTTGAAGTGAATTCATACACCAGGACCCATAAAATGGAGGCCACACCAGTGGCCTGGCCCACATCACAAATCTGAACCTAACTTCATGGGAAACTGCCGTCAAGGAGACCAAATCCAATCACAACCCTCCAGCTCAGCTTTACTGAGTTCACCTCACCCTAGAAAATAGGACCTGCTGGCCTTTCAAGGAAATCCTGGATTTCCTAGACATTCATGCCCATTTCTGCATTGCCTCTACTAATGCTCTATAAAACTTGCTCTTGCCCAAAATCCCTCTGAAAAACTGTGCCACTGCTTGTGAAGCACTGTACCTCTTCCTCCACCCTCATAATCCATGGATTGTTTTCCTTGAATAAAGGACATCGAGCTCATTACTAAATTGTATTATGCTTGTCATTTGTCAGAATTACACTAAGCTTCTTTATGAATGAAATTGGCATATACACTATACTTAGCAAAACAATGTTGTATAAATCAGTGTACAAATTCCAATGCTTTTCTACTTTTAGTTAGAAAAGCTTTGACTTGAAAATATTTATTAGTTTAATATTTAGATGCTTTGAGTTCCTGCTTTGATGCAGCAGGATTGGCGGTGTCTCTGGAGCACCGGAATGTATGTTTGATCCCCAACTCCATCACAGTGGGTTAAGGATCTGACATTTGCAACAGTGGCTCAGATCTGGTCCCTGGCCTGAGAACTCCAAGTGTTGTGGGGCATCCAAAAAAGAAATTAAACAAAACACATATTACATGCTTTTAGTTGAGAACTTGATCATTCTTATCGCGTTTGGTTCCACCAAAGCTGTTCTGATTCCTCTTTTGGCAATATAATGTGACTCGATGGTTCTAAAATATAAACTCTAATCCACAGGGAAATTAAATTAGCTTCCATGTATTAGTAGGATGAATAAATATCTCTAATAAATCTGTTGTCTTAAAAATTGTATCACAATATTAAAAAATCCTTTTGATGTAAAATTTACTCATGTTCTAAACAGTTTACTTCTCTGAATTTTTGAAGTTTATTACACATGTAAGAATGTGGTTAAATTTCACTTTGGGCTTTGTTCAGAAGATTGAACAGTTTTTTTTTTTTTTGTCTTTTGTCTTTTGTTGTTGTTGTTGTTGCTATTTCTTGGGCCGCTCCCGCGGCATATGGAGGTTCCCAGGCTAGGGGTCAAATCGGAGCTGTAGCCACCGGCCTACGCCAGAGCCACAGCAACGCAGGATCTGAGCCGCGTCTGCAACCTACACCACAGCTCACAGCAACGCCGGATCGTTAACCCATTGAGCAAGGGCAGGGACCGAACCCGCAACCTCATGGTTCCTAGTCGGATTCGTTAACCACTGAGCCACGACGGGAACTCCCTGAAGATTGAACAGTTTTTAATGAAATGGAAATATGTTTTGGTTTTGAAAACAAATAGTAGAAGATAATACTAACATTTCTTGGGTAAGGAAAACATATATGAAGGATAATTAAATAACTGTGCTTTAGAAAAATATTTCTCTCTGTCCTCCTCAAGACATAAAACAAACAAACAAACAAAAAACCCAAACACCTAAGATTTCATCTTTGTCTTTTCAATGTGATTTCCTGAGCTCTGCCCTCAGATCTATGCTATTCAGTGTTTGAGTTTCTTTGCTAAGTTTTGCCCTCTGCATCCTGGTAATAATAGTGAACTGCCCAACTCAGAATGGGACTTGAACCCACATGCTGGGACTCCAGCCCAGCCAAAACTAAGATTGGGACTTGAACCCACTGGTTTTTTGTTTTGTTTTGCTTTGTTTTCTTTTTTGGCCATGCCCGCGACATTCAGAAGTTCCTGGTCCAGGGATCAATCCCTCACTGCAGCAGTGACCCAAGACACTAGGATAACAACACTGGATCCTTAACCCACTGTACCATGAGAGAGAACTCCTACCCAATGTCTATTTTTTTTTTTCTTTTTTGGTCTTTTCAGGGCTGCACATGTGGCATATGGAAATTTCCAGGCTAGAGATCAAATCAGAGCTGTAGCTACCACCAACACTGAACCTACACCACAGCCCACAGCAACACAAGATCCTTAACCCACTGAGTAAAGCCAGAGATCAAACCTGTGTCCTCATGGATGCTAGCTGGGTTCATTACCATTGAGCCACAAGGGGAACTCCCCGCCCCCTGTCTATTAAAATCACACATCTGGTCTCAGGACTTACTGACATTCAGGTTCTTTATGTCTCAGCATAGAAGGAATTCAGAGAGAGGACAACATGGCCATGGGCCAGGGACTGAACCCACACCACAGCAGTAACCAGAGTCACAGCAGTGACAAGGCTGGATCCATAACCCACTGCACTGCAATAGAACTCCTGGAGTGGTGAGTTTTTATGTGCTGGGTAATTTCATAGACTAATGAGTGGGAGGATTATTTTAACTATTTCAGGGAGTAGGAGAAGGGTGGGAATTTTACAGGAATTGGGCCACCACCCACTTTTTATCTTTTTATGGTTGGCCTTGGAATTGTCATGGAGTGTGTGGTCATGTCATTTAGCAGGCTAATATATTACAATGAGCATATAATAAGGCTCAAGGTCCACTGGAAGTCAAATCTGCCACAATCTTGGACCTAGTCAGATCTAACTGGATTTTTTGGTTTGTCTTTTTAGGGCTGTACCTGCTGCATATTGAAGTTCCCAGGCTAGAGGTTGAATTGGAGCTGTAGCTGCTGGCTTACACCACAGCCACAGCAATGCCAGATCCAAGCCACATCTGGGACCTACACCACAGCTTGTGGCAACACCAGATCCTTAACCCATTGAGCCAGGCCACAGATTGAACCCGAATCTTCATGGATACTAGTTGGGTTCTTAACCCGCTGAGCCACAACAGGAACTCCTAACCAGTTTTTGAAGTGTCCTCAAGGGTTACGTCATTTTTTAAAAAATATGTGCCCTACCTCCTTCCCTCCTATTTCAATAGGAAGCAATAGCAGTTGTCTTCACTTTGCTATACAGCAGAAATTGAGAGAACACTGTAAATCAACTAGAATTAAAAAATATAAAAAACAAAAAAATTTAAAAACTTAAAAAGAGAAGAAGCTATGAACCACACAGGGTCATAAATTTATCTTTTATCTATCTTAAATCTAAACGATTTCAATTGTTAAGAAGGAAGAAGCAATTTTTGGGGTCATTTATAAAGTTATTTATGAAATTTATGAAATAATTTCCCTTAATAAGTACTTGTAAAATAAAAGGAATCATCCTGAGGCAGGGGATAGATGGATCCCAGGCTGAGCAACTGAAATCTGTTTCCTGTGGACAGATACTTCAAGATAAAGACTATGGCAGGAGCAAGAAGGAGCTGCGTCCTGCTTGGATAAAAGATAAAGAGACCACATATTTCTCATTCTTGAGGTCAAGGAGACCTCCCAAACTACACATGCACAGAAAGGTTCCTCAGGGGTCAGAGAGGGGAGGGGCGTCAGACATAAAACATCCTGTCAACTTCCCAGAGACCCTTGCGCTAGAATCTATCTTGGCTAAAAGATGCTGCATGTGCACACAGGGGAGGGCCCTGAGTCAAGACAAATATGGAATCAAGGTCAGACAAAGCAAGATGATTGGCCAGAGGAAGCTTGGAAGGTCTGCTCCCATGCAAATAGTTTAAACCACCCCTGAAGCATGTGGTGCTCTCTTTCTCTATTTATGCCTGTCTGTCTGTCTGTCTCCCCGGCCACCTGAGCCCACTCAGGCTTTCTCTGTATATATATCCTCTCTTAATAAACCCTTTATTTGCTTCGCTACTCTCAGTCCCTTTGCCAAATTTTTTTTTCTCCCAAATGATAAGGACTGGGGACCTACATCAAGCCTACCGGCCCTTGTAGTTAGGGTTTCGTGCCCTCACCTCATAGCCACCCAAAAACACTCCCTCAGCTCCCTCTTCAAACTATAAGGCAAGGATTATAACTTAGGAAGACAGCACAAATAGCATACAAAAGTGCCATCTCTGCAGCAGATAAAGAAGCATGACATACAGCCCACCAAAAGTGAATCAAGAAGAAACAGATAATTTGAACAGACTAATCGCTATAAATGAAATTGGATATGTAATTTAAAAAAAAAAAAAACAAAAAAAAAACCTCCCTTACAAACAAAAGTCCAGGACCAGATGGCTTCACAGGTGAATTCTACCAAACATACAAAGAAGAACTTATACCCATCCTTCTTAAACTCTTCCAAAAGATTGAAGAATGAACACTCCCAAAGATATTCTATGAAGCTGCCATTATCTTAATATGAAAACCAGACAAAGATACTACCAAAAAAAATTATGGGCCAATGTCTCTGATGAACATAGATGAAAAAATCCTCAACAAAATTTTAGCCAACCAAATCCAATAAGACATAAAAAAGATCATACACTATGACTAATTG
Organism: Phacochoerus africanus; assembly: GCF_016906955.1. Taxonomy (NCBI): domain Eukaryota; kingdom Metazoa; phylum Chordata; class Mammalia; order Artiodactyla; family Suidae; genus Phacochoerus; species Phacochoerus africanus. The sequence goes on from NC_062545.1 coordinate 231,415,348, forward strand.
GGATTTATCCCAGTTCACAAGAATGGTTCAATATACGTAAACCAATTGGTATAATACACCACATAAACAAAAGAAAAGTCAAAAACCACACAATCATCTCCATAGATGCAGAAAAGCATGGCAAATCGCATGCATTCTTCCCCTTTATGCGTGTTTTATGAATTGCTGTGTAATCTGTACAATCTCAGTAATCTCCCTCTTGATCTTTTCTCTGTGCATAATCCCTTATGGCCCCAGCACAATCCTCACCATCTTATTTACACGATTACTGGCACAGAGTTGTTACCTAAATATTTGTTGAATAAATGAATGGAAGAAAAAGCTGTTTAAAATGTAAATCAATTGTTTCTATCTAGGGCAGTGGTACAGATCCTTGATACACTCTGACTTGTATTTCTTTCTAATGTAATTGAGCCCAAGCATTAAAATTCTTGTTTAAAAATAAATTGAAAAAGAAGTAATTAATTTGAATACATTATATATGTACATGGTATAGACTTGAAAAGGTACAAATAATATAGGATGAAAAGTAAGTTCTCGGAGTTCCCACTGTGGCTCAGTGGGTTAAGGACCCAACTAATATCCATGAGGATGTGGATTTGATCCCCACCCTCACTCAGGGGGTTAAGGCTCTTGTGCTGCTGTGAGCTGTGGTGTAGGTCACAGTCACAGCTAGGATATGACATTGCTGTGTCTATGGCGTGGGCCAGCAGCTGTAGCTCAAATTCGACTTCTAGCCTGACAACTTCCATATGCCACAGGTGTGGCTATAAAAAGGAAAAAAAAAGAAAAAAGAAAAGTAAGTTCCCACTACTACTACCAGCCTGTTGACCTCCAGCCACAGAGCTTTCCTCTTTCCAGGTCATCACAGTAATCAGTTTCAAAAGACCTTAATGAATAAAATCAACACTAGATTTGGCCCCCAAAGTGGCATGGCCCTTGGAGTTCTGCAACAAGAAAGAAGCAGATAATATCACTGACTTTTTTCATGCCTCCATGAGATAAGGATTTCATAACTCTTCTAAAAATAAACTATAATGCAGCTGAGTGAAATCTATATGAAATCTGTTGAAATGAGTCAATGTGATGCTACTGTTGAACTTTCCACTGTGGAAGGGCAAGGAGTTTATTGAGATAGAAGGCTTTTTTGATTTGTGAGACAATTTGATCAAAGGTGTGCTTCAGCTCAAATCAGACAGAGCTGGGTCACCGTGAAATTTACTTCATTAGAACTATATATTGACATTTTCCTCTCTACCTTGCTTTCAGTAAGTTCTCGGAGTTCCCACTGTGGCTAGCTAGGTAGTAGAGATTCGAACAAGTGGTGTACCTTTGACTCAGACGTGATAGCGGTTGACTATTTAAATATTTTCTGAACTGTGGTAGTTTCTAAAGAGTCACCAGGGCTGGAAGAAGAGCTGAAGTAGCTATTTCCTCCTCCTAGGGAAATAAATATCCATTCTCATTAATAGAAAAAAATTAGCCTTTATTATCTTGTTGAGTGTTATGAAAAGTATCCAATAATTCAATATTTAAGAGCCCTTCCTTATTTCAAAAGCTAAACAGAACCTGTAAAAGGAAGCATTGTATACTGCTCTAAGATACAAGTAACTGGGTGATGAGCGATAGCTGACTCTCTCTTTATACCCTATTCAAAGTGAAAATGTCAGAAGTTAATATTGACAATAAGGCAAACATGACTCATTTACCCCACCTCAGACAACAGTAAAAATGAAATTAGCCAAACTACAAGCAAAATCAGCAGTCACACGTACTTTTTTTCCCCAGAACTTTCAGTGAAAACAAGACATGAACTGCCACAAACCTTCACATATAAAACATTACCAAAAGGCTAATAATGAAAAGTAATTTTATTTTTATTTTAAAGATACTTAATATTTACTGAAAATATAGGCTATCAAGCTTAAGCAGCTGGCTAAATATATAGGAAAAATAATTTTAGTTCTATATTTCATGACAGACACTAAATAAATTCCATCTGGATTAAATATGTCAAGGTAAAAAAAAAAGTTTGTGTTTGCATGTAAAAAAACCAAACTCTTAGAGTAATGTAAATTATAGGTAAAAATTATCAACATGCAACTTCTGTGATAAGTAATTTAATATATAATAACTTCTTTTTTCTTCTTTTTAGGGCTGCATGTTTGGCATGTGGAGTTTCCCAGGCTAGGGGTCTAATCGGAGCTGTAGCTGCCAGCCTACACCAGAGCCACAGCAACGCAGGATCCAAGCCACGTCTGTGACCTACACCACAGCTCATGGCAACACTGGATCCTTAACCCACTGAGCAAGGCCAGGGATCGAACCCACAACCTCATGTTCCTAGTTAGATTCGTTAACCACTGAGCCACGATAGGAACTCCTGTTTTCATTTTTATTTATCTGCATTTTCTACAAGGAACACCTATTACTATTGGAAAGAGGTTAGGAATGTAATTTTGCATATTAACTTGTATATTTTGCATGTTCTTTTGGTAAAAATTCCACAGTGGACTAACACCAAATTGTTGTACTGGATGTATGATAATTTAGTTCTGACACTAATCACCCAGAGTAGCATTAGGCAAACTACATATTAAAGGCTTTGTGGTTCACAAGACTGCCTTAACTTCAGCTGCCAGCCCTAAGTGGGGTGGGGGTGGGGGGGTCCCAGGCCACCTGAATTTCTGACCTTACTGTCTAAAGATTTAGGAGTTCCCATGACCCACCTAGGTTCAATAAATCACTAGATTGACTCATAAAACTCAGGAAAGGGCTACACTTATTTTTATAGTTTTATCATAAAGAATATACATAGAATGAAGTCTGGGAGGGAACCCGGAGCTCCTTGCCCTCTCTGTGTAGAATCAGTGCATGCCATCCTTTCTACATGTCAATGTGTTCACCAATCAGGAAGCTCCAACTTCCTCCATGTCCAAAGTTTTATTGGAAGGCAAGACTGGTTTAATCATTGGCTACATAATTGAATTCAATCTGCAGCCCCTCTCCAGAAGTAAGGAGGTTGGGTTGAAATGAATATGAGTCAAAGACACTTCTATCTCATAAAACTCCAAGAATTTTCCAAGCTCTGTACCAGAAACTTGGGATGAAGACCAGATAAATTTTTTACTGGGCAACCTGAAATATATTACACATGGAGTTCCCGTCATGGCTCAGTGGTTAGCAAACCCAACAAGCATCCATGAGGACGGGGGTTTGACCCCTGGTCTTGATCAGTGGGTTAAGGATCCGGCGTTGCTGTGAGCTGTGGTGTCACAGACGCAGCTCGGATCCTGCATTGCTGTGGCATAGGCCAGTGGCTACAGCTCTCACTGGACTCCTAGCCTGGGAACCTCCATATGCCATGGGTGTGGCCCTAAAAAGACAAAAAAAAAAAAAGACCCCCAAAATATATTACATAAATCCAAAAAAAATATCTGGGCAATCAAAATTAAAATGGTCTAGTGAAGAAGAGGACATTATAATCATCAATACATATGAACCTAATATAGGAGCATATAAAACAAACACTAACAGACATAAAAGGAGAAATTGATAGGAATACAATAATAGTAGGAGATTTTAACACCCTACTCATATCAATGGACAGATCCTCTAGACAGAAAATCAATAAGGCAACAGAGATCCTAAGTGACACAATAGAAAAGTTAGACTTACTTGACATTTTCAGGACATTACATCCAAAAAAATCAGAATATACATTTTTTTCAAGTGCACATGGAATATTCTCCAGGACTGACCACATACTGGGGCACAAAACTAACCTCAACAAATTTAAGAGTATAGAAATTGTTTCAAGTATCTTCTCTGACCACAATGGCATAAAACTAGAAATCAACCACAGGAAAATAAATGAGAAATAACTGACTACATGGAGACTAAACAACATTCTACTGAAAAAAATCAATGGGTCAATGAGGAAATCAAAACAGAAATTCAAAAATACCTCAAGAACAAATGACAACGAAAACACAACCATTCAAAATCTATGAGATGCTGCAAAAGCAGTGCTTAGGGGGAAGTTCATAGCAATACAGTCCTTCCTCAAAAAGGAAGAAAAATCTCAATCAACAACTTAACCACCACCTAAAGGAATTAGAAAAAGAAGAACAAATAAAACCTAAAGTCAGCAGAAGGAAGGAAATTGCAAACATCAGAGAAGAAATCAATAAAAGAGAGATTCAAAAACCAATAGAAAAAAAACCAATAAAACCAAGAGCTGGTTCTTTGAAAGGGTAAACAAAATTGATAAACCTCTGGCCAGACTCACCAAGAAAAGGAGAGAAAGAACTTAAATAAACAAAAAAAAACCCAAACATAAAAAAACATTAAAAAAATACAAAAAACATAAAAAACATTAAAAAACATAAAAACATAAAAACATAAAAAACATAAAAAACATAAAAAAACATAAAAAAACATAAAAGAAAAAGGAGAAATCTCAATGGACACTGCAAAAATGCAAAAAACCAAAAGAGAATACTAAGGAAAATTATATGCCAACAAATTTGACAACCTTGAAGAAATGGACAATTTCTAGAGATATATAGCCTGCCAAAACTGAATCAAGAAGAAACTGATTGAACAGACCCATCACTAGAAACAAAATTGAATATGTAATAAAAACACTCTCTGAGTTCCCCTTGTGGCACAGCAGAAACTAATCCAACTAGTATCCATAAAGATGTGGGTTTTATCCCTGGCCTTGCTCAGTGGGTCAAGGAACCAGCGTTGCCATGAGCTGTGGTGTAGGTAGCAGATGCAGCTCAGATCCTGTGTTGCTGTGGCTGTGGCATAGGCCAACAGCTGTAGCTCCAATTTGACTGCTAGCCTGGGAACTTCCATATGCTTTGGATGTGACCTTAAAAAAAAAAAAAGAAAACAAATGAAACAAAAAACACTCCCTATAAACAAAAGTCCAGGACCAGATGGCTTCACAGGCAAATTCTACCAAACATACAAAGAACTTATACCCATCCTTCTTAAAATTTTCCAAAAGGTTGAATAAGAAGGAACACTCCCAAAGACATTCTATGAAAACACCATCACCATAATGCCAAAATCACACAAAGCTACCACAAAAAAGAAAATTATAGGCCAATATCTTTGATGAATATAGACAATAAAATTCTCAACAAAATTTTGGCCAACTCAACAACATATGAAAAAGGTCATACACAACAACCAAGTGGGGCTCATGCCTGGTTCACAAGGATGGTTCAACATACACAAATCAATCAATGTCATACACCACTTTAACAAAAGAAAAGTCAAAAACTACGTGATCATCTCAATAGATACAGAAAAAGCATTTGACAAAGTCCAACATCCATTCATGATAAAAACTCTTACCAAAGTGGGTATAGAGGGAACATAACTTAACATAATAAAAGCCATTTATGACAAACACACAACCAATATAATACTCAATGGAGAAAAGCTGAAGCCTTCCTGCTAAAATCTGGAACAAGACAAGGATGCCCATTTTCACCACTTTTATCCAATGTAGTATTGGAAGTCCTAGCCACAGCAATCAGACAAAAAAAAAAAAAAAAAAAAAAGAAAGAAATAAAAGGCATCCAAATTGGAAGAGAAGACATAAAATTGTCACTCTACACAGATGACATGATACTATATATAGAAAACTTTAAGGACTCCACACAAAAACCACTCAAACTGATCAACAAATTCAGCAAAGTAGCAGGATAAAAGATTAACATTTAGAAACCAGTTCCCTTTCTGATACTAACAATGAAGTATTAGAAAAGGAATATAAAAATATAGTACCTTTTAAAATTCCACTCCCCAAAATTAAATACCTAGGAATAAATCTAAGAAGGTGAAAACCTTATATGCTGAGAACTATGAAACATTAATCAAGGAAATTAAAGAGGATTCAATGAAATGGAAAAATTTTCCATGCTCCTGGATTGGAAGAATTGATATTGTTAAAATGGCCACACTACCCAAGGCAATCTACAGATTCAGTGCAATCCCTGACATTTTTCACGGAACTAGAACAAACAATCTAAAAATTCATATGGAACCGCAAAAGACCCAAAATTGCCAAAGTAATCCTGAGGAACAAAAACCAAGCAGGAGGCATAACTCTCCCAGACTTCAGACAATATTACAAAGCTACAGTAATCAAGACAGTGTGGTACTGGTACCAAAACAAACATACAGACCAATGGAACAGAATAGAGAAAGCAGAAATAAACCCAGACATCTATGGTCAGTTCATCTTCGACAAAGGAGACAAGAATATAAAATGGAGGAAAGGCAGTCTCTTCAGCAAGTGGTGCTGGGAAAACTGGACAGCTGCATGTAAATCAATGAAACTTGAACACACCCTCATGCCATGCACAAAAACAAAATCAAAATAGCTAAAAGACTAAAACAGATGATAAGACACCATAAAACTCCTAGAAGAGAACAAAGACAAAACATTCTCTGACATGAACATTACAAACATTTTCTTAGGTCAGTCTTCCAAGGCAATAGAAATAAAAACAAAAATAAACAAATGGATCTAATTAAACTTACAAGATTTTGCACAGCAAAAGAAACCATAAAAAAAAAAAGACAACTTATAGAATGGGATAAAACAGTTTCAAATGATGCAACTGACAAGGGCTTAATCTCTAAAATATACAAACAACTTATACAACATCAACAACAAAAAATCAACAATCCAATTGAAAAATGGGGAGAACTGAATAGAGGAGCTCCCATCGTGGCTCAGTGGTTAACGAATCTAACTAGGAACCATGAGGTTGCGGGTTCCATCCCTGGCCTTGCTCAGTGGGTTAAGGATCCAGTGTTGCCATGAGCTGTGGTGTAGATTGCAGACGCGGCTCAGATCCCTCGTTGCTGTGGCTCTGGCGTAGGCCGGTGGCTACAGCTCTGATTCGACCCCTAGCTTGGGAACCTCCATATGCAGTGGGAGCGGCCCTCAAAAGACAAAAAGACAAAAAAAAAAAAAAGAACTGAATAGACATTTCTCCAAAGACGACATATGTTTGTCCAATAGGCACATAAAAAAATGCTCAACATCCCTAATTATTAGAGAAATACAAATCAAACTACTATGAGGTACCACCTCACACAAGTCAGAATGACCATCATTAACAAGACAACAAATAAGAAATGCTGGAGAGGGTGTGGACAAAAGGGAACCGTCCTACACTGTAGGTGGGAATGTAAATTGGTAAAACCATCATGGAGAACAGTATGGAGGTACCTCAGAAAACTACATATACAACTACCATATGATCTAGCAATCCCAGCCCTGGGCATATATCCAGACAAAACAACAATTCAAAAAATACATGCACCCCTGTGTTCCTTGCAACACTATTCACAATAGCCAAGATATGGAAACAACCTAAATGTCCGCTGACAGATGGATTAAGAAGGTGTGGTATATATACACAATGCAATACTACTCGGCCATAAAACAGAACAAAATAATGCCACTTTCAGCAACATGGATGGAAGCAGAGACTCTCATAGTAAGTGAAATAAGTTAGAAAGATAAAGACAAATATCATATGCTATCGTTTATATCTGGAATATAATGTATGGCACATGTGAACCTAGCTACAGTAAAAAAACAAACTCATGGACTTGGAGAACAGACTTGTAGTTGCCCAGGGAGAGGGAGTGGGATAGACTGGGAGTTTGGGGTTAGTAGATGAAAACTATTGCATTTGGAGTGGATAAGCAATGACATCCTGTTTTATAGCACTGGGAACTATATCTAGTAGCTTGTGATGGAACATGATGGAGGATAATGTGAGAAAAAGAATGTGTGTGTCTGTGTGTGTGTGTGTGTGTGTGTGTGTGTGTGTGCATCACTGGGTCACTCTGCTGTATAGCAGAAATTGATAGAACCTTATAAATAAACTATAATAGAGAAAATAAAAACCTAAAAAATAAAAAAATTTTCTAACAATGGTGACAGATGACATCTAGACTTATTCTAGTAATCATTTCACAATATATATAAATATCATTGTGTTGTACACATAAAACTAATTCAGTGTTATATGTCAAATATACCTCAAAAAAAGTTTCAGAGAAATACGTAAAATTTATTTTTTTTATTTTTTTTATTTTTTTTATTTTTTTCTCTTTTTGTCATTTCTTGGGCTGCTCCCACAGCATATGGAGGTTCCCAGGCTAGGGGTTGAATCGGAGCTGTAGCCACCGGTCTACGCCAGAGCCACAGCAACGAGGGATCCGAGCCGCGTCTGCAATCTACACCACAGCTCACGGCAACGCTGGATCCTTAACCCACTGAGCAAGGCCAGGGATGGAACCTGCAACCTCATGGTTCCTAGTCGGACTCGTTAACCACTGCGCCACTATGGGAACTCCGAAATACGTAAATTTTAAAAAAATTATGTATTTATATAAATGTGTATGTGCATCCATGGCATCTTTCCATTATAAAAGTACTGTTTCCCATTGTAATTAATGTGATATGTAGGATATGTCTTTGTAGCCAAATGGCTGTCTTATTTTTCGACCACCTTTCATCCAGTGAATTTTACATGCTTGCCTAATTCAATTATTACATTGAGTAGTTGCAAATGGATCTTTTTTATTATTTAAAATAAACTTTGCTGAAGTACATTGAAAAAAAATGGTCTAGTGAAAATACCAGCAATTGAATTTAGCAATGCTTAGAATCCAGGTTGATATTACCAAACAGGACAAAGTATGATAAATTTGGAACAACACAGGGTTCTGGCCCTTCCATTTTCTGGTGGCTGTGACTCTTAAATAGGTCTTCAGTTTCTAGTCCTTCAGTAAAACTCCTTATATCTGGAATTCCCACTGTGGCACAGCTGGTTAAGGAGCCGGCATCATCTCTGTGGCAGTGTGGGTTCTATCCCTGGCCCAGCACTGGGGGTTAAGGATCTCATGTTACCGCAGCTGTGGTGTAAGTCACAGCTTGGATTTGATGCCTAGCCCAGGAACTTCCATATGCCACAGGTGTGGCCAAAAGAGAAAAACAAAACAAAACAACTCCTTACATCCTTAAATTGTTGTGACGTGCCACTGAGCTCTTGCCTATGAAAGAACTTGGTAAAATGGAAAGTGACATAGAAGTAATAGTGCGATTATCATCATCCAAAACAGCTATGATCTCAGGGATAAACTAGTCTAGAAGTTCTCTAAGCCATAGCTCAGGGGTCATGCCCACTCATTGTTCAGCCTTAAGAAAACTTTATTTGTCAACTTGGGCTTCCAGGACAAGGTACAACAGACTAGGTGATCTAAACAACAGAAATGTGTTCCTTCACAGTTCTGGAGGCTAAGTGTCCAAGATCAAGGTACTGGCGGGTTGGTTTCTGGTGAGACCTCTTTTTCTGGCTTGTCGACAGCATTTTCTTGGTATGTCCTCCTATGTCCTCTGTTCTGTTTAGATAGAGAGAGAAAGCTCTTGTGTCTCTCTTCCTAAAAGGACACCTCTCCTATCAGATTTGAGCTCAACTTCGGACATCATTTTAACATCATTACCTCTTTAAAAGCCTTATCTCCAGATGGAGTCACACTGGGGGCTTAGGCTTCAACATATTATTTTGGGGTGGGGAAAACACAATTCAGTCCATGCTAAAGACTGTAGTCATGAGTGTGAAGGGGCTCCAGAGATCAGGGTTTCCACACAGAGGAGGGGCTTAAATTTATTGATGAATTCAGCCCCTAGTTCACTGCCTTATGAATAAGAATGGCAAGTGTTAGTCCGTAGTTCCTTTAAAAAAAAAAAAAAAAGAATACTGTGAGACAACTTAGGACAGGCTTCTCCAAAAGATATTCTTAGGACACTCCTTTCCCTAGTTAGAAAGTCACAATGCACAATAGCAGATTACAGACTGGAAAGGTCACTCATTTACTCAGATAATATTTATTGGATGCTTACAGTTTTTTTTTCTTTTTTTTATGACTACACCTGTGGGATATGGAAGTTCCTGGGTTAGGGGTTGAATCAGAGCTGCAGCTGCCAGCCTATGTCACAGGTACATACAGTAATGCCACATCTGAGCCACATCTGAGACTTACACTGAAGCTTGCAGCAAAGCTGAGTCCTTAACCCACTGAGCAAGGCCAGGGATCAAACCTGCAGCCTCATGGACACTGTATTAGCTTCTGAACCTGCTGAGCCACAATAGGAACTCTGATGCTTACTATTTTCTAGATAACATGCTAGGCCGTTAATAAGACGGGGGTAAGAGTAGAGACTAAAACTATGGGGAAAAGTTAAGGCAATTGTTTCGTCTTATTTGTGTGTTTGTTACTGTTATCAATCTTTTTCTTCCAGTTTTATTGAGATATAATTGACATTTATCATTGCATAAGTTTAAGGTATATAACAACTTGACATATGCATATAATACGAAATGATAATCACAGTAAATTTAGTTAGCAAGCCATCTCCTGATATAGTTACCATTTTTTTCCCTCATAATGAAAACTTTGATGATTTACTCTCTTCACAAGTTTTGAAGGTTGCTGGATGCTAGCTCAAAAGGCCATCAAAATAGTCTGTGGAAAAGGCCAGGTTTAATTCAGTGCTTGTCCAAGTAGGAGAGATCACTACCATCAAAGACTCTTAGTAGTTCCTCCGAAGGGGGAGAGCAAAGGCAGGATACTTATGAGGTTTGGGGGATCTGGATTAAGGTGGCCATTTTGATGGGGGCTTTATTAATATTGGGCAAATCCGTGACCTAACACCTTAGGACCAGAGGACACAGAAAGGAGAGCTTCCAGATGAGTCTTCAAAAGTAAACAAACTCTAATTTTTTAATTTTTTTTTTTTTTTTTGCTTTTTTAGGGTTGTGCCTGTGGCATATGTAAGTTCCCAGGCTAGGGGTCTAATTGGAGCTGTTCCTGCCAGCCTACACCACAGCCATAGCAACGCCGGATCCAAGCAGCGGCTGTGACCTACACCATAGCTCACGGCAACACTGGGTCCTTAACCCACTAAACGAGGCCAGGGATTGAACCTGTATCCTCATGGTTGCTAGTTGGGTTTGTAACCCTCCGAGCCAAAAAGGAACTCCTAAACAATCTTTAGCTGCTACCTATTTTCCTGGGAAAGTATATTTAGTTTGTTTATTTATTTATATTTTTAATTAATTAATTTTTTTGTCTTTTTTTTTTTTAGGGCCACACATGCGGCATATGGAAGTTCCCAGGCTAGGGGTCTAATTGGAGCTACAGTGGCTGGCCTACACCAGAGCCACAGCAACGCCCGATCCAAACTTCATCTGTGACCTATAGCACAGCTCACGACAACGCCGGATCCTTAACCCACTGAGCAAGGCCAGGGATCGAACCTGCAACCTCATGGTTCCTAGTGGGATTTGTTTCCTATGTGCCATTATGGGAACTCCATATTTTTAATTAATTAATTAATTAATTAATTAATTTTGCCTTTTAGGTTTACACCTGCGGCCTATGGAGGTTCCCAGGCTAGGGGTCTAATCAGAGCTGGACCTGCTGCCCTATGCCACAGGCACAGCCAATGCCAGATCTGAGCTGCATTGTACAATGCATGTACACTGCGACCTACACTACAGCTCGAGGCAATGCCGAATGACCCACTGAGTGAGGTCAGGGATCGAATCCTCATCCTCATGGATACTAGCCAGGTTTGTTACCACAATGGGAACTCCTATATTTACTTTAATGAGGGTAAATAGGATAGTCTAGAATTCAGATTAATGGATTTTCAGGAAGTTCCTGGAGCAAACAATAAAATTATTTGCCATTTCATCTTTCTGGGTAAGAATTTCCTAAAATAGGACAGTCACATAAAAGTAGATAGCTGTGTAAGTGTAGACAGTAAGTTATTTTGAATTCTCAAAAGAAACATCTTTTAACTTCCTTCAATACAGTACTTCCCCAACTCACTTGACCATAACACTCTTCTTGCATAACACCTGCTAAAATTTCAAAGAACAGACCACAAAAAAAACACTAGACTAGGGGGTAATTTCTATGAGAGCATGATGAACCAGAAGTTCCCAAAGAGGGGGGTCCCCAGACTAGCAGTCTCACCATCAATTGGGAACATGTTAAAAATGTTACCACCTACTAAATCAGAAACTCCAGGGGTGGCAATCTGTGTTTTAATCCACCCTCCTAGTGACTCCGATCCATGCTAGAGTTTGAGAACTAGTACCATAAGCCACCTCCTAACTCTATTTTTCTGCCCAGTGCAGAACAGACATGTGGGCACCTCAGAAGACTAATAGCTGGTATTCTTTCAAGGAAACAGTCTTTAAATATTTGTCTGCATATACTTGTTGGCAATGGGAGCAAACCAATTTTTTTTTTCTTTTAGGGTCACACCTGCGGCATATGGAGTTTCCCAGGCTAGGGGTCGAATTTGAGCTGAAGCTTCTGGCCTACACCACAGCCACAGCAATGCAGGATCCTTAACCCACTGAACGAGGCCAGGGATTGAACCTGCCTCCTCATCGAGGCTAGTCAGATTCATTTCTGCTGAGCCACAACAAGAACTCCCCATTTTTTGTACAAGCTGAGTGCCACTTTCTTTATATTGTGACTCATGCTCTGATATTCTCTCTTCTGAGCTCTTCAAAAATAATACACTCTTTGCACTAGGATTAGTTGCATAATTTACTCAGGATACTGGAGCTCCAGGAGAGGGATTTGATGGCATAGTCCTTAGGATTTTACTTTTAAATAAATTAATTCTTCCCACCTTCCCCTCCCCCCCATCACTTCCCCCCACCCCCAAGATTTCTCTCCTCCCAAACCTCTCTTTTTGGCCAGACAGCTCTAGGGCAGCCTTTCTCTTCCAGTTCCAGACACCACCTCTCTGACATTTTCTTCTAAGAGCAGTGCAGTCAATGCCCAGGAAAGTTTCAAGTCTTTATCCTACATCCATCTATGAATTAATACCATCTTCAGGGAAACTGGAGGAATTACATTAAGGCTGAAGACTTTGTTTGCCTTGTGAACAAAACCTTCCCAGCTCCTATGCTTCACTAAAGCTGTGCTGAGCAAGGGTGACAGCAATTTACATTTCCCCACCTGGGCAGAAAGAACTTGAGTTACAAGAGGTATCGTGTTTCCAGTTTGTTCCGGTCAGATTCCAGAGTGTCTTTCAGATGGATGTTCCAATCTGGGTGAGTCCCCCTTAGTGTAGCTCAGGTCTTGCCCCTCTCTCTGCCTCTCCCCACTGTCCTGCCTCCCTTGGTTACGGGTTCCAGGGAGCAAAGCCCAGCAGAAAGAATGAAGGCCACGCCTACAGGGTATTACCAAGAGACTTTGTCTAGGAGGTGGTCCCTCTGATAGAGGCCTCTTTATAGTTTCTGGAGCACAGTGTTCCCTGGTTTCAGACTTTATTGTACACTGGAATCATCTGGGGAGCTTTTACAAGTATGGACATCCAAGCCATACTCTACAGCAATTAAATCAGGATCCTTAGTACAGACTCCAGCACCAGTATTTTTTAAAGCTCTTAGAATAATTCCCAAAGAAGCAAGTTTGAGAGCCGCTGCCCTAGACTGGACAGAATCATCTACTAGGCAAAATCATTTTCTTCAAAGCACTTCACATCCGCTAAGTTAGTTACATATTTTCATCGCTTTCTGCTTCACTGATGGCAAATTTGATACTCAATGGAAAAATGTGACTCATACAAAGAAGGGCACAGGTGAATCATTAAAGGGATTGTAGAAGGTGTCACTGCGCTCAAGGCCTGAGACCTGGTAAATGCATATTATTCTTTCAGGTTTCCTGGGACCAAAGAGTATGGAGAATTTTAATGGTGGATACAGGCAATTTGATTGGAATTGTCAAATATTAATTTCTGAATTCAGGTCTGAGAAACTTGAACTCTGAAGAAGTGATTATGATTTTTTGAAAACTAATAATATGGTTTCGGTTTTAATAATAAAATCTAAGAGCTGTGAGAAATGCTCACAGGTAGTCAGAATCAACAGCAAAATACTTTGACCTTGTTCCACAGCAATTTATTGGTGTGATTCCAGAGATACTTCTGTTCACCAGCTATGGCTCAAAAAAATGTCAAAAAAAAAAACCTGACCAAAGGCCCTGGTCTGACCAAGCCACAGAACCTATATCCTGGGTGGTAACAGAATATTTAAATTACAGTGGGGAAAAAAAAAAAAGAATGAGAGGAAAGGGGTTGATAGGAATGGAGTTTTTATTCTAAAAATTAGTGTTTTAAATTTTGTTTCTTTCTTCATTCCTCCCTTCCTTTCTTTTTCTTTCCTTCCTTCCTTCCTTCTTTCCTCCCTCCCTCTCTCTCTTTCTTTCTTGTAATGCCTGCAGCATACAGAAGCTCCCAGGTCAGGGATCAGGCCCACTCCACAGCAGTGACCTAAGCCACAGTAGTGATAATGTCAGATCCTTAACCCCTTGTGCCACAAAAGAACCCCCAAATTAATTAATTTATTTTTTTATTTATTCTATTTTATTGTCTTTTTGCCTTTTCTAGGGCCGCTCCCATGGCATATGGAGGTTTCCAGGCTAGGGGTTGAATCGGAGCTATAGCTGCTGGCCTACACCAGAGCCACAGCAACACAGGATTTAAGCCGCGTCTACAACCTACACCACAGCTCACGGCAACACTGGATCCTCAACCCACTGAGCAAGGCCAGGGATGGAACCTGCAACCTCATGGTTCCTAGTCAGATTCGTTAACCACTGTGCCAAGATGGGAACTCCAAGAACTCCCAAATTTAGTTTCTTTTTTTTTTTTTGTCTTTTTGCCATTTCTCGGGCCGCTCCCGCAGCATATGGAGGTTCCCAGGCTAGGGGTCGAATCGGAACTGTAGCTGCCAGCCTACGCCAGAGCCACAGCAACGCAGGATCCGAGCCGCGTCTGCAACCTACACCATAGCTCACGGCAACGCCGGATCGTTAACCCACTGAGCAAGGGCAGGGACCGAACCCGCAACCTCATGGTTCCTAGTCGGATTCGTTAACCACTGCGCCACGACGGGAACTCCAGTTTCATATTTTTAATTAAGCTTTTCTCTGAATGCTGAAGTTATAAATTACTATCCCTATCATTACCAGTAATTGAATCAGTCAAAAGAAGGGTATAAATTAATTTCAGCAGAACTGAATTTTGGCTGCTTCTGTTAATTTCCCAGTTTTCTATTTTTCTTTGCAGAATTAAACAATTTCTGCACTGGGATGAGTAGGACAGATGTTGCTGGAAAGGAGAAGCTGTATGACTTGGGATTATCAGAGTGGAAAACTCTGTCAAAGCCACTGAAGACTTGTCTGATCTGGAGCTTGCACAGAAGAGCCTATGATTATATGAATGGAAGGTCACAATGCCCCTAAAGATTTTGTCACAGAAGAGTTCCCCCATCAGCCTGTGGATGAGACCTGAAATGTTTCCACCATTGATTCCAATTTCAGAATAAAATGCCATCCCTCTCATGGCAAATCTTCAAAGTTCCCCATTGAACATACACTTCCTCTTTTCTGAGATAACCTGGGGTTTCCAGATAAAACTTAGGATGCCCAGTTAAACCTGAAATTCAAATAAGTAGCATAAATATGTCCCAAATATTACATACTCATGCTGAAAAGATTTCTACACTGTCAGAAAATCAGATTTAACTGTATATGTATTTACTAAGCCTGACACCCCTCTGCTAACCAAATAGAAATTCTGTTTGTGGCAGCAATATGCCCATCAACAGATATTAGATCACGACTGCTCTAAATCAATCATAATACAGTCCCTCATTTCCCCAGAATTTCTTGCAGCTGTGAGGGTCCTGGCCATTGAGACATTAAGGGAAGTCTGTGCATATGTGTGGGGTGTGGCTTGAAAAGGTGTTTTTTTTTCCCTGGAAAAATGATATGACTAGTAGTGCCTTCTTTGCTCTGCCCCTCCTTCTTGCCTAGAGTGTGGATATGGTGCTGGGTGCAGCAGCCCCCTCCTGATTATGAGGACAAGAAAAGACACCTGCAGAGACGGTGCTAATGTTGTTAAGTCCCCAAGCCAATGCCACCGCTGCTACCTCCAGAGGTCTTGTTTGTAGGGAAGATAAACCATTAATTGCATAAACCGCATGGGTTTTCTGTGACTTACAGCTAAAAAATTCCTCTTAAAATATGAAAAAATATGAAACTAAATTTGGGAATTCTCTTGTGGTGCAGCAGTTAAAGATCTGGCATTGTTACTACAATGGCTAAGGTCACTGCTAGGGTACGGATTCAGTCTCTGTCCTGGGAACTTTCACATGTCATGGGTATAGCCAAAAAGAAAAAGGGCAAAAGCCCTGGAGAGGAATCTTTGTTATTCATATATTGATGTCATTTATTGGTATCATGTCCATTGAGAAAGAGACAAAAAGAGGTTTGGACCTTGGGTTCAAATTGCAGGCACTTGCCCAGAGAAGGTGTGGAGGAAAGCCTCCTTCACACAGCCACAGCCTCTCAGAAACATCCATCTGTGGAATTCTTGGATGATCTGACTGGAGCTGAAACTCCTGAGGAAGTCCCACAGACCCCTGCCTATGGTGAGTGGAATAATGCCCTGGCCCCAAAGATGCTCACATCCTAACCCCTGGAACCTCTT
The DNA here is from genome assembly GCF_016906955.1 of Phacochoerus africanus. NCBI lineage: Eukaryota > Metazoa > Chordata > Mammalia > Artiodactyla > Suidae > Phacochoerus > Phacochoerus africanus. The sequence goes on from NC_062545.1 coordinate 231,431,981, forward strand.
CATATATCATATTACATGGCCAAGGGGACTAAAGGTAGCAACTAGAATTAAGATTGCTAATCAGAAGTTCCCATTATGGCTCAGCGGTAACAAACCTGACTAGTACGCATGAGAATGAGGGTTTGATCTCTGGCCACACTCAGTGGATTAAGATCCGGCATTGCTGTGGCTGTGCTGTAGGCCAGCAGCTGCAACTCCAATTTGACCCCTATCCTGGGAACATCCATATGCAACAGGTGTGGCCCTAAAAATATATATAAAAAAAAAAATAAGATTACTAATCAGCTAACTTTAGGATTACCCTGGATCAGTCATTTGGGCCCAATGATATCACAGAGTCCTTAAAAGTAGAGGATGGAAGCAGAAGATGGAGACAGAGAATCACAAAGCGACACGAAGATAGAAGCAGAGGGAAAGAGTGGTTTGATATGGGGAGGACTCAAGGGACCACTTCTGGCTTTGAAGACGGATGAAGAGGTCACAAGCCAAGGAATGTGGGTGACTCTAGAAGCTGGAAAAATCAAGGAAACAATTCTTTCCTCGAGCCTTCAGAAAGGAATAAGTCCTGCCAACAGCCTGATTTTTAGAACAGTCATACCCATTTCAGACTTCTGACCCAGAGAACTGTAAATATAACAAATTTGTGCCATTATACTCATGGTAAATATAAAGTAACTTTTAATTAATTTTTTCCTTTTTTGGCTGTGCCCATGACATGCAGAAACTCCTGGGCTGGGGATCAAACCCACGTCACAGCAGTGACAATGCTGGATCCTCAACCTGTTGAGGCACCAGGGAGCTCTTCTTCCAGAAGCCTCTGTTCTAGAGATCCCAGCTAGAAGCTGGCAAAGGGAAAGGTACAGAGTAATTGCAGCTTCTTCCTGAAAAGCAGGGTGGCTAAACTATAAGGTGAAGGACTTCACACCCATTCATTCAAGTGTTGTCTGGGGTTACTGTTACCCTCCAGGGCAGAGATAAGAAGTTATGACAGAGGAGTTCCCACCGTGGCTCAGCAGTAATGAACCCAACTAGTATCCATGAGGACTCAGGTTCCATCCCTGACCTCATTCAGTGGGTTAAGAATCCAGTGTTGCCATGAGCTGTGATATAGGTCTTAGATGTGGCTCGGATCTGTCATTGCTGTAGCTGTGGTGTAGGCCAGCTGCTAAAGTTCCAATTCGACCCCTAACCTGGGAACCTCCATGTGCTGCATGGGTATGGCCCTAAAAAGCCAAAGAAAAGAGAGAGAAGAAGTGATAGAAATCATACAGCTCACAGTACTTAAATATATACTCTCTGGTCCTTTCCAGAAAAGTCTTTGCTGCACAATAGGGAGAGAGAGAGAACGAATTAGGCACTGGGTAAAAGATGACCCAATCCACAGCAGGCACAACCCCAGATCCCTAGCCCACTGCACCACCAGGGAATTCGAAGAAACAGTTTTCAAAGAAGAATGAAATGACATTTGTGTATGTTGAAAATGTTCAGTAGAAAGAATAAAAATTGATGTTGCAGAAGAGAAAATTGCTGGGTGGTGTTCTAAATATGACAAAAGGGTGGGGATTAAGTGCATAAGTAAAAGAGTTGGCCTTGCTAGGATTACATACATAGAGGTTTTTCATTATTATTCTATGAAAAGACGTGCAACCTCACACATGAGAGAAATGCAAAAATTAAATCCTTTTTTTTTTTTTAACCTGTCAGAATTGGCAAAGGCAAAAGCATTGACACTTTGTTCTGTTGATGAATATGTGGGGAAATAGGCAGTCAGTCACGTGTTGTTTGTGAGCGTTTAGATTTTTTTATTTTATTTACCGTTTTTTTTTGTTTTTTGTTTTTTTTTGCTTCTTAGGGCCGAAGCCGTGGCATATGGAAGTTCCCAGGCCAGGGGTCAAGTTGGAGCTACGGTTGCTGGCCTACACCAGAGCCACAGCCACACGGATCCAAGCCGAGTCTGCAACCCACACCACAGCTCACAGCAATGCCACATTCTTAACCCACTGAGTGAGGCCAGGGATCAAACCTGTATCCTCATGGATGCTAGTCGAATTTGTTTCCACTGTGCAACAACAGGAACTCCCAGGTGAGTTTAAATTGGCACATTTTCTCTATGGGAAGCATAACATCACAGAGCCTAAAGCCTGGACCTTAAGGGAATCATCCACTTAGGAAACTTACCCTGTGACACTGAACTTCGGCTCACCCTTTAGGAAGGAGCTGGGGTTATTAGCAGTTCCCGTCACTGGTCAAACATGAAGCTGGGATCTCTAGAACATACAGGGGGTCTGAGAAGACCAGAACCCTCTTTTGAGTGCAGCAAAGACAAGTTTTGAAGACCTGATGGGATCCTCTTCCCAGCGACGGTGTCCAGGGAAGCTTGCCCTTCTGGCAGAGATGGCTGCTGTATCTTCAGCTCTGTGCAGTCTTCTTAGAGTTTAAATTCTTAGATTTTTTTACCTGGGTTTCAGGAACTCATTTCCTTTGCTCTTCTCTGATGTTATCTTCTGCCAGTTACCTTCACCCTTGAAAGAAAGTACACAGAGGGCAATATCCATCAATTTCTCCTACACACAGTTTAACCAAGAAATACCACTTCCAGCAATCTTACTCCACACACATATTCCATATATGTATAAGAATATTCACTGCAGCATTGTTTTAATAGCAAAAAAATTGGAAACAAATGCTCATTAGGAATCTATTAAACATCCTAGTGCAGCCCCTGTGCTGTGTAGACATTGAAAAAAACAATGGCTTTATATAAACAGATGTGGAGTGATTTCTAAAATATAAGTGGAAAAAAAGCAAGGTAAAGAGCAGGTATACTAGACAGGTATTGCTAAATTGCCCTCTGTGTCGTTCAAGGGCAAAGGTGATTGGTGAAACAACCTATCATCAGAGGCAGGCAGATGATACACATTTAATAAAAGGTCCAGAGCATCTCTGGAAATATACCAGAAAAAAAAATCCCTCACAACTTTCAACAGTGAGTTACCTCTAAAGGAAAAGTGGAGGAGTAAAGGCAATACCCCTTTACATATTATATATTGTGTATCTACATATGAATGACATTCAGAAGAAGACAGTGAAAACAATAAAACATTTTTGAAAGGAAAAACAATTAGGGGAGCACATATAAGTTCTTAAGTAAGAGAGAAACATAACAGGATTAAAACTGTATTTTAAGATTAATCAGAAAAGAATTGTTATACACTGAGTGAATTGAAAGATAGAAGAGGGAGTTCCACTGTGGCTCAGCGGTAAAGAACCCGACTAGTATCCATGAGGACTGCAGGTCAGATCCCTGGCTATGCTCAGTGGGCTAAGGATCTGGCATTGCTGTGGCTGTGGTGTAGGCCGATGGCTACAGCTCTGATTTTGACCCCTAGCCTGGGAAGTCCATATGTCGCACCTGCTGTCCTTAAAAAAAAAAAAGATAGAAGTATTACAGTGGACATCATCAAACTAATGAAGTATTCCATGCTAGAGGTATTAATAGACTAAAGTGGAAACAAAGGGTGGATAAGATACCAGATCATTTGGCAGAAGTTTCAGAGAGAACTGTTTCAGCTTAATATGAAGAAAAAAGTCTAAATATCGAGCTGCTGATGGTGGAATAGAGAGAAGTGTCCATGATGGATGGTCTTCATATAAATGCTAGATAACTATATGATAAAAATGTTGTAAGCATAAATCAGGTATTCAACAATGAGTAGGTCAGACTAGATTGTATCTCAGATCTCTGCCAACCTGGAAATCTTGTGACTTTATGAAAAATCCAAGGGATATGAAAAACTCAGGGACAGAGGAGTGGAAAAATCAGATGACTGACAGCAAAGTTTTGAGGAAGACAGGAAATTTATCAACTTCACAGAATGAGGGTAGCAAACAAGGATTCGCATTCAAGGATTAGGTAGTATTTATGTCACTGAGAAACTGTAAAAGCTACTGGATTTGAAAGATGAAATTATATGAAGACTTCATTGAGTTCAGTTATTGCAGATTTTCAAGAGTAGTTTTAATAGTCTGCAGGTGGAAGTTTCAAGAATGAGGTTTTTTTTTGTTTTGTTTTGTTTTTAAGGTTTAAGTGGACACATTAGGAAAAAAGGAGTTTGGAAATGGAATGCTTAAAAAGGAGAATGGCAAAGATGTTAATTATGCCTACCGTATGCTATTTCTCAATGGCCCCACAGCTAACTGATGTTTTGTTTTGTTTTGTGTGCTTTTTTTTTTTCTTTTTTGGCTGTGCCCCTGGCATGCGGAAGTTCCCAGACCAAGGACTAAACACTCACCTGACTCAAGGCACTGTGGTGACAATGCCAGATCCTTAACCTGCTGCACCATAGAACTCTTGCTTTGCTAATATTTTTCAGTCAATTTTCTGTATGTGATTTAAGTTTATGTTACTATTACAATTTCTGTTTCAGTTTCAAGAATATTTCTTCCCTCTCTAATCTGCAGTTAATTCCAGCTAGTATATTTTTTAAATCTCAGAGATTATGTATTTGATCCTTACGAGCCTCATTTTAAGTCATTTATGTTTCTGTTTAACATGCTCACTCATTCTTCTACCTTCTTGAACATGTGGAACACAGTTATTACTGTTTTTGACGTTCTTCTATCATCATTTAATAAGAGCTTTTGAGGAGTTCTCGCTGTGGCGCAGTGGGAAACAGGGCTTGGGTCACTGCAGAGGTGAGGGTTGGGTCCCTGGCACTGCCCACTGGGTTAAAGGACTTGGTGTTTCAGCAGATGTGGCTCAGATTCAGTTCTTGGCCTGGGAACTTCCATGTCCTGTAGGCCAAAAACAAACAAACAAACAAACAAAAACTATTGATTGATTTTCCTCCATCTTTATTATGGGTTATATTTAAGATTTTGCATTCAGATTAGGTGTTGCTGTGGCTATAGCGCAGGCTGGCAGCTACAGCTCCAATTCGACCCTTTGCCTGGGGACTTCCATATGCTATGGGTGCAGCCCTAACAAAAATCCAAAAAACAAAAGACTTGGCATACCTAGTAAATCTTGGTTAGATGTCAGACATTGTGACTGTTGCCTTTTTGGAGGCTGGTTATATTTTTATCCCTGTAAGTATTTTCGACATTTTCCTGGGAGACAGATAATCTCCTTGGAAATTGTTTGATACCTTTGAAGTTTTATTTTAACCTATTCTATTCAGGATGAGAACAACTTTTACTCTATGGATAACTTTGCCCCATTATTGTGCTTTACCTGATGTCTCTTGAATTACGAAGATTTCCACTCTGGCTGGTAAGAATAGGCATTGCTCTTTGTGATCTCTGGGGAATGCTCCATCTCTTTCCAGGAAATTCTTTGCTGGCCTCAGGCAGTTTCCTCATAAACATGCATTTGCAGCTGAACACTGAACAGGACCCTCTGCAGACCATGTTATTTTTTCCTTTGTAGTATTTTTCCCTGTAGAGTCTAGCTACCACAGCCTCCTTGGCCTCCTGGCTCTGTTTCTTTTCTTTTCTTTCTTTTTAGGGCCATCCCCATGGCATATGGAGGTTCCCCGGCTAGGGACAGAATCAGAGCTGCAGCTGCCAGCCTATGCCACAGCCACAGCAACGCCAGATCCGAGCCATGTCTGCTACCTACACCACAGCTCATGGCAACACTGGATCCTTAACCCACTGAGCAAAGCCAGGGATCAAACCCTCATCCTCACGGATACTAGCTGGATTCGTTTCTGCTGTGCTACCACGGGAACTCGTGTGGCTCTGTTTCTATACTTGGAAGATTGCAGAGCTCTGCCTGAGTCACTAGTCCCCGAGCTGTGGCCTAGAAACATTCTCCAGGGCAATCACAGGGCTCACCTGATTTGTTTCCTGTTTGGTGGTGGTGGTGGCGGTTGGGGGGGGTGGGGGTGGGAGTCAGGAGGAGTATCACTAGCCTGTGTTGCATGATGTACAATTTCTGAAAACCATTATTTCAAAATAATTTTCATCTATTTTGTATGATTTCTTATTTGTTTCAAATGGGAAGTATTAAAATATAAAATTCAACTGAATAAATTTTAATTTTAAATATATAAAATTATATATAAATTTATATATATATAAAATTGCGTTTTAGGGCTGCATCCAAGGCATAGGGAAGTTCCCAGGCCGGGGGTCAAATTGGAGCTGTAGCCACACAGGATCCAAGCTGCAACTGCAACCTACACTACAGCTCAAGGCAACGCTGGATACTTAACCCACTGAACAAGGCCAAGGAGAGAACCCACATCCTTATAGATACCAGTCGGGTTTGTTATTGCTGAGCTACAATGGGAACTCCCAAATTTTAAAATATTTTATTGGCTTTATTCAATGATCCATAAATCATTGCAGATAAGAAAGGAGCTCTAAGGAGCTGCACAAAATGAAAGATTTTTATAGGTGGAAGGGAGCAGGAACAAGGAAATCATACTAGGTAAAAAAGTAGATCGGTTATTACAAGTTTACCTTTAGGGGATGGCAGGGGTCAATCAGGTAGATTACCTAACTAATGCTAACCAGTTGATTCTTGTTTGACTCTTTCTGGGAGAACTGAAATCGTAATTAAGTCTTGGACTGGTAACGGGAGTTTAAGAGAATTCCTTTTGGACCTGTTGTCTTGTTTTTAACAGAAGGTAAATCCAACCCCTGTTTCTACTGCTTGACTAGAAATGGAAGTCTATCAAGCCCTTTATTTTATTTTATTTTATTTTATTTTGTCTGTACCCATAACATGCAGAAATTCCCAGGCCAGGGATCAAACCCATCAAACCTGAGCCACAGCAGTGACAACACTGGATATTTAACCCACTGAGCCACCCCCTTTATTTTACTTTTTAAATGTTTTTAGTTTTTTTGTTTTGTTTTGTTTGTTTTTGTTTTTGTTTTTGTCTTTTTGCCCTTTCTAGGGCCACACCTGCAGCACATGGAGGTTCCCAAGCTAGGGGTCTAATCGGAGCTGTAGCCACCGGCGTACGCCAGAGCCACAGCAACGTGGGATCCGAGCCGTGTCTTCAACCTACACCACAGCTCATGGCAACGCCAGATCCTTAACCCACTGAGCAAGGCCAGGGATCGAACCTGCAACCTCATGGTTCCTAGTCAGATTCGTTAACCACTGCGCCACGATGGGAACTCCTAAATGTTTTTAATTTTGAAAAATTTTTTGGCTGCATCCACTACATATGGAAATTCCTAGGCCCAGGGGTTGAATCTGAGCTGCAGCTGCTACCTGTACCGCAGGTGTGGCAACCCTGAATCCTGCACAGGGCCAGGCCTGGAATTGATCTTGCACTGCCACAGACAATGCCAGATCCTTGACCTGCTGTGCCACAGCAGGAACTCTGTTGCCCCTTTATTTTGGATAAAGCTAGCTAAGAGTAGTAGAGTTTCCAAGTTAATTATATTTACTCCTAACATACAGTGTACATAAAACTAGAGCTGATTTTCCTCATATTTCTCAACGATTTTGTTTATACATTTGCTTTTGGATACTACCAGCAGAGGGCTCCTCAGCCACATTTCAACCACTTGCAAGTTAATTAAATAATTTTGTATCTGAAATGTTCTTGTTCATTTAGGAAGAGAATTCTAGTGCTCAGCTTAAAATGACTTCGGTCTCCTTTAACATCAGCCCACTCTCCCTGGGATCCAAGACACAGTATTAATTTGTTTTTCCTCTACTGCCTCCAACTCTCCCCTTCATTGACTATGCTAGTGCCTCACGATTGTAAAAATTCCTCAAACCTTCTCCTAGGTACCCTTGTTCTCAAAAGAGTGCATTCAGTGTTGTCCCTGCCTAGGTGGCTCCTAGATAGGAAACCCTGAAGTTCAGGCATTTTTCCAGGAGCCCAGAGATCCTGCGGTCCTTGACAATTCCTCATCATTGCAAACTCAACATATCTAGATCCTGCCCAACAAATGCTCTCTCCTTTCAGCTTATACTTTCTGATCTTCTTAAACAGACATTTTAAAAAGATCAGTTTTATTGAGGTATAGTTTATATATGAAGAGGAACAGAATATACCACCCTAAAATATGCATCTTTGGCATAAAGATTATCTTGAGATGGTTCTTTTGGAGAAAAAAATAACAGACACAGATGAAGCTCTGAAAACCGAGTAGAAGTGACCCTTTTGTATGGGATTTATACTAATAAGGGAAATCTCCATTTGTAAGGGTGTCTTTTTCAGTGCCAGGAAGAGGAGGATGACTAAAACTTTAGAAAATCTAGAAACTACTGTTTCTTAAAAATAACCATCTTAACCCATGGATCAGTGGGTTAAGAATCTAACTACATTAGCCCAGGTCACTGCAGAGGTACAGGTTTGATCCCTAGCCCAGTGCATCGGGTTAAAGGATCCAGGGTTGCAACAGCTGTGGCTTGGATTCAATCCCTGGCCTGGGAACTTCCATATGCTGTGAGTGCAGCCATAAAATTAAAAACAAAACAAAACCAGCTTTAAATAATCAATATGCCTAAGAGGCCTATTTGGGGGTGGTATATTTTGTTTTCCTTCAGTCTTGTCTTTGAAACTTTAAAGAAATTTCACAATTCAGAGGATAAATTAATAGATTGCTCCACATTTTATTGGACCAGTCTGTCTTGAGAATAAGTCAATTGAGTTAAACAGCTACGTCTCATTTTAGGAGATGGGTGATACAGGTTGGGTTTCAAAGTTAGGCTTATATTGCATAAATTAGGGATTCAATAAGAGAGATTTCTGGAGTTCTTATCGTGGCGCAGGGGAAACAAATCTGACTAGGAACCATGAGGTTGCAGGTTTTATACCTGGCCTCGCTCAGTGGCTTAAGGATCTGGCGTTGCCATGAGCTGCGGTATAGGTCACAGATGTGGCTTGGATCTGGCATTGCTGTGGCGTAGAGTGGAGGCTGCAGCTCCGATTCGACCCCTAGCCTGGGAACTTCCATATGCTACCGGTACAGCTCTAAAAAAAAAGACAAAAAAAAAAAAAGAGAGAGAGAGAGATTTCTATGGAAACAAAAGCAAAACAAAAGTTAGTGGCTAGAGCAAATTATAAACCCAGCGTCTTGAGTCCTGAAAGCAGCCAGTTGAGATTGCTATAGATTTTTAGATGTCAAGGTCAAAGCATATTTTGCAATTTGAATGTCTCTGATGATGTCATTGGGTGTTTAGGTAAACTTTCTGAGTAGCTCAGTCAGCCAATAGGCACAAAGATTGCCTAAACATGAGACATTGTAGCTATCTCTCTTAAGTTTATATCAAGTTGTTCACATTCACTTTTCAGGGTTTCAGGGAAAAGGGCAGTTTCAGTCTTAGTGACTCCAAATCAAAAGTGTGGGAGGAAATTGGAAACATTAGTTTGGAGATCTGTAACCATGTATTTGAGAAACTTAGAAGTTTTCAAGATCCAGTAGCAAAAACTTAAAATATAATTAACAAATGAAATCTAGTATCCAATTGGCACAACTGTAAATCAGTTGCAATTTAAAAAAAAATTTTTTTGTTTTTGCTTTTTAGGGCCACACCCAAGGAAAATGGAGGTTCCCAGGATAGGGGTTGAATTGGAGCTATAGCTGCCAGCTTACACCACAGCCACAGCAATGCAGGATTCGAGGAGCATCGGCAACCTACACCACAGCTCATGGCAACACCAAATCCTTAAGGCACTGATCGAGGCCAGGGATCAAACCTGCAACCTCATGGTTCCTAGTTGGATTTGTTTCTGCTGTGCCACAATGGGAACTCTTAAAAAAAATTTTAAAGACTCTAATCTCCAAAAAGATGTGCTACTAAAATGATTTTCCTTCTAAAATCTCCCCTATTAGATAGTCAAATTAAGACAGCCAAATTAAGACTAATTTGTTGGGAGTTCCTGTTGTGGTGAAGTGGACACGAATCCAACTAGTATCCATGAGAATGCAGGTTCCATCCCCAGCCTCTCTCAGTGGGTTAAGGATCCAGTGTTGCCATGAGCTGTGGTGTAGGTTGCAGACGCAGCTTGGATCTGCATTGGCTGTGGCTGTGGTGTAGGCTGGCAGCTGTAGCTCCGATTTGACCCCAAGCTTGGGAACTTCCAATTGCCATGGGTGTGGCCTTAAAAAAGGAAAAGACTAATTTGTTTACCAAATAAAACTAGTTTCAACAAACTTGGCCTCCTTGTTTACATAAATGTAGCAAGAATAGCAGTTGACGTATAGGCTATTTTAAATCTCTTTTGCTGGAACTTTTCATAAGGAATCTCAGACTGGGCTTTTAAAAGACTCTAAAGGCTAGAAAGTCATGCTAAGGACTTAACATCTGACTTTGCAGGCAATAACTATAGATTTGGGTGAATTCCCCTCTTCTAGAAGTTTCCAAAATATACTGAGGTTTCTGTAACTGACAGGAAGTGACCTTGCTTACTCACCTGTTTAGGCTGTCAGAAACCCTGTAAGCAAGGCACCAGGCTCTTCTTCCAAGGAACTTTATTATTTCCACAATGTCAACTCTACTTCTTTAAAGCTGTTTGGTATATCTGATTCTATGCATACTCAAAAATGACATTCCAGACAAAGCTTTGATGATATAATGAATGTTTCCAGTTGTGTCTGTCACAAGGAGAAGAGATTCTTTGTGAACTTATGCAAATAACTTATACTGCCATAGAAAGTAAAAATACTCATGGAGAGTTCCTGAATTCTGGAGGAATCAGGTAGGGAAAGAAAGATAAATGTTTCATCTTTGTTCACAAAAGCGTATTTTGCCAAATTGCTGGTAGCTTAAGAGAAAAGAAAAAAATGTTTTCTTAAATCTGGAAAAACAGGAGTTCTTGCTGTGGCGCAATAGGATTGGCTGCATCTCTGCAGTGCTGGGCTCTATCCCTGGCCTGGTTCAGTGGGTTAAGGATCTGGTATTGCCACAACTGCAGCATAGGCTGAAAATAAGTCACAACTCTGGCTCAGATCTGATGATCCCTGGCCCAGGAACTCCATATGCTATGGAGCAGCCAAAAAAGAAAAAAAAAATCTAGAAAAAGAAAACATTTTCGAAAATCAGTGATGATTCAAACCAAAATTCATAAAAATTATAATCATCCTTATCAGTTCATTCAGTCCTCATGTTATTAATTCTTCTGCTGCTTGAATACAGTTTTTCCATTAGTTTTGGAAATTGTTACCCAGTTCGATTTTATAATCTCAAAGTTGTCAAAAACATGTGTTTGCCAAGGTCTTTTCCATGAGTGTCCTTGAAGACAAAGCATTTCTGCAAAAGGCATCAAAACAAAATAATAACTATAAATGATGACAGACTTAAAAACAGCCATGGTTAGGAGTTCCTCTCATGGCTCAGCAGTAATGAACCTGGGGATTAAGATGGTGGAAAAAAGGACTGGAACTCAACTTCATTCCTAAAAACAATAAAATTACAACCAAATGCTGAGTAATCTTCCACCAAATGGGCCGGAAACTTTCAAAAAGATATCCTACTCTGGAAGACAAAGAGGAGGCCACATCAAGAGTTAGGAGAGGTGATTACATGATATAAGCAACTCCGTACCTCCCAGGTGGGAAGCCCCACAGACTGGAAAGTAACTGTATCACAGAGACTCACCTACAGGAGAGAGAGTTCTGAGCCCCAGGTAAAGTCCCCATGCCTGGGGATCTGGCATTGGGAGAAAGAGCCCCAGAGCATCTGGTATTGAAGGCCAGTGGGGCTTGTGTGCAGGAGCTCTGTGGGAATGGGGGGAAAGGAGACCTGATTCTTAAAGGCGCACACAGACTTTCACATGACTGGGGCCCAGGGCAAAGCAAAGTCTCCATAGGAATCTGGGTCAGACCTGACTGCAGTTCTTAGAGGACCTCTTGGGAAAACAGGGGGTGAATGTGGCTTGTTATGGAGGGAGGGCACTGGAAGAAAAGCTCTTAGGAATATTCATCAGCATGCATTTCTCCGGAGATGACCTTGTTGAGAAAACCTAGCCTCACCCATTAGCTCTGAGAAGCCCCAGGTCAAACAACAATCCAGTTGGGACCACAGCCCCACCCATTAGTAAACAGGCTGCATAAAGACCCCCCACCACACAGCCACCTCTGATCTCACCCAGAGACAAAGCCCCACCCATCAGAGGGATAGGAATCAGCTCCACCTACTAGGTGGCAGGCATCAGTCCCCCCCATAAGGAAGCCTACAGCAAGCCCCCATACCAACTTCAGCCACAAGGGGGGCAGAAACCAGAAGTAAGAGAGGCTACAACTCTATTATATGTAAAAAGGTCACCACACCAAAAACCTATAAAAATGAAAAGACAGGAGGAGTTCCCATTGTGGCGCAGTGGTTAACGAATCCGACTAGGAACCATGAGGTTGCAGGTTCAGTCCCTGGCTTTGCTCAGTGGGTTAAAGATCCGGCGTTGCCGTGAGCTGTGGTGTAGGTTGCAGACAAGGCTTGGATCCCACGTTGCTGTGGTTCTGGCGTAGGCTGGTGGCTACAGCTCTGATTAGTCCCCTAGCCTGGGAACCTCCATATGCCATGGGAGCGGCCCAAGAAATAGCAAAAAGACAAAAAATAAATAAATAAATTAAAAAAAATGAAAAGACAGAGAACTATATCTCAGATGAGGAATAAAGAAAAAACCCCAGAAAAACAGCTAAGTGATCAGGAGATTCTCAGCCTCCAGAAAAAGACTTTAGACTCTTGATGCTGAAGAGGATGTAAGACATTGGAAATAAACTGGAGGCAAAGATGGATAATTTATAGGAAACACTGAGCAAAGAAACACAAAATATAAAACATAACCAAGAAGATACAAAATACAATAACTGAAATTAAAAAAAAGTTAGAAGCAGCCAATAGCAGAATACAGGAGGCAGAAGAACAAGTAAGTGAGCTGGAGGACAGACTAGTGGAAATCACTGATGTGGAACAGAAGAGAAAAAAGATGGAAAACAAATGAAGAGAGTCTCAGAGAACTCTGGGACAATGGCAAATGCATCAACATCTGTATTATAGGGGTGCCAGAAGGAGGAGAGAAAGGGATGGAAAAATTATTCAAAGAGATAATAGCTGAAAACATCCCTAACATGGGAAAGGAACCACTCACTCAAATCCAGGTAGTACAAAGAGTACCACATAAAATAAACCCAAGGAGGAATACACCAAGACACATATTAATCAAACTGACCAAAGTTAAAGACAAAGAGAAAATCTTGAAAGCAGCTAGGGAAAAGAAACAAATAACATATCAGGGAACCCTGATAAGGTTTTTGGCAGGTTTTTCAGCAGAAACTCTGCAGGCCAGAAGGGGGTGGCATGATATACTTAACGTGATGGAAGGAAAAAAACCTCCAACCAAGATTACTTTACCCAGCAAGGCTCTCATTCAGATTTGAAGGAGAAATCAAAAGCTTCACAGATAAGCAAAAGCTGAGTGAATTCAGCAACACTAAACCAGCCTGACAACAAATACTAAAGGAACTTCTCTAGGCAGAAAAGAAAAGGCTGCAACCAGAAATAAAAATACCACAATGACAAGGCTCACCAGTAAAGGTATTTATACAGTAAAGATACAAAATTATCCATGCACAATTATGCCACCAAAATCAGAAACTGTGAGAAGAGGAGAGTACAAATGCAGGACACTGGAGATGAACTTGCAATTAAGAGACCAACAACTGAAAAAACAATCTCACATACATATAGACACATATCAAAACTTCAGAATAACTGAAAACCAAAAATCTACAATTGATACACAAACAAAGAAAAATCAATTCAAATACAACACTAAAGATAGTCCTCAAACCATGAGAGGAGAGAACAAGAGAAGAGGGAAGGAAAAAGAGCAACAAAAACAAATCAAAAGCAATTAATAAAATGGCAATAAGAACATACATATCAATAATTACCTTAAATGTGAATGGAGTAAACGCCCCAACCAAAAGACATAGACTGGCTGAATGGATACAAAAACAAGACCCATATATATGCTGTCTCCAAGGGATGCACTTGACTTCTAGAGACACATACAAATTCAAAGTGAGAGGATGGAGGAAAATATTCCATGCAAACAGGAATCGAAAGAAAGCTGGAGTAGCAATACTCATAACAGACAAAATAGATTTTTTTTAATCTTTTCTGGGGCTGCTCCCATGGCATATGGAGGTTCCCAGGCTAGAGGTCAAATCAGAGCTGTAGCTGCTGGCCTATGCCAGAGCCACAGTAACACAGGATCCAAGCAGTGTTTGCAACCTACACCACAGCTCACGGCAATGCTGGATCTTTAACCCACTAAGCAAGGCCAGGAATCGAACCCACAACCTCATGGTTCCCAGTCGGATTTGTTAACCACTGAGCCACAATGGGAACTCAAAAAAAGACTTTAAAATGAAGACTATTTTAAGAGACAAGGAAGGTCACTACATAATGATCAAAGGATCAATCCAAGAAGAAAATATAACAATTTTAAATATCTATGCACCCAACGTAGGATCACCACAATATATAAGGCAACTGCTAAGAACCTTAAAGGACAAATTGACAGTAATGCAATCATAACAGCCCACCTACAGCAATGGACAGATCATCCAGATAGAAAATCAATAAGGAAACACAGGGCCTGAATGAAGCATGAGACCAGATGGACTTAATAGATATTTATAGGACATTCCATCCAAAAGCAACAGAATAGGAGTTCCCGTCATGGCTCAGTGGTTAACGAATATGACTAGGAACCAAGAGGTTGCAGGTTCGATCCCTGGCCTTGCTCAGTGGGTTAAGGGTCTGGCATTGCCGTGAGCTGTGGTGCAGATTGCAGATGCAGCTCGGATACCATGTTGCTGTGGCTGTGGCGTATGCTGGTGGCTACAGCTCCGATTCGACCCCTAGACTGGGAACCTCCACATGCCATGAGAGCAGTCCAAGAAATGGCAAAAAAATAAAAAATAAAAATAAAAAAATCAACAGAATACACATTCTTCTCAAGTGTACATGGAACATTCTCTAAGATTGATCACATTCTTGGCTACAAATCAAGCCTTGGTAACTTTAAGAAAATTGAAATCATATCAATCACATTTTCTGACCACAATGCTATATGACGGGAAATCAACAACAAGAAAAAAACTGCAAAAAACACAAACACGTGGAGACTCAACAACGTGCTACTAAACAACCAATGGATCACTGAAGAAATCAAAGAGGAAATCAAAAAATACCTAGAAACAAATGACAACAAAGATACGACACTCCAAAACCTATGTGATACCACAAAAGCCGTTCTAAGAGGAAAGTTTATAGCAATACAAGCCTACCTTAGGAAACAAACAAACAAAAAAAAACTCAAATAAACAAGCTAACTTTACATCTAAAGCAGCTTGAGAGAGAAGAACAGACAAGACCTAAAGTTAGAAGAAGGAAAGAAATCATAAACATCAGAGCAGAAATCAATGAAATAGAAATGAAGGAAGACCATAAAAAAGATCAATGAAACGAAAAGCTGGTTCTTTGAAAAGATCAACAAAATTGATAAACCCCTAGCCAGACTTATCAAGCAAAAAAGAGAGAGGACTCAAATCAATAAAATTAGACATGAAAAAGGAGAAGTAACAACAGACATCACAGAAATACAAAGGATCATAAGAGACTACTATATGCAACTATATGCCAATAAAATGGAAAACCTAGAAGAAATGGACAAATTCTTAGAAAGGTACAATCTTCCAAGACTAAACCAAGATGAAACAGAAAAGATGAATGCACCAATCACAAGAACTGGAATTGAAACTGTGATTAAAAAACTTCCAACAAACAAAAGTCCAGGACCAGATGGCTTCACAGGCGAATTCTATCAAACATTTAGAGAAGAGCTAACACCTCTCATTTAGAAACTATTCCAAAAAATTGCAGAGGAAGGGACATTCCCGAACTCATTCTATGAGGCCACCATCACCCTGATAGCAAAACCAAAGATACCACAAAAAAAGAAAACTACAGGCCAATTTCACAGATGAACATTGACGCAATAATCCTCAACAAAATACTAGCAAACCACATCCAACAATACATTAAAAGGATTGTACATCATGATCAAGTGGGGTTTATCCCAGGGATGCAAGGGCTCTTCCATATCCGCAAATCCATCAGTGTGATACACCACATTAACAAACTGAAGAATAAAAACCATATGATCGTCTCAATAGATGCGGAAAAAGCCTTTAACAAAATCCAACACCCATTTCTGATAAAAACCCTTCAGAAAGTGGGCACAGCGGGAACCTACCTCAACACAATAAAGGCCATATATGACAAACCTACAGCGAACATCATTCTCAATGGTGAAAACTGAAAGAATTCCCGCTGAGATCGGGAACAAGACAAGGATGTCTGCTCTTGCCACTACTCTTCAACATAGTTTTGGAAGTCGTAGCCATGGAAATCAGAGAAGAGAAATAAAAGGAATCCAATTGGAAAGGAAGAAGTAAAACTATCACTATTTTCAGATGACATGATACTATACCTAGAGAATCCTAATGACTCTACCAGAAAACTGTTATAGAGCTCATCCATGAATTTGGCAGTCATAGAATACAAAATGAATGCACAGAAATCAACGGCCTTTCTATATACTAACAATGAAAGAACAGAAAGAGAAATTAGGGAAGCAATCCCCTTTGCCATCGCATCCAAAAGAATAAAATACCTAGGAGTAAACCTACCTAAAGAGACAAAAGACCTGTACTCGGAAAACTGTAAGACACTGATGAAAGAAATCAAAGATGACACAAAAAGATGGAAAGATATACCATGCTTGTGGACTGGAAGAGTTAATATTATCAAAATGACTATACTACCTAAGGCAATCTACAGATTCAGTGCAATCCCTATCAAATTACCAAGGACATTTTTCACAGAACTCGAACAAAATACTTTAAAGTGTGTATGGAAGCACAAAATACCCAGAATAGCCAAAGACATCCTGAAATGGAAAAACGGAGCTGGAAGAATCAGGCTCCCGGACTTCAGACTATACCTCAAAGCAACAGTCATCAAAACTGTATGATACTGGCACAAAGACAGAAATATAGATCAGTGGAACAGCATCAAATGTCCAGAATTAAACCCACACGCCTACAGTCAACAAATCTATGACAACAGAGGCAAGAATATACAATGGAGAAAAGACAGCCTGTTCAATAAGTGGTTCTGGGAAAACTGGACGGGCCACATGTAAAAGAATGAAATTAGAACACTCCTTAGAGTTCCCATTGTGGCTCAGTGGTTAATGAATCTGACTAGGAACCATCAGGTTGTGGGTTCGATCCCTGGCCTTGCTTAGTGGGTTAAGGATCCAGCATTGCTGTGAGCTGTGGTGTAGGTCGCAGGTGTGACTCAGATCTGGCATTGCTGTGGATGTGGTTTAGGCCTGTGGCTATATGTCTGATTAGACCCCTAGCCTTGGAACCTCCATATGCTTTGGGAGTGGCCCTAGAAAAGGCAAAAAGACACACACACACAAAAAAAAAGAACACTCCTTAACACCATACACAAAAATAATAAACTCAAAATGGATTAAAGACCCAGATATAAGACCAGATACTATAAGACTCCTAGAGGAAAACTTAGGCCAAACACTCTCCGACATAAACCACAGCAACATCTTCTCAGATCCACCTCTTAGAGTAATGACAATAAAAGCAAAAATAAACAAATGGGACTTAATTATATGAAAAGACAACCCACAGAATGGGAGAAAATCTTTGCAAATGAATCGACTGACAAGGGATTAATCTCCAAAATATATAAAAGCCTCCTGCCACTCAATAACAAAAAAACAAACAACCCCATCAAAAAATGGGCAGAAGATCTAAATAGACAATTCTACAAAGAAGACATACAGATGGCCAAAAAATACACGAAAAGATGTTCAATGTCATTCATTGTTAGAGAAATGCAAATCAAAACTACTACGAGGTACCACCTTACACCAGCCAGAATGGCCATCATCAAAAAGTCTACGAACAATAAGTGCCGTGGAGAAAAAGGAACCCTGTTACACTGCTGGTGGGATTGTAAATTGGTCCAACCACTGTGGAAAATAGTATGGAGATTCCTCAGAAAACTAAACATAGAACTACCATGTGATCCAGCAAACCCACTCCTGGGCATCTATCCAGAGAAAACCATGACTCGAAAAGACACATGTACTCTGATGTTCATTGCAGCACTATTTGCAATAGCCAAGACAAGGAAACAACCTAAATGCCCATCAACAGAGGAGTGAATAAAGAAGTGGTACATATACACCATGGATATTACTCAGCCATTAAAAGGAATGAAATACTGGCATTTTTAGCAACATGGAAGGACCTAGAAACTATCGTGCTAAGTGAAGTCAGTCAGACAATGAGACACCAACATCAAACGCTTTCACTGATATGTGGAATCTGAAAAAAGGACAGACTGAACTTCTCTGCAGAACAGATGCTGACTCACAGACTTTGAAAAACTTATGGTCTCTGGAGGAGACAGGTTGGGGGATGGGGGGATACGCTGCAAGTTTGGGATGGAAATGCTATGAAATTGGACTGTGATGATCATTGTACAGCTATAAATATAATAAATTCATTGAGTAATATTAAAAAAAAGAGAAAAAAAAAAAGGCAGTCGCGAACCCAACAAGTATCCTATCCATGAGGATGCACATTCAATCTCTGGCCTTACTCAGTGGGTTAAGGATATGGCATTGCCTTGGGCTATGGTGTAGGCTGCAAATGTGGCTTGGATCCCATGTTGCTATGGCTGTAGTGTAGGCTGGCAGCTACAGCTCCAATTTGACCCCTAGCTTGGAACTTCCATATACAGTGGGTGTGGCCCTAAAAAGACAAAAAAAAAAAAAAGGCCATGATTAAAGATCTGACAAGAGTTCATTATAATGCAATGAGGAAATTTTGTTATTACTTCAAGGTAAAGACTTCAAGATAAATAGAATTATAAGTGACAACATACATGGACATATCAGATTACATACAATTTCAAAAATATTTATATTAACAACATATACCTACACAAATTAATCTAAGAAGGTTTGTCATTATTAATCTGACAATGCTTTTCACATAATTTAACATAGCAAGGAGTCGGCACTGAGGGACAGTGTTTTGGGTTGCCGAGGAGGTGTGGGTTTGATTCCTGGCCCAGCACAGTGGGTTAAGGGATCCTGCATTACCACAGCTGTGGTGTAGGTTGCAGCTGGGGCTCAGATTCAATCCCTAGAACTTGCACATGCTGTGGATACATCAAAAAAAAAAAAAAAAAAAAACCACCCAAAACATCAAATAAGCCTAATCTCTCTTGTATAAGGAGAGAAAACAAATCTTTTGTGATTTTCCAGAGGCCCTCTGAAAAATCCCAAAGTTAGCTCAAGATCACAGGATTTCATTTAGCATTTAATTTGGGGGAGTTTGTGAAATATATCAAAAGGTTTGGAAATTTACTAAAGAGAATAGGAGATCATTCTGAAATAATATATAAATATTGATTTGACCAAAATGACCATAAAATTTCAAAGGCAAATATAGAAGCTTACATGGAGCAAAACTTAGTTTTTAATATTGAGAAGACTCAGTTTTCTTAAATAATCAAAGACCTGATTAAGACAACATAAAGCACAGGAAAATGACTTTTTTTTTTGTCTTTTTGCCTTTTCTTGGGCCACTCTCACGGTATGTGGGGATTCCCAGGATAGAGGTCGAATCAGAGCTGTAGCCGCCAGCCTACGCCAGCACCACAGCAACACGGGATCCAAGCTGCGTCTGAAACCTACACCACAGCTCACAGATTTCATTTAGCACGATCATTTCACGCCGGATCCTTAACCCACTGACCAAGGCCAGGAATCAAACCTGCAGCCTCGTGGTTCTTAGTCAGATTCGTTAACCACTGAGCCACGACGGGAACTCCACAGGAAATCACTTTGATAAAACATAGAATGTGTGCTTTCCAGGCAGGTTGCTTAAAAGGTAAAGAAAAATCTTTCACAATCTCTTGTCAGGAGCAGACCAACAGTCCAAAACACTTCGTCCTTTCAACACATGAAGGAAAATCAAATTTTAGGAGTTCGTGTTGTGGCTCAGTAGGTTAAGAATCCAACTAGTATCCATGAGGATGCAGATTCAATCCCTGGCCTCGCTCAGTAGGTTAAAAGATCTGGCATTGCCACAAGCTGCAGTATAGTGGCTCAGATCCCGAGTTGCTGTGGCTATGGTGTAAGCTGGCAGCTACAGCTCCAACTTGACCCTACTCCAGGAACTTCCATATGCCAGGTGCAGTCATAAAAAGAAAAAAATAATAAAATAAATCTTTAAATCAAAATTTAGTTTTATACAATTGTACTATATGATTTTAAAGCTTAATTTAATAACCCTTATAATAAAATTAATTTTAAGCCAACTTGATCACACAAGGTAAGATTTATTCTCTCCTTCTGTCTTCATTGTTTATTCTCTATTTTCTTCTCTCTCTCACTTTTTTTTTGGTATGGCCACACCTGCAGCATACGGCAGTTTCCAGGTCAGGGACTGAATATCAGCTGTGCCAACGCCAGATCCCTTTAACCCACTGTGCCGGGCTGGGGATTGAACCGTATCTCCACAGCAACCCAACCCAATTTATCACAGCAGGAACTCCTCTATTTTCCTCTTTTTAATTTTGCCGTAATCAGTTTTACTTTAGGACAAGTATTTTATTTTTCCTTGACAAAAATACATTTTCATATCTAAACTTTTTTATTCAAAAACACATCTTACTTTCTTTGTATATAGAACTGTTTCTCTTAATATTATCAGTAGTTTTAACCACATGTGTTAATTAGAATTGTTAACCTTTAGCAAACTTAATTTCTAGTGGAAAGTAAGAAGTAAGCAATTGTGAACTATATGTTACTCCAGCATTTTTTTTTTTTTTTTGTCTTTTTGCCATTTCTTGGGCCACTTCCCATGGCATATGGAGGTTCCCAGGCTAGGGGTCTAATCAGAGCTGTAGCCACCGGCCTATGCCAGAGCCACAGCAATGCAGGATCCAAGCTGCGTTTGCAACCTACACCACACATGGCAACGTCGGATCCTTAACCTACTGAGCAAGGCCAGGGATCGAACCGGCAACCTTGTGGTTCCCAGTTGGATTCCTTAACCACTGAGCCATGATGGGAACTCCTCCAGCATTCTTTAGACTGGCAAAAAATACATTTTGTAATGTCTAGAAATGTATCCTTTTTATCAGTATACAATCTTTCAATATGGCACAAAACATGTATACTAAGAAACCCACATATATCATTAGTTTTTCTGTAGTAGGAAACCAAAAGTAGAAAAGCCTATGTTCAGTAATTAATGTTCCACTGTTTTATCTTTCTTGGAAATTAACTATATATTCAATAAATTTTTATCTTTTAACTTCTCTTAGCAAGCTAAAGTTTCAAGTTACTAAAAACATATCTGGAAGCTATTTAATAATAAAACAATTATTGCATCTAAAAACTCCTATCCCACTTACATCTAACTAAATCATTTGGTCCTGACAATTATGTTTAGATAACTCACAAAAACTTCATGAGATATTAAACAAAATCAGCTAATTTTCTTTCTGACTCATTTTTCAGAGATAACATGATCTTATTTGGCTAATAATCCCAGATAGAATAAAAGTTATTTTCATATTAAATATTGATAACTCTAAAGACATGCCTATTTTAATTAAATGAACAAATTTAAACTAGCTTTAATCCTGAATAATTTCCCAGATCATAAGACCCTGGAAAGCATGTGAGTTAGGGTCTATCATATATTTTTGAGAATTTTTTTTTTTGGGCTGCGCCCGCAGCATGCAGAATTTCCCGAGCCAACAATGACAAAGCTGAATCCTTAACCACTAGACCTCCAGGTAACTCCAATTTTTGAGAATGTTTAAAATACCCAGTACTCACAAGTTCTTGCCTTCAACCTAACTGAGGAGAGTTTCTCTCTCTCTCTCTCTCTCTCTCTCTCTCTCTTCTTTCTTTCTTTCTTTTTTGGCAGCCCCAAGGCATATGGAGTTGCCAGGCCGGGGATTAGATCCAAACCTTAGTTGCAACCTATGCTTCTGCTGTGGTGACACAGGATCCTTTAACCCACTGTTCCAGGCTGAGGCTCGAAGCCATGCCCTGGTGCTACAAAGATGCCACTGATCCTGTTGCACCACAGCAGGAATTCCTAAAGAAATCTCTTTTAAAAGTTAATTTTGGTGGAGTTCCTGCTGTACGTAGCACAGTGGGGTAAAAATCCGATGGCAGCAGAGACGGTTGCTGCTGCAGCTATGGCTGGGATTCAATCTCTGACCCTGGAACCACCAGGTACGGCCATTAAAAAAAAAAAAGTATAAATAAAAATTAATTTTGGTAGTACCATCTAGAGGTAGAAAAATATCACATATCTACAACACACACATATAGACACACATAAACATACAAACAGATGCAAACAGAGACCCCATAACCATTGCCTTAAAATTTTAGCTGTGAGTCTGGCACATCAATACATAACTCACTAGTTTATAAAAGAACAGTTGGATCCAAATTTTGTTTTGGCAGTTGGAAAAAGCTAAGTCCACCTGCTCAGATGGCCAAAGCCTTTTACCAATATTTGTGGAGAGGACATGCAAGACTTTTCATTAGTTTAATTGCCAAATACCTGTTTTTCACTTCTGTTGAGAAACATCTCCCCAAAGTTGCATTTTGAAGAATGGCTTCTAAGGTCCCAGAGACGATGTGGGCAGAAAATCTCCATCACAAGGGCACAGAGAAAGTATCCAAGTTTTCTCCAAGTTGGAGTTTAGGAAACACATTTGTCTTTTATCAGAGATGTAGAGAAATTTAAATTTTAAAAATTTCTCTTTTTTTTTTACATGAAAAATGATTCTGTTTCTAAAAGTCCAGATCTTTTATAATATCTATGAGCAGTTAGAAATGAATAGAGGAGGTTTGGGGATTGGTAAAGATAAATAAGATTTGAATAGCGTTTAGAGCCACATTTCTGGTTTGGTAAAGTTGCAAGACAAAGACACCTGTTTCCAATGCCCTCAAAGAACCAATTACAGCCTAAACATCCAGAAACTGACCTACCCATCCACCTAGAAGTGCCTCTTTATGTGAGGGAGATTTCCAACTAAGATGGAAATCAAAAGATTTCTACCTTCTAGAACTTCAGGGTTTAATGCAGTTGGACTTAAAAAAAAAAATCTGTATAAAGTGTTCAATAAAGGCCTTCAAATATTCTTCTTTTTTTTAACCCCTGAGTTTATAATTCAACTTTAGACTAACAGATTTTAATGAGCAATGGTTCTACTATCGCTCCTATCAACACCTGATTATGATCCTTCAGCTGACTCCTTTCTTGGTCATTTGTAGGAGGGTCTAGAAGAAATTCTGGCTGGGAGTTCCCGCCGTGGCATAGCGGAAATGAATGAGGGAATCATGAGTTTGCGGGTTCGATCCCTGGCCTCACTCAGTGGGTTAAAGATCTGGCATTGCCATGAGCTGTGGTGTAGGTTGCAAATGTGGCTTGGATCTGATGTTGCTGTGGCTCTGGCGTAGGCCAGCAGCTATAGCTCCAATTAGACCCCTAGCCTGGGAACCTCCATATGCCGAAGTTGCGTCCCTAAAAAGGACAAAAAGACCAAAAAAAAAAAAAAAAAGATGAAGAAATTCTGGCCACCTCTTTCCTCTAAGAGCCACCCCTACCCCCAATGCACCCACCCACCCACACACAGCCACCATCACCACCTCCCAGGGCTGCCTATACTGTAATCAAGGCTGAGAAGAATACTACTTTACAGCCAACTTAGGTCCCTGTGAGTGAGATGGTAAGTGGTCATTAACCTTTCAATTCCTCTCTAAATTTAGTAAGATTTTCTAAAAGTGGAGATAAAAGGGGTTCATAAATTAGAAGTTCTGCTGCTATTCTGGGAACATGAATTCTTTGCAGTGGAGGTCCATAATGCATCAGCAAAGAATATTTCATAGGAAGGCCTGAAATTGGCAGAGTCTCATAGAGCTCCAGAGAGTAGGGAGAATTTTAAGAGACAGCAAAGTACCCCACTGCCTGTCCCAGGTGCTTCTGCTAAATTCACTTTCTCAATTTCAGCAGTTATATGAGTAACCTATATAATTTGGGCCTGGAGGTTAGGCTAGAGTGCTCTCTATAAATCTTGTGGGAAAAGAAAAGCTAAAACAGGCAGGTGGGCTGCATTTTGAGAAGGGGAACTTATATTGGATGTGGACATTGATTTTGTTCTAAGTTTAATTATTTCTGTTCTTTTAAGGGAGCCTTGTGGCTAGCCTTCATACTTCTCTGTGTCTTCTTTTCAATTTGATCTTTCCATAGGTATCAATAAGATAATTGCTTAGAAGAGGAGCACTCTAAAAACTTTTTTCTCTTTCAAATACAGCCAATTGAGGGGATCCATCATGTGGCCATTGACAAGATGACTCTAATATTAGTCTCAATAGCATATCAAAACAATAAGCCTTTTTATGACTTAACCAAGGCTGCAAGAGATGTACCATAAGAATACAAAATATGCAATCCTCAAAAGATCCAGAAAGTCCACTCACAAAGTTAGCCTAAGAAAGATCTAGGTATAGATGGGTTCCAACCCACATTTCTGTCTGGTTAAACTAGTAAAAAATAGCATTTCTAGATTTGTTAAGATTTCTTTAAGTTCCTGAGAGGCTCAGTGGGAACAAATCTGACTAGTATCCAAGAGGATGCAGGTTCCATCCCTGGCCTTGCTCAGTGGGTTAAGAATCCAGTGTTGATGTGAGCTGTGGTGTAGGCTGGAGATACAGCTTGGATCCTGAGTTGCTGTAGCTGTGGTATAGGCCAGCAGCTATAGTTTCAGATCGACCCCTGGCCTGGGAACCTCTATATTCAGTGGGTGTGGTCCTAAAAAGACCAAAAAAAAAAAAAAAAAGATTTCTTACCTTCTGCAGGCTTTTCTCAGCAGTCCCAGGACTTCTCAGCTGAAGGAGCCCTAGAGTCAGCACTGTCCAGCCAGTGAAGGTCCCATCTGCGTTACCAACTGTATAGGTAGAAAAACTGTTCCTTCTTCTCGTCTGATGGGTGCATCCTGTAGTCCTACAAGGCCCTGTGCTTGCCCAGCTACAAAACTAAAGAGCGAGGCTGGAGTCAGCAACAGAGCCATCAATGGCTCAAATGGATGGGAGAGCTTACATGCATAAAGCAAGGTCCTGGAACAACTTCCCACTGTGTTTGGCAGGTGGCAGTCTTCCCTAAGGGTTGGAAGTAGGTGGTGGCAGGGAGTGGTGGAGGGAGATTGTCAGGGATAGGTTGGATAATTAGTTATCAGGGAAACCAGCAGAGGGGCACGCCCCTCACTGCCCCTTTTGATCAGTTATCATTAGCTGGGGCCTGGGCTAAGTACATAGGAAGGTGTATAGGACATATACCCTATGCACCCTATGAGTATATAGGGCATAGTTGAAGCTGGCACTGGTCAGGCAGGGGATGTACAGAGAGCAAGAGAACAGGCATCATGGGTGGCCTGACCACACACCTTGTAGTTTCTTTGGCTAGTCTGATAATTAAATTAATATAAGACAGGGAGTTCTCTGATGGCCTAGTGGGTTGAGGCTCCTGCATTCTCTCACTGCTGTGACTCTGGTTGCTGCTATGTGGCATAGGTTTGATCCCTGGCCCAGGAATTCCCATATACTGCCTATGTGGCAAAAAAGAAAGAAAAAAAAAAACTATGACAAAAACAAGAGAGAACCAGAAATAAATGTTGCAACTCTCATTAAAAAAATTAATAAAAATAAATTAATATAAGACATAGATAGGATAAATCAAAAGTTTAATAACATGTATACCTCCTGTATTCATGGGGGAGACCCAGGAAAACCTAGTAACTCTCTGAAGTGGCTAAGGCTACTGTCCTAAATACCTCATTCGGCTAAAAGATGTGGTGGGGAGTCAGTTAAGGGAGGTTACCAGGAAAAGCACAGTAAACAAGTAGAAGGTTGTCTACTTGTCTTCTGATCAATATTTAGATGGACTCTTCCCGGTACAGAAAGGGAGGCACCCTTACAAATGGAGATTTCCCCTGTAAATGTAAATATTTCTAACAAAAGGACAACTTCTACTCAGTTTTCAGGGCTTCACCTGTACCTGCTGTTTCTATCTTTTTTTCTTTCTTTCTTTTTTAAAGGGCCGAAAGTGCAGCATATGAACATTTCCAGGCTAGGGGTTGAATCAGAGCTACAGCTGTTGGCCACAGCCACAGCCACAGTAACTGCCGCTCTGAACCTACCACTGCAGCTCAAGACAACGCCGGATCACTTAGCCCATGATATAATGAAGCCAGAGATTGTGAACCTGCATCCTCATGGATACTAGTCAGGTTTGTTTTCGTTGAGCCACAATGGCAACTCCTGTATCTGCTGTTTCTTAAAGATAATCAGCTTAAAATAATTAATCTGTCAAAGAGGCATGTGTTTGGTAATATATTTTGTTCCCCTTTAGATTTTAAGGTGAGTGAATATTATTCATTGATGAGCAACTCAGAGGCAGTCACAAACCTCCTGAGCGGGGCAAGTCAGGAACTGAGAGTCTCTTGAGGATTCTTGTTGGCTTTGTTCCTGCCAAATCACCTGAACCATCTGAGGAGAGACGGTAGCATAGGTCAGGCTCTTAAAAGAGATATGCCTACAATGAAAAAAATTAATATTAAAGGTCTAAGATATCTTTGGATTACACAAGGACAGCTTGCTGAGTTTCTAAAAGCAAAAATATCAGTGCCGGTGGCACTGATTGTTTCTCATATAACGGCGGTGGCACTTGATTTTTTCTCATAAAAGGGCATGTATGACCTCAACTTTTTGCCAGACTTCCTGGTGGCTCAGCCACTGGCTCGTGTGGGAAGAATCCAGTGCATGTATACACAGTCTGTGGTAATGATGAGTCTTTCAGGGATGTATCAAGTTGTTGGGCTTTAGTTCTCAGTGTTTTCTCAGATCCTAGAGGAAAAGTCTTGCTACAAGAGTCCTGGTTACAATCTAAGCAGTCAGGTTTTAGTTTTTGGTCAAGAGAAAGGGAGGCAAAAAGGAAGCACTGGTTTAGACGTTGTATCCAGATGTTGCAGTAAACTGGAAGAAATGAAAACTTGCAAAGGTTGACAGTTTGTGCAAAGTGACAGCATCTAGTCTAAATTATAGGCAGGTAATGCAACTGGCTTTTCTACATGATGAACTCAAAGCTCCACCTAACAATAGAGTTTGTACATCCATCAATGGCCTGCAATTTACAAAGATGTACAAAATAGCTCAAAAAGAATGAATAGAACCAGAATATGCTCACCCCAGAGGATGTGCTATCCTTTTCTATGAGATAAAATTTTTCTTTACATCCGTACCCTCTTGATGAAAGACAACCTTAAAGAAAGACTATTCTTGATCACAAAATGAGGCTAGCCTCCTTAAGATTGACCTGATAATTTACACACGTGTAGCAAGAATGCCAATTTATGCCATTTAAAGTTTGCTTTACTGTAATTTTTTCATAAAGAATCTCAAGTTGGACTTGTACAAAATTCTTCAGGCCAGGAAGCCAAACCATAAACTTGCCATCACATTTTACCTGTAGTACCTATGGATTTGGGTAAATCCCTTTCTTCTCTATGTCCCCAAATTATTCCCAGGTCCCTAGGTCTGTCAGGAAGTGACATTTTTAAAAATGATTTTTATTTTTTCCATTATAGTTGGTTACAGTGTTCTGTCAGTTTTGTACTCTACAGCAAAGTGACCCAGAGGAAGTGACCTTTCTTACTCACCTCTAAGCCTGGAACACTGTAAGCCAGGTAACAGTGAATTTTCCTAAGAGGGCTTTGTAAACATTGGCTCTATAATAGAGTCAACATTAGCTTCCTAAAAGTGTCTAGTAAATGAACATCCTTCTCAAATGACATTCCAGACAAAACTCTGGTTTTATTACATGCTATTAACAAGGATGAAACAGTGTTACTGAACTTAATGCAATAATCATGTTGCCATGAAAATAAGAATGTTCAATGAGAGATTCTTAATTCTAAAGGGCAAAGCGGGGAGATGAATTTCATTTCTATTTAGGAAAGCACAGTCTACTAAATTGTTATGAGTTACAGATAGCTTAAAGGCAAAGAGAAAGAGGTTCTGTACATCCAGAAAAAAATGGAACATTAAGGAATCAGTAATTTTCCAAACACAGCTCAAAATCATCTTTTATCAGCTCTTCATTCAGTTCTAAGCAATTAATGTACTGATGGATCTCAGTGTGCAATCCCATAAATACATCTACTTCTCCACTAGAAATCTGGAAACCTCCATTGGTATGTGTTCAAGGTTATTTAGGTGATACATTTAGAAGTCTGTGTTGGCAGAGTTCTTTTCCATGGGTCTCTGAGTTAGTCCTACTCGGTTGAAGACAAAACACTCCGGCCTATAGATGATTTGCAAGTATTTTCAGAGAAGCACCAGAGTAAAACAAACAAAAAATCTATCTGTAGATGATGAAACACTTCACATGACCATGGTTAACTTATTACCAGTAATTTTCAGAAGTGAAAGATATGATGAGAATTCACAACAAAAATAATGCAAGTGGCAAGAAAATTTGTTTTTGTAGCATGCAAAAATTCAAAATTGAAGTGGTATTACTCCAAAATGGAGTTTGCCTCTTGGTGGGTGTTGAACCAAAAGACACAACCCAGGCAGAGAGTGGGAGAAGGTAGGATTTAATACTTGCAACAAGTAAGGAGAAAATGGGATGTTTCCAGAAGAAATGCCTTCCAGAACAGTAAAATTGGGGAAGTTTAAAGCTAAGGGTGTGTGCATATTCATGAATGGGCTTAAACAGAAGAGAATCAGCATAGAATTGGGGCAAAAGTTGACTAGAGTCCAGGTTCTAGTTTATTGGAGTCAATGAGCTTCAGCAAAGGTCAGCTTCCTCATTTCTTAGGTTCCAATTAGTCTTGGCGGTTGAGGGCTGCAGGGGGTTTGGATCTTCCAAAAGAGCTCAAGACTGATAATCTTTATCTCAAAACAGAACTGCAAGTCTTTACAACTGATATAATTTCCTTCCATTTGGTCATCTCCCTGGCCTGGTAATAGCTGTTTCTTCTTGCATGTTTAGTTCGTTAACTACAAGACCTGTTCTTCTGCAAGGGCAAGCACTGTGGTCAGGCTTAGGTCACAAAATGGCTTAGGCCTAAAAAATGGCTTCTTTTATGCAAAGAAAGCCATGTTTGGCTCTCTTCTTCCTGGGAACTTCTACCCTATCTGCTTTTAATGGCAATAGAAGATTTTAAAAGTAAACATAGGAGGTAACATGATTGTAAAGAACTATAGCTCCTTCAAAAATGAGACAACTTTGTTTTTCTTTTCAATAATCAAGAGCACAATAAAGTCAACATAAGGTAGAGGAAGTTATAAGATACAAAACCTGTGCCTTCTAGGCATACTACTCAGAATTAAAACCTCTTTGTAACCTCTAATTAAAAACAGACCATAAGAAAACGTTGTCATTTTAGCACAGAGAACACCAAATTCTGGTTTTGTGTCGGTATAAAATTTGATACTAGAGCTTTAAAAAAATGTTTTGTAAATGAAGCCATCCTGCCTTAGCCAGCTTTCCCAATGGCAAACAAAATTCCCTCTCTGAAAACCTTCTACAATTGCACAACCCTACATTTTTCTCTTTCTCATCCTAAAACAACCAGTCATTCACTTTTAGGACAAAATTATTTTCCCTTAAAAAATATCCTGCATACCTTGTATACAAAGTTGTTCCTTTCTGGCGTTATTTCTCCAAGCAGTCTCATCCACTGTTATGGGTTAAAATCCAAATGTTGAAGTCCTAACCCCTTCTGCCTCAGAATGTGACTGTATTTGGAGAGAGGGTCTTTTAATAGTAATTAGATTAAATGAGGTCATTAGGGTGGGTTCTAATCCAATATGACTAGTGTCCTTGTAAGAAGAGATTAGGACACAGATACACAAAAGCAAAAAACCCTGGGAAGACAGAAGACAAGCCAAGGAGAGAGGTCTCTGAAGAAACCAATCCTGCTGACACCTTGACTTGTGGCAAGCCTAAGGACCTCTATCTCCCAGAATTGTTAGAAAATAAAATTCTATTGTTTAAGCCACCTCATCTCTGATACTTTGTGAAAGTAGCCTTAGCAAACTAACTCACAGAGATAACTACATTATAGATAATTGTGAACTGTTACAAACTGGCATATTACTGCAGACCAGCCAAACTAAAGAATATACACTTAGGAGGAGTTCCTGTGGGACTCAGTGGAGGAGTTAGGAGGAGCTCAGTGGAAATGAATCTGACTAGTATCCATGAGAATGCGGGTTTGATCCCTGACCTTGCTCAATGGGTTAAGAATCACTTGTTGCCATGAGCTAGAGTGTAGGTCACAGATACAGCTTGGATCTGGTGTTGCTGTGGCTGTGGTGTAGGCCGGCAGCTACAGCTTGGATTTGAACCCCTGGCTTGGGAACCTCCATATGCCTCGGGTATGGCCCTATTAAAAAAAAAAAAAAAAAAAGAATATAGAGTTAAAAAACTTTTTACAAACATTTTATAGCTGAACCCATGGCATATGGAAATTTCTGGGCCAGGGACTGAATCTGAGCTGCAGCTGCAACCCAAGCTGCTGCAGTCAGGTTCTTAAACTGCTGCACCACAGTGGGAACTCCTCATAACTTTTTTTATAATCATACGTTTCCTTATACAAATACTGTGGCAAAATAGTATGTTTAGTAACAAATCAAAATATGTTTAGCTTTTCCTGGAGTTCTTTTGTGGCTCAGTGGATTAAGGATCCGGTATTGTCAATGCTGTGGATTAGGTTGCTGCTAGGGAATGAGTTCAGTTCCCTGGCCTGGAACTTCTGCATGTCGTGAGTGCAGCCAAAAAAGGAACAAAACAGAAAAAATACCAAAATATATTTATCTTTTCTGTACCATAAAAATAAGAGGCAAAAAGCTAAGTTTACAGAAACTTAAAATTATGTTTCAGTATTCTGTCTTACTTATAAATGATCTAAATATTTAATGAATATCAGTTAATTTAAATTAGCTAAGTTTAAGGTTTTTAAGATAACCTAAAAGAGCTTGGAAACTATCTTCAAGGTGACATTTTACAAGACATAATTATTGCTGAAATTATTGTTAGAATAATGTTTGAATTTGTTTAAATAAAAATTTGTTTTTTATAACTTTAAACGTATAATAGATTTAACAGTAGCTTATTAATTAACAAATTTGTATAAGTTTAGAAAGAACATATCCAAATAGAATAAAAATATATGCTTGCTTTATATTTACTGCTGATAGAAGATATAACTGGGGTTTATTTCCCCTTTTTGGCCGCATACATGGCATATGGAAGTTCCAGGCCAGATATCAAATCCAAGCCACAGTTATGGCAAATCTGGATCCTTAACCCACTGTGCCACAGCAGGAACTCCCAAGGCATAGCTGTTTTTATGAAACCAACAATACCAAGTTAGTGGCATTTGCCTAAATTATATGAACTTGAATTTTTTTAAATATTTGGTATAGTTTCTACAAGAGTACTTTTTTTTTAAATGATTTTTATTTTTCCCATCATAGCTGGTTTATGTCCTTCTGTTGGTTTTCTACTGTACAGCAAGGTGACCCAGTCACACATACATATATATATATTCTTTTTCTCACATCATCATGCTCCATCATAAGTGACTAGATATAGTTCCCAAGGCTACACAGCAGGATCTCGTTGCTTATCCATTCCAAAGGCAATAGTTTGCATTCATTAATCCCAAATTCCCAGTCCATCCCACTTCCTCCCCCTCCCCCTTGGCAACCACATGTCTATTCTCCAAGTCCATGAATTTCTTTTCTGTGGAAAGTTTCATTTGTGCCATGTATTAGATTGCGGATATGTGACATCATATGGTATTTGTCTTTCTCTTTCTGACTTACTTCACTCAGGATGAGAATCTCTAGTTCCATCCGTGTTGCTGCAAATGGCATTATTTCATTCTTTTTTATGGCTGAGTAGTATTCCATTTCTACAAGAGTACTTTTGAAAATACTCATTGAGTATTATAAGTTCATACTAGAAGTATTAAGACTTAAAATACTAGAAGTTCAATTTACTCAATTTCTGAAAATTTTAGGATTATTTAATTTACATAAGCACTTATTTCTAAGTCAATCAGAATTGAGGACCTTGAAGGAATTTTATCATCTAATTTGGTAATACCATCTGCACTTAGGAAAATAGTACATGTATAATACCTAGATACTTATAGATATGTAAACATATATACCTAGAGATAGGTACACATAGAGAATTTATAGCTTCAATGTTAAAATTTCAAATCACTGATTCATGTAAAAGTGTGGCTCTCATCCTTTCCCACCTTTATATTTTTAATAGGATTATTTCTAGCAGATGGTTACTTGCTCCACACAAGGCTTAAGCACCTCTACACACATTGGTAGAGCAGATCCTTAAGATTGCTTCTGCCCGGATATGTAAACTTATAGAGTCTGTGGACTACGTTTTGGGCAAGGGACTCAGGAAAGTCCAATTGGCCATGATCTGTTTCTGCTTGTTGTTTGCTGGTTTGTTTGTTGTTTTTAGATAGGATCATCTGTTCCATATTTTAGATTCCACAAATAAGTGATATCATATGGTATTTGTCTTTTTCTTTCTGGGTTATTTCACTTTAGCATGAGAGTCTCTAGATTCATCCATGTTGCTGCAAAAGGCATTAGTTGCAGAGCAGACTCAGGGTTGGGGGGTGGCGGTAAGGGGAGGGAGTGGGATGGATGAGCATTTTGTGGGTTTGGGGGATGCAAACTTATATTTGGAATAGATGGGCAATGGGATCCTACTGTGCAGCACAGGGAAATGTGTGTAATTGGGTCACTTTGCTATAAAACAGAACTTGACAAAACATTGTAAATCAAGTATACTTAATAACAACAACAACAACAACAATAATAACAATGAACATTAGGAAACAAAAACCAAACCAAATCAAAACAAAACAAAAACCAAGTGGCCATCTCTGTGCCTCTAAAGCCTATATAAGTGGATAAAGTGCACAGTCTGTTTCTAGTGACTTCTGTTATTGGTTGTTGTTGGGGTCCCTGAGCCTCCCCAGAGCTCCTGATGGGAGGAGAGTGTATCATACAGCCTGATATGTCATGTGCTGCCTTGATACTTTTGATTCTTGTCCCCTACTTTTGCCGCCACTGCTCAGTCAGCTCCTCTATGAGCCAGACCAGATGCACTCCTCCTGATTCTCAAGGAGTCTTACCTCCCTGCCAGCCCACAAACATTTAAATAAGCTGATCACATACTCCCAAGGAAACCAAGGGCCACACATCCCTCATGCCCCACCACAAAGCCTCTTCCCACAGCCCCTGCTGATTCACTCTGATGTTATGTGTAACCCCCATGTGGCCGAAAATGACATGCAGTGTCCTCCTCCCCTAGGCTGGGTCTCTGTGACTAATAAACTGGTATCAGTTTCATCTGTCTAGTATGACTGTTGTGTATTTGACCCTCTGTTTGCTTTAGGGCAGGGGAGACTTCCTTCATCAAGGGAGTGAAGAGGCAGGTCATGAGCAGAACAGAGGGAACCTAAATCTCAAAGGACCTGGAGCTGAGGGTGAGGTGGTAGGGAGGGGACTGCCAAGGTGGATGAGTGGAGGAGAGAAGGAAGTTGAACAGGGACAGTCAGGATTCAAGGCAGCCGAGGGAAGGTTGAGATGGTAGAGAGGAGTAGGGGATGATGAGAAGGGAGGGGGCCTAGATGAGCTGGTGTGGGGACATCCCAAGTTTCCCAGAGAAGGCTCTGATGTTCTAAATTGCTTTTGATAAATTTTATCATTTTCAGGAAGATATTAAATGAATTCGGGACACAATGGCATGCAGTCAGCAGGAGAAGAGCGAGGGTGCCTGATAGAGTAAGAGTTACCTGTAGGATTGACAGTTAAACCAAAGAAAGAAACTTTTTAGGAATCCCTACTGTGGCCTAGTGGGGTTGGTGCATCTCTGGAGCACAAGGATGCTGGTTCAATCCCTGTTCCGGCACAGTGGGTGGCAGATGTGTCATAGGTTGCAGTTTCAGCTGCCTTGCTGCCTCCAGGTGGCCAAAGAGTCCCAATGATTAATACCTTTGCAAAATCCCTGGGTTTGGGAACCAAGAAAGAGTCCCAATGACTAATACCTTTGCAAAACCCCTGGGTTTGGGAACCAAGGGAACAGAAAAGGGAACTCAGAGGAGGGCCAAAGAAAATTTTAATTGAAAAGATTCTCTCTTTGCTGGAAAGAATAAAACACTTGCTGTGATTTAACCAAAAAGACATCCAGAGCATTGGTTCAAGAACTGGACTCAGCAGTTTCTTCAAATCCCTGAAGTATTACTTATGTAGGAATTGTAGGGATGGAAGAGGTCTGTACATGAGGTCTGGTCTTGAGCCAAGTCACAGCACCAGAAAACTCTCAAACAAAAAACCAAATCCCGATAAAGAGAGGCTTTATTCCAAAGGATTATTGCAATTCGGGGAAGGGGCTTATTGCACTAGGGGGAGAGCAGATGGTAATAGGGAGAGTGCGCCAATTCTAAGATCTGCTAGCTTATGAAGAAAGATCAGGCAGAAAAGGGCCTTTCTTTCATGTGGAAGAGCCAGAAAGGATAGAAAGTGTGCCTATCAGGAAGTTAGATAAGCAGCCAGCTGGACCAGACTTTTTTTTTTTTTTTTTTGCCACAACTGTAGCTTGTGGAAGTTGGAGGACCAAGGATGAAACCCACACCACAGCAGTGACCCAAACCTTTGCAATGACAATGCTTGATCCTTAACCCCCTGTGCCACAAGGGAACTCATGGACCAGGCAATTGATTAGGAAAGGTTTTCTTTGAGGTCAGTTGGGAAGGGGCTTCTCAGGAGGAGCCATTAGGGGTTTATTCTGCATCCCAGTGATGGTTTAGGCTGAGGGTATATGAAAGGTTCAAATGCCTGGGGAAAGAGGAATGCTTAAATAAAGTCACGTGAGCAGGCATTTTGTACAGATTGGTCAGGAGGGAGAAAGAGTTCAGGTAATCATTGATAGGACAAGGAAGGGAATTTGGATGGTCTGTGTCTAGCGTTGTCATAGGTAATCAAGGGAGTTTTTTGTGAGTTTTATTTAAGTCATTTGGGGAATGGTAGTGGTTCTTTATAGTAAGCTGTTTCCTGGAACACAAAAGGGTGTGGGGATGGTTTTTTTTTAAAACCACCACTGTTTTTCAAGAGCATAGGGTTTGGGTCAAGTTCAACCCTGTCTTCTTATTTGAATTGTACTTTTAACCACAGTTTTAACATGACATTTTAAAACAGGTATTGCAAGTGTCATGACTGAAAACGAGCAGGGCTCTGTGGGGCTCCTGGGCATAAGCCTTTCTGTGTCCTCATTTTCTTGTCTGTAGGAAATAGGCCCTCATTCAGTCTATATGACCTTCCCTGAGTTCCAAAGGACAGGTTCAAATAGTTGCTGATCAGGGAAGGGAAGGGATGAAGTGACAAAGGAGGAACAGTCGAGAAAAAATAGTGCAGCCTCAGAGCAGAGTCCTGGCTACTCCTCAAGGAATATACAGAACAATATCTTTGAGCTCTTCTATAGAACTGTAACTCTCACCAAACGGAAGCATTACTTGAGAAGCATTCTTTATTCCAGAAAGAAGAGGGACCACCAAAACCAGTCCCAGGACCACTAAACAGCTTTGAAGAAGACAGGTTTGCATCTACCCAGATCCTTATCTGCAGCCGTTTTTCCACTCCCAAACTATAAAACCACTTCTTATTCTCTCCCAGAGGAGAGCACAGTCTTGAGGGCATTAGCCTGCTGTGGCTTCCTTGGCCTGGCAAAGCAATCAAGCTATTTTTTTTTATTCCTTTGCCTAAAATTCTGTCTCTGAGTTTCTACTGGGCACCATTAGACAGAGGCTGAGTTTCTGCAACAACAATAGCAGTTGTATTTTGGTTTTGTTTTTGCCACACCAGCTGTGCCTGTGGCAATTCCCAGCCCAGGGATCAAATCTGTAACACAGCAGTGGTCTGAACTATTGTGATGGCAGAGCTGGATCCTCAACCCACTGAGCCGCAAGGGAACTCCTATAACAGCTGTGTTTATCAGTACTTCCTTGCATCTATAATATTAGAAAAGCTGATACTTGTGCTGGTTATTATGAGCTTATACCTTGTGCTGGTTATTAAGGCATATCCTTCAGCTTAAGCCCATTTTTCTGTATTCTGTTCTGTGGTGCGGTAGCTATAACAACAAACCACATTTTCTGTGAAGGTTTGCCAACAGGAGGTGCTTGAGGAGAGAGGGGGAGCAAGTGAAGGGGGAAGGGACTCACTTCTTGATATTTGGTCAGTGGGGATAAACAGTTCAGATAATCCTCCTGCCAGCGTCACCAAGCAATGGCTCTCTCCCCTGGCTGTAGCAGTTGGTTCCAATTTTCTGTCTTTAATCTACCTTCTCAGATCTAGCCTAAACACTTGTTCCTGAACACAAGTTCCTGTGCCCATAGTGCAGTGAGGCCAAACAACCTGAAACACTGGAGTTCGGAGTCAAGTTTATTTTAGGGACAAGTAAGGAGAATGGATGGCTTGTGCTCAAAAGCCCTGAACACTCTCCTATGGTTTTCAGGGAGAAGTTTTTAACAGGTGAAATTTGGGGTGAGGGCGGCAGGGTGTATGAGTTTCCTCTGATTGGTTGGTGGTGAGGGAACAGGGTGGTGCCATCCTCCACTGGGTGGGGTCTTAGTTCCAGCAAAACTCAAAGGTATTAACGTATATCTCTTGAGCTGGACAGAGGATCCTGCTTTAATGGCTGCACTAGAATGTGATTGCCCCTCCTTTGTTTCTGCATTCTCTTACTTCCCTGATTAGTAACTAAATCTGCTCTTTGGTTAGGAAGGTCTAGGAGGCTGAAGCCATTATCCTGCAAATAATAAATGGGACAGAGAGGCTTTGTACTCAGGAGGGCCCCAAAAGGTCCTGCTTAATTTCACATTCACCTTCAGAAATAACACCACCTGGCGGAGTTCCCTGGTGGTCTAATGGTTAGGATTTGGAGTTTTTGCCACTGTGGCCTGGGTTCTGCCCTGGTTTGGGAACTGAGGTCCCACGTAAAGCCACTACACGCTGTGGCCAAAAACAAAAATAAAAACAAAATAAAACAAAAAAACCCCACCTGCTGGGTGCACCCACCCTGTCCTTTACAACTTAGAGGTCTGAGTCCCAGCTCCCCAGGGGCCTTCTTCCAGCTCTTA
Organism: Phacochoerus africanus; assembly: GCF_016906955.1. Taxonomy (NCBI): domain Eukaryota; kingdom Metazoa; phylum Chordata; class Mammalia; order Artiodactyla; family Suidae; genus Phacochoerus; species Phacochoerus africanus. The sequence continues at coordinate 231,469,353 of NC_062545.1, forward strand.
GTTTCTGATAATCCCACACTTCTCTGTCCAGCTCTACTAGTGACAGCTGCTCCCTGCAGTGGGGAGGTCCTAGCCACTGCAATGCTTCTCTTTCTGCCTTTTCAACTCTCCATTACATGTTTAACCAATTCCTTACATTCACTATAAAAATAACGGTTTATTTTTGCTTTCAGACTGGACTCTGACTGACATACCCCTAAGAAATCCAGAAAAAGCTTCTGATGTATTGATGAGTATATGTTATTGTGTTAGTTAAAAATAAGTGGACTAGGAATTCCCTGCTGGCTTAGCAGTTAAGGATTCAACTGGCATTGTCATCTCTATAGCTCTAGTCACTGCTTTTGTGCAGGTTTGATCCCTGGCCCTTGAACTTCTGCCTGTTAAAAAAATAAAAACCCTTCCCTGAAAGCCATCTGGGCTTTTGAGCACCAGTTGCATGCTCTCTTTGCTTGATGCCTGCAATATATGCTGGGTTTTTTTGTTTTTTTTTTTTATCACAGTGCAATGTCATTTTCTTTCCTTCCTTTCTTCCTGGCCGTGCCCTTTCCATGTGGAAGTTCTCAGGTCAGGGACTGAACTAGAGCCAAAGCAATGACCCAAGCCTCTGCAGTAACAACGCTAGATCCTTAATCCAGGATGCCACAAGAGAACTCCACACTTTCACTTTTTTAAATTAAAAAATTGTAATAAACTTTAAAACAATATATCTAAAATAGTATCAATTTGACATATAATCAATATTTTAAAATAAATTTAAGTAAGATATTAAACACTTCTTTCATGCAATGTCTTCAAAATTGACTGTGGATTTTTACATCTACCACATATCTCAATGCAGTGTAGACACATGGCTCAGTAGCCACATGTGGCTAGTAGATACCACATTAGAAAAAAACAACTGTTGAGTTTATGTCAAAGAGAATTGCTGGGCAAGAAGATCTGCACATTTTCTTTCTCTTTTTTTAAAAGATATAAATGTTCAATGACATGAGTAGATAACTCAAGGGCAAGTAAACTTGATCACCTCTGTAGAAATTAAAGAGCATATTCTTATAAGCATAGGGGAGGAAAATTTTCTTTCTCCTCCTCTAGATTCTTTGGCGGGCTTAATAATTTAATTGACATAAAACAGATTAACAGGAGAAAAACAAACAAAATTTAATAATAGGTGAATATAGGAAAGGCCAGTAAAACAAAGTAATTTCTCCAATTGGTGCAAGACATTACACACTGTCGTCAGCTAAAGATAAGACGCGGGGGCAGGGTGGGGAGACAGTCACTTTGGGCAGTCATCAAAAAAAAAAAAAAAAGGCACTGTAAACAAGAAGGTTGTTTTGCACTGATTAGAGATCCCAGAGAGTTGGTCATCCTGAAACCAAAACATTTCCAAACAAAACCCAGATGGGGAATTAAACCCATGGTTTTTTAAATTAGAATCACTCACCTGGTGTCTGGACCTACCAAGGAGGATCAGGTTTTTTATGTCTCAGCACAGCAGGAATTCAGTGAGAGACAAAGAGATAGGTGAGAAATATATTTATTAAGATAAGATACTTGTGAGGGATACAAGTGGGTAGATAAGAAAGCTCTGCCCCGAGGATTAGATGAGCTACGTTTTTACAATCCAAGGAAAGTGGGGAGTGGGAAAAGACCAATTTCTTCCTCATTCTTCAAGTAGACATCAGGCATAGATCACTAGCTCCTCCTTATATTGGGTAAGAGAGTATTTAACCCTATGAGGTCAAACTAGGTCTGTCTTAGTGCTTATTCAAATCAGCAGAAGAGTGGTAACATATGCTAAAATACGTCGAATCATTTCAGGTTTCTGTACAGTGAGGGTCTCCTACTTTGGAATGTCACCTTTCCCTTAAATTCCTGTCTTTGGTCGTAAGGCTCATTATCTTGCTGAACTTGAATGCAGACTTCACTTTATCTTTCACTTAATGAACTGAGGCAGGCATATCTTGTGCTTTTATTTATGGTTTTACAGTTAAGCAAGCCTGCTTTGTCCCAAGATGTTCTGATGGCTTTCTTGAGTGATCATTAACTTACAGTGGTCTCCCAAAGTTCCCTAGGTTTCCTTCTCGATCTATTGTCCCCTACTGGGACTTCTACAACTACTTGTGTAACTATCCTACTTTATCCCCATCAATCCTTCCCCTCTTCCTAGAACAGGGAAGGAGATGCCCTTACAAAGGGTGATTTCATATATATGTATACATATATGTATATGTATATATGTGTGTGTGTGTATATATCTTTACAAAAGGGTGACTTTTACTTAATTTCCAGAGCTTCTCTTATGTTTGCAGTTTCTTAAAAATAACCAGTTTTGGAGTTCCCTGGTGGCCTAGCAGTTATGGATCTAGCATTGTCACTGCTGTGGAGTGGCTTCTATCCCTGGCCCAGGAACTTCTGCTTGTCAAAGTCATGGCCAAATAAATACATAAACAATCAGTTTAAAATGATCCTTATGCCAGAGAGGCCTATTTAGGGGATGGCAAATTCTGTTCCCCTAAATATGAATACTAAGTATCGACAATTGAAAACAAACTTAATTGCAGACTAGGCTCGGATCTGGCATTGGCTGTGGCTGTGGCCGACGGCTGAAGATTCGTTTCAACCCCTAGACTATGAACTTCCATATGCTGCACCTGCAGCCCTAAAAAGCAAACAAAACAAAACAAAACAAAACCCCCAAAAAACCCAAACCAAAAAACGCTTGATGTAAGCACAATAAGAAAAAAGAGTCAAGTGAGGATGAAGGAAATATGTTTAGTCTAGTGGAAAGAAGTAACAGACTTAGTTTCAAACACTGAATTTAAAAATTTATGAATTTAATTTCATAATGCTGCATTAGGAGTTGCCATAATTGTCTACACAATGGCTTTACTTAGGGAATTTAAAAATATCTTGTCCCTTAGTAAAAACAGTCATCTGGATTAACAATAGATAGAAAAAACATACCACAATTACTTTTTTTTCTAGTTCTGACTGAAATGTAAATTCTGTTTATATTTGCAAAAGATATTTTGGGTTCATACTATTGTTTCTATGATAAAAATATACACTACGGTTTATTTATTTTCTTTTTTTGGCCACATCTGCAACATGTGGAAGTTCTCAGGTTAGGGGTGGAATCAGAGCTGTAGCTGCAGGATCTGAGCTGCATCAGTGACCTACACCATAGCTCACAGCAACACTGGATCCTTAACCCACTGAACAAAGCCAGGGATCTAACCTGAATCCTCTTGGATACTATGTCCAGTTTTGTTTGTTTGTTTGTTTGCCTTTTCAAGGGCGGCTTCCCGCGGCGTTTGTAGGTTCCCAGGCTAGGGGTCCAATCGGAGCTGTAGCTGCCAGCCTAAGCCAGAGCCACAGCAACTCGGGACCCGAGCTGCGTCTGCAACCTACACCACAGCTCATGGCAACGCTGGGTCCTTAACCCACTGAGCAAGGCCAGGGATGGAACCTCTACCCTCATGGTTCCTAGTCGGATTCGTTAACCACTGCGCCACGACAGGAACTCCTATGTCCAGTTCTTAACCCGCTGAGCCACAACAGTAACTCTAAATTACAATTTAAAAGGAGTTCATGAACAAGGAGCTTCCCCTGTTCTAGGTATTGCACATATTGCATTATAAAAAGATTCCTAAATAAAATTAAAGCAAGATGTTCCAAGACTGTCATTAGAGGAGGAATCTCTTCAGGGAAGAGGCAAGATTTACCTTCCACCAGGAATATTTGATTAGTGACTATGGTGAAGCCGTCATTGTCCTTACAGCTGGCCTGCATGCTGTGCTTCAACCAGCAATAGTCAGGGGTGGGGAGGAGGAGAGTCCAGAGCAGCCCTCCCAGAAGGTTCCAAACTCTAAAAGAGAAAAGGCCGGATCTTCATAAAAGAGATGGGTGAGTTAACATGAAACCTGTGTGCTCTGCAGTATGGCTAATTCATGCTCCACTTACTAGATACTGTCATCCTTGCTCTGTGCGGATGTGTCTAAGCAGCTTCCAGTCTATGCCACAGCAACGTGGCATTCAAGACGCATCTGCGACCTACACTACAGCTCAAGGTAGTGATGCATATTTAACCCACTGAGCGAGGCCAGGAATCAAACCCTCATCCTCATGGATACTAGTCAGGTTTTTAACCCTGATGACCCCAACTGGAACTCCCACAATGACCTCTTTTTGTTAGAATGAGTGCACATAGGGAACCTCCTGTTACCCGGAAACCTACCCACTCTCAGAGTCTTAGCTTTACCCTACACCTCCAGCACCACCCCATGGGCAGGGAAGTGACTATGTAAGCAGTTCATTTAATTCAATATATGTGTGTTGAATGAATAAGTGATAGGAAGAAAAGAACTACTCCTACTCTCTGGCAGTTAAAAATCCAAAGAAAACATATACACAATATTCCTCTTGCTACAAAGGAGACTGCATCAACTTTCACCATTGACTCAATGCTATGTGCTGTGAGGGCGGGAGAAGGGTGTTTTCTACTTTGTAAAGCACTGCGGCTTGTTCCATAATTTAATTCGATTTTAGTTTTTATGTGACTATACACACGAATGTAATGTTTTTAAATACTAAATGTATTAAGCAAGGCTCATCAGGAAATAAACATCTACAAGTTCAAGTGCAAACTTTAACAAGAAATGAAAGCCTTGGCATCCTTTTTTCCCCCCGTTTTTGTTAGTAAACCTATTTTTATTTTTTAAATCAGAAATGACGGCACTTCCCGCGTTTCCTGCCTTCAGGGAAGGCGGATATCATTCTGAAGATCCCACTCATATGCCCAGTCCTTACGGGGTTCTCTCAACTAAGAACCAGGGCGAACCTGAGGAAACAGGGATTGGAAGCCCACGGCCGGCCAGCCCTCAGCCCAGTCCATGGAAATGCCCAGAGGGCGCGCTGACCTCGGGCAGGAGGCTCGCAGCCTCCCGCACGGGTAGAGATCTGCAAGGAGAGCGAGGAGGGCGAGGAGGGCGAGGAGGGCGAGGAGGGCGAGGAGGGCGAGGAGGGCGAGGAGGGCGAGGAGGGCGAGGCGGGGATGGGCTGGGCGGGGCCTAGAGGGGCGGGCCCAGGGGCGTGGCGCACGGGCGAGGGGGTGGGCGGCCAGGGGTGGGCAGCGAAGTCCTTCAGGGCCTAGAGCGCAGCCCAGCGCAACTCGGCTCAGGGCGAGGAGCGGCCCCGTACCCTCCCTCCAGCGTCCTTGGGGCCAGACACTCGCTGCAGGTAACCACCTCTTCGCCGGGCAGCAAGGGAGGAACCGAGAGGATGGAACGGAGGGAGGGGACGTACTCTTAGCGAGGGCCCCGCTGTCCTGAGCGGGGTCGGCTCCGCGAGGGGAAGAGGAAGCGGAGCCGGGGCAGGAGGAAGAGAACGCGAGGTGAGAATCCGCTTCGAGCTTGTTCTCCCGGGGGTCAAGGATGGTGCACGGCGCCCTGCCTCGACTCTATTCTTCCATCCGGTCAGGGGAACCCCGGGCCAAGACTCTGGTGCCCACTGTCACCTGGAAGCGACTTTTGCTGGTTTTCCCCTGGTCCACGGAACGAGTAGGAACGAGTAGGAGTTTAGGAGTCGAAGTGGGAGACTGAGGGCTTGGATAGGCTGGGAGCAGCAGTTGTTCTCTACTGTCCCTTTGGGTCTAGAGGTTTTAACTTCATTTAAATCTTAACTGTAGCCCTGGGGAGAGGCATTTATTACCCCCATTTCACTGCTCTGCCAGGGTGATAAATGACACACCCTGAGGCAAACCACTGGAAAAAAGACGCTGGTCCTGGGGCTCCGAAGCCCTCAAGCGTCTACTTTCTTTCCCTCTCTACCTGTCACGCCAAGTCTAGGAAACAATGCGCTGCTGGGTTTGTGATGAAACAGGTGATTCTTTTTAAACGCATTCTACTCCCTTTCTAGGTTTCTTTTTGGCTTCGTGTTGTTAGCACCTAATATCTGATTTAAGTTTTTACAATTTTTATTAGCTTTTTTAGGTGAAAGAAGCTCTCGCTCACAGTCCATTCCTCCCTTGCCGCCTGTTTTCTGGATGCACCCCTGCCTGACACACACTTCTCATCTTTCTCGGTGGATGACGTCGTCTGTAGCGTCTGGCTGGGCCTTAAAGGCTGCCCGGTTGGAGGTGAGTCTTGTAAGTCACCTGGAGTCCTGCACACACGCCCTTGGCCTTGGTATTTTTTTCTAGAGAGAGAAGAGTCTTCATTTTACAAATAGCAGTACAAGAGACAAATTGGGAGGATATGCAGTGTTCAGAAACATAATGGTGCCTTGAGATGAGAACAAGGCCATAGCTTTTTGTAATCTGAATTTGGTGAGTGGTAGGTGAGGCATCCAGTCAGGGACTCCTGTGCTGCTTCTCTGGGCATCCTGCCCCCCCCTTTTAGAGCTGTTCTGAAAGGCAGGTTTGTTTTATAAAGGGGAGGAGGAGGGCTGAATGGTTTTTAAAGATCAGTGTAAATTACCTGCTAGGATCCCAGGCAGTTCCAGACAAGACCCCCTTGCCAGAGGATTTGGTAACAGATTTCAGCTGTGGCAAGAAGGAAACTGCAAGCTGTGTGTGGCTATCTGCTCTTGCTTATTTTTTTATTATTATTATTATTTTTTGCAGGCCCTCAAGATGGTAGTTCTGGGAAACTTTTGAGTTATTAGAAATCGCTAACTTTTTTATGTTTAAAAACAGTGTAACATACAGTGAATTTACTTTTACTGAGTTTTATTGGTAGATGAAAGAAGTTGGTGATTTTTTTTTTTTTTCATTTTCATTTCATGGTGAGGGTTTGAAGGTGCCTGTCAGCTCCTCTGTCCTTCCTTCAGCCTGATCCTGGAGAACCTTCTCAGCCTTTGCCATAAACATGTGCTGGATTGCATCCTTCATTAGTTTATTCTTGATTAATTAGAGGACTGCTTCGAGTCACTAGTTGCTTCTTTTGCACTTGCAATTTAGCTGCTTAACACACACACATGTTTTTCTTAAGAACTATCAACTATCTACAAAATCAAATCTGCAATTTTGCAGAGACTGAACATGTAGTGTGTGAGAGAGCTAAATGGACCTTTGTTGGTCCCAGGGGACCTGCTAGTATCTGGTTGGGTGTTGGCCATTCCTTCCCCCTAAATATGCAGCAGATTTGGTCCAGTGTGGCCAGAGCTCCCCTACCCAATAACTGAAAAATCTTTATTAAAAAAATGTAGAAACTAAGTTTAAATACTGGTTCTTTTTTTTTTTTATGCAAGAAATCAAATCAAAGTAGGTTCATTCAGAATTCTTAGAAACTGCTGAACCTGGTGATTACATTTTCAAGTGAATGAAAACTCTGACCTATGAGGTAGATACTGTACATTTTTCATGAAATGAGGTGGTAGGAAACAAATTACTGCTATTAAAAATCATCTCTTCTGAGTCACAATTTCTGTTTTCTTTTGTTCAGCTGCATTGAGTAAAATCGTCTTTATGGGCCAGCCAAGGTTTTGTGTCACTGTTTATTCATGGTTCTTGCTCAGGATAGCTCAGGATGCCAGATGCCTAACTCTCAGCTTTAAAAAAGCAGTTCCCAAATGACTATTCTTACAATTCTGGTGTTTTTCCTGGGGCATCTCTCTATTCTTAACCAAGTGACTTTGACATAGGAGGCAGGATTAAGAGTAGTCATATATTCTTGCTGTCTGTCGGTGGCACATGCATGTATGTTTAGATCAGAGTTTCTCAGCTTTGGCACTTTTGACATTTTTGGCCAGATAGTTTCTGTGGTGGGGATTGTCCTGTGCATTGTAAGGTGTATAGCCGTGTCCTTGATTTGACCCACCTGATGCTATCTGTCCCCTCCCTCTAATTATAATAACCAAAAATGTCTCCAGACATTGCCAAATGTCCCCTGGGGGACAGAGTCACCCACTTGAGAAAAAAATGAGCCAACATTTAAAATGCTGTAAACATTTATTAACTAAACTCTATACTGAACACAGTTAACTCTAAACTTTTAATGGCTCAAGAAGCTATTTGTAAAGCTTAAACATCTGACGTTTAAAATATTTTTATAACAAAGATGACGAAACCAGGCTTCTTCGTGAACAACCATGTGTATCCTGCCAGGTTTTATACCAAAGAAATTTCAAGTGTTTGATGCAGTTGTTAAATTTCTAGAGTTTAAAATGTGAAAGTTAGGGAGTTCCCTCTTGGCTCAGGTTAAGGATCTGGTGGTGTTGTCACTGCCCTGGCTCTGGCTGCAGCTGTAGCTCAGGTTCGATCCCTGGTCTGAGAACTTTTACATGCCTTGGGCATGCCTCTCCCTCACAAATGATAGCCAAAAAAGAATTCTACAGTGTTGTTTTGTTTTGTTCCTCACCGTCCCCCCACCCCCCATGTTGAAGTTCCTAGGCCAGGGATTGAATCTTATCTGCAGCAGCAGTGTCCCAAGCCACTGATGTGACAATACTGGATCCTTAACCTGCTGTGCCACAGGGAACTCATACTGTAGTTTTCATTTTTCTTTTTTTAGTATGCTCAATATCTTTCAGTTTTTTAAGGTGATGGAATATCAATGGACCATGGTTGTTGATATAGAAAAATTGACTCAAGCCCTAATATTAGAATGCCAAACAAAAAATTCTAAGCAAAATTTTAATAATAAGACTCAGTGTAAATCATATTCAGAGTAGAATTTAGTTTTAAAAGAAATTGAAAATGTTTTACCTAACAGCAATAACTAAGACAACTGGGTATTTCTGTAGCCTGAGAAGGCCTAATTTTATGAAAGAAAACTCTAAGTAATATGTAATAGAGCCTATCAGAAGAAAAAATGTCCTGTAAATATAATCCTCTTTTTTAAATCTTGGCTGGGGAGGCTGAAAACATAGCCCTAGTTGTGAAAAATGCCTCCTTAACTAGGGGTTGACTATTCATTGGGCCCCCTCCAGAAATCAGACTAATTTGTAATACTCAGAAATGGCTACATAATTTGTGGATCCCCTTGTCTAAACACTGTGAAGAATTTCGAGATGGCAACGGACAACTGAGCAGTAGGCAAAGCATAGGGTGCTGTGTGACTGCACATGGGAAGCTTGCCCTGGTAAAACTCTGTTCATAGCTGAGAAGAGCATTGTAATCACAAATGCAAATCCAGGAGTTCCCGTTGGGACTCAGTGGTGAGCGAACCCAATTAGTATCCATGAGGACATGGGTTTGATCCCTGGCCTTGCTTAGTGGGTTGGGGATCTGGTTGCCCTGAACTTTGATATAGGTCGCAGCATGTCTCTAATCTTGCATTGCTATGGCTGTGGAGCTACAGCTGCCTGGCAACTGTAGCTCTGATTTGATCCCTAGCCTGGGAACCTCCACATGCTGTGGGTATGGCCCTAAAAAGAAACAAACAAACAACAAATGCATATCCAAAGAAGGAATTGTTGCTGCTGCCATGAAGCACCCAGAGGTTCTAATTTATTGATTGTTTTAATATTTCCAATGAGGAATCTCCATGTATTTGATAATCAATACACCAAATTTACTAAGAGCTTCCTGTCATGATTAATTTTTCTTTTGCTAAAGAGGGAGCCAAACTGTTTGCAAGACTTCTGGGTACTTGAGTGACCTGTTCATTCATTGAACAACTGTTTACAGAGCAGCTGTTAAATGCCAGCCATTGTCAGCTGTGGGGCTGCAGCTGTGAACGGGATGGGGATGGAGGATCCCTGCCATTGTGAACTGTTTAGTGGCTCAAGGAAAGGGCTCAGACAAGCACACAGTCACACAGGCAATCATAGTTAGGAAAGCACAGATGTCTGGAGACCATTTAACCTGGGGACCTAACCTGGTTTAGGGGAGGGGATTTACTCCAGGTAGGTACCCTTAAAGAGAGTTACTTAGTTATTTAGTTATTTTAGAGCTGCACTCTCGGCATATGGAAGTTCCCAGGCTAGGGGATGAATTGGAGCTGTAGCCGCTGGCCTACACCAAAGCCATAGCAATGAAGAATCCAAGCTGCACCTGCAACCCATACCGCAGCTCACGGCAACGCCAGATGCTTAACCCACTGAGTGCGGCCAGAGATTGAACCCGCATCCTCATGGTTCCTAGTTGGGTTCATTAACTGCTGAGCCACGAAGGGAACTCCAAAAAAATATATACATGTATATATTTTAAATGAGGCCATAAGGAGTTTCTGCTGTGGTGCAGTGGGTTAATGATCTGGCTTGTCTCTATGGAGATGCTGGTTCGATCCTAGCCTGGTGCAGTTAAGGATCGGGCATTGCTGTAGCTGTGGTGTAGGTTGCAGCTCTGGCTCACAGTTACTGGCCTGGGAACTTCTGTATGCTGTATGTGCGGCTGAAAAAGAAAGAATTAAAAAAATAGGGAGTTCCTATCATGACTCAGCGGTAACGAACCCGACTAGGATCCATGAGGACGCTGGTATGATCCCTGGCCTCCTCCAGTGGGTTAAGGATCCAGCGTTGCTATGAGCTGTGGTGTAGGTTGCCGATGAGGCTCGGATCCGCTGTGACTGTGACTGTGGCTGTGGTGTGGGCCGGCAGCTGTAGCTCCAATTCAACCCCTAGCCTGGGAACTTCCATATGCCGTGGGTACGGCCCTAAAAGACAAAATAAATAAAATGAGGCCTTAACAATGAGCAGGAAGTAATCTGGTGAATTAGGATTTGCAGTTCCAGGCTGAAATAATTGAGATGAAGGAAGGAATGTAGCTTTGGGTTGAGTCCTCTTGGATCATTTTTTAGACTTTGAACTTTAATGTAAGGGTAGTAGGAACTCATTGAAAGCTTGTAAATGGGAGACGAGATGATTAGATTTGGGTTTTAAAAATGATCATTGTCACTGCTGTGCTTAGAGGGGTGGGCCCTGCCGGCATATATAGTGCCTTGCTGCAAACCAGCAAAAGGCTTCTCTTCTGAGTGGACCAATTAGAAGAGATATATTGCTTGTCCCACAGGTTGGACCAAAGGTAGCTCCTTGAGCCAGTCAGTTTGTGTGGGCACAGCCTGTGCACTTGTATGTGGCCACCTTGGGAGTGGGAGAGAATGGGGTGTGGCCCAATAGTGCAGTCACCCAAGGATGGAAATGGGTTAGGGTAGCCCTCTCCCCAAGAAGGAGAGAGAGAGAGATTGTGTATAGTTGAAATCAGTAAGAAGGTGGTGTCTATTTGGTTACAGTTGATGGAGAGGGAGGTATCCCAGGATGATATTTGGCATAAATAACTGAGTAGGATAGGGTCGTGAAACCACTTATGGTTAAAGGGCAACACCAGAGGAGGAATGGGTTGGCACGAATTAGGGGAGTGAAGATAATTCCATTCAGATCTGTCTGTGAGACATCCAGGTGGAGTCAGGAAGTAGGCAACAGGGAACTCCTGAAAGAGATCTGGGGTGGAAATAGATGTTTGGGAGCTGTTGCAAATAAATACAATCACTGCATATGAAAAAGATGATCCAGTACTCACCTAGCTCAGTCTGTCAGAGCATGAAAAACTTAAAAAAGATCATCCCAAGAGGGATGTAGAATGAGAAGAGAATGGGGCTGGCCCTGGAGAGTTTGATCATTGAGCTTGGAGGGAGAGGAGAAGCTGGTTCAGACCACTAAACCAGGAACACCTGCAGGGTAGGGAGGAAATGTGGGGTCTGTGGCCCTTTCTTCTTTCCTTGTTTGCTTTTCAAATTGAGAATGGAGAGACTTCTATAATGCTGTTGGAAAGTTTCTGGTAGAGAGGGAGAGGCTAAAGATGTGGGAGTGAGAAATAAATGCTAGGGCCAGACTTCAGAGAAGGTGACAGAGGACAGATTCCAGAACACTGGTGTGGGATTGAACTTTGGTAGAAAGTGGGAGGGAGAAGATGGATAAAGAGGCCTTAGATTTGGTGAGAACTGTGAGGCTTTTTCTTTGAAGGAGGAGGCAAAACCATCTGCCTGAGTTTGGTGTGTTTGTGTGTAAAGTCAGACATTACTGTCAGCCAGTATTTATTGAGCATTTTCTTAGGGCCAGACATTGTGGTGGGCTCTCTGGAAAGTATTAGGAATGTTGATTGCGATTGGTTGTGGCCTTATGATAAAATAAGAAATACGTATTTGGTCTCAGTCTCCAGTTTCTCTTAAAACTCTTGGCATTTCCTGAGAGGCCGGGGTAGTAAAAAACATCTTTTGTTATTCACATAGGAGCCTCTTTCCACACTTGAGTTTATGCTAATGAGGTGACTTACATATGTATGTGGGGTGGGGGAGAGGCTAGGTAGCCTCAGGATAGGACTAGTCTTTTTTTTTTTTTTTTTGGTCTTTTGACTTTTTAGGGCTGCACCCATGGCATATGGAGGTTCCCAGGCTAGGGGTCTAATTGGAGCTGCAGCTGCTGACTTACATACGCCACAGCAACGCCAGATCTGAGCTGCGTCTGCAACCCACACCACAGCTCACAGCAACATCCGGACCCCCCAACCCACTGAGCGAGGCCAGGGATGGAATCTGCAACCTCATGGTTCCTAGTCAGATTCATCTCTGCTGTGCCATGGGAACTCCCAGGAGGGGACTAGTCTCTAGAAAGGTCGAGGAATTAGGGGGTTGGAACTTTTCAGCCCCATCTGCTGACCTCAGGGAAGAGGAGGAGGTACCCAGGGATGGGCTATAAAATCACTTCTACAATGCAGTGCTGTTTGGAGAACTTCTGGGTTGATAAGCGCATCAAGGTGCTAAGCAGGGGTGGCCAGGGGCCGGGAGAAGAAGTCAGGAAGAGCAGCACCCACCCCTCTCCCCATACCTTGCCAGGATCTCTTCCATTTGGCTCTTCCCAAGTTATATGCTTTCTAATAAACTGATAGTAATAAGTAAAGTATCCTCTGCAATCCTAGCTGTGCCAGCAAGTTTTTGAACTTGGGGTGTAGGGGAATCATGGGACCCCCTGTATTTGTCATTGGCCTGGGCACCCCATTTGCAGCTGGCCTGTGAAATAGGTGCAGTCTTGTGGAACTGAGCCCTTAAGCTGTGGGGTCTGGGCTAACTGTGGCTAGTCAGTGATTGAGTCGAAGGGTTGAGTACCCAGTTGGTGTCAGAACTGGGTGGTGTCTGGAAGAAAAAACTTCCCACTTTTGCTATCAGAAGTGTAGTAATTGTCTCCATGTTACAATCTTTTAGGTGAAGAATATCAAGAGTTTTGACTTCATGGTCAAATTTATAAAAATATGACACCTGCTGACTCATTTGCAAGGTCAGTTGATTGAAAATTACCAGACGAAGCTTTGTATAATTGGTGGGTAATTGGAAAACTGTCAAGGTTTAGGAAGCAGAGCTAAGAGTGTTCTGTTTTCCCACATATCCCTGTGACCCCAGACAGACAGCCATTCAAGCAAAATGTTACAGTACATGGAGGCTGGAAGCAGTCATTCAAGTGCTCTATTGCACAGTAATTAACTGGAGTTTTCAGAAATAATGAAGCGTATTTAATCTGTTGTTTTCATCACAAATATTAATTGCAGTGAGCAAGAAGTTTTGTGCCGTAAGTAATTAAACTAATAGGTTTTATTTCTTCTTTGCCCTTTTTGTTTTGTAGTGCCTACCATTTAAGACTACATGCACAGCGGTACATGTAAATTTTTTTTTCTTTTAACGACTGTACCTGTGGCATATGGAAGTTCCCAGGCTAGGGGTCAAATCAAGCTGTAGTTGCCGGCCTACACCACAGCCACGGCAACACTGGATTCAAACTGCATCTGTGACCTACACTGCAGTTTGAGGCAACGCTGGATCCTTAACCCAATGAGCAGGGCCAGGGATTGAACCCGCATCCTCATGGATACTAGTTGGATAGTTAACCCCCTGAATCACAGCAGGAACTCCAGTACATGTCATTTATAAAGAAAGTTGCATATATTGAAAGTACTTACTCAAAGCTTTTATTCTTAGTAATTGTACTATAAATTTTGCAAGCTCATCATTAAAAACTTGGAGTCAAACTGCTCTCCACACAAACACACATACGGAGAAACATGACAGTCTAAAACTTGCATTCCTTGTAAACTTTAATCTAAAATTGCCTTTTCCCCATGATATGTACCTGTAGTTCATTTAGTGGAAAATAGGATTGCTATTAGAGTTAAAATAAGTACTCAAACTCTGGAAAGTAATGAATCCTGTGTTTCCTTTGAAATGCTTACATTAAACTTCCTTTAAACAAGCCACCTTGGGTACTTTAAAAAACAAACCAAAAAGACCATGGAACTTCCAGAAATGTTGTCATTAGTCCTTTGTTCTGGGACAGGTAAATGCTTTAAGTCTTGTGGTTTCTCATTCTTCAATTCACTGGTCCTGTCAGTGCTGCTGTCCTTGAACCCACAGAAGCCAGTTGGGGTGTTTTTGGTAAGCAGAGGTTGATTGAGGGTTGAAGTTCTCTGGGCAGGTGAAGGTTAAAAATCGAGTCTCAGGTTAGCTGCTTTGGGGCTCTGATTGCCTCTCCCTAAAAGTTCACTTGAGGCATATATGTCAATATTCTGGCAAGATTCAACTGACCATCAGATTCAGCTGACCATCATGTTGGCGTCAGGTAACCACGAATTTTCTGGCATCAGCAGCTGGACCCAGGAATGTGCCCAGGGCACCATCCCAGGCTATCCGACTTGCCAGGCTTGTGTATCCTTTTGATATAAGTGTAGGGTGTGCCTCTAGAATATCTCACATAGATGATGCACGTGATACCATCTTTGTTCACTCTTTTCTTACATGCCGTGTCACTCAAAGTCATTAAATTCACCCCAGAAGATGCAACACTCCTTCTGCTAATGAATAAAACCTCTGATTGACAGAAAATATCTGAAGCACATGTAGAAGCTACAGCGAGAATACGGCTGACCCAGGAATGTGTTCTTGTTTGGGGTTCTTGACCTTCACAACCTCCAGGGTATAGTTGAAAACGAACACATTTACATCTTACTGGCTATGCTGAATTATTTTAAGAGTACAACCTAACAAAATAGTCAATCCAACAATGTTGTAGGTTGGTTGCCTTTTATTGGAGAACTTGTAAGTTCCCTAAAAATAGAAGGCATGGCTATACAAATACAAGATTTTCAAACATGTGTCCAAGTCAGAATGAGTGCCTTTAAACACCTTATTTGGTATCCATGAAACCAAGCAGGACCCTGAAGGGCCCTCCCAATATAAAGCCTCTTCATGCTCCCCTGTTTCTTGCTTATAGAAAAGAGATTTTAGTCTCTTAGACCTTCCTGAATTCCAAAGGGCAGATTCAAACAGTTACTAATTAGAGGAGTGAGAGAATACAGAGAGGAAAGGCAGTCAAGATACAATGGTGCAGCTATAGGGCAGGGTCCTGATTCCTCCTAAAAGGATATCTGAGCTCTTCCACAGGAACTAAGGCCCCCACCCAGGTGGAAGGTGGTAACTTCAGGCTGAGCATCAGCCTGTGGATCCCAGGCTGGATCCCAGACAGGTTGGAACACCTGTCTGTTGCCTCATCACCAACCAATCAGAGAAACGTCAGACACCCTATATAAGATTACCCACCCCCCAATCCCAACTTTAGCTATAAAAACTGTTTTCTAAAACCATTGAGGAATTTGGGAGCTTTTTGAGCATGGCTACCCTGGACTCCTTGTCTGGTGCCTTACAAGAAAAGCTTCACTTTCCTTTGCCACAACCTAGTGATAGTAGATTGGCTTTACTATGCACAGGATCATGGACCCAAGCTTGGTTCAATAACATCCACTGATGTTTCTGGCCATTTTGAGGATGGTCCTTTGTGCCAAGTTGGACCCATTAGGAAAGGGACCAGTGTTTGATGGTAGATGTGCTGTTGGAACATAGTAAAAGTCAGCTTCACAAGGTAGATTGACCATGCTGGCTAATACCAATTTTTTTTTTTTTTTTTGTGGCGGGGGGGTTAGGGTTGTGGTGGGGAGGTTAAAAATGTACATGTAAGAAAAAAAAATACACTAGTTTTCTTGTTTGACTCATACAGCAATTTCATTCTTTTGTTTTTTTGGTTTTGAAATTTGATATGTATTCACAGGGGGTGGAAAAAAAAAAGAAAAGCAATGTTTGATGGCCATAGACCACATAGGAGTCAGCTTCCCTATCCTCTGCCTTCTACCTCCCTGACCAAATTGAGCAAAGTGGTAGAGTGCAAAAAGGAACATTCAACCGGGTGAAGTTCAGGGTCAAGCCTCAACCTTCTACTCATTATTGACCCTTAGGAAAGTCACTTATCCTCCTGGGTCCTGGCTTCTTTATGTGTTCAAGAGGTGAGTGGGACTTGGGACTAGATAGATTTTTTTCCTCATGCCTGGTTGCTTCTCTAAAATTTGCTGAATACCATGTCCCTGGCACCTGTCTCTAAATGGTCACGGTGACTATTACTATCTTAAGGGCTATGAGAAGGAAGAAGCCCAGGAGTACAGCACTTTGTCTAACTTCATTTTGACCTCAATTCTCTTAAGTTACTGGACCTCAGAATCCACCCCACCCCCATGATCTAGTAACTGCCCCCAGAGCTGAGTTTCTAGCAGAACTAGATGTGTTCTGGGTTCTCAAGTTTCTTTCAGCTCTACAATGGATGCATTGTTTCCAAAATAGTTTACTATATTGACCAAGCCTATAATTTACCCCAGAAGGCTCAGCACATAACCTTTGTCTAAATTGTTTGACGTCAGGGAGATACATTATTTGTGATTGTATTTTCCCCCCAGGACCTAAATAATAGGTTTGTATAATAGCTTTTGTAATAACAAAATAGTTTTTCATAATAGCTGCTCATGTGGAATTAAGTGTATTCAGGTATTTGTTAATAAACTTGAAATACAGTTTCTTATGTGTGTGTTGGGGAAGGTGGGTGTCAGAAAAAAGTTAGCCTTAGACATGAATTAAAGATTTGAACAATGTCCAGATAAGGAAATATAAACAATAATAGTCCATAAATTGCTAATGTTAGGAGTTCTCCTGTGGCGTAGCCAGTTAAAGATCCAGCTTGGTTGCTGCAGTAGCTTTGGTCACTGATGTGGCACAGGTTCAATCCCTGGCATGGGAACTTCAATGTGTCAAGGGCACAGCAAAAACAAAAAAACAAACAAACAAAAACTAATGCTCATTACAGGCTCATTATGTATGAAGTATAGGGTAAGCACATTATACTTATTCTTTTGTTGTTGTTGTTGTTGGTCTTTTTACCATTTCTTGGGCCGCTTCTGCAGCATATGGAGGTTCCCAGGCTAGGGATCCAATCGGAGCTGTCGTCACCAGCCTATGCCAGAGCCACAGCAATGCGGGATCCGAGCCGCGTCTGCAACCTACACCACAGCTCACGGCAACGCCGGATCCTTAACCCACTGAGCAAGGCCAGGGATCAGACCCGCAACCTCATGGTTCCTAGTCGGATTCATTAACCACTGAGCCACGATGGGAACTCCTATACTTATTCTTTATAAAAACTCATGTATGTATGATTGTTAACCAAATTAAATTGCTTGAAATTATTTTTGTTTTTAACCAGTGAAGAAGCTAAAACTTGGAGAGGTTAAGGGCTTATGGAAGTCTAAGTTGGTGGATGATGGTGCCTAGTGCCTGGGTTGTCTGGATCTAGAGTTGAAATCATTGCTACCAAACTCTCCTTTCTTTCATGTGTCACCATACTCAGGAGAAATTAAAGAAGTACAAAATGAAACCTCCCTGATGCATCATTTTACAGTTGCAATACTGGCAAAAATAATTACACTGTGTATGCATACATAGTACACAATGAAGATAATTGTAGAGTAAATATAGAGAAACTGGCACTCAGGTATTACTGGTGGCAGACTAAGTAAATACCATAGTCCATTTGAATGGCAATCAAGAGCCATAGAAATTAATAAATTTTAATCCAAGAGTCCTCCTGGAATTTCAAGGAAAAGCTAAAAGAAAAGACAGATAAGAGTATATTCAAATGTGTTCATAGCTCAAGTTTATATCAGTACAATTTGGAGGTCACACATTAATTGTGACAAAAACAGTGAAGACATTTTGATGGCCATTAATTGATAAAAGCGTAATAGAAAACTGAATCCCAACTGCTATCCTGTCAGAGCACAAGTGTAAAACAGTGGTGCCCCAGACTCCATCAGAAGGAAGCATGTAAATGATGTGTAACTGGACTGAGACTGTAAACAGCTTTTTGATTGGAAATTATTTTGATTATCATGCTTTGCAAACATATTTAACTGGAGCATATGTTGAAGCATTGGGGCCGTTTTCTCCCAATTTACAATTTAGAAAAATTCCCAAAGTGAAAATTAAAAATTTAAACATGACAGTGTATTCGAGTAAATATCTCTCTCTACATTCCCAACCAAAAAAGATGATCACTGAATAGTTTTGGGTGTGCGCTTCTCAGATTTTTCCATTGTGCATTTACGATCTATTTGGAGCCTTGTTTATTTAATGGGCTTTAGTCTGTACAGAAGTACAGCTCATCTCTGAATGCCAGTTCATTTGAAGAAAACTTTTTATTTGCCTACATGGAGTATTCCTTCATTCTTGGCGTTGGCAGTACTTTCAATTCAATATACCTAAATGTAATTTAAATAAAATGATAGATGGGAGTTGCCCCACAAGTTTATGAGATCTTTTTTTTTTTTTTTTTGGCTGCATCTGTGGCATGTGGAAATTTGGGGGGGCAATGGATCAAACCCTGGCCACAGAAGTGACCTGAGCCCAAGCTGCTGCAGTGTCAATGCTGGACGCTTAACCTGCTGTTCCACAGCGAAAACTCCTATGAAGCTTCTTAAAGGGAACTTTCAGAGTTCAGATCACAAGTGGGTCTGGGAGGGTTGAAGAGGTTGTTCTGATGTGTCTTTGGTCTAAGCCTTTGGGAGGAGAGTTTGTCATGTTTACACTCATGGGAAGAATTGGAAGGTTCTGGGGCTCCTTGAAAGGTTAGGAGGTGGGGCAAGGTATAATTTGAAGCTGTTAATAACTGGATCGAGTGTTATTCTTGGCCAGAAAGTGAGACTGTCCTGCTCCCTCTGCTCTCTTAGGAGTTAGCCGTGGGTTGAGCCTCACCTCTTTCCTGCTGGTAAAGTGGACCAGATGACCACCAGATGGTCATCAGAGCAGCTAAAGCCTCAATTCCTTAACTGTTAAGTGAGAATAAAAGTGGCTGCACATTGGTTGAGAATGAAAGAGAAAATGTATGTAAAAAGAGCTTGCTAACTCTTAACATTAACAGTTTCCTTAAGTCTGCAATAGCTTTTACTATAAAAGCACCATCAATATGTTTGTGTGTGTGTGTGTGTGTGTGAAGGAAAATAATGAGATTCCCAGCCGCTTCCTTGTATTTTATTTTTATTTATTAATTTTTAGTTGAAATTTAGTTGATTTACAACGTGTTTCTGGTGTACAGCAAAGTGATTCAGTTATACATACATACATACATACATATATATATATATGTACACTTTTTTTTTTGTCTTTTTGCCATTTCTTGGGCCGCTCCTGTGGCATATGGAGGTTCCCAGGAGTCGAATCGGAGCTGTAGCCACCGGCCTACACCAGAGCCACAGCAACTCAGGATCCGAGCCACATCTGCGACCTACACCACAGCTCATGGCAACATCGGATTGAACCCGCAACCTCATGATTCCTAGTAGGATTCGTTAACCACTGAGCCACAACGGGAATATATATATATATATATATATATATATATATATATATATATATATTCAGTCCAAATGAATGTCCATCCATTTGCTTTGGAACAGCAAAGTGCCTTATCATTCAATAGTAGGGGTCCTGGAGTTCCTGTCATGGCACAGTGGAAACGAATCCGACTAGGAACCATGAGGTTGCAGGTTCGATCCCTGGCCTTGCTCAGTGGGTTAAAGATCCTGCATTGCTGTGGCTGTGGTGTAGGCCAGCAGCTGTAGCTCTGATTAGACTCCTAGCCTGGGAACCTCCATATGCTGTGGGTGCGGCCCTTAAAAAAGCAAAAAAGAGTAGGGGGTCCCCTAACCTAACTCAACTGCTCTTCTGCACAGATGAGACTAAAGTGCAGAATGGTTGAGAAAGGTATATCAATCCTGAAGATGGAATGAGAGCCACCCAGCATGAGGCCAGTTGTTTGAGGTTTCTTTATAGATATTCATTCTGTAAGACCCAACACTGAGTACTTTGAATTCATGTTCCACTCAGTGACAGACTATAATTTGGAGCATTTAAGTATTATACTTTAGTTTCTTTATCTGGGAGAGACTATGAGTTAGAAGACACATGTAACAAAACACATCCAGGATACTGCCCTACCTTTTTTGGGGGTGGAAGGGAGTGGATTTTGCAATGTTTAGACTTTATTTATTTATTTACTTTTGGTCCTTACCAGTTGAATAAGCCTGTGCAAAGCCCAGGGAACAGTGTGAGTATCAGGGGAGGGAAAAAAGGCTGAGACCAGACTCTGATTACCAGGAGCTGACCAAGCATGTGCCTGGATCAGTTTAGAAATGAGGCTATGTGAAAATAGGGAGGCATAATGGTAATAACCCTTGTTTATTGAGCAACTGCTGCATACTAGTCACTGTGTTAATTGCTATAATACATGTTTTAAAAAATTGTCACTCACCAAATAGTCTTATTAGCTTCGTTTTTTAGATAAGGAAAGGCTCAGAGAGATTAGGTCATTTGCTGAAACCACCCATTAGAATACAGTATAGATAGGATTTATACTTGCTTGTGTTTCACTGCACACCCTTCTTTTGCTCCGTGGCTCCCAATAGTGAATGATGCTGAATTTCAAAGAAGGGGTAGTCATTGTGGTTCAGAAAAGGGACCACTTGCAAGAGCTTGAGCTGAATTTTAACATGTTGAAGAGAATTGGGCTAAGAGCACTTCTCATTCTTGTTAATAGTTAGGAATGTATTTTTCCATATAGAGTGAGAATATCTGCTTTGTCAGTTACATTTAGCGAGCTGAAAATCCAGACAATGGTATGACCTGGAATTTTGGGAATTCCTCTAAAAACAACAGGGCATCTAGTATTTTAGAACTAGAGTCTCTGGGAGCTAGGAAGTGTTTAAACCTCAGAATATTAAAAATTAGGATTGTTCAGAAAACCCAGCACCTGTGGGCTGCATGTTGAGTGGGTGGGGCAGAAACCAGGGCCACTGTTAAGATGTCTCTGTTTAAGAAATGTTTTTGAGGAGTTCTCATTATGGATCAGTGGGTTGAGAACCTGACTAATATCCATGAGGAAGCGGATTTGTTCCCTGGCCTCATTCAGTGGGTTAGGGATCTGGTGTTGATACAAGCTGTGGCGAAGGTCACAGATGAGGCTCAGGTCCAGTGTTGTTGTGGCTATGATGTAGGCACACAACTGCAGCTCAATTCAACCTTAGCCTGGGAACTTAAATATGCCACAGGTGTGGCCCTAAAGTGAAAAAAAAAAAAAAAAGAACTGTTCTTGACAGGTGGCCTTGCTAACCAAGTATGCTCTACACCGTAGTTTTCTCATCTTAAAAATGAAGTATGGGGAGTTCCCGTTGTGGCGCAGCAGAAACGAACCTGACTAGGAACCATGAGGTTGCAGGTTCAATGCCTGGCCTCACTTAGTAGGCTAAGGATGCAGTGTTGCCATGAGCTGTGGTGTAGGTCGAAGACACAGCTCGGAACTGGTGTTGCTGTGGCTCTGGTGTAGGTCAGCAGTTACAACTCCGATTGGACCCCAAGCCTGGGAACCTCCATATGCTGTGGATGTAGCCCTAAAAAGACAAATGAACAAAAAAAAGAAGTATGGGTAGAATTCTCTTGTGGTGCAGCAGGTTAAGAATCTGGGGTGTCACTGCAGCAGTTTGGGTAGCTGCTGAGGCATGGGTTCAGTCCCTAGCCCAGGAATTTCCACATGGTGTGGGCCAAAAAAAAAAAAAAAAAAAAATTGATAAAAATAAGAAAAAAATTAAGATTGAGAAAATGAACCTTAACGTACCTTTCAAATCTAAATTCTGTTTCCATAAAACTATGGTGCTCTATTCAGTACTATAAGCTACCTAGGATTCAGTTGTTTTTTTAAAAAAAGAAAATGAAAGAAACAACTTTTTTTACTCTTCAGTCTGGAATTTTGAAGGGAACAATGAGATCTTTTATACTCATTTTGGCCTGTAGTGGTAATGAAGTTGAAAATTCCTTTAAAAAATAAACTTGTGTGTGTATGCATGTGTGTAAACAGACTTACTTCTGTTCATGTCTATCGAGGTCAGTCTCTGTGAATGAACTCTCCTACCTTGGAGGACAGATTTTTCCCGTTTCAAAGTTAGGTTAGCCATTACTCATACTTGAAGGAAATTTGGATGACACTAAAACCATGTAGTCAGTAAGAAACACACAGGTCTTTGAGAGGGAGCCAGGCAGATGATCTCTGTTCTTTATCTTCAAATTTTTATAACACCAGACTTGGAAGGCTTTGTGTGTTCAACCAACCTGGGGTCATTCTTGCCTATACTCCTAATATACTTTCTTTAATGTGTGTCTTTCCCTAATTTAAAAAGCCTCTTCTATGTTTGCCTAACTCTCCTCACCTCCTCAGAAGGTGTCTGTTCAAGTTATAAGCCAGTGGCATTTTTAAAAATCATAACAAAGAGGTTTTTTTGTTTGTTTTGTTTTGTTTTTAAATAACCCTCAAGGTTAAAACTGGGTCATTAGTGGAGTCAAGGAAAATTTAGCAGTGTTAAGTATATTTATAGTGTTATACATCTCCACTATCCATTTCCAGAACTTTCCATCATCCTAAGCGGAAGTTCTGTACCCATTAAACAATAACTTCTCCTTTCTCCCTCCTCCTGCCCTGGTAACCTCTATTATATTTCCTATCTCTATGAGGTTAATTACTCTTATTAGGTACCTCTAGTAAGCAGAATCATACAATCATATAGAATTTTCTTTTTGTGACTGGATTGTTCACTTAACATAATTTCATTCCTTTTTAAGGCCAAAGAATATTCGTGTGTGTGTGTCTCTGTGTCTGTGTGTTAGGGGCTGATAAGGAAACAAAGATGTTCAGAAAACAAACAGCAGATCAAGTCTACTCTCTAGTCTCTGAGTACTTATTGTTTGCCTTATATTTGCAAAGGAAATTTTCAGAATAGTGTCTGGGTGTTCCTCATTTCCTTCCTTTCTGAAATGATTGGAACATTTTCATGATTAATGAGCAAAGCTCATTTGATGGATGAGAAGCCATCCCAGGGGAGGACAGCTAGCCCTGGAGCCAGGCCACCACGATTGCTGCTTCTATGCAGGACTTCTGTGTAGCCTTCTGGGCTCCTTCTCAGAAGGGCTTCTTCCTTCTTTCCTTCCTTTCTTCCTTTTTTAAGGGCCCCACCTGTGGCTTATGGAGGGTCCCTGGCTAGGAGTCAAATTGGAGCTTCAGCTGCGCATCTATGCCACAGCCACAGTAACATGGGATCTGAGCCACATCTGCGACCTACAACACAGCTCATGGCAATGCTGGATCCTTAACTCACTGAGTGAGGCCAATGCTGGATGGATACAAGTTGGGTTTGTTACTGCTGAGCCACAATGGGAACTCTGAGAAAGGCTTTTTCTTTTCTTCTTCTTTTTTTAATTATTATTTTTTGTAATAGTTACTTCTCCATACAATTTTTTTCTACTGTACAGCATGGTGACCCAGTTACACATACATGTATACATTCTTTTTTCTCACATTATCATGCTCCATCATAAGTGACTAGACATAGTTCCCAGTGCTACGCAGCAGGATCTCATTGCTAATCCATTCTGAAGGCAATAGTTTGCATCTATTAACCCCAAGCTGCCCAACCACCCCACTCCCTCCCCCTCCCCCTCGGCAACCACAAGTGTATTCTGCAAGTCCATGATTTTCTTTTCTGTGGAAAGGTTCATTTGTGCCGTATATTAGATTCCAGATATAAGTGATATCATATGGTATTTGTCTTTCTCTTTCTGACTTCACTCAGCAGGAGAGTCTCTAGTTCCATCCATGTTTTTGCAAATAGCCTTTTGTGCTTTTTTATGGTTGAGTAGTATTCCATTGTGTATATGTACCACATCTTCCTAATCCAGTCGTCTGTCGATGGACAATTGGGTTGTTTCCATGTCTTGGCTATTGTGAATAGAGCTGCAATGAACATGCGGGTGCATGTGTCTTTTTCAAAGAAAGTTTTGTCCGGATATATGCCCAAGAGTGGGATTGCTGGGTCGTATGGTAGTTCTATGTACAGTCTTCTAAGTTACCTCCATACTGATCTTCATAGTGGTTGCACCAGCTTACATTCCCACCAGCAGTGCAGGAGGGTTCCCATTTCTCCACATGCCCTCCAGCATTTGTTATTTGTGGATTTATTGATGATGGCCATGCTGACTGGTATGAGGTGGTACCTCATGGTAGTTTTGATTTGCATTTCTCTAATAATCATTGATGTTGAGCATTGTTTCATGTGCTTGTTGGCCATCTGTACATCTTCCTTAGAAAAATGTCTATTCAGGTCTTTTGCCCATTTTTACATTGGGTTGTTGGCTTTTTTGCTATTGAATTGTATGAGTTGCTTGTATATTCTAGAGATTAAGCCCTTGTCAATTGTATCCTTTGAAACTATTTTCTCCCATTCTGTAAGTTGTCTTTTTGTTTTCTTTATGGTTTCCTTTGCTGTGCAAAAGCTTGTCAGTTTGATTAGGTCCCATTGGTTTATTTTTGCTTTTATTTCTGTTGCTTTGGGAGACTGACCTGAGAAAATATTGGTAAGGTTGATGTCAGAGAATGTTTTGCCTATGTTCTCTTCCAGGAGTTTGATGGTGTCTTGTCTTATATTTGAGTCTTTAAGCCATTTTGAGTTTATTTTTGAGCATGGTATGAGGGTGTGTTCTAGTTTCATTGCTTTGTATGCAGCTGTCCAGGTTTCCCAGCAATGCTTGCTGAATAGACTGTCTTTTCCCCGTTTTATGTTCTTGCCTCCTTTGTCAAAGATTGACTATAGGTGTCTGGCTTTTTCTTATGAGAGATTACTTGCATCGTTTGGGGCATGTATGTGTCCCCTGTTTATTATCACTCTTCTGATTTCTTTACTGAAATCTTGCTTTCATTTCCACAGATTCATTGCTGTGGTTCATAACTGAGAAATAGACTTTGTGTCATAACATGAAAGGAGGTCTCTAGGGTTATGGAACATGAGTGGTAAACAGATACTAACTCTTACTCACCTTCCTCTTTTTTAAAAAACTGCTTTTGTTACACATCATAATCTTCCTTTTGCACTTCCTTTGCTTCAGGCTTTTACTCTGTCAGCATGCATAGAAACTAGGGATGCTTTTCTCTTTTCTAGTATCTACATCCTACCCATTTTTCAAGATTCAGGTAGGCTGTAATTGAGGAAGCCTTCTTAGGCCCTTTCTTTTCCTTTAGATGGATTTAGAGGTTTCTTCTCTGTAGTGCAGACTGGAGTGTATTTCATGGGTCCTCCCAGATTGTGGGCAGAAATGGGAGGTTTTAGTTCCTCTTTCAGGCCATCAGCTGCCTGTGTCCCTGGCTGTTCCTCAGAGGAGCACTTTCATAGAATGAATACTATTTCTAAACATGAATGAGATGCACAAGTTATTTAAATGACATTTTGTTCCTCAGTACTGTAAAAAATGAAGAAAAAAAAATTCTGTAGAACTTTTTATGCCATTAATTCAAGCATAGAAAACCTTTTATTTGTTTTTCTTTTGTAGGTGATCACACAGATGAAGCCTAGTTTTAGTTGCATCTAATTTAAAGATCGGGACAGGAGTTCCCATCGTGGCTCAGTGGAAAGGAATCTGACTAGCATCCATGAGGACACAGATTTGATCTCTGGCCTTGCTCAGTGGGTCGGAGATCCGGTGTTGCCCTGAGGTGTGGTGTAGGTCGCAGACACAGCTTGGATCCACTGTTGCTGTGGCTGTGGTGTAAGCCAGTGGCTACAGCTCTAATATGACCCCTAGCTTGGAACCCTCCATGTGCCGTGGGTGTGGCCCTAAAAAGACAAAAAAATAAAATATAAAATAAAATTAAAATAGGGACAGGTCATTGAGACTTTCACTAATCATATTTACTACATATTTTAAGTTTTCATATAACTGTTTTTTGTTTGTTTGCTTTTGTTTTTTTGTCTTTTTAGGGCCACACACACGGCACATGGAGGTTCCCAGGCTAGGGATCTAATCAGAGCTGCAGCTGCCGGCCTACTCCAGAGCCACAGCAATGCCAGATCCAAGCTGCGTCTGTGACCCACACCACAGCTCACGGCAATGTCGGATCCTTAACCCACTGAGCAAGGCCAGGGATCGAATCTGCAACCTCATGGTTCCTAGTCAGATTCGTTTCTGCTGTGCCACAACAGGAGCTCCAAGTTTTTATATAACTGTTTAATAGGCTTTGACATGGAATTTAAATAGTTCATAGAAATGTGAAAAGAAGGTAAAAATAGAAGGAAAGAAAATAATAACTGTTCTGCTTACCAAGGCTTGAGAATATTGATTTATATTAGTTATGTTTAAAACTGATTAGCTATCATGATAGGTCTTAATTTTATCACTACCTTTAAGACTAGGGAAATGTAGCCATTTGTTTAAACAGAGTTACAAATTACACATTGTTTGAAAAAGCACATGTTTCCACAGAAGTGCCAAGAACTATCATAGGTCTTAGATTTCACCCTTCTTGAAAGCTAACAAGTCTATCACAGTTTTCACGGATGCTGGCAGAAGGCATAAAACTCCTGTACAAAGACAAAGGACACTTTACTACCTACAGCAATAGTAGTAGCAGAGTATTGGCATTTTTGTCGTAGGTCCCTAAGCCCTAGTTCCCCCAGGGCAATATGAGCAGAGACAGATAATACCTGCTCAAGCAGTGGGTTGCATTACAGGAAAGGAACCACAAGCTTAGGGAACCTGAACATTTATGGTGGGCAGTAAATGTGCCTTTCTTTAGCTCCCAGATATGTTATCTTTATTATCTCTATAGTAAGCACACTTGCCCTTTGCTGGGAAGGAAAACACTGAATCTTTCAAGACTGTTTGATTTGCCAATAGCATTTAAAAAACAAAAACAAAACAAACAAACAAAAACAACAAAAGGGCAGTTAGTGCCTCACTTGCAAGATGTGCAGAAGTGTGAGGGATCTATGGAGAATTGTCTCCCAACAGAGAGTTGTAGTTATAAAAAAATAGTCCTCTCTCAATGCTCCCAAAACTTCCTGTTCCTTAGAACCCCATTATCCAGTAGAAATACGATGTGAGCTATATGTAATGTTTTAGTAGCTGCGTTAAAAAACAAAGCAAAAGAGACATAAAAAATTAATTTTGGCATTATATATACCTTAGTGTATCCTAAATGCTATCATTTTAATAGGTATGCAGCATAAAAAAGTTTGAGGTTATTAAAATGACGCCTGTGCTATATAATACAATAGAAATATCTTAGACAATATAGCCATCAAAGTTCAATGGAGTCTTACCACAAGAATAGTTATTTAATGTAAAGATACTTTACACTCTTTCAAGTTTTAAAATTTAATTTTAATTAAATTTATTTCCTCAGCTAAGCTAGTTACATTTAAATCAGTCAATAGGAGCATGTGACTAGTGGCTACCATATTGACAGTATAGCCCTAGAGGTAACCATTTTCAAATTCTTGCAGATCTCTTTTAGTCTGTATTTCTATTACTTTTAATAGCCTGCTGATGCTGTTCCTAGATTTTTCAGTTTGAGTCTTCTTGTTGACTTTCCAATATTAAAGATTTAATTCTCTTTTATCCCAAATCCTCCTCCTGTGTATTCACGTCACAGACCTGTTTCCCATCCTCCTAATCAATGGCTCTGAAAACTTGTTTTATGCTCTTAAAAATTATTGAAGATCACAAAGAGCTTTTTATGTGTGATACATTTATTGGCATTTACCTATTAGAAATTAAAATTGAGAAAAAGTTAAATGTTATTTATGTAAAAATAACAGTGAAAAGCCCTTTGCATGTTATGATAATATTTTTAATGAAAGACTCTTTCATAAAAGTTAATGAGAAGAGTAATACATTTTATATTTTTGCAAATCTCTTTTAATGCTTGGCTGAATAGAAAACAGCTTAATAGAAACTCAAAAATAATTGCTTTCATACTTGTTCTGATGACAAATCACATATAGGTAGCCTCTAGAAAACTGCTCTGTATATGAATAGTAAGAAAATGGGAGTAATAAAGGTGGATGATAACCTAGTATTATTATTATTATTATTATTATTATATTTTTTTGTCTTTTTGCCATTTCTTGGGCCACTCCCACGGCATAATGGAGATTCCCAGGCTAGGGGTCGAATCGGAGCTGTAGCCACTAGCCTACACCAGAGCCACAGCAACGCGGGATCCGAGCCGCATCTGCAACCTACACCACAGCTCACGGCAACACAGGATCGTTAACCCACTGAGCAAGGGCAGGGACCGAACCCGCAAGCTCATGGTTCCTAGTCGGATTCGTTAACCACTGCGCCATGACGGGAACTCCTTTTTTGAGGTAATTTTTTTTTTTGTAGTATTATTATGAAAATAGTTTTGGGAGTTTCTGTTGTAACTCAGGGGTTTAAGAACCCAACTAGTATCCATGATGATGTTGGTTCGACCCCTGACCTGGCTCAGCAGGTTAAGGATACAGTGTTGCTGTGAGCTGTGGTGTAGGTCGAAGACATGGCTCAGATCTGGCATCTGGCATTGCTGTGGCTGTGGTATAGGCTGGCAGCTGCCATTCCAATTCGACCCCTGTCTTGGGAACTTCCATATGTTATGGTGCAGCCCTAAAAAGAAGAAAAATAATTGCAAATCAGGAAATAAGTGGTCATTGCCTGCTGCTCTCACTTAAAGATTGCTCTGTCTGGAATTTTTCTTGAGTGGAACTAAACGCATCTTATGTAGTTTGTTTGGAGCGAGAAAATTGTCAAGTTGCTGGCAAATAAGTGTATCCACTTAGACTCCTCACATGTCAACAGCCAAGCCCATGAGGAAGAGCCTTATCATATTTTTTGTTAGACCAAGACTCTGTTTATATTATGACCTTGTATAGGCTGAGCTCTAATAGCATAAACTGAGCTAAGTAGCATAGTTTTTGTTTGTTTGTTTTAGGGCCTCACTGGGGGCATATGGATGTTCCCAGGCTAGGGGTCGAATTGGAGCTATAGCCGCTGGCCTATGCCACAGCCATAACAGTGTGGGATTCAAGCTGCATCTGCAACCCACACCACAGCTCATGGCAACACTGGATCCCTAACCAGCATGAGTGAGGCCAAGTATCGAACCCGAGTCCTCATGGATGCTAGTCGGTTTTGTTAACCACTGAGCCACAAAGGGAACTCCCTAAGTAGCATAATTTTTAATTGCACGTTTCTGTTTTCCCTAGAAGTAATGTCTTAAGTTTATGTACATATTTCTGACTATGTACATTTTACTTTTTCAATTCTGAACTCTATAAGTTGTCAAATCCCTTTAGACTTCATTCACTTACAGATTTACAGCAGAGGATCTCTCTTTTATCTTAAATGTCCTCTGTAGCCATTTGACTTGGTTCAGTTAAGACTGGTTTTTTCCTAGGACTCCTATATATTCTAGGATCTCTTTTTCCTGTAACCCTAGAATTTCTTTTGCGTCGTTGCGGCAATACCTGATTCTTAATCCACTGAAGAGGCCAGGGATCAAACCTGCATCCTCACGGACACTATGTTGGGTTCTTAACCCTCTTAAATAACAACAGGAACTCTCACAGTGTTGTGTTATTTCTGCTGTACAGCAAAGTGGTTCAGCTATACATATATACACTCTTTTTTTTTCAGATTTTAATTTTGAAATGCATTGTACGTGCTTTTATTTATTTATTTATTTATTTTTTACACCGCAAAGTCTTACAGTGTTTCTTTCTTATTCCAAGCTGAAATCTAGATTTGGTATTTGGTGGGTTTTGGACCTCTTATGTACCTCTCCTCATCGATTTATCCTTGTGAGAATAAACCTGCCCTAAATTGTACCCTTTATCTGTACATTAGTTTTTTCAATCAGATCCTCCCCATTTTGAGCTGTTGAAGGCAAAGAGCAACTGGTGGCATTATAAAATTATAAGGAGTCATTTCGCTTGGAGCAACATTGTAATTCCAAACACTTCCCATTGCCAATTATGTGATGCTGGGCCAAATATACAACTCCAGTCTTTCAACACCCATCTCTCCCATTGCTCTGTGCTCCTAATACAGTCTTATTGAATCTCGAGTGAGAAAACAGTGCTTGTTATTAAGACTGATGCTCGCCTGAGATAAGCCATAGACTACACGATGATTGCTTTTGTCACCATTTCATGACTCTGATGTTTCTGGAGTCAATAATTATCACTCCAATCCCCTTCATTTGCTTTATTTTCAATGTAGTTATTATAGATTCTCCTTCACCTCCCAAACTCCGCCAGTTGTTTAAATCAGCTTTCAGTATGCTTATTCCCATCAGTTAGCCCATCCATCTCATTATCTTCATCTTTCTTCATCTCTTCCAGGGCCTTCGACCATCTACTGTGTTTGTCTGTTGGCCTACACACAGCCTAGGATGTTCCTTTGCTATCAT
Source organism: Phacochoerus africanus (assembly GCF_016906955.1). Classification (NCBI taxonomy): domain Eukaryota; kingdom Metazoa; phylum Chordata; class Mammalia; order Artiodactyla; family Suidae; genus Phacochoerus; species Phacochoerus africanus. The sequence continues at coordinate 231,499,971 of NC_062545.1, forward strand.
CTTGGTTTTTCCTTTGCTTCCATCTGGTGTTGTGATACCCTTTATGCTTCTAATGTTTTCCTCTTTCTTGCTTTATACTGTATCTTTGATGGAGCTCAGCCTCTAGTAGCTTCCTGAAGAAAGATGTATAAAGGTAGCTGTTTAGAAATCTTGCCTTTCTTAATATCAAACATATGTTTATTTTACCCCTAATTTATTTAGTAGTTCTTCTGGTCCTAAGAATTCTCATCTGGGAGTTTCCGTCGTGGTGCAGTGGTTAATAAATGCGACTAGGAACCATGAGGTTGCGGGTTCGATCCCTGCCCTTGCTCAGTGGGTTAAGGATCTGGCGTTGCCATGAGCTGTGGTGTGGGTCACAGATGCGGCTTGGATCCCACGTTGCTGTGGCTCTGGTGTAGGCCTGTGGCTACAGCTCCGATTCAACCCATAGCCTGGGAACCTCCATATGCCACAGGAGTGGCCCTAGAAAAGGCAAAAAGATTAAAAAAAAAAAATCTCATCTGGAATTGAATTTTCTTTAGCACTTTGGAGGCATTGATCCATTATCATCAGGCTTCTTTGGTTGGTTTTTAGGAGTATTAAGACATTCTGCTTCTGAATCTTTTTCATGTGGTTTATTTTCTTCCCTCTCTAGAGATCTATGTGATACTCTTTTTCCCATGTTCTGACATTTCATAATTAATAAGAATGTCTTGGTGTGGCTCTGTTTTCACCCATTGTGCTGGTATTCCAAAGGTCTTTCAATCTGGAAATCACTCCTTTATTTTGAGATATAGTCTTGAATTATTTAATTGATGACTTCTATTTTTTTGTTTTCTTTTTCTGGAGGTCCAGTTCAGATGGTGAATCTCCTGGTCTGGTTCTCTGAATTACTATATTTTTTTCTTTCAATTTCCATCAGTTGGTTTGCCTATTTGCTCAACTCCCTGAGAGTTTTTCTCAACTTTATTTTCCAATGCTTCTATTGAGTGTTTCAGTTTTTGCTGTTGTGTCATTAATTCTTAAAAGAGCTTTTTAATTTGCCTAGTGTTCTATTTATGTGATTTCTTGTTTGTTCTAGTCATAGCTGAGGCAAGCCACCCATGGTAACATAAAACATTGCCATCTTATTTTTTGCTCATACCTTCTGTGAGTCAGGAATTCTGTTAATACTTGAGTGACCAGGGGCTGGAGTCATCCAGTGGCTTCCTCACCTACATGGCTGGCTTGTGGACTGGGATGATTTGAAAACTGGGTTTGGCTGGAACTGTTGACGTGGGTACCTATGTGTGGCCTCTCTGTGTAACTTCTTACAGCATGAGAAGGGACCTTTCTCTGAAAAGGAGCTTCTGGAGAGCAAATTTTCCAATACAACCAGAGAGAAACTACATAGTTTTATATGACTGGCCTTAGTGGTCACATAGTGTCACTTCTGCCAAACTCCACTGGTCAGTGTAAATGTAAGATTGTCCAAATTCAAGGGGAAGGACACTGACTACTTCTTGATTGGGGAGTGAGAAGATCAGCTTTCAGAAGAACCTGTGGAATGGTAGTATTATTTTGCCAGTTTTCAAACAATGTAATTGCCTCATGTAATGATTAATTGTGTGCAATATCTTTTCTTATTTCTCTAAGAATATTATTATCAGTGTTCTTTTTCCTATCAGGTTGAGGAAATTCCTTATTACTCCTAGTTTATTTTACTGTTTTTATCATGAAATGGTGTTAGATTTTGTAAAGTGCTTTTTTCTGTGTCTATTGTGATGATCGTGGAGTATTTGACATTTATTCTATTTTTTTTTTTCTTCTGCACCTGCAGCTTGTGGAAGCCCCCCAGCTCAGGGGTTGAACCTGTGTCACACTAGTGACCTGGGCCGCTGCAGTAACATGCCAGATCCTTAATTCATAGGATGTATTACATTGACTTTTACATGTTAAACCAATTTTGCATTCCTGGTCTAAAACCCATGTGGTCCTGGCATGAAATCCTTTTTTGTATGTTGCTGGATTTCATTTGCTGGTATTTCTTCTTCGTCGTCGTCGTCTTCTGCTGCTGCTGTTGCTGCTGCTGCTGTTTGCTTTGGGTTTAGTTTGTACTCTTTGTTCCTTGTTAAGGTAGGATATTAGATTATTGAAATCTTTTTTTGGAGGGGGGCTTTTTTAGGGCTGCACCCTAAAAAAGCATATGGAGGTTCCTAGGCTAGGGGTCCAATCGAAGCTACAGCTGCTGGCCTATGCCACAGCCACAGCAGTGCAGGATCTGAGCCATGTCTGTGACCCACACCGCAGCTCATGGCAACACCAGAACCTTAACTACTGAGGGAGGCCAGGGTTCGAACCTTGCAACCTCATGGTTCCTAGTTGGGTTCCGTTTAGCTGCACCATGATGGAAACTCCTGATTTGAAATCTTTTAAAAATGTAGGTGTTGGAGTTTCCGTTGTGGTGCAGTGGTTAACGAATCCGACTAGGTACCATGAGGTTGCGGGTTCGGTCCCTGCCCTTGCTCAGTGGGTTAACGATCCGGCATTGCTGAGCTATGGTGTAGGTTGCAGATGCGGCTCAGATCCCGCATTGCTGTGGCTCTGGCGTAGGCCGGTGGCTACAGCTCCAATTCGACCCCTAGCCTGGGAACCTCCATATGCCACGGGAGCGGCCCAAGAAATAGCAAAAAAAAAAAAAAAGTAGGTGTTTACAGATACCTATTTCTCTCAAATACAGCTTTTGCTACATCCTATAAGTTTATTTTTATTTTCATGTAATTTCTATCAAAGTATTTTCTGATTTGCCTAGTGATTTCTTCTTTGACCCATTGGTTATTTAGGAGTGTATAGTTTAATTTCCACATATTTGTCAATTTCTCAAAATTTCTTTTATTGTTTGTTTCTAATTTCATTCCTAAAATTTAGTTCATAGAAAATAATATTTCCTGGGTAAATACTGTTATAGCTGTATTTTACTTCTTCACGAGAATTTGAGTTGCTAACTAGCATCTTGTCATTTTATCCTGAAAGATTCAATTTAGAATTTCTTTGGGGCAGGCTTGCCAGTGATGAATTCTTAGTTCTCATTTATCTAGAAATGTCTTAATTTCTCATTTAAAAATTTTTTAAAGTATATTCGATTTACAATGTTGTCAATTTCTGCCATACAGTATCTCATTGTTTTTGAATGATGATTTTGCTGATTATAGGATTCTTGGTTGAGTCTTTTTCATTTCTGTATATTGAATATGTTCTTCATGACCTTCTGTTATCCACTGTTTCTGATTTGAGGCTGTAACTAATTTTTTGGACCCCTTATATATCACTTTTCTCTTGCCATTTTCTTTCTTTTTCCTTTTTTTTTTTTTGCTCTTTTAGGGCCACACTTGGAACATATAGAAGTTCACAGGCTAGGGAATCAATTGAAGCTGTAGGTTCCAGCCTACATCACAGCAATGAGGGATCCAGGCTGCATCCATGACCTACACTACAGCTCACGGCAATGCCGGATCCTTAACCCACTGAGTGAGGCTAGGTGTTGAAGCTGCATCCTCATGGATACTGGTTGGGTTTGTTACCACTGGGTCACCACCAGAACTCCTCTTGCCATTTTCAAATTGTCTTTCAACAGTTTAACTGAGAAATATCTAGATATGAATTTCTTTGAGTTTATTATCCTTGGAATTCACTGAACTTCTTGAATGAGTAGATTGATTTTTTTCAATTTTAATAGACTATTTTTAGAGCAATTTTAAGTTTACAGAAAAATTACAGAGAGAAGAGTTCCCATAAACCTGCTCACACTGTTTTTCGTATTATTAGTGTCTTGCACAAGTGTGGTACATTTGTTATAGTTGATTAAAAACACTATTGATACATTATTAATTAATTGTAATTAAGAGGGGCCAGTACAGTTCTCTGCGTTTTGACAAATGCATAATATCCTTTAACCACCATTATAGTATCCTACAGAATAGTTTCAACAGTCTAAAAAATGCCTTGTTCTGTACTTTATCATCTGTTCCTTCCTCCAGACCCCTAGCAAACCCTGCTCTTTTATTGTTTCTATAGTTTTTACTTTTCCAGGATATTTAATATAGTGGAACTCATAGAGTATATAGCCTTTTCAGATAGACTTCTTTTATTTAGCAGTATGCATTTAAATGTCTATGTCTTTTCATGACTTGGTAGCTCATTTTTTTTAATCACTGAATAATATTCTATTTTATGGATGTACTACGATTTGCTTATCCATTCACTTGTTGATTGTATTGTTTGATTCTTGTTTTTGACAGTTATGAATAAAACCACTATAAACATTCACATGCCTGTTTTTATGTGCATGTACATGTTCAATTTGGGTAAATGGCTAGGAGTGTGATTGCTAGGGTGATTGGTTAGCCTATGTTTAGCTTTTAAGAAACTGCCAAATTGTCTGCCAAATTGATGGTCCTATTTTGTATACTTGGAGCTCACTGAGCCTCTTGAATGTGCAGATTCATTTTTTTAAAGTCAAATTTGGGAAGTTTCAATCATTTTTCAATTTTTTAATGGAGATATGCTCCCTGACCTCAGAATATATTGTAAAGCTATGGTAATCAAAGAAGCATGGTATAGGCACAAAAACAGACACATAGATCAATGGAACAGAATAGAAAGCCCAGAAATTTAAGCCCGCACACTTGTGGTCATTTCACCTATAACAGAGGAGGGAAGAATATACAATGGAAAAAAGACAATCTCTTTAATAAGTGGTGTTGGGAAAACTGGACAGCTATTAGAATATTTCTTTATACCATATACAAAAATAAACTCAAAGTAGTTTAAAGGCCTAAATGGAAGGCCTGAAACCATAAAACTCCTGGAAGAGAAGATAGGCAGAACCCTCTTTGACATAAATCATAGTAGTATTTTTTTTTTGGCACTGTCTCTTAAGGCAAAAGAAATAAAAGCAAAAATAAATAATCAGACCTAAGTAAACTTAAAAGCTCTTTCCACAGCAAAGGAAAGCATTGGACAAAACAAAAAGACAACCTACTGAATGGAGAAAATATTCACAAATGATATAACCAATAAAAGGTTATTATCTAAAATATGTGAACAGCTTATTTTACTCAATATAAAAAAACAATCAAAAAAATGGGCAGAAGACACAAGTAGACACTTTCCCAAAGATATATAAATGGCCAGGTGCCATATGAAAAAATGTTTAACATCTCTAACCATCAGAGAATCACAGATCAAAACCACATTGACATATCACCTCAAATATGTCAAAATGGCTGTCATCAAAAAGTCAGCAAATAACAACTGTCGATGAGGATGTGGAGAAAAGGATCTCTCATACACTGTTGGTGCAGCCACTGTGGAAGACATTCATGGAGTTTCTTCAAAAACTAAAAATAGAACTACTGTGTGATCTAGCTGTTCCACTGCTGGGCGTATCTCAGAAGAAAACAAAAATGCTAATTCGAAATGATACGTGCACCCCAATGTTCATAGAAGCATTATTTACAATAACCAAGATATGGAAGCAACTTAAATTATCCATCAACAGATGAATGGATAAAGAAGATATTACACATAATCACACACAACACACACAGAGAAATATTACTCAGCCATAAAAAAATAATGAAAGTCTGCCATTTGCAACAATGTGGATGGACCCAGAGAGTATTCTGCTTAATGAAGTAAGTCAGAGAAAGACAAATACTCTGTTATCAGTTATATGCTGATCTAGAAAATCAAATGAATCTATGTAACAAAACAGAGAACATACTGGTGGTTACTAGTGGGGAGAGAGCAGGGGAGGAGAGACAAAATAGGGGTAAGGGAGCAAGAGTTGTTAACTACTAAATATAAAATAAATAAGCAACATGGATACATTGTATAGCACAGGGAACTATAGCCATAATTACTTTGAGTATAATTTATAAAAACATGGAATCACTATGTTGTACACCCAAAAGTAATATTGTAAATCAAGTATACTTCCATAAAACAAAGTAAAATTTGGGAAGCTTTCTGCCATTGTTAAGGTTTTTTCTCCAGTCCTCCCATGCTCACAAATGCACAACTCCCTTATTCCACTCTCATACTCCCCCCAGCCTTCATTGTAGACACCCTCATCATGCATTTGTTGTTATGCTTAATAGTTTCCCACAGGTCTCTGAAGCTCTGTTCATCTTTCTTAAATCTTTTTCCCTGTTGTACCTCAGTCTGGATCCTCTCATTTGACCTGTCCTCAGTTCCACTCATTTTTTTTTTTCAGTTCATACCTGCTTTTGAGCACCTCTAGTCAGTTTTTCAATTCGATTTCAATACAATCAGTTTGATTTATTTTTTGAAAATAATTGGTTTCTTTATTGAAATTATCAATTTGGTTAAATATCATTCTCATAGTTTCATTTAGTCCTTAGGTTCTTTTTTTTTTTTTTGTATTTTCTCTTTTTTATGGCTGCACCTACTGCATATGGAAGTTCCTGGGTTAGGGGTTGAATTGGAGCTGCCTTGAGGCCTATACCACAATCACAGCAACACCAGATCTGGATCTGAGATGCATCTGTGGCCTGTGCCACAGCTTGCAGCAACACTGGATCCTTAAGTCTCTGAGTGAGGCCAGGGATAGAACCCACAACCTCACTCACAGAGATGTCAGGTCCTTAACTCGCTGAGCCACAGTAGGAACTCCTAGTTCTTTAGTTCTTTAAACATATCTATAATAGCTGACTGAAAGTCTATGTGTTGTTAAGTCCAACACTTGGGCTTCCTCAGGGACAGTTTTTATTGACGGCCCTTTTCCTGTGTATGGGCCAGACTTTCATGTTTCTTTACATGCCTTGTAATTTTTTTCTTGAAAGTGAACAATTAATAATGTATCAACTCTAGAAATCATAACTCTGCCTCTGCTGTGTCTAGAGTTTGTTGTTGTTGTTACTTGTTTAGTGACCTGCCTGGGTTAATTTTCTAACTCTGTATTCTTTGTTGCATGAGGCAACTGTTAAGTCTCTGTTCAGTTAGCCTAGAAGTTGATTAGCAGTTTAGACAGAGATTTGTTTAAATGCCTTATGCAGAAATTTCTTAAGGGCATAATGTTTCATAATGATCTGATAAGTTTTTTTGTTTGTTTTTTTTTTGTTTTTTAGGGCTACACTGGTAGGTACAGAAGTTCCCAGGCTAGGGGTTGCATAGGAGCAAGAGCTTCCAGATTGTGCCACAGCCACAGCAACTTGGGATCTGTGACCTACACCATAGCTCATGGCATCTCCAGATCCCGACCCACTGAGTGAGGCCAGGGATCAAACCCGCATCCTCATGGATTCTAGTCAGATTAGTTTCTGCTGCGCCACAATGGTAACTCCAGGGATCTGATGTTTTAATGGTTAAAATGCTTGAGTATTTTAGCAGAATCTTCCAATGGTTGCTTCCCAGTAGAGGTTTGGAGTGAGGTGGTAGACAAGATATCTGGGAGAAGATGAGATAGCAGCTAATTCAATTGCACGATTGTCTTTAATTGGCTAGTGAGCATTAGGAATCTTCACAGCAGTATAGGGCCTGTTGGATTTTCCACTTATTGTAGGATCATTAAACTGTTCCTTGGTATACACTTTGGAAAACACTTTTGGATTTTCTTTTCTTTTTTGCCACACCCGCAGCATGAGGAATTTTCACAAGCCAGGGATCAAATCCACACCACAGCAGTAACCAGAGCCACAGCAGTTACAACTCTGGATTCTTAACCTCTGAGCCACCAGGAAGAGTTTTCTTTGAAAGAGTTTTCAAAGTTTTCTTTGAAAAAGTTCAACCTAAGTTGAACTAAGAGTTTTTCTTTAGAAAAAGTTCAACCTAAGTTGCAGGATGTCTTCAAACCTTTAGCAGTACACAAATATAGAATAACAAACAAACCAAAGACTGGAGAGAAGAGAGAAATAAACCAGCCATCATTTTGAGGAAAAAAAAAATATGACCAGCCATCGTTTTTAAAGAAAAAAGTGAACATATGAATTTAGTTTGCAAATATGCTTCTGAGTGTGTGTGTATACTTAGGTGAGCATATAGATCCCTTCACACAATTTTCTTTTTGTTGCACTTTAAAAAAAAAAAAAAAAGACTCCTGGGACATAACAGCATTGCTGGATGTCGGGTACATTTACAAAACCTGACTACATGAGAAGCACTCTACAAAGGCACAGGATGTTACATAGAACCAGATAATTAAAAGACCCAGACTTTTCTTGATTTTTAAATGGTAAAAAATCTTATTTTCTGTAACATTAATCTATAGTACTGATGGTCATTTATTTATTTTTATTTGTGTTATTAGTATTCACAATGTACTTGCTAATTAAATATTTAAAATCTCTAGTGTTAATTCTGGTGTTAAAAGCTTTTCAAATCTCTATAAATCTGATTTTGAAACAATTGATGGTAAATGACTTTCTTTGTTAGAACCAATTGCCAAGTAATAAAATTGACTTTTGAAAACAAAACATTATTTGCGTATTTGGAAACATTTTACGTAATAACTGTGTCTTAGGTTCCTGAAATTTGAATATAAACAAAGGGTCTTTCATAAATTACCATTTGTATACCAGTGCTGTCTTGCAGCAAAGCCTAATTATTATAACCTGTTATATACCAATGCAGGAAATGCAAAGCTGTCTCTGTATTTTGGATTGCTTATATCTTCTCTTCCTGTGGTGCCCAGTATGTAACTGAACAAAGTGAGGTCAACCCAAAACAGTCCCAAATCTGACCTGTTATCACCTGAGCCTTCCTGGTTCATTTTGAAAATCCAGTTGACCTGCTCTTCCTTCAGAGATTCTTAGAAGCCACAGCTATTTATGAATGTCTCCTTAAGTGCACCCCCAATCCTAAATTGGCGAAGAGCAGAATGGATCTGATCTCTTCAAATATTTGGGGCTGCTGACATGAACCGGTGGTCATTAATGGATGTGTTGGAAGGAACCCAGCTTAGTAATGATTTCAAGGCAAGGAGCGTTAATTAGCACTGGCATATGATCAAAGTCTCACTAGCTATGGAAAATTCAATAATGATAGCCTAGGTCTTCAGCTGTGTTTGTCACCTCACTATACCTGACAGGTAAAATGTTGACTGTAGGATATTCTAGCACATCCTTACATTAAACAATCTGACATTAATGCTAGAGACTATGGCTTTCCTCTAACACTGCTTCCTTTCCTTTGATTGACACACTTTTTTTTTTTTTTTGCCTTGAAGTCTTCCGTTATAGCGAAGAGGACAGTTTTTGAACCTGAGAAGATGACGTGAAAGACTATTTATATATATGTATCCTTTCTATTTTTCTTTTAGTGCTATTCTCCATCTCAAGATGTCTTTACACTTCCAATAAATGCAAACTGACAAATCTCCAGGCCACGACAGAGGGGAAATCATTACTTCTTGAAGCCTGGAAGACAGCCCTTGATAAAGCCAAATCCCTGATTGATGTTGCAATGCTGAGGAAGTTCTGGAAGAGGAGACTTTTTTCTTATCCCACTAAATACTACTTCCTATTTTTTATTTTTTCCCTAGTCACCTTCTCTGTTTTGAAAATTCATCAAAAGCCTGAATTTGTAAATATTGGACATTTGGAGCTGGTTGAAGAGAATCCTAGTAGTAGTATTAATTGCACCAAAGTTCTACAGGGTGATGTAGATGAAATCCAAAAGGTAAAGCTTGAGATACTAACAGTGAAATTTAGAAAGCGCCCTCGATGGACAGCCTTTGACTACATAAACATGACTGCTGATTGCCCTTCTTTCATCAAGAAGCGCAAATATATTACAGAACCGCTTAGTAAAGAAGAGGCAGAATTTCCAATAGCATATTCTATAGTGGTTCATCACAAAATTGAAATGCTTGACAGACTCCTGAGGGCCATCTATATGCCTCAGAATTTCTATTGCATTCACGTGGACAAAAAATCAGAGGAATCCTTTCTGGCCGCAGTGATTGGTATTGCGTCCTGCTTCAGTAATGTCTTTGTGGCCAGTCAACTGGAGAGTGTGGTGTATGCATCATGGAGCCGGGTTCAGGCTGACCTCAACTGCATGCAGGACCTCTACCAGATGAATGCAGACTGGAAGTACTTGATAAATCTCTGCGGTATGGATTTCCCTATTAAAACCAACCTGGAAATTGTCAGGATGCTCAAGCTGCTAAAGGGTGGGAGCAACCTTGAAACTGAAAGAATGCCATCCAACAAAAAAGAACGGTGGAAAAAACATCACACAGTTGTGAATGGAAAGCTGACAAACATGGGGACTGACAAAATACATCCTCCTCTTGAGACCCCTCTGTTTTCAGGCAGTGCCTATTTCGTGGTCAGTAGGAGTTATGTGGAGTATGTGCTGGAGAATGAAAAAATCCAGAAGTTTATGGAGTGGGCAAAAGACACATACAGCCCAGATGAGTATCTCTGGGCCACTATTCAAAGGATCCCAGAAGTCCCAGGCTCACTGTCCTTAAGCCACAAGTACGACATGTCTGACATGCATTCGATTGCAAGGTTTGTCAAGTGGCAGTACTTTGAAGGCGACGTTTCCAAGGGCGCTCCCTACCCACCGTGCAGCGGCATCCACGTGCGCTCTGTGTGCATTTTCGGAGCCGGTGACTTGAACTGGCTGCTGCACACACATCACTTGTTTGCCAACAAGTTCGACACAGACATCGACCTCTTCGCCATCCAGTGTTTGGACGAGCATCTGAGACATAAAGCACTGGAGGTGTTAAAACACTGACCGTTGTTGTATGTGATTTTAGAAATAACCAGGCTGCATGAGATGTACCACATTTGATTCCTTTGCCTACAGAATCAAGCTCTCCATGCTAGGGAAGCTATAGAGTTTCTGCAGAGCACGGTGTGTTAGAAAGGTAGTAGCCTTAAGCCTTGACTTAGAACTAATGAATGCCCAGGGCAGGTTGCAAGGCATTGTGGGGAGAGGTGCCCCAAGTGGCTGGAGAAGAGGCTAAATGCCCTCTAGCTTGTTAAAAGCGCTCAGGGACTTAACAAAACCCTAAGATTTGACCTGTGCCAAAATTACTTGGAGAGCTTTCAATATTATGGTTTTCCAGATTTTAATAAATTTTTACCAACAACCAATAGTAAGGATGTAATTTATCTTGTAGGTTGTGTCTGTTGAAAGAGAAGTTTGACTTTAAATGATCTTTGTAAGTGATGTACTTTCTGCTGTAACATTGCTCTGTGACCTGTATCTGTATATGCTATCTCAGGGAACTTGAAAAAATGGGCTTGATTGAATGTATTTCTCATTTTTATTTTTAACAATGTACGTGTATTTTTAAAAGCAAAAAAGAGAGACAGTTCCTAGTTTAGTTGATTCTACGAGTCATCTAAATCATCTTAGGTTATTTAAAAAGTTAAGGTGGAGTTCCCGTTGTGGCTCAGTGGTTAACGAATCCTACTAGGAACCATGAGGTTGCAGGTTCGATCCCTGCCCTTGCTCAGTGGGTTAACGATCCGGTGTTGCCATGAGCTGTTGTGTAGGTCGCAGACGTGGCTCGGATCCTGCGTTGCTGTGGCTCTGGCATAGGCCGGCGGCTACAGCTCCTATTAGACCCCTAGCCTGGGAACCTCCATATGCTGCGGGAGCGGCCCAAGAAATGGCAAAAAGACAAAAAAAAAAAAAAGTTAAGGTATCTTTGTTTATTAGAGTGTCTGCAGAGTAACCTTCAAGTTTTTCACATATTTGTCTCCCTCCTCCAGTCTCCCCAGACCCTGCTCTCAAGCTGTATATAAACTTGTTTTCATGTTGCCCCATGTTCATAGTATTATAGCCTCGATTCTTTTAATGTGATCCGATTGGCAGTAATTAGTCTGGAAAACTAAGATGTGGTGAAGTGAAGGTATGGCAGAGGGGAGGAGGAGTCATAGGTGGGCAATTTCTGAAGCCTCTGATGAGTGTTGAAAACCACAGAACTTACTAGGAGGGGAAAATTGTGCCTGGGAATCCTAAAGGGAACATTAGGTTTGGAGTGGTTTGGTTCAATATTGATACCATTCTCAGTATGTGGTTTTTACTCTACTTTTCACCAAAAGACAGATGATTTGAGGTTGCAGTTGTGCTGTTTCATATCTCAAAGTAAATGAAGATTAAAAAAAAAAAGCCTCAACTTTCTTTTTTGCTAAGCTGATACCATTCAGCCAAAGATCTAATAGGAAAGGGGAAGCTTTATCATTTAGCTGAGACTTTGAATAGGAATCAAATCCATGTATTTTATTCTTAAAACTTAGTCAACTTAAATGTTATACAGTAAATTCATAAGATTAGCCAGTTTTCAGGTGTTCAACTGAGAAAACATTTTTTATTCATCAGAATTTGGAGATGTTTTTATTTTATGGAGATGTTTGGTATACTGGCACTCCTGATTGACAATTTCACATTTTTGGAAACTTTGTAATTTGTAAACCTGCAATCAGTGGCTTGCTATGGTTTGCATGATTTAACATGGCAGCCAATGTTGGACCAAGAAAAACATACTTGCTCTGAAAATTCAAGAGATAATGTCAGCGAGAGTATTATATGCATAGTGTTTGGTTTCTGTTGGCTTCTAAGCCAATTTGTTCTTTTAATACTTGTCACATATTTTCCTCTGCTCTATTTTTTAAATTTAATTTTTTTTATTATTTCAGCTGCATCTGTGGATTATTTCAGCTGCATCTGTGGCATGTAGAAGTTCCCAGGCCCAGGACTAAACCTGTGCCACAGTAGCAACCCCAGCTGCTCCAGTGGTAATGCCAGCTCTTTAACCCACTGAGCCACAAGGGAACTCCTTCCCCTGCTCTATTTTAGAAGAGAGATTTTACCTGTAAGTTAGGCTTTTTTTTTTTTTTCCCCTTAAACTCTAAATCCAGTAGTTTTCAATGACATACTTTGGGTCTGTGTCGTATGTGCGTGTGTGTGTGCGCGTGTTTTCCACTTCATTCATGGTGTCTTAAATATTATAAACATTGTTTCATTTTTTATGTTGAATATTTGCACATTTACAGGAAAGTTAATAGTACAGTGAACACCATATAACTTTTTCTTTCTTTTTTGGCTGTATCTGCGGCACATGGGAGTTCCCAGGCCTGTGTCACAACTGCTTGTACAGAGACAAGCTGGATCATTAACCCACTGTGCCAAAGTGGGGGGAACTCCTAAAAATAAGATTCTAGAATCCATTTCCTCAAACCCCATGCTAAAACTGGACTCAGCATCTTTTATGTAGCTGTGGCGCCTCATCTTTCTAGAATGGCACTTGTTGAAATGTCTTGAAATGTTACCCTATTGCTAATAGCTGTTATAGGCATTATGTAGCCATTATTTTTCAACATAACTTAAAATAAATGAAATCACACTTGTTGGACAAGCAGTTTGAAGAAACAAGAAGTTGGTTTCTAAAGGAAAACCATATTACATTCAGGAAAAGCAAAAATATAAGTTCTGCAATATCTATTTTGGCTCAGTGGGTTAAGAACCTGACATAGTGTCTGTGAAGGTGTAGGTTCCAACCATGGCCTCATTCAGTAGGTTAAGGATCTGGCATTGCTGTGAGCTGTGGCATAGGTTGCAGATGTGGTTCAGAGCCAGCATTGCTGTGGTGTAGGCTGGCAGCTGCAGCTCACTTTCCACCCCTAGCTGGGAAGTTTCCATATGCCACAGGTGTGGCCGCAAAATGAAAAAAAATGTCAGAAGTTCTTCGGGAAAGATAAATTATTTAAATTGCTTCCTGTATGTCAGTTGTTAAACACTAATTTTGTTTTACTGTCATTTAAGGTTTTTTATTGGGAATCATTAGAAATCATTTTCTCCGATAAATCCTTAAACATGCAGAAACTGCGATTTTGTGATGGAATGAGTCTAGTTAATGAAGTACTGATTAGGATTCACATATTATTTATTAAGGACAAGAGTTAAGAAAGATGATTCTTTTTTTATAGGCAGTTACTTAGGCCCCTCCCAGATCATGGTAAACAGCCACTCAGCCTTGAAAATGTGGGACAATATTGTTTCTAAACATGTATTTTTGTCATTCAACAAGTATGACTCCCTTAACATAAGTGGATTTTCTTTTCTAGTCATTTGGAGGTGGTGAGTAAGCCATGTTTTACTTCATTTCATCTATAAAGTCAATTGAACTGGACTTTTTTTGGCCTAAAAAAATAAAAATCGTTCCTCATCATGGTTAACAGAAATGAGTAAATGCAAGTGTGCTAACTGTAGTTGTGCTCTCTTGAATACGAGCATGACTGAATGAATGTGGAATGAGTCATAAAACCATTAAAGTCAGCTCTTCAGAAACCAATGCTTTGTCTCCAAAAGCCATTCTTATTTGTTAGCTACCAGCACCCCAGTATTAAATTTAGTAGTTGGATGTGATTGTTGTAACCAACAGGTGTCTTGTTTGAGTGGTGGTTCAAACATAAGATTAATTCTTGAGGCAGAAATGTCAGAAAAAAGAATATGGCAATGGCAAAGCATGTAACATGGTTATTCAGAAAAGACTTGGACATGGGACGGCGGAAGAATGCAATTTAATAGCCAGTATTGCTTTCTGGGCATTACTAGCTTCAGCTCATGTCTCCTGAAGGACAGTGGCCACAAATATTAACAGGATTTGTAACTTGCTGCTATTTGAATGTAGAAGGCACACCTGAGGGAAAAGGGAAGTCCCCCTTCCACCCAAGTGTTGAGTGCCTGCTCACCTAATCTGGTAAACTCTAATGGGTGCTCTTCTTTTTTTTCTTTTTTTTTTCTTCTGGGTACTCTTTAACCCCATTTTAAATGAAATGGATTCTACAAAGAGGCACAATTGATTAACCTCAGACCTTTCTAGAAAGCTCAAGAGCTTTACATATCCTTTATAAACATGCTCATTGAAGATTTGGTATGTACTTAAAGTTTTTGGACCTTGTTATCAGAATATTGATTCAGTATTTTTCTATGTAACAAGATGCAAACTGGAAATGAGACACAACTATTGGGACAGAAAAGCTATTTTCATTTGTGCTGAGGATAGGATTGTCCAAGTTGAAAGTCAAGGAATCTTATCTTCAAATTACTTAGAAATTTGCACATTGCCAGATATGCAAAAATTGGTTTTTCCCAAGTTCATACTGCAGGCAGGAATGTTAAAACCTAACATGAAGAGTCTGAAAACATTCAAATTCTTTCATCAATAATTCACTTCTTGGAAAATACCCTAGGGTATTAACCAGGGATCTGGATCCACATTTAAATCCAGTGTTTGTCATATCCTTATTTATGGTGAAATGTAAAAATACATAAGTCTCCAGTGAGAAAGGAATAATTATGGACTTAAACAAATATGTGATGGGGTATCATGGAATATTTTTATAGTACACCTAATGCCATGGAAAAATCACTGTAGGTTCCATAGAGTAAACAACTGGAACACTACATATAATGTGATCTCAATTATGTTAAAAACAAGATTCTGAACAGAAAGGAGCATTCAGAATTTCCCTGAAATATCACATCTTGGTATTTGAGAACACTTCCTTCCAGCTCTATAAAATTGTTGCTCGCCAAACATTTATTTGGAGGGTTTCCCACATATGAGAGAGTCTCATTAAGATTTCTTACCCCCAGCCTCTACTTGGTGGGTTGTGGGGGGAGGGAGCCTTGCTTTTCTGGAGCATCCGTCTTTTACCCACAGCATTTAAGGTTTTGCTTGGGGGCTTTTCAGTGTGTCCCCGGACTTATACTCTGGGTAACCCTCTAAGGTAATCCAGTTGCATACCCTGGGTGGAGAGAACTTTTTGCAGCACTGGCCACAAGAATCACTAAACCAGTCCCAAAGAGAGCAGTCAACACAGCTTCAAGATCCCTCACTGCTCAGATTGGCAGCAGCTCCTTTTGCCTCTAGATCTTAACAATATATGACACTTTGTTTTCTTCAATAAGATAAATATTAAGTGCTTTGTAGGTGAGGATGGTCTGATTCTTTCAGCTGCATGCCAACACAAAACATGTTCCCCGGCAGGAGAAGGACAGGAAAATACTCAAATGGGTAACACGGGAGTCACTTGGATGAGCAATTTGGGTGCAGGAGGAGATGGTTTAACTACAGATTTTTGTGCATTTCATGGGAAGACTCCACTACCTTTAAGAGTAGCTAAGAAACTAATGCTTCCTTTGAAAAAACAAACAACTTTTTTTAATTTTAATTTTTTTATTACTTAATGACTTTATCACATCTGTGTTGTATAATGATCATCACAATCTGATTTCACAGAGTTTCCATCCACAGCCCAAGCACATCCCCCCATCCCCCCAAACTGTCTCCTCCAGAGACCATAAGTTTTTCAATGTCTGTGAGTCAGCATCTGTTCTGCAAAGAAGTTCAGTCTGTCCTTTTTTCAGATTCCACATGACAATGAAAGCATTTGATGTTGGTGTCTCATTGTATGGCTGACTTCACTTAGCATGATAATTTCTAGGTCCATCCATGTTGCTAAAAATGCTGGTATTTCATTCTTTTTAATGGCTGAGTAATATTCCATGGTGTATATGTACCACTTCTTCTTTATCCACTCCTCTGTCGATGGACATTTAGGTTGTTTCCCTGTCTTGGCTGTTGCAAATAGTGCTGCAATGAACATCAGAGTATATGTGTCTTTGTGAGTCGTGGTTTTCTCTGGATAGATGCCCAGGAGTGGGATTGCTGGGTCAAATGGTAGTTCTGTGTTTAGTTTTCTGAGGAATCTCCATACCATTTTCCACAGTGGTTGGACCAATTTACAATCCCACCAACAGTGTAACAGGGTTCCTTTTTCTCCACACCCTCTCCAGCACTTATTATTTGTAGACTTTTTGATGATGGCCATTCTGGCTGGTGTAAGGTGGTACCTCATGGTGGTTTTGATTTGCATTTCTCTAATCATGAGTGATGTTGAACGTCTTTTCATGTATTTTTTGGCCATCTGCATGTCTTTTTTGGAGAATCATCTGTTTAGATCTCCTGCCCATTTTTTGATGGGGTTGTTTGTTTTTTTGGTATGGAGCTGCAGAAGGTGTTTATATATTTTGGAGATTAATGCCTTGTCAGTTGATTGACCGGCAAAGATTTTCTCCCATTCTGTGGGTTGTCTTTTCATTTTGTTTAGGGTTTCCTTTGTTGTACATAAACTTTGAAGTTTGATTAGGTCCCGTTTGTTTATTTTTGTTTTTATTGTCAATCCTCTAAGAGGTGGATCTGAGAAGATGTTGCTGTGGTTTATGTCAGAGAGTGTTTGGCCTATGTTTTCCTCTAAGAGTTTTATGGGATCTGGTCTTACATTTAGGTTTTTAATCCATTTGGAGTTTATTTTGTGTATGGTGTTAGGGAGTGTTCTAATTTCATTCTTTTCCATGTGGCTGTCCAGTTTTCCCAGCACCACTTATTGAACAAGCTGTCCTTTCTCCATTGTATATCCTTGCCTCCTTTGTCATAGATGAGTTGGCTGTAGGTGCATGGGTTGAATTCTGGGCTTTCTATCCTGTTCCACTGATCTATATTTCCATATTTGTACCAGTACCATATGGTTTTGATGATTGTTGCTTTTTTTTTTTTTTTTTTGCTTTTTAGGGCCATACCTGCAGTACATGGAGATTCCCAGGCTAGGGGTCAAATTGGAGCTACAGCTTCTAGCCTGCAGCACACCCACAGCAATGCCAGATCCTTAACTTGCTGAGCGAGGCCAGGGATTGAACTCGCAACCTCATGGTTCCAACTCATATTTGTTTCTGCTGCGCCATGGCAGGAACTCTGATTATTGCTTTTGCAGTATAGTCTGAAGTCCAGGAGCCTGTTTCCTCCAGCTCCATTTTTCCTTTTCAGGATGTCTTTGGCTATTCTGTGTATTTTGTGCTTCCATACACACTTTAAAGTATTTTGTTCGAGTTCTGTGAAAAATATCCTTGGTAATTTGATAGAGATTGCATTGAATCTGTAGATTGCCTTAGGTAGTATAGTCATTTTGATAATATTAACTCTTCCAGTCCACAAGCATGGTATATCTTTCCATCTTTTTGTGTCATCTTTGATTTCTTTCATCAGTGTCTTACAGTTTTCCGAGTACAGGTCTTTTGTCTCTTTAGGTAGGTTTACTCCTAGGTATTTTATTCTTTTGGATGCGATGGCAAAGGGGATTGCTTCCCTAATTTCTCTTTCTGTTCTTTCATTGTTAGTATATAGAAAGGCCGTTGATTTCTGTGCATTCATTTTGTATTCTATGACTGCCAAATTCATGGATGAGCTCT
This sequence comes from Phacochoerus africanus, assembly GCF_016906955.1. Lineage (NCBI taxonomy): Eukaryota > Metazoa > Chordata > Mammalia > Artiodactyla > Suidae > Phacochoerus > Phacochoerus africanus. Next base: position 231,518,226 of record NC_062545.1, read on the forward strand.
ATAACAGTTTTCTGGTAGAGTCATTAGGATTCTCTAGGTAGTATCATGTCATCTGCAAATAGTGATAGTTTTACTTCTTCCTTTCCAGTTTGGATTCCTTTTATTTCTCTTCTCTGATTGCCATGGCTACGACTTCCAAAACTATGTTGAAGAGTAGTGGCAAGAGCAGACATCCTTGTCTTGTTCCCGATCTCAGCGGGAATTCTTTCAGTTTTCACCATTGAGAATGATGTTCGCTGTAGGTTTGTCATATATGGCCTTTATTGTGTTGAGGTAGGTTCCCGCTGTGCCCACTTTCTGAAGGGTTTTTATCAGAAATGGGTGTTGGATTTTGTCAAAGGCTTTTTCCACATCTATTGAGACAATCATATGGTTTTTATTCTTCAGTTTGTTAATGTGGTGTATCACACTGATGGATTTGCGGATATGGAAGAGCCCTTGCATCCCTGGGATAAACCCCACTTGATCATGATGTACAATCCTTTTAATGTATTGTTGGATGTGGTTTGCTAGTATTTTGTTGAGGATTATTGCGTCAATGTTCATCCGTCAAATTGGCCTGTGGTTTTCTTTTTTTTGTGGCATCTTTGTCTGGTTTTGGTATCAGGCCTCATAGAATGAGTTTGGGAGTATCCCTTCCTCTGCAATTTTTGGAATAGTTTCTAAATGAGAGGCGTTAGCTCTTCTCTAAATGTTTGATAGAATTCGCCTGTGAAGCCATCTGGTCCTGGACTTTGGTTTGTTTTTAAATCACAGTTTCAATTCCAGTTCTTGTGATTGGTGCATTCATCTTTTCTGTTTCATCTTGGTTTAGTCTTGGAAGATTGTACCTTTCTAAGAATTTGTCCATTTCTTCTAGGTTTTCCATTTTATTGGCATATAGTTGCATATAGTAGTCTCTTATGATCCTTTGTATTTCTGTGATGTCTGTTGTTACTTCTCCTTTTTCATGTCTAATTTTATTGATTTGAGTCCTCTCTCTTTTTTGCTTGATAAGTCTGGCTAGGGGTTTATCAATTTTGTTGATCTTTTCAAAGAACCAGCTTTTCGTTTCATTGATCTTTTTTATGGTCTTCCTTCATTTCTATTTCATTGATTTCTGCTCTGATGTTTATGATTTCTTTCCTTCTTCTAACTTTAGGTCTTGTCTGTTCTTCTCTCTCAAGCTGCTTTAGATGTAAAGTTAGCTTGTTTATTTGAGTTTTTTTTTTGTTTGTTTGTTTCCTGAGGTAGGCTTGTATTGCTGTAAACTTTCCTCTTAGGACGGCTTTTGTGGTATCACATAGGTTTTGGAGTGTCGTATCTTTGTTGTCATTTGTTTCTAGGTATTTTTTGATTTCCTCTTTGATTTCTTCAGTGATCCATTGGTTGTTTAGTAGCACGTTGTTGAGTCTCCACATGTTTGTGTTTTTTGCAGTTTTTTTCTTGTTGTTGATTTCTAGTCATATAATGTTGTGGTCGGAAATGATGCTTGATTTGATTTCAATTTCCTTAAAGTTAGCAAGGTTGGATTTGTAGCCCAGGATGTGATGCATCTTAGAGAATGTTCCATATGCAGTTGAGAAAAATGTGTTATCTGTTGCTTTTGGATGGAATGTCTTCTAAATATCTATTAAGTCCATCTGGTGTAATGCTTCATTCAGGGCCTGTGTTTCCTTATTGATTTTCTATCTGGATGATCTGTCCATTGCTGTAAATGGCACGTTAAAGTCCCCCACTATGATTGTGTTATTGTTGATTTGTCCTCTTAAGGTTGCTAGCAGTTGCCTTATATATTGTGGTGAACCTATGTTGGGAGCAAAGATATTTAAAATTGTTATATTTTCTTCTTGGATTGATCCTTTGATCATTATGTAGTGACCTTCTTTGTCCCTTAAAATATTCTTCATTTTAAAGTCTATTTTGTTTGATATGAGTATTGCTACTCCAGCTTTCTTTTGATCCCTGTTTGCATGAACTATTGTCTTCCATCCTCTCACTTTCAATTTGTATGTGTCCCTAGAAGTGAAGTGGGTCTCTTGAAGACAGCATATATATGGGTCTTTTTTTTTGTATCCATTCAGCCAGTCTATGTCTTTTGGTTGGGGCGTTTACTCCATTCGCATTTAAGGTAATTATTGATATGTATGTTCTTATTGCTGTTTTATTAATTGCTTTGGATTTGTTTTTGTTGCTCTTTTTCCTTCCCTTCTTCCCTTGTTCTCTCCTCTCGTGGTTTGAGGACTATCTTTAGTGTTGTATTTGAATTGATTTTTCTTTGTTTGTGTATCAATTGTAGATTTTTGGTTTGCAGTTATTGTGAAGTTTTGATATAAGAGTCTATATGTATATGAGATTGTTTTAAATTGTTGGTCTCTTAATTGCAAGTTCATCTCCAGTGTCCTGCATTTGTACCCACCTCTTCTCATGATTCCTGATTTTGGTGGTATAATTGTGCATGGATGATTTCGTATCTTTACTGTATAAATACCTTTACTGGTGAGCCTCGTCATTGTGGTATTTTTGTTTCCTGTTGCTGTCTTTTCTTTTCTGCCTAGAGAAGTTCCTTTAGTATTTGTTGTCAGGCTGGTTTAGTGTTGCTGAATTCACTCAGCTTTTGCTTATCTGTGAAGCTTTTGATTTCTCCTTCAAATCTGAATGAGAGCCTTGCTGGGTAAAGTAATCTTGGTTGAGGGTTTTTTCCTTTGATTACGTTAAGTGTTTCATGCCACTCTCTTCTGGCCGGCAGAGTTTCTGCTGAAAAATCTGCTGATAACCTTATTGGGGTTCCCTGGTATGTTATTTGTTTCTTTTCCCTAGCTGCTTTCAAGATTTTCTCTTTGTCTTTAATTTTGGTCAGCTTGATTAATATGTGTCTTGGTGTATTCCTCCTTGGGTTTATTTTATATGGTACTCGTTGTGCTTCCTGGAATTTGAGTGAGTGGTCCCTTTCCCATGTTAGGGAAGTTTTCGGTTATTATCTCTTGGAATATTTTTTCTGTCCCCTTTTCTCTCTCTCTTCTCCTTCTGGCACCCGTATAACACAGATGTTGGAGCGTTTAACGTTGTCCCAGAGTTCTCTGAGACTCTCTTCATTTGTTTTCCATCTTTTTTCTCTTTTCTGTTCCACATCCTTAATTTCCACTAATCTGTCCTCCACCTCGCTTATTTGTTCTTCTGCCTCCTGTATTCTGCTGTTAGCTGCTTCTACTGAGTTTTTTATTTCAGTGATTATATTTTGCATCTCTTCTTTTTTAAGTTGTATATCTTGTATCACATTGTTCAGTGTTTCCTGTAAGTTATCCATCTTTGCCTCCAGTTTATTTCTAATGTCTTTCATCCACTTCAGCATCAAGAGTGTATAAAGTCTTTTTCCTGGATGCTGAGAATCTCCTGATCACTTAGCTGTTTTTCTGGGTTTGTTTTCCTTCTTCCTCATCTGAGATGTAGTTCTCTGTCTTTTCATTTTTATAGGTTTTTGGCGTGGTGACCTTTTTACATGTAATAGAGTTGTAGCCTCTCTTACTTCTGGTGTCTGCCCCCCTTGTGGCTGAAGTCAGTATGGGGGCTTGCTGTAGGCTTCCTTATGGGAGGGGCTGATGCCTGCCCCCTGGTAGGTGGAGTTGATTGCTATCCCTCTGATGTGTGGGGCTTTGTCTCTGGGTGAGATTAGAGTGGCTGTGTGGTGGGGGGTCTTTATGCAGCCTGCTTACTGAGGGGCTGGGCTGTGATCCCACCTGGATTGTTGTCTGGCCTGGGGCTCCTCAGAGCTGATGGGTGGGGCTAGATTTTCTCAACAAGGCCATCTCTGGAGAAATGCATGCTGCTGAATATTCCCAAGAGCTTTTCTTCCAGTGCCCTCCCTCCATAACAAGCCACTTTTACCCCCTGTTTTCCCAGGAGGTCCTCCAAGAACTGCAGTCAGGTCTGACCCAGATTCCTATGGAGACTTTGCTTTGCCCTGGGCCCCAGTGCATGTGAAAGTCTGTGTGCGCCTTTAAGAATGGGGCCTCCTTTTCCCCCATTCCTGTGGAGCCAGATGCTCCAGGGGCTCTTTCTCCCAGTGCCAGATCCCCACACATGAGTGTTTGATGTGGGCCTCAGAACTCTCTCTCCTGTAGGGGAATCTCTGTGAACCAGTTAGTTTCCAGTCTGTAAAAAACTTTTTTTTTTATGGATTTCCTTCTGCAGAGCTGATCATTAGCTTAAATGTTATTTACCAGGTATTTATAATTTACATTCTTTGTCGTCAAACTTATCAGTCAACCGTTCCTGGACCAGTCAGAGTTTCTTCTTGTAGCTTGATTCAAAGGAGACGTGTTTTCTCTCAGGAAAGCTTTCTCTACTTCTCTTTCCAAAGAAAAATGCCCCTTCAAGTATGTTCCTTCAAGCCCACTGAGGTAATAATAATAATAACAGCTAGAATTTATTGAGTGTTTTCCGACTGCATGTTCTAAGCACATTGCACTTAGCATCTCCTTTCTCTTCCCAGCAACCTTAGCAGCAGGTGCTTCTATTGGCCCAATTTACAAAGGGAGCAAAGATGTACAGGAATTGGTAACAAATGGCATATCTTAAAAATGTTTTTCTGGGAGTTGTCATTGTGGCACAGCAAAAATGAATCTGACTAGGAACCATGAGGATGCAGGTTTGATCCCTGGCCTTACTCAGTGGGTTAAAGATTCAGCGTTACTCTGGCTGTGGCATAGGCTGGCAGGGGTAGCTTTGGGTGGGTAGAAATGATGACAAGCCTGGGAACCTCCATATGCCGTGGGTATGGCCCTAAAAAAACAAAAAAATAAATGTTTTTCTCTGATCCGTTCACCACCTTTCTACCATCTCAACTATCCCATCTCCTTCCCCAGACCCTTCCCTGAGTGCAGGACTTTTTATTTTATTTTATTTTGCCTTTTCAGGACTTCTTTGAAACAAACAAATGCATTGAGAAGTAAAAAGTGTGGAATCAAAATTAATTAATCCCGAATCTTGCAGAAATCATCCCCCAAAGGGTGTGTGCAGGGAGAGGAGACAAAAGAGCAGAACCTGATAGCATGAAATTGTGGTGAACCTCAATATGATCAGGGCAACTGAAAAGGAGAGGGGTCAGAACGACTGAGCCATAATATCTTTTTATTTTTTATTTTTTTTTTATTTTTAGGGCCACAGGTGTGGCATGTGGAAATTCCCAGGCTAGGGGTCAAATCGGAGCTGCAGCTATGGAACTACATCATAGTCCCAGCAATGCCAGATCTGAGGTGCATCTGCAACCTACACCACAGTTTGTGGCAATGCCGGATCCTTAACCCACTGAGGAAGGCCAAGGATGGAACCCACCTCCTCATGGATACTAGTCAGGTTCATTACCGCTGAGCTACAATGGGAACTCCCCATAATAGTCTTAAAGGTAGAGGGAATGCAGGAGAGAGGAGTTTTGTGTCACAAAAGGGAATGTTTCACCAAATGCCAGTAGTCTTAACAAGAGGAGTCTCAAAGCCACAAAGGGGAATGTTTTCAACAAGCGCCAGTAGTCTTAACACTTTGAATGCACATGAGGTTTGACAGGAAATGAGCGTAAAATAGATGACAAGTGCCAACCTCCAGTTTTCAGGGACAGTCTCGGTTGAAGTGTACTTTCCTGTAGTCAAGCATTGTTTCTGTAACTAATCTAATAAATATACCTTCGTGTGTCCGAAGAAGGCTGGTTCTGGAAATGTGAGGAACTGCTTTTGTCTGGCTGAACCCTGTTTGCTTTTGTATTGCTAAAGAAACTGTGCAAAAAACGGTTGGACTTTGCTAAGGAATGTGATGGGAGGAGGTACCGGCTGGAAAGGTCAGAAAGTACTGTTTGGGGCAGGGCAGTGGGTGGGCCTGCGGCCTATGGAGAAGAATTGGGAGGTAAGGAGAGATTGTGAAATGAGTCTTAACCTTCTCCTAGATTTATGGGACCCACCATCCTGATCTGTCCAGCACTGAGGAGGTGGTTCCTTGGATGCTGGACTTTCGAGTGCTAACACCAGGCTGAATTGGTCATCTTTCCTTTGTCTGTCCCCCCAAATCTTCAGGAAAATCGACATCAGTGCTTTGAGCCTGGATTTTTTTGCTTTTGGGGGCATTAGTAATTCAGAAATTAGCCTGTATCCAGGCATAAGAAAGAATAGCGGGGGTGGGAGGGTGGGCAGGGTTCCCTGGTGGTTCAGTGGGTTAAGGATCTGACAGTTGTCATTGCTGTGGTTCTGGTTACTGCTGTGGCTCGGATTAGATCCCATCCTGAGAACTTCCACCTGCTGCGGGTGTGGCAGAAAAAGAAAGAACAGGGGTCCCCCAAGTATGCCCAGTCATGTGCAGGCATTTTTCTCCTTGAGGAATTATAACCATGCAATGTGTAGAGAAGGCATCAACTTATGGAACCTGAGAAGCCTCACCCAAACTGTTTGTACCCAGGCACTCCCACCTCTGAGGGGGCAGAGCTTGCCAGTGGGTAGAAATGATAACAAGCCTGATAAAGCTGGTTCTAGTTATGACATGTCAATACCTGTACTGAATCACACTCTCCAAACCTTGTAGGTTCTACTTTGGAAAACCCTTTTTTTTTTTTTTTTTGTCTTTGTTGTTGTTGTTGTTGCTATTTCTTGGGCCGCTCCCGTGGCATATGGAGGTTCCCAGGCTAGGGGTTGAATCGGAGCTGCAGCCACCGGCCTACGCCAGAGCCACAGCAACACGGGATCCGAGCCGTGTCTGCAACCTACACCACAGCTCACGGCAACGCCGGATCGTCAACCCACTGAGCAAGGGTAGGGATCGAACCCGCAACCTCATGGTTCCTAGTTGGATTCGTTAACCACTGCGCCACGACGGGAACTCCCCGGAAAACCCTTTTTATGACCTTCCCAGGTACTCAAGTGCTCATCATGGAGTGTCCTCTCTCCCCATAGCCAACCGCTAAGGTTTCTCTTCTCCGTGCTTCTGCTCAAACACTCCTCTTTCATCATCAAGCCCTGCTCAGTCCCTCCTCATCTGTCACCTGGAGCATTTCCTCATGCCAAGCTGTTGTTCTTTTTTTTTTTTCCTTTTTTTTTAGTTTGGGTTTTTTGGGTTTTTTAGTTGTTTGTTTTTTCTATTATAGTTGATTTACATTGTTTTATCAGTTTCTGCTGTACAGCAAAGTGACCCAGTCATTCTTTTTCTCTCTTTATCCTCCATCCTGTTCTATCACAAGTGACTAGATGTAGTTACCTGTGATACCTAGCAGGATCTCATTGCTTATCCACTCCAAATGCAATTGTTTGCATCTACTAACTCCAAACTCCCAGTCCATCCTACTCCCTCCCTCTTCCCCTTGGCAACCACAGGTCTATTCTCTAAGTCCATGAATTTGTTTCTTTTGTGTAGATAGGTTCATTTGTGCCATAGGTTCCAGATATAATGATATCATATGGTATTTGTCTTTCTCTTTCTGGCTTATTTCACTTAGAATGTGAGTCTCTAGTTCCATCCATGTTGCTGCAAGTGACATTATTTTGTTCTTTTTTTCTGACTGAGTAATATTCCATTGTGTATATGTACCACATCTTCTTCATCCATTCATCTGTAGATGGACATTTAGGTTGTTTCCAAGCTGCTTGTTCTTGAATGCTGGCTTCCTGGAAATGTCCCCCAAACAATCTGCTGTCATAGGACAGCAGAGGCCATGGCTGACAGCAGTAATGGAGAGGGCCATCTCCAGGCTCCTGGTAACTTCTCAAGTCAGGTTATTTCTGAGCATTTGAATTCTGCTTTATCTTGGATAAAATAGTGTAAGGGTGGAGGCAACAGCAAAGATGAGGATTCTCAGGCAAAGGGTTTAAGCAGTCTTATGGTATAAAATGTCGTTTGATGCTTTTTATTCATTGCAAAATTCATGGGCCTCAGAGATTATTCCTGGAGTAAAAAAATGAAGTTATCTGCAACTTTCATCTTTCAGGGTTAGAGCTTTTTGAAATAGTAACGTTATGTTGATGGAGATTGGGTGGGTATAGATGAATTTGCTTTTCACTTGCTTATGTCAGACCTCTCACTCTTCAGATATCAGAAATAACAATAATAACAATAATGGTAGTAGCAAACACTTAACTCTATGTGCCAGGCACTGCCCTAAGCATTTGACAAATATTACCCCATTTAATCCTCACCAGTCTCCTGGCGTGCACTACTGTTGTCTACATTTTACAAATTTAGGACAAAATCTGCTCAGAGAGGTCAAGTTATTTGGCCAAGTTACAAAGAACCTCCACTGTCAGTAATCTATCAAAATGAAAATTTGGAAATGTCACACTCTTGTCTAAACGCTTTCAATGACTCTCTGTTGCCTAAAGGATGAAATCCTAGTTTCTTCAATTCACATGTAAGGCCCTTGCTGATCTGGCTTCTGCCCACCTCTCTAGCCTTTTTTTTTTTTTTTTCCACATGATGCTCTGTCCATTTGGACCACATATGGTTTTTCTGAATACATGATGCTATTTCGTATCTCCGTGAATAGGACTTATCTTGGGGTTTTGTCCCCTGGTGTCATCTCAGCATGAATCTGATTAACAGTAGACTGGAGAAACCATCTCTTCCCTCCCTTTCAGCCTATGTGTTCTGTCCCCACTTAATACGGGCTGAGAGCAAGAGGGTGCTGGGGTTTCTGCATCCTTCTTGCAGAAAATAGAAGGGTTCACCACTGTTGAGGAAGCAAATGGAAAAAGGGAGAGATGCAGATTGTTGTGGGGCTACACTTTGAGCCCTGGAGCAGACCAAGCCTGGAACTGTTCACTCAAAGGATCCAGTGTATTCTGACTTTCATTGCTTAAGAGAGATTGAGCTTTGTTTTTTTAAGCACTTGCCTCAGGAAAGTCCTCATTCACACAGTACATTCTGCTGGAACACACTTCTCTAGGCTTTCAGACCAGAATGAGCTCACTTGTTAACATTCAGGTGTCCATTCCTCCACGAGGGTCCTTTCTGACCATCACTGTTTCCCTTCTGGCTTATATAAATGACCACTCGGATATCTGACTTCCACAGTGCCTCGTGCAGAGTTTTCCTGCCACTATCTAAAATAAACTATTGAACTTACTCATATAGCTGTGTTTGTGTAGTTGTATACTTTTTAAAAAAATATACTTTATTTTCATTATTTTTTCTTTTTTTGGCTGTGCCCATGGCATGTGGAAGTTCCCAGGCCAGAGCTAGAACCCAAGCCACAGCAGCCACCCACCCTGCTGCAGTGACAATGCTGGATCCTTAACCCACTGTGCCACAAGAGAACTCTCTAAACGTTATTTGTTAGAGCAGTTTTAGGCTCACAGTAAAATGGAATGAAAAGGATAGAGTTTTGCTATATCCCCTGCCCCTTCGCCCACAACACAGCCTTCCCTACTATCCAGAGTGTTTCATTAGTTACACTAAATGAACCAGCCTTGACACATCATTATTGCCCAAAATCCATAGTTTGCATTAGGGTTCCGTCTTTGTGGTGTACATTCTGTGAGTTCAGGTAAGTGTATAATGACATGTGTCCATCATGTGATGATCATACGGAATAGTTTCACTGCTCTAAAAATCGTCTGTGTTCTGCCTGTTCATCCCTACCTCCCCCGCATCCCACCCCACAACTCTTGGCAGCCACTGATCTTTTTACTGCCTCCATAGTTTTGCCTTTTCCAGTATGTCTTACAGTTGGAATCACAGAGTATGTAGCCTTTTCAGATTGGTTTCTTTTACTTAGTAATACTCATTTAAGTTTCCTCCATGTCTCTTTATAGCTTGACCATCTTTTTTTGGCTTGATAATTCTTTCTAGCATTGAATAATATTCCATTGTCTGGGTGTACCACAGTTGACTTATCCATTCACCTACCGAAGGACATTTTGGTTGTTGCCAAGTTTTGGTAATTCTGAATGAAACTGTTATAAACATCTTTGTTAAGGGTTTTGTGTGAGTATAAGTTTTTAGCTCTTTTGGATAAATACCAAGGAGCATGATCACTGGATTTCCTGGTAAGGGTATATGTAATTTTGCAAGAGACCTCCAAACTGTTTTCTGAAGTGGCTATACCCTTTTGCATTCCCACCAGCAATGACTTGAGAGTTCCTGCCACTCCACATTCTCACCTGCATTTGGTGTTATCAGTGCCCTGGATTTTGGCTCTTCTTCCAGGTATGTAGTAGTTTTTCATTGTATAAAATTTGTAATTCCACATATGATGTGGAGTAGATTTTCATATGCTCATTTGCCCTCTGTATATCTTCTTTGGTGAGATGTCTCTTCAGGTATTTTGCTTGTTTTAAAAATCAGGTTGTTGATTTTCTTATTGTCGACTTTTAAAGGTTCTTGCTTGATATATTTGTGATGACAGTCATTTATCAGATAAGTCTTTAGCAAATATTTTCTCTCAGTCTGTGAGAAATGAAAATGCAAGTTAAAATGTTAAAGTAATAGCTGGTATTGCTCCTTGAGGGCAGGGGCGGGGTGCACCTTCAGTATTATATTTGCAGGCCTAGTATAGAGCATGATACACAGTAAGTTCTCACTAAATATGTAGTTAATGAATGAAGACATTTAATTTGCTGAATCTTGATTAACCTCACTTAAGGGAAAAAAAATCTCCTTTCAGATATAATTTCTCCTCTCAAATAGAAACCACAACAGTAGAAGGGGGGAGAAAAGTATATGTATTTACTCACATCAAACCTTCACTTAATTCAGCTTGTCTTTATTTTCACTGTGAAACAAAAACTTACTGAAAACAAAGTGCTGCACTTGAATTCAAGTATTCTGTCATGTTTTTCCCTGTCCACACACATTTCTGTTCAGGAAATCTGATCTTTGGGAATCTAGGGTTTTTGCATCACTGCCTGAATATGTGACCCACATTAACTGGAGAGCAGGTTGAATCACAGAGTTGGGGTCTCCAGCAGGTCAAGGTTCCCTTGATTCCCTAAAGGAAGAGAAGAAAGCTGGAGGCCCACAGTTCATGCTCTCAGGCCCCTGGATAATTTTTTCCCCCAAGCCCTTTATAGAAACTCCGCAAAGGGGGTCATGGTGCACCTGCTTCCTACAAAGCTGGAGTACACTTTGCAGGAGATACAAAGAAGAAAACAGAGAGGGTAATGAAAACAGAGAGGGTAAAATGTGTGTCCGAACAGTTAGGGAGAAAAAAGTGTATGTATTCTTGGCCTAGGATGAGTAACAACAAACCAGTGGGGCAAGAGAGAGAACAGCCCTCCCCAGGCATCTTTCCACACTGCTACTGCGTGGTAGGCGGGCTGTGGGGAGGGACAGGATTCATAATTCAGTACTGCTGGGTCATTTCAACAGTAGAATCTGGCAGGAGTGCAGGGTCTGAGGATGAGAAATTGATTGTGATTGTGACATCTGTGTAAGCAGCTTCACCCCAACCTAGGCAGCGTTGACATTTTGGGTCCGATAATTCTTTTTTATGGAGGCAGAGTCTTCTTTGTGCCCTGTAGGATGTGTAGTAGCATTCCTGGCCCTGACACACTAGATGCCAGGAGCAGCTCTTCTCCCCAAGTGTGGCAACCCAAGATACCTCTAGATACAGCCAAGTGTTCCCCTGGGTGGCATAATCTCTGTTGCTCGAGAACTGCTGATTTATAGGAGGAATTCAATTCCTGTCACAGAAGCTGAGTGTCTTACTATGTGAAAAATCATTGACTAGGTCACTCATGCTACCTCCTTTCTAGCCATTCATAGGAGGTAAAAGCAGTCTGGAGTCTCCATTGTGGCACAGTTGAAACAAACCTGACTTGTATCCATGAGGACTAGGGTTCTATCCCCAGCCTTGGTCCATGGGTTAAGGATCCAGCATTGCTGTGAGCTGCAGTGTAGGTCACAGAAAGACTTGGATTCCAAGTTCCTGTGGCTGTGGTGTAGGCTGGAAGCTGTAGCTCCAATTTGACCCCTAGCCTGGGAACTTCCATATGCTGTGGGCGCAGCCCTAAAAAGCAAAATCAATCAATCAATAAACAAACAAATAAAAGCAATCCTTGTGTTAAGGCAGATCAAGTAGTCGACAATCAGAGTCTAATAACTCAGAGAACAAAATATATCTATGAAAAATATGAGAGACTTTCAGAAGTGTGAGGAAACTAGTTATACCAATAACTCTCAAACACTAGACTGCTTCACAGGTGAATAAAGGGGTTGGTAAAAATGCACATGACTGAACCCTACATTATGTTTCAAAATTTTTGAGGGTAGACCAGGTATAGTTGGTTCTTGTTTTTCATGGTAGTTATGTTCTATAAAGTCATTGCAAACTCTAAATTAGTGGATACTGAACTATTTTTCCTGGGGGGAGATACAGGGTTAGGCTCCCAGAAAGCTCTGCTCACGCTTTTGTTAACCGAGATCCCATTGTGTTATGTAGGTTTGTCTGCCAACTTCCTTGTAAAACAAGCCAGTCTTATCAGCATTTAACATCTATTCTTCCACATAACCCTTTTCCTGTAAAACACTTAGCAGGTATTCATTTATTTAGTTAGTTAGTTTTTTAGGGCCGTACCTTCGACATATGGAGGTTCCCAGGCTAGGAGTCAAATTGGAGCTGTAGCTGCCCATCTACACCACAGTCACAGAAACGCCAGATCCTTAACCCTCCGAATGAGGCTAGGGATTGAACCGCAATCTCATCGTTCGTTGTCGGATTTGTTTCCACTGAACCATGATGGGAACTCCACTTAGCAGATATTTAAAAATTATTTCGAGGAGTTCCCCTCGTGGCTCAGCGGAAATGAATCTGACCAGCATCCTTGATGATGCAGGTTTGATCCCTGGCCTTGCTTACTGGGTTAAGGTTCCAGCAGTGCCGTGAGCTGTGGTGTAGGTCTCAGATGTGGCTCAGATCCCATGTTGCTGTGGATGTGGTGTAGGCCAACGGCTATAGGTCCAATTTGACCCCTAGCCTGGAAACCTCCATATGCCGAGGGTGCAGCCCTGAAAAGACCAAAAAATTTAAAAAATTGTTTCTAAATCTCCTGATCTGCAGAACTAAATTCTCCTACTAGTTTTGTGTATCTCATGCCTTATGTTCTTTGCACTGTGTGAGGCTGCCAACACTAGCAGAAAAAGGTTTAGCATTTTTTTTTTAAATGAGACCATATAATTAGTGAATTTTTAGTTATCTATTTTTTTAAATTGAGGTATAGCTGATGTACACTATTATATAAGTTGCAGGTGTGCAACATAGTGATTCACAATTTTTAAAGGTTATGCTGCATTTATAGTTATTGTATTGACTCTATTTTCTGTGCTGTACAATATATCTTTGTAGCTTATTTATTTCATATAGATTTTAGGATTTCTTTTTTTTTAATACAATTGGTTCATTTTTTTTTCTTTTTCTGCTGCATCTATGGCATATGGAAGTTCCCAGTCCAAGGATTGAATTTGATCTGCAGCTGCAACCTATGCTACAGCTGCAGCAATGATGGATCCTTAACTCACTGCACCACAGTGGGAACTCCTAGGTGTTAGCATTTTTTGACTCTGGATAGTGTGACCACAAATTTCTTTGGCTTTTATCTTCGCAATAATAATGCTACACATTTCGCTTTTTTTTTTTTTAAATCTGTCTTTGTCTCATGAATCCACCCATTTAGCCACATTTCTATCTTTCCCATAGCTTCACTGTGCACTACAGGTGTTATTTTAACACTTACCCTAGTGGCCTCACACAGAGATCAGCACATTTTCTCCTCCTTTCCTGAATGTTGATTCATTAGCATTGAGCTCACAGCCAACAGCACTGTAACTTCTCTGGCACATATGGTCTCTGTAAGGCACATCCCAGCCTTCTAGCAGTTAGGAACACTAGACAGCCCTTTAGCACTGCTGGGGGGATGGGGTGGGGGAGTAAGGAGGGAGGTCATGGTGAACAAAAAGCGAAAAAATGCAGAAACCATGACACTAAATAGTCTACAAAAATGTCACTTATTCACAGTGTGAAAGCTGAAATAAGAAGGCAGGGCCTCGCCTTTTTCCACCTCAGCTAGGAATGTGCATGTTGAATGACTGAGATTTTTTTGCCTCTCTGTACATGTCAGTGAGTGAGTGTCAAAATGCCACAAGTCGTGATTTTGGGATCAGGAATACATTTTAATGAGTATTTGAATATGCAAAGACAGAATCCGGGAATAATAAGGATTGATGGTATCTATATATATATTATATATTATTTTGGTCTTTTTAGGACCGCACCCTCGGCATATGGAAGTTTCCAGACTAGGGGTCAAACCAGAGCTGCAGCTGCCAGCCTATACCACAGCTCACAGCAACGCCAGATCCTTAACCCACTGAGTGAAGCCAGGGATCGAACCCATGTCCTCGTGGATCCTAGATGGGTTCGTTACCACTGAGCCACAATGGGACTCTAGCTCCCGAAACGTCTAATGGCTTCACATCCACCTGAGGAGGCATATTTATTTCTCTTGTAAATGTCTCTTACAAAAAAGTAACATCACAGGGAAGATTTAGAATTCTTAAGAGGACGTTGAAATGAGCAGAATCTCTGGATTTGATGTTTCCTGGGTATGATGCCTGGAATGACGACAGTCACCTTGTGACCGAAAATGGCAAAGTGGAAAGGCTGGAGAACCAGGTTCTAAATTAACTAGCCTCAAAGTTACCACACCTCTAGACTTGTCAGATCAGAAAATAGACTTCTGAACTGTTTTAGGCACTTTGAGTCAAGGAGGTACTGCCAGATGAAGACCTCCAGACCGACAAAATCAGGTAGCTGGCTGGTGGCAAGCCCAGATTCTGTCCCACATCTGGCTCTGAAGTCTGTGTGCTTCCCATTCCACCATCTTTCAGAAAGTGAATTGTTCAAAACAAGGGCCAGAAACTTCTGAGTTCTGAGGGGAACTGAGTAATGGGCATTGTTCTAAACCACCCAGCTGTCCACTGTAGCATATGCATCATACATTTGACAGTAGAATTATTCACTGTGCAGGTATATGAGAAGTAAGTACAACATAATGCGTAAGCATTATGCATTAAGCTTAACTTGTCTTTTCTTCTGTAATTGTCCCTGTCTTTCCACATGAATCCTAAGTTCTCTGAGGGCGGTGCCCATGTCTTATTTTGCCGTAAATCACTATTTGTCGGTTTCCTTTTCATTCCAAGTGATAGAAATACAAAGTGAATTAACTCCAGCAATGAAGGATGAAGTTCTAGCTCCCATCACCAAACATCATGAAGGGTGGAGCTGACCTCATGCATACATGAAGCCAGGAGTGGCTTGTGACATGTACACAGTCAGGGCTCTGCAGCTCTCAAGGCTTTCTCTGGAACTTTATGTCTTTGGGTTCCCTTACTTGAACCACCACCTTACCAGAATGTGGCTGCTGGTAATTTCCATGTCATAATCACATAGCTCTTGACACATGAGAAAGGAGAGACTTTCTTCAGCTTCTACAGAAACATCCTAGAGAAGGTTCCTGATTGGTTGGGCTTGTGTCTCATGCCCAACTGATCCTTCCTGGATCAGTCATGTCACAGTGGCTACGGTACTAGGATTGGCCCACCCTGGGCTCCGTGTCTACACCTATGTTCAGAGGGGTGGATATCTTAAAGGAAGTAAGTGATGGATATCTTAAAGGAAAGAATTCTGGACGGAAAGGACAAGAGCTATGCCATCCTCCCAGGGTTCCTTTTCAGGCTCTTAGGTTAGTGTTGGGTAAATGGTGGTCTCTGTAAATACCCAGAGAACTTGTGAACACAAACTTGTCTCTCGCTGGTCGCAAATGAACAGTCAAATACCACGCAGCCTTACACGCTCTTTCCCAATTTCAGAACTCCATGCAGCACTATGGGAAGAACTTCTGCATCCCTGTTTTAAAGTTGGGATCTTTTTACTCCCAGCCCTTATGATGATCTTAATGATTGGCTGAGAGCACGGACCTTTTATCCCATCCTAGAAGGAATGTAGCAGAGAGAAAATTCCACAGGACCAAGCCACACATGTCAACCTTCCCAATAGCACACAGCCTTGGCTCCAATAACATGCCTTTGCCTGCCTGCTTTGGGATGGAGGATTCTCTTTTTTGAGCCACTTAGCTCCCAACCTTCTCTCATAGTGCACTCAAGCCTGTTCCATCTCCAGCATGGAGAGGGGGTGGCGGGCAGTGATCACTGAAGAACATGGATGCTCTGGGGACACAGGCTGAATGTAACAAAATCCAGGGACCATGGGTCTCCCAGCTACCCTGTCCTCATGCCAAATGCAAGAGAGGCAAGGGAAGGAGGAAGCCACCCTACCTTCTTTTCCTTGATTGCAAACTAGTAGATACTGTACTATGAATAGTGACATGCTGGAAACTAAATAAAATTGCTTAGTCCAATTTCCACACGAGTCTATCAGCCAAGATAATGACATAAGAATTCTTAGCCAAACATTGTTCAGAGCAGCCCTGGGACAATTTCAATGCTGAGTTGTTAAAGGAGGGTTTTGGTTTCTTTATCTACTTTATACAAGGATTGTGTATCAATTTCATAATTGGAAAAATGGTTAGTATTAATTTAAAATAACATACGTATGTCTGAAAGCTTGGTTTCTCCTTTGCTAAAATGTCTGTACCATTTAAGCAGAAAGGAATAATACCTCTGTTGATATGGAGATCACCTTTGACATAAAAAGTGACTCTAACAAAAGGCTTTTCTGCATCTTGATAAAGAGCAAACTAAAGATTTCAAAAGAGGAAGAATATTTGAGTCTCACCTATTTCCCTCTCTGTATTGGTTTCCCTTTTGTATTGTAATTGTATTATGTTTGTAACACATTACCACAAACTTAGCAACTTAAAATAACGCAAGTATACTCTCTATGGGAATCAGAAGTCTGAAATCTGTTCCACTGAGTTAAAGTCAAGGTGTCTGCAGGGCTGTTTCCTCTGGAGTCTCTAGGGAAGAATTTGTTTCCTTCTATTTTCTGCCTGGGCTCTATTGCCTTTATTCTTTGGCTCCTGGCTATTTTCAAAGCCAGCAGAGTAACATCCTCAGATCTGCTTCTCTCTGACTGCTCCTGACTCCCCCTCTTAAGGAATCTGTGATCACATCCAGCCCACCCAGGACAGTCTGAGATAATCCCCCACACAAAGGCCTTTATTAACCACATCTGCAGAGACATTTACCTGGAAGATGATACATTCATGGGTTCTGGGGATTAGGATCAGGACATCTTTGGGGGCCATTATTCATGATTCGTCCCGGTACACCCTTTTACTAAATTAATAATGCAAATCAAGGGAGAGATGATAAATCAAGGGATATTTATCTTAGATGAATGAAAAATTACGGAAAACATTTAATACATCAGATGCTCCTTGTTTAGTGCCAAAATTTGTCTGTTAAAATTTTGTTGCATGGAGTCATCGTCATGGCTCAGCGGGTTAAGAACCCAACTAGTATCCATGAGGATTCAGGTTCGATCCCTGGCCTTGCTCAGTGGGTTAAAGATCTGGCAGTGCTGTGAGCTATGGTTCAGGTCACAGATGCAGCTCGGATCCTATATTGCTGGGGCTGTAGTGTAGGCCAGCAGCTGTAGCAACAATTTGACCCCTAGCCAGGAAACTTCCATATATGGCACCTATGGCCCTAAAAAAAAACAAAATTAAAAAACAATTCTCAAGTTCCCGTCGTGGCGCAGTGGTTAACGAATCCAACTAGGAACCATGAGGCTGCGGTTCGGTCCCTGGCCTTGCTCAGTGGGTTAACGATCCGGCGTTGCCGTGAGCTGTGGTGTAGGTTGCAGACGCAGCTCGGATCCCGCATTGCTGTGGCTCTGGCGTAGGCCGGTGGCTGCAGCTCCGATTTGACCCCTAGCCTGGGAACCTCCATATGCCGTGGGAGCGGCCCAAGAAATAGCAACAACAACAACAACAACAAAAAAACAAACAAAAAAAAACAAAAAACGAAAAAACAAAAAAAAAACAATTCTAAAAAAGGTTTGGGAGTACCCATCGTGGCACAGAAGAAATGATTCCAACTAGAAACCATGAGGTTTCGGGTTCGATCCCTGCCCTCGCTCATTGGTTTAAGGATTGGGCGTTACTGTGAGCTATGGTGTAGGTTGAGGATGAGACTTGGATCTGGCATTGCTGTGGCTGTGGTGTAGGCCTGCAGCTACAGCTCCAATTTGACCCCTAGCCTAGGAACCTCCATATGCCTCAGATGTGGCCCTAAAAAGACAAAAAGACAAAAAAAATAAATAAAGATGTGGATCAAGGATTTCTCCTGTAGTGCACAGGTTAAGGATACAGCATTGTCACTGCAGCAGCTCAGGGATCACCACTGTGGTAAGGGTTCAATTGCTGGGAACTTCCACATGGCTTAGCGTGACCAAAAAAAAAAAAAAAAAAAAAAGATTTGGATCAAATATGCCCTTCTGAACCAATAAGTCTCCCCCAGTGAGTGTCTGTGATTCAGGCCTCTGCTCTCCCATGTCCATATTTGGCCATATTTGGTACTTCTTCATCTCTTCACCTGGAAAAGAAAATGACAACAAACAATTTTGGAGGTTCCATTTGAGAAAATTTTTTTACATATGCTTGCATGTAAACATATATTGCTTCTACTTGCTTCCACAAAAGGAATTATACTCTACAAAGTGCTCTGCACCTTGTTCCTTTTACTTATTGGTAAACATGTATACATTTGGATATCAGTAAAAAGCATCATTGTTTTTGAGTGCTATATAATGCGGAGGAATTATAATTTATTTAAAGAGACTCTCTAGTTAAAGGACATTTAGGTTGTTTCCAGTCTTTTCCTATAATAGGTAATGCTTCAATGGATATCTTTATATATTTTGGAAAACAGTTTCAAACAGGTCCATATGATTCCTAGCAATAATATTATAGGTTTAATACTATATACTATAAAATTTAAAACAAAACATTTTTTTTGGCTGCGCTCATGACATATGGAAGTTCCTGGGCCAGGAATTGAATCCAAGCCACAGCTGTGACCTATGCCACAGCTGTGGCAACACTGGGTTCTTTAACCTACTGCACCTCCTCAGTGACTCAAGCTGCTGCAGTCAGATTCTTAACCCACTGCACCACAGTGGGAACTCCAATACCACCTACTTTTTAAATGTTGATGACATTGACAAATTGTTTCCTAAAACTTTGTACTGTTTTAACCTCTTAACAAACGTATATGAAAGTTGCTCTTTCCTGTATTCTAGCCAACCCTGAATATCATCAAACTGTAATATAGTTCCTAATCTGCTAGGGGAAAAAAAAACAATGATGACTTGATTTGAATTTCTTCTCTCTCTCTCTTTTTTTGTAGACCGATATGAAAAGAGGTCCACAAGATAATGAGTTAAATAAAAGCAGATTACAAAAAGAGTGTATACAGTATGGTCCTAGTTTCAAACTATGCATCCATGTATGTGAAATGTATAGAAACAGATCTGTACATTAAAATGTTGACAGTGGTTTTTACTGAGTGAAGGGGTTACATATTTTTAAAAATATGTTGTTCGTACTTTCAAATATTTCTGCAGTGAATACAAACTACTTTTGTAATTTTAAGGTAGAGCAAAAGAAATCTCCATAGGGAAAGATTTGGCAGATAGAAGGGACCCATCTGTGCCTCTGAGTTTCACTTTCCACTTGGGGAATCTCTGCATTCCTGCTGCCAGCCACAAAGTGGTACATTTCCTTCTAAATCTCTTAAGCAGACAGAAACAATTGCTTTGACTTCCCTTAGTATGGCTGGAATTTTTAAAAACATCTTGCCAAACATACTAAAAGATAACCGATGATGAATAAGCCAGAAAAATATGAGAAACATAAATTTCAGATCCTAGCACAGCTACCAGCTCCATTTTCCATTTCATATTGGCAAGAACTGTTTCTATATTCTGGCTATCAGAGTGGGTTATCTCTGTAAACACCTCATACAACATTCTTCTGAAGCTACAGTCCCAGCTTCACATCTGAAGGCTGCATTTACTCCCATGCAGCTGGCAGGACTCATGTCAGGTGTGATATATGAGCCAGTTCCTCATGCATGACTCTGACTTTTAGGGAGCTTGAGCTAGTGTGGGTTCTACATGTATAAATATGCAGTTGCTTTGTAACAGGTATAACTTCATAGTCACATCAGTCCACAAAATTCAAGGGTACAAAACTATAACTTTAAGTTGAAGTAAGTCACCTTTATGTAGATCATGGCTTCCATTACTTTTTCTGTATTTAAAAAAAAAATTCCTATCACTATGATCATTCATCTGATTTTTTTAAAATTTAATTTTTAATCAGATATTGGAGTATAGTTAATTTACAATTCTGTGTTACTTTCAAATGTACAACAAAGTGATTCCATTGTACATGCACATATATCCATTCTTTCTCAGATTCCTTTCCCATATTGGTTATTAGAGAATATTGAGTAGAGTTCCCTGTTCTATATAGTAGGTCCTTGTTGATTATTTTATATATAGTAGTGTGTATCTGTTAACCCCAAACTTCTAATTTATCTTTTCTACCCCTACCCCCCTGTCTTTCCCCTTTGGTAATCATATGTTTGTTTTCTAAGGCTCTGAGTCTCTTTATGATTTGGGAATAGGTTCATTTGTATAATTTTTTAAAGATTCCACATATAAGTGATACCATATGATACTTGTCTTTCTTTATCTGACCTACTTCACTGAGTATGATGGTCTCCAGGTCCATACGTATTGGTCAAAATGGTAGTATTTCATTCTTTTTTATGGCTGAGTAATATTCCATTATATATATAATTACTCCATCATCTGTATCCATTTATCTGTTCATGAACATTTAGGTTGCTTTTCCATGTCTTGGCTATTGTAAGTAGTGCTGCAGTAAACATTGGAGTTCATGTATTTTTTTGAATTATGCTTTTCTCTGGGTATATAGCAAGGAGCAGGATTGCTGGATCATATGGTAGTTCTATTTTTAGTTTTTTAAGGAACTGTCATACTGTTCTCCAAAATGGTTGTACTAGTTTACATTCCTACCAACAATGTAGGAAGGTTCCCTTTTCTTCCCACTGTCTCTAGTATTTGTTGTTTGTAGACTTTTTACTGATAGCCATTCTGACTGGTGTGAGGTGATATGTCATTGTAGTTCTGATTTATATTTCTCTAATAATTAGTGATTTTGAATATCTTTTCATGTGCTTTTTGGCCATCTGAAGGTTTTCTTTGGGGAAATGTCTATTTACATTTTCTGCCCATTTCCCCCCCTTTTTTGGCTTCACCTGTGGCATATGGAAGTTCTTTGGCCTGGGACTGAATCCGAGCTGCTGATGTACACCACAGCTGTGGCAACGCCATTTCCTTTAACCTATTGCGCTGGGCTGGGGATTGAACCCGTGCCTCTGCAGCAACCCGAGTCACTGCAGTTATATTCTGAACCCACTGCAACACCATGGGAACTCCCTGGCTTGATTCTTGAATAGTCCTTTGCCGAGCTATTGGTATAGGGGGTTTCTGTTCGATGCCAATTAGAAGGCATAGACTCCTTCTTCATAAGTCTCTACCACTTGTGAACATTTCTGCAGTGTGTGTTGGATCACCTGAAGGGTACAGAATCTCATCAAGCTAATAGGAGAGTATCAACTCTTTGCTGACCACTAATTAATATGTGTGTAACAACATCTGTATGGGTGGCAGAACTTGGCCTGCAGTTGCTTTCCCTATAACCTGATAGATTGTGAGGGTGCAGGTAAATGTTACTTCCTTAAACTTCTTTAGAGGTTACCATTTCCCAGTAAAAACAACCCAAAGGATTTATGGCCCAGGAGTCTCCCCATCCTGGATAGATGCAGCACAACTTTACCCTGGATTAAGATGGAAGGGGCTATGATGTTGTTGGGCACTGAGAGGGGTGAGGTTTTGGGAACAGGAACTAAACAGAAAAGCTGAAATAGGTGCCAGTCAAAGTTACATTGGTGGGGCAGCTCCTGGATGGCTTCTTGGTGGTGGAAATTAATAAAGGAGCAGCACAAAAGGGGTCTAGCCCTATTCCTGAGCAAGTAGAAGGCCTCTCCAGGGAAGGCTGGGAAACTTCAATCCATGTGCTAGGATTCCGTGGCTCTGTGGATGTGGCCCACCCAGCCAGTGAAATGCGAGCATGATCAGTGTTAATGTAACAGAAGACATTAGGGTTATGTTTTCTTGGGACTTTGAGCCAATGTATTAGTAACTCCAGCTCCATAGTAAGACTCTGATGGCCCCTCAGCACTTTTGCCTTCATGGGTTCTGTCCTCCATTAAAAAAAAACTTAACCATTATATTTTACAACTGCATTAGTCTATATAAAGATGAATATAATCTAAGCTGGGTTCATTATAATTACTTATTGTTTTCTTTTGATTTTGAACAAAATAAAAATGAAATCATTTTTGAGAGCTTCTAAAAGCGTTGTGTATGCCAGGCACTTTGCCTACTGTGACTAATGGATGTGTTGTCCCTGGTAACCACTTTCCTCTATTTTTTTTTTTTTTTTCAGCAGCTCTCTCCTCTTCCCAAACTTATGGCCCCTTCTGATGACTTCACTGATCTCCATCCAGCTCGGTCTTTTCACTGACACTGGAAAATTGCCTGTTAGCTGGCTGTGTTTAATCATTTGCCAGCTATTTCAATTAAAACACATACACACACACACACTCATTAAATTATCAAAGTATTGTTTTCTAAACTGGGTTTACTATTTTGGAAAAAGTATACCAACTGTACCCTTAAAATGACTTTTCTTAAATGCAGAGAGCTGTAGTTTTCTATGGGTACGTGTGTATCAATCCTAAAAACTTTTATTATTATTTTTTTCTAAACCCCAAAGCCAGGTTGTTTGCGTAGGTTTTGGAAGCAAGGAGTACGGTTCTGTGGACTCTAGTATCCAGAAAACACTGCAGTCAACTGGGTCAGCGTACTTAACCTTCCCGCCAGCCCACCCTTGAGCAATCCTTTGTTGCAGTTCCTCCTTGATGGGAAGGTGCTGCCAAAAAGTTGGGTCTCAGATGAAAACCGAAACAAAACCCTACTGTGTACTCAGAAAAGAACTGTTTCCTTAGATTTATGTGTTTTCCTCTCTGTTCTCCGTGTTGCTCACGTTCTACTGGAGAGAGTTTAGTGGGTACCGTTGATTTCTTTCAGAGAGGGGGAACATCACCTCCAGGTTGGATGTAGAAAACCAAGAGTAGAGCCAGAAGGAAACTCATTATTGACATAAGATATAGGGTGACATGTAGAAGATTTGATCTGAATGTATACAAGCCTCCCAAAAACGTTTTTTTTCATTTTTTATTTTTTATTTTCATTTTTTGTCTTTTTAGGGCCACGCCTGCAGCTTATGGAGGTTCCCAGGCTAGGGGTTGAATCGGCGCTCTAGCCGCTGACCTCCACCACAGCCACAGCATTGCCAGATCTGAGCCTCATCTGTGACCTCTACCCTAGTTCAGGGCAACCCTGGATCCCTAACCCACTGAGCGAGGACAGGGATCGAACCCGCAGCCTCATGGATCCTGGTTGGGTTCATTAACTGCTGAGCCATGAAGGGAACCCCCGCTTTTTTTCATTTTTTAAAGTTTTATTGACGTATAGTTAATTTACAAGATTGTGATAATTTCGGCTGTACAGCACAGTGATTCAGTTATACATATACACACATCCATTCTTTTTCAGATTCTTTTCCCACAGAGATTATCATGGAATATTGGGTAGAGTTCCCTGTGCTATATGGCAGGTCCTCGTTGGCCATCCATTCCATATACCACAGTGTGCCTACGCCAATCCCAAACCCCCAGTCCCTCCCTCCCACCCCCGCCAACAAACCTCCCAAGAACTTTTAAACTCATCATCCTCCCTTTTCTAGTGTTAAAGTGATAATTAAGAATAGAATGGCTGTCACTTGGCTATAACTTGCCTTTTCAGTCACAGTTCTTATGTGTTATTCCCTATACCTTATGCTCCAGCTGCCTCAGAATTTTCATTATTCCTTGACCATAAGAATATGCTCTCTCTCAGCTCAGCAGCACAAGTGTCCCTGCTTCTGCCTGGGGAGTGCCCTCTCCCCTGACACTTACTCCCTCATCTGAGTACTTACTTCTTCCTCATTCTTTTAGACATCCAGGATACCTCTCTAGCCTCAGATCTCTTGGGAATTAGTTCACTCTTCTCTTGTGGCACCAGCCAAGGAAGATAGCAGTTGATCTGTTTATATATCTGTCTTCTTTTCTTTACCCCACCAGACTAAAGTTACCTTGAAGGCAGTGATCCTATTTTATATGTTTGTTTTTTTTTTGTATTTCTGACACCTGGCATAATAGTCAACATGTACTAGGTGTTCAGTAAAGGTGCCAAATGAATGATTTAATTAATAAGAACTGGATGAAGTCACTTCAGCCTTTCCATACTGGGCAAAGCTTCAAGGGACACAAATCAAATACAATGAAATGGTGCACATGAGAGCAGTGGGCTGTCAGAGTTAAATCTCAGACTCTGAGGTCAGAGAAAGAAGATTTGAAGGCCAGCTGTGTCACTTATTAGCTCTACATCTTTGAGTACATAACTGTCTCTTTGAGTATGCAACTGTTTCTTTATGTTTAAAATGGGGGTCATAATGAAACTTATGGAGTTTTTATGAAGATGAAATAAACTAAAGCATATAGACCATATACAGTGACCAGCATTGTGCCTGGCCTGTAGGAAATGCGTGGTAAATTTTCACAGTGGGAGTGATGGAGAAGAAAATAACAATAGTTACTAACATCTTGGCTGTCTTGAGACCCATAATGGGACTCAGGAATTTATGAAGAAGGGAGCACAGATAAAGAGAGGAAACATACACATAAGTGAAGTTCTTAGAGCTGAGAAAAGGACAAAATGGAAAAATATATATATACAAAGATGTAAAACAAGAAGGAATACTTGCTTAAAAGGAAAAAGCTTAGTCTTTCTAATAAGAAAGTACATCCTGTCTTTAGGGAAAAAAAAGAAGTTACTGAATGTCAAGATTAAAGAAAGAGGAGAGGATTAAGACGGCTGAATAGAAGGACTGGAGCTCAACTTCTCTCCTAAAAACAACAAAATTCACAACCACAGGCTGAACAATCTCCACCCAAATGGACTGGAAACCTTAAAAAAGATACCCTACTCCAAAAGAAAAAGAGGAGGCCACATCAAGAGGTAGGAGGGGCGATTTCATGATATAAACAACCCCATACCTCTGGGGTGGGAAGCTCCACAGACTGAAAACTAATTGGTTCACAGAGACTCACCTACAGGAGTGAGAGTTCTGAGCCCCACATCAAATGCTCACGTGTGGGGATCTGGAACTGGGAGAAAGAGCCCATGGAGCATCTGGCATTGAAGGCCAGTGGGGCTTGTGCGCAGGAGCTCCACAAGACTGGGGGAAATGGAGACCCCATTCTTAAAAGGTGCACACGGACTTTCACGTGCACTGGGTCCCAGGGCAGAGGGAGGTCTTCATAGGAATCTGGGTCAGACCTGACTGCAGTTCTTGGAGGACCTCCTGGGAAAACAGGGGTGAATGTGGCTTGTTGTGGGGGAAGGGCACTGGAAGCAAAGCTCTTGGGAATATTTAGCAGCATGCCTTTCTCTGGAGGTGGCCATTTTGGGAAAATCTGGCCCCACCCATCAGTCAGCTTGAGAAGCCCCAGGGCAAACAACAATCCAGGTGGGATCACAGCCCCGCCCCTCAGTAAGCAGGCTGCATAAAGACCCCTCAGGCACACAGCTGCTTCTAATCCCATCCAGAGACTAAGCCCCACCCACCAGAGGGATTAGAATCAGCTCCACCTACCAGGGGGCAGGCATCAGCCCCTCCCATAAGGAAGCCTCCAGCAAGCCCCCATACTGACTTCAGCCACAAGGGGGGCAGACACCAGAAGTAAGAGAGGCTACAACTCTATCATATGTAAAAATCACCACACCAAAAACCTATAAAAATGAAAAGAGAGAACTACATCTCAGATGAGGAAGAAAGGAAAAACCCCAGAAAATAAGCTAAGTGATGAGATTCTCAGCATCCAGGAAAAAGACTTTATACACTCTTGATGCTGAAGAGAATGCAAGACATTGGAAATAAACTGGAGACAAAGATGGATAACTTACAGGAAACACTGAACAATGTGATACAAGATATACAACTTAAACACAAAGAGATGCAAAATACAATCACTGAAATAAAAAACTCAGTAGAAGCAGCTAACAGCAGAATACAGGAGGCAGAAGAACAAATAAGCGAGGTGGAGGACAGATTAGTGGAAATTACGGATGCGGAACAGAAAAGAGAAAAAAGATGGAAGACAAATGAAGAGAGTCTCAGAGAACTCTGGGACAATGGCAAATGCATCAACATCCATATTATAGGGGTGCCAGAAGGAGAAAAGAGAGAGAAGGGGACAGAAAAAATGTTCCAAGAGATAATAACCGAAAACTTCCCTAACATGGGAAAGGGACCAGTCACTCAAATCCAGGAAGCACAACGAGTATCATATAAAACAAACTCAAGGAGGAATACACCAAGACACATATTAATCAAGCTGACCAAAATTAAAGACAAAGAGAAAATCTTGAAAGCAGATAGGGAAAAGAAACAAATAACATACCAGGGAACCCCAATAAGGTTATTGGCAGATTTTTCAGCAGAAACTCTGCAGGCCAGAAGAGAGTGGCATGAAACACTTAACGTAATGAAAGGAAAAAACCCCCAACCAAGATTACTTTACCCAGCAAGGCTCTCATTCAGATTTGAAGGAGAAATCAAAAGCTTCACAGATAAGCAAAAGCTGAGTGAATTCAGCAACACTAAACCAGCCTGACAACAAATACTAAAGGAACTTCTCTAGGCAGAAAAGAAAAGATAGCAACAGGAAACAAAAATACCACAATGACGAGGCTCACCAGTAAAGGTATTTATACAGTAAAGATACGAAATCATCCATGCACAATTATACCACCAAAATCAGGAATCATGAGAAGAGGTGAGTACAAATGCAGGACACTGGAGATGAACTTGCAATTAAGAGACCAACAATTTAAAACAATCTCAATACATATAGACTCTTATATCAAAACTTCAGAATAACTGCAAACCAAAAATCTACAATTGATGCACAAACAAGGAATCTCTGGAGAAGAAATATATCTCAAAGTAAATAAGTGCATAATCCACCATGAAGGGGGTCATTTGACATCATTCTTGGAATGCTGAAGTCTTCTTAGATCTGATTCTGATTTCTTCTCCATCAAAGAATTTATGATAATTATAATTAAATAATGCCACTGTACAATTAAATAATACAGGTCTATAATTGTATTATTAATAACCATTTCTCTCCATGGTACAATGTAAGATTTATAATGTCTTATTTATCACATCACCTAGAATGGTGTAATGCCCATATTGAAGAATCAATAAGATGTAACAAATCGTGAGGACATATTTATATAGTTACACTGTTTTTTAACCAATTTGTGCATTTTATATTTTACTTATTTTCAGAGGGTGTATTATTTCTGTTATTCTTACCAGTTGTTATTCTTTTTATTATGCTATATAAAATATTTAATGGTATATAAGGCTTTCTTTATAAATTTTAGTTGCATAATATACACAATGTTAATACAATGCTAATTTTTAAAGAAAAATTGAAATGTAATAGATAATACTAAATAGTAAAGTTGAAAGCCATACAAAATGGGATAATGTATAGAATAAATTTCCTATTTGTCTCAGCATATTTTCCATTCCACCTCTCTAGAGGGAGTCACTTAATCTCTTTCTTAAGATCCATGATATAATAATCTGTGTGACTGTAATTGTATTTAAATATATGTATTTTATTCTATAATAAAAAAAAAAGAAAGTGACTCACAGGTATAAAGAACAAGTGGTTACCAGAAGGGGGAGGGGCAAGATAGGTAAGTGATAGGAAGTACAATGTATAAAATAAATAAGATACAAGGATGTAATGTACAACATGGAGAATATAGCCAATATTTTATAACAAGTGAAGTATAATCTATAAAAATTGTGAATCATTATCTTGAATGACTGAAACTAATACTGTAAATAATAGTAATATTTAAATATTTAAATATTAAATATTAAATAAATATACAATAAGATTAAAGAAAGAACCTAATGGGCTTCAGGGTAGACCAAACAAATATGTAGAAGACACAGCCTGCCTGCTGCCTACATCTGCCCTGCAAAGCTAAGTGCCAGAAACTAGCAGATGCCACGTTTACCATGTTCTCAGAAAGTGTGAACTCCACCTGCTTTCTGTGTACAACTCACCCTGTTTACCTAGAACAAAGGGATTATCTGGGACACAGGACTTTCAGGGAGAAGACCTGATAGTCCCAGATAAACGAGGATGGTTAATTACTGTGTACACATCACCCATGAACTTCTCATGAAAATAAAAAGTGATTTGAGGATTAAGAAAAAAAGATTTCTTGACACAAACTAGCTAATGAGAAGAATCAAAATTAAGAGGTCAGGGGGTTGCTGCTGTGGCTCAGCCAGTTAAGGACTTGACATTGTCTCTGAGGATGTGGTTTTGATCCCTGGCCTCACTTAGTGGGTTAAGGATCCAGTGTTGCTATGTAGGCCACAGCTGCATCTCTGATTCAACCCCTAGCCTGGGAACATCCATGTGCCACAGGTGCGGCTATAAAAATAGAGAAAAAATTAAGGGGTCAGAAATACAGATAGCTTTGTAAAAGAAACGGTAATCAGCATTTTTTTTTTTTGCTGTATTTATGCATAAAATTAAAATGAAACAACTGTGGAAGTTACAAGCCAGCACATCTTGGATGTTTTATAAACTTTAACAATTTAAAGCTAAAAGTAGCAAGAGGGAGTTAGGAGGTCCTGGGCTGTGCTAATTTATCTTTCATAACAGAAAGTTGATTCTGAAACTGAAACAAGTAGGAAAAAGAAAGGAAAAAATCCACAGTGACCTCCAACTTCTTAATGGCTTTTCATCAGGTTTTTTACTGAGTCTTAGAAGGATCTTTTGGGAAGGACCATATTTTATTGTAAGGAAATATTTATCTAAACTTACACTTTAATGCTTTTTTCTCATTTTAAAGAAATATTAAATTTTAAACTTTTATCTTAAAAATAGTATTTACAGTACCGGCATACCTCATTTTATTGTGGTTCACTTTATCGTGCCTCACAGATAATGCATTTTTAAAATAAATTGAATGTCTCTGGCAACTTGATATCAAACAAGCCTATCGATGCCATTTTTTCCAACAGCATTTGCTCACTTTGTGTCTCGGTGTTACATTTTGTAATTCTCACAACATTTCAAACTTCTCCCTTATTATTCTATTTGTTATGATGATCTGTGATCTCTATTGCAATTGTTTGGGGGCATCATGAACCATGGCCGTATAAGATGGCAAACTTGATTGATAAATGTTGCATATGTTCTGACTGTTCCACCATCTCATTCCCTGTCTTGACCTTCCCTATCCCCTGAGACACAGCAATATTGAAATTAGTCCAATTACTAACCCTACAGTGGCCTCTAAGAGTTCAAGTGAAAAGATGAATCACACGTCTCTCACTTTAAATCAAACACTAGAAATGATTAAGTTTGGTGAGGAAGGCAGGTCAAAAGTTGAGAAAGGCTGAAAGCTACAGTTAGCCAAGTTGTGAATGCAAAGGAGACTTTCTGGAAGGAAATTAAAAATGCTGCTCTAGTAAACACATGAATAATAAGGAAGTGAAACAGGCTTATTGCAGACATGGAGAAAGTTTCCGTGGTCTGGATAGAAGATCAAATCAACCACAACACTCCCTTAAGCCAAAGCCAAATCCAGAGCAAGGCCCTGACTCTATTCTATAGTGTGAGGTCTGAGAGAGGTGAGGAAGCTGCAGAAAAAAGTGAGGACGCTGCAGAAAAGTTTGAAGCTAGTAGAAGTTGATTCGTGAGGTTTAAGGAAGGAAGACATCTCCATAACATAAAAAGGCGTGGTGAAACAGAAAATGCTGGTGTAGAAGCTGCAATAAGTAATCTAGAAGATCTAGCGAAGATAATCAATGGAAGTAGCTACACTAAATAACAGATGTTCAATATAGGCTCATATTGGAAGAAGATACCATCTAGGACTTTCATAGCTAGAGAGAAAAACTCAATGCCTGGTTTCAAAGTTCCAGAGAACAGGCTCGCTCTCTTATTGGGGGCTAATGTAACTGGTGACTTGAAGTTGAAGCCAATGCTCATTTACCATTCTGAAAATCCTAGGGCCCTTAAGAATTACGCTAAATCAACTCTTCCTGTACTCTAGAAATTGAACAACAAAGCCTGGATAAGAGCACATGATTTATAACATGGTTGACTGTTTTATTTTTTATTTTATTTATTTATATATATATATATAGTGATTTTTATTTTTTTCCATTATAGCTGGTTTACAGTGTTCTGTCAATTTTCCATAGTACAACATGGTGACCCGACTGAATGTTTTAAACTCATTGTTGAGAACTACTGCTCAGAAAGAAAGATTCCTTTCAAAATATTACTGTTTGTTGACAATGGACCTGGTGACCTGAGAGTTCTGATGGAGATGTACAATGAGGTTAATGTTGTTTTCATGCCTGCTAACACAATATCCATTGTGCATCCCATGGATCAAGGAATCATTTTAGCTTTAAAGTTTATTATTGAAGGAATGCATTCTCAAAGCTGTAGTTTCCATAGCCAGTGATTCTTGTAATGGATCTGGACAAAGTCCATAAAAAACTTTCAGGAAGGAGTCACCATTCTAGATGCTATTAAGAACATTGGCGATTCATGGCAAGAGGTCAAAATATCAACAGGAGTTTGGGAGTTCCTGTTGTGGCTCAGTGGTTAACAAATCCGACTAGGAACCATGAGGTTGCAGGTTCAATCCCTGGTCTTGCTCAGTGGGTTAAGGACCTGGCATTGCCATGAGCCGTGGTGTAGGTTGCAGATGAGGCTCAGATCCCATGTTGCTGTGGCTCTGGCACAGGCTGGTAGCTGTAGCTCCAATTAGACCCCTAGCCTGGAAATCTCCATATGCCGTGGGTGCAGCCATAGAAAAGACAAAAACAACAACAACAACAAAAAAAAAAAAACAGGAGTTTGGATGAAGTTGATTCCAACTCTCATGGATGACTTCGAAGGGTTCAAGACCAGTGGGGGAAGGAGCTGCAAATGTGGTAAAAATAGCAAGAGTGTTAGAATTAGAAGCGGAGCCTGAAATGTAATTGAGTTGCCACAATTTCATGATAATACTTGAACAGACGAGGAGTTGCTTCTCATGGATGGGTCAAGAAAGTAGTTCCTTGGGATGGAATCTACTTCTGGTGATACTGTGATGGTTGTTGAAATGACAACAAAGACATTAGAATAGTACATGAACAGATACAAGGAGCAGCAGGGTTTGAGAGGATTGACTCCAATTTTGAAAAAATTTCTACTCTGGGCAAAATGCCATCAAACAGCATTTTCAGGAGTTCCCACTGTGGCTCAGTGGGTAAAGAATGTGACATAGCATTTGTGCGGATTTGGGTTCCATCCCTGGCCTCTCTTAGTAGGTTAAGAATCCAGCATTGCTGCAAGCTGCAGTGTAGGTTGCAGATGTAATTTTGATCCTGCATTGCTGTGCCTGAGGTGTAGGCCAGCAGCTGCAGCTCTGATTCGACCTCTAGCCTGGGAACTTCTATATGCCACAGGTGCAGCCCTAAAAAGCAAAAAAAAAAAGAAAGAAAGAAAGGAAGAAAGAAAAAGGAAGAGAGAAAGAAAGGGAAAAGGAAGGGGGAGGAAGGAAAGGAAAGGACGGCTTACAATGAATAATATAGGAGTAGAAACAAATTGCTCTTCTTTTCCTGAAATTGCTCAGTTTTTAGTGTGACATACTAAAAAGAAAAAGCATGTTACTTGGACATGTCTAATCCTTTTTCCTCTCAACAAATGAAAGACAAAAAGAATGTTTGATGACAGTGTTTTTGGTCACATTC
This sequence comes from Phacochoerus africanus, assembly GCF_016906955.1. Lineage (NCBI taxonomy): Eukaryota > Metazoa > Chordata > Mammalia > Artiodactyla > Suidae > Phacochoerus > Phacochoerus africanus. The sequence continues at coordinate 231,550,253 of NC_062545.1, forward strand.
CTGCTTCCAAGTTAGCCATGTGCTCAGGCTAACGGAAGACCCTACCAGGACCTCAGAGCCCACCTTCACAAAAAGCATCACTGAGCTTGAATTTCAGCAGGCTGCTTCTAGGAGCTGCCAAGCCTGCAGCATTATCCAGAGCTGTGCCCACATTGTTATTTCCCTCATTTTTCCATTAAATATTGAGACAAAAACATCCCAGACTCTTGGGTTTCCTGAGTTAGAACTGGCCCAGCAAACTTTTCCTGGCTGATTGCCCACCTGTGTGGGGGGCAGGAAGTGGGTTCAGGGTTCACACACAAGGCCAGTGAGAGGGTACAAGGCTGAAGAAGCTTGTCCTGCAGCCAGGCCAGCATCATCTAGAACAGCTGGATCCCAACTCCCATAGTCAGCTGCTTTAAACTTCTTTTTTTTTTTTTTTAATTAAAAAAAAAAATTTTTAGGGCTACACCTGCTGCATATGCAAGTTCTCAGACTAGGGGTCCAATTGGAGCTACAGCTGCTGGCCCACACCACAGCCATAGCAACATGGGGTCTGAGCCACAGCTCACAGCAATGCCAGATCCTTAACCCACTAAGCAAGGCCAGGGATCAAACCCACATCCTTATGGATACTAGTTGGGTTCCTTGACTGCTGAGCCACAAAGGGAAGAACTCCAGCTGCCTGAAATGTCTAATGGCTTCACATCCATCTGAGGAGGCCCATTTCTCTTCTAAATGTCTCTTACAAAAAGGTAAAATCTATTTGGTTTTCATAGCCTCTCCCACATCTGCTGTTCTTTTTAAAAAATGACAAGCTCAAGATAATCCTTAGGCCAAAGAGGCATATTTTGGGATGGCAAGTTCTTTGCCTCTTCACTACACTTATTATTATTTTATGATAAATGATGCAACCCTGAAACAACTAATGAAGAGACATATGGGTGACTTCAAAGAGTGCAGACTTTCTATGCCCTGTTCCTGTGGAATCATAACACATCACCTTCCTGGGACATTGATGTGTTCACCAGCCAGGAAGGTCCACTGAACTTTAGTGTCCAGAATGATTGGTTGAAGCATTGGCCACGTAATTGAACTCAGTCTCCAGCCCCCTCCCCTTCCCCAGAGGATGGGAAGCTAACTAGGGGCCCACCATGAGTTACCCTCTTAATGTAAACTCAAGTGTGACCCAAGCAGCTTGTAACTAACGAAGGTGCTTCTATCACTTATGAAGTTTCAAGAGTATTAGAAATTCTATGCCAGGCACTAGGGACAAAGACCAGACACCTTCTTTATTATATAACAGCTATGTGGGTCATTTTGTATCCTTCTTAGTTTATTATACCAGGAGACACGTAGTATCAGTTTGTCTCATCATTACTGATATCAGATATGGTAGTGCATTTGGAGGTTTTTTTTTTTAAGGCCACACTCATGGCATATGGAAGTTTCTGGGCCAGGAATTGAATCTGAGCCACAAATGTGACCTAGATCACAGCTGCTGCAATGCCAGATCCTTAACCCCCTGTGCCAAACCAGGGATCGAAGCTGAGCTGGGGATCGAACCCAAGTCTATGCAGAGACCCAAGGTGCTGCAGTTGGAACATTAACCCATTGCACCACAGCAGGAACTCACAGACATGGTAGTGTTTAACATTTTTTCATTATGAAGATATTTTAGCCTTTGTAATTAACAAATAATATTTTGTGTGATGTTCTCAATATCCAATTTCCCCAAATCTTTTCACTCAAAATTTTAACATTTAGTTATAATTATTCTACCAACTATTGCAAAATGGTTATTTTCTAATTCAGTAATATCATCTACATTTATTAGTTGACATTTTTCTGTAAAGAAGAACTTTCATTTTGCCCTCTACCATTCCATTTAAATTAGAAAATAAAGTAGCATTATGAACTCATGTGTTATATTACTCTTATTTTTATTTTTATGCTCTAATTATCACAGATTTGGCCAATGAGAGCCCCTTCACGCTCACTCCTATGTCTTCTTTTGAGCACTTACTTCCTGGCCCAAAATGATGTTGATGAAGTGATTTTTGTTGCAAATTAACGAAGCTTAATGAATAACTAAAATGACTATTAGGAGTTCCCATTGTCGCTCAGTAGAAACAAATCTGACTAGTATCCTTTCTTTATTATTATTACTCAAATGACTTTATCACATCTGTGTTGTATAATGATCATCACAATCTGATTTCACAGAGTTTCCATCCACAGCCCAAGCACATCCCCCCATCCCCCCAAACTGTCTCCTCCAGAGACCATAAGTTTTTCAATGTCTGTGAGTCAGCATCTGTTCTGCAAAGAAGTTCAGTCTGTCCTTTTTTCAGATTCCACATGACAATGAAAGCATTTGATGTTGGTGTCTCATTGTATGGCTGACTTCACTTAGCATGATAATTTCTAGGTCCATCCATGTTGCTAAAAATGCTGGTATTTCATTCTTTTTAATGGCTGAGTAATATTCCATGGTGTATATGTACCACTTCTTCTTTATCCACTCCTCTGTCGATGGACATTTAGGTTGTTTCCCTGTCTTGGCTGTTGCAAATAGTGCTGCAATGAACATCAGAGTATATGTGTCTTTGTGAGTCGTGGTTTTCTCTGGATAGATGCCCAGGAGTGGGATTGCTGGGTCAAATGGCAGTTCTGTGCTTAGTTTTCTGAGGAATCTCCATACCATTTTCCACAGTGGTTGGACCAATTTACAATCCCACCAACAGTGTAACAGGGTTCCTTTTTCTCCACACCCTCTCCAGCACTTATTATTTGTAGACTTTTTGATGATGGCCATTCTGGCTGGTGTAAGGTGGTACCTCATGGTGGTTTTGATTTGCATTTCTCTAATCATGAGTGATGTTGAACGTCTTTTCATGTATTTTTTGGCCATCTGCATGTCTTTTTTGGAGAATCATCTGTTTAGATCTCCTGCCCATTTTTTGATGGGGTTGTTTGTTTTTTTGGTATGGAGCTGCAGAAGGTGTTTATATATTTTGGAGATTAATACCTTGTTAGTTGATTCATTTGCAAAGATTTTCTCCCATTCTGTGGGTTGTCTTTTCGTTTTGTTTAGGGTTTCCTTTGTTGTACATAAACTTTGAAGTTTGATTAGGTCCCGTTTGTTTATTTTTGTTTTTATTGTCAATCCTCTAAGAGGTGGATCTGAGAAGATGTTGCTGTGGTTTATGTCAGAGAGTGTTTGGCTTATGTTTTCCTCTAAGAGTTTTATGGGATCTGGTCTTACATTTAGGTTTTTAATCCATTTGGAGTTTATTTTGTGTATGGTGTTAGGGAGTGTTCTAATTTCATTCTTTTCCATGTGGCTGTCCAGTTTTCCCAGCACCACTTATTGAACAAGCTGTCCTTTCTCCATTGTATATCCTTGCCTCCTTTGTCATAGATGACTTGGCTGTAGGTGCATGGGTTGAATTCTGGGCTTTCTATCCTGTTCCACTGATCTATATTTCTGTCTTTGTGCCAGTACCATGCGGTTTTGATGATTGTTGCTTTGTAGTATAGTCTGAAGCCTGGGAGCCTGATTCCTCCAGCTCCACTGACTAGTATTCTTGAGAATGAGGGTTTGATTCCAATTCTCACCCAGTGGGATAAAAGACCCAGCATTGTCATAAGCTGTGGGGTAGGTCGCAGCTATGGCTCAGATCTGGTGCTGCTGTGGCTGTGGTGTAGCCCCGCAGCTATGGCTCCAGTTCTATCCCTAGCCCGGGTAATTCCATATGCAATGGCTGTGACCCTAGAAAGAAAAAAAGACGGAAGTTGGGGTGGGAGGTGGGCGGGAAAGAAAGGAGAGAAAGAAAGAAAGAAAGAAAGAAAGAAAGAAAGAAAGAAAGAAAGAAAGAAAGAAAGAAAGAAAGAAAGAAAGAAAGAAAGAAAGAAGAAAGAGAAAGAAAGGAAGGAAGGAAGGAAGGAAGGAAGGAAGGAGGAAGGAAGGAAGGAAGGAAGGAAGGAAGGAAGGAAGGAAGGAAGGAAGGAAGGAGGGAGAAGAGAAGAGAGAAAGAAGAAGCAGAAAGCAAATTATCATTATTTTATGTAATAAGATCCAAGGTGGGTTGGTTTCAGGTTTGGGTAAAGAGTTGGTTTAATAATATCTTTTAATATCCAAGTTATTTCATCATTCCCTCCTTCCACCACCACATACTAGTTTTGTCTTCAATCTAGTTTAACCATGGTGACAAAATGCCTGTCCTACTTCTATAAGTCACATCCAGCCCATCACTGAGCAAACAAAACAAAACAAAACAAAACAACTCTTCTTTTGTGTTCCTTTAAAAAAATTTAAATTTATATAAAATTCACTTTTTATTGTGCAGTTCTTTAAGTTTTGACAAATATGTAGTCATGTAACCACTCCCATAATCCAGATACAGAACAGTTTCATTGACCTCCAATGAAGTTTTATCATTCTATCCCTTCCTCTGACCCTAAATCTGGCAACCGCTGATTTCTTCTTTGTCCTGGCCATTCTCATAAGTGTGTGGGAATGTATCACTGTGGCTTTAATTTGCATTTACCGAAGGTATAACGATTTTAGACTCTTTTCATGTGCGTATTTGCTATTTGTGTATCTTCTGCAGTGAAGATTCTGTTCAAACCTTTTTTCCATGTTTTTATTCTTACTATTGAGTTTTGAATATTCTTTATATATTCTGGATACAACTTCTTTGTTGTATTTGTGCTTTGCCAATATATCCTTCAAAGCCTGTGGATTGTCTTTTCATACTCCTATTGCTCTCTTTGGTGAAGGAAAAGATTTTAGTTGTGATAGAGTCCAACTTATCATTTTTCTCTTTCAGTAATTGTACTTTTGGTGCCATATCTAAAAAGTCTTCACATAACCCAGGTTCACAGTGATTTTCTCTTGTGTTTTCTTCTAAAAGTTCTATAGTTTCCCATTTCGATTTGGGATCCATTTTAAGTTAGTTTTTATACAAAATATGAGGCACAGATCGAGGTTCATTTTTTTTTTTAGCATATCGATACCTTACTTTTCAGCACTGTTTGTTGAAAAAACAAACAATCCTTTCTTCTTTGAATTACCTTTGTTCCTTGGTCATAACCAGTAGACTTCATTTGTGTGGATTAATTTCTGGATTCACCACTCTGTTCCCCTGATCTATTGTCTATTCTCTCACCATTACCAAATTGTCTTGATTACTATAGATTCATCATAATATATCTTGAAGTCATTGAAGTCAGGCAGTATGATTCTGTCATCTTTTAGAATCAGCTTCTTGTCCTTTACCAAAAAAAATCTTTCTGGGATCTTGATTAAGACTGTTTTGAATCTATAGGTCGATTTGGAAGAATTGACATTTTAACAATTATTGAGTTTCTCCAATGCATGAACTCAATATAATGCACCCTTTCAATTGTAAGAGTGAGGAAGATTTTCAAGAAAAGTTCTGGGAAAACTTCCTTCATATATCATGAACTCGAATGTATCACTAAGCCCAAAGCCAGTCATTGCCAAGAGGAGTAAGATTCACATGACAGGCTTAGATGAGTATTTTTTGAAATTTGCCATAACTTATCAGTGGGTTGGGAAATCAAAGTTAGTGGGTCAGAGTTATCAATTAAAAAAGAAATATAATAGGAGTTCCGTGGTGATGTAGTGGGTTAAAGATCAGATGTTGTTGCTGCTGTGGCTCAGCTTCAATCCCTGGCCCAGGAATGTATGCATGCTAAAAAAAAAAAAAAAAAAAAAACAGTTAAAAGAAAGCTAATGGAAGAAACATATAAAAGCATAATGTACATTATAAAAGTAGATATTGTTTTATTAAGCTTTCTTTTCAATTTTCTGTAAAAAAATTACATAGAATACATATGTGTACTGGGTTGCCCTGTGAAATTTGTTTCTTACTCTGAGTTACAGTCTAAAATGTTTGTAGTGTCAGATTTAATTTTGAGCTGGGCATAGAGCCACCCTCTCTGATAGATAGACTTGACCAAAATATAGGTCTCTTAGTAAGGAAGAGAGGAAGACTAAATATTAAATAACAAGCAACAGAGATTGCTTAAGTCTCCTAATGGTTTTTTCCCTTCATGATGAATTCTATCTGACTTTTGATTTATGGCTCACTTAACCAATTTGCTGGAACCTAGTACAGAATGTTTAAAATTTAAAATCATTTCAGTATGGTGATACTGCATTGGTAAATATAAGCATTCTATTTGTTTTGTTAGATTAATTACTTGTTAAGGTCCATCTGAAATATAGAGCTGATTTCTTTTTCCTAAGTGTAGCAGTTATTGTCAGGGATCTCTGTTACTATTTCCAACTGCCTGTCTCTGAAAAAGAACCGATAGTTTTCTTTTCAGTTCCTCCTAATTGGACAGCAATAGAAGATTTATGTTTGCATGAAAATCTGGTTTCCTTCTATTTGGGTAAAAAGTCATGTTTTCATTAACTGGAGTCTGAAAGTGTGGAACAAGATCTAGTTGGGTGGATTCTCAGAATCAAAGCCTTCGAAGATAAGAAAGGAATTTTATTGCCAAATACTGTTTCTAGGCACCTGCCTTTTTTTTTTTTTTTTTTTTGTCTTTTTGCCTTCTCTAGGGCCGCTCCCACAGCATATGGAGGTTCCCAGGCTAGGGGTCTAATCCGAGCTGTAGCTGTCAGCCTACACCACAGCCACAGCAATGCAGGATCTGAGCCGTGTCTGCAACCTACACCACAGCTCAACACTGAATGAGCAAGGCCAGGGATCAAACCCGCAACCCCATTGTTCCTAGTCGGATTCGTTAACCACTGCGCCACGACGGGAACTCTTAGGCACCTGCCCTTTTATACTGGATTCTGAAACCTCCAACACAATTTATAGGTGCAGTTTCTGTCAGCTTATAATTCGTAATTTTGGTGCAGGAATCACTTCTCAGTGTTAGGAATTGAAGACTTTTCTCATACCTTAGAAACAGGAATTGCATTTTTTAAAGTTTACAATTAAACATAAAGGTAAATGTCAGTTCACAGAGCCTGGCCTGTGGGGTTGTGTGATTTCTTGATAGATGAAGAGGGTCTCGCCTTCTGCCCTTTGTTTGCTTTAATGCAAGAATGTCCTGAATGATAAATCTCAGTGCTCCTCATGCAATAAGAAGAGACTGGATTTGACTAGACACTTCCACAAATGAATGGGATATCAAATTGGTCTGTTTCTAACTTGATCAGAGGTTTCGACAACAAAAGCTTCCTTTTTTCTTATTTGTTTTCTTTACTGGAAAATTCGTGGAACACACACAACCACTCCATTGACTTATATATGTATAGAATAACCTTTCTGGTACATTCTTTACATCATACCTGGTTATTAAGAGCCAGTTACATTTTTTTGGCTGAAAATCAGATTACTCAACTGGTAGATATAAAGACATGTTTGTTTCACAGCTATAACCAAGCAGTAATGAGGGGCAGTGGTAAAACCCAAAACAAAACAATCAACTCCATGATCTATTTTTTAACTTGGAGTAAAAATCCCCCTTTTCTCTTTCCAGATTAATTTCTATACTAGCTCATTTTTGGAAATTATACATAAACATTTGTTTACGCTTAAGGTCATGCCACAACTTAGTAGAAACTGGGAAATTCCATCTTTGATGGGCATAGCTGCTAAACAGACATTTGCTGAATTTCATAGTAAATCTCAGTGGCTTAGCATTTCAAATGACTTAAAACACAGCATGAGACTCATATAAAAGTATATAGTGTCTTTCTTGTAGATTATGCTCTATAGTTTGAGACGTTTGAATAACTGTGCATTACCCTGGTTAAATTTCATGATATTGAGATGGAGTCCCATGGAAACTGAGTTCCCCTGCTGAGTTTTTTTGCTTTTTTTGGTGGCATATGGAAGTTCCCAGTCTAGGGGTCAAATCAGGGCTAAACCTGCTGGCCTAGGCCACAATCACAGCAGCACAAGATCTGAGCTGCGTCTGCTACCTACACCACAGCTCACAGCAACGCCAGATCCTTACCCACTGAGCGAGGCCAGGGATCAAACCCACATCCTCATGGATCCTAGCCGGGATAGTTAATTGCTGAGCCACAAAAGGAACTCCCCCTGCTGAGTTTCAGACTAACCACTATATCCAAAACTTCATTCTCTTTCTTATCCTGCCCCTGTTGCCCTCAGGATTGAAGAGTAAGGCCCCTGCCTTTAAAATCACAAAGAGCTAAAGGCATTTGGAGGGGTATTTGGCTTAACTCAAGGAGAAACTTGGGAACTGGGGGAATGGATCTGGGGTACAGACATAGTAATAATGTCTACAGTTTAATCCCTGCTTCCTGTATGCCATTTATGTATGCTATTTTGTTTTTATCTTTACCTGTGAGCTAAGTATTATTTATCCTGTAAAGAGTTTGGGAGTTCCTGTCATGCCTCAGTGGTTAACAAATCTGACTAGGAACCACGAGGTTGTGGGTTCGATCCCTGGCCTCACTCAGTGGGTTAAGGATCTGACATTGCCGTGAGCTGTGGTGTAGGTTGCAGACATGGCTCGGATCCCACATTGTTGCGGCTCTGGCAAAGGACAGTGGCTACAGCTCTGATTAGACCCCTAACACAGGTGTGGCCCTAGAAAAAACAAAGCAAACAAACAAACAAAAATAAAGCGTTTAAGGAGTTCGCTTGTGGCTTAGTGGGTTAAGGATCTGGTGTTGTCACTGCAGTGGCTAGGGTCACTGTTGTGCTGTAGGTTTGATCTCTGGCCCAGGGATGTCCATATGCTGTGGGTATGGCCAAAAAAAAGTTTCAGTAAATTGACCAACATCTCTCATCAAGTATATTCCTCATCTTAGCCTTCTTGAGAACAGAGAAATTTTGTTGTTCATTTTATCTTCGATATTTAGAACAATGCTTGGCATATAGTAGGTCCTGGATAAAAATTTATTGAGTGAATGTGAATAAATGAAAGAATGTATTAAAGTGAAAAAGATAGGGTTAAAATGTCTTTTACACTTTGCCATCTCTTCTCTTACTCTGTTTCCACCACATTCCATAGCATCATCACAGGATAGAAATTCTGTCCTTTTAGCATATTGGTTTTTGTGCCAAAATCTCCATCATATGGGTTCCTCTTCCAAAGGGTGCAGCAGTTGAGGCCAATGGACATCAGCTTGCACCTGCTAGCTCTGGCTTTAATTTTGTCTTGGACATCTTCTGGGTATTCCTTGCTGGAAAGCCTTGGATTGCTACCTTTTTTGTCTTCCATTGCAGATAAAACAGTAAATTAATTGTGCATTGCAGCCCAGGGAAATAAACTAGTGGTGAGAGTGGCTAGAAGAAATTGAAGACTCAGTCTCAAAGCTGGGGAGCCCACAGGATGACACAAACTTTTGAAACTGCATGAACATGCAGATTTCCTTTATCTTATGCAACTGCTGTTTGTCAGCCATCCTCTCAACTTGCTGAGAACTAGGGACTGGGAGGACCAGGGCAAATCACACAGTGCAAATGAAGACATTAACATTGAGATGGACTGAATTATTCTTTTATCAAAGCTGAATATTGAGCCCCGAGTGAGCAGATGTCACAATAGTAACAGTAATCTTTGTGGTTGAAAGAGGCAGTGTTATTTGTGTTGTTGATGACAGGGTTGGGGAAAGCAAAGAACCAGTGTCTACTTGCTGTTCAAGACTTCTGAACCCAGTCAGGTAACTTTATAGTTCTTGGTTTAGAATTCCATGGGATGGAATGAGGAAATTTCTGGGAATTGGCTGAGCTTTTTTAAAGGCAAAACATGAAGGTGAAGAGGAAGAGAAAATGTGGCCGAGAAGAACGTGCCAGAGTGCAAAAAGGCTGGGGATTCTGCCTTGGGCAATGCCGTCACTGCTATAAAGGGAGAATCAAAGATCTGGTTGTGGGTTGTATAAAAAAAGCAAGAGGCTGCCTGTTGGGATGGAAAGTAAATAAGGTTTGGTGCCACAGAGATCTACGTTTGAATTTCAACTTTATCAACACCGGTTTGGTGTTGTAGAATAAGTCCCTTGGCAGCCTTGAGCGGAACCCATAACTGCCAATTTGGTGTTCCAGAAAAATCGTATAAACGGTGCTCTCCAACTGCTGTTGTCATGTTTGTGTAGCTTCTAGATGGTGTTTACTAATAATGCACCTTCACTGTAACTTCCTATTTTTAAGAGTTATCATTACTAAATATACGTTCTGCTGTATTGTTTCCCTGCTACTGAAGCAATGTGTAGGATAACAAGAAGCGTGTGAGCAAGTTTTGTAGGGGCATAATTAAATTATTTAAAATAATTGTCCTTCTAATTTTGGTTGCTCAGAAGACACCCGTTGTTTTCATCACCCCTCTTGCATTACTTATTTTCCGCTGGTACTCAGTTTCTTCTGTATAATGGACGATGATCTTTACCTTGCTTGATATACATGAAGTTCTAAATAAACAGTTATAATAATGATGATAATTCTAGCAGGTGTTCTGTGAGGCTGAAGTCTTTCAGAAGCAGAACTTACTAACCTACCGAATGGACAGGTGCTGCTGCTTTCTGTATAACAGAGAAAACTATCTCCTTGAACAGCAAAATCGAAAACAGGGTTGCCTTCCGTAACCACTGTCCCATCTGTGACTTTTTCAGCAGTGGTATTGAAAAGTTTACTGCTTTCTGTGTAAGTCTCACTCTTCTTTTTTTTTTTTTTTTTTGATATGGCAAGTTTTCACCCCCAAACACAATACCTATAATTTTCTAAGAATTGCTATTTTCACATTATGATTTTGGGCAAAGACGCATGCACCAATTCATGTTACACAACAGTTTCTGTCAGAGGACATTATTGGGCACCATATTTGGATGAACCTAGATGTTCTGCTTTGAGTACGTGAGTCCAGGGAAGAAGGATGAATGGGTAGCGTCTTCTAGGACTTAAGTCCTGTTTTGTATGTATATTGTTACCATATGTTTCAAAGCAATCTTCTGTTTAACCTTTCTTCCTTCCCTTCCTTTCTTCCTCCTTCCCTCCCTTCCTTCCTTCCCCTGAAGGTGGCATGTAGAAATTCACCAACCAGGGATTAAACCCATGCCACAGGTGCAGCAATACGGGATGCTTTACCCCTTGTGCTACAAGGAAACTTCCATTTTAGCTTTTCTTTAGTTCTAAATGTATTTTTCTGTGCTATAATCTTTTTTTTTTTTTCCGTCTTTTTGCCTTTTCTAGCACCGCTCTCTCGGCATGTGGAAGTTCCCAGGCTAGGTGTTGAATTGGAGCTACAGCTGCTGGCCTACGCCAGAACCACAGCAATGCAGGATCCGAGCCGCATCTGTAACCTACACCACAGCTCACGGCAACGCCGGATCCTTAACCCACTGAACAAGGCCAGGGATTGAACCTGCAACCTCATGGTTCCTAGTCGGATTCGTTAACCACTGAGCCATGACGGGAACTCCAGTGTGGTATAATCTTAAGTGCATTTTGAGTATAAGATAACTCTGAGCTACAGAAGTTGAAAAAAGTGTGGAAAAATGATTTAAAAGGGATACATACCCCAAAGGATAATTTCTCATTTACCTTCTTCTACCGCTCAGCACCTATTAGCAAGACTGTTTTTCCTCCATCAGTGACTAAACTTTCACTAATTCACATTTTTAATCTCTATTTACTTTCACTTTATCTATTTTTTTCACTTTTTAAGTTTTATTGAGGTATAGTTGATTTACAATGTTGTGATAATTTCTGCTGTACAACAAGGTGGTTCGGTTATACATGTACACACATCCATTCTTTTTCAGATTCTTTTCCCATGTAGACCATCACAGAATATTAGGTAGAGTTCACTGTGCTATACAGCAAGTCCTCGTCTACTGTTTCTTCTCATGATTTATTTTTCTGTTTGTGGAAATCACTTGGGTATCTTGCTTGGTTTGAGCTAGAACATAAAATTTCCCATTAAAATTCATGGAAATATTTTTTTCATATAATTGCTTCTTAGAGCAGCTCAGGTTTGTAGGAGTTAAACTCAATGGGTGAAGAATAGATTGAAGAGTTAAACAAAAAGATTTATATTCTGTATTGATATGTTCTAGCAACTCCAAGTGCTGCAAGCTTTTGTAAAGGGAAAGAAGAAAAATATTATATAGTCATCTCTTGACTTTTGTTGTGAACCACATGAGAAGTCCAGTAATTTCTTGACTTTTGGGCAAGACATGGAACAGCATGATAACCATGACCAGAGACACCACATTCTTGGTCATCCTTGCATCTCATTCATGTTCCAGTCCTTCTCTATCTTTTACACTGTCTCTTCCTGCCTTTCCCGGCCTCTAGAAGTCAGACTCCCAGACAGTGCCATGCTTCTAAGTTTAACATCCAACTCTATGGGGGAAAAAAGTCCTGATGTGTGGTGTTTGCCAGTTTTCATCATGCAAATATTTCCACCATGGCTGATTTCAAGCTATTAGCATCATGTTACTATATGGGGATCTGGGAAGAGATGTACTTAGCCAGCTCTCACCCTCAGGCTAGAGCCACTTCCAGCTCACCAATGGCTCTGGGATTTAGCAATCAGACTTTTTTTTTTTTTTTTGGTAATTATCTCCTAGGTAATCTCACTAAATCTGTGTCTTTAAATACCATCCACAGGCTGATGAATCCCAACTTAGATCTTATGCCCGGTCTATCGCATTTGCACATATTCATATCCAGCAGTCAACTTGCCATCTTCATTTGGATGTATACTAGCCATGTGAAATCTAACAAGAATGAAACAGAATTTCTGATTCCTGCTTACCTGTAAGTCCTCCACCATCTCAGTCCATGGCATCGTCATTCACCCAGTCACTCAATTCTAAACCCTTAGAACCATTGTTGCCTCTTTCTTTCTCTGATACTTCACGTTCAGCTCATCAGCAGGGCTTGTTAGCTATCCTTTAAAATTCCTCCCAGATCACACTGGTGTGCATCCACCTCTGATCCCTGCCCTGTAACAAAAGTGTGATTTCTCTCCTCTGGTGGTGTCCCTGCCTCCACTTTTATCTGTTGGCAGTCAGTTCTCTACGTGGCAGCCAGAGTAAATCTTTGTTTGTTTTTCGGGGCTGCACATGAGGCATATGGAAGTTCCCAAGCTAGGAGGTCAAATCATTGGAGCTGCAGCTGCTGGCCACAGCCACAGCTACTGCAATGCCAGATCTGAGCCGCGTCTGTGACCCACACCACAGCTCATGGCAATGCCAGATGCTTAACCCACTGGGCGAGGCCAGGGATTGAACCCTCATCCTCATGGGTACTAATCGGGTTCGTAAACTGTGGTGCCACAATGGGAACTCCCAGAGTAAATATTTACAATAAAAATCATATCCTGTCCCTCCCTTGTTTTTTAAAAATCCCCAATTAGCTTTTTATCATCTTTGGAATAAAATTCAAACTGTACCACCTCTCCCATTAGGCTCCGCCTCACCATCTAGCCCTTGCCACCTCTCTAGTTTTAACTCTTCTCTCCCCTGCCTTTTGCTTACCTGCTTTAGCTACACTGGTCTGCTTGTTCTTAGGAACACATTAAGCTTGTTCCAGTTCAGATATTTGCATTTCCATGCCCTCTGCCTGGAAATCTCTCCCCAGAGCCTTACCCCATGTCTTCACACAGTTAGTCCACCTCATTTAGAGTCTTACTCACGTGTTATCTTTTAAGAGAAGCCTTCCTTGACTACCACATTGCAAAGAGTCCCTTTCACCCTTACAGACCATACACCTTCCATCTTTCCATGCTGAATTTTTCTTTAGAGCACTTATCACTACCTGATTTATCTTATTTATCGATTTGTTTCCAAGAAAGTGGGCATTTTTTCTTGCTGAGTGCTATATTTCTAGTACTCATGAAGGTGGCTTGCATAGAGTAGGTGCTTCATAAGTACTTGAATGAATAGGTATGATGAGAAATGAAGCCATCTACTTCCCACACAGGTTACCATCTGTTTCAGGGGTAATGAACTTTTTCTGTAAAGAACCTAGACTCTTTTAAACTTTGTGGCCATAGAGTCTGCATCCCAGTATTTTAACTGCATTCGTAATATGAAAACAGCCACAGACAATACTTAAAGGAGTGAATGTGGCCATGTTCCAATAAAACATTGTTTGCAAAACCAGGCCACAGGCCAGATTTGGCCTTTGGGCTGTGGTTTGCAGAGTCTGGACTAGAGGAACCTGACTCTACTGTTCTGCTATCTTCATTAACATGACCTCGCTATTCCACTCTCTCTATCACCATGACGTTTCTATTCCAGGAAATTCTTGCTCAAGATAGTAAAAAGTTGGCAATCCCTTTGGAAAACCCCAATTCAGTGAACATCAGACTGTTCAACTTGTCATTGGATAGCATCAGATGACAGTTTTGTCTCTAAGACTCTTCAAAATTTACTGCAAAATGCTCACCTTGCTGTGTCTACCAATCCTAAACAATTATGCACAATCTGCATTGCAAGACCTGCCTTCAACCAGACCTTAAATGTCAGAAATACCTGAACTAGGCTCTCCCCTACCCAAGAGATGCTGCTGAGACTCAATCAAGGTGACGATCTCCCTGGAGGTAATAACTTCAGAGATATTTGCTGGTGTTTCCAAGGAGTCAGTTATAATCAAAGATAGTCCCAGAGGAGGTTATCGTATTGTTTGCTATCATAATTTCTTGGCCCCCAAATTAAATGACATATTCACTCATTTCCTCATTCAACAAATATGTATTGAGATCTTTTTACACATCTGCCTTCCTACCAGCGAGTTCTGATATGAGCGTCTAAGTACAAATCAGACAACTGTACGCTGTGTAAAGACAATAGAAAAAGGCAATCCCCCCCCCCCCAGTGATTTAATCCCTTTCATGTTTACTTTTTTGAAATTTTAAAAATTTTGACAGGGAAAGAAAATTTTTCTCATTAAAGATGAGGACTTCTTGGTTTGCCCTAAGCTTTTTCTATGTCCTTTTATCCAGTCTCCTAAGTTCACTGATCCAGGAGCCTGCATATGGCCAAGAGTTTTCTGGAGGAAAGCCAAGCACAGCTGAAACATCAGCTTTCTGACGACTTAGGGGAAAAGCAACCCTCTCTGCCATCATCGTTCATAAAAACTCTGGAATTTATTTGCACAAAGAGCTCATTGAGAGCTGACAGGCCTGCTACAGCCTTTCCTTTATTCCATGGAGGAAGCGTCAGAAAAACCAGCCGACTGGCTTGTGCCATTTCTGCAAACGTGCCGTGTTCAAGAGGGTGGGCCTGGCTCCCCTGTTGGGCAGAGGCGACAGAACAGCCTGGGGAAGGAGCCCAAGACTCAGAGCCAGGGCCTGCCAACCGAGGCAAGTCCCTGAGCCACCCAGTGCCTCCATCTCCTCATCTGGGAAACGTAGATGGGGGAAAAAAGTAGCATTTCATCTCCAGGAAGCTTGTGTTCATCAGCTGAGAAAAGGGAGATGAGGTTGTCATGTCAATATGGACTCTTCACAAAGGGCCAGCATTATGTCATGGTTGGAACGGCCATTTTAGCAGTTCTACAAAACCTGCCTCCCCTCCCCACCCCCACCTCACCCCTCACCCCCGCAAGTGTCTTCCTACAGTACCAGTATTTCTACAAAGAGAAAAGCAATCTTTGTTCTCTTCCTGTTTGGACTCTTTGAAAAATGCAGGAACCTCCTGGAAGGCATAATACCTTAAAGCAACCCAGACTAAAACACACGGGGCTTCTTGAATGTTTTCTTTCCCTCAGGAGGCATCAGGTGGCTATGGATGGGTGATGAAGAAAAGGAGTACTGAAAAGTTGGGAAAAGTCATTTTAGAAAGGAGGAATGCCCGCTGAATAAGAGAATTGTAATAACCTTGCAGATTATAGGGATTGGTGGTTTTTGAAGTGAACGCTTAGGCAGGTACCTTTTTTATCAAACAGGAAAAACAAAGCTGGAGTGGGGGTTTCCCCACACCCACCCACCCTCATCACAGCCTGTCACTGATGCCTCTGCAGCCCACAAGGACCCCCTGTGCAATTTCAAGGCTCTGAGGAACAGAGCTGGAAAATTTCTGCTGCTTAGTCTCTGCCTTGTCTAGCAGAGGCCAGTGACCTCCTAGAAGAAAGATGGAAACACAGCCCCCTCCTAATCTAGGGCTCATGGCTGTCCATAGGAACAAAATAATAATGAGGAACACTTAAGCTCTTACTATATGCTAAGCTTTTGGCTAAATTATGTGCATTATTTCATTTCAATCTTTTATTTAATGTCCAAAACAGCCCAAAGAGGCAGATGCTCTTTTCCTTCCCATTTCACAGATGGGGAAATAGAGACTTAGGATAAAAGGCTTGATAAGGAATTCAAAGGAAGCCTGGGTGGCTCTAGGGCTGATATTCTTAACTCTATCATGTATTTCCTCACATCCTATTGTTTCCCTGAAGAATATTTTTGTCTCTTTCTGACCCTTACCACAAATGTCATTGAGAATTTCTGTAGATTCTAGATTTGGATTTCAATAGAAGTTTGTCTGCAAACACATTGTCTTCAGTCCAGATTGATGTTTTAGCAGAGGCAGAAAGAGTTTGAATTAAAACAGAAAGTTCGTTTATGGGTGTAACAAGTAAGTGAGTGTACAGTCTTAGGCACAAGATGAGGTTCTATTTTCCTCCCATTTGGCCAACTCTGGGTTGTTATTTTTTTCTTTTCAAATTTAGCATAGGCTTACTGAAGAAAAGAAGAGGGGAAAAGTTGACATACTGCAACAAACCAAATACCCCACCTTAAAATCTGAAAATCAGATGGGAGAATCACCCTACAAAGCAAAATAACATTAGGTCTGGTAAAAAATAACCCCCAAACTTAGCTCATCAGGGAAACTTCTAAGTGATCTCTAGTAGAGAGAAAGAGAAAGAAAGAAACCAAATGAATAAGGACATTCTTCTTCCAGTGTAGACAGCGTCAGACAGAAGTGAAAAAATATTCGATTCTCTCACTGGCAGGAACAGATAACCACTTTCATATTAGTCACCAGCTATCGTCACTCACTTGGTTCTGCTGCAATATTTTAAAAATAATAGTGTTTTAGAGCTCTGAAAATTCTGCCCAATGTTGTGCCAACCTCCCTTAGAGCAAGGAAGATGGGAAAATGGAGCAACTGACAGGCAGGCAGTTGCATGCTGGTTTTAAGGGGTTGTTTGTCTCATTCCTGTCCATTTGCAAGAGGCCTTTGTATATTAGAGACACAAATACTTGGCTTTGGCATCACAGTTTTGGGAACCATATTTTTTTCTCACTTGATTTTTACCAGGCACATTTTCCAGATAGAAGTTTTTTATTTCTTTGTGTGTAAGTATGTCTGTCTCTTTAAAAAATAGCTCTTGGGATTCCAGTCCCAGTTAAGAAGATATCCCTTATCTCTCTATTGTACATGCTTGCTCTACATTTTCTTACCTTATTTTTTCATTTTAGTTTACATTTAAGTCTTTCTTCTTGATGCAGTTCACACCATTTTGTATTTTTTGAGATCCAAATCTACTCTTTTTTTGAGGGGACTTAATAGTCGTGCTAGCATCACTTATTAAATAACTTATTCTTATCTCCTTGAGCTGTAATAGCACTTGTGTCAAGTGTTAAATTTACATATATATTTAGATACCTTTCTGGATTGCCTATTCTGTTCCACCAATCTTTTTATTTCTCTATAATACTATATTGATTTTATTAGAATACCTTTTTACTATTCTTCTTCATACATTCTTGGCTTTTCTTGAGCATTTATTCTTCCATAACAGTTTTAAGGATTCTGTTTGTGTTTGTGATGGACTGAATAATGCCTTTTCTTCCTCCATGTATGTCCACCTCTTAATTCCTGGAACTGGTGAGTGTTACTTTACTTGGTAAAAGGGATTTTGTGGATGTGATTAAGTTCGTGATATTGACTAACTGATTCAGGAGACAGCCCTGAATTAGCCCCTGGGCCTAATGCCATCACAGAAATTCTTATGAGGGACAAGCAGTAGGAGTCAGAGTCAGAAGAGAAGGCAGTATGATGACAGAAGCAGAGATGGGGATTATGTGTTTTGAAGATGGAGGAAAGTGCCACAAGCTAAGGAATGTAGGTGGCCACAAGAAGCTGAAAAAAAACAAGCAAATGGATTCTTTTCTCAAAGCCTCCAGATAGAATGAGCCCCACCAATACCTTCATATTAGCCCAGTGAAACTGATTTTGCACTTTTGACCTCCAGAACTGTAACACAATAATTTCGTGTTTTTTTAAGCTGCCAAATTTGTGGTACTTTGTTATAGCAGCAATAGGAAACTAATACAGTGTTGCAATAGAAATCACATTAAATTTATACATTTATTTTGTGAAAACTGACATTTCTCTGGTATTAGTTTTCCCATTAAAGAATGTAGTCTCTCTTTCTATTTGTTTAGATCTTATTTTATTTTCATCAATAAAATTACACATATATTTTTGTGTGTGTGAAATTAATTTCTTTTTTGCTAAACATATTCTGGAATATTTTATATTTTGATAATATTGTGAGTGAAATATTTTTTTCATATTTCCACTTCTGTATGATTGTTGTTAGGATACAGAAAAAGCTTTTTAAAATTTTTTTTAAATAAATTTTTAAGTATTTATTCTTGTTCAATTGTGTTACCAAATTCTCTTATTAACCGTACTTGAGTTTCTTGGGTTTTGTTGTTTTCTTTATTCTTTTCTTAAGTAAAACAATCATATCATCAGCAAAAGCAAAGAATTTTATTCTTACTTTCCAATGTCAGGTCGGTTATTTAATTTTGTTGTGCTAATGAGTTGGGATATCTTCCAAGTCAATATTATTTATAACGATGATTGTGAGCATCACTATATATTTCTACTTACTTAAAATGGTTTTAGCATTTTGTACTTTGGAATATTATGTGCCATTAATTTGGTAAATAGCTTGTATTATATTAACTCATTTCTTAAATTCTTATTGTACTCATTAAGAATGCCTTCCATTTCACTAAATACATTTTAAACACCTAAAGAGATGATCATATGGTTTTTCTCCTTTAAAGGACTGCTGTAATAGATTGCATTTAGACTTCCTGGTACTGAACCAGCCTTGAATCGTCAAGGAAGGAAGTCATGATCTCTTTTTTTCTGCTGTTTTTGTTTCGATATATGACTGGATTCTGCTTGTTAATGTTTTATTTGGAGTTCTTGAGTCTTCACTTAAAGTTGCCCATAATTTTCAATTTTGTCTAATCTTTATCAGCTTTAAGTTTATTTTGACTTTATAAAATGAATTGGAGTCTTCTTATCCTTTTCTATGGCTTAGAGTAGTTTAAATAAAAGTAAATGTTAGATAAAACTGAGCTAGAAATTCATGCCTGGTGAGTTTTCAAACATTTGTATTTCCTTCCTCTTTCTCATCCAACTTTAAACACCTAGATCTTTCTCATCTAATTTTATATTATAACTCTGGATTGTCATTGAGTTATTCTTATAAATCTTTCATTTCAAGGGCTCTCACTTAGACTTACCTACCTCCAGTCAGAATCTTTCTGTGTTCTGTATACATGTATAAAGATTCATTGCTTACTAGTCGCTCTTTTTTCATCTTTTCCCATGTTGAGATTAATATTCTGATTTTTTTTTAAAGTTTGGTCTTTCTGAGTATTTTCCTCCAATAGAGTATATCACAGATATGTTGACATACTCTCTGAAAGCTTGCCTATCCTTCCTCATTTATATTTTCTCTCACTCTCACCAACTAATGAAATAATGCCTGGGTATAGAATTTCTCTCAGTCCTTTGTAATGCTATTTCACTGTTTTCTGGCTTCCAGTGTTGTGGTCTGATGTGATGCCTATCTGATTATTCTCCCATTGTACGCAACTTAATCATTCTGTCTGGAAATATATAAGATCTTGCTGTTATTCTTAGAATTTAAGACTTGGAATATAGCTAAATATTTGACTTTTCTCACACTACTCCACTTCCCTAGTGACTCCTGATGTTGAGCATCTCTTTATCTGTGTATTGGCAATTTGTCTGTCTTTGGAAAAAAAGTTTATTCAAGTGGTACATCTATTTTTGTAATTGGGTTATTTGTCTTTCTATTGTAGCTATTGATTGTTATATGTTTGTGTTGGTCATTTGAATCCATGGCTTCCCAGCATTTTCTGGATTTCTTTTTTCATCAGTGATCACATCAGCACAGCAATGATCACATCACATCAGCAAACAGCTCCATGTGGGTCGTGGTTCATGATGTTCACCAGAGGAATACATTCTTTACGGTGCAGCAGGAGCTGGAAAAAGTACTTCATGATCTTTTTTTAAAAATATATAACGATTTTAATTTTTTTCCATTATAGCTGGTTTACAGTGTTCTGTCACTTTTCTACTGTACAGCATGGTGACCCAGTTATACATACATGTGTACATTCTTTTTTCTCACATTATCATGCTCCATCATAAGTGACCAGACATAGACTTTATGATCTTAATGTAGAATGGCAATCAGATGTTTTGAGTGAGAGAAAGAAAAGTCCTCAGGTTCTGAATTATATTTTGAAAGGATTAATCTAGGTTTTTGTGGCATAGACTCTAAGGAAGTGAGGATAGAAGTGAGCAGTCTAGTTAAGGATCTATTGCCATAACCCAGTGAGCTATGAAGGCATGGGGGCTAAGATGATAATGAAGGATTGTAAGTGATCAGGTAGAATGAAGAGTATTTGCCCTTAGATTGAATATGGTAAAGAGAGAAAGAGGGGAATCAAGAAAAACTAAGGTTATTGTCCAGAGAAACTGGAAGAATGGAATAAATGACTGCAGGGGAAATAGCTTGAGGAGGAACATGAAGGGTTCTGTTTTTAATGTAGTAAGTGTGAAATTTCTGTTAGATATTCTGATGGGAGTATTGAGTGAGCAGTTGGGTCTCTCTATTGGAATTAAAGAAAGAATATTTGCTGGAGAGAAAAATTTGGAAATCATCAGCAGATAGATGGCATTTCAAATTGTGATTCTGCAATAAAATGTTTTATATATACATGATGGAATGTTATTTAGCCTTAAAAAAGATGAAAACTCTGTCACTTGTGGCAACAGAGATGAACCTAGAGGGCATTATTCTAAATGAAATAAGCCTGTGAAAGACAAATGCTATGTGGTATCACTTACATGTGGAAGCTAAATATATATATCTATTTATATAGATCTATATATCTAACTCATAGAAGCAGAAAGTAGAAAACAAGTTAATAGGGGCTTGGGAGCAGAGGAAATAGGAAGAGGTTGGTAAAAGTGTAGAAAGCGTAATTATGAGTAAGCCCCCCCTCCCAAAGGAGTTCCTGCTGTGACATAGTGGGTTAAGGATACAGTATTGTCAGGGTGGCTCAGGTCCTTGCTGTGGCATGGGTTCAGTCCCTGGCCTGGGAACTTCCACATGCCTCAGGTGTGGTTAATAAAAACCCAAAAAAACTCTACTCTTTAAGTTCTAAAGATTTAGTGTGTGATATGGTAACTGTCGTTAGTAACACTGTATTGTATTATATATGTGAAATTTGCTAAGAGAGTAGAAGTTAAATGTTTTCACCCACACCCAAGTAGATACATGAGGTGATGGGTGTGTTAATGAACTCAGTGGAGGGAATCTTTTCTTCATGTACATGTCAATCAAATCACCATGATGTTCCCTTTAAATATTTCTCAGTTTTATAACTTTGTCAATTATACCTCAATAAAACAAAATAAAAAGGTCACTATCCTCAGTGAGGTTACCTGAGGAATGAGTGTTGTATAGAAGGAAGAGATTTGAGGTTAGAAAATGAGGATGAAAAAACAAAGGAGGCTAAGAGGATAGGAGGAAAACTAAGAGAAATGAATAATCTAAAGCTCAGGGAAAGCTGTAGCTCAGGACGGAAGGAGTGATCAGTTTGGCCAGAGGTGGCTGAGAAGGGGGAGCTAGTTAAATTGGATTTGACGATATAGAAGTAATTGGTGGAGCTGATGAAAACTGTTTGGCTGCAGAGGTGGTGATGAAAGCCTGATTGAAATAGGTTCAAGAGAGAAGTGAATAAGGGATACCATTTTTTTTCCTATTATTATTTTTGGCATTTCATATAAATTTTTTGTTACATTTCTTAACACCAAAACCTAGTCTCACTCTGGTAGGTAACCTCTGCTGAATTAAATTTAACACCCGATATTTAAAAAAAAAAAAACTTTAATAAATCAGTGATTGAAGACACCTGCAAGCACACTTCGTAGAACCAAGTCTGACACATACTATGGTTCTCTGGGATTTCTTTTGGATTATTTGTATAGAAAAGTGAGCAGTTTGGAGTTCTCCCTGTAGCACAAAGGGATCGGTGGTGTCTCTGGAGCACTGGAACTTGGATTCAATATCTGGCCCAGCACATTGGGTTAAGGATGTGGTGATGCCATATCTGAGGCATGTGTAGCAACTGTGGCTTGGATCTGATCCCTGGCCTGAGAACTCTCTATGCCATGGGGTGGCCAAAAAAGGAAAATTTTTTTAAAAAATAAAGAAAGAGGGAGTTCCTGTTGTGGTGCAGCAGAAATGAATCCAGCTATTTATCCATGAGGATGTATGTTCAATCCCTGGCCTCACTCAGTGGGTTAAGGATGCGGCATGGCCATGGCTGTGGTGTAGTCAGACAGCTGTAGCTCCAATTCAACCGCTAGCCTGGGAACTTCCATATGCCATAGGTGCAGCCCTAAAAAGCCAAAAACAAACAAACAAACAAAAAAAAAACAAAAACAAACAAACAAAAAGAACAAAGAAAAAAAGGTAAGTGAGCAGTTTTACTGTGAAGGGCAGCAGAGAAATGAGGCAGTGAATGGAGACTCTTTTACAGATGGGGAAATATTACAGCATATGTGATGGAGGAATAAAAACTCATGCTGCAGCAGCAAGAGGAAATGATTGCTAGAGCAACACCTTTGTGTAGATGAGAAGGTAGCTAATAAGGATCTAGTCACAGAGTTGACCTAAGATAAGGAACCCACTTTTCTGCCAGAGAAAGCAGAAGAAAAGAAACATGTAATGTAGCAAGGCAGGGAAGTTGTGCATGTCACAGAGTGGGGGCCAGCGTGTTTTCACATTTTGTCTCTTTTGGGCTCAACAGTGTCTTTCCACTCACTTCCTGATTTTTTTTGTTGTTGTTCTGAAATTTTCACACTTAGAGAGCAGAGTGCTCTGTGTGCTACATTTGAATCTAAGCATTCTGATCTCTTCGTATTTACGGTACTAGCTACCCCCTGCAGTGCTGGTTTTCTCTGGGTGTGTCTTCTGTTCACCTTGATTTTCTTATCTCTTAGTGTTGGCCCCTTTGGGTGGGTGGTATTTTTCTTTGTTGGTTCTTAGAGATGAAATCTAGTAGTTTGGGCACCCAGAGATGCATGCAGAAAATTTTACCTCTATTCATCTGTAATTGAAGGGCAGGCTGATGATAGGTCCTGCGGAGGAATGCAGAGGAGACTTCTTTTCTCCCCCTTTCATCTTCTTCCTCCTCCTCTTCTTCTTCTTCTCCTCCTCCCCCTTCTTCTTCTTCTCCTGCTCCTCCTCTTCCCCCTCCCCTCCCCCCCCCTCCTCCTGATGAGAACCTGACCAAGTATTTAAACTTTCCCACATAAATGTGCCTGTTCTTCCTGAGGCACAAGATATTTGAAAAGCTGGGCACAGGTTTGATCCTTGGCCCATCATGGTGGGTTAAAGGAAATAGCATTGCTGCAGTGGTGGTGTAGGTGATAGCTGTGGCTTGGATTCAATCCCTGGGCCAGGAATTTCCATATGTGGCAAGAAGAAGAAGAAGGAGAAGAGGAGGAAGAGGAAGAAGAAGAGTTAACACATATGTATTATGCCATCTTCCTAGACCAGGCTCTTTATTATGCATTTTATGTCCCTGACCTCACTGTTTCTTCACCAGAGTTCAATGAGGTAGACGGCACCAGAAAACCGCAACTCTAAATAACAGCAGAGTTAGGATTTGACCTTATTCTCTGGCACAACCAGTTCACCATTCCTCCACCAACCTATTAAAAAATTACACAAAGAACTTTAAAAATTACTTACATACAGCTTAACTTTGTAAGTAAACCACTTCAGAAACCTGCTTCAGAAAGAGTGTATAATTTCTAGGCTGCCACTGGATAACAGCCTTTTTTATTTTTTCTTTTCCCAGAATTTTTTTTATTCCCTTTATAATGATTTTAATTTTTTTCCATTATCACTGGTTTACAGCGTTCTGTCAATTCTCCACTGTGCAGCCAGAATTTTTTTTAAATAAATTTTATTGGAGTATATTTGACTCACCAAGTTGGGTTTCTTTTCCCAGGGTTTAGATAAGGCATTCAAAAAGTTTTTGAGTTCCTCTATGTCTTCTGTTGGAACTATAGCCAAACAATACATATTCAGGTTATCACTGGCTCCTACAACAAAGATAAGCAAGAATGGATAATAGGTCAAAAACAATAGAAGTTCACTTCTCATTCATTAACAGTTCGAGATGTGATTTCTGGTTATTGAGGGACGGTTCTGCTTTACCCAGACTTGTAGGACTTCCTCAAATGGTGGCTCTGCCATTTTCAAAGTGCTTCTCAAGTCACACTAGTGAGGTGGGGTGTTGCTATCTCAGGTAGCCCTGGTGACACACGTAGCTTCCATGCACATCCCACTGTTAGAACTCAGTTACCTGGCGCATCTAACTTCATGGTTGTCTAAGAGATATCATTCAGCTGTGTGCTCAGGAGGAAAAAGAAACTGGTTCTGTTGGACAGCAAGCAGATTCTGCCACACAAGCCACTGAGAAGATACCTACCAAAGCAGTTCCTGAGTATTTCTTTAAGGTCAGCCAATAATAAGAGTAATTATGATGAAAACTGAAAAAAAAATGCAAAAGTGCTTATAATACCAATGGGTATTTACTAACTATATAAAATGTGCGATATATACCATACTAAGTGCTGTACATTTTTTATCTTTAATCCTCTCATAAACCCCAAGACAAGAGAGAATATTGACCCTATTTGCTGCAGGAGAAGGAATCTGAGGCTCATAGCACTTTGGAAAACAACACACACAAAGTCAGGTTGAGCAGCAGAAGCCACATGTAGAATTTGGTCAGCTTCAAAGGCTGTGTGTAACTTCCGTGCTACACTCAGAAAACCATTGCATGCTAGGATTACAGCTGTTTAAAAGGAACCCCATTAAAAGACTCAAAAGAGCATACAACGTATGTAACAGTCATTAGGTCACGTGGTGCCATTTTAATTTTCCTCTATTTTGCAAAACCATGCTTGAAGAAACTTTTCCCTACCTCAGACCTTTTCACTGTGATGACATTTTTCTCTAGATGAAAAGAGGAGACTAATTTTACCAATTAAAATGTGGTATTTATAAAAGATAAATAAGATAATCACCTTCTTGATAATAATGAGGTAAAGAATGTGACACTTTCTTTCTCCTGGAACTTGCTTTTGTATAATCTCTCTGGGGCCTGTCTGTGGTTATAGAATAAGAAAAGCTTCTTGCTTGCCTTGTTTGGAACCGGCAAGGCTTTACCTTGTCTTCCACCTGAGTTGGGGACTTAGTGTTTGCTGGAAGTGGATCCATGTGGGAATCCCACAACTTAATATTTTCTACATTATCTCATTGCATCTCTTAATGTGATGTAATCCCTTCTGTCTCTTTTCCATTACTGTTGTTCTTCTCAAAACTGACACCTATAGGAGCTCCTGCTGTGGCACATTGGGATCAGTGGTATCTCTGCAGTGCCAGGTTGTAGGCTCAATCCCTAGCCCAGCACAGTGGGTTCAAGGATCCAGCGTTGCTGCAGCTGTGGCCTAAGTCACTACTGTGGCTCAGATCTGAACTCTGGCCCAGGAATTCTATATGCCACAGGATGGCCAAAAAAGAAAACAAAACAATGCCCTGCCCCCCCCCAAAAAAAACCCTGAGACCCAAGGAATTACTTTGTGGTGCAGCAGGCTAAGGATCCAGCATTATCACTGCAGCAGTTTGGACCATTGCTGTGGTGCAGGTTCGATCCCTGGCCCAGGAACTTCCACATGATGTGGACACAGTCAAAAAACAAAAAACAAAAAAACCCCAACAATTGGAAAACTGACAACTAATTTTGTTTTTAAATGAATTTTATTTATTTATTTATTGGTCTTTTTTAGGGCTGCACATGTGTCATATGGAAGTTCCCAGGCCAGGAGTCTAATGAGAGCTGTAGCCGCCAGCCTACGCCACAGCCACAGCAATGCCAGATCCTAGCCATGTCTGGGACCTGCACCACAGCTCACTGCAATGCCAGATCTTTAACCCAATGAGCTAGGCCAGGGATCGATCCCTCATCCTCATGGATCCTAGTCAGGTTCGTTACCACTGAGCCACGACAGGAACTCCCTGTATTTTATTTTAAATAATATTTTTATTTATTTTTTATTTTTTTATTTTTTTAGTCTTTTTGTCTTTTCTGGGCCACACCCGCAGCATGTGGAGGTTCCCAGGCCAGGAGTCTAATGAGAGCCGCAGCCACCAGCCTATGCCACAGCCACAGCAATGTGGGATCCGAGCCTCGTCTGTGACCTACACCACAGCTCACAGCAACGCTGGATCCCTAACCCACTGAGGGAGATCGGCGATCGAACCTGCAACCTCATGGTTCCTAGTCGGATTCGTTAACTGCTGAGCCACGACGGGAACTCACTATTTAAATTTTCTTAAACTCACAGAAACTGCAAGAACAGTACAGAGAATTTTTTTTCCCTTGAACCATTTGATGGTAAGTTGACTACATGATATACTTCCTCCACCCCAGATAGGCCCTGATAGGTTAGTGGGTATTTCCTAAAAACAAGGGCATCTTTTTTTTCTTCTTCTTCTTCTTTTTTTCTTATTTTAAAAAAAATTTTTGGAGTTCCCATCGTGGCACAGTGGTTAACGAATCCAACTAGGAACCACAAGGATGCAGATTCGATCGCCGACCTCCCTCAGTGGGTTAGGGATCCAGCGTTGCTGTGAGCTGTGGTGTAGGTTGCAGACGTGGCTCGGATCCCGCATTGCCCTGGCTCTGGTGTAGGCCGGCAACTACAGCTCAGGTTAGACCCCTAGCCTGGGAACCTCCATGTGCCGTGGAAGTGGCCCCAGAAAAGGCAAAAAGACAAAAAATTTAAAAATTAATTAATTAATTAATTAATTAATAATAAAAAATAATAGTAAAAGGACACCTTTATACAAAAGCACAATACACTTTTTAAGACCTGCAAATCAACATTGTTACAACTGTCTACTCCAGACACTCTTCAAGTGTTATCTATTGTCTTGAGTCCATTATTGCAAAAGGATCTACCTCGCAACCCCTTGTCGCATTTAGTTGTCAATCACTTTAGTCTCTTTCAGGTCCACTTTTTTTTCTTTGGTCTTTTTGCCATTTCCTGGGCTACTCTTGCAGCATATGGAGGTTCCCAGGCTAGGGTTGAATCGGAGCTGTAACCACTGGCCTACCCCAGAGCCATAGCAACGCCAGATCCGAGCAGCGTTTGCAACCTACACCACAGCTCACGGCAACGTTGAATCCTTAACCCACTGAGCAAGGCCAGGGATTGAACCCTCAACCTCATTGTTCCTAGTCGGATTTGTGAACCACTGAGCTACCACAGGAACTCCCAGGCCCACTTTTTGAAATTAAAGTGCAATTGATTTACAATGTTGTGTTTCAGGCATACAGCAAAGTGATTTCCAGATTCTTTTCCTTTATAGGTTATTACAAGATGTTGAATATAGTTCCCTGTGCTATACAGTATGTCCCTATTTTTTATTTATTTTTATATATGGTAATTTGTATCTATCAATCCCAAACTCCTAATTTATCCCCCCTTCCCTCTTTGGTAACCATCCCTGTGTTTTCCATGTGTCTGAGTCTATTTGTCTTCTGAAAACAAGTTTGTTTGTATCATTTTTAAAGTTTTCATGTGTAAGTGATTTCTTATGACATTTACCTTTCTCTTTCTGACTTAGTTCACTTAGTATGATAATCTCTAGGTTCATCCATTTTGCTGCAAATGGCATTATTTCATTCTTTTTCATGGCTGGATAATATTTCATTGTATATGTACCACATCTTCTTTCTCCATTCCTCTGTCTCTGAACATTTAGGTTACTTCCATGTCCTGGCTATTATAGATAATGCTGCAGTGAACACTGGGGTGTAGGTATCTAGACCCATTATTTTATAGGCATCACTCAATCTGAGTTTGATATAAAATTTAGTTGATGCATCCTTGGCAGGAATTTCTTGGGTGCATTTTATTCTTCTCATTGCAAACTGTTGGGAACATAGAACTTCATTTTACCCCTTTGCCAATGATGTTTATTTTCCTCACTTGATTAATGTCGTGTCTGCCACCCTTTCCACTAAGAAGTTACTCTTCTCTGCTGTCATTAATACATATTTTGTGGGGGGAGATTCTTTGTAAATATCCCTTTCTTCATTAAACTTCTGTTGTATCTGTATATTTATATTGCTTAGGTCTCATGGTTTTCTATTTTATTCATGGGTTATCATCCATTATAATGATGATTTAGCTCAATATTGAGCTGGCTTCTATGTTCTTTTGACATGCCCCACTCACCTCCTTGCTTTCTGGTACAGAGTCCATCCTCTAAATTCCTTGCCTCAGTCCTACAGTCAGCTGTTTTCTCAAGAAGTGGAGGATAGTTTCAAGAATATGAGATCTAGGAGTTCCAGTTGTTTCGAGTTCAATTCCTGGCCTCGATCAATGAGTTAAGGATCTGGCATTGCTGTGCTGTAAGTTGCAAAGTTGACTTGGATCTGATGTTGCTGTGGCTGTGGCTATGGTGTAGGCCGGCAACTGTAGTTTTGATTGGATCCCTAGCCTGGGAACCTCCATATGCCTTGGGTGAGGACCTAAAAAGCGAAAAAAATAAAAAATGAAAAAGAATATGAGATCTAAGCTGTGAGGAATGTTATTAGAGACCCTCCTAGCAGGCAAAGTTGTGGAATATACACATATAAATATTCATATGTACGTATAACTGTTTATAGGTACACGCATGTAGACATGTAATTATATATGCATACACATACACTTTTTCACCTATATTTATTTGTATGTCGATTGATTGGAGAGTAGCAAAATTTGCCACCTCAGATTGCCTGTTTGGCATGTGGATTATTTTGAGCTAAAAACAGTCAAGGCCCAAAAGACTCAGGAAGAAACTTTGACCTCTCTCTTAATTGTCTGAAAGAAAGTAGAGGACCCGTTCCTCAAAGGGAGTTATCACCATAGAGAACTATAGCATGACTCTGTGTGGTCCCAGGGGAGGAACCTAGCAAAGTCTGTTCACTAAAACTCCTCTCTCTGTCCCAGGGTCTCTGCCTGGCCCAGAAAACTTTTGCTTACCAATCATTTGCTTTCCCATCTCTCAATGAATTGCCTTCTTCCCCTTTGAAATCCCACACCACTACCTCCCAATATCTTTTTTTTGTCTTTAGCTAAAGATGGTGTTTAAGGTGATGGCTTCAGCCATTTTGGTGAGTTATTTAGTTCTCCTGACTCTCTCTCCTGTATAGATGCTATTAAACTTTTATGTGATTTTCTCCTGCTAATCTCTCTCCTGTCAATTTAATTCTCAGACCAACCAGAAGAACCAAGAAGGATAGAGGAAAATTTCTTCCTTCCCAACATTATCTCAATATGTTGAGAACCATGCATTGGCCCCAGTGCATCCAGCTCCTATCCAACATCGTGGAATGTAGTCTAATTTTCTCCTTTTCCATATTTGCACCTCCCAACAGTAAGAAATTTGGCTCCCAGTATCCTTAAATCCCCCTTATTTGCTCAACTCCCCAGTGTGTAGTGAAACTCCAGTGATGGCCACTGCCCCCTTGTCCCTGTCTTCCCTTTTCACCTCCTTGCCCTGACCTGCCTACCCCACCTTGTAGAAGCCATTCCCACCCCACTTAGATTCCGCCACCAGCTCCTGCATGGGACACCCTCCTCATCCCATGGGGTGTGGACTCCCTGCAGGACCTGCAACCTCTTCAGTTGCCAACCTCTTCTGCCTCTTGGTCTGTGACTCCCCACCTAAGGCAGCCCTGCTATGGCAAGGCTGTCTCACCCAGCTTGGTCTCCCAGTCCCCACAAACAGCTGCAGGGCACCTTCTTCAACCCATGCAGCCCAGCTCCCTGTGAGGATGCTAAGCTCCCCTGGTGGTGTGTCCCCTAAATAGGAGCAGAATTTGCCATGCTAAAATATACCTCTTCAGCAGGTTAAAGGTGGGCTGTCATAGAGTAAACAGCAAGGAAATCAACTTTGGCTCTTGCGTTAAAGCACAGTTTACTGCTTTAACAGTTTTTATCAAAAATAAAGGAAATGGGAGTTCCCACTGTGGCTCAGTGGGTTAAAGACCTGACCTTGTCTTTGTGAGGATATGGATTTGATCCCTGGCCTTGCTCAGTGGGTTAAGGATCTGGTGTTGCTGCAAGCTGCAGTGTAGCTCACATATGTGGCTCAGCTTGGTGTTGCTGTGGCTCAGCTTGGCTGTGGCTGCCATGTAGACCCCAGTTGCAGCTGCCAACCCCTAGCTCCAGGAACTTCCATATGCCATGGGTGCATCCATAAAAAAGCAAAACAAAACAGAAATGTTTTATAACTTCAAAAACAGCAACAAAATTCAAAACCCAAAATTTGACTTAGTAAATTTGAAGATATATTTGATTTTATTAAGTAATTCATGGGTTGAGCACCATCCAATCTAGTAAATAGAAGTGTTCTCTGAAGGAATGTATAAAATGAAAGGTTTTATAGGGGAGGGGAGGGATTAGCAAATGAAAAGAAAGAATTATTTTTAGGACAGGACATCATCATTTTGGGTGGGAGGATGGCAAGGTTTTATCACACAGCTTTCTTCTTCTGGGGGCAGGGGGCAGTAGTGGAGGGGGAAGCTTTTGCCCACAGGACAGATTACCTCATTAGTGCTGACAAGAAAATTCCAAAGTGGTTGATTAAGATTATACTTCTGGTAAAGGTTAAAAGCACAGTTAGTTTAGGTTTTAAATCTAGGTTTACTATCATGAGCTTTAGCATAAGTAGTGCCATTTGGGGCTTCAGTTTTCCTTTTTAACAGGTCTAAGGATTTAGGCTGGTTATTTGTATGTGTGTGTGTGCATGTGTGTGTGTCTTTTTAGGGCCGCACCCTCGGCATATGGAGGTTCCCAGGCTAGGGGTAGAGTCAGACCTGAAGCTGCTGGCCTATGCCACAGCCACAGCAATGGCAGATCTGAGCCGTGTCTGCAAACTACACCACAGCTCATGGCAACACCAGATCCTTAACCCACTGAGCGAGGCCAGGGATTGAACCTTTGTCCTCGAGGATGCTAATCAGGTTCATTACCACTGAGCCAGGATGGGAATTCCAGTTTGGTTATTTTTAAGAAACAGCAGACATGGGAGAAGCTCTGAAAACTCAATAGAAGTTACCCTTTTGAAAGAGACTTTTACAAGGAAAATCTCTATTGGTAAGAATGTCTTCCTTTCTGTACCCAGAAAAAGAGGAGAAGTAAATTTCTAGAAACTCTCATCAGTGGAGACACACCAACTTAAAGCTGTATAACAGCCTTACTACCCTTGTTTACTGTGCTTTGGCTAATAATCTCCCATAACTGGCTCCCTCACCAGCACCCCCCCACGCTATGACTTTTCTTTTGTCTTTAGCTGGAGATAAGGCAGTGGTTTGGACTGCTTCAGGGAGTGACTTAGTTTTTCTGGATCTTTCCCATGTATACAGGAGACATACATAGACTTCCGTTCTTTTTCTCTTGTTAATCTTTTAGGACTGGAGATGTCTGAGCAAGAACCTAGAATGGTAGAGGGAAAACTCCCTTCCCCGCCAGCCTGTCTCATCCTGCTTAGACTCTACCCCTATGCCAGGCTGTCTCGGCATGGCAGTGTCTTCACTGTGCTGGGAATCCCATACCCAGTCTGGGCATCCCTATTCCAGGATGCCCTCCTCAGCTACCTAGACTCCGTGCCTGGCCACCCCCCAAAATACCTTCCACACTCTGTTAAGAGGAGATGCCCTGTTCTGGGCACCCCCTACCTCCTCTAGCACTAGTCCCCAACCTTCTCTGCCCCACTGACTGGCTTTGGGGCTAAATTGTTCTAGTGGGAGAGGGGAAAAGAAGAGGGAAAATAACAATTTTCCGTATTGTGAAGTATGTATATATATTTGGTCATTCCGATGACCAAAATATATTTCTTGTATATTTTTGGTCTTCATCCGTGGTTCCTGACTCACAGCTCCCCAAACTCTTGTCATTTCCTGAGCAACAAGAGTAATGGGTGCATTTTTGGTTACAATATTTGTTTTTTTGTTCTCAGTTCCTGAAATCTTCTTCTGCATTAGCAAGCCCCTTTCCACTGCTACTGGGGTTATGTCAAAGTGACTTTTGGAAAACACCCGATGGGGGACTGGTTGCCAGGGGGATCAACCATGAATAGAAGGTGGCTCTTTCAGTCCCACCCCCCTGATTTCTTTTTTCTTTTTTTTTTTTTTTGGTCTTTTTGCTATTTCTTGGGCCGCTCCCGCAGCATATGGAGATTCCCAGGCTAGGGGTCGAATCGGAGCTGTAGCCACCGGCCTACGCCAGAGCCACAGCAACGCGGGGTCCGAGCCGCGTCTGCAACCTACACCACAGCTCACAGCAACGCCGGATCGTTAACCCACTGAGCAAGGGCAGGGACCAAACCCGCAACCTCATGGTTCCTAGTTGGATTCGTTAACCACTGTGCCACGAAGGGAACTCCTACCCCCCTGATTTCTAAGGAGAGAGACTAGAGGGGGACTAGAGGTTGAATCAATGACCGATGATGCAACCAATCATGTCTATGTAATGAAGCCTCCATAAAAACACAAAAGGAGGGGTTCACAGATCTCCTAGGTTGCTGAACCAGATACTTCCATGGCCTAAAGTCCACAAGATCAGAAGCTCCTTTGTTCTGGACCTCACCTCACCCTATAAATCTCTTCATCTGGCTATTGATTTGTATCATTTAACCTCTTTTATTATAAACTGTCAATCTAGTGAGTACACTGGTTTCCTGAGTCC
This sequence comes from Phacochoerus africanus, assembly GCF_016906955.1. Taxonomy (NCBI): domain Eukaryota; kingdom Metazoa; phylum Chordata; class Mammalia; order Artiodactyla; family Suidae; genus Phacochoerus; species Phacochoerus africanus. The sequence continues at coordinate 231,583,368 of NC_062545.1, forward strand.
TGTGGGCATCACTAGCAAATTAATCAAACCCAAGGAGGTAGTGATGGGAGCCTCCGACTTACAGCCAGTGGCTCAAAAGCACAGTAACAACTTGGATTTGTGGTTGGCATCTGAATGGAGGACGACCTTGTGGAACTGAGCCTTTCTCCTGTGGACTCTGATGCTCTCTCTGGGCAGATGGTGTCAGAATTGAACTGAACCGTAGGACACCCAGCTGGTGTCTGTGAATGGCTTGGTGTTGTGGGCACAGTCCCTCCAGACATTGGAATTTGGGGCAGAAAACTTACAGCCCTAAATCATCACTAGGACACATCTTGAGTGCCAGCTTTAGCGTCTGTGCTTCTGATCATGTTTAGAGACTGTCTCTGGGCACAGCGTTGAAGATCTGAGTGATTAAGAGCTTTGGCAGATAAGGCACGAGGGTAAAGGTTAGGAGGTCTAGTGTCTGGTCCTAACTTTGCCCTTTACCAGAGGTAGGAAGCCTGTTCCCCCTCTAGTCCTTTGTATAAATGGAGTGATACATAAACAAAATGATCGAGAGACAAGATACCTGATAAGAGTCCATTTTCTGCACATATAAAATAGAGGTGTTGTAAAGATGAAGTGAGGTCAGGCATTCCAAAATGTTTTGAAAACTTAAAAACCTATGCATGTAGGACATTCTTCTGAGAAAAATATTTTGTCAGGAAATATTAATGTAATGCAAAATTTTAGCAGGGCTGTCCTATTTTCTTTGTGACTTACAAAACTGTGACTAAAATATATCCCAATACACAGAGCTGAAAATGTGAGCTGGAGAAAATAAAATATGGGATGCCTGGGTGGGGGTTGGGGCAGCACAGGCTAGGTCTTGCTGAAACCAGAACCCTGTAAGTTTATGGAAGAGCTTGAAGAACTTCCAGTTTAATTCCATTTGCATATTTATCAATTGTTTGCTTAAAAACTTTATAAGAGGAAGATTTTTTTCCTTCTATGACACCCCTGTCCCCAAATCGAACCTGCATCCTTATGGATATTAAATCGAGTTTGTTACCACTGAGCCACAATGGGAACTCCCTCTTTGGTATTCTTAAAAGAGATTCTAATACACATTTAAATTACTTTTTACATTTATACATAGAACTTCCATATGACCCCGCAATCCCACTCTTGGGCATATATCCGAACAAAACTCTACTTAAAAGAGACACGTGCACCCGCATGTTCATTGCAGCACTATTCACAATAGCCAGGACGTGGAAACAACCCAAATGTCCATCAACAGATGATTGGATTAGGAAGATGTGGTATATATACACAATGGAATACTACTCAGCCATAAAAAGAATGACATAATGCCATTTGCAGCAACATGATGGAACTAGAGAATCTCATACTGAGTGAAATGAGTCAGAAAGACAAAGACAAATACCATATGATATCACTTATAACTGGAATCTAATATCCAGCACAAATGAACATCTCCACAGAGAAGAAAATCATGGACTTGGAAAATAGACTTGTGGCTGCCTGACGGGAGAGGGAGGGAGTGGGAGGGATTGGGAGCTTGGACTTATCAGACACAACTTAGAATAGATTTACAAGGAGATCCTGCTGAGTAGCATTGAGAACTATGTCTAGACACTCATATTGCAACAGAACAAAGGGTGGGGGAAAAAATGTAATGTATACATGTAAGGATAACTTGATTCCCTTGCTGAACAGTGGGAAGAAAAATAAATTAAAAAAATAAAAAATAAAAATAAATTACTTTTTACTTATTCTCAAATTTTAGAACAATGAATTAATAAAAACAACCCAACCAGAAAAGGACCCTGAGGCCACCAGCCGTGTATGGATTACAAGTAAACTGCCATCTGACATTGCTATATGTTACAGGAACTTGGGCTTTATTTTTAAAAGATTCCAGAAGAACCACAAAACAACAACTTTTAAAAGAAGAAATGAGGTTAAAGTTTAGGAAAGGCAGAGTTGAGAAATCCCCACATAAAAGAGAGCTAAAGACAGCACGAATGTTGCAAGGAAGTGGTCAGTTCTAGCAGACAGTGGGGCAGTGAGGTTTGAAAGGAGGTGAAAACCTTTGAGTCACAGCCACCTTTTCCATTTGAAGGGCTGCCAAGTGCTTTTACAAATTCTTAGTTATTTCTGCAGGCATGTTGTAATTGCAAGGGATTTCTTAGCCCAGTGGTAACTAGGAGAGGCCACACAGGTCACTGAGCTGGGCCAATGAATAAGGAATAACAGACTCCCTACAGGGTGACCCAGAGGTGTCAGTATGTGGCCCTGGTTTCAGGTGGACTGGACGACATCTGAAGTTTATGTTACTTCCACATATATCTCTTCATTCATCCCTTTGTTCCTTCAGCAAACAGTTATTGCATACCTAGGATTGTCAGGTGCTTTAATCCAAAATACTGGACACATTTAATAAAAATGTATAGATGAACTTTTTAAATAAATTTAAACTCCAGTGATACGGAAAACATTATTATTTAGACATGGTGCCTTAAGTACGTATGGTTATCTCACTTCTCTTGAAGGACTCTATCAAAATGACTCTGAGTTTTCTTTTGAAGTATAAAAACACAACGACAAAGAAAGCAGAGGAAGCAAAAGGGAGAAGGGAAAGATGGAAAGTCAATAGATGAGTGGAGCACTGATGGAACCAACTCAAAGAGGCGAAATCCTCAGCTGGTCCTGGTGCAAAGGGAGTCATCCATTCAGTTTGCAACACAGACCCTAGAAATGCTGAGAAATCTGTGATACCAGCTATCAAGTCAGGTCACACAGAAAGATGAGCTGAAAACCCTTTTAATAAGCAGTTAGATTCCCCAGCTCCCTTCTCAAAGTCTTCCAGCTGAGAGCCTGTCCCTTCCCTCTCTTTGCACAGGCCTGAGGCTGGTCTGTAAAGCCACACGCCTGACACAATGGCCACTCAGTACATGCGTTTTTTTTTTGAGCACTTGAAAGGTGGCTCTTCCAAATCTAGGCCTGCTGTACATGTGAAACACACACTGGATTTGGAGTCTTAGTGCAATAATAATAATAATAATAATAAAAGAATGTGAAGTACCTCTTGATATTTTAAAAATATTGGAGTTCCCGTCATGGCTCAGAGGTTAACAAACCAACTAACATCCATGAGAATGTGAGTTCAATCCCTGGCCTAAGTCAGAAAGAGAAAGACAAATACCATTAAAGATCTGGCAGTGCCATGAACTGTGGTGTAGGGTGCAGATGCGGTTCACATCTGTGGCTCTGGTGTAGGCCGGCGGCTACAGCTCCAGTTGGACCACTAGCCTGGGAACCTCCATATGCCTCTATATGCCCTGGCCCTAAAAAAACAAAAAATAAAATTAAAAAATAAAATAAAGATATTGATTACACATTGAAACAATAGTGCTTTTGATAGATTTGGTTCAATGAAGCTTATTATTAAAATTCATTTCTCCTCTTTCTGTTTATGTATGTATGTATGTATGTATCCATGAGCATGTGAGTCTGATCCCTGGCCCCACTCAGTGGGCTAAATGATCCGCTGTAGCCATGAGCTGCAGTGTAGGTGGCAGACACAGTTCGGATCTGGCGTCACTGTGGCTGTGGCATAGGCTGGCAGTTGCAGCTCTGATTTACCCCTAGCCTGGAACTTCCACATGCCATGCATACGGCCCTGAAGAAGTGGGAAAAAAAAAAAAAAAGAATAAAAAAGGAACCCTCCTGCACTGTTGGTGGGAATGTAAGCTGGTACAGCCACTATGGAGAACAGTATGGAGATACCTTAGAAATCTATACATAGAACTACCGTATGATCCAACAATCCCACTCTTGGGCATATATCTGGACAAAACTTTCCTTAAAAAAACACATCTACCCGCATGTTCATTGCAGCTCTATTCACAATAGCCAAGACATGGAAACAACCCAAATGTCCATTGACAGATGATTGGATTAGGAAGAAGTGGTATATATACACAATGGAATACTATTCAGCCATAAAAAAGAACATTTGCAGCAACGTGGATGGAACTAGAGACTCTCATCCTGAGTGAAGTAAGTCAGAAAGAGAAAGACAAATACCATATGATATCACTTATATCTGGTATCTAATATACAGCACAAATGAACCTTTCCACAGAAAAGAAAATCATGGACTTGGAAAATAGACTTGTGGTTGCCTGGGGGGAGGGGGAGGGATTGGGAGTTTGGGGTTAACAGATGCAAACTATTGCCTTTGGAATGTACTAACAATGAGATCCTTCTGTGTAGCACTGAGAACTATGTCTAGATATTTACAATGCAGCATGACAATGGGAGAAAAAAATTATGTATACATGTATGTGTAACTGGGTCCCCATGCTGTACAGTGGGAAAAAAAAAGTGTGTTGGGGGGAAATAACAATAAAAAATAAATTAAAAAACAAACAAATGAACAAAAAATGCTGATATTAAAAAAAAAAGAATAAGATGAAATACACCAAAAGGATATATGCATGTTTGTGTGCATGCACCCGCATGTTCATTGCAGCTCTGTTCACAATAGCCAAGACATGGAAACAACCCAAATGTCCATCCATGTGTGCATGTCTGTGCCTATTTCAGTAAACAGAAAGGTAGAATACCAGGCTGTCTGTTTACTCCTTACGCCAGCTGCTACTCACCAAGTCAGCTGCTGAAATGCAGAGAATAAAGGCAATCCCTGCTGTTCAAGGAGATACAGCCCAAGGGAGAAGTCAGCCAAAAGGAGAATTGTTTATTGTATATTGGGAAAGTGTGAAATAGACTCTGCACAGCAGGTTAAGGGCTCGCAAGTGACCCTAAAACAAACAGGCTGGGGGAAGGCATGAGGAAGCAGGGGCAGAGCATCAGCCGGATGCAGCAGAAGGAAGGACATTCCCAGCAAGGATAGCAGAAGGGACCACATGAAACTGAAATATCCTACAATGACTACAGTGAAAGGTATGAACAGGAAAGTGTCCAGGAATGGGGCTGGAGGGGAGCCCAGGCCCAGCTTATCATGCCAAGGATGTAGAATGATTGTCTACAGGAGCCCAGGCATCATTGAAAGGCTTGGGACATCTTTAGTGGTCTCCATAGTCTTTCCTTAGCAGCCAAATACCCACCTGCCCCTGTAGAGGAAATGGAAACAACCACTACCTACCTCTGTAGCTTTTTTTTTAATTGAAGTATAGTTAATATACAATGTTGTATTAGTTTCAAGTATACAACAAAATGATTCTGTTATATATGTGTGTATGTGTGTATAGTCTTTTTCAGATGCTTTTCCATGGTAGGTTATTATAAGATATTGAGTATGGTTCCCTGTGCTCTACAATAGATCCTTGTTCATTGTCTATTTTATGTATAGCAGCATGTATATGTTACTTCCAAACTCCTTATTTATCTTTCCCCTCTCTCCATATCCACTTCATTAACCATAAGTCTGTTTTCTAGGTCTGTGAGTCTATTTCTGCTGAGTAAATAAGTTCATTTGCATCATTTTTTTAGAGTCCACATATGAGTGGTATTATATGATATATACATATATGTGTATGATATATATACACATGATTGTATCAGTGTATATATATGGATCAGTGATTTCTTATGACATTTGTCTCTCTCAGTCTGGCTTTCTTCATTTAATATGATGATCTTTGGGTCCACCCACATTGCTATAAATGGCAGTTTTTCCTTTCTATGGCTAAGTGATATTCCATTGTGTATGCATATACTACATCTTTATTCATTCCTTTGTTGATAGACCTTTAGCTTGCTTCTATGTCTTGGCTATTATAAAAAGTGCTGCAGTGAATATTGGGGTGCCTCTATCTTTTCAAATTAGCGTTTTCTCCATGTATGTACCAATCCGTGGGATTGCTGGATCATATGGCAACTCTATTTTTAGTTTTTTAAGAAGCCTCTATACTGTTCTCCATAGTGGCTGCACCAATTTACATTCTGAAGAACAGTGTAGGTAGATTCCTTTTTCCCACACCCTCTCCACCGTTTATTATTTGTAGACTAATGATGGCCATTTTGACTGGTGTGAAGTGACACGTCATTATAGTTTTGATTTGCATTTCTCTAATATTAGGAATGTTGAGCATCTTTTCATGTGCCCATTGGCCATATGTGTCCTCTTTGGAGCTCTGTATCTTTTGAAAGGGAAAAGACTTGGACCTATGGAGCCAGGAGCAGGAGGGAGACAGGGCAGGTGCCTGGCAATGCTGTGACCTGTGCTCTTTATGCTTTAAGTACCCCCTCCCCCATGAGTGATATAATTTTGGGTACCTCTCACTCAGCATTTCCATTTGGTCCAGGGCCTCTTACCAAGGAACTGAGTGGCAGGCCTTTCTCCTCTTGAGTCCTATTCTGTCTGAGTCCCACTTCCAGTGAGGAGTTTGTGGATCATACGCTCTGATCCTGGCTAAGGTGGGATTCTTCCCAAGTCACATAACATCCTCAACCAGTTACATGAGAAAAGTTTCTAGAAATCAGGAAGATTGAATCTAAGGGGAGAATATCAGACTCCTCACAGGGGGTCAGGGAAGAAATCTACTGACAGATGACCTCATGCCTCCTCTAAATCAACACCCTGGTACAGGATCTTCAGAGCATCCCTTAAAACCATGTGCAGGTAAAGCAGTGGGGCTTTCTGCCATTATAGAACAAAAGTGTGGGTGAGGCTGTTAGAATAAAACTTAATCTATAAAAATTAGTAATGGTAGGCAAAATATGGCCTGTGGGCCACAGTTGGCCAAGCATATATTATAGAGGTTAAAAAAAAAAAAAAAGTGATGGTCTTTGGCAATACATAGACTTGAACTCAAATCCTAGCTGTAATAACTTCTAGATACATGGTCTTATAGATGTTAGTTGACCTCTCCAATTGTTATTTTCTCCAAGGTAAAATGAGATCATAATAGCCATTTCTAGTATAGTGACAAGGCTAAGTTAAGATGCTATATATAAAGTCTATAACATTATACCTGGCCCATATAGGCAGCCAACAAATGTTAGTCCCTCTACTCTACTCTTCTCTGACTTTTCCTCGAGCCAGAATTGTTTAACGCATGTGGTTATCAATAAATATTCATTTATCCCTTGATTGAGTAATCAAATAGCAGAGAAACAGGGTATGGGTAAGGATATTTCTAGAGGCCCATGTTTCTTAGATGGGACATACTTGGGATGTTGTGTAAAGTTTGGAAGTCACTAAAGGGATTTGAAGCTTTTTTGTTTTTTTGGGGTTTTTTTGTTTTTGCTTTTTAGGGCCACGCCTGCAGTATAGAGAAGTTTCCAGTCTAGGGGTTGAATCAGAGCTGCAGCTGCCAGCCTATGCCACAGCCACAGCCACAGTAACTTGGGATCCTAGCCACATCTGTGACCTACACCACATCTCATGGCAATGCTGGATCCCTGACCCACTGAGTGAGGGCAGGGATTGAACCCGCATCCTCATGGATACTAGTCAGATTCGTTTCCACTGCTCCACAGTGGGAACTCCCAGATTTTTTTGTTTCAGTTAGTTGCAAGCAAAATAAATTGATTGGCTAATTGAAACACAAAGGAAATTTACTGGGAGGATGTGGTACGGTTCAGAAGATCCAAGAAAAGCTGGGAAATTAGGAGTTCCCCTTGTGGCTCAGTGGGTTAGAATCCTGACATAGTGTCCGTGAGGATGCAGGTTCCATTCCTGGCCTCACTCACTGGGTTAAGGCTCTGATATTACCATAAGCTGCAGCATAGGCCACAGATGCGGCTCAGATCTGGCATTGCTATGGCAGTGGCTTAGGCCTGTAGCTGTTGCTCCAACTTGACCCCTAGCCCAGGAATGTCCATATGCCAAGGGTGTGGCCCTGAAAAAAGAAAAGAAAAAAAAAACTTTGCTGAAATAAAATTTTAAAGGAAAAAGGGAGAGAAAAGCTGGAGAATTAGATTTGGAATTGATGAGGCTGCTAAAGGGAGCCTCAGAGGCTGAGATTTTACATCGGACTTGCCCTGGTTGCACTTGTTTCTTTTGTATTTAAGTATTTAGCGTAACGTTCAAGGTCCTATGGAAAGTTCAGAATGGATGAGCTTGGTTCTATACCTGCTCCGTCACTGTATGAGAGAAGAAAGAGCAAGGATCTTAGGGATCCTCCAAGGACCCACTCACTTCCTTAGGGGGAGAGCCAGCATCTGGCTGAGTAAACTAGATTGTGGCCACAATAAGAATTTAGGAAGAGGAGTTCCCGTCGTGGCGCAGTGGTTAACAAATCCAACTAGGAACCATGAGGTTGTGGGTTCGGTCCCTGCCCTTGCTCAGTGGGTTAACGATCCGGCGTTGCCGTGAGCTGTGGTGTAGGTTGCAGACGAGGCTCGGATCCCACGTTGCTGTGGCTCTGGCGTAGGCCGGTGGCTATAGCTCCGATACGACCCCTAGCCTGGGAACCTCCATATGCCGCGGGAGGGGCCCAAGAAATAGCAAAAAAAAAAGACAAAAAAAAAGAATTTAGGAAGAAAAAGTTCTCAGACTCAATGAAAGGCCTCAGGATTACTGGGCTGACAGGGCCCTTGTTCAGCTACCATGGATTTCTCAGCTTTGGCACTGTTGACATTTGCGGCAGAATAACTTTTTTGTGGGAGCTGTCTTACCACATGTTTAGCAGCATCCTGTCCCTACCAAGTAGATGCCAGTAGCAGTGCTCCTGCCCCTCCCACATCCCTGAGGTGGGGCAGAATCACCCTGAGTTGAGACCTGGCTCATATCCTGCAGATCCTCCAAATATTTTGGACTTATGTAACAAGAGCCTTGAAGACCTGGTGGGTCTTGAGGATAGATTCAATTAGCACTTGGGGTCCACTCTGCTTCCTGAGTGGATCCTAGACTATTTCATTTTAAGACTATTTCACTATTTCCTAGACTATTTTAGTTGACAATTTAAATATGACATTTTCTGGAGTTCCCATCATGGCTCATTGTTTAATAAATCTGACTAGCATCCATGAAGATGCATGTTTGATCCCTGGCCTCGCTCAGTGGGTTAAGGATCCGGCATTGCCGTGAGCTGTGGTGTGGGTCACAGACACGGCTCAGATCCTGCTTTGCTGTGGCTGTGGCTGTGACCAGCAGCTACAGTTCTGATTCAACCTCTAGCCTGGGAATCTCCATATGTCGTGGATGTGGCCCTAAAAAGCAAAAGCAAAAAAAAAAAAAAAAAAGACATTTTCTAAACAGCCCCAGTTTTGGGAACAGCTTGTCTCCCCAGTGGTCTAGACACTCAAAAGTGAATACCTGAGAAAATGAATGAATGAAAAAGGAATGGAAAAGAGAGAAAGATGCATTAATTTTATTCTGTCTTTACAGTGTCTGTAGTAATTCTTTCTTTTTGCTCCATCCCAGCTCCAGTGTCCATTCTTCCTTTCCGATTTCTTTCGAAGAATTACTCCCTCCTCTTCCACAAATCATGCAGTAACTGTAGGATTGTGAAACCCAGTCCTGCTTTCCTACCCTGGGTGTGCAAGGCCTCTGGGGAAGTCTTTGTCTCTCGCTGTGCCTTGTTGGGGCATTTGACTTAAGTTCGACCAGTTAAAATTTTTCTCACAGGAGGTTGCGGGCTAAAGAGCCAAGAAAGGAGAAGGGGGAAAGGAGAGAAAGGGATGATTGTGGAATGTTGGCTTCCAAAGGGATTGAGAGCATCAGCTCCATTGTCCCACTGCCCCAAAGAGGCACCACGGGGTGACTTTCCCAGAGTTGCTCTTACAGGAAAGAAGGGGATGGTGGGGCCTTTGGGGAAGAAAAGAGAGAAAAAGAGATGTGGTGAGAAGAGGGAGGGAGAAACCAGGCAGGAAGGAAGGGAAGGTGTTTCTCATGAAATGAGGTGCTGTGGGTCCACCCCCTCATGACCCAGCGCTGTCGCTTGCCCACCAGACCTTTGGTTCTGTGGGGAGTGAGTCATTTGTGGCCTCACCAACCCACTGGTGACCCTTCCATTATATCCTTTGAAACCATGTGGGGCTGGACTTCTGAGCAATGGCTTCCCCCTTTTAAATTTTTAAAAAATATCTCAAATATTTTGGAGGTTCCCAGGCTAGGGGTCGACTCAGAGCTGCAGCTGCTGACCTACACTACAGCCACGGCAACACTGGGTCCAAGCCACATCTGAGAATTGCTCCAGAGCTTGCGCCACTGCCAGATCCTTAGCCCACTGAGTGAGGCCAGGGAGCAAACCTGCATCCTCACAGAAATATCAGGTCCTTAACCTGCTGAGCCATAATGGCAATGCCATCATATTAATTTTTTAAAATTTATTTTATTGAGGTATAATTGACTTGCAGTGTTAATTTCTGCCGCACAACAGAGTGATTCAGTTATACATAGACACACACACACTTTTTCATATTCCTTTCCATTAGCGTTTATACCAGGATATTGAATACAATTCCCTGTGCTGTACAGTAGGACCTTGTTGTTTATCTATCCTATATTGAATAGTTTGCATATGCTAATCTGAAACTCCCAGTCCCTCCTCCCCCATAGCTTCCCCTTTAAAACAACCACCACCACTACCATTGCTACTATTTATTGTTAAGCTCTATGTGCCCTGGGCTGTTGGACCATGGCATATATTTTCTCACTGATTCCTCCCAGAAAGCCAATGAGATAGGTGATAGTATTGTTCCCAATACAGAGAAGTTGCCCAAGGGCAGAAACAGGATTTGAACCAATGTCTGACTCATTGCAAGACCTTGACTGCAGATGGTGGGGGCTTTCCAGCCTAGAACCTCCTAGCTCCAGGCCCTGGAACAGTAGAGAAGCAGAATTGAGAGGTCCCCACATCCTAGTCCAGCTCAGACCTACTCCGATCTCTGTTCTCTATGCCTATAGCTTTTTAACCAGGACCTAACTTTTTGAACCCAATTTCGACTGGCTTTGGAAATGCAGCTGTCTCCTGATGAGGCTGCCCCACTCTCCATCTGGTGAATTAACTTGCTTTCTAATCTCCTCCTCCCTCCCTTGGTCTATGGGTCAGCGGGCTACTCGATAGCACCTTGGCCAGAGAATCAATGGATAAGGAAAGGAAAGGAAGGAAAACTTAGCTCAACTCTTGTTACCTGAGGCGGCAGCTGAAACCAATGCCCACAAGAGGGGTTTTGTATTTCCCATGAATTTAAAATGTCCTTGTCACTCATGCTACCAAATGTCATGAGCTAGTGATCCAAAAGAGAACGCCATCATTGTGCAAGCAGGACAAGTTATAAGGAAATAACTTCATAGCATACAGTTATGCAGAAAAAAGTCAAACCCAAGGAGCTGACTATTTAGCTGTTCTTTGCTCCCGCCTTGGGTAGGGGTGGGGGGAGGGGAGGAGTGGAGCTATTGAAAAGCTCAAGACCTTGCATGGGGGTGGGATCCAAGACATGCTCCGCATTCTTTGTGTGGGTCCAGATCATGCCCACCCACCACCACCATTGCCTCTGTGCTGCTTCCTCACTCCCCACCCAGGGCTGTCCTTTCTGTATGACAGTTCCAGTCCTGATCAGAGAACTACAAGATTGGTTCTAAATTGAGATGTCTGCACGTCAGAAAGGTACTGGTAAAATTACCAGCAGCTACTGAGCAATATTGGCTTCTGACAAGCTTGGTCATTGAGAGGATGTTTTCTGATGAGCTTGACCATGAAGTTTTGGAGATCACGGAGACCATTCCTGTCAAAGGGGTAACAGGCGTCTTTTCAAAACTTCTTTTTTTCTCTTCTCTTTTCCCTTTCTCTTCTGTTCTTTGTCTTTTTATTTTTATTTTATGTATTTTTTTTTTGGTAATGCACTTCTACTCAGGTGGAGGGAAGCCACTGTTGAGTAAGAAAATACTGTATTTGTTTGCAACACAGAAGTTCAGGGAAGCTTTGGTCCTAAGCTGGGGGGTGATTCCATTTTAACTGAAGAATAATTCTATTTTGTTTCTGAGGTTGAAAGTGAAACAAGAAGATAAAGCTTCCTAATTCTGACCTAAGTTCTTTTTTAAAATGATTATTCTTAGGAACTTCTTCAATGTCAAAGAGAACTACATTTTCCACCCTCTTCTTTCCCTCTCATCTTCTTTTAGAGATTTTTCTAGAAGGTTTTTATTATTTCTCTAACTTTTGATCATGAAGAAATCTCAAGCAATAGTAGAATGAAGACTACAGTGAATCCTCATACACCCTGGGAAAATGTCAAGCTAGGAAAAGTAGAGAAATAGATGGAATTAAATAGCAAACATGGAGGAAAACAAGAGTCTCACTTTTGAATTGTCAGTAATAAAGACATCTCAGTTACACACTGACAAGTAAATTAACGAGACTTTCATCTTTGTTGGCAGGGGGGAGGGCTTTGCCCCTAGTCTAGCCCCTAAAATCTGCCTTTGTATTTTTTTCTTGCCATGAGGATTCATGAATATACAAAGGCCTTTATGGAAGGCTGATGAAATCTGAGATTTCAAAAAGCCTCATAAATTTTCAGAAAAGCCACTGGGGCATTGGGTTGGTAACTTCCTGAGGAAGCTGCTGGAAGGCCCAGAGGATGGAAGAGAGAGGGATGGGGCAAACCAGAGAAACACTTCCACTTACCCAGCCAGGGTGTAAATTCAACATCAAACCAGGGAGACAGAATCGTCAGTGGTCTCAACTAGACTGGGCAAACCCGAAGACCACCTTGGGATCTTCCTAAGATGGAGATAGAGTCAATGAGTCTTTGGAAAGCCTGAGAACCTGCATTTCTAACAAGTTCCCAGGCAAAGCCATTGTGTAGTCTCACCAGGCGCTGTGCTCAGAAGGGACCTGAGCTTGGTTTAATGATCTGCTGTCACCCTCTTGAAATTCTTAGTAGCTTTCCATTTGACTTTGTGTTTTGGTGATAGTGTCTGTTGGGACAGTGTAACCTTCATGAGAATGAAGCAAATGCATGCAGTGTAGTAAGAATATTCGTGTCCTCTGTCTCTTGCTACAATGCCATTGCAGACAGTGTTCAAGATGACCCATGGTCCCAAATTCTGGTGGGAGGTCTGCAAGTCTCAACGCAAGTACAGGGTAATGTGTTAGGTCTGTGACTTCGGGAGGTTGGGGGCACTCAGCCTTGGAACCAGAACTTGCTGTGAACCAGAAACCAGAAAGAAGGAGATGATGTTCTAAGGAAGCCTATTTTATCTTTTTATGCAGCTTCTTTGCATTAAGCCAACCGTGAATGCTAAAAATGATGCCAAAAAAGAAAAGGAAAGTTCCATTTCCTTTCACTCCTTCCTTACTCATCAGGAAACAAAGTAGAGGCTGTTCATAGAATGTGTGCTAAGTTTGTAAGTAGAATAAGAACAACTGAGTTGCTTTATTCAGTGTTTCCACTGTTCTGTTAAGGACAAAATACATCTGTGGGTACAGTTACAAAATAAAAAATGTGTAATTATCACATATGAGTTAAATACATTTTAATTTAAAACTGGAATTACACGATAAAAAGATGAATGGGAAATCCATGCTAGTACTTTAAAATCTTAAGTTTTCTTTACTTAGAATGACACAACATAGCAAATATAAAACAGCATGACAATTTGAGGATCTGCGAAGGAAAGGAAAAACTTTATCTTCAGTACTTTTCATGGTACTTTTCCCCTGCTTTTTGAACAAAGGACTCACATTTTAATTTTATACTGGCCACACAAATTTTGGAGCTGGCTCTGCTCTTAGGTGATGCTGATGTTCCTGGCTGATAGACCACATATTGAGAAGTGAGAGTCTAGACCCAGGTTTTCTAAAATGTTAATTTATTTTAACTGAAGTATAATTGATTTACAATATTGTATTAATTTCCATTATACCGCAAAGTGATTCAGATATACATATATATATACACATATAATATATACATACACACATATACATACATATACTTTTTCATATTCTTTTCTTTATGGTTTATCACAGGATATTGAATATAGTTGCCTGTGCTAAACAGTAGGACCCTGATGTTTATCCCTTCCATATATAATAATTTGCATCTGCTAATTCCAAAATTCCAAGGTCTTTAGGCCTTCCCACCCCACCTCACCTCCCTCTTGGCAACCACAAGTCTGTTCTCTATGACTACAAGTCTGTTTCTGTTTCATAGGTAAGTTCATTTGTGTTATATTTTAGATTCCACCTATAAGTGATATGATATAGTATTTGTCTTTCCTTTTCTGACTTACTTCACTTTGTATGATAATCTCTGAGTCCATCCATGTTGCCACAAATGGCATTATTTCATTCTTTTTTATGACTGAGTAGTATTCCACATCTTCTTTACCATTCATCTGTCTATGGACATTTGCGTTGTCTCCATGTCTTGGCTATTGTAAGTAGTGCTGCAGTGAACACTGGGGTGCATGTACCTTTTCAAATTATAGTTTATCCACATATATGGCAAGGAGTGGATTGCTGAATCATATGGCAACTCTATTTTTAGTTTTTTGAGGAACCTCCTTAGTTCTGCATAGTGCTGTATAGTTCTTTATAGTGCTGCATAGTTCTGTATAGTGCTGCACCAGTTTACATTCCCACTAACAGTATAGAATGTAAAGGGTTCCCTTTTCTTCACACCTCCAACATTTATTATTTGTAGACATTTTAATGATGGCCATTCTGACCTGTGTGAAGTGGTATGACATTGTAGTTTTGATTTGCATTGTAGATCCAGGTTTTGAAGCCAAACATATATGGGTTCAATTGCAGACACTACCACCTGCTATTTATTTTTGTGATCCTGGGTACTCCTTAAAGGAATACGTAAGATAAGACATTATTTTTATGTCTTAATAATAATAACTGTCTAACTTGGAATGTGATATTTTTACTCATATACTTTAGTTTCCTTACCTATACATTGTGAATGGTAATTCCTCCCAGGCAGGAATTCAAAAGCCAGCAGCTCTCCTCCAAACACTTCTCACCCTCTGCAAACCCTGGAGCTGAAAGAGGGGTCCATCCCTCCTCTACTGTAGTTAGAAGTTTACCTTTTGGTCCCTCTGCTTGAATCTAAGGTCTTTGAGAATTGGGTTATGTCATGCCTTATCTGGAACCCATCCTATACAGCCAGCTTCTACCATGGTATCAATATTATTATAATGTTGATGTTTAATATTGAATTAATGAAAATTCTCTGCTTCACTGAAGCAAAGGAAAACAGATTAAAAATAATTATAAGTGCCATGGTTGAGATACTGCACATTCCCTCTAGATTTTTGCCATTTGTCCCACTATTAATGTCCTTCCTCGTCCTTTTTCCTAATCAAATCATACTTGTGCTTCAAGGATCAGCTTTGTGAGTTTTTACTTTGGGCTACTAGAGGGTTTGATACTATCTCTGGTTCTCTTCTCTTTCTGGTTCCACCTTCCACCAGCAGCTACTCAGCTCCTCTTGTAAAGGGCTACAGCATTTCAGGCTTTCCTCTGGAAGGAGGCAGACCCTTTGGCTCCTAGAAATACCAGCAGAGAGCCTGAGCTTTGTTCTGATTGGCTGACCCCTGAGCCAATCCTGGTGACTAAGGTTGTGTTAGAGGTTGATTAGCTTAAACACAGGATTACCTACACTAATCACCTTGACAAGAGGTGTGGGTTGATCCATTTAGGATACCTCCTTGCTGGTAATGGGGTTAATCCTGACCAATCAAAACACCACGGGGGAGATGGTGGTAGAATAGCTATTAGAAGACAACCCAGATATTCTTCATACTCCCTATGACAGCTCTGGGCGGATCCATGGTCTCTGTTATAAACATTGCCTCTTCTAAGACTCCACAGGCCTTTGAAATAATAGCTCAGCTCTCTCATTTTAAATGTAAGGAAATGAAGTTCCCGTCATGGCTCAGCAGGAATGAACCGGACTAGTGTCCATTAGGACGCAGGTTTGATCCCTGGTCTTGCTCAATGGGTTAAGGATCCAGCGTTGCTGTGAACTGTGTGTGGTGTAGGTTGCAGATGCAGCTTGGATCTGGTGCTGCTGTGCCACAGGCTGGCAGCTGCAGCTCTGATCCGACCCCTAGCCTGGAAATTTACATATGCTGTAGGAGAGACCCTAAAAAAATTAAAAATAAATAAATAAATGTAAGGAAATGAGCCCTCGAAGAGAATAAGGGAGGAGCTTACTCAAGATTCCACACCTAGTTAGTGGTGCAAAACTGGGACTGGACCACACTGCTTCCAACTCATTTAGCCTTTAATTGTATCAAGTGCCTTGTGGTGCCATTTAGGGGTGCTGAGCTTAGATATTTTCTGAGTTTCTAGGGACAAAAGACCATGTATTCTGTCTGTACCACGTTAGTTTAGGAGCATAATGAAAACTTAGCCCAGAGCTATAAACATATTAAACAAACTCAATAATATTAGCAGAATAAAGAAAAACTATGTTTAGCAACAACGTGCCAAGCAAAAGTCAAATAAAAGATTAAACAGTTATGAAGTCTAAAGAGAAGTCATCATTGGGGTTCTGTTGTGGCACAGTGGGTTAAGGATCTGATGTTGTCAGTACAGCAGCTCAGGTCTCTGCTGTAAGGCAGGTTCCATCCCTGGCCTGGGAACTTCCACATGTTGCAGATGCAGCCCCCCACCTCAAAAAGATAAATTATTGCTGTGATGTGACCAGAGAGATAATGTTTTGCTTTTCCTTTAAATAGGAATGATATAGGTATTTAACCTAAAATTCCACTTACGAATAATTTCTGTATAGCAGTTCTTTATGCCAACTGTAACCTTTATTACATGTATGTATACCTCTGCCTACTTACCTATCATCTATCTTTGTCTCCTCTTTAAGAAATCACCTATATTAAAAAAGAGAAAAGAAGTTGTAATCTTCAAAATGTATAGAACTTTTGAATATTATTTAGTTGTTTTATCTATGAACTGAGAAATGTGGTTGAACCTACTCCAAACTGTTGTCTCTGTTTTTCCAAGGTATTGATGAAATTAGCTTCTTCTTTAGAGAGTGGAGAAACAGAAGGAACCCCACCTCACAAATGAAACTTAATAAGAAAAGGATTCCTAAAGAAGAGCCCCTTCAGGAGTTCCCGTCGTGGCGCAGTGGTTAACGAATCCGACTAGGAACCATGAGGTTGCGGGTTCAGTCCCTGCTCTTGCTCAGTGGGTTAAGGATCTGGCGTGGCCATGAGCTGTGGTGTAGGTTGCAGACGTGGCTCGGATCCCGTGTTGCTGTGGCTCTGGCGTAGGCCGGTGGCTACAGCTCCGATTCAACCCCTAGCCTGGGAACCTCCATATGCCGCGGCAGCGGTCCAAGAAATGGCAAAAAGACAAAAAAAAAAAAAAGAAGAGCTCCTTCTCTGTCATTCAAAGCACCTGTTGCTTTGCATCGAGAATGCAAAGTCAGGACAAGAATTCCTGTCGGAGGCAGGGGAGGGAGCGGGGAGGCAAGAGAGGAAGGTGGGCACACTTCCCCACTCTCCATGACTCTAAACCCTAGCAGATGCCTGTACCCAGCCTGGGCCCAATGAGATCCCTCCACACTTCTCTTTGCCTTTTTATTTCCCAACTCTTATTGTTTCACTATATGCATTTTTTACTTTAGTGCAATTTTCTATTTATTCCACATATAACCTAGATGATATCATGGTCTAGCTTTACCCATTGGTGATCTCCACCAATTCCACAGCTTTCTAGCCTGAATTTTTCTTAATAATTTTTGCAAATTCCCAAGAAATTGCATTCAGGGCTTCCACTGTCCTCAAGGGCGACTTCCCCATGTAATCTTTTTTGGCCCTTATATCAAGCTGCACCTTAGATTCCTTTCTAGCTTGCCTCAAAGAATCCTCTTCCACAGAGAGCAAAGTGGTCTTTATTAAAGGACCTGTTAGGATGACAAAGATAGAGGTGTGAACACTCTCCACGGTCAAATTTTTAAAAAAACATTGATTGAAGTATAGTTGATTTGTAATGTTGTCTTAATTTCTACTGTACAGCAAAGTAATTGAGTTAAACACACACACATATACTATTTTCATATTCTTTTCTATTATGGTTTATCACAGGATATTGAATATAGTTCCCTATGCTATACAGTAGGACCTTGTTGTTTATCCATCCTGTATCTACTAGTTTGCATCTGCTAATCCCAAACTTCCAATCCACCTCTCCCCCAGCCGCCTCCCCTTTAGCAACCACAAATCTGTTCTCCATGTCTGTGAGTCTGTTTCCATTTCATAGATATGTTAATTTGTGTTGTATTTTAGAGTCTTCATTTAAGTGATATCATAGGGCATTTGTCTTTCTCTTTCTGGCTTCACTTGGTATGGTAAACTCTAGGTCCATCCATATTATTGCAAATGGCATTATTTCAGTCTTTTTTATGACTGAGTAGTATTCCATTGTGTATATTTACCACATCTTCTTTATTATTCATCTGTCGATGTGCATTTAGGTTGTTTCTATGTCTTGACATTGTAAATAGTGTTGTAGTGAACATAGGGGCATACATGTATTTTTGAATTACAGTTTTTCTGGGTATGTGCTCAGTATATGCCTAGGAGTGGGATTGCTGGACCATATGAGAAACTTTATTTTTGGTTTTTTGAGGAACTCCATACTGTTCTCCATAGTGGCTGCACCAGTTTACAGTCCCACCAGCAGTGTAAGAGTTCCCTTTTCTCCATACCCTCTCCAACATTTATTATTTGTAGACATTTTAATGATGGCCATTCTGACCAGTGTCATGTGGCACCTTATTGTAGTTTTGATTTGCCTTTCCTTAGTAATTAGCAATGACGAGCATCTTTTCATGTGCCTATCGACTATCTGTATGTCTTCTTTGGAGAAATGTCTATTTAGGTCTTCTGGCCGCTTTTAAATTGAGTTGTTTGGCTTTTGCTATTGAGTTGTATGACCTCTTTTCAAAAGTTAAGCCCTGTTGATCGCATCATTTGCAAATATTTTCTCTCACTCTGTAAGTAGTTTTTTGTTTTGTTTGTGGTTTTCTTAGCTGTGCACTAGGTCCCAATTGTTTATTTGTGCTTTTATTTCTATTGTCCTGGGAGACTGACCTAGAAAAACATTGGTAAGGTTTATAACAGAGAATGGTTTTCCTATGTTCTCTTCTATGAGTTTTATGGTGTCATATCTTATATTTAAGTCTTTAGGCCATTTTGAGTTTATTTCTGTGTATGGTGTGAGGGTGTGTTCTACCTTCATTAATTTGCATGGATGGGGCTGTCCAACTTTCCCAACACCACCTGCTGAAGAGACTGTCTTTTCTCCATTGTATATTCTTGCCTCCTTTGCTGAAGATTAATTGTCCATAGGTGTGTACATTTATTTCTGGGCTCTCGTTCCATTGATCCATATGTCTTTGTGTGTGTGTGTGTGTGTGTGTGTGTGTGTGTGTGTGTGTGTGTGTGTATGCCCATGGCTAAAATTTAAAACCCTCTTTCAGCGACTGTTTTATTACAAATTCTCTCTTGGGCTGTGAACTTTTTACTTCCACCCCCACCCTAATTCCTCTTTCATTTTTTGTTTTTTTTCTGTGGTGTATGGAAGGTCCCAGGCGAGGGATCGAATTGGAACTCCCTCTGGGAACTATGCCACAGCCATGGCAATGCTGGATCCAAGCTGTAGTTTTGCAGCACCACTGGATTCTTAACCACTGAGCCAGGCTGGGGGTCAAACTTGTGTCTTCACAGAGACAACATCAGGTCCTTAACCCGCTGAGGCACAATGGGAACTCCATCTCTTATTTTTATGCAAAACAATTCAGTTCTTCCAGATCCCAGTCATCCTGCACACCCATGCTATCCTGACAGGACACACGGGTGAGACCTTCTTTTTTCATAATTGGTCCTCTTAAGCGAGTAATTGCAGTGGTATGTAGAAATATCTTTTGTTTTTATTCCCACTATGGTGACTCCCTCTGCAAAGGGCTTCCTAAATCTTCCTTTCTACTTTCCAGCATCTCAACAAAATCCATATAGTTTATGCTGTTTGTATAGCCTCTCAGTACTCCTAACTTGTAGCTAATGAAGCCATGTATATGATGGTGTATATCATCTCTCTCTCTGTCTCCCTGTCTCGTTTGCCCCCTCCATGTTAGCAATCTCTGTAACAGCTGAGATGCACCTGTAGCCTGGTTCAGGAGAACTGCTCTTCTATATCACTTCCTATCTCTTCCCAGCTCTGCCTCCAGAGACTTCGAGGACCTTGGTGTGAAGGCAAAGAGTGGGGGCAGGAAAGGAGTGGAAATCCCTTAGCCTGTGTTAGGACTGAGGGTCCATGAGATGTTCCCCTGAGTGAGACAGGTGGGGAAAAGCCACCAAAGACCATTGTCACCCAGACTCGCTATGCAGACGAGGACCTGCTGAAAGAGCTGCCTCCTTGCCTTCTGCACCTGGAGCCCAGGGACGGGGCCAGAGCTGCTGTGGCCCATGCATCTGCTCTCCTCTGCCTTCATTTCTCCCAGAGGGCTGGACGACTGTGGTGTCCTGCTTGTCAACAAGTGTCTCTCGGGTGCTCCCAGACCCCACCCAGTTGCTGGACCTCAGCCTGACCTTGTCCCATCCTTCCAAATTTGGAAATTTTCTCCCTTGATGGCTCTTCTCTCCAGGTGCTCCTGGACATCAGGGAGGAGAAGAGAGTCTAGCAGCCTCCATGTGCTGCTTGTAGGGCCTCCCCTGAGAGAGGGTGGAAACGAACTCCTGGAGGAAGAGGCAGAGGAAGAAGGGGGTGGACCAGGTCCACAGAGATGTTGCTTCCTGGGAGGGGTAAGCATCATGCCTGAGATTGTAGGGACAGAGGAGACCAGTCCCCTGAGCTGTCTGGGGAGGACTGGAATTGAGTCTAGTTAACGTAGAGTCATGAGGGTGGGGGTGCAGATGGCTGTCCGGGGAGTCAGAGATTCATGGAATGGGTTGGAAAATCTTTTCCTAAGGGGCTGTTTAGCCTCCTGCACAGTCCCTGCACTTCTACCTTCACCTCATATCACCTAGGCTCCTGTTTCCCAGCTTGGAAACATGCCTAAAATGGGCCAACCTAAACCAGGTGTCATTATGGAAATGGCAATTAATCTCTTCCCTTCTTGTCTGTATCCTCCCAGCACAGCAGGTGGTACCCAGGGCTCCTGTTCAGCCCAGTATAACCCAGATGGACAGAGAAGGGAGACCCCCAGGAAGGAGAGGGTGAAATAAAGCCTTGGGGGTGAGTGTGAAGGACTCCAGTGACATGGGGACATGGGAGCCTGTGAACTTTGCTGCCGTCCCATCCCCTGCAATGTTCCTGGCTACAGGTGGTACCTCCTGTCTCCAGCATCCACCAGGGGAGCTCCCTGTGGAAGGCAACTTTGTGCAGACTCTCCATCAATCTTGCATGGGAGGAGATGTTTGGCATCAAGGGATGCCACAGATCAGCCTGCAGAGCTGATCTTCCTGTGTGGTGGGAGCTGGTGGAAACTGGTGGAAGATACGGTTCCCAATGTGTCCCCCTGGGACACCCCAGCTTCTCTGCTAGAGTCCTCTCTAATGACCTTCACATCTCTTAACCTCTCATATGTTATACCCATACCAAGAGTATCCTTTTCTTCTCCCTCACCATAGGGAGTCTTTCTGATCCTGGGTCTCAATTTCTTAATAGTCTCTTTCCCATCCCTGATGACATGGCCTTTCCTTTCTAGCCACAAAACAAGCTCAGACACTGTATCCCGTTACTTAGCCAAATTTGGTCTCTGACCCAATCTCCTCACCTTACTTCACCTTAGCAGGTTATCAGTTTCTCACTTAACACAATTTTTTTAGGAGTTTCCATTCTGGCTCAGGAGGTTAAGAACGTGACTAATATCCATGAGGATGTGGGTTTGATCTTTGGCCTCACTCAGTGGGTTAAATTTCCAGAGTTGCTGCAAGCTGTGTAGTAGGTCACAGATGTGGCTCAGATCTGGCATTGCTGTGGCTGTGGCATAGGCCAGCAGCTGCAGCTCCAATTCGACCCCTAGCCTGGGAACTTCCATATGCAGCAGGTGCAGCCCTAAAAATAAAAAGAAAAATTTTAAAGAGCCATAGTTCTATTTATTATTCATCAAATAGCAGGAGGGTGAGGTGAAGGGTCCAGCCTGGACAACCTTCCATTATTGCCACGGGTTTTAGTTTGTTTCTCCAAACCAGAGGGCCCAGAGGCTCTTAGCACAGAAAGAACATGGACCCAGCTCCTGACCATTGGGGTAAAACAGATGACCCTGACCTAAGTACCATCTCATGAACCCCCCCATCCCAGGTCCATCTCTTGAAGGTTACTGAGGCCCTCTTAGAGCCAGGCTTGCTAGACTCTGGGATCCTGATTCCAGGCTGTGCGTGGGTGGACTTAGCTGTCAAGCTGCAGGTAAGGTCAGGGGCTGGCCTTGAAAGCCACAGCCTGAATGTGTCCTAAAAACCCACTGAGGCCATCTGGTATACCAGTGCTTCCCTTTAGAGTTAGAGAATGGAGAAATTAGGGGGGTGCAGCTTATCCTGGCTGCCCCCAGGCCATTCTCTTGCTCTAGTTTCTGGATAATGGTCCTAGAAAAGCATCCTTTAGCTCCTATTAGGTAGAGTAGGCGTTGAGAGCAAAGCAGCTTAAAGTATAGAAAGATTCATTTCTGCTTTTAATAATCTATAATACTGCACTTGCATCATTTCATTTGTCTTTTAGTGTGCCTTGAAATTTGGAGTTGAAAACAATCAACGTATTGGGTAAAAGGAACTGGGTGACGGTTTTTATTGATC
The DNA here is from genome assembly GCF_016906955.1 of Phacochoerus africanus. Classification (NCBI taxonomy): domain Eukaryota; kingdom Metazoa; phylum Chordata; class Mammalia; order Artiodactyla; family Suidae; genus Phacochoerus; species Phacochoerus africanus. The sequence goes on from NC_062545.1 coordinate 231,606,106, forward strand.
TGGTTAGGTGTTAGCCTTTGTTTACTGTTGGTTGTAGCCATAGGTGCAAGAGGCTCAACTTCCTCTGGTGTCCTTGTTTTTGTCTCTCATGTTGTCTCTGGGTTTCCCTGGAGACTTCTTAACTCTTTCTTGAGACGTGCAGTTATTTCTGTGGTATTCCCCTGTCATCCAGGATCCCTGCTGATGCAATGAGGAGGAGCTAGAAGGGAAGTGCTCCCTAGTCCTGTGATGAGGTCTCAGTGTTTTGTGAGCCTGTGTTGCTGGGCTGACCATCACCACTGCTTCTGAGTTTTATTTTGTTTTTCCATTCTTAGGTGAGACAGGAAGGCTAGATGGAACTGGTTTTGAATTTTTCCCATCTTTCAGGTTTTTAGGCTCTGGGGAAGCCCCAGTAGGTTAGGCTCTGGTAAAACATTTCCTCCTGAAGGCAATCCTTTGTAGGACAAAATATTTTGAGCATAAATATAAATGGCTCCTTTCCCCTCCCCTCTACTGGAAGCACTAGGGAATTTTTCTCTTATCTTCACTGTAAAAAGCTAGTGGGGCTCCTGGAGGTAAAACTCATGAAAGGTGAGGGTTCCCCTAGGACTGCTCACCCGCAGAATATCTAATTCTCAGACTTGTCTACACTGAGTCCCTAGCAATTTGTCAGTTATAGTTTAGGTTTCTCTACCCTGGAACTGGTTCCCTCAGAGGCTTCGGCTCTGGTAAATTGTGATTCTCTGTAGCTGCCTGTTGGTCCATTCAATTTAGGGGCAGGTGTTTGGCCCGTGACCTCAGTTCCCCACAGGGAGACACAAAGAGTTATTAGTTCGCACTTTGTTCATCTTTTTTCTTCCGTGGACAGGAGAGACAACTTCCAAGTACCTTGCATGTTGGACCAGAAACTGGAAGTCTCTCCAACATTTAATTTGATTTTTTCAAATCGAAGTTCAGAGATATTCAGTATTTTATACCCATTCGGTAGTAAAGCCAGAACTAGAGAACTCAAGTGATGTGACTTTCCTGTCAGCGATCTTCTAAATGTACCAGATGCTCACCAGAGGTGAGGTGGTAGCTTAAAACAACTCAGACACTGGCCCTGGGTCCCCTAGAAAATCAAGGCTGGATCCCAATCTTTGCTCCTCTCCACAGTCAAATAGGATTTCCTTGCTCAGAGGGATAGTACAAGACCTGCAGCAGGTGGCAAGGGAGAAACATTGAAGAGGGATGCCTTAGTTGTGCTCTGCTTCCAGCATTGGGTTTCCCTCCCCTTTCTGGACTCTGGCTCCTATGGGAAAACAGGAGGGTCCACAAAAGCAGCAGAGCTGTTTGCTAAATGATGGTGGAGCAATAAGAACATATTTGACCAGAAGACATTTTCAAGTGCATTCTATCCACAGTCAAGGCTACAGTGAGGTACTCATCTAGACTCCATGAGTCGTCTCACCCAGGTTGGGATTCTGCAGGTGTCACTGACATCGAGCACAAAAGCAGTGGGGTCCCCCATGGGTCTACACACCAAGCCATCCCCACACCTAGTGTCAGGAGCACATTATGCTTGAATGTTCTAATACCTTGATGGTGGGGACCATCTCTAAGTCCCCAAAACTCAGCTGTTTGGACCACAAGTTACCCTTCTATGTCTGGTGCTGCATAAGGGGCTCATATTCCTGGAGGCACTCTTCATGGCAGGCTTTACTTCTTAGAGCTGCACCAAAATCTCCCTGTTTAGGGCAGCATTCCATGCTAGGGAGGGGAGTTCTAGCCTGCAAGGACTTTCACCATTTTACCTGAGCTGAAACTTGTTTGTTACTTTCTCATGGCTGCAGAAACAGGTTTGGGTTTTGTTAGGAACCCCAGTGGGCAATTGGGGGATGTAAAGCCGCTGCCTCCCCTCCCCTCTCCTCCCCTGAGTACCAGCTCAGTTCCCTCTTCCCATCGGAGGAGCTTGGGAGGGCACTGATTATCTTCATTGTGGGATGGAGTTTGGACTGTCAGTGCCAGAAGGTGGTAATTTCCCTCTGCAGAGATTCTCATTAGACGTATTATATTCCCTCATGTAATTTGCTTGTGGTTGTCATGGGATAAGTTACTAAGCTATTTATTGTTGTTCTCTAGTCCCTGCCAGAGAGATTTTCAAAAGGAGGGAAAGGTGGTCTAACTTTATTTTCCAGGAAATTCTGGGCTACTGATTTTTTTTTTTTTTTCCTGCACCTGCAGCATAGCCAGGAATTGAACCTTCACTCAGCAGGAACCTGAGCGGCTGCAGTGACAACACCAATCCTTTACCCACTGTGCCACACGAGACCTCTCTAGGCTACAGATCTTAAAAGGTGGCATATTAGTTATTTGATGCTGTATAACAAATTATTCCAAATCTTAGTGTTTTCAAACGAGCAGCAGTTAGGATCGCACAGTTTGTGTCAGTCGGGAATCAGCTGCTTAGCTGGCTCAGGCTTCCTCACAAGGCTAAACTCAAGGTTCTGGCCAGTATTATAATCATCTCAAGGCGAGTCTTGGGGAGGATCCATCTGCTCCTAAACTCATTTGCGTGGCTTTTGGCAAGGCTTGGGTCCTTTCTGGCTGTTGTCCTCAATATTAGTTCCTTGCCACGTGGGATTCTCTGTTGGGCAGCTCACAGTTTGGCCTCCGGCTTTCCTCAGAGGAGGGAGGGAGAGAGCAAACCAGACAGAAGTCACTGTTGTTTTATAAGCTAATTTTGGAAGTGTCATTCTATCACACTTCTGCTGTATTCTCTTTGTCAGGAGTGAGTCACTAGGTTTAGCCCACACTCAAGGGGCGAGGATTACACAGGGGTGTGAATAGCAGGAGGTGGGGAGCATGGGGGGAGTCCTCTTCCAAGCTGCCTACCACAGGTTGTTAATTTCTTTGTGTGTTTCCCAGCCCAGATCAGAAGTTATAGGCCATCTGTTACGGAATGCTATCTAGGCACTTATGTTGATGGGGTTGGGGGAATCTTAGCTGGGTGTTCCTTTTAAGAAGAAGATAATCTGGAGATGGGGTCATTGGATTGAAAGAGAGGGATTTGCCCAAGATTAGCAGTGGCCCCAGGGGCTTGAGGGACAGTGGTCAGAGGAATGCACAAGCATCAATGTCTTGTATGCAGGTGTCCCAGCAGCCAGTAGGACTTCTGGTGGGTGATCTGATGTATCTGCTGGGGCTCTGTGATCTCTTCCTCAGTCTCAGGAGCTGCATGAAAGTTGCAAGATCCCTCAGATGGTAAAGAGGTTGTGGAACCACCTGCCTTTTGATAGAACACGTGGTCTTGGATGATGACCATCCCAGTAGTAACCATGATCTACCAAAGATCAATCTTTCCTGGAGTTCCCGTGGTGGCGCAGTGGTTAACGAATCCAACTGGGAACCATGAGGTTGCGGGTTGGGTCCCTGCCCTTGCTTAGTGGGTTAATGATCCGGCATTGCCGTGAGCTGTGGTATAGGTTTCAGGCGAGGCTCGGATCCTGCGTTGCTGTGGCTCTGGTGTAGGCTGGCAGCTACAGCTCCAATTAGACCCCTAGCCTGGGAACCTCCATATGCTGCGAGAGCGGCCCAAGAAATGGCAAAAAAAAAAAAAAAAAAAATCCATCTTTCCTAGGTAAATTTTGAGACAGATTTTAGCACTAAGGAGTTAACATTTGGTAGTGACTCATATTAGGAGGCTTCTCATTCTTGTAATGGAGGCTAAGGACTAGACAGAATTTAATTTAGGAAATCTAAGGTGACTTTTCTTTCGCCTCATCACAGTAAAAGTCTTTACATATACTATGTAATTTTTTTTTTTTTTTGGTCTTTTCAGGGCCACACCCACAGCATATGTAGATTCCCAGGCTGGGGTCAAACTGGAGCCATAGCCACCAGCCTATGCCACAGCCACAGCAATGTCAGAGCCAAGCCAAGTCTGTGACCTATACCATAGCTCATGGCAATGCTGGATCCTCAACCCACTAAGCTAGGCCAGGGATCAATCCTGCAACCTCATGGTTCTTAGTCAGATTTGTTTCCTCTGAGTCATGATGGGAATCCCACTATGTATTATTCAGTCTTTATAGCTCTTTGGAGGTATTGTTTATTCCTTTGATAGATGGGACATTGAAGCACAGAGAAGTGAATATATGTTTAGTGGGCCAGCACAGAAGCAACAGCTTGTATTGTATTGTGAGGGATCAATTTACGTGGCTTAAACTAATCAAAAAAGGAAATATATTGAATATAACAGAGAAGTCTGGGATTAGGGCTGCAGTCAGGCAGTAGGGTAGAGAGATACAGGGGTGCAATTCAGGTCATCAGATGCTCTTGTCCTGTAGTGTTTGTCCCCATTCTTCTACACATCTGCATTTTCAGGCTTGATCTAGTACTGGGATACCTGGCAGCAAGATCAGGTTTAAAGCCTTCTGGGTTCCAGTGCCCCTGCAAATGCAGAGGCTTTCACAGAAGTCCCTGCAAAGTCTTTTTTTTTTTTTTTTTCTCTCTTTTCTAGGCCCGCTCCTGCGGCATATGGAGGTTCCCAGGCTAAGTGTCTAATCGGAGTTGTAGCCACTGGCCTACGCCACAGCCACAGCAACACAAGATCCGAGCTGTGTCTGCAACCTATACCACAGCTCACGGCAATGCCAGATCCTTAACCCAATGAGCGAGGCCAGGGATTGAACCCTCAATTTCATGGTTCCTAGTCGGATTCCCTAACCACTTAGCCACGACGGGAACTCCGCAAAGTCTTATTGTGTCTTTTGGCCTCCATGTCGGTCATACATCCAAGTCTGAGGGGATGGCAGTGCTCGCCTGGGCCTGGGTCACATACTCCTCTTGGACAGTGGGTTGCGGGAGGGACAGTTCCTTCTGTATCCCAACTGAGGCTGAAGAAAGGGGGTAATTTCCCCAGAAATGAATACTATCTAGTAGATATACAATTAATTCCCATCAGTAGAAATACAATTCCATTGTATCGCCTCATCAGATAGTTACTGATTATGCATCTATTAGCAAATTCATTTGATCATTTCGGATACACTGTATAAATCACTGGTTTTTATCTATTTAACCAGTCTTAACATCTAAAGTAACATAAGGAGTTGAAAAAATCTTTGACACTTATTCACTTTATATTTGCATGGAAGTCATGTTTTTAACTTTAAAATATTGAACTTTAGCAAGTGAGAGGAGACTATTCCCTTCCTTTTATTTATGATTCTCACTTTCCTTTAAAAACCATCCAGGGGAGTTCCCATTGTGGCGCAGAGGAAACGAATCCAACTAGTATCCATGAGGACACGACTTCCATCCTTGGCCTCTCTCACTGGTTAAGGATCCAGTGTTGCCGTGAACTGTGGTGTAGGTCACAGACATGGCTTAGATCCTGCATTGCTGTGGCTGTGGCTGGCAGCTGTAGCTTTGATTCGACCCCTAGCCTGGAAATTTCTATATGCTGCGAGTGTGGCCCTAAAAAGAAAAAAAAAAAAAAAAACCACTGAGGAGCTTCTTGGTTAAAGGGATCTGACATTGTCACTGCTGTGATGTGGGTTCGATCCCTAACCCAGGAGTTTCCGCATGGTGTGGGTGTGACAAAAACAAACAAACAAACAAAAAACACCTGGATAATATATATCCTCAGGAGGGATGTAGCTTTAAATTTATCTAACATTTTATTTGTAAGTCAACTGTACTTAAATAAATAAAAATTCCTGGAAAAAAAATAAATAAATTTATCTAACATTTTATAAAAACTTGTCATTCAGTTTAGTCAGACTTGAAAATGGATCTTCAAGCCTCTAGCCAAGCTGCCGTGGCAGATGCTGTGTGGAACAGAGATGAGCCATTGCTACAAAGTCCTGCCCAAACTGTAGAGTAATAAGCAAAATGAGTAAAGCATTGTTTTAAGCCAGTCAGTTTTGAGGTCATTTGTAATACAGAAATAAATAATATAGGGAGAGTTTCCTTTAAATATATCTTCACCTAAAATTTTTGCAACAAACACTTGTTACTTTTAAAATATTTTAGGAGGAGCTCCTGTTGTGGTGCAGTGGTTAACAAATCCAACTAAGAACCATGAGGTTTCGGGTTCGATCCCTGGCCTCACTCAGTGGGTTAAGGGTCTGGCATTGCCGTGAGCTGTGGTGTAGGTTGCAGACACAGCTTGGATTCCATATCGCTGTGGCTCTAGCAGAGGCCAGTGGCTATAGCTCCGATTAGACCCCTAGCCTGGGACCCTCCAAATGCCACAAATGCAGCCCTAGAAAAGACCAAAAGACAAAAATAAAAATAAAAATAAAAAAATAAGTAAAATATTTTAAAATTTTGGGGGGAAATTAAAATTAGAAACATAGCGAGAGTTTCGCTTTATTTTCCTTACTTATATCCTATGTGAGGTTTAATTTCCAAATCATCTAGGGGTCAAAAGGCATTTCTTCATCAAGTATTTTGGACAGTAACTCTTGACCTCTTAGATCTTTTTACACTCGAGAGAAAAGAAAAGATAAGGCAAGATGAGAGCCATAGTGAATGATAAGTAAATACTGTCAAGTGCTGTATTTATGCATCATTTTCTTTCTTGCTTGACCAATGCTCCTTTACTCACACCACGGTCTCTTAACTTTGGATCAATAGGTTGACCCCTGATTCATATTCCTGGTTTGAAGAAAGTCTTTTCCTGTTTTTATGTTTTTCACTTATGAGGCATCTCTACTTAGAAGGTGGGGACAGGGGGTGAGGCTTCTATTTCTTCCAAACCTATTGGTCATTCCAGCCTTCCTCAGGAGTGACTTGGGAAGATCAACATTTCTCATGACCTTAGAGATAGGTGCACTGTCAGAAGGCTGGCTCTTAGTGTCCCCAACCTTTCCTTTCCTAGTGAGCTTGAAAACACCTCCTAATCTTTTTGATAAGAGACAGAGGTGGGCCAAATACGTCTTTCTACTATATCCTACATGACTGTGAGGCCATTGAACTAATATATCTCTAAACCAGACTCCAGGTCATTCTCTCCATAACAGCATTAGCTGGAAGAACAGTGAGAAGTGGTCAGCTTTTTGAGATGGACTTGACTTCTCAGAGCATAATCGATTGTCCACTGTCCTCTCTAGCCTGGGAGGAGGGACAGGTGCAGGGAGAGGAAGAGACTTGTAGTCAGAATTTTTGGGCTTGGTCAGAGAGCAGAGGGACATGGCTGGTTGAACTTAAATGTCTGATCTGCAATCCAGAGCGATGTACATGCCTTCAGGAGCCAGGGGCCCCATTGTGGCCTGCTTTTCTCAGAGAGCTTCAGGGACAAAACCTTTGGGTGAAGGGTAGAGCAAATGATTTGAGTTTATTGCTGAAACATTTCTTGACTTGATACTTATAGGCACAGGTGTTTGAGCATCTACAGGAAAATGTGGGCTAGGATAGGTTGATAATGCTCTGTGTATTAAGAAACACTCTCAAATTGTCAAACTAAAAACATTACCTCTTGCAGAGTAAGTAAAAAATGACGATCTCAATTTAAAAATGGGTAAAGGACTGGAGTTCCTGATGTGATGCAACAGAAACGAACTGACTATATCCATGAAGATGCAGATTCAATCCCGGGCCTCTAAGGCCACATCCCTAAGCTAATCCTAGCCCCTCTTCAAGTCCCTGCTTGAGAAAGCACAAGGTTGCCAAAAGAATTTACTGTTAGTTCTAGCCAATCCCTGACTTTTGGCCTTTTCTTGGAGCATTTGGTAAAAATTTAGGACTCACAATTGCGAATCTGTTACAGGACAGAAGTATGTGTGCCCAATGCACAGTGAGGCCATACAGTACTGAAACGGTGGGATTTGGTGGAGAGAAAGGTTTATTGCAGGACCATGCAAGGAGACTGATGGCTCATGTCCAAAAGAGCCCCAAACACCCTGAAGCAAAGCCCTTTTAAAGATGCCATGAGGGGAGTTCCTGTTGTGGTGCAGTGGTTAATGAATCTGACTAGGAACCATGAGGTTGTGGATTCGATCCCTGGTCTTGCTCAGTGGGTTAACGATCTGGTGTTGCCATGAGCTGTGGTGTAGGTCGCAGATGTGGCTCGGATCCTGCGTGGCTGTGGCTCTGGCGTAGGCCGGTGGCTACAGCTCCGATACGACCCCTAGCCTGGGAATCTCCATATGCCGCAGAAGCGGCCCTAGAAAAGGCAAAAAAGAAAAAAAAAAAGACCAAAACAAACAAACAAAAGACACCATGAGGGAGGTGTGTGGTTGTTGTTAAAATTTCTTGGTGTCAGATCCTTTGTTCTTGAAGCTGTCCACATAGGTCGGGTTATAATATACCTATAAACCTCTAACAAAACAAATGTTATTCTCTGTTCTGTAACTCTTTATCTAAAAATGTTATACTCTGGAGTTCCCGTCATAGCTCAGTGGTAATGAAACTGACTGGTAACCATAAGGATGTGGTTTGATCCGTGGCCTTGCTCAGTGGGTAAAGGATCCAGCATTGCCGTGGGCTGCAGTGTAGATCGCAGGTGCGGCTCAGATCTAGTGTTGCTGTCTCTGTGGTGTAGGCTGGGAGTTACAGCTCTGATTCCAGCCCTAGCCTGGGAACTTTGAGATGCCACAGGTGCGGCCCTAAAAAGACAAAAATAAATAAACAAAAATGTAATGCTCTTAAAGATTACAGCCTTAAGAATAGGCTATCCTATTTATTTCAGGCTATAGGAAGTATCCTTTTGCAAAAGGTGCAGAGCCAGGATGACTAAGCACAAGTGACAAGAGGACAAAGGCTTAAGTAAGGTTAAAATAAAAGGAACTGTCTAATACAGAGTCAGGTTTGTTCTTCTCTATTACAAATCCTTCCTCTGTCCCTTTGAAATGTATATGTATCTCCTACAACTCCGGAGTGTCTTTTTCAAGGACCTGGAAGACATTCCATTAAAATGCAATCATCAGGAAGGATAGGGCCTGTTTCCTAACCTCTGTGGAAGGATAGAATCCTAGTTTCAATAATGGCCAGCTAGCAGAGCCAGCTATCCTCATCAGCATTCACCCTGACCCACTCTTTGTAATTTTTCACTTCCCTGACTCTCCTGAACCCCAGCCTCCCCTCCTCTCTCCTCCTTCATTTTCCCTTTCAAACATGCAGTCATCTCTGTACAAATCAGAGTTGCGTTCAGTTTACACTGAATCTCCTTCCCTATTTTAATAGCATATTACTTATTAAAATCTGTCCTTAACATTTTAACTGGTACCCAGCTCTACTTATCTTTGACAGCACATGTGGAGAAAACCATAGTCTCACATAGTGAGAGTCTAAATTAGTAATAATTATTCCTTAGGTGGTTTAAAATGTTTATCAACAACTTAAAATTTTTTTCAAGTGAGGTAGTATACTACTTCTAGGAAATTATCAAAAGGATTTCTGGACATGGAAAGATGATCAGAACACAAATTCTACCATTCTCTTTATATATTTATTAAATTCATAAAGATGCATCTGGAAAGATTTCCCAAATGTATTAAAATGTATTAATAAATAGTGGTGTGATTGAGTGGTAATACTGGGTGATTTTTTTTTTTTACTCTCTCTTCTATACTTTCAATTTTATTTTTTAATAAGCAAGTACTGCATAGAAGAAAATGAAGCTGTTTTATTTTATATGTTGAGAAAATCAATTAGAACAAGAGATATCAGTGATCATTATCAGAAAAATTCAGATATGCAAGGACCATTGGTCTGTGTGACTGTCCCAGTGCTGTAATTCACCAGGTGTGTGATCTTGAATATGTCATGTAAGCATCAAGTTCCTACCACAGTGTTATTTCACTTTAGTTCAGGTGGTGATAGCAGGACAGACTATTTTCTTTTCCTCTTCTTTCTATTCTCCTGTATTTTCCAATTTTTAGAAAATGATCATGAATTACTTCCAATGATGGCTAGTAACCAATATGAAACTATACAAAGCTTGCTCATTCTGCTTCTAAGAAAATGATGGATAACCAGTATGGACTTTTGGGCATTGTTATTCCGATGAGGAAATAATTTTAAATATAAAATGTGCAAATAATTTTTATATTAGAAATCATTGGAAATTCCTTCTCTATTGGGTTTTCAAATAGAAAAGCTTTGTTATGAGTCTCTCTGGCTGTAAAAATACTCCCCCCCACCGCAATTAGTAAGTGTTAGGGGGTTGCTTGGAGTGAACAACTATCCTGCTGTCCATCGAAATTTTTTTTGCTATTTTTTATTTAATGATTTTAATTTTTTTCCCATTATAGCTGGTTTACAGTGTACTGTCAATTTTCTACTGTACAGCAAGGTGACCCAGTCACACATACACATAAACATTCCTTTTTCTCACATTATCATACTCTATTATAAGTGACTAAATATAGTTCCCAGTGCTATACAGCAGGATTTCATTGCTTATCCATTCCAAAGGCAATAGTTTGCATCTATTAACCCCAAATTCCCGGTCCATCCCACTCCCTCTCCCTACCCCCAGCAAACTTCATCAAACTATAATCAATTGATCAATTAACTAATACAGTATAATGTGAACTCATGGAATCTTTATTCAATAGGTTATAATCTGTTAGCATGATTATTTCTTTTGCTCCTCAAATTGTCCCAAATCTGGCCAGTGGGAACCCCATCAATCTGGCTTCAGTGTTCTTTGACATGTCCCCATTAAAAGCTCTTTAGATAGCACCTTCATCAGGTGTTCACATGAATATTACCAGGATAAAATGAGAAAAACACAAATCAGTTCTGAGTTGTACATGTCAGCGATGAATAAGTGAATCCAACAAGGAAACCCAAATCAAGCAACAATCTACAGAATACCGTGAGGGCTCTTCTTAAGTGTCATCAGCATCATTAAAGACGAGAAAAGACTGAAGACTTGTCCTAAATTGAAGGAAACTCAAGACATGTCAACTAAATGCCACATCTGGTTCTGTACTGGATCCTTTTGCTTTAAAGGATATATTTCAGTGGGTTAAACTTGAATGGCCTCTTTGGATTAAAGGGTGGCATTGTTTCAATATTCATTTCTTTGTTTTGATAGTTGTATTAGGTTACCAGGAGAATGCCCTGGTTTGTAGGAAATATACTAAATGTGCAGGGGTGAGGAGGCATTATGTAGACAACTTTCTTTTATTTCAGGAAAGGTCATTTCTTATACTGTTCCTGCAAGTTTGAGCTGATTTCCAAATAAAAAGTAGAAACTAAAGGTAAACTGAGCAGAGATAAGCAATGGAAAACTTGGGAGGAGCTAGAGATGGAGTAAGGTAGAGGATGGTATAAAATAGCCATATCTGAGAGAAGAGGAGGAGGATTAAAGAGAATTAGCTGATTTAAAAGAGGAGGTGGGAGAAGAAATGAGATGCTAACATGGTTGACAGAGAGTAAAGTTGGGTTGGCAGTGGGCTTGGAGAAGTTGACAGGTTAACAAGCAAAAGGCCGGGTGAGTGGGAAGATGAAGAAAAGAGGAGGATGGGAGGAAAGAACGAATATTTATTGAGTGTCTTCTATGTATTAAGTACAGATTGGGCATTTAAATCCCATTTACTGCTTATGTAAACTTGTAAGATAAGAGTTTTATCCAGATTTTAAAAGTAAATAAACTAAGGTTCAAAGAAGTTGAGTAGCCCAAATTAATAAAGCTGGTAAGCAGAACCCAGATTTCAATCCCAGTATGTGTGGTTTCAGTGACAATGGGATAGGAGAGAAATGATCTCATCAGGTCTTAGAAGGGAGAGAATTTAATGATTTTCCCTGAGAGATTGGAAGGGGCACAGAGACTGAGTGAGAAGATGATGGTGGGGGTTTGGAGGTCAGGATTCAATCCACGTCTTCAATAATTTAAAGAAATGTGAGAGTTGAAGTCATTCAGGAAATGGTGGAAAAGCAAAGAGAAGTATTGAGAAACACCATCATTTACAGGTGAGAGGAGGCAAGAGGAGGCAGAGGAGCTCAAAGAGGAATTTGCAGAAGGCTGAGGGAGTGAAGTGGTCCAGTTCTAAGAAGGCATCTGATGATCCCCACTTTCCAGTATTCACAGCCTTGTGTATCCTCTCCCGTTGAGTGTGGGCTGGATCAATACAGTGCAGCAATATTGACAGGATGTTACATCTGTGCTAAGGTTACAAAAACTGTAACCTCCATCTTGCTAGCCAATTCTTTCTTGTTGGTTTCAATGAAAAGATGTGCCATGTTGGAAAAGACCATGAGGCAGAGGAGGACAGCCCTCATGGTATGAGGCCCTCAGTCCAACAACTTTTGAGAAAATGAATCCTGCTGGTAACCATGTGAATGAACTTGGAAGCAGATTCTGTGTTGAACCTTGACTGAGTCTTTTTCCTCTTGTGAGGGGGGAACAAAATCAGAAACACACTATGTCTGTCTGCCTGTCAGCCCAAGAGACTTCTTGTCTCTCTTTCTTTTGCATTTGGAAAGCACAGCAACATCTGAGTAGCGTTTTGGCATTAACTTTTGCCTCCTCATCTTTTGGGGTCCATTCCTCAGCACACTAACTTTTTTCTTCTCTTTGTATCTTTTTTGTTTATGTTGGGCTTTTGTTTTCATGTGTGTGTGTGTGTGTGTGTGTGTGATTTGCAATGATGTACTTGCCCAGCTAACCTCTGAATTGCACTTTTTGGTAAATATATGTAACAATGAAAAGATTTTTTTTCTTCGTGAATTACTCTTTATTTAGAAAGGTCCAGATTCTGCCTGGAAAAAATTATTTCCCAAATCTGCAGAACAAGGGCAGAAAATACTCTACAATTTAGGTGGAATAACAGATGATAGTAAAAATCTTTCCCTGTGTCTTTCAACTTTGAATTTTCATAAGACAGGAAGGCATAAAAATGATTATTGCTTAAACCTGATACTTTTAAATCATGTGCCAGTTTCTTGGCAACATCACCCCTCTTGATGGAGTCTTGTGAGGGACTCTGAGCCAACAGTGTGATTGCAGCCTATGAGAGACTTTGAAGTGGAGGCCCAGCTAAGATGTATCTGAACTTCTAGTCCATAGAAACTGAGTTAATAATTGTGTGCTATTTTAGACTTCTGAGTTTTGAGATACAATCGATCTTCATTATTCAAGTATTCCATAATTGCAAATTCACCTACTCGCAGTTTACTTATGACCCCAAACCCACACTCATCTTGCTTTCATGGTCATTTAAGAACATGTACAGAGTGGTAAAAATTTGAATTGGCTGATGTGCATGTTGCCAGCTGAGGCAAGGCCTTGGCTTCAGTTCTTATACCATAAACAAATGTCCTTTTTACAAACTATTTTGGTACCATGCCTTTGGTGATTTTTGTTGGTATTTCACTTTTAATTTTCTTTTCTTTTCATTTTTGTCTTTTAAGGGCTACACCTGTGGCATATGGAGGTTCCCAGGCTAGGAGTCGAATCAGAGCTGCAGCTGCTGGCCTATACCATAGCCACAGCAACTTGGGATCAGAGCTGCATCTGCCGACCTATACCACAGCTCATGGCAACACCAGATCCTTAACCCACTAAGCAGGGCCAGGGATCAAACCCACGTCCTCATGGATACTAGCTGGCTTTGCTACCACTGAGCCATGATGGGAACTCCCAGTATTTCACTTAAAATGGTCCCCAAGCATAGAGCTGAAGTTGTTGTCTAATGTTCCTAAGTGCAAGGAGGCCGGGTGATGTGTCTTATGGAGAAAATTCATGTCTTAGATAAGCTTTGTTTGGGCTTGAGTTATATTCAAGATTTGGCTGTGAGTTCAATGTTAATGAATCTATAGCATATGTTAAAGAAAGTGTATTTAAGCAGACACACATAAAATAAGATTAGGTAATGATCCGTTGATGGAAATGTGGCCAGAGGCTCATAGGAACCTAACCATTTCCTCTAGGGGTCGTGGTCCAATATGTGTTAATTCAATGTTCTCATTGCCTTTTTAGGACATAACTGCCTAAAATAAGGAGAATCTACTATAATCCTGTTATGTAGAAATAGATAATAAATATGGGAGAAAACAGGGCAATTCAGTTCACCAGTCTTTGGGAGAAGCTTCACAAGGAGGACATCATGACTAAAGGTTAAGGACGTAGGTTTCCCACTGTGGGGTGAGGCACGTGGTGCTGAATGGCAATTATTAGTGTCACTTTTTGGTTATAGACCAAAAAAAATAATAACTTTGCTTGGCTAAAGAGAATTGCTTTGCATGGATGTAAGTGAAACTCTCTAGGAAAATTAGCTTCACAGAGCAATTTCCCTGCTCCATAAAGCCTAAAGTTGTGTGAGGACTGATGTGTCAAAAGGCACCAGTTTAATTAAAAGCTCCATGACAGTTCAGGGTGATGTAGCCCAGGGCAGGCTTACGACAGCTGCAGCAGCACCGATTCTGCCAACACAGGAAAACGGTTCAACTATGTTCCCTGTGCTGAATATGGGAATAGTCCCTGAGGACACAAAGCACTTAACACGGCTTTTCCATGATCTATAGCTGAAAGTTTAAGGTATTTTATGTACTTCAACCCATGACAAATTCTTATTCATTATGATTTTTGATTAGGCCCCTAGCTTTATGCTGGATCCCCATTCCTACCCTTAACCCCCTATACTCACTGTAATGAATGTGCTAAGTCATTAAATATGCACAGACTTGGTGTAATATGTAGCACTGTTTGTGTGTGTGTGTGTGTGTAGGTTTAGAATTTACATAAATGGCCCTATGCTATACTACTGAGTTCTTTTTCCACTCCACCCTGTGAGTGTTGCTCTATCAACATGTCATTTGTTGTTTCTCGGAGATGGGTACCATAGCATGGTATGTGTCCACCACCTTTTACCTATCTTTCCCCTAGTGCTGGATGCTTAGCCTGCCTGCCTTCCCACGATCATGGTTAAGTGAAGGGAGCAGCATGAATAAGTGTCCACCCTGGAGTATCATGCTCTTCATTTGCCCATAATTCTCAGTCTTCTCTTGTCTTTCTTACCCAGAGGGTAAACAACACATTTTGAGAGCTCAACTCGTTGAGGCATGGAAAGCAAAAATGAAAAGGGAATAAAGTTTGGGTGACAAGAAAGCCAAAATTTTACTGTCCTCAAATACCAAATGTCTAGCCAGACTGAGATCCAGGTAAGACTACTGCAAAGTAAAGCCAGAAATAGATTCTTGCTGACTCAGAGAAAGCACACCATCACTTGTGGAATTAATTTTTATTTCTGAATTATACAGAGAGGCTATATATACTTAAATATATTGTGTTGTTACATATTTTTTATAGTATTCACACTATTTAGGTAGAATTTATTGATTTATTTACTAAAACAAAGGTCTAATAGATACTTTATTCTGAGCAATCCAATACACAGTAGAAAAATCCTTTAAACATATAAAAGATTAATTTGTGCACATCTAAATGTTTCTAAGGGAGCAAACTACAGAGGCATTGTGACTAGATGAAGACTGCAAACATAGGACCATAACTGAACACTTAAAATGAGACCTTAGTAACACAAAGTCTTGGAATAGTGACTTCTCCACATAGGTCAGAGCATGTCTTAGAAGATTAACCCCCTAAAACACTGTATGGCTTCAAAAGGAACTTCTGGGTTTTCTTCCACCCCCAGCCATTGTCTTCAAACAAACTTTCTTACTCCCTGTCCAGATTTTTGTTCTTTCTCCTGATCAAGGAGCTAAATGAATAGCAGTTGCCACTTTGGGAAAACAATATGTTTGCCCCAATGACCCCCTTGGTTCCCTTTACTCCGAATCTATAGGAAAAGTGCAAATAATTCCCAGAAGTCAGAACCAAAGCAAGAATGCTCTGAATGCAAGAGCTAGATAGCTAATGATGTGGATGTTTACATCTGTCTACCTATCTGCTGAGGGATGTTCTTTCAGGATTCTTCTAGGATTCTATTTATTTGGTTTGAATTTACATGGAGGCTTTTATCTAGCAAGTGCAATTAAATTAATTTGTCTATTTAAGATAATAAGATAGCAGATGCCTAACTGTCAGAACGGTTATACAGCCCATAGAACAGCCCAAACAAAATCATTGACTGGGAAAGATGCTCATCATTTCCATGTAGGAAGATGAAGGTTCAAACAGCATACCTGTAACCAGAGCAGCCTCCCATGAACAGGCTGGACAAGTTCAAAGATGTGAATGATGAGATTGGTCGTGTCGTTGACCTATGACAAGAGCCCTTTATGGACAGCTCTATGTCCTCAGGTTTGCAGTGCTAAGCTCAACACTGGATTCTTTATTACTTACTGTGTCTAGGAGCCCATATCATTCATCTTCCAAAATGGGACATGTCTGAGCCATAGCAAGCATTGTTAATAATTGTGCTAGGGCAACAGTGAACCAACTGGGTAAACACAGTGGAAAATCGGGTCATTGTGCTTAGGGCAACGCTAAGTCCTGGGAGAGGCATGATGTAGGCTGCCAAAGGTGGAGGTGGGCTGTGGCAGAGGACGTGCTCCAGGGGTTTTCTCTCAGACAACCCAGATGTTATGAGGAAGAAGACCCAACAAGAATGGCTTACCAGGATACTAAGTCGAAAGAGACCCCGGGGGGAGCAGAGAAAATTGTGGCTTATAGAGGGAAGACAGCTGACCTGTGTGTATGAGAGCGTGTCTGGAAGGTGGGCGGGGGATGGATATGAAGCAAAGGAGGGGAGTGAAATTCAGTCACCTGTGCAAAGGTGTCTACCCAGGGCTGAGTGTTCCCATGGCTCTCCCGCGTGTCGTCACCACCCTAACACTATGGTGGCACCCCTTTCATGACCACATTTGAATTTTTGCTAGCTAATTTGTAATAGGTGATACTGGAGACCAAGAATAGTTCCCAGAGTTAGGATGGGACTTCAGCAACACCTGTGAGTAGGATTCCCTTTGGGTCCCATAAACACAACCCAAGCCAGGCTTTCATGGTTGGGACTCCTTGCATTTTAATGACTTTGGATGCCAAAATTTTCTTTTTTCAAGAGTAAGGGAGTTCGCAGCCCTACTTGTGCATTCTGTTAAGAGAAACCAATATCTGAATACTAAAGGGGAGGGGCCAGGATGTACATGCTGGTGCAGGGCTCAGCAAATGCTTTCTATAAAAAGAGGAAATATTTTAGGCTCTGTGGGCCATGTGGTCTGCCTCAATTACTCAACTCTGCTGCTCTAGTGCAAGAGTAGCCTTGGAGTATGTGAACAAAGAGATGTGGCCATGTTTCAATAAACCCTTATTTATGGAGACTGAAGTTTGAATCATTTTCATGCATCATGAAATAAAAAAAAAAAAACAAAAAACTGTTTTCAACCCAAAATACAAAAACCATTCTTGACTAGAAGGCCATACAGAAACAGGTGGGGGCTCTGGATCTACCAGCCCCTCTTTCTGTCCGAGGCCAACAGATTCTAAGTCACATTGGTATTTTAAAGGGCATATGATGACTATAAGGGACTATTTTCCAAATGATAGTACATACTCATATTTAATTTTAAGCCGGTGATTAGATGAGAGAGGGCTAAAGCAGATTACTTTTTATAATGCATGTGAGAGAGCAATTCAGATAACTGAATTTACCAAATAATGAATTTCTGAGTGGCCATCTTACACTGAGGCTTTGGCACTTAAAATGTAAAATCTTTAACTAAGTTTATAACCTAAAGCACAGACAGCTACCAAAAATAAGGACATTGTTCCTTAAGTTTTTCAGTGTGGATATCTTCAACATCCATTGGAGAAATGATTTTTAAAAAGACCAATTCACAGAAAACATGACGCCCCGTTTGCTAGCTAAAAAATTAATGTGAATTAGGAAGCCTGGCTTCCTTTAGAGACATTAGAGGTGATTCATGTGGACAGGAAACAAGTGGGCACTTGGCTGATGGTGGTGTCACATCTGTGTCTAGTTCATGGCTATCTTAAGCAAGCTTAGGATCTTAAAGGTGGAGTTATATGTGGTCAGCTTTCCTAGGGAGAGTTGAGCCCTATGTATTTTAAATCTAAGTTGATCACTGAGGACAAATCCAGCTAATCTATGGAAACAAATCCACATCCAATGTTGAGTGGACTGAAGTTAGCTTAGTGGTCAACACCAGTCTAAGAAACAAAATACCACTGCACCACCAAGGGTTAAGGAAATATTGAAATGGAAGGTCCTATTTTCTTGCTAAAGTTCAACTGAAATCTCTGAGGCACATCATTGGCAAAATAGCAAAATATACACAGTTTCACAAAACATGTTAAGTGTAAACAAATTCTCTTACTGTTTTTCCCCTTAGAAATTTAGAATGGCACCAGGTAGTGCAAAGTGGAAAAAAAGTACCATCAGCCCTGTCTCTTCCAGGTAGATATGTTTAAACAGAACCATGAAGCAGAGAAGCATCTTCGTCCAGCCATGGCCACCTAGGGCTTTTCTTTCAGCTTCAGATGAATACTTTGGGGAAGGGGGGAAGAGGAAAAAAAAAAAGAGAGAGAGAGAAACATGAGAAACTGAGTAAGACATAGTAATGATCTAGAGAGGACTGTGTTTGTTTGTTTGTTTTTCCTCAAAGGACTTAACTGAAAGTAAATCACGCACATTTCTCATTCTAGGAAAATCTGGTAAAACACAACCTTCCTCTAGTTGCCAAGGCTTTCTCTAAAATATGGAACCTGTTTATTTTTACCAGACTGTTTTTGGAAGCATTTTACGCCTTTCAAAATGATCTAGGGGCTGAAGACTGGTGTGCAGGCTAATTTTTAAGTAGGTTAAGATAAGGAATGTTTTTGGAAATCCACCTGTTTTTAGTAAATGACCTTTCCCTTGTGGGGCAAATAAATGATCAGCTTAAAATAAGGAACATCAGATAAAGGCTCAATTGCAACACTGTAGTCAAACAACAAACGACAAAAAACCCTCCAACATTTTCTTTTCAAACAATTTTTTTTTCCATTATAAAAGAGGCACATGTTTGTTTTGCTGTTTTTGAAAAAATACAGAAAATTATGAAGAAAAAAAAGTTGAAAAGTCACTTGTTGGGCCACCATTCAAAGAAAGCCAAACAGCCTATTTTCATGCATAGTACCTTTGATGCTTCCCCCAGAGACATTTTGTCTTGAAGTTTTAAAAATTATAGGTTAGGTTCATCAGAAGTGCATTTCTAACATGTGAAGTTATAAACTTGCTACCATATGTAAGACCCTGGAAACATGAGCTAAATGAAAGAAGCCAGCCCCAAAGCCCATGTGCCATGTGACTGAATTCGTATGAAATCCCTGGAAAAGGCAAATAGTCAGGAAGTAGGTTGCTGATTGCCACGAGCTTGGGGTCAGGGACATGGGGAGAGACGGGGTTATTTTTTGTGGTGAGGAAAACGTTCTAAAATTGACTGTGGTGTTGGTTGCACAGCTCAGTGAAAATGTTCAGCCACTGAATTGTTCAGTTGAATAAAGCTATTATTTAAAAAGCATAAGTCAAAACCACAGTAAGATACCAGACACCCACTAGAATGGCGACTATTGCAAAAACACAAAACAAAAGTGTTGGTGAAGGGAATTCCCGTTGTGGCTCAGCAGAAATGAATCTCACTAGCATCCATGAGGACACTGGGTCTATCCTTGGGCCCATTCAGTGGGTTAAAGGATCCAGCATTGCTGTGAACTACGGTGTAAGTCACAGACTGGGCTTGGATCAGGTGTCGCTGTAGCTGTGGCATAGGCCAGTAGCTGCAGCTCTGAATCCACCCCTAGCCTGGGAACCTCCACATGCTGCAGGTGTAACACGAAAAAGACCAAAAAAAAAAAAAAGTGTTGGTGAAGATGTGGAGAAAAAGGAACCCTTGTGTACTCTTGGAGGAAATGTAAATTGCTGCAGACACTATGGAGGCTCAATAACTAACTAACTAAATAAATAAAAGAACTACCACGGGACCCAGCAAGTATACATCCAAAATAATTAAAAATGTAAAATAACTAAAAACAGGGACTCACAGATATTTTTACACCCATGTTCAAAGCAACATCATTCACAATAGCTAGAAGCAATCCAAGTGTCCATCCATGAATGGATAACAAAACATATTCTATACATACAATGAATATTATTCAGACTTAAAAAGGAAACTGACACTTGCTACAAAATGGATGAACCTTGAGGACATTATGCCAAATGAAGTAAGTCGGGCGCAAAAAGGCAAATATCATGTGAGTCCACTCATATGAGGTTCCTAGAGCAGTGAAATTCATAGAGACAGAAAGCAAAAAGGTGGCTTGGGAGCTGTGGTTCAATGGGGACAGAGTTTAGTTCTGCAAGATGAGAAAAGTGCTGGAGATTGGCTGCCCAACAACATGAATGTATTCAACGTTACTGAACTGTACACCTAAAAAAATGGTTAAGCTAGTATACTCTGTGTCAGGTATATTTTACCATAATTTAGAAGAAATCAAGAAAGTGAGTGCTAGCATTACCCTGGTCCACACATCCCTCCCCAAAGGCAGAGGTCACTTCACTCCTGCATCCTCTTTCACAGCATGTGCTTCGTTCTCTGTGCTTCTGAAGTGTGTGTGTGTGTGTGTGTGTGTTGGTGTCCACAGGTGTCAGGCATCCACCTTCCCCTCCAGCATACATGGAAGGAACTCGCCATCTAGGACACCTGCTGATTTCACTCTTGCCCTCCAACATTTTCTAAAGCCAAAGGATTAGCCTACCTTAATGGATTCTAAGAAAAGCTTGTTTTAAAGAACAATTATTGAGTTTGGTACTAACCATGTTTGTTTGTTTGTTTGTTTTGTCTGTGGGTCTATAAGTTCATTTGTATCACCTTTTTTTTTAATATTTCACATATAAGTGATAACACATGATATTTGTCTTTGTCTGGCTTACTTCACCTAGTATGATCATCTCTCAGTCAAGGGAGAAGAATCTGAATCACTTTGCTATACACTTGAAACTAACACAACATTGTAAACCAACTACAATTTTTTTTTAAAGATGGAAAAACGTCTACTGAGTTCCTGGATATGTAGGGAATAAGTCAAAAATGTTTTCAGGCCATGTGTGTCTCCTTTCCACTTGTGAACCTATCAGCTTCCTAGTATCTACCAGAGAAGAGGGCTACCGCCAGGGAACAGAGGAAGAACCACAGCCATGAGGAAAAATGCTTTGTTTGAAACAGGCAGCTTGGGAATTATGTGTGGATTTTGCTTAGATCTGCCTTTCCTCCTGAACCTTAAGTCTGCGTTTTGCAGAGGTTACTGTTCTTTGCTTGTGCAACTTGCAGCAGCTGAGCCCTGTTCATCCTCACACTTCTACAAATGAAGCCAGTGGTAACTCGCCCTGCCAACCCATCTAGTTTACATTAGTAAGGTATCTTTCCTTTAAAATACCCTCAGCAGTTCTATCACTTATTATCTCTGGGACCTTGGCCAAGTTACCTACCTTCTCTAAGTCTCCGTGTCTGTAGCTGTAAAACAGAATAATCACCTATCCCTCACGGTTTGTGAAAGATTAAGTCTGAATGTTTTCGGTGTTACACACTGAACACAGAGTAAATGTCTGTTATCAGAAGCAGTAATATTAGTACTAGGAGTAGAATAGTAGTAGCTCAGTGTCTTTCTGTAATGGAAAATTCATCTCCCCACTTAATGACTTAACAATAATCTTGTCTCCTTTGGGAGTTTTCAGGCCCAGCCATACTGACTGTCTGGAAAGGCCAGGTTGTCATGGATATTAATCTCTTTTTTATGCCCTCAAGGATCTGATTTGTTTTCTTGTCAGCAGGGTTTTACCATGGAGGTGTCTTCTTTTTATCCACTCTGACCCCTAGATCTTTTTCTAGTATGCTTTTAAAAACAGGTCTTTCTTGCTCTCATTTTTGCTTCAAAAATATACTTCCCAGCTGCAGTTTTTGCCAAAAGAATGTATTGTTTGATGATTTCAATTTCATTCTTACACTCAGTTTCTTTCACAGACCAAGAGAATATTTATTAAGCCAAAATTTGGGGCACAATGTCTGAAAAGTGTGAATGTGGATCAGAATATTTAAAATCATACTGAAAAGTTTGAAGAGTCACTTTGTTTCACTATCCAGGCTCCTGGTAAAAATCTGGAAAAAAGCACACCATTTTGAAACACCTCATTTTTCATACCTGAAAGGTAAATCTTTCAGGGTTTAATTTATCCTTTCAGTTTTTGGTAAACAAAAAGCTGAAAGATGGAAATTGAATAACCCAGTTTTTGGAAGAAGCAGGAGTGGATAAAAGTGTATGATTTTAAAGTAAATACAGGAAACTACACTGATGATTAATTTCCAAGACAAGAGGCTCTATGAATGATGCTACTAATTTAGGTCTCCCCACACAGAACCATGTCCCCTGGGCATATATACTTTTTGTGTGTGTAAAAATATAAAAAGTCATGTTGGCAGTTTTAGGAGGTCGATGAATAAATAAAGTCCAAACCTGAAAGTCCAGGAGACAAGCACCTAGGGCTGCTTTAAAAAAAAAAAAAGAAATAGTATGCTTTTCACAGGGAACTATATTCAATATTCTGTGATAAACCATAATAAAAAAGAATATGAAATATTATACATTATATACATTTATAACTGAGTCACTTTGCTGAACAGCAGAAATTAACACATTATAAATCAACTATACTTCAATACAATTTTTAAAAATCGTATGCTTTAGAGGAAGCTTATTTTTAATCAGAATTGGAATAAGAAAGGAGTATTCCTCATTGGGCAGATGGGCTTAGCTTCCTATAACCCATTTTCCAGTGCATGATAGTAACTCTCTGATAAATTTCTATAGGCCATTTTGGATTCTAATGTATGTTAAATGGAGTTCCTTACAAAATTTTTGTTTAGTGATAAAAAGAAACTCATATTTTCTGTAGGAAAAGCAGGGAGATGGGCTTAACCTTGCCTTCGCTCCCTGAGGAAAATGAGAGGCCATTACACTATCAGCACACATTTCCTTTTACTCTTGGCCTAAATGAGCTCCTGGAAAGAGCCTTTGTCCATTTCTGCAGTTCATCCATTTCATATTCGCTAGAGAAAGTGTAAAATGCTTCCACACAGGTACCAGATGGGAAACAAAGCCCCTTATCCTAGTTCTAAAGCCAGCCAGAAATCCAGGGTCGGAAGTCAGCAGAAAAAAAATTTTGGCCAATCTGGCCTGTCCTGCGGGGTCTCATCCCTGCACTGTGATCACTTCCCCGGGGAGGATAGGCAAAGGAAAGAGAGGTCTGAAGAAAGGGAAAGCACGGAGAGGGATCCATTCTAGGACATGGAAGTAACACTAACAATTCGCAGCACCCCCCTGCCCCCATGTCGGGCCCTGGAATGAGAGCCCCAAAAAGCAGTGCTTTGTCCTCTCCCCAACCCAAACAGCACTGTACACGGACGAGGAACCAAACAGGCAGGCAAAGGAGTGGGTAAGCCCGAAGATGTAGCAGCTCTAGGCTAATGAGTGACATTCTGACCACACAGCTCGTTAACTGTGGGCGCAGAACTCTACTCTAGGGGGTGCTGTTTTGCTGGGGGAGAGATTTGTAAAAAGATTTTTTTTTTTTTAATTAGATGGGCTAAGGGCCTATGGTATTGTGTTTTGAAGAATTTCGTGTGGCAGTTTGCTTGAAGTAATGACTATCTACATCTTAAAGAGGTGGGACCAGTGTAACCTTCAGAAAAGTAGCCGCGCGAATCCAAAGGTCTCTTTTACAGCTTTTGTTCTTTGTGTATTGGTCAGTAAAGACCTTCTCTCTGGAGTGTTTGTGCATAAACTTACTTAAACTGCGAGGTCACCATGGCAACTGCAGAACCATTGTAGGGGGATTTTTCACTTTCCCCTCAGACCTCCTCCAGGGAAAGGACGTCCCTAGAGAACAAACTGTGACCATAGCAGATACTTTAAATGCAATTTTCCCCACTTCTTCTGGATCACTGGGAAGAAGGTCAATTAAATTTTCCATGACTCAAAGCAAATTAGGAGCCCCTGATTGGATGGTCAAGTTCTCCTAGAGAGCATGATGGGGACCACAGGTTATTCCTTGAAAATGACGGATAATAATGAATTCTGTTCTCTTAAGTGACTAATTTTGTCTCCCATTGGTGTTCAGATTATATGAGAGGTTGAACACCCATGCTGGTCTTAAGACCATCTCTCTAATTTCAAAACCCCACTGGCTCTGGAACTTCCCCGCAAAGGCTCCATTCCCAATCCTGGGCCATTCTTACTGTAAAACATTGGACTGATTGGCTCATGTCTCCATGCCCCTCTTTCCTTATCTGCAAAATCAATCTAAATGGCCTATTCTGAGGATAAAAATCAGATAGTGTGTGTAAAGCTTTTAAGGCAGAACCCGGTACGTGGTAAGAACCCAATACGTTTTCAATTTTTACTTCTTTAGGATAAAACTAGATGGACTAGATCATTTCTTTACTCCTATCCAGCCTCTTGAATCTCAACTGCCTCTTGAATTTTGCAAACAAGGCTGTTTGCTCTCCCATCCACCAAAATAATTAATTCATATAGAAATCCCTATTTCACTAATTAAAATAGAAATGATGTAATTCAGAAAGCAGAGTTGCATTCCTCTGGCCCAAACGTTTTTACATCTGGCTCTAATATTCACTTTCTCGTTTTTTTGGATTGGAAAAACAGAAGACATCTAATGGTGATCATGAATGAGACAGTGGTACTCTGGCACATTTCTCTTTAAAGTTTCTAATTTCAGGAATAGAGAATATGATAGCTGAACATCTAAATGGTGTTTACCCAATCCTCATGTATTTTTTTTTCTGTCAGAGCCCAGCCATACAATATAAGTAACCACATAGTTGTTATTGATGGTAAATTCTTACTCCTTCTCCATAGAAGACATTTCTGGATCATTGTAAAGGCAGCTAGTTCTGAGTGCAAGGAAAAAAACAGAAGCAGTAAACATTTTCTCCACTGTTAACACTTTGTAAACAGGACAGATTTAGTATGGTCCCATTGCTACCACTGAACCCATCTACACCTGAACAAATGATGAGATTAAGCTATGACTTTTTACCATCGGTTTTGAAATAGAGTCATTGCCCATGATTTAGAAATATAAAAGGAAGACTGAGAACCCCAAACACCTCCAGTGATCTCTTCTGGCTTTTTTTTTAAACAACCCCCCCCCCCCCAATTTTTCAATTTATCTTATTTAGGAAACATAGTATTGCAAATTTTTATTTGCACCCCAAATAAGATAATAGTTTATACACCAAGGATATCCCTTTCAAGCAGCCTAATTTTATTTACATATGAACATAGTTCACAACAGTGAAGATTTTCCAAGACACTAAAAGGAAAAATGCCAGCATCAGCTTTCCTTGTTGATGTTGTTACAGAAAAATAACACGTTACTATCTTGTAGCTGAGCTGTGTTCAGGTCAAACAAGTGACTCCTAACATACCGAAACCAGTCATGTCCAGAAAGAAAAACATAGCAGTTCTCCTATGGCACAGCAGGTTAAGGATCCGGCTTGGGTCACTGCTGTGGCACGGGTTTGATTCCTGGCCAGGGAACTTCCACATGCCAGAGGCATGGCCGAAACAAACCAAAACAAATAAAAACCAAGAAGAAAAATGTAACCATATAAAATCAGAAAGTTTTATTATGGTGTATAAATGTGTTTATTCTTTTCTGTGTAATATTAGCTGCTTTCGATATTCCATGTTGGTGTGATTCTTCTTTTAGCCAATTTCAAATATGCTTTATATTAATTTCCAATTAATTCTACTTCAACTGTTACTTCCTCCCCTCTGGAAAATATTTTTATTGTTGGCAAACAAATGCAATTTAAAGAGATTTTGTGATCCTTTTCATACGGAAGAGGTCCTTTTGCAATGTGAATAATTTCGCAAGCCAGGGTATCTGTTTGCACCTAAGAGGTGAGGTTATTAACATTAGGTATTTTGTTGAAAATGGCAGAAGGCTAAGCTCCCTGAGAAGGACAGAGGGCTAGCTCCCCCTCTCTCCCTACCCGTCTGATGGTGGTGGTATTTTTATGGAGGATATTTGGCAACTCTAATGAACAAGGACAGTCAGGCAAGTGCTGACAGTGTTCTAGAAAAACCCAGTAAAGCTGGAATGGACTCAAGAAAGGGCAATCTTCCAAACCCAGCTTTTCTGCTTTTTAACTTTGCGTAATCCTTCCAAAGCAAATGGCAATTTGCAGTTCATGTAATATTGTCACTCCAAAGGCAGCTGATGGATTCTTCCCCATTTTCAAAATAAGGAGCCGTTTATTTTATATATATTTTTTTTCTTTGAAAGTGTTTTCAAGAGTATTTTCTTTCCTGTCTAAAGGTTTATGGAAAAAAATAAGCCAGGCTGAGGAAATCGCCTTCTGAAGGTCAATTAGAGGTGGTAGTGGTGTGTGAGTGTGAGTGTGTGTGTGAGTGTGTGTGTGTGTGTGTGTGTGTGTGTGTGTGTGTGTGTAGGGACAGGGTGAATGTTTAAAAACACGAGTGGGATTAAAGCAAAATAGGAGACAGATAGGCTTTGTTCCCCAGCAGGGTCTATGTTTGCTTTTGTTAGAACTGGCCTGGAGCTTTCTAGTGAGGGTCATGTGGAAAGTCAGGGTGCATCTGTTCACACAAGGAACCTGGTTTACCTTGGCTTCTAGAATCTAACCATAGATCTTCAGCAATCATGTTTTCTAAACCCAGAATCATCATCTACAGTCTGTCCCTGGCTTGGAGGACCATTTCAGAGGCTGAAATGGAGTTGAGAAAATGTAGTCAGTGTGCCGAAATAGTGGGATTCTGAGGGATTTCAGTCATCGGTGGGGTCAGTAGAGTACAATTCTTCCTCCTTCCACATTTTCAAATGTGCAAAGATATTTTAATTCCTTATATTGGTAATGTCCCCATTAAAAGAAGTAGGATCAATTGGAGGAGAATTCAGACAGATGGCTTACCCACTGAATCTGAAGCAAGAGCACAGACCTAGGACAAATCTCATTATTTTTACTCAGCCATGTACTTTAAGGTGGTGGTTCTCAAAGCAAGGTCCTAAGATGGGCAGTACTGATATTCCTGGGAACTTGCTAGAAATGCAGATTCTCAGGCCTGCTGAACCAGAGTCAAATGACTCTGGGGCAAGTTAAGTTTGAGAACCACTGCTCCTGATCTTAGTCTTCTAAGATCACATTCACCAATTTATGCAGTAGACATTCACTGAGCATGGAGTATGGATTAGGCATGAGCTTGGTGCTTCCTGTAGGAAGGAAATAAATATTGCAGGTCCACCAAGACCGTTTAGATATTTGGGGAGAGGGTTTGTGCAGGTAGTCAAGAGACCAAAATGAAGAATTTGAGAGAAAAAAAAAAAAAGAGAAAGCTGTACAACTAACCCCCAAATGATCCATGTTTTCCTATGGTAACTAAGCTGGAAGAATAGAAATATGGAGGGGAATATCTAGTGAAGGAGGCAGGATTTTTTTTATGGTAATAATGACATCATGTGCCTATGACTATAATAGGTTTGGCTGGAGAAATTATTGATGTTCTTTCTCCATCTTTTGTCTTGAAAACAGCTCCTTAATTACAAAAATATGGCATCCCTAAAAAATGAACTTGACAGGGAAATTAACAGCTACTTCCGTCTCTAGCGAATCTTGCAACAGTGCAATGTGAACACAGACAAATGCCAAAGAGGCACGTGACACCAACATTCAGTTCCTCAGTTCCTAATATCTTCCTTACTTCCACAACTTCTTGTTTGTCACAGTTGAGTTAGAAACTAAGAAGATTCTGTTAGAGTAAAACTTTTGTAAGTTGAGTATTGCTAGTCTAAATGGGTGTCATTTATCTTGAAAGAAAACTAGAGTATAGGGATCTTTAAACTCCACTAATGCTAAACTTTAGAAAACTAGAGTATAGGGATCTTTAAACTCCACTAATGCTAAACTTTCTAAAGCAAAAACCTTTCCTCGAATTTTTAACCCAAAAGATATACACTCTAAGCAAATAATTCTACAGATTACCTCCAAAAAAATGTGCTATAGGAAAAAAAGTCTAAATGGATTATTTTCATGAGGAATTGGCATTTATACCTACTTAAGGAAAAATTCACTAATTTAGGTCTTAATTTAGAATTTGTGGCTGTTTGGACACTGTCTAGGCTTTCTGCTTTTGCAATAGCTATTAAAAATGAACAGGTTATAAAAAATAGTGTAAGCAACATTTGAAATGGAGAAGCTTAATACAGCAAGTATTTCAAATAGTACTTGTCTGTATTTAACACAGAATGTCAGAAAAATTACTTGTGATCTAGGAATAAATTATTAGATATTCTTTAAAAGCAGTGCTTTCTATTGAAATCTACTTGTAGATTTTTATTAAGCAGAGATGCAAACAATTTCTGTCTAGTGGAAAAGATAACCCTAAAGTTAGTTTATTGTCCTATTGAACATTAACCAGTTTTTTATCTAAACCAATAATCTTATCCTCATGCTCCTTTATATAGTGCCTAGAGATAAATAGCTTTTCAAATACTCTTTGAACTGTTTTGACACCTACTGGTTCATTCATTATATAAGTAGTTTCATAAAATCATTGGCATGTATTCATTTTATGTTTGCATTCAAGTTATGATTTTGCTATTTTGATACACTGTAATAACAATGGGCAATGATTTTTTTTTTCAGTCATCCAAATAGCTCAGAAGCAATGTTAAGCAATGTTTTCAAGTCAACTAAATAAGGTGTCTTTATTTATTAAAAAAAATTTTTTGGGGGGCTTTTTAGGGCCGCACCTGCAGGCATTTGGAAGTTCCCAAACTAGGGGTCAAATTGGAGCTGCAGCTGCCAGCCACAGTTGCAACGTGAGATCTGATCTGAGTCTGCCACCTACAATGCAGCTCACGGCAATGCTGGATCTTTAACCCGCTGAGCAAGGCCAGGGATTAATCCCGCACCATCAATATTAGTCCACTTTGTTACTGCTGAGCCACAACAGGAACTCCTAAATAAGGCGTTTTTTTAAAAATCTTGAAAATTCATGATGTTAGTTCTACATAAATATTACAAATTTTAACTTGCCATCATTTCTTTGCACTAGTATGAATTTGTGAGGTGTTGCTGCCTCAATATATCTAAGTAATCTTCTGGCTGTTATATACATGTGGCAATGCCTGTGACATGTTTTTTTGGTGTGCTGCCTAAAATTGCACGTATATTAAAAAAAAAGGGTAAAAACAAGATAACCAAGGTCATGGGGGTGGGGCACAAAGAGATTGTAATATAAATAACAGAAATTGCATCTCTCATGGGACAAAGGGAACTTTTAAAGGGCGGCACTGTTATCTGGATGCAAGAATGAAACACCAGGCATGCAGGTTTTCTCAATTCATTCCTGAAATGCAAGCCAACATCACGCCAGCTGCTGAATAAACCAGGTCTTACTTAGCTGCTTCTGATGCTTCCCTCAGTTCTTCATCCAGTCTGCATGAGCAAAAGTTATGGTGTAGAAAAGAAACGAAACAAAAAAAGCAAGCAGAGTGTGAGAGAGTCACCCAGCAAAGCAGAGCCAAACGTAAGTGGAGCAAATGTGCTTTTAAAAACCAACCTCTGGAGCACTGAGACACACTCCTTTGATAAAATGTGGTGTTTTAAGAACTCCCATTCAGTGTTTATGTCTGTTTCCTTTGCAAAGTCCTTCATGAAGGTGGATATAAAAGTTGCAAGGAGAGCAGAAACATGCTGGCTGAATAAAGCTGAAACATCCACAGCAATTGTCGGGTACCTTTAAAGTTAGCTTGCAGCCTGGGCCAAGTCAGGGACTATCTGGTTTAGTAGGTTTCAGTTGCAAATTAGGTTGACCTCAACAGCTTTACACACAAGACAAAGACTGGAAATGATATACTACAAGGGGCTGATACCAGGACCTCTTGCGCTGGCAGCATGTTGAGGTCACCTACAAGAAAGACACCGGTGTACACACACAGAGGGTCCAGCGTGAATTGTACATAAGGAGATTTTTACCTCACACTTCTTTTATAAGCTCTCTCTTCATCATACCTTACAAGATAAAAAAACGAATGCAATGAGGAAAACAAGTAGACAGATGGGAAAAAATGACAGGTCAGTGTTTTACAGAACAGTCAAAACATGAGAGGAAAAGCCTAGTCAAACATTCATCAGATTACCTCTTGGGAGAAATCTTATTTTTATTAGACATAATCAATGATTTAAAATTTATAATCATATACAACCAGTCCTCATTATTTGCACATTGCGTGTTTGCCGATACACCTACTGGCTAAGCCATAGTGGCAAACTTCAGAATCAACACCCATGGCACTTTCATGGTCACTTGTGAACATTTATAGAGTGACCCAAAATTTGAGTCACCTGATGTGTGGGTTCCCAGCTGAAGTGGAACCAGGAGAAGCTCTGCTTTCTCGTCTCAGCTCTCATGCTGCAAACAAATGGCCTTTTTACAGTCTCTGTACTGCCACATTTTTCTCATTTTTGTGTTTTTGCTGGCGATTTCTTTATTTAAAAGGTTGCTCAAACATTGTGCTTAAGTACATAATATAGCGTTCCTAAGCACATGAGGCTGTGATGTGCCTTAGGGAGAATATATGTGTGGTGGGTAAGCTTTCATCAGTGAGTTATATTGTATGGGTCATGAGTTCAAGGTTAGTGAACCAACAGTGTAGATCAAATACGGTATCTTTAAACCGAAATGCACAGAAAACAGGTTATATGTTAATCAGTAAATGAAAATGTTGTGACTGGGTGCTCAAAGAAACTTAGCCCTATATTCCTCCGAGGCAATGGTTCAGTGCTTGTATTTGTAAGAACATCACTGCCACAAATAACAAGAATTGTAATCAATGACTATAAATCTGTTTTTCTTTCAGTTAAGCCTTTTGATGATAGGCTCCATTCCAGCTGAATACTGGTCTCAGGACTGGCTGAGATCAGATCCTCTCAATGCTACTACGTAATAGGAAGGAGCTATGGCTTGTTATCAATTAGGAAAATGGCATAGTATGAAAATGAGGCAATGAGGGTCTCTGTTACAGAAATGAGAGAAAGGACATCCAGAGGAGATGGACTTCGAAAGACAGGAGAAGTCATGGACACGGGGGGAGGATGGGCATGGTTGTAAATTTCTTCCTCCAGGGGTAAAGCTTTCCAAATGGAACCCTTCCTCCTGAAGAAACATCCCAAACTGGAGTCCCTGAACACTGCTAGGTGTAGATGAATGAAAAGTACCTAAAGCCTGTCTAAGTTCTCCATCAAACTTTCCCATATGATAATGAGTCTCTAAAGGCAACACAGTGGGGTGGGGGCAGAACCTCCTTGCCTGCCCGCTTGCATCTCTCGTAAGTGTCCTATCCTAATACAGCTATTTCTTGCCTAAACTAAATTTTAAAAAAAGCAATACAATGATAATAAGTAATATTCTGGATTACCAGCTTTGTGCCAGGAGGCTTCCTGAACACCTTATGAACACTGATTTCATTCAGTCCTTAGGAGTTTTCCATGAATTAATTGTTCCTTCCTTTCTCATATTATGGATGCTGAAGCTGAGATTCAGAGAATTTTTAATAGGTTGTCTGAAGTCTCAGAGAGGCAGGTGGGAAGGTTCAAATCTAATGCTAAGCCTCCAAAGCTCATTCTCTTCTCTTCTTTTTCCTGCTGCCACAGGGGAAGTGGTACAGTATTTACCTAGAAAGTGGCCAGTGCTCATTTCCACTTGAAGAGGGAATGAATTTGTCAACTTTTGCAGAGAGAGACAGCATTATAAGAGGTGGGTGCTCCAGTACTTTTTAATTTATATATATATATATATATATATATATTATTTTTTTTTTTTTTGCCATTTCTTGGGCCGCTTCTGCAGCATATGGAGGTTCCCAGGCTAGGGGTCTAATTGGAGCTGTAGCTGCCAGCCTACACCAGAGCCACAGCAACACGGGATCTGAGCCACATCTGTGACCTACACCACAGCTCACGGCAACGCCGGATCGTTAACCCACTGAGCAAGGGCAGGGATCAAACCCGCAACCTCATGGTTCCTAGTCGGATTCGTTAACCACTGCACCACGACGGGAACTCCAGTACTTTTTAATTTAAAGACTAGAAGTGGGATATGGGGGAGGGGGTGCCTTTTTTGAGGCAGGAGGCCAGAGCTGTGCAGGTTATGGGAATGCTATGAAGCTAGTGATGGTAAGAGCCACCATTAGGAACTTATGAATTATGAACACCGCTTGATTCAGCTGAGACAACTGGCAAATGTTCTAAACCCAGTCAGTATCCTCTGTTTACACCTGATATTGGGATGTAGGAAAGTCAGATGCAGCTTACTCCTGAGCTTTGACTTTAGATGGATATTTTAAGGGAGGTAAAGAAAGCTGCTAGAAAGGGGCATGGGACTTTTGCTGCCAGACTGACTTGGATTTGAATTCTAATTCCATCTCCCTTGTTCC
This sequence comes from Phacochoerus africanus, assembly GCF_016906955.1. NCBI lineage: Eukaryota > Metazoa > Chordata > Mammalia > Artiodactyla > Suidae > Phacochoerus > Phacochoerus africanus. Next base: position 231,638,520 of record NC_062545.1, read on the forward strand.
TGTTTATACTCTGCATAAGTAACTTCCCTTTCCTATGTTATCTTCCTTATCTATAAATGGGAGTTTACTGTGAGGATTAAATGAAGGATCTAAATAGAGCACTTGTGCCCAGCAGTAGAGACACATTAAATGATAGTCTTTTCCTTCCAGTTTTTGTGGCCCCCCCACCCCGTTTTTTTTAAGTGAGGAGACTCTTTTGGAAGCCCAAATTGGGAAGTCCATTTTGCTTTCCATTTTTTGGAGAAAAATGGGGTATCCTTGTCTGCTTTCTCTGAGCTGATGGCTACATGCCTCCTGATTCTAATCAGACAGAAAACGAGTGAATCAGACAGAGTGAAAGAAAAACATGATCGACAGTAAACAATAGTTCTTTGCAACAGTGAACCAGTGAGGAGGGTTCATTCTCCAGCATCATGTTTTGAAGTCCCAGCTCCAAGCAGTTGTTCAGTTAACTTTTTACTTATTATTTTTGCAGCATAATTCTGCAACCTTCAGTATCCATGCTTTCTTCCTACAGGCTTCCCCCCTGTACTGAATGAAGAAATTATTCCTAACTACACCACTCACCACTCTGCTTTATCTTTCACCTGAAGGGAATCATGAAGAGAAAGGACTTAGAAAAAACAGAGAAAGGGTAATTTTTTTCTCTTTTCCGAGGGTCAAGCAGATAAATTGTTTTACAGAAGACAATAAAGAAATCCATGGTATGCTCAGAATCTACTGTATCTGTGTGGCATGAGAGACACAAGTAACACATATACTGATTAAGGTTAAATCTATGCTTTCTCCAAAATGGTAGTAAATTCAAGGTAAAATCAGCAAATCTCAGTAATAGCAAGAGAAGATTATGTGAGAGAAGATTATGTGAAGGAAGATCTGAAAGAACAGAACAGTTATCTCTGGGTTATAAGAAAAGAAATATGTTTATTGGAGAATATTTCCTATTTGTTTTAAATAGGAGATAATGGCATCTCCCCATATTCCAGAAATGAGTTATTTTCCAGTCTCCTTCTGCAGACATGCAATTATTTCTTACCACATCTTCAAAACCCCCAGGACTTACTTGATGATGCTCTCTGGAATATGGATGCAATCCATTGGGATCAGCCCACTGAGTTCTGATAAGCTACTGACATATTTAATTTTACTGCTGAATTTTGAACTAAAAAAAAAGAAAAGAAAAAAGATATTAGTCGCTCCTTCACCCCTCCTAAGCCTGCGGATTCTTCCTGAAAACCCTTACCACCTTGCCCCAGTACTCTTACTAAGAAGAAGGACTCCATTATTTGGGTAGTTACTCTGTGTCAGATACTGTTTTAAGTAGTTTATATAGACTAATTCATTTCCTATGACAGCCTAACAAAGCAGCTACTATTAGTATTCTCTTTTTAAAGATAAGGAAACTCAAAACAGGGAGTTATTTGCCCCGGTTTCACCTTAGGTTAAGTGGCAGAGGCTAAATTTAAAGTTGGGCAGCCTGAGAGTTCCTGTTGTGGCTCAGTGGGTTACTAACCCAACCAGTATCCGTGAGGATGCAGGTTCGATCCCTGGCCTCGCTCAGTGGGTTAAGGATCTGGTGTTGCCCTGAGTTGTGGTGTAGTTCGAAGACGTAGTTCAAATCCCGAGTTGCTGTGGCTGTAGCATAGGCCAGCAGCTGTAACTCCTATTTGACCCCCCCTAGCTTGGAAACTTCCATATGCCACATGTATGGCCCCCAAAAGCAAATAAATAAATAAATAAAGCTGAGCAGCTTGACTGCAGGGTCTACACTCTCATCCACACATCACCTAGCCTCTGAATTGTCACTGGTTTATGGTCTGTTTGGCTTTGTTTGCTTGTTTATTTGTCTTTAACAAACAAAAATCTTGTCAATATTTCTTTCGGAATCTACCAAGGTTGATATTATTTTCTTTTTTTTTTTTAGTTTTATTTTAAATATTTATTTAGTTTATAAAAAGAGTTTTAGTTTTGAGAGTTCATTCCAGATGGACCAATGTTCAAAAAACATGTTCCAGTAACTGGATTTGAATTACAAACAGCTTTCATCTCAATGTTGTCATTTTATTTTTTAACTTAATTTTATTGGAGTATAGTTGACTTAACCATGTTGTTTTTCAGTGGTATCATTTTAGATGTGTATAAGTGCATAGGAAACAACTTGCAAGGAGACCCCTGAAATTAATAAAGGAATTTGCCTCTAAGAAAGGGGGTTGGGAAGAGGAATCAGTAATTGTGGAAGGAAGAACTTGGTCTGATCTACAATGATCTTTTAAGAAGTTTTATAAGTTCTATAAGAAGGTGGCACTTTTTTTTAGAAGAACTTTTGTAAGTTTTTTAAGAAGGCATTTTATAAGAAGACATTTTCGTATTGTTTGTTTAATAGCAAACTAATTCTAAAAATAAAGAAAGAAAAAAAAAAGAAACAACTACTACTTGAAAGGGAACCTGATCAAACATCAGACTTTTTTGAATGGTCTCTAATGGAGCGCCCTCCCCAGTCTACTAGGGTGATGCTGAGCTACCTGCCAACTGTACTGCCTTCTGCTCAACTACTGTGCATTCTCATAGGAAGTCTTTTCAAGGTCGATTCTTTATACATCTGTCTTTCACATCTGACTTGCAGTTTTGACCCTGGGCCACTGGCTGTGACCTTGTGAATAAACTTTCATCTATGAATGGTCATTTTCAGTCCTCCTGGTAAATCTTGGGTGAATAGATACTACTAATGCTATGCTACATTAGGCCACTTCCTTCCTCTGAGTTCTTGAACTAAATTCAGGTTTTGATAAAAGATGGAGTGGAATAAGAGGACAAGAGAAGTCATGCAAGGGGGAAACCTCCAGCTCTGGTGTTAGGTTCACTGGAATATATAGTTTTCTAAACATGCCATGTTCTCTCCTTCTTGGTGTGTTGGTACCTGCTGTTTCCTCTACCTGGTTTTACCTAGCCAATCCCATCAGTTCTTCAAAACTCACCTTGAGGGCTCATTCTTCTGGAAAGCCTCTCTTGATTTGACTCCTAGTATTCACGTTCTACCTGTTACCTTAAAACTTACCCTTACCTTGAGTTCTAAGCTCCCCCTTTTCATGCTTCCTCTGTACCCTGTATTATAGCTGTTTACTAGTCTGTCTCTGTCAGCTGCCAGGCTGTGAGCTCCTTAAGGATAGCAATTCACTAATTTCTCAGCCTCTAGCACCCAACCCAATGCTAGACACAATTCATTAAAAAAAATAAATTTGAGGGGGGAGAGATAAATTAAAGAGAACTGGATTAGCAAATATAGACTACTATGTATAACATAAACAACAAGGACTGTATATAGCTCAGGGAACTGTATTCAATATCTCATAATAAACCATAATGAAAAATATAATATATATAAGAAAATATATATTATCTAAATCACTTTGTTTTATACAAAAAACATAATATCTAAAATTACCTATATTTCAATTTAAAAAATACACAATTTTTTAAAAAAATGAATTTGCCATATACCTCTATCATAGGAATTACCCTTTAGCAGTGATAAGACCTATAATATAATTTAGTGACCAACTTTTCTCAGGTCTAAAAATTGGTTACACTGCTGTACCCTGATTCACAGGAGGATCTTTCAAGAGGGTCTTACTACATGACGAAACTGAAGAATATAATGTGCTTGAAATGTGTGTTCTTTACAATTAGGCAGACATTGGGTTCAAAGGCTGAGTCTGTTGTTCACCAGCTATGTTACCTTAGACCCGGGGCTGGCAAACTATGGCTCGTGGGCCAAAGCCAGATCATGACTGTTTTAAATAGTCCTTGAGCTAAGAATGCTTTTACATTTTTTTTTAAATGGCTGAAAAATGATCAAAACAAGATTTTGTGACATGTAAAAAATTTCAAAAAATTCCACTTCAGTGTTTATAAATCAAGTTGTACTGGAACATAGCCACACATATTTATTTACACATTGCCTATGGCTGCTTTTGCCCTACCATGGCAGAGCTGAGTAGTTGTGATTGAGACCATATGGCCTTCAACATTTAAAATATCTAATATCCGATCCTTTACAGAATGGATTTGCTGGATCCTGCTTTAGACAATTTATTTGACCTCACAGGTTTTCCCCTATATAACATAAAAAGGAGGCAGACTTCCTTCAGGGGACTGTCATTAGGGTTAAACAAAACACCATGTAAGCACTCAATAAACATAAGCCATTATTTTATGTGATTTACCACAGCACTACTTGCTATAATTTTATTATTTTGTTATCATTGTTATAATCTTGGAAACTTCCTCCAATAAATAATGTTGAAGTATACTCATTTTTGAATAAAAAGATAATGTACCCCTATGTTCATTTCAGCACTATTCACAATAGCCAAGACATGGAACCAACCTAAATGTCCACTGACAGATGAATGTATTAAGATGTGGTACACAGGAGTTCCCGTCGTGGTGCAGTGGTTAACGAATCCGACTAGGAACCATGAGATTGTGGGTTCGGTCCCTGCCCTTGCTCAGTGGGTTAAGGATCCGGCGTTGCCGTGAGCTGTGGTGTAGGTTGCAGATGCGGCTCGGATCCCGTGTTGCTGTGGCTCTGGCGTAGGCCAGTGGCTACAGCTCCGATTCGACCCCTAGCCTGGGAACCTCCATATGCCGCGGCAGTGGCCCAAGAAATAGCAAAAAAGAAAAAAAAAAAAAAAAGATGTGGTACATATACACAATGGAATACTATTCAGCCATAAAAACAACAAAATAATGCCATTTGCAGCAACATGGATAGAACTAGAGACTCTCATACTAAGTGAAGTAAGTCAGAAAGAGAAAGACAAATACCATATATCACTCACATTTGGAATCTAATGTATGGCACAAATGAACATTTCTACAGAAAAGAAACAAACTCATGGTCATGAAGAACAGACTTGTGGTTGCCAAGGGGAAGAGGGAGTGGGATGGACTGGGAGTTTGGGGTTTGAAGAATCAAACTATTGCATTTGGAATGGATAAGCAATGATATCCTGCTGTATAGCATAGTGAACTATATCTAGTCACTTGTCATGGAACATGATGGAGAAAAATGTGAGAAAAAGAATGTGTATATATATGTGTGTGTGTGTGTGTGTGTGTATGTACGACTGAGTCACTTTGTTGTACAGCAAAAATTGACAGAACAGGAGTTCCCATAGTGGCTCAGTGGTTAACAAATCCAACTAGCAACCATGAGGATGCAGGTTTGATCCCCGGCCTCGATCAGTGGGTTAAGGATCCAGCATTGCCGTGAGCTGTGGTGTAGGTTGCAGACATGGCTCAGATCCCACGCTGCTGTGGCTGTGGTATAGGCTATCGGCTACACCTCTGATTAGACCCCTAGCCTGGGAACCTCCATATGCCATGGGCACGGCCCTAAAAAGCAAAAAAAAAGAAATTGACAGAACATTGTAAATCAACTATAATAGGAAAAATAAAAATCGCTTAAAAGAAGAAATATAAAGTAAATAATTTTTAAAAATTCTTACCATAAAAATATCAAGAGGAAACATCTGTTTTATAATCATGAAAGTTGAATTATTAAACAAATATTAATGAAACAGTATCAGTTCTAATGTTGCTTTTTCAGCCATTAAAGTTTGCATAAGCTGTTCATTGTATGTTGACTCTTACCCCCGCCCTATCAAAGCATTTTCCACTGTTATTAAAATAAGTGGCTTTTTGTATATCTTAAAAGTTCATATTATTTTTAAAAGTAATTTAACACAGTATGGTAAAGAGCTAATCTCTGCCAGAGGAAAACTAAGTTGAATCCTGCTACTGTAACTAAGCGGGAGCCTGTGGGACCTTCCCAGAATAGACCACCCATGTGCTCTGCCTGCCTTTTGTCTGTAGAACTTTGGTCAAAGAATAAATTTAATTAGAGAAATGGGAAAATGTAGAAAAAGAGGAAAACAGTCAAGCAAGACAAAATAATAATAGTTTAGCCATTCAACAAAATTAAGGCTATTTAGTTCTTCCTCAAGTGCTATAGATAATATTCTGAGCCAGTCTCTTGAGCTTTTTTGCAGATATCGAAATCCCTACCAGGTGGAAGGAGTTAACTGCCTGATGCCCATAAGTGCAGAGACCCCAGACCGGTTGGAACCAGAATGTGGATGATGCTAATTTCCAGTTACCTCACCACCAACCAATCAGAAGAATGTCCACAAGCTGATCCAGCCCTGCTCCTACGACACTATAAGACTCCTCACTATCCCCATCCTGGGCAGAACACAGTTTTGACAGCACTATTTGCTGTGGCCCCCATGGCCTGGCAAAACAAGAAAGCTATTCTTTTCTACTTCACTCCAAACTCTATTGGTGTTTCTATTCTGCACCAGTGAACAGAAGCTGAGTTTCGGCAACACTACTCAATTGTTGGAAGTAGGAAATGAGAATGAAATAAATCTAAGCGAACACGGAACAAAAAGGTAGACTTTGGAGGTACCGTAAAATGTACTTAAAAAAAGAGAAAGGATTTAAACTTTTAATTTTTTCCCCCAGAAGTGATTAGAATTTTTCTTAGCGATTCAATAACTCTGAGAAAGAAAATTTTCAATTTATCCAATTTTTGTCCTGATGTTAGGCAAGACATTATTCTAAACACACATACACATGTTAATTGAGGTACAGTTGATTCACAATTATATTAGTTTCAAGCATACAATATAGTAATTCAATATCTCTATAGACTACACTCTATTTCAAGTTATAAAATACTAGCTATATTCTTTGTGCTGTACAATATATCCTTGTAGCTTATTTTATACGTAACGGTTTGTACCTCTTAATCCCACGCGCCTATGTTGCCCCTCCCTATTCTATCCTATTTAAAGCTCTCTAGAAAATACATACTGTTCTTTTCACTGGTAAATATATACAATAATGTATATAAGGCATATCTTTTCACTTACAAAATTTAAGGTTATATAGTATCTAACACAAAATAGACCATGAACAAATATTTACCAATTTGAACTGAATTTAAACCAAGAAGCCTCATAGATGATCAAAACAAATCTCTCAAAATGGATGCTCAGACTCTATACCTAACTTTGCCGACCTTCATGATATTTCTTCAGAAGAAACAGAACAATTAAACAAGGCACGGCTTCTTTTTCTGTCCTTAGTTTGTCTTTATTTTTCAGTGCCATGTTACTCTACCTCTTTGATTCTCTACAAAATACCATACTACTTTAAAAGTACTATCTATGCCTTTTTGTACTATGACTCGGAAACCTCACTATTTCATCTTCAGTGTTTACAGCAACCAATATAGAGGTCATGATTTATAATTATGGGGAGAAAATACTCACTATGAAAATATGGTCACTTTTGTTGTTGTTGTTGCTTTTTAGGGCCACACCCTCGGCCTATGGAGATTCCCAGGCTGGTGGTCAGATTGGAGCTGTAGCTGCTGGCCTGCACCACAGCCACAGCAACATGGGATCCTTAACCCACTGAGCAAGGCCAAGGATCAAACCCGCAACCTCATGGTTACTAGTCAGATTCAGTTCTGCTGCACCACGACGGGAACTCCCCTTTATTTAATTATTTATTTGCTCACTCGTAATCAGAGTCTCTTGCTGGGTGGTCCAAAATAGATTTCCAGAAAAGGGAGAAGTAAAACATGTTTTTCTAAATACTCTGCTGATTTATGAATTATCGTTTAGAGGACAATGAATGCATATTTTTATAATTAAAGTAGTATTAATTCTACTGCAATAACAAGCATACCTTATAAAAGGTCGTGTAACTGCAAGGATTGTTCTGATGAACCAAGATGGATGAACAATGATGAATGATTTTAAATTCTTCCGCAACCTATTTTGAAAAGAGAAAAAACAATTACATATATAATAATAGGGAGTTCTATGTAAATTACTGTTATCTGGTATGAAGGTATAGAATGCCATGATTAATAAAAAGAATGCCTTTTAAGATATAATTTGAAATTTGCATGATTCAAACCTTACTTCCCCATAGAATAAATATAAAATAGAATACTACATTCTTAGAGTGCATAAATCTATAACTGACCTGGCATATTTTTGTTTAATGATGCTTTTCATTTTTGTCACCATTATCTTTATCAGTCTGAAATGAATACACTCTTTACTAGCAACTCAGCCAATTCACCTGAGCCTTGGTTTCTTCTGTATAATGAAAATAGTAACAGTCTATTATGTGGTTATATGGCCTACAGATTATCATTTTAATGTTTCTGATATTCAGACATATTTCTCAGCATTAGCAATGCTACTTGTGTACATTTGGATGGTGAAATAGATTTTAGTTACTATAACAGGACACTCACATCTGAGGGGAAGCCACACATATGGCAGACATCATAAACCTCTATGCTTATTATGGCCATTCTCCTATAGATGGCGACCACGTGTTTTGTTCTAATAAAACCAGCATGGACAGAAGTGATGTAGCTTGAGGAAAGAACACAGAAAGGCCCCTCCATGGGCCAGAATTAACAGTGAATGTTGAAATAAGAGAACAAGGGTTGCCTAAGTCACAATCGTCCTAGTGCATAAAAACAAGGTCCTAGTGCAAGGTCACGTGATATCAGTAACGACTCACAGATACTTTGGTTTTTCAGCTCAAATTGCACCTCCATGTGGCAAAAGGATGGGCATACTTTAAAATACTTGGTCACCAAGTATTTTACAACATTTAACAAAAAGATTTCAGCATTGAACAAAATAAAGCAAGAGTTGCCTTATTTCAGATTTGGGGCATCAAGTAACACTTTGATTAATATTTTTATAATTTATTACCTCAATTCTTCATTAATTCAGTGTTCCTAAATTGTGACTGCAATTTTGGTAAATTAAAACCTAACTGGAGATGGATGTTGTGGAGGAGGTCAAAATAGTGATTAAATAATGGCGTCTACATACCGTCTGTCAATCATCTGGTAGCATTTCTTCATCCAGCCCAGACCTGGCATTTTCCGTCTTGGGGTTGCACCATTCAAGTACACAATCATATAGTCTTCAGCTACCATCAGCTCTAAAGTACTTATTACATATCTGATCACAGGAAGGAAGAGGAGTGTTGTCAGTTCCCACATGAAAGAGTTCATCTTATTTTCCCATAATTATATAACATTTAAATTACAGGGTACATGACATTTAAAAATGGTTGCACATATTACCTCTTCACCTTGAGAAGACTGCAGTTACCTAAGATCATTTCTCTGAGAGTATTATTCATTGTTATCTGTCTCTCTCTCTCCCCTCTCTCTCTTTTAATGCTAGTACACCTGAAAAATGTGTGGGTTAGAAACCTGACTTTCAAAAATGTCAACAAAGTTACTATATACTAGGCTCAGGGCAGATTAAGTGAAGGCAGACATAAATGAAGTCAGGTTATCATCAGTTGACTGAGAATATGTTATCAGGGAATAAAAATGACACCTCAGCCAAAGGAAATGTTATAGAATGTTAAAATACAGACCAAACTGCGTTTTGTTTTCAATTTATTCTGACAAAACAGCTCCTCTAAAGCTTTTAGTCTCTTGAGCAATTTTCCTCGACACAGATGTCATCGACTTTTAATCAAAGGCATAGAATATTCTACATCACCAATTTCCTTTTATTAAAGATGCTCTATCTGCCATGACATGCCCACAGACTGCAGCTCAAAGCACTTTGTCGTAAGTATCACTCACAAGAAAAGATTTTCCATGACATAGTGGTAATCCGCCCGACTGCTGTCTGGCAGAAAACAGGCAGCAAACACAATGATGGCATTTAGGCCGTCCCCATAGTATCCTGAGGGACAAACAAAAAGACATTTGTAACCAAGTGAAAGCTCTTAACAACACAAAATATTTAACCTAAAGGATAAATCTGGAAGCCTTGGCAAGTGTATGTGGATGTAATAGGTCTATCTTTAAATGGGTATTATATAGATTATTCTCCTGTAAGTATTTACACATGTCCTTCGGTGGTTCAGATATAAATTAAGTAGATTCTTAAACATATAGTGTGAATGTATTTGCAAATATTGAGTATTCATGTATTATGGATGATTATATATGTTGTACATAGTCATAAATTGGTGTTTAAATATTCAACTTATCAAAGGATGGGGGCAACATTTTTTACTTAAGGGCTTCTTATTTATATAATAAAAAAAGTGAATTTATATAATATTCCCTCCTTTCATAGCCAAGAAAGAGATTCTGTTTGATCCTCTTTAGTTCCTCCTAGTTTTAGAGCTTGGTTAATTTGAGGGGAAAAATTTAGCCACTGACCTGCAATGTAACCTGAGACTCACACACTCCAGTGACCAGATACTAGTGAGTAGGTAAGGAAAACACCTTTAGTTTGATTCTGAGGCCTGGTGCACTTTCCCACAGAATCCGTGGGACCTTAGGTGCAACAGACAGTGTAGGGACACATGCAAAGTTCTGGTCAGGCCTAGAGTAACTGAGGTCAGAATTCAAACCCTAGTTTTTTAAGAAAGGGCCAAACTCTAGAAGGGCCTGGTTAAAGCCTGCCTCTCTGAATTTTTGGAAAATAAGTGCTTTGGGGAAAACTTGAGAATTACTTTCGGGTAACATGAATTACTGGCAAGGGAGGGTGGGTGTGGAAGAGCTATTTGCTGGTAGCAGTGAGAAAATAGGAGGCAGGTGTGGCCACTGAAATTCTAGGGGTCAAGGAAAATGTAGAGACATCTCAGAACCTTCTACCTACTTTTGAAAGCTCTGCCTCATCCTTGAAGCCAGCTCTGTGTTCCCTGAGCTCATCTCTGAAATTCATGGCAAGGGTTGGTCAAATATCCAGGAGTTCTTGTTTGTTCATTTTCAAATGTCTGCCAGACTTAGAAATGAAAGCAATGCCCTCTATTTTTATCTTTTAGTATCTCTTTTAAACATGTGTGATCTGTGTCCTATAACGTAGTTCTGCACTTCAGAATCACCACACAGAGATTTCCTCAAAGATTAGAGTAGGAGGACAGCAAACACCCTCAGGCCTGAGCAGAACTCAGTGTTTTACTTTTTCAGTACTCTAAATACCCATCTGGTGATTACAAGGCAGTAAAATACTGGCTGGATATAGATTTGCATGGGCTTAACTCTTGAAAAGCAATTTAATAAGATATTCTCTACAAGGATAGAGAGTATGACGCCACCACAAAGGAGGTGGGGAAGAAAGTGATACCAACTAAAAATACATCAAATTGTGGGTTTGTGCATACTACTAATTTGAGGTTGCTGTACATAGTGTTTATGCTACACATGTTCGAAAATGCTACCTATATAAGCATATCCCTGATGCAACACATATTTGCCAAACAGGATTGCAGTAGCTTCCCTCTAGATTTTTTGCTTTAGTTCCATCTTTTCCAACAGGTAGCTGTTTACCAATTTCTTTTTACAATGTGGCTTGAAGGAAAACAGCAGAAGGCAATACATTTGAATACGAGAACTGTTTGTTCTAATGATTTCATTTAGGAAGATTCATAACTGAATAGAAATCCACCAAGGATTGGGTGGCTTCATGATACTAATCCTAATACCATGAAAGCATGCAATTCAGACTCAGCAAAAGGAAAAAGACCGAGTTCATTAAAAGAGACAATAGACATAGTGAATCCATCTTAAAAATGTACAAAAGCCTCCTTTCAAAGACATCCCCCTTCCTTCCTTCCTTCCTTTCTAGGGCCACACACAGAAGGTCCCAGGCTAGGGGCTGAATCAGAGCCACAGCCACCGGCCACAGCCACAGCAATGCCAGATCCGAGCCATGTCTGCAACCTGTACCACAGCTCACAGTAATGCCAGATACTCAACCCATCGAGTGAGGCCAGGGATCCAACCTGCGTCCTCATGGATATTAGTCGGGTTCGTTACTGCTGAGCCACAATAGGAACTCCTCAAAGGCATATTTCTAAATCTGGCTGTCTGGCTCCAGGGTGTCAGGATAATTTTAAGATCATGACTGATCAGTTACTTTGGGTTGCTTTTTTTCCCCTCTTTCTGGTGAATTTTTAAGAATTTTTTTAAGGAAAGGCAGAGATTTATAAATAGTACTTCAGAAGTCATCTTAAATGGCAATTCAGCTCTTTGTGTCACTGCTGTCTGGCCTTGGACTGTTGTGGCATTCACTTGGGTTCATTTAACCACAGGAATCCTTAAGGATCAACTTACCACTTCCTCATCATTGCCTAAATCGGGAATCTCTTTCTATAAAAAAAAAAAGTCACTGAAATTGACATAGGATGGATTTTTGCACTTTGGGACAGAGGAACTGCAGGAAAGGAAAAAGAGGCAAAAGAAAGGAGAAAAACAGGAGGAGAGAAAATGTAGGCTGTAGGGAATGAAAGAGAAGATTTCCTCATGAAAGTCTTCCTTCTACATCAAGAGCTGGTGCTGCTGCTGTTAGGCTTTGGAACTATTTCAGACAGTAATTGCTGGCAAAGTGCAGTAATGTGAAAGAACAGGACTATTTGCGTTTTGTCCCACATCTATGCCTTCAAGGGGGTCAGCTAAACCAATTTCCACACTAAATATGCAACTCAGGCAAGAGAAGTTGCCTGACAGTAAGTGCATGGCTCGTGTGAAGTTTGAATTTCTAAAACATGTACTTTATCAGACTCTCTTCCCGGTAATGCTGGGGTGAACCTGGGCTGTGTGTGCTGAGGTGTGTGGCGCCTCCTGCGACCCTCAGAAGCAATGATGCAAACCTTACCTGAGGCAGACCAGACAGGCATGAAAGGCACGCAACACAAGTTTGCTGGCCAGCAAATGGAATGGAGAGAGAAGGAAAGATGCCACAGTCGCAACCAAAACATACACACACACACCCCAGCCTGCAACTCTTCTCATCCTTGCCAGGAGCATTTGTTCAGCAACACTGCAGAGAAGGTTACCTGAGTCTCCTATAATGAAATGAGAAGTAAACACACAAAACAGGAAACTCCTCGTTACAATGCTTTGGCATGACTGCCCTTGGTTATATCATTGTGTTTTCTGCTTCAGGTTCAAAAACACCAGTTCTGGCCTCAAGGTGACCCCAACCTGTTGGCTGATCCAAACCACCCAGACTTCTCGTTCTTTGCTTTTTAATTTAAGCAGATGACAGAGATATTACTCATGGGCTCGAAGGAGGTGACACTGGCTTTGCAATCACCCTTTCTTGACTGCTAAGGTAACTGAGGCTCAGGGGAGTTAACCAAGGTACTAAGGTCACAGGCTAATTGGTGGCCAAGATGGGTCTTGAATCCTGTTGTACACAGGCCATGTGGAGGTCACCAAAGCTGTGAGCTCAACTATTGGTTCAGAGAATGCTCTTAAACACAGATGTTCCCAACTGCTTCGGACACTTGGCAGAGCCTGGCTTTGCAACAAACATTGGCAGTGCTTTCTTTTTTTTTTTTTTTTCTGCCTTTTTAGGGCTGCAAAAGGCAATAGAAGTTTCCAGGCTAGTGGACAAATCAGAGCTGCAGCTGCCAGCCTACACCATTGCCACAGCAAGCCATCTCTGCGACCTATACCATGGCTCACAGCAATGCTGGATTCTTAACCCACTGAGCAAGGCTAGGGATCCAACTCGCATCCTCATAGATACTAGTTGGGCTCGTTTCTACTGAGCTGCAAAGGAAACTCCTTGGCAGGTCTTTTAATCACCCCCATCTTGCAGTCCTGATGCCCAGAGCACTGGACTACTGGCCTGAGTGGGAAAACTGCCTCCTAGCAAAATGCAAGACACCGTGACAACATCCATGTTCCCTAAGGAGTGCTGCTTTTTAAATGCTCATCAGAAGCCAGGAGGACAAACTCAAAGGATTGGTAACTAGGGAGTGTGGCTTGAGCATCGCCAAGGTCTAAGAAAGTGGTGTGAGCCTCCAAGACAGCAGATAAAGCTTTAGCAAAATAAGCAATATATGCTGCTCAGGCGGAGGTGGCATCGCCTTAACGTGGCCAGAGGCACATTCATGCGAGCTGGAGCCTGGAGAAGGTTGAGGCAGAGCTGGAGGGTGCGGGGAGGAAAGGAGGCCTTCACACTCAAACCAGAAGTCACACAGACCAAAAAGGAGCTCACAGCACAGACGGGAGACAAGCAAATGCCAAGGGAGGAGGTGGCAGGGATGGAGGGCACAGCAAACCAGGTTATCCCTCAGGTGTCAGGTGAATTTTCACCAAGGATGTAATAGGCAGAAGCAGTGGCTTTTTCTTTTGACCCAACTGCGCTGATGATAAATCACTCCTGAGTCAGGCAACAGACCAGTGGGCTCAACCCACCCACCCATGTAACCTCACTATGGCTGAAAAGAATAAGCAGGTGAGGCTGCTGGGGTAATAAGAGCTAGGTCAGCCTTCCAATAGCAGTGAGGCTGTGAGCCTGCTGCCTTCACCAAAAAAGGGACTCTCTTTTTTTTTTCTTTCCTTTTTTGGCTGTCTCATGGCATATGGAGTTCCCAGGCCAGGGATCAGATCCAAGCCATAGTTGGACCTAAGCCACAGCGGCAGCAAAGCCGGGCCAGGGATCGAACTTACATCCCAGTTCTCCCAAGATGCCACCAATCCTATTGCACCACAGCAGGAACTCCAAGGGAATTTTAATTTATGACCCTGACTGGTAAAAATGGGCAGGGATTACCACTGGGCGACTGTGATGGATGATGAAAACTTTTCTCGAGTTCTTGTACTTTGTAGAATGAGCACAGGCTATTTTATAGTCAGCTTCTGTTTTGTTTTCTTTTCATTTCTAAAAAGCCAACAAGTCCCAAATACCTGATGGGTGGTGCAAAGGAGGTATGACCTGGGAAAGATCTGGATGATGTTAGGTTGTTGTTTTCATTAGGAGAACAACAGGGTTGACTCTATGGCCAGCTGTCTGTCACAGCAAGATTAGGCCTGTTTTCATTCCAAAGGGCTGTGGGAAAAGTCTCCCATAGAGGAAACTGTCCCCAGTCACCCCAGCAACTACCACAGGGCCATATTACCATTTCATGGCAAATGGTGAGGCAGGAAAAAGGAAGGTCATGGTCAGGCATTTTCCTTCACTTTCATGGGAGGAGGGGGGCCTGGATGGTCCTGATACTTACATGGAGGTAGCAATGCATGGGGCAGAAAGTGGAAAACCTGTGGTTAGGGAAGTTGGATGGAAAAAATAAAATGTCCTTCTGCTTGTTAGAAAACAAAAGCTCCAGGTTTAATGCAGTGCTAAGACACTTATTTCCCTGTCCTCGTGAAGGAAGGGTGAACAATTGCCTTGTCAGCTTACACTTTTTCTGGAACAGCTGAGTGGTTAGGGTGGTGCCGCAGGGAAGCTGTGCATGCAGCAGAAAAACCAAAAAGCTGTTTATGTTTTCTGAAGTTGTCAACGTTCAATGTGTTGCTTGTGCTCATGGCTTTTTGGGAATCCCAAATTAATGGAGCTCTAAGAAAGCAGTGAAAAGACAAAACAGAGGCTTTCTCCCTTGTCCCTCATGAAGCAGATGGAGATTTGGACTGGAACTGGCTGTTGTCAGGCACAGATAAGAGTTTTTAGAAAAGCAACTTTCAGTTAAAAAAAAAAAAAAAAAAAGACCCAGGCTGAGTCTAAAAAGACCTCCTAAAGCTTCTGAAGAGGATTCAAAACATTGTTCTGGAATTAGAAGCACTTCTGGAGTAGTGATCTTACTGCAGGCCCTGGTAGGATGGACTCAGAACAATTCAATTAAACCCTACCACCAACCCATATGAATTCCAAGGAGATGTTATTTTAATTGCACAACTCTGGATTTCTAGAAATTTGCACAGATGATTACAGCTATAGATAAGTAGCATGAAAGGCATTTTTCAAATTGGAAAGGTTATTTTGCATAGTAGGCTTTCCAGTGTTTGCTGAACTGAGCATGAAACAATACACTTAGCTGTGCGAACCCTGAATGTTGACTGCCCAACAGGGTTTTGGGACATCATGCTGCAAAGAATCCTACTTTTGCTTTTTAATTAAAACTATGGCCACCCCATTCGCCACTTCCTAGATTTGCAAAGTCTGACTACCTCCATGAGAAATGACTTTCTTGTACGGCTCGATGACCTTCATATCAATCCGCTGCTCTTGTTCTCCAATCACCACGGTCCTCCACAACCGGTTGTCCTCCCGCTCCTCTTCCGCCGTGTATTCTGGAATAGACTCTGACTCTTGGCCAGAATCTCTGTTGGCTGTAGGATCCTCTGGAAATGAAGCACAGAGCAGGGCTGAACAAACAAGCCCCCCACAGCTGAGGGGGTTCAACAATCGGCTGCCTGCTGGCAGAGTCAACCTGATGGAATTCCCTGCTTTATACAACTCTGATAGAGCTCAACACCATTCTGACCACATAAAGGACACTCAGTGAAGTCTTCTTAGTTAAGGCCAAGCTGAGGGTGGGTGTAGTGGTCCAAGGAGGGACAGGCTGGTCCAACTCATCCTTGATCACACTGGTTGCAGACTACAGGTCTTCCTAATGAGGTGAAAGGCTATTCTTGGGCCCAAATAATCTTTTTTCCTTGGGCAAAATCTCCTAGTGTATTGTGAAGTGCTCAGAGTATTTTGGGGGCCTTCAACTTAGCCTTTATGATACTGCCAGCTTAGACCCCCACTCTAAGTCTCTTACAATGGGGTTGAATCCCTTGCCCTATTGGAAGCACATTTGGACATTGGTTTGGTTTTACCTCCTATAAATTCTTCAAAATATGCTACACAAAGATTTCACCATAAGTGAGAAACAACCCTGTAGACCAGAAGTGCTCCAAGGCCAAAAATCCACAAGACTCTTATTTATGGATGCCTAAGGCAATAAAAAAGCCCACTGAGCATTCTTGGGAGGAGAAACTTACTACCCACCCTTGTGCACCCAAAAAATGCACCTATATTTAGTTTTTAAAAGAATAAGCAATAATCATTTCTCTTTTTACTTCAAGAACAACAGTTATTCTTTGTATGTTTAGTTTGAAAAAAATGATTATTTATTGCTTTCACAATAATTCAGTGAGATGTTATCATAGTTAAATTTTCTATTTAATGAGAAATTACTTTGATTTATACTGCACTTGTTTTTTTAATGGAACTCTGATAAAAATATTAAGCATCTACCATGTATCAGGCACAATAGTAGGTATTATGGCAGACATGATACTAATCCAAAAGCTTTGAAGTAATTACCTCAAGTCACAGAGTTAGGAAGCAACCGTAATCAAGCCCTTACCTTTTCTACTCTTCTGCATTTTACTTTGTCTGATTTCTCATTCTCATTTATTTTACTTGGGCTAAGAAATTGTGCAAGAATCATCTTTAATATCCGCCTCCACCAACCTACTCTACATGTAGCTTGGGAAACTGTATAGAGCACTCAGTAAAACCTGGGAGGGGGAGTGGATAAATAGAGCTTGGACAAGTTCCTGGAAATATAGATAATCCATAAGGGAGCTACAACAAAGCCATTATGTTCCAGAACATTCTGTAAGATATACTCAAACATGTCTGATTATCTGTGACTTAAAATAGCAAACTGATGTCCAACTGGGACACAAGCCCATCCTTTTTTTGCCAACACCAACAGCTACCACCACCTAGAGCCTTGCCTCACTCTGGCTTTCTCTGCGTTCCCACCAGCGCTGGCAGCAACCTTGGCTTCGGATCATGCACCACGTCACTTGTGCAAATCCATCCATCTGCCCTATTCCCCCCGCTCTGGGATCCCTTCCTGCTTCTCTCTTCCTACTTGTGTTAGGGCCCTTGGACCGCTCATCTCAGCTTCCTTCCCAGGACCCTGTTTGCCCTCTGGGTTCTGCTTGCTCAGAGCTCTGGGCTGTGATGTGGGTCTGTTTTCTGAGGCTCCTGCACACAGCTGCTCTTCCCTGTGATGGACTTACCATTCCATGCACCAACCCCTCTTCACCCTGTTTGAGACTTTCTGGCCTGCTCTAAATTGACCCCAGTGATCTGTGTGGGGTTGTTGGCTTCTGCATGCTTTTTATTGAGGGTATTTTGCTAAGAAATTTTTTTCAAATATTCTCTTCTCTTTTCCAGTTATAAAAATAAAACACAAATATAAGTGCAAGCAATATAGATTTTTTTTATGAAAACAGCAAAAATCACCAATGCCACTCTTACTCATTATTATTTGATGGATAGTCTTCTTCCTGTGTGCATGTGCACACACATATTTTTCCAGAAAGTATGATTGTATCTGTATATTCTGCATGTTCTATATGTACTATTATATAATGTGCTTGTACCTACACAGAATAGGCTTCTTTTCATCTCATCTGCTCATTTTTAAAAGTAGCCCTAGAATCTCCCATTTTACTAACGTCTTTTAGTTTATCAATACCACAGTGATAGAACTTTAATTTTGTTCTATTTTGTCGGTTGTTAGCCCTTATAAA
Source organism: Phacochoerus africanus (assembly GCF_016906955.1). Taxonomy (NCBI): domain Eukaryota; kingdom Metazoa; phylum Chordata; class Mammalia; order Artiodactyla; family Suidae; genus Phacochoerus; species Phacochoerus africanus. The sequence continues at coordinate 231,656,929 of NC_062545.1, forward strand.
GAATTTACTTCACTCAATATCACAAAAACAAACAACCCAAATCAAAAATTGGGCAGAAGCTCTAAACAGACATCTCGCCAAAGAAGACTAAAAAGCACCCAAGAAGACCAAAAACCATATAAAAAGACTAAAAACCACATGAAAAGATGCTCGACTTTGCTAATTATTAGGCAAATACAAATCAAAACTACAATGACTACAATGAGGTATTGCCTCATACCAGTTAAAATGGTCTGGTATCTACAAACAATAATTGTTGTAGAAAGTGTGGAGAAAGGGGAACCGTCCTACGATATTGGTGGAAATGTAAATTGGTACAACTACTATGGAAAGCAGTATGGAGATTCCTCAAAAAACTAAAAACAGAACTACCATATGATCCAGTAGTCCCTCTCCTGGGTATGTGTGTATATATATATATATATACATATATATGTGTATGTGTATATATATATATATATACATATATATGTGTATGTGTATATATATATATATATATACATATATATGTATATATATACCTCCAGAGAAAACCATAATTCGAAAAGATACATGCAAACGAATGTTCATTGCAGCACTATTTAAAACAGCCAAGACAAGGAAATAACCTAAATGTCCAATTGCCAGAGGAATGGATAAAGAAGATGTGGTACATATACACAATGGAATATTAGCCATAAAAAAGAAATAAAGCCATTGCAGCAACATGGATGGACCTGGAGATTATCATACCAAGTGAAGTTAACTCAGACAAAGATAAATATCATATGATATCACTTATGTGTAGAATCTAATTAAAAATGATACAAATTAACTTAGTTACAGAACACAGACTCACAGACCTCCAAAAACAAGCTTATATTTACCAAAGGGGGAAGGTGAGGGGCGGGGGAGGGATGGATTGGGAGTTTAGGATTGGCATTTGCACAATACCTATGCACACACTATTGTATATGGAATGGATGGTCAACAGGGACTTGCTGTATAGTCCAGGGAAATCTACTCAATGTTCTGTGATAGCCTGTATGGGAATGGACATGAGTATATGAGTAGCTGAATCACTTTGCTGTACAGAAGAAATTAACACAACATTGTAAATCAACTATATTTCAATAAAATTTTTAAAAAAAATTGCTTTAGGAACAATTTCTGTAAAGGTATCTTTTGTGCAGAGATTGCAATAGTTCAACTTTCTAGCAATGGAATGCTGGCTCAGAGGGTATAAGCACTGAAAGGTTTTATGAACATTTTTGCCCTTGACTATATCACACCATAAAGTATGAGAGTACCTGTTTCCTCACATTATTAAAAACACTAGAGGTTATCAAAGATTTTAACCCTCAAAAATTTGGGGTGAAACCTCTCTCTGTATTGTTTTAATGTATATTTCTTTAATTATTAAAGAAGATAAGAATTAAATGTTTTGGGTTTGTCTTTCTAGGGCTGCACTTGAGGCATATGGAAGTTTCCAGGCTAGGGGTCGAATCATTGCTGCAAGTTGCTAGCCTACGCCACAGCCACAGCAATGCAGGATCCAAGCCATGTCTGCAACTTACACCACAGCTCACGGGAATGCTGGATCCTTAAGCCACTGAGTGAGGTCAGGGATCGAACCAACATCCTCATGGATACTAGTTGGGTTCGTAACCCGCTGAGCCACAACAGGAACTCCGAGGCTTTTTATGAAGTGTTATTCCTAATGTCACAGAGAGTGAGAGCAGCCTGGGAACTCCATAAGCTGCAGGGCAGGCAAAAAAAGAAAAAACAAAATTCATGAAGTTTGAACTTTTAAATTTTTTTTTTAAGCCAAAGAGCCTCTTTATTTGCACTGCCTTTTAGAAATCACTCCCAGGAAGAAAATGAATGTAAACATTATTCGTGACTTATATGATCACAAACATAGGCATAGTGCCATGAATCTTGATCAGGCTATGTATTCATCTAGAGTATCGATTTAGAGAACATTAGGTTGAATGCTACTAATTTAATTTCTGGGAGGGCTTTCTAAATGACACTCATCATTCCAGGCATGTTTAGTGTTATGCTAAATAACCAAGAGGATTTATAAACTAGCTTTTAATTTTCATTTCTAATATACCTCTTATCTCTCCCTTTTATGCTATTGCTTGAGTCCTAGGTACATCTTGTCTCCAGGCAACTACAGTGACATTCTAAATGGTCTTCCTGCTTCCATTTTTTTCACTACCAATCTGCTGCCCCCATTTGAACTTCTTCTTGTTGGAGAAAAGACATCCTGCAAACAGTTAAGAAAGTTTTTAAAGTTCCTTTAGGTGACAAAATGCAGGTGGTACACAGTTAATTTAAATGTAAAAACTCAGCAAAAATACAAAGAAACATCATTCTTTCGGGACACATCATCATTATGTCAAAAGGTTGTTTTGTGGGTAAAACAGAATAAACTTTACACTTCATTAGTTTATGTGTTGTTATTATTGTTATTATTATTACTTTCCTTTTAAGCCCATGCCTGTGGCACATGAAAGTTCCCAGGCTAGGGGTTGAATCAGAGCTGCAGTTGCCAGCCTGTGCCACAGCCACACGGAATCTGAGCCGCATATGTGACCTACAGCGCAGCTTGTGAGGGTCCTTAACCCACTGAGCAAGGCCAGGGATTGAAACTGCACCCTCATGGAGAGTATGTAAGGTTCTTAACCTGCTGAGCCACAATGAGAACACCACACTTGATTAGTTTATATGCAGAGGTTAAAACATGGAATTGATCTTGTAAACTGGTTGCTTGCCTGTGAAAATAAAGGAAGACTGTGGGTAAGGAAGTTAAATGAAGTGACTCCCTGATTATCTGGAAAAAAATGTTGGGGTACCTCGGTCACATAGGAAACTGTCATTAGGGGTTAGTTTTTAAAAAGATAGCTTAAATGGAGGTCACTAAACATCACTTAGGGGTCTAGGAAGAAAAAAATGTAAGAGCGCATGAGTGTTTCTTATAACATTCTTATCAGAAATATTCAGGCTAAAATTTTTTATTATTTTTCCATTTCCCTTATGAAATACCCTTGCTAAGACCTGAATTATGGTAAAAATAACTTTGCAATTGGTTTGGAAAACAGAAATAGGTCATCATTTTTTTCTGACCTTTGTTAAGTTTTTAAGTTTTGAGGGTTGGTATGATAAAGTATTAAAACAAAACAAAACAAAAAAACCTTAGATCTCCCTTAATATGACAGACTGACCTCTTCAATCCTTCACTATCTTCATACTTCTGACAGCTTTGGTATGTGTAATTATCAAAGGAAATCAAGCCTTACTTATACTGGAACTTTGATATTTTCCAACTATTTGGACACAATTATTAAAGAAAATTGCTTGGAAGAGAAGACCAGTTTAACATCTTCGGATTGTGAGCTTTAAAAACTTTCCATGACCAAAACCACACTGTGGGCAAATAACCTGAGAGGAATGTTATGTTATCAGTAACAAAAAAAAAAAAGCCAGGAAAGTGGTGTGACCATCCTTCAAGCACATGGTCAAGTTAAGGGCCCTCATGTCACTTGAAAATGGCTATATGAAAGGGCATGTAAATGTGAGGGTTAGTCACCAGGCTTGGCTTCAGGTATGCTGGCCTAACTAGTAAAAGGCCTTCCTAGTTACCATCGGTAAATTGACGGAGAAGGAATGTGGCCCAGGAGTTAAGGACAACAACTCAGGTTTTGAATGCTGGCTCTGTCATTTTTCTAGCTATGTGACCTTAGGTGAATTATTTAACCTCTGGGGAGAACATAATACCTATTCAATCGAGCTGACATGAGGATTAATATAGTTAATATTTATAAAGCACCCAGCATCTGGGCACAGAGTAAGCACTATGAAAATTGTTCATTAAATAAAATTAATTAATGACCGAACACTTTTGAAAACTTATGCCTTAAAAACTCCAATTTAGTTTAGAATCTATGTGCCTGGTTCGAAATGCTCACACAAGAAACAAGCAAGCAACAACAACAACAAAATCAAGCAGCTTTCAAGAATTTATTTCATACTTTGGGACTATAATGTATTCCATCTCTCTTCTAGAGCCAGTTATCTACATCTGCGTGTTTCTAAAATACAGCTATCCAGATGTACTTTGTGTTTTCAGTGCTTAATTTTGTTGTTTGTTTAAAGAGTGTCTAAACATATACCGTTCATGTCAAAATCAAGGTGAATTTTTAAATTCAACTTACATTAAAATTCTCTCCTTTGAGTTTAAGACCTAAAAGCAGGGTTGTGGCTGTTAAACTGGTTCCTTCAACATAACTGTGTTGACTAAATAAAAAGAACTATGTCAGCAAGTGGCAGCTTTAATTACCAGTTTGCACAGCCACCACCACTTTGCTTGACAGTTTTACTATTTATAAAAATAAAAGGTTCAGATGTGGTGTGACACAGCTCTCCAGGGCAATGGGGCAGTGCAGGAGGAGAGGGAGGGACCAGCAGGGCCATGCCACAGCTGTCTTCCCTGGGATTTTAAGTCAAGTGTGATTTTTACACTTGAAAATCTATTAGCGGGAGAAGGGTTCGGCCAGCTGGGGGCAGCTAGGAGGGATGGAGTAGCTGGGGAAGAGTGATGTGGCAGAAAAGAGTAGGAATTAAGACCTTTCACCTCCTATTTGTGTATTTCAACCCACAGAGTCAAATATTTCAATAACTATAAAAACCTAAGAACCTGATAAAAATGAAATGTAAGACCTCTACTTAAACATAATAAACTGTAGTATAAGGAGTTTAGCCACTTCCGTTTTCTTAGCTGGAGGTAATAAAGCCTTAGGCTCTGTGAAGACAGGTCTGCTGGTTGTGATTGTAGCCATGGTGGTTCAATGACCATTGGTTGAAATAATTAAGTAATATCACGGTGACTCCAAATTTCCTAATTATGCTCATCTATGAATGAAACTGCTGGAATTACCATGGCTCTGAATGTCGGGGCATCATTCAATTGTGGCATTTCTTTAAAAAAAATTTTTTTTAATATTTTTAAAAAATTTATTATAGTTGATTTACAATGATCCTTCAATTTCTGCTTACAGCCAAGTGACCCAGTCACTCACACACACACACACACACACACACACACACACACATATACTTTTTTTCACACTATCTTCCATCATGTTCTAACCCAAGAGATTGGACTATGCTATACAGTAGGACCCCATTGCTTATGCATTCTAAATGTAATCTTTTTTACTTAAATAATTTTCACCAGGTAGAGAAGCAATAGCTGAAACCAGGATTCTCTTACTTTTAGTTTCAAATATTATAAAGTCAGAGAATGCCACTTTTCTGTAAAACTGAAACTACAGGATGTCATTTGTTTAAAGCAAATGCTTTGTATTTGTGTGTATTTCTTAAATGCAATTTCATTGACCAGGAGAAAGAATCAAAATGAGGCTAACAATCATATTAGGGGTGTCAGTATTTGATCCAGCAACTTTGAATTTTCTTCTTTTTTATTCTTTCCCTACCACACCCTACTCCATCCCTCCTTCCTTCCTATTTTATTGGTGATAAAGCAATAAACATTTTATTAGATGTTCTAGTGGAAAGAGAGAGATCATAAACATGCAAACAAATAGTTAAATGATTTCAATTGTTTTCATATGGAAAATAAATTGAATACTGGGATAGACAGTGACCAGGTTGGGGAGGGAAGTGCCTTTGATTATGGAAATCGAGGAAGGCCTCTCTGAGGAGGTGACATCTGATTAAGATCTGAGTAAAGAGAAGGAGCCAGCCATGTAAAGATCTGCAGGAAAGAACAATCCAAACAATGGGAGCTTGTACAAAGAAACTGGTAAGATCTCATTTCTCCACTTCAATTTTGCCTTCCAGATTAAATTCTCTCTCTGCAGGAGTTTCCGTTGTGGCTTAGCAGGTTAAGAACATGATGTTGTGTCTGTGAGGACACGAGTTTGATCCCTGACCTCATTCAGTGGGTTAAGGATCTGGAGTTGCTGCAAGCTGCAGTGTAGGTCACAGATGTGACTCAGATCCGGTGCTGCCATGGCTGTGGTGTAGGCTGGCAGCTGCAAGCTCCAATTTAACCCCTAGCCCAGAAACTTCCACATGCCATAGATGTGGCCTTAAAAAGGTTAAAAAAAAAAAAAAGTTTCTCTGCAAACTCAGCCCCAGTTTTCTTATAACACAGCACATAAGTTTTCCAACAACCTCAGCCTTGCACAAGGCCTGGGATAAAGTAGGGGGTTAACAAAGAAGGGATGGTTATGTATGACTTCTGTAAATCATACCTGTCCTGTCAAGCTCTAAACTGTCAACCACGGCCACCTATGACCTGAGATGTAAACAGAAGCTTCTAGAAATCACAGAAAGGTATTCCCAACACAATGAGAGGTTTGTTCCTAACGCCACTTAGATGACATTAGATAGCATTAGATAATCTTTCACTTTTCATGTAACTTTGGCCTTGCCAACTTGGCGACTTACCATGCCCAGTGTACTCAAAAGAATCTGCCTCATCAGGGGTATCAAGTTCATCCACATTGATATCAATTTCATCTGGACTGTCCAAGTTATCATCAGAGAGAACAGACCCTTCACTTTGGTCCAGAGACAGATTGATATTGGGGGCTGTGAGTTTGATTCTCCGAGGATGGGAGTCATTAAGATCCAGAGAATTAGGAGGTTCTAAAGAAGATAAAGAAGAACCACATTAAGTATCAGATCATACATATGGCTGCTAACAGTGGTTGTGGGCAAACATTTTTTTTAAGGCCCTTGCAGCAAAGGCATACCTGCTAAAAGTTCTTATTTGGGATCTGGACCCCCCTCTTGATCAGCAGGCCTCAGTACTGGCTCACCCTGGGCACATCAGCCCTAGCCATAGAGAAATAGGAAGTGGGAGCCATTGCTAAATGGGTAGAGCTCTAGTTTTCAGAACTGCCCCTGTTCAGATTTTAGAGCTTGACAAGGATACATTATTGAATTGAATTTTGTATGCACATTACGTAAGAAAAACCATTAAGCTTTACATACAACTTCAAACGATTCATGTAGACTTTATATTCCTATGGGAAGGAAAATACAAACTTTATCTGTTATGTTTATTGACACTCCCAAAATACTGCTCTTTCGCTCCTGACAACTTTGTACATCACCTGCAGTGACCTTTCTTAGGCTGGCATTCTTTTTTTTTCCCAGTAAAACTGAGGTATCCTCCTAGATTACATTCCTTGATCAAGCAGTCAATACATCTTATGCCAACACTGCTTGACACTGGTTCCTACATCCTAGTGAAAGGCTTTTCATGTAAAGTTCATGGAAATAGCTCCTAGCCTTTCAGCACAATATGCATTTTGTTCCTCAAGTGATTTTCACTTAACAGAAGCAGAACTGGAAGAAGCATTTTAAACCAAGTTGACCCCAACTAAACAATGGTAGAAAAATACCCTAACAAAAGAAATTCTAGGCTTCCCATTCACAAAATGTTTTGAAGGCCATCTGGTATACCCATCAATTCTGGAATTCTAACTCTGGTCTTGTCCTAAGGAAGCTTAAACTCTTTCTTTGTTAAGGTTTTTCTGTTTTATTATTTTTTTCTGTATAGACTATCACATAAACTGTGGTTTGAAGTATCATTTTGTGCATTACTTGAAAAAAGTTTCTATTTTTATAAGTTTATAAAACAGTGGGTTTCTGTATTATAGGGATTCTCAGAGCAGTGCTGTCTGAATTTTTTGTGATGATAGAAGGGTTCTATATGTTGCTATTGGGCACTTGAAGTGAGTGCAAATGAAGAACTGAACTTTTCAAATTTATTTATTTTAAATTTTAGTTAACTTAGCTACGTGTGGCCAATTGCTACCCTGTAGGATAACCAAAGCTTTATTGCCTTTATTATTCAAAAGTGAATTGTGAACTTTGAAGAGAGGAATAGACATACAGTGGCTACCATACTTATTTGGCCATAGAACATTTAAGAATGGTTATGTCACATGATCAGTACTTTGAAGAATGAACTTCATTTATTTTTTTATTTTTCTTTTTAGCTGCCCTATGGCACATGGAGTGCCCTGGCCAGGGATCAGATCTGAGCTGCAGCTGTGACTTAGGGCACAGCTGCAGCAACACTGGATCCTGAGGATTGACTTGCATGCATCCTGGTGCTGCAGAGACACCACTGATCCCATTGTGCCACAGCAGGAACTCTTGAAGAATGCACTTTAAATACTTGAATAGAAAAAAAAAAAAAACTATTGATGCCTTTCTTCCTCAATTCTAGGCTTGGCTGATAATGTCAGGGTTCAGGATGTTGATGTGAACCTGTTATAAAGTGGGAGTCACATAGGTTGCAACTGAAAACTTTAAATTCTTTTTTGCATATGCCTTGGTTTGTAATTTCTTAGAGTGTAGTTTGTTGTGTTTTGTTTTTTAAATAATCAGGAGACTGAGCATTCTTTCTTTGAAAATTTTTTTAATTTTTATTTTCTGTCTTTTTAGGGCCGCACCCATGGCATATGGAGGTTCCCAGGCTAGGGGTCTAATAGGAGCTGCAGCTGCTGGCCTACACTACAGCCACAGCAACACCAGATCCAATCCATGTTTGTGACCTACACCACAGCTCACCACAGCACTGGATCCTTAACCCACTAAGTCGAGGTTAGGGATTGAACCTGTGTCCTCATGGATACTAGTCAGATACGTTTCCACTGAGCCAAGATGGGAACTCCTAGACTGAGCATTCTTGATAGGACAACTTTAATTTTAAACATTTTCACACTTAAGCATTAATTTGGTGAACTTAGATGTTGGTTGAACTTGGTACTATGATAAAGAGCAGCTAATTATCACAGGAACTGAAAATACTGGCAGAGCTGGCCCTGGCCTGGGAGATAAAAGGTGGCCCATACTAGGTTAACGATTCAGTTGAAGTCTGAAATTAACCACAACAAGCCTCACACCTTCCTCACACCTATTCCCCCCTCCCTTCAATTTTATTGCTGACGTTATGGTTCTCTCACTGAATAATGAACATGCTTGGATGTAGGATACCACTGAAAGAAAGGAATGAACACTCTCTCACCAGGCCTCATGTCTGCAGCAGTGGGACTCAGCATTCCCTCCTCAAAGGGGATGTCCATTCCTTCATCCTCTGACAACAGTCTGAAAGAAAGCAAAGCCAACTGTGTCAAAAGCAAACACAAGGATGCCAGGGTCACATTTTCAATAAACCAAACATGTGTACAGAATCCACTGGAAGCAGCCCTAAATTGGAATAGAGACTTTCCTGTGAATAAGGACCATGGACATGAATTTTTCTCTGCACATAATGAGATGCTTCTCCCACCAGCTCCGAAAAGTAAATACACCCCAAGTAGGAAATTCAGAAACTGAAAAAGCAAATAACTTATAAAATATGCTTAAGGAGACATTAAATCTTTTTTTTTTTTTCCCAAGAATAGAGGCAATATATGTGCTTTGGAGTAAGGACACACCTGACTTTCCATATATTTCTTTCTTGGTGTAATCTTGCACATACTATTTAACCTGCTGTGGCAAGAGAAAAGCACACTACGCTGAATTCTCTCTCTCTCTCTTTTTTTTTTTTTGCTTTTTAGGGTACACCCACGGCATGTGGAAGTTCCCAGGCTAGGGGTCAGATTGGAGCTGCAGCTGCCAGTCTACACCACAGCCACAGCCACGCAGGATCCGAGCCACATCTGCGAACGAACCTACACCACAGCTCACGCCATGCCAGATCCTTAACCCACTGAGCAAGGGCAGAGATCTAATCCGCAACCTCATGGTTCCTAGATGAATTCGTTTCTGCTATGCCATGACAGGAACTCCTCAGCTGGACTCTCTTTATCTGTAAAATAGGGATATACCACCTACCTCACTGAGTTGTTGAAAGTCGAAGCAATGAATGTAAAGTGCCTAACTGATGCTAGGTACCTGGGAAATTATGATGTTATTTTCCTTCCTTCTTTAACTCCTTAAAGATTCATTGCACATTATATACTGGTGAAGATGGTTCTGGTCACGAGTTATCATTTTTTCTCTCTCATCAGTGTTGAACACAGGATTGTTTATTTTAGTTCACCTGGTAAGACTAGTGGAGGCGCATAGGAAAATATTGGAGAGAACTATAGCAAATCCATATGCTCTTGGAGGAAGCAGATCACTGTTCACAATGAATTTCCCTTGACTTATCGTTATCTCCTGACTCTCGTTCAATACATCCCCACTTATCACCATCATATCTTTTTATTCTTGGAGGCTTCCATGTGATTTCACTCATCTAGGGTGAATACTTCTGACATGGGTACTAATCTAAACTGAAACATGATAAACATGATAGTGTTAAAGTTCTACATTTAATCTGTCCCTCTGTCTCTTATCGCAACTCCTATCCACCTCAATCTGGATCTACCAAACATTTGGAGTTTGCTCCCCTTAATGATAGATTTCTTCAAGATCCAAGTTAAACCCCTTATGGTCAATAAAGCCTAGGATGAAAACAAAATCCTATGTCCCTAGTGATAACTGTGCTTCATTTATTCAACCAATAGGTATTGAGTGTCTACTCTGTGCTAAGGATATAGGAGGACAAACAGACCAGCCTCATGCTTATGGTGAAGATGGGATGATGGAGTTAAAAATAATGACTGTCACCAGCCACTAAGGGTGCTGGCCTTGGCTCCAAAATAAATATGAAGGGTTTAAAAACAGATAGATAGTATCTGTCTTAAAATCATGTAGGTTTTTCAAATGTTTGCACGTTATGGACAACATCATGGAATAACTGAAAGAGTCCTTGATACAAGGTTATAGTTCTACTACAAGCAGATTAATCCTGAGAAAATTAGCTGTCTTTGTGATTTTAAATGAAGGCACTAACTACCCAACATCACAGCAACTGTGGAGAATTAAAAAGAATAAATAAAATACATATGAAAATATGCTGGAGATTATAAAGCATTGACTAAGTTTAAGGTATTCCATTCCTTCATTTAAAAGATAAGGGCGGGCGGGATTAGTGATTTAACAGAAGTATGTGTCATGATTAGACAAAATATAATTATGGTTGCTACCACTGTATGAGCCAAGGTAAGAGAAAATTTCAGTGCTACACAAACCTCCACAGAGCCTGCAAGTGCCCCTGGACTCACTGGTTAGTGAAGAGAGCTTCTGTCTCCCTCTCAATGCCCCTTTGCGACACAGAGTGGAGATCCTGTAAAGAAAGTTCTAGAAAGCCAGAGGTGGTATGTGCAAAGGAAAGGAAAAGCTAAAGCTGTGATCAAGTGGTACACAGAGGAGAGGGTCACAAACACAGGCATGTTACAAAAGGACATGGGGACTTTTTAGGAAACCTCAGGGCCAGAAAAGGAACCCTGAACCAGAACAGCCCAGAGGCAAACCACAGAGAAACCTAAGTTGTGTGCGTTGTAAATACTTCAACTGCATTCATACAGGAGGACTATAAATATTTGTAGAAACGAAGGGGCCAAAAAGAGTAGCTGGTAAAGAAAGCAGGATGGAATTTTACCATCAGTAATAGAAGCTTCTTGGGATCTTTTAGGAGACAAATCATTCCATCATGAAAGTATGCAGTTTACCTTACCCACCCATAGCCACTACTTAATTTGGAGTTTTCTGTGTACAGATTGGAACTACCAAAAAGGCTGGAGGAGTTGTAAACACAAGTCTGACTCTACAATGGCTGACCTGCTCAACAGGTGCATGGCTCCACCTCTCCATCTAGAGGACGGATCCAGAACTGTTTGCTTGCTGAATGGTTGTATAATCAGTATCATTCTTCACCAAATATTTCTGGCTTTCGGCCTTTTGGGCACATGGTAAAATTATACTTTCCTCCCCTCCTCTGAAATTAGGGAGGTTGTCAGGCTTACTCTGATGAATGAAATGAGAGCGGAAGTGGCAGGTGTCCTTTGGTGCCTGTAGAGGAGCTCCACTCATTGGCTGTGAGGAGCAGAGCCTCTACTAAATAAAGCTTGTCGGATACGTGAGCAAAAAGAAATTTTTGTGTTTTGCCCTGAGATATTGGGTTTCTCTGTTACCACACACTAATCCAGCCCATTCTGACTGGCAGAGCTGACTTTATTATTTGTTTTGAAGGGAACATCTGACTCACACCATACCCTGATTTGAGTAACCCCATTTCCCACAGTCTCAACCCAGGCTTTGACATCTTTTTGTCTTGGTTGTTAAAGCACAAAATAACATTTTAAACATGATGACAAAGCTCAGAAGAGCACCAAATGCTTTCAAGTATTCTATAAACTTGAATATTTTATACCACCTTTATGGGCTTTTCATAGCTACCTAGCACTTGTCAATTTACTTAATGACTTATTTAGTTAAATAAGTTCATTTTGAAGGGAAGGTTTGTATCACTGTACATATAGAAACTTAAGAGTCACTCACCTAAAAGAGTCACATAAATTAAATGTAATCACAATAAAACCATGCTATTAAATTCAAGGTAGAACCTCTGGGCTCATAGTCTAAAGATGATGAAACGTAGCTTGCAGAGTTTGGGTTGGACACAGGTCTTAAGGCCCCACAGGAAGTGACCTCCAGGTGCTAGAAGAAAGGCCTAGACCTGAAAATTCTAAATAAGGCTATGGCCCTTAAAGAACTGCCCTCTTAATGGAAAGGAGGTGAGAACAAACTCTATCCTCTGGCCTTGGAAAGCCCAGTTTGCCTGGAATCTTGGGTGGAAAATAAAAAGCAACCCATGAGAATTAGCGACATTACTTACATACCAAGAATGTCTCAATGAATAGTACCTGAATGATGTAGGAAACACAAGTCAAGAAATTAAAATCAAAATTCACCTAGGACCATTGAAGGCCTAGAGTCCTAGGGTTTCAGAAGAATCAAATGTGAAACCACTTGGTAGTGCTAGGACTTTACAATCTAGGATTCAATGGAAATCCACTTAGGAGAAAGAAAAAAAAAACAAAAAACCTCTCAAAGATGAGCTCACACCAACATCTCAGCCTTCACCTCCCAAACCACAAACTCTACTAGGGAAAAAACACTATGAGGGATTGCCAGCAGATGCCATAAACAGAAGAACTAGCAAGAAAAGTCTTTTTAAAATAGGAACAATATGAAAAAGATCACAATAATTAGAGAATAACGTTTAAACCTTCATGGTGTTAAAGCACTGAGATTTGTTTCTCATAGGAGGTAAGTGTCATTTACCCCCAGCAGCCATGCTGCTTAAAAAAGGAATATCTAAAAATAATAATGCAAAGTGTTGACAAGAAAGTGATATAAAAAGAAATACCGGAAAAAACATTAGCCACAGGAAAGAAAGTGTCAAAATATTAGTATCAAACAAAATAGACTTTAGGCAGAAAAGCATTATTAAGGCTTAAGACAGTTATTATATTATGATGAAAGGAGGAATTTTCTCAGGAGATATAATGATCCAGGGTCAATATGTTTAAAACAACATAGGCCAAAAAACAAAAATCAAATATAAATTATAAAGAAAAATTAATTGCATGGGGGAAATTTGAACATGTCTCAAGAATTTATGTCAATCTGAAAAAATGCATAAAGATACAGAAGGTCTGAGCAAAGTAGCAACATAGCTGGATCTAATGTACAGATCTGCACTCAATAAAAATACACAATTTTTTCAAACTCATGCAAACTATATAGAAGGTCTTGTAAAATAACAAAAGTCAATATTGAATGTACCTAATTCTCTGACATAACACTAAAAAAATCATAAAGAGACAATTTGGAAACTGAAAAGCACATTTGCAAGTAACTGAACAATAAAGTCCTATATATCAAAACTTGTGAAAGAGGCTAAAGAAATCCCTGGAAGAAAATAAATAGCCTTGAATTCAGATATGAGAAAATAAAATGGACCGAATTAGCTAAGGGTTCGGCTTAATCCGGGAAGTTGGAAAAAGAACCATGCTCTTAGGTGATTCAATGCTACTTCTACTAAATCTGTGCACATCTCTAATCACAAATACCATCAAGTGGGGAACAGTGACATAAATGGGATTCTCCAATTTGAGAATGGATCCCATGTGTATTAGTTAATTATGAGTTTCTGATACTTATGTCTCTTAATAAAGCAACTGGCATGCAGTACTATGGCAGTCCTGACACTGCAGAATAAAGGACTGACCACAAAAGCAAAACTTTGAGACCTGGTTAAATGTACCCTCTTGCTCTTAGACCAGGTACAAAGGTAAGGCCCATTCTACCTTTATATCCTTCCAGCATGTCTGAATCTGGAGGGATTTAATTGTTGTAGGATTAGCCCTGTTTGAGATCAGGTTCCTTTTAATAGCAAATGAGCAGTGAACCAAGACTTGGCACACACACATACAGCATTTCTAGAAGCTAATGTTTCCTGACAGGCAGGTACACCCAGCAGCAGGTAACATCCCTGTTTAAGGAAATAATCATTCTTATCAGATGAGCCACTAAAAAAAAAAAAAAAAAAAAAACAGCTGCACAAAAGTAGGGTTGAAGGTTAAAGATGTCAATTGTTCTTTAGAAAAATACTGGATGGTTATGCTGATATATTTTGAGAAATGATTACATAATAGAAAGGTCCTTTGTGTCAGAGTTCCTAAAACTTTCCCAGCTTCCTTCTAGTCAGGTAAGATACCCTGGACTGATAAAGCTGCTTTCTCTAGAAATGAAGAAATAGTGGAAAAAGAAAAAGAAGAAAGAAAACTATTCATGGGATGTTTGCCTGTCTTTGTTAAGTATATAAATTAGCCCTTTAAAGACCAATGGTTGGAGAGTTGCCATTTTGGGATCCTTGTCTGATAAAATAGGCTGCACAATTTAATGCAAGGGGACATGCCACTCTGCGAACCCCCGGGCACTTATCGCCTTCTTCATCTAGGAGCCAAGACAGAGGCTGCACTGGGGTTCACACTCAGCTTTGTCAAGCTGATGCCTAGGAAAGGATGGGAGCCTAGGTCTGCCAACAGGAAGCTGGGTTTGAGTGTGAAATGAGGCTCTTGGCAACAATTAGCTACCCAGCTGGGTCTCACTTAACTCTAGAAAAGATAAATGTAATGACTCCCCCAAGGCAGCCAGCTGAGGCAGATAAGGAAGTGGTGAGAATAGGGAAGGTAGCCAGGAAACTAAAGAAAGACAAGCACGGAGCACTCGCCCAGATATTACCTCCTCTAGGGATTTATGCAAAACCCCACAACCCCCAGAACAGAGTGTCTGTTCTCAGGAACCTAAGAAGAGAGGATATAATAGAGTCTCCTTATCCAGGGCTGAATTCTCAAAATGTGCAGGTAGCAAAAATCACTTGCTGTCCAAATGACCCTGGAATAGCATACATGGTAATCTTAAGAGCACTAAAGTTTGAGGAATACTGAGCAGGAATAGACAGAAAGCCTAAATATCAGTTAAGCCATTTGCTTTTCTTTTGATACCTAAATCCTTGGCTTCCAACAGGGCTGCATGGAGAATTCTACCTTTTGCCCACAGGGTACATGCTGTTTTCTTTTTAACATGTTCTCTAAAACCTTAATACATATTAACAATGTGTTTGTTGAGAAGATTAAATTAAATGGCATAATCTTACATCACAGAGGGGTGTACACTTGCTCATGAAGCAAATTTACAGTTTACAACTTGGATTACTCACAGGCACTTCCAATTGGACATGGACAAAATTGAATTGAGCATCTTCCACTACACAGATCTGCCACATCTTACTTCTCTGTGGTGGTTTTTAAAAATGTCCACACACTCTTTGACACTCCCTTCAAAAGTTGGAGCCTAATCCCCCTTTCCTCAAGTGTAGACTGAATTTGGTGCCTAGCTTTTAAAGAACAGAATAAGGTAGAGGTGACTATGTATGACTCCTAAGACAAGGTCCTAAAAAGCATGTGGCTTCTTCTTTGCCTCTCTCTTGGCTCACTCGCTCTGGGTGGGAGAAGCCTGTTGCTGCCATGTTGAAAGGACACTCAAGCAGTCCTCTGGAGAGATCCATGTAGTGAGGAACTGAGGCCTCTTTTGCCAACTTCCCTGTGAGTGGGTCCCCTTGGGAGCAGATCCTCCAGCCCCCATCAAGCGTTCAGATGACCGCAGCTCTAGCTGATGTCTCGACAGCAGCTCCTAGAGTCAAAACCACCTAGCTCATCTACTCTTGAATTCCTGACACACAAACCATGAGAGAATACATGTTGGTTGTTGTTTTAAACTGTGAAATTTTGAGCTAATGGATTACACAGTAATAATCAGCTAATCCCTTCCTCAACCCAGTGACTATCTCTACTGATCACAGACCTTCCAAATTAACATTCATTCCCACTTCTTCTTTTTCTACCATTTCTTCCCAATTCAGCAACCATCCAGTCCTAGAGATTTGCCTCATCCTCTCTATTTTCACTGTGAAGTCCATTTTTCTCCTTGCAAAAAACTCTGTTCTGCTTTTATTCCCTGCCCTCTCCAAATTGCTAACTGAATATCCTCAACATAATCTTCCTGTTGAAGTCCTTTCAGTGTTCCCCGTTGCCTCAAGGAAAGGGTCCTGGCTCCAGAGGATGGTTCACCAAGCTTCACTGATTGGGCTCCCCTCCCACTGCTCACTCATCACATGTCATTTTCTTGTCCTTAGACATCTCAGCGACTGAGTTGATGCCCAACCCACAGAGCTGGGTCAACTTTCACAGCACCCTGAGGTCATATCAAGTGGGTATTTTTCATGTTTTGACAATCATCTGTTCATAACTTGTCCGCACCCCCCACCACCACTCTTCACCCTTCCACATATGCACGCAGAGGTCCTTCAGGGCAGGTGCTCCCAATGCTTGGCATGTGTGCTTAGCAGAAGGCCTAGCATGTGGTGGAGGCAAATAAATAACTACTGAATAAACACCCTTATTTAGAGATGTGAGGATGCCCTGCTCTTCTGGCAAAGCATTCTTCATAATGTTACCACATATTGCAACTTGACCACCACCATTCTACTGACAAATTACTTCCAATAACAAGTTGAGCTTTCTTCAAAACATAATTTAGAAATGTGAGGTGACTCTTACAGAAATGATATCACAAAGGAGTAATCACTAAAACATAATTAGATGAGGTCCACCCAGTGTACAGTTTATGCTGGGAGCCGTGCTGTAAGAAAGGACTCCACCTGATGACAAAGTCCAGGGGACTCTGAAGAAAGGAATCTGCCTGATGACAAAGTCCAGCAGATTCTGAAGAAGGCTCTGCAAAACAGTACATCCACTAGGCTTCGAAACCCCCACCAGGCATTAGAGACCAGTGCCTGGAGATACATACCTTTGGCTTCTGTTCTTTTGTTTTTAATAATTGATCCATGCCTTGCTTACTGTGCCTTAACTCTGTGTTCTTTTTGCCTTAAGAAAGGAATTTATTATTCTCTATTTAAGCTTCAACCTATTTTTGTTTCTTAGCCTTTAGTTTATCTTTGGAGCTATGGCTCCATGCTGTCTACTTCTAAAATAATAGCTTCTGGGGAAGTTTCTGTTTTTTCAAATGATGATCTTAGATAATATTGGCATGCTTTATTTAGGCAGCACAATTATTTAGTTTTTACAATATAGTATGCAGGCATTAGGAATTGATGATTATTATTACTTTATTGTATAAGTATAAAAATCTATCATAATGTTAGAAGTTAAAGTAAGATTGTTGCTAGGTAGTAAACAGACATTTGCGTTAAAGGGCAATGAGGTGTACGTGACATTTACAAGGTTGTTTGTGACCTGTATGTGCCTCTAGCTTTCTGCTTATTTACTCTTTAATGGGTTTAGGGTGTATTTTACACAGATCATGCCCCTTTTGTAATCTGTAAACTTAATCTATAATTTTTGGAACATGTGCTTCTTAATCTTTAAGTTTAATCTGTAACTCTGGAAACATTTCAAGATATTGATCTTTTACTGCTGATGTAAGCTTAAATTTTTTTCCTATATAAGTTGCCACTGTTCACCAATAAATTTGAGACTGCTTGAGCACTACTAGAGAGTGTCTGCGTCTCCGTTATTCTTCCTGCGCCTGCCGCCCCTTCTCTTCGGGACATCCCCCTGACCGCCGGGGCTGGACCCCAGCAAGTTTACAGAGCCCTCTCTTTCAATGATAAAAGCACCCTGATGATATTAGGAGAAATGGGGGTAAGCATGCTAAGGAAAGATGAGGCAGAGGAGAAATGAGTGGTTGTCTTCAGAAACAGTCTTCAGTGCTAGAGTCAGCAGTTTCTGTAGGATGGCCAAGTGACCAGAGTCTCCACTGGTCCTCTAACTCCTACAACACTGCCCACCCCCAGGTTAAGCAGCTCAGCACCACCTGGACTTTCTCCTTTGTGCAGACCAGTCTGTAGATACCTCCCTGCCCCACCCTCCTTCTCCAAGGAGATACGCTCACAAGGATTCCTCTCCCCAGCAGTGAAATGCCATGGCTGCACTGCCTTAGTTTTACTTCCCCCTCGTCCCTTAAGCATGTGGACAACTGACACCAAAAATACGAACAACACTCTTCCAAATGCTGCACAAGCAGTTATATCTGCTGATCCCCAGGGTATGGCAGGGGAGAAAAGTCTTGGACTTTTCTAGAGCTGTGGTCAGCAAAGTTTTCCTGTACAGGGCCAGAAAATATGTTGGGTTTTGCAGGCCACAGAGTCTCTGCCGCGACTACTCAAAAGTAGCCATAAACAATAATGCAAATGAAAGCGCACAGTTATGCTCCTAGGAAACTTTAGGTAGAAAAATAAGTGGCCAACCAGATTTGACCTAGAGGTCAGTTTGCTGAACCCTGCTCTAGATGAAAACAACTTTGAATAAGGTTTCATTTCTCAAAAGGGAACTCTCCTACACTATTGGTGGGAATGTAAACTGGTATAACCACTGTAGAGAACAGTATGGAGGTTCCTTAAAAGACTAAAACTTGAGCTACCATACAATCCATCAGTCTTACAATTGGCATATATCTAGAGAAAATCATAATTAGAACTAAGATATACGCACCCTAATGTTCTCTGCAGCACTATTTGTAATAGCCAAGACATAGAAGCAACCTACATGTCCACTGACAGATGAATGGATAAAGAAGATCTGGTGTATATATACATACAATGGAATATTACTCAGCCATAAAAAAGAATGAAATAACATCTGCAGCAACATGGATGGACCTAGAGATTATCAAATAGGGTGATGTTAAGTCAGACAAAGATAGAGAGCATATGATATCACTTATAGGTGAGATCTAAAAAAAAAAACAAATGAGGGAGTTCCCGTCATGGCGCAGTGGTTAACGAATCCAACTAGGAACCATGAAGTTGCGGGTTCGGTCCCTGCCCTTGCTCAGTGGGTTAACGATCCGGCATTGCTGTGAGCTGTGGTGTAGGTTGCAGATGTGGCTCGGATCCTGCGTTGCTGTGGCTCTGGCGTAGGCCGGTGGCTACAGCTCCGATTCAACCCCTAGCCTGGGAACCTCCATATGCCGCGGGAGCGGCCCAAGAAATAGCAACAACAACAACAAAAACAATAACAACAACAAAAAAAACAAAAAAACAAATGAACTTATTTATGAAACAGACTCACAGACACAGAAAACAAACTTCTGCTTAACAAAGGGGAAAAGGAAGGGAGGGACAAATGAGGAATTTGGGATTAACATTTGCACACTACTATATAAAAAACACATAACCAACATGGACCTACATACATCATAGGAACTATATTCGATATCTTGTAATAACCTGTCACACAAAAGAATCTGAAAAAGATATGAATCTCTTTGCTATACACTAAAACTAACACAACATTGTAAATCAACAATAAAAAACACAATAAAACAAAACAAAACCAAACCTTGGGAGAAGTATCTAACCCAATCATTGAGAGCTTCCTGCAAATTTGCCTCTTTGGGAGATAGAGTACTTTGCACCACTTTGCCCTCAGCTTTGAACTCTGGCTGTCTATTTCACTGAAGAGACTAAAGGAAATTTAGTCTAATTTAATATTCCACTAAAAGAATTTTTCCACTCAAATAATGTATTTCTTTGAAAAAATGTAAAGGATAGTCTAAACGCTCAACAGAGGTATGATTAAATATAGCATGAAATTCATCACTATCAATGCAAAACATTTTTAAATGTACTGACATGAAATGGCATCTAAGACATATTTAATAAATAAATAAAATTACAAGGTGGTATGTTTAGAATGATAGAATTTGTGTAAAGTTATGTACATTCATACATATTTTTTTTGGCATAAACCATATCTAGAAAGAATAGAAATATACTATTAATAGTGGTTATGTGTATGGAATAGGTATAGGGAGAAAGAGATTTTTTTACTTTTTTTCATTTACTTTTCTGTGTTGTTTCAATTTTTAAAACAAAAGTATGGGCAACATTTTAAAATAAAGAGATAATTTAACTATAATAATATTCTCTAAAGGTTTCTAGAAATCTTGACTTGGACAAATCCAAGTTGACAACAGAAAAAAAAAAAAGACTCAGAAGTAATTTCAACTGCTTATCAGTAGCAATTACATGCTGTCACACCCCACTGTCATATTATAAGGGCTCTTGATGTTTTCCAAACTGAAGTAGGAGAAGCAAGCTTTGAAAGCCCATGAAATGAAATGTTAGCATCACTGAAAAGCCTTGTCTTGGCAGAGGTGCTGCTGCCCCCTCTGGTCACATATATGAATAACATCCATTCATCCTCACCAATGTCTTTTTTTAAGGTCAGATTTCTGCAAGCCAGTGGGAATATTAAAATAAATAAGCCACAGCCATTACCTGCTCCTCAGGAAACTGCTGATTCAACTTTTGCAGCGGGTTGTTTTAAATTTATCTAATTCTACCCTGCTTTGCAGTCTGTATCTGCACTTTTTTAATAGTCTCTCTTTACCAATTGTCTATACTTTTCATTTTGGTTCCTTTTACTATTTCTTTATTTGCTTACATTTTCTGCTTTTTGGTTTCAGTTTTGAATTTTGTCTCTTAAAAATCTTTTTCTTAATTGGTTCTGAATATTTTACTATTTTACTTCTGTTCTTCTTTTTCCTTAAAGAAAAAAACAATAAAAACCTTGCTCCCATGTAGTATCTGTCTTTATACTTTTCAAATTAGCATTGTTTTTTTGTTTGTTTTCTTGCTTTTTGCCTTTTCCAGGGCTGCTCCTGTGGCATATGGAGGTTCCCAGGCTAGGGGTCTAATCAGAGCTGTAGCCACCGGCCTACACCAGAGCCACAGCCACCCGCAACCCGAGCCACATCTGCAACCTACATCACAGCTCACGGCAATGCTGGATCCTTAACCCACTGAGCGAGGCCAGGGATTGAACCCACAACCTCATGGTTCCTAGTTGGATTCAGTAACCACTGAGCCACGACGGGAACTCCAGCACTGTTTTTTGATAGCATTATTTTAAGGCATCATTTTCTGTTTTTTGTTTGCCAGATAAAGAAAATGGGCAAAGAAGGAAAATATTTCCATCTTGATAGGCCGACTAAGGACTCCTAAAGGGCCACCTGGTATTCCGTTCCCCAAAGAATCCTGGGCAAGGGGCAGGGGGTGCAAGGCGGGGGGCGGGGGAGGTGGTGGTGCTGAGAGCACTGCCTGGCAGTGCCCAGTGAACTTTTGTTGAATCAATACCTGCTGGAAGTTCCAGTGTTTTGTGCATTCGGTAACACCATCCCAGTTTTCTACATTTCCTTCATGGTGGGCTGACTGTTCCTCATTTTCCTCTAGCATAAAGTTCTTTTACCTTTTCATTTCCATAGACACTGGCTGTGGTGCCCTGGGGACCCCAGGAAGCAGGCCATAGCAAGACACAGGCAGATTTCTGGAATTCACTCCTGCAATAAGCTTCCTATGAGCCAAAACTCATGATTGACAGGGACAGACAGAAAAAGGGACACAGGAGAAAGATCTGTGCCTGAGTGTTCCAATCCATCCCGCTGGCAAAAGACAAACAAACAGAAGGGGTGCTTCTGGTCATTTGTTTAAGCCAGCGCTTCTCAAAGCCTGTGCCCAGAGGAGAGGCTCTATAGGCCTATGTAAGAGGGCTCTGTGCCTATTAAGTTTGGGAAACACTATATATTATATCCTCCTTTTGAGACTTTAAAATGTGTGTGAACCTGTCATAGACTCTGAGATGTCATATAGAAAATAAAAATGTTGGAGTTCCTGTCGTGGCGCAGTGGTTAACGAATCCGACTAGGAACCATGAGGTTGTGGGTTCGGTCCCTGCCCTTGCTCAGTGGGTTAACGATCCGGCGTTGCCGTGAGCTGTGGTGTAGGTTGCAGACACGGCTCGGATCCTGCGTTGCTGTGGCTATGGCGTAGGCCGGTGGCTACAGCTCCGATTTAACCCCTAGCCTAGGAACCTCCATATGCCTCGGGAGTGCCCCAAGAAATAGCAACAACAACAACAAAAAGACAAAAAAAAAGAAAAGAAAAATGTTTGACTTTGTTTACTTTTTTTTTTTTTTGGAGGGGAAGGGGCACAGTGTACATAGCAGCTCGATGTGGGAACTCAATTCCCAAACCAGTGATTGAAGTCAGGCTGCAGCACTGAAACTGCTAGGTCCTAACCATCAGGCCACCAGGAAATCCCTGTTTACCTTATTTTTGACTAAGGAATCTCTTTTCTTCTTTTCCCTTTCTCTTCCTCCCTTCCTTTCTTCCTTATCATGTTAATGCAGAAAAAAAATTGGACATGCACAGCTCTAAGCCACAATCCACTGAGATGTGTGGGCCTCTCTGCACATCTGCACTTCTTGGACTGCACTTACCATAAGTCTGGCAAATGCAGCTTGAACTCCTCATGCTATTTTTCCTTCTTCCGGAAAGAGTACAGGATAGCAGTGGAAGCCTTGGACTTTGGAATCAGACTTTCTAAAATGTGTGACCTTAGGTAAGATGCAGAATTCCTTTGTGTCTCAGATTTCTTTGGGGACTCTGGATTCCCTCAGATCCTCAAATCAAAGCTGAAATCAAGTTCCCTCATACCTCTATCCCCAACCTTATTTTCCTGCAAGGAGACCACAGCCAAGTAAGAAAACCAAGGAGGCCATCTATCACGATGGGGTCAATAGGATCAGCTCACCTCTACCTTATTAACCATGTAACCATGAAAGTTAGTTGTTGAATTTTTTTTTTTTTTTTGGTCTTTTTAGGACCACACCTGTGGCATATGGAGTTTCCCAGGCTATAGGTCGACCCTCACCACAGCTCACGGCAACACCGGATCCTTAACCCACCATTCTTAACCCTCACGGATGCTAGTCAGATTCATTTCTGCTGAGCCACGATAGGAACTCAGTTGACCTTTCTAAGACTTAATTTCTTCAACTGCAAAGCAAGTCGGATAGGAGGAATAGTGTGAGACTGCACAAATAATGAGCGAAGTATTTGGCAAAAGTTCCTTACAGTATTAATATTACTCTTACCATTATTAGAGGATTTGGGGCTCAACTAGGCTTCCCACACTCACTGTGAATCTCCAGCATGGTCGTGGAATCCCTGAAGTGACCCTTAGACTCAACACTGAAGAATGACAAGTTAAGTGTGGGGCCTGTCACCAATCACAGAACCAGCAGGAATTCCCAGACACCTACTTGTTATATTCCTAAGGTCACTGTTATGGGCTGGATTCCCCCCATCCCAAATTCATGTCTTGAACCCCTAACCTCCAGTACCTCAGGGTGGAGCTTACTTGGACGAAAGGTCTTTAAAGAGGTAATGGAATTAAAATAGGGTCATTGGGGTGGGCCTTGATCTACTATGACTGGTGTCCTTACAAGAGAAGTGGGCCCAGACACACTCAGGACAGAGACCATGTGAAGACACAGGGTGAAGGCAGCCATCTACTAGCCAAGGAGAGAGGCCTCTGAAGAAACCAATCCTGACGACACCTTGTTCTAAGAATCTGAGCCTCTAGAACTGTGAAAAAAAAATTTTTTTCTGTTGTTTGAGCTACCCAGTCTGTGGTGCTTTGTCAATGGCAGCTCTAGCAAATGAATAGGGTATCTGATTGCTTTCAACAGCACTCAGTTTCAAAGAGGAGGATCTCAGCTCTGGAATGGGTGTACCAGTCTTTCCATTCTTTTTTTTTCTTTTTAGGGCCGCACCCAAGGTATATGGAAGTTCCCAGGCTAGGGGTCGAATCAGAGCTGCAGCTGCCAGCCTACGCTACAGCCACAGCAACGCCAGATCTGAGCCACATTTGTGATCTACGCCGAAGCTCACAGCAATGCCAGGTACTTACACACTGAGCGAGGCCAGGGATTGAACTGAACCTTCATGGAGAGCAGTCAGGTTCTTAACCCACAGAGCCATAAGAGGAACTTCCCGTTTTTTCTCTTGTACTAGAAAGCCCTCCTGCTGCTGCCTAATAATACATTTAGAGAGAAGCCTGAGTCAGGTCTCTTGAGACTGAGAGAAAGAAGCCGTCGCCTTTACTTAAAAATGCCCCACTGTACAGTATAATCACAGTCTATGAAGCTAATTTATGAGACTTGATGAATTTCATACTCTCCTGAGGGATATATTCAGTAATCATACAGCTATGCCGGCTTCACTGGGAGAGCTGATTCATTTAGCTATTTCTCTTACATTGGTATGTCTTCATTGTATAAATGTAGGGGGAAAAATGTGCTTGAGCTTTTAAATAATTGCTGTTCACAGAATTACAGCATTACATGGAGTCCCAGACTCTATCTGGTATATGACTCACATTTTCTAGTTACCAGATCTCTGCTGGTGAATAAGTGTTAATATTGGGAAATAAAATTACTAGCCTAAGATCAACCACCTACCACCAAGCTAGTTAGAAACACGCTTTTAGTCCATAAACTGGTAAGTGCATGAAAGTGCATGAAAAAGTGCATGAAAAATTTGATGAAAAGCTTCTTATGGGAAACCCAATCTCAGGCCTTATACCAAGAACATGCACTTGATCTAATGGAAAAAGAAAACTTTCCTAGCTCAGGAAGGGGGCTTTATTCCATCCCAAATTTTCTTTCAGTTATTAATACCTTTCCATAGATCCATAATCCCTAGCTCTCCCCTCATATCCACTGTACCTGCCTTCCTAACCTATTTTTTGCACAGTTGCTCTACTGAGTTCACATTATGTTGGTTTCACTCCTGTTTTATTTTAGAAAGAGCTATTTCTAGAACTTCCAAAATCATCAACCTTTCCTGGGTATTTCTGGGAACTGGACGTAGAAAAATGTAATTGCTTAAGTGGCAACATTCTCATTCTTCTCATGGTTCTTTGGCTTCATGGGCAATGGTGGCTTCAGGAGTGGGGTTTCCACTAAATCTTGCTTTTCAGGGCACTATAGAAAGCCTTTCTTTCTTTCTGAATTTTTCGACAGGAGGGAATTTCAAAGACCTCTGTCTCCAACCAAAACTACCTCTAAACAATTCTGATTATCCACCAAGTTTTCCAAACCAGTTTCCCACAAGCTTTGAGAGATACAGCTTCTCTGGTACTCACTATTTTGTTTCCCAGGAGGAATTTAACAAATGTTTCAGTCTAGAACTATGTGCAAAGCGTCAGTCTGGAGGAAAGCGTCTGACAAAGAGAATGATTCACACACATTCTGCATGTGTCTGAGAATTTAAAATCTAGGAGACTAAAGAGAAGACATGTACAAGTTCCCACAAAACAACACGAGTGGGGCAAAATCCATGAGCAATAATGGAATTTCAGAGACAGGAGACGTAATTTCTCCAAATATAAATGTAGAGTAGATGAATGAAACCAGAAGTCTCCAGAGGTAGTGGTATTTGGGCTGGATCTGGATCTTGTGGATCAGCTGGGGGGGGGGGGGCGGGATTGGAGATAGATTACACCTGAGTTCTCCTATTCCTTTTCTCCCTTCTTTGTCCCAGCCCTCATGCCCACTATTAAAACTCACTTTTCTACTCTATGAGTCAGAGCCTTACTGGAGCTTGTCAGGGGCACCATTTGGCCTGATCCCTGTAAGGAGTTCTACTTCCTCCCCTTGTAAGGTGAGACTCAGACAGCCACTGCCCAGGAGGGAAGAGGGCAACTGGGAGGAAAACGTCACCATCCTCTTCACATCCCACTCAAACAGGTCCACCTCACTAGATCTAGAGGCTTGCAGACCTGCGTTCTTGGTAACATGGAAGTGTCATCATAGGAATGATGATCCAGCACCAGGACGTGGCCTAATGTTAACTAATCGAAGGTGGATTTAGCTTTCTCCACCTTGTTTGTATCAATTTATATCAAGTCAGCAAGGCTGCAGATTCTCAATCATGATGAATGAAATGACAGTCAATTACGGGGGCAGGGGTGGTGCCTGATTTGTCACTAGACACTGCCCTGGAAGATACTTCTCTCTCTCAATTTTCAAGCACCATGCCTTTCTCCCCTGTCTGCCGTTTTGTAATCGCCCCTCTTCCTTTGTCCCAGGCATAGTTCCAGCCTACTATATTTCAGTTGGACTACCATCTCCCATCTCACCCACTGACTACTGCCAGTCTATTGCCAATTACAACCTCTGTCTCATAAAACACTGGCTTCCGACTGTCATCACATTTTATACTAACTTCTCTGACCCCCAGGGCTTCCTACCATTTACCTCAATCCACCCTTAGCATCCCCAAATGCTCTACCCTTCAGACAACATAAGCTCCCAAATTCCCAAGACTTGCTCACCAGTTCTCTTGCCTCTATAGTTTGGTTAATATTCTCTTGCACTGAATTATTTCTTCCCCCAACTGCAGAATCTACCTCATTCATGAATCCTGTACTTGCTCCTCTACAACAAAGGAGAAGGAGCAAGGTTCTCCTACCTTTGAGGGCTCAGAGCCCCTCAGTTCCCCCTCCTAAGGAGTTGACTTTACTCTGCCCTTTACAGCCCACTGGCAAGCCTTTTGTTTTACCTTTGTATCATATGCAATCTTTAGAGATAGACAGCATTTTGTTCACAATAAATGCACTTCACTAGGTTTCACTTCCTTCAAATTTCTAAGGGTTGTAAAGGAATTAGGAAATGCCACCTTACCCTTAAAATAGAAGAGTGGTAAGGTGTGTGTGAGTGTGTTTTAAAGCTCTGAGAAATGTAAATTCATGGACCAGATTTTATTAAGGCCTTCTCAAAGGCCATGGGATGAAAGGAAATAGCACAAGATCAAGAGCTAGGCCACCTGGGTGCTGATCCTGGCCCAGTCACTGACTGTGATTTTGAGCCAATCTCTCGCTCTAATTAAAGCTCATTTTTTGGCCTATAAACTGAGGAAGTGAGTCAAAAATTCTGTGATTTGTTTCAGCTCATATTACCTTCGCAGTTGACACTCAGGATGCAAGAATAATACAGAGAATCAAGCAACTATCAAAACTTCAGGCAAATGGCTTGACAGAGCCCTCAGATGATCAGAGTGCTCAGACAGGGGTATCTACTTCTGCCTCTTCAGCACCCCTTTGCAACCCATCCACTAGTATCCCATGATTCCTGCCATTATTATTATTATTATTATTTGCTTTTTAGGGGCACATCTGCAGCATATGGAAGTTCTCAGGCTAGGGTTCCAAGAGGAGCTACAGCTGCTAGCCTACACCACAGCCACAGCAACACTAGATCTGAGCCACGTCGGCAACCTACACCACAGCTCATGGCAACGCCGGATCCCTAACCCACTGAGTGAGGCCAGGGATCCAACCTGCATCCTCATGGATCCTAGTAGGGTTCGTTAACTGCTAAGCCACAATGGGAATTCTGGTTCCTGACATTATTAATCCAGAAAAAAAGCTGTATCCAAATGTTGTTTGTCAAATCTGAAGCAAACAGGATACCAGGGCCAGAATCTGTCCTTCACTAATTTTCCCTCTGCTCCTTCTCATCTCTCCCCTCTCCATTACCCATCTCGCCAGCTAGAATTGACAAGGAATCGAGAACCCGGCCCAAATTCCAATACTATTCTAGCAAGAAGTTGGTTCAAGTGAAACATCTGTGTGCAAAATCTTGCCACGTCCAAGGGCAAGCAATTCCCAGATAGCTAAGAAGGGAAAAAAAAGCTTTTATTTGCTGTAGATGAAGTCGAGCTTTCAGATCAGGATCCCTTCGGAGGTCATGAACCTTTGTGCACACTTCACCTGCCTTCGTGCTAGCTAGAGACTCTGAAATCTAAAGGTCAAAAAAGTATCATGATCTTTTACTTCGTAAGAGATAAATCCCTGTTGGAGTACAAGGACATTCAAAAATGAAAAACCAGAAGGAATGGAAATGGAAATTCACTGGGATGCACCAAAGAGAGCCCTAACCATTGGAAAAAAGTTAATTTGACTTTCTGTTAACAGGAAGCAGAATCTGGCTCATTAGCCTTAAGCACCCATGAAGCTATTTACGACATAAAGGGTCTCTGCATCACAAAGCAAGAGCTGCGGACGTTTAGGTGCTGCTGAGTGTGAATGACAGCTACCCATCTTGTTTGTGTCTCTGGGTTGCAGAGCAAGACCAAGCCAATTTTAAAATACAGAGCTTCCACTAGCCTGCCTATGTGTAATTTAGGCAGACACAGACATTTCCAGTAAGGCAGTTTTTATCCTCCCAGACAAGTGTCTCTTATTAAGAGAAATGTCAGGAGCAACATTTTAAAAAAATTACCAGGAAGTTTAATATTTCCAGTTTTTACCTTCTGTGAATATTACCAGTTATGATTTTAAGACAACTTTAATCAAGTGAACATTTTGAAATGGACTCATTCAAGGGTAGCTTCCATTTTTCTCCCTAGGAGGGGCTGGGGGGACCATCTGGTGGGAAGTGAGCCTGAAAGCTGTGATCAGATAGCAGTTTACATAAGAACCACACTATGTCAACAGTTCCTATGAAAGAAGGAGGGCAGTTTTCTTAGAGAGTACACCTCCCCCCCAAATCACCACGAACAGTAAGTACCCTGATCTCAGGCAGAATCACACTTTAAACCCCTCCTTCTGGGTGGGAGTCTAGTTTTGTTTTTCAGTTTCCATAGAGAAATTTCATAACCTACGTATTTCTTGTTTTGAAATTGACCAGGTGATTATTTTTTTAACCAATCTCATTTAATTTCTCAGTGAAATACTGATATTCTCTGAGTAGCATATTCTGTCTCTTGATTTTGAAAATGCAACAGAGAACAACATAAGCCCTTTTTGGAGGATGACCTATTTCTGCAGCTTAGGACTTAGGTAAGATTTAAAGGTTATAAGATTCATTAGAAAAAAAAGAGAAGGTTATGTTATCAGCTTCAATCACTATTAGTAATAACATTAAAAAAAAAAAAAAAGCCTCTCTACCAGGACCGCTATATCAAATAATCCAAACAGACATTTCAACACCCATTAGGCAAGAGTCCTAACAGTTTCCAAACTGTCATTTCTTTTGATTTCCTATCTCCATTTTAATCATAGGCAGGAAGGAATATAACATGTTTATAGCGGTGCAGGGTCTATGTTCCCTAATTACCTGATCACCAAGGGAGGGGCAGGAGATCACACATAGGACCACAAACGCTTCGGATAAGAGTTGATATAGAATGAAATGCAGCTGCCAGCTGTCACTTGCGAGGGGCTGGGCAGAGCTCTGCATCCGGTCAGCCCCCCTCCCCCCCACTGTCCCCCTCCAACTTCCAGCTGCAACAGCCCAGTCTCTGAGATCGACACTCTCCATAGCAATCTCTCCTCCCTGTTACTCATCCTCCTAAAGCCGCACCAGGACCCACCTACCTTCTGAGGACGAGAGGAGGCTGGTTACCACAAAGGCGAGAGGGATGCTTGATTACAGCTCCTCAGCATCCCCAATCCGGAGCAGCTAACTGGAAATACAGATTCGCCTCCATTTTCTGGTCACGTGATCACAGGCACATCTAAATAAGGATGATCACCTGCCTCCCAGATCTCCCAGGGGGCCGGTCCATCCTCACCGAGGCTGAAAGGCTGGCTGAGGGATGGAGCCGGAGCTGAGCAGAGTTTCATTTGGGAATATCAAAGACTCTTCTGCCCAGGTTGTAGAGTCAGAAATGGCCCCTTGATTTTTGTGTCTGCTCAGAAAAACTGCTGCCACTCCTGTTCCTGAGTGAGTTGGATGTGAATGGTCTCAAAGTACAGATTGAAAGGAATTTAGTTCCCCTGAAATCTTTTAAAAAAGTCTTGCAGCTTCAGAGCATAACCAGTAAAGACCACAGTGTAATTACTTTTATTTCATAGACAATGGTTAAGACCATAATAAAATGGGCTGTGCAAACAGCAAGATACATAAAGAAGTCCAATTGGCGGTGCTAAAGAAAGGATGTTTGCTCAAGATCCACACAGCTTTGGTTTATTGAGAAACAAAGCCGTGTGGCCAGTAAGCATTTAGACCCTGGGGTTTGGACCAATTATTAAACCACCTGGTATCTCAGACAGCCCACTCACAAATGGACAATAATAACTTACTTTAATGCAAGATAATCTAGGTAGAGATTTTAGACAGTCAAGATTCTCTCGCAATACTGTTGGCTACTAATACTATTATCAATTCCAAAAAACACCAGCAGAAACATTTGATGGAGTTAAGTGAAATGAAATATGAATGAAAAGTTTATGTAGTAAAAAAGCATCCATTCATTTGATCTTAAGAGGAAAAAAAATTTGTCAGGTAAATCAAAATCATCTGATCATAATCAGGCAAGATGGCAATGTGAAAAGTAACTATAGGCTCCATCCTCAGAACTAGGTTGTTAAAAATCCCATGTTACAAGATCTTTTTGTGTTGGGGTGGTTGTAGGTGGGTTGGGGAGGGCAGGGCACTATGGTACAATAAGGGATTCACTGAACTCAACTCCAATAAAACAGAAAAGTGAATTACTCAGCAGAGGACCTGGCTGTGGTAAATAACTCGGGAAATGTTAGCTAACATTCTTAAAACGAGGCGCATTCCATGTCCTTCCCATGACTGCTGGGGTGGTGAGAGGCCAGTGGGGAAGGGAAAGGCAGAAGAAGTGAATTTTTATATCTCTGCTTAAACTAAAAACCTATAAAAATTTGTCACGAGACATGTTTTTACAATATTTTCTTAGCCTCTTTGCTGAAAACTCCATCTTGTCCTGCTTTACTTTACCCCGTCTTCCTGCTTGAAAAACAGTCACAGTGATGGTAAATGACTTAAGCTTAAGAACAAAGACCTAAAGGCATAAGCTATTCATAGGGTCAGCTGAATGAGGACTGAATGCGTTGGTCTAGGCACTCCGGACCTGTGCAAATTGGCACGCTGTTTGCACAAGCATGATATGTCCTCTAAAGAATAAGAGAAAGAGGAATCTCATGGCCAAGTGGTTTATGAGCGGTCGTTAGCAGAATATGCATTAGCAAAGAGAACCAAGGTGCAAACCTAGGCACACTGGGTTGCGGCAAATAGGCATGCCCTTTGCGGCAGCACAGTGAGGATTCTCTGAAATGCTATGCATAGATAGCTAACTCAAATGCTAATGATTGTTAAATGCCTAAAGGTCAGAGTAAAAGCTTAACCATCTACCAGCTATGTGACTTTTAAAATAATAAAAGAACTTATAATTAAAAAAAAAACCTATATCCTCTACCTATAGCCCCCTCTTCACTTGACATAATCCTAAAGAGCACAATAAAAGCAGTGTGGTTTCTTGAGGCGGTGCTCTTGGTCCCTGAGACCTTGAGTCCCCTGGTTCCCACCTTTACTTAAGACAAATGTCTCTGTGTCTTGTTTTATGTTAACTTTTTTCCTTAAGTTTCACAGCACCCATTCTTCAGCACCATCCTGCTGAGCTGGTCTAGGCAAAAA
Organism: Phacochoerus africanus; assembly: GCF_016906955.1. Classification (NCBI taxonomy): domain Eukaryota; kingdom Metazoa; phylum Chordata; class Mammalia; order Artiodactyla; family Suidae; genus Phacochoerus; species Phacochoerus africanus. The sequence continues at coordinate 231,688,738 of NC_062545.1, forward strand.
TTCTTCCAAATTATAAAGAGTTGTGAAAATAATTTCTCATGTGCTTTCTATTGTTCAGCTTTGGCTAAGTGGGGGTGGGGCCTCAGGAGGCATAAAAGTCATAAAGTCATAAACCCTTTGCAGGGTTCAGCAGAACCTAGTGCAAGTTGTAACTTAAAGTCAAATATTAATTGGAGGAGGATAGCAAAGTCATTTAGATGAGTGAATTTTAGAAACCTGAGTACAGTATCTAGTTTCCTTCTACCATGAGAAATAATTTAGATTTTCATCAGTGACACTGGTCTGTGATTTTCCCTTTGCTGTACAGCTTTTGTCTGGTTTGGGAATCAGAGTTACCTAAAACAACTAGGGAGCCTTCCCTTTTTTTCTCTTCTTTGGAATAACTTGTTTGATTCAGGGGGTTTACCTAATACATGAGAAGTATTTCTGCACTATTCCTTACTGGGGGAAATAGTTGCTAATAATTGGATTTCTTAATGACTACTGGTATATTCAGGTTTTCTAATTCTTCCTTGTCAACGGTGCTACTTAATATTTTTCTGGAAAATTAAATGTACATCGAGGGGTCTGACTCTCCAGCCACTGGGGTCGGGGAGCAGCTCACTGACACAGCAGTAGCCATCATGATCATGGGTTGGTTGAGGTGGGAAATATATGTTCTAGTGTGAAAAGAGCTTGATAGGTCACATGACAGTGTGAAGAGTCAGAGGCAAGTCAGTTATTCTCAAAATCTCTCTTTGGGGACTTTGGCTATTAAACTGGATGTGCCTTTCTATGGGAGAATGGAAGGAGAGGAAAAAGTACATCAACCTATAGAAGTTTCAAAAAATTTACTGTCTTGGCCTGACAATGAGCTGGAAGTTGATTTAAGTTCAAGTTCCAGCCTTGCCGCTTTCTCATTTCTGGGTGACATTAAGCAGCTCACTTATCGAGTCAGTTTGCTTGTCTAAGAAATTGGGCTAATAAACTTGCAGTTTATTATCTCAAATGGCAATTGACTGGACCAAAGAAAATAATATATTGGTCTATCTGGCAGCACTTTATCAGAAGTCTGCCCTGGGTAGGGTTGGCCAGAAATGCAGAGGTGGCAGGAGTGGGGGTTGGGGAGATAGCAAACTAAAAAAAAATTGTTTTAAAGGAGACTAAGGCATGAATTAAAGTGCAAATTAAAGGACTTTTAATGATACTTTATCACCACCAAGTCACCAAATATAATGCATCAAATGATAAAATATAATTTACAAAAATAAATGAACACAGCATTGGGTGCCAAGTTTGGTCTCCCAGGTTTGGTTCAGGGCAAAGCCAGAACACAGTGAAATGAATAAACAAGGGAGCACTGTAGTGTACAGAGTATCAATTTACCTTGGAGAACAGACAAATGTTTGGAACTGGGATGGAGCCCATTCAAACAGCAAGACCGAAGGAGGGGGTAGTATGTGCTCAAAGAGCCTGATTCTTCTGAGAGCCTAAACATATTATTACCCAGCCTCAAGACAGAGTCGATGGGTGTTAAGACCTAACAAACTAATTCCTCAAACAGAAAAAGCTGATTTCAGAAGGTCTCATGAAAACATAAACTGATCCAATGGTGTCACTCAGAGGGAGAAAGATAAATTCTTTTCCACAGTCTTATCAGATGAATAATAATAATAATAATAATAAAAGCCCCAAATTTACTAATTTAAGAAGAGAAAAAGAATGCCAAGAAATCACCATAAGAATCAGATCATGTAGAATATGAAATACATTGTGTTTGAAGGTTATTTTTATTTTAGGAAGTACCAGATAGCTCACCTTGCAGACTAGGAGAGGAGATACAGCTCCATAAATCTAAGAGTCAGGTTCCCTCTAAATACCTTGTTTCAAAAGTACAGGTGACAAGAGTCCCCTCGCTTTTCTATTCCTTTTTCTCCTGCCACCCTCCTCCCCTCACTGCCCTCTGCTGCATGTATCTACAAAAGATTGGACAAGTACTGTCATTTTCCTTAGTTCTCTGGGAAATCATTTCCTTTCATCACCCTGCATGGCTATACCCTTGCCCCACACCTATAGGAAGCCAATATATTTGTATATCAACTATCTCATTTTTATATCATTCCAATGGTAAGTTAACTAATGGTAATGGTTTCATGCTCTAGCACGTAGTAGTTCAGGCTTTTGAATGTAATCTCTGATAATGTTATGTGTCAACTTGGCTAGGCTACTTGTTTCGTTACACACCAATCTAGATGTTGCTGTGAGGATATTTTTTAGATGTGATTAATACTGAAATCAGCAGACTTCGAGTAAGGCAGATTCCCCTCTGGGATGTGGGTGGGCCTCGTTCAATCAATTAAAGGCCTTAAGACCAAAGTCTGAAGTTTCCTGAAAAAGAAGGACCTCTTCCCAAGCCTGCAACATAGAGACTCTGCCTGTTTCCAGCCTGCTGCCCTGTCTGACTCAAGACTGCAACAGCTCTTGCCTGAGTTTCTAGCCTGCTGGCTTGTCCTACAGAATTCAGATGTGGTAGCCTCAAAAACTGTATAAGCCAATGTCAGTTCCTTAAAACAACTTCTCCTTCCACCCTCCCTCCCCCTTCCCTCCCTCATATGTATATATTGCTCTGGTTGGTTCTATTTCTCTGAAAAAACACGGACCAACACATAATACCCCTTTGTCACATGACATTCTTGCAACTCTGCCTTCTTTGAAACAAACCTATACACGGTTCTTTAAGAAAAAACAAAGATCTGTGACCGCATAGGAAAGATCAGGCACAGGCATCACTGGGGACTTGGTGTGCAATCCTTAGCTGGTGGGTCTACAGCTGGAGGATGACCAGGCTGCTGGCAAAAGCCTCTGTGAAGACTGATCCTAGGGAGTGAGAACACAGTGCTGAAGCAGACTGTTTACTCTCCCAGCACTCATACCAAGTTCTGTGAATAAGACTCACTAGGTAACAAGGCTTCTTTCTGATGCTCCTTCCGATGTTGAAAACACAGCTTACTGCCCTCAACACAGTGTGGGCGTTGGGGGGGGGGGCCTAGGTGATGTGACAGCAAGAAGTCAATGCAACTCATCTTGCATATACTATCAGCTTATTTTGAGAACCAGGTTTTAATTTTTTTTTCAAGGCAGTCTGGATTTTGGTCCTATGGTCAGATTATGCATCAGAAGATGACTCCAGGTTTTTGGTTGGGAAACTATGGCTATCTTATCACCTTGCTTCTGTGATTACCTTCCTGTCTCCAGGATTTCCTTTATGTTACTCTCTCCAGTTAACTTGGCTGGCCTCTTCTCTCCTTCTTTGCCTTTCCAGACTATGACTTTCCTTTCATGCCTATCTCGAATTGCATCTCTCAGGACCTCGGTATGTATGACTTTTGAGAGGCTTAGACACACTTTTGCCTTCATGGGCTCTTTGCTTCACTTTAAAAAAAATCAAAACAAACCAAAACCCTAAAAATTTGTTTCATATCCACATTGATAGAAGGAACTATAATTCACACCAGAATATAATCCACACAGTAATATAATCATTTTTTTCTTTTGATTTTTAAAAGAAATTCAAAGCCTCTCAGGAGTTTCTTAAAGTGTCCTGGGCCCTGGGCACTCCTGGGTAATAAGCTCTTCCTGGTTCTTTCTCCATACAAGTGTCCTACATAGATGCCTTTCTGTTACTTACTAGCATTAACACACATTCCAGACAGAGAGAGGCTTAAATTCAAACTCCCCAGCTTCTTCAATTTCTTTTTTTTTTTTTTGTCTTTTTCCAGGGCTGCACCCACAGCATATGGAGGTTCCCAGGCTAAGGGTCTAATGGGAGCTGTTGCTACCAGCCTAAGCCAGAGCCATAGCAACGCCAGATCTGAGCCACATCTGCAACCTACATCACAGCTCACGGCAATGCCAGATCCTTAATCCACTGGGCAAGGCCAGGGATTGAATCCGCAACCTCATGGTTCCTAGATGGATTTGTTAATCACTGAGCCACAACAGGAACTCCTTTCACTTTCTAACTATAAACCAGATCAAGTGATTCACACTTTCTGAACATCAGTTTCCTCCCTTGTGTAATTCTTATCTCATACAGTTGGCATGGTAACATGAGCTCCTGTGTATACAGTTCAGTACCTGGTCCAGGGCAAACCCCCATAACTGGTAGCTATTTACTTATTTTTGGATTTTTAGGGCTGCACCTGCAGCATATGGAAGTTCCCAGGCTAGGGGTCCAGTCAGAGCTATAGCTGCTGGCCCCAGCCACAGCCATGCAGGATCTGAACCGAGTTTGCAACCTATACCAGAGCTCACAGCAACGCTGGATCCCCGACCCACTGAAAGAGGCCAGGAATTGAACCCGCATCCTCATGGTTACTAGTTGGATTCATTTCTGGTGAGCCACAACAGGAAATCCATAACTGGTAGCTATTTAAACTGACATTGGTCATCAACTATTTTGATTTAAATTTCACACTATTATCTACCTTTTCACTATGTTTAAATCCTCTATTAAACTATAAACTCCTAGAGGGATGGGGGTAAGTTTTAAACCAGTGGGTCTCAAACTTTGCTGTGCCTCAGAATCCCCTAGAGGAGGAATATGACAGCTGGACCACACCCCAGGTTCTTGATTCAGGAGGTATGAGATGGGACAGGCAATGTACCTTTCTAGTAAATATCCAGGTGATGATGAGGCCTGTTGGTTTTTGGGCCCCACCTAGAAAACTACTGTTTTAGATAGTAGTTAGATCCTCCCAAGATCCAGCACAGAAGAAATCTTTCAGACATATTCAGAGTAAATTATTTACGCAAAGGTAATACACATGCCAGGGGAAAATCTGTCCCCTCCCCCAGCAGTGAGAAAATTTTCATTACTGTGGGAGCTGAGCAAAAAGGGATGAGCAAAGCAATCTCATTAAAAGCAAAGAGGCTAGTGGCACAATTGAACACAATCATCTGTTGGATTTCAGAGCCGTGTGCAAAATGCAGACAAGGAGCCAAATAATAGCTCAGCCAACTTGAGGCTGCCTGAATTCTGAGCTCAATCTATAACAATGCCAGCAGGGCTGCTGCGATCCATCTGCTACTCTCTTTCCGATAACGGATCTGAGGTCTCTCTGGAAGGAAATAGCTTGACAGGAAGAAAGAAAGATTAGACCAACTGAAAATGTCTGGATTTATGAAGCTGCACTCGAAGATGGTGTAGCTTTTAACTCTTTATGGCACTTTGCTAACCTTCATTATACTCCTGCTGTTCTTTCCAATTTCTGTTCCTTTCATGAGAAAAGTAATTTGTAAATGCCAAAGCTCTTCCGGGCACTTTCTATTTACAAATTAAGGTCAAGGGATTTAATACTGAAGGAAGGATTGAGATCCTCCAGCCCAACCCACTCATTTTATGGATGAGGAGACTTAAGCCAAGGCTTAATCCTAAAATATAAAACGGCAGTGGCAGAGCCAGGCTGGACTCAGCTGCTTTAATTTGCAGTGGGTCTGTGATATGTATAGTCCTTCAGGCTTTCAAAAGTGAGCAGGAAAGAGATATCATTTCTCCACTCTATTTTATGGGGGAAGCATGATTTTCCCCTTTCCTTAAGATACTTTTCACAATTTTCTGTTTTGTGACAGCAGGAGGCTTTATCAGGCCAAGGGAAGAGAAATGAACAAACCTAAACACTTTCAGCAGGCCTGGGAGATTGAGAATGGGGATTATATCCGTGGGCTATCTGGAATCTCAGCCCAGAGGAGATTCTCAAAAACCAAATGGTGAGCAAATAAATGAATGAATGAATGAATGACTGGTTTGATGGTCTTCGACCAATTCTTCAGCCACTGAAGACATGAATGTTTCACAGGAAGTTTTTCAGCCTTGTGCAGTCTTCTTATGCTTTATTAGTAAGTTAGACACTTACATGAAACCATCACCACCTTCTCTGAATGACAGGCAGTGTGTCTGCTGGAAAAACATAGGCTTTGGAGGTAGAAAACTTTGAATCTCATAGTGCTTATTCTGGTTATTTAATGCCAGGCATGTTACAGAACCTTTCAGAGCCTCCCCTCCCCCCATCACTATATGTAAAATAAAGATAATGATATTTAACCTCTTGAGGGTTGCTGTGAGGATTAAATAAGCTAATGTGTGCAAACTGCCTTATACCGTGAACATATGTGAGTGCCCTCCACCCACTGGTTCCAACTGTCTGTTTAAGGGAAATATAGGTCTTGAGTAGGTGGAATAAGTATCAGGAGCATACGTGTAAGACTCTGAATGGAAACTGAAGGTGTTTGGGCTGAAAATGTACATATATCATCATTACCATTATGGTTATCCAGCAGCTGCTTTTACTGATGATATGCTTTGCAGTAAATATAAGCAAAGCTCCTATCATCTAGGTATTCTTCATATTCCATGTAATATTTACTCCATTACTCCATTCCAAATCATATTCCATAATTCCCTTACCCCTTCCCCAGATTCTAATAAAACACATTTCAGGAAAAGAAAATAAATCCAGCTTTTTGCTTACCCGTTTGGTCTTGGTTTCCTTGTTCTAGGCTCAAGAAACTCTGTCTCCTCCTCGATTTCTGTTTCGGGGATTATGTTTTTCTGAGAAGGCTGTGGTGAAAGCATTTCCCATTCATTGTCATGGGTGACAGGCTGCAACATAACTGCATCGGGGCCAGCCCTGCCTCGGCTCTTGCTCTTCTGTGATTGGCTGCCCAGACCAGAGGCTTCCTCTAGTGTTAAAGATTCTACAGGCTTCATTTCTCCCAGAACCTGCATTTGGGGGCCTGTGCCCAAGCTGTGACCAGAGGCCGGCTCCAGAGCCTGGCCAGACTGTCTAGGCCCTGTGTCTCTCATTTCTGATGATGATTCACCAACCTCACTGTGGACCAAGACCATCCAGCTCTGATCTTGCCCAGGGCTTTCAAAAGATGACTTCTCACCATCTTTGGAAGCTGGTCTCTCTGCAGAAAGATGGTTTCTCTCTTTTAAGGAGGCAAGCTGACAGGTATCTGACAAGTTTGCCAGCTGAGTTGCTAGCAGCCCCGTTTCTTTGGAATCCATGTGAAGCTCTTCTAACTGCGATGTGCTTTCTCTTGATTCACAGGCCTCTGGCTGTGGGGGCGAATTTTCTTCGTGGTTTACAAGTATGTAATCCATTGGTGGTGCAGGATGACCTTCATTCTTCTCTGTGTACCTTTCTTCCCCACATTCTGACGTTATCTGCTCAGACTCTTCAGCGGAAATTATTTTTTCTTCTTCCACCTCTAACATTCTCTCGCTGGCACCTAGAAGTGGAAGATGAAGGTGAGAAGGAGAGAACAAGCCTTAATTAACACATGATGTGGCTTGTGATCTTTGCAAATGATCTATCTAAAGAAAGATCACTTAAAAGACATTTTTATTTTGTAGCGCTATTTCATTTTCTCATGCACTCTCAAGGTTAGTTTTGATAATAGCTTACCTTGAGAGTACATGAGATATTACCGCTGTAATGCTTGGTTAGGCACACATTGCAAATATAGTTAGTTCCTCTTTATCCACATTGGTAGGAAGAGTGTGTTTTCTAAATGCATTAATTGAATGAAAACAGCAATTTCTTGGGGGCGGGGGGGTGCAGGTTTCTTACCATTTGGTGGTCCTATGTCTCCACCTGCTGGTGAATCTGAGCGATCCGTTTCTACTTCCCAGTCAAAATTTGACGGAGACAGCTCAGTGTTGGTGTCAACAGGGACAGGCGAAGAGATGGACTCGGGGTCTTCATGAATATGTAGCACAACCAGCTGCCTTCCAGGCTGTCTGGTTTTGGTCCCAGCATGGTTTTCCTTGCTTCTCTGATCAGGAAGGGCAGAAAGCAGTATCTCTGCTACTTCACTCTCCAGGGACTCATCCTCTGGAGTCTCAGCTTTCTCTGTGGTTTTGACACTGGCAGTGGGTTCTGTGAGATAGGACAAGTCAAAGGGAGGTGTGTAAGGTGCCAGCTCTTGCTTCAGAGCATCTTCTTCCAAGGGAGGGTCACTGCCATAGACAAAGTGTTCAGGCTCTTTCATTAAATCTTCATCGATATTTTGACCCATGACATCATATTCAAAATCACCCCATGAGGCTTCAGATGAACAGATATCTTGCTTCCCTGCATCCCCATCAAATGGTGTTTCGGGATTGCCTTCTGATAACGTCAGTTTACTCATGTCATCTATTGTTCCTGTGGATGTGTTAAGACCTGAGGCATCACTGAAACTGTGGTCAAAGGCAGCTTCACTTACATCCAGACAAGTGTCTGAGGACAGCAAAGCTTCAGCAACCACGGCAGGATTCTCAGCAGCAAAAGCTTGCTCATGGTCCAAGAAGGCCCCTGCATCTGTGTGCCTCTCAGAAGAAAAGCCTTCTGACATCCAAGAGCCAGTGCTGTCCACAGTCGGCTCTTGGTAAGTTACACAAATACCAGTTCCCACATTTTCAATCACTGACGTTGTTCTGTCCACAGGTTCCAAAACTGGTACCAACTCTAAGTTGGCTCTTCTTTCGGATCCTTTTAACCCTGTATTGTTTCCATCATTTATTTCGGAAGGTTCAGGAGAAGCTTTGTGAGAGGGAGGCTGAGATGAAGCATCCATGTTTGCTTGCTCACTGGCTGGAGGCAGCGGAATTGCATTTGCAGAATGTGGTTCTGAATTATGTGGGGCAAATTCCTGCCCAGGCTCCTGACCGGATTCTTCATCTATCTTCAGCTCGGTGAGATATAACTCACCAGCTTCCCCTTCAGGTCCCAGCCCAACCCTGATGTGCTGCGTAGTCTCTGGCTTTGTTTCATAATCATGACATACATCAGGGCTGTTGGAAGCTGGGGGATTGCTGTCATGGTCACAGTGAGTCAGTATATCAGGATTCTCACCCTCTGTTTTCAAACTGAAGGATTGCTTGACGTCCATCCACAAGTCCGGTGAAGCTGAGGCCAGTTGTCCATCCTCTTGGAAGTTGTCATGTAAAATATCTGGAATGAACGTGCCTTGGGGGCCTTCATGGGGATTAGATTCAGCCCATTCAGAGCTTGGCTTCTTTATCAACTGGGAAGAAGAAGTGACAATGGGGAAATCATCAGAGGCAAGACTGGAATTTGTTATTTCACTGGGATACGATTTTTCGTCTTCCCACCAATTTGTTTCTTGACACTCAGCTGTGGAAACACTGGCTATAATGCATTCATTTTCATCTATGGGAGGAAATGTTGGGTCCGGCTGATTCCAGGCAGGCAGCACTGTATTCTGACACTGCTCCTGAGTAGGTATTTCAGAGGCGAGTTTGTCACCAGGCGAAGACATGAAGGTTTGCTCTCTGAAATCCTTGTCTTTCATTTGGTCTAATATTACGAGCTGGCTAAGCTGATCAGCTTCCGGGTCTGGCTGCCTTGGCTGAATGTTCCAAAGTTGCTCATGGGTATTCTTTCCATTATCATCCAGAAAGGGGGATGGATGTTTATCACCAAAAGGATCAGTACAATGCACGTCCAGGGATTCAGCATTGCCCTGAATGGGTACTCCCCAGGGCCCCATGTTCTGGCATTCTAAGGAATCCGTCTCTAACACAGCACTCGAGTTAGACAATTCCCTTTCAAGGGCACTCTCAATCGGCTGCCCTTCCTGTTTAGAGGCATTCCACCACTCAGTGCTCTCAGCAGAGAAGCCAACCGTTTCTAAATTAGAGTACTTTTCATTCCTTGGTTCAGCTTTGGGAGCTACTTGCCACATGACATCCGCCATCCTCCCTGTTTCTGGAGAAGACCTTGTCTCCTTATCTGACGCTGGAACCTGAATTTCAGTCTCCTTTAGTGGTGAAAAACTCCAGTGCTCAGGGCTGCTTTGTTGAGGATCACAGAAGGGGTTTGACTTATTCTCCTTCTCTGCTGGTCCTGGACTGCCTATATAGGCAGGGAATTCCTCAGACTTAGGATCAGCTGTGGCCAAGAACTTATTTAATTCATTCATGGAATTCCAAGATCGGGGTTCACTCTGAGCAACCTGGCAAGTGGTCAGATGGATCTCTTTCTCCACTGACTCTTCATCACCTGCACTCTCATCATCAGAACTCGAGCTTGTGGAAGTGAACTTGGCATCCCCTGGCTGCACAGTTTCAGAAAAATCACATTCACTTTTCTCTTGATGGCTAACCACGAGATTTCCTTCCTGACAGGCATCTGAATATTCAGAATATTTGCCTGTTTCGGGGCTGGATAAAGAGGAAAAGGAATCACCATCTATTGAGTCATTCCAAATCTCTAAAAATTTAGGAACCTTGTGATCTAAGCGCTTTTCAAACCCGTCCATTCTGTTTTTCTCCAGGCTATTCATTTCAGTGATTATTTCAACTTGACCATCAGCAGTAATGAGTTCAGATTCTTGGTGATTCTGTGTACTCCAGTCATTTTGATTCTCCTTTTGATGCTCAGTGATGGGTACTTGGTCCCAAGAAGGCAATGCAGCTGCAGAATCATTTAGATCAGGACTGGATGCACTTGAATGTGTATACTCACTAGAGATACTCTCTCTGTCATAATTTCCTGATAAATCGGCTCCTGGAGGTCTGTTTCCAGTATTCTCAAGTTCAAGACTCTCAGTTAGCTCAGGACTTGCACAAGTGACTGGCACATCATTGTCTTTAGGGCCATCCCCAATGTCAAGGCTTTGGGGACATCCATGAGGTGGCTCTTGGTTCAATCTCTCTGGCTCTACAATATAACATTCTTCAGTTTTCTCCAGATCCATTTTGAGCGAAGATACATTTTTGGTGGAATTCAGCCTGCCTGCAATTTCAGTCGTTTCACCTGAATTTCTGTGATTCATGAGGTACTCTTCTTGGGTCCCTTTTGCCGGCAGATCATCTGTGGACACCTCTGTATGCACACAGGGGTCTGGAGTGTAAGACCCCTCTTCACGCTCTAGTACCTCCTGGGGTTCCTTGGTCTGAGGACTGGAAGGGACTAAAAGAGGGCTGATTTTGCCTGATTCATCACAGATTTCGTGATGATCAGATGCAGGTGGGGAAGCACATTCCTGGCCACCCTGCCCTTTCCCAGAAGCCTCCAAGGCTCTATCCACCAGCTCCTCCTCACTGGGGCACTCCCTATCAGAAGCTCCTCCATGAGCTTCTTTGTCAATTTCATTTTGTCCATAATGAGGACCCCTCCAGGGATCTGAACTTGCAGAATGTCCTGGACTCTCAAGCCCAGTCACCAAATACACTGTCTCACTGGGCGGGCTTCCTCTGCATGTGTTCTGCTTGTCAGGATCAAGTGTTTCAGACTCATCGGCTCCAGAGGTTTCCAGCACCTCTGGGATGTGACTGTCCTTAATTTTTTCTAATGAACTAGAAGTTTCAGGAGGCGACTTGTTTTGTTCAGAATCTGTAACATATGATGGACCCGGTAACATTAATGATGACACGGCATTATCTCTCATGACCGAATCCCAAATACTATTCGCGATCAGCTGCCCACTTTTTTCATTCAGTGTGTGATTTTCGTTGGGTGCAGTATTCAGGCTGTGCTCAGAAGAGGCTGGGACTTCCCAGTCTACCTGGTGTACTTCCTGATACTCCACACCCCAGGGTTCCACCTGTCTCACTGAAAATCGGGTTTCGGGTTCGGTACCTTCAGCCATGTACCCTTGTGCCTGACCTTGGCCAGTGATTGCCACACCAGCACTACAGTCATCCCAGTCCAGGTCATTGTCCAGATCTGAGATGGTCGCGGTGGACTGAGTGTCCTCCAGAATCACTCTGTTCCACAGGTCAAGACTGTCAGAGGCCACCTGGCGGGAGTTGGTGCTGCTGTGCAGGAGTGTGAGCTGGCGGTTTGTTTCATTGTACAGCTGCATCATGCTGGGGTCATCGTAGCTGGACTGGCTGCTTTCCCCGATGTCCTCCTCCATGGAGATATTCTGGTCCTCTGTGGGCTCTACCTTAAGTAAATCCTTATCTGGACTGTGAGCGGCATTTTTTTCAGAGCTATCACCTGCCGGAGGTAAAGCCCACATTTCCAGGTTCCCAGGACCTGAACTAATTCGATTTCTGGGGGGCTGCTGTGGTGACGGAGGAGGCACACCCATGTCCCCTGCAGGAGAGTTAGCATCTTGTGACTCGAAAGCTCCCTCTTTAGCAAATGGCTTGTTTGTGGTTTCTTTTTCATCTCCAGCAAACGTTGGTGAAGTAAAGGAGTCAGAGGTGGAGTAATTGGTATCTAACGGGGAAGGCACTGAGTCTTCCCCGATGTTGGATGCACTGTAATCGGTGCACTTATATAAGAAGGAATCTTCCCATGGTGCTAAGACATCTGACCCTCCTTTCTTGTTACGCCCCTCAAAAAGGTTCCAGGAATCTCCACTGTCATATACCTTCCCCTCAATTTTTGGATCCACTAAAACATTCTGATCTTCCTTTGCCGACTTAGAACTATTCCATGCACGATCCAGATCAGATCTGGTATTTCCAGAAATAAGAATATCCTCCCCGGCGTCATGGTTCTTCTTGCCCCAGATTTCTGGAATTGCTTCATTAGTTGCTTCACTGGGTGAACTGTCCATGAGGTCTTCTGAAGAGAAAGCAAACCCGCTTTTGGCCATGGCCCACTCATTCCGGTCCCTCACAGAAGGCATCTCACCGCTTGTTGGGTGCAGATTCCAGGTATTTTTCAAAGCTTTGGCGTCATCTTCTTTACCAAATGCACTCCAGGCTGGGAATGATGCTGCAGCAGCTGGTTCACCATCATCTGTGGGGTTTCCCCATGGCTCAGGCATGGCAGTGGGAGAGCGATCAGAATGCCACAAGGCAGCAAAGTCTTCTATCAGGTGGTTCGTGCCCTGAGGAGAGGTGTGCGGCGAATGCGATTTCTCCTGAGGCAGATTCTGAAACTGCAAGTTGTCCTCAAATTGGTCTTGAATATTAGTGCTGCCCAGCCCAGGCTGATCAAATTCTGACTCCCAGGGATTTGACTTTGGGAAGTCGAGACTTTTTGGTTGAAATATAGAATCTGATGCTCTCCTATCAACTGGGCTTGGCTTATGATCTTTCCAGGACTCAGGGCTCTGGAAGACAGATTCCTGTTCACTGGAACTCCATGCATCTGCAATATTTTTAGAGTCAATTTCCAAACCACCCCACCAGCTGCTGCACCGTGTCCGGGCTGGAGGTGGCTCTGTGTGACCTGGGTTGATGGTTTGGGGGGTCATATCTTCTGGAGAGAGTAGAGCTGGTTCTTCAGTGGATGGAGAGCTTTCTACAAAGCTATTCATAGGTGTTGGTGGCACCCTCTTTCCAACATTTTTCAGACTTTCTGGTGAAGGAGATTCAGCTCCCACAAAACCTGTCAGGCTCAAATTTCTTTCAGCGTTATCCCTGGGACTTTCTTGGCTCTGGACATACTCTGTGTTGAATTCCACAAGGCTCTCTTTGCCAGCCCCGGACAAAAGAGAATTTGATGAGTAATCAGACACAACCATCCCCATCCCATTGAGTCCTTTGGGCTCTGCAAGGAGCTGGCCTTCTGGTGAATCACTGTTGGGGAAGAAGTCATCTGTTGGGGAGTACTCTGCAGAATGGGAAGACGGCTGGGACTGCCCAGAAACCACGGATGCTGGGTCAAAGTTGAAAAGGTCAAAGGATCCACCGTGTTCTCCGGATCGGGCATGCTCCTCTGCTACTGCCCCTTCTGGGATGGGACTGTAGGAGTCAAACCCGGGGAGGAGGCTATGGTGAGGCCCAGCACTTTCTCCCACTGGACTGTCATCACTGAGGAAAACCGAGCTCTCCTTGGATGAGCGGCTGCTCCTAATGGTGGCCAACCCACTATCTGGGCTAACGAGGTCTACGTTGACATCCACCTGGGCCTGGTTAGCATCGTTGAGATCTGGAGGGTTTTCCATGAAATTGACAGAGCTAGGCTGTGGCTCTATGTCAGACCCATACAGCTCCATAATCCCGGAAGATCCCTGGGAAAGTGGGGCGCTGCCTGCCACCGCTTCTGTGGAGGATGTGCGGCTGTTGGAGGCCATCTCTGGACACCTTCTATTGATGACTTCCTTGACTAGGAGAACCACCTGATCACAAGTCACTGAAGGGTTCTCCTGCTGGTACACCAGGATCTCATCACAGCCACATTCAAAGGGCTCCAGCTCAAGGCAAGGGTTCTGGCACTCTTCCAGTTCACAGCAAATCTGTTGGGGAGGCACAGGGATTTGTGTGAGCACTCAGGATCTCTGCTGTTTGCAGTTTACTTTCTTAATTCTTTGTAATGTAAAATTAATTTGTGTTCATCTGTTTAGAAAGAATACAGAGAACTGAGAATCGTATAATGAAAAACATGGACAGTTCCAGTGAATATATGGCCAATTCTTATCCTAATCCTATCAAATTGGCTTTTTAGCCAACTCAAAATCCAGCTGCTCAATTTTACTGGCTCCAGAAAGTTATTGGTTAAGAGAAAAAACTATTTAAATCCTTCCCTCAGTGCAACTTAATATCATCTTCCAACAGGAGCAAAATGCAACTTTGTCAACAGCAGAGATGATGCTGGTTGCTGAAAAAACTAGGGGGTGAGTAATAGAATAAGGGAAGATGGGGCAGAAGAAAGGCTCCTGTTCATAGCAGGCAGTCAGGATTTGCTTTAATCTCTGAAAGCCTCAGAAGGCAAAGGAGAAAGTAGGAAAGGAAAGAAGCTACCAGGGGCAGAGCTTTCTCAACAGCAGTCAGGCCCCAATTGTTTCTTCCTATCCTAAGAAGCATCTACATGGACGGTTTTGATTTGCAGTTCCCTGATGATGATTATTAGTGACCTTGAGCATCTTTTTCATAAGCTTGGCCATTTGTATGTCTTCTTCTTCTTCTTCTATTTGTCTTTTCAGAGCAGCACCTGCAGCATATGAAAGTTCCCAGGCCAGGGGTCAAATTGGAGCTACAGGTGCCGGCCTCTGCCACAGCCACAGCAATGTGGGATCCAAGCTGTGCCTGCTACCTACACCACAGCTCATGGCAACATTGGAACCTCAAGGCACTGAGAAAGGCCAGGGATTGAACCCGCATCCTCATGGATACTACTCGGGTTCATTACTGCTGAGCCATAATGGGAACTCCAATTGATGTTATATGTCAATTACACCTCGATTTTAAAAAAAATGTTCAGTATTTATTTCACTGCCAATTCTGTTTAGATGATTTTTTAGTAACAGAGCATCAAAACTAAAAACTAAAAATCTGAATTAAAGTGCTACAAACAAATAAATAACCCAATGTGCAAAATACCCCCAACATTTCTTAAAATTCAAACTCTAGGACCTCATCTCTTGGGCTAACCTAAATTTTTAGGGTTTTTTTTTGTTTGTTTGTTTTTCTGCCACATGCAGCAGTTTGATGTGGGATCAGTTTCCAGACCAGGAATTGAACCCAGGCTGCAATGTTGAAAATGCTGAGTCCTAACCACTAGGTCACCAAGGAACTCACTAGGCCAATTTCATTAAGTCACCAATCCATTCCCATCTTCCACCACATGTTCTGAGAGCAAGTGGGATGGGATGTGCTCAGTCAAGGGGGTCCTTACCTGGCTGCACAGCTCGAGGTTCTCGGAGTACACAGCGATCTGTCGTCTGGGCTGCTGGTCCTCTGACAAGTAGCTGGCCAAGACGATGAGGACATCAAAACCAAACTTGTCTGTGAATGCTTTCAAATCACTGGTGATACTGCTGTGAAATGTGCAGTTCTGAAACAACAGGCCATTTGACATTAATATCAAGCTGCCCAGCTCTGGGGAATTATGCCACAAATTGGTCCCATCTCAGAATATATTACCTCAGAAACTTATTATTAGATGCAAATGAGATAAACATTGCTTTGAGAAAGTTTTGAAATGTTCACGCTATGGTTTAAATACACTTTGCTTTTTTTCCCCTAAACCAAGGAAGGAAGACAACTTTGCTATTATTATTAAGAAGGGTTTAGAAAGGAACAAATATCTTACCATCTTTTTGCTGAAATATCTATTCAAGTGGTGACTTTGCAAAACACACTTTTCCTTTTATTGTTTATAGGACATAGAAATGCCTGTTGAATATGATTACAACCCACTAGAAAAAGGAAGTTACTATTTTTAAAAAAATTGTTTACTATGATTACTGTTAACTCAAGGCAAAATTCCTGAGGATGAATTTAGCTGACTTTACTGAATTTTATTCCAGGGTTAGAAGTTGCAGAGATTTTTGTTAGGGTTGTAATGTCAGATCTGCTTGCTCTAAGTGGTAGCTAAGGAGGAATGAAAAACTGGAAAAGGGAACCATTACCAATAGTATCTAGCCCTATGGCTCACATTGTCTATGGAAATGTGCTGGCCTTTTACAGTTTTGTTAACTAGAATGAGAATGACTTTATTGACGTAGCCCTCTCTCTTTCTTGAACTAATACAGTGAAAACCATATGACAGCCCCAGCATAATGTCCAGCATATACTAGTTGCTCACGAAAAGTTTGTTGAATGACCAGAGAGACATATACACAAAATCAATCTGTGCTACGTAATCCTTTATCATAGTATATATGTAATAGCATGTATAAATGATAATAGCATATGATATGTGTACATAACAGACATCAAACAACTGTCTATTGCTCTACTCACTGATAATCACCATGATGTACACTCAAGAGATATAAAGAAGTCTACTTTTTTTTTTGAAATAAAAAGTCATCAGGGAATGGATAAACAATGAGATCCTGCTGTATAGCACAGGGAACTATATCTGATCACTTGTGATGGAACACGATGGAGGATAATGTGAAAAAAAGAATGTATATAAATGTATAACTGGGTCACTCTGCTGTACAGCAGAAGTTGACAGAATATTGTAAATCAACTATATTTTTTAAAAAAGAAAAAAGTCATCAGAATTATGCATGCCAATGGTAAAACATTAAAGTGACACAGAGATGTGTCCCACAGGAGGTGGAAGTGGCAGGTACCACCTCCTCAGATAACCACTCTGAAGTGCATATAGGTACAGATCTTTTTCATATCCAGATTAGTGTTTGTATATGATAGCTCTTCAGAACTTGTGGATTTGGTACTTGTGGCTGAGACTACTTACTTGAAACATTCATAATACATGTACTCTGTAATTCTGCTGAGCTGAACCTCAAGGTCTGTGAGGTCCCTGAGGAGGCACAGGATATGCCCATTCCATCACCAGCTTCCACACCTTTGGAGACTTTTTTGTCTCTTCCTTGACCACTACTCTCAATAGGCATCTCATAAGGCTACTTTCACTTTTGGTTACAAGGAACTGTACATAGGAATTCACAAAGATCCCAGGATATATTGCCAATGAACAAAGGATCCATGGTATAAACTTGATGATGAAATTTATGATGTTCGAATATAAGAGCTTTTGGAAGTATGTGCCCCACAATGCATACTGTCAGCTTAAATGCTTTTATTGTCCATGCATCATAATAATAATCTTTAAATAGGTACTTTCAAAAAATTAATTCACCCACAAAAGAAATATATTTAGAATGAGTTTTTTTTTTAAGAAAAAAAATTGGACCTCATATTATAAACAATGTGCATTCAATAGATAAAATCATTTCAAATCATTATCAGCGTTAGCTGTCAAGAACCTCAATGCTGAAATTTTGCCATTTGAATTGTAAAAGTAGATACAGCCCTGAAGGAAAACAAGAATGGAGAACAACTATGATAGAGGCTTTGGCACAAGTCTTACAATTTCCCTTTCAAAATATTTTTTCATTATGTACATAAACTTACTCCCACCAACATATTTATAAATGTTTAAAACACACCATTTCTAAAAGATTTTCATATATAATAACAATTACCATGACACTCCCAGCTGGGTCACTCAAACTAGAGAAGGCAGACTTCACTGTTACCTGAACACAAGTGTAGGATTCAGTAGAACCAGCTTTATTCAAAGCCATACTTGTGGAAAATGTGCTATTAAAAAATGCTGGCTGAGTTCCAATATGTTTGGATTTGTCTGTGTTCAAATGATAGCTCTAGGGTCTTGCTAAACTTGTGTTCAGTGGCACTGGCACCACCAGGCATTTTGTTAGAAATGCAGAGTCTCAGGCCACACCCACGACTTACCAAAGCAGAATCTGCATTTCCCACAGTTCCCAGGTGACCCAAATGTAAATGGAAATCTCAGAAGCACTGTTCTAGGGAGGCATTTCTTAATTGATGTATTTTCCTAACAACCAGTCTGTTGTGGAGTTCCCTTCATGGCTCAGCAGTTAATGAACCCGAATAGTATCCATGAGGATGCAGATTTGATCCCTGGCCTTGCTCAGTGGGTTAAGGATCTGGCGCTGCCGTGAGCTGTGGTCTAGATCGCACACTCAGCTCAGATCCCGAGTTGCTGTGGCTGTGGTGGTTGGCTGGCAGCTGTAGCTAACCGATTTGACCCCTAGCCTGAGAACTTCCATATGCCATGGGTGCAGCCCTAAAAAGCAAAACAAAACCAACAAAAAAATAAAAACAAACAAAAAACCAAAACAAAGAACCAGTCTGTTGAATTCTCTCAATGCCTTCATGGGACTTTTACTGACTTTTGCCCTCAGCTCCTGGCCTCTTCTACCAACCTCATCATAAGTATCACCCTGGTGTGTGTATTTCTGAGCCACTGGTTAGAGGTTCTCACTTAATACCCAGGACTGGGTCCAGGAATCTGTAATTTCATTATGTACCTCAAGTGATTCTTGGGATCAAGCTCCTTTGAGTAATACTTCCCCAGTTTTCCTCTGGATGGCCCTGAATTCAACAAGATCACATCATGTATTGATCAAACAAAGATTTATGTGACTTGCTTAGGCATGTTAGAGAAACAAATTACTTACATTTTAGAGAAACCCCAAAACAGAGATCATGAACAACTACATCCTAACCACCCTAAAAAAACTGCCTAAGCCAGCTATCTTTTTATTGGCTTTGGGATCATGTCAGAAGTTTTGTCTTTAAAATACAATTAAACAAGGGAACAAAGTAAGATTCTTTAGGAATCCAGGAGGCAGGGTCTATTTGTTCTGCTTTTATGCCGGTGCTGTTTGCATAGGAGATAATTTATTATTGTCTTCTAGCTACGCAGGGAGTCATGTGCTACGACGGCTCTCATGCTGCTGACAAGCTAGGCTGGCCTTGAATAAATACCACTTCATCATCAACACAACCCAACTGTAGATACAGGTTGGCATTTTATTCCCCCCCATCTGCCTTCTACCTGATAAATTACTGTTTTAGTTACATGTATACAAATACTATTTGTTAATCTGCTCAAATGTCTCCAAAATGTTTTCCCCACCTTAACTTAAAATTACACACACACACACACGCACACGCACACACACTCCTCTCCATTTGCCAAAGGTTTAGAAAATGAAGAAATTCTATCTTAATTTACCACCTCCACCCCCACCATCCAATCCTCCATATTTGAAATAGGACCACAGCCTAAGACTGCTGCATGGGAGCTGCTTTACTAATCACTACACCTGGGAATTGACTGATGAAAACCCAGACTATCCCAACACAGCAGTTAGGCAGAATGGGAATTGCCCCCGTCACAATCTTTTGACACTCATGGGTCTGAAGATTGGATCATTAAACATTTTTAGAGGCCACAATTCCTTTTGCCGGAGTAATTCCTAATTTTGAAATGAGAAGGAAGATCTGAAAATGTAGGAAGAGAAAGACTCTTATTTCCTGACCAAAAGCTAAGGTTATACATCTCAGGAGCCCTAAGAAGAGACTGATGATCATGAGAATAAACAGCAGAGTAACAGAAATGCTACGGCTGTATCTTAACTAATATGACAACCAATAGTGACAGTGAAGCATCCAGTAGATTTACCACCTTTGCGATTGAAAGTATTTGGACTAATGCAATGGAAAATTTCATTCTCTTAACAAAATCCTATTTTAGTTTTTATTCTGTTGCTACGAAAAGTTTTTATTCTATATGCTGACAGCTTTAGAGCATCACATGAAAAAACAGTGATCTAAATAAATAATGCCTTATAAACATTTGAGTCCTTAAATGTGCATATTTTTTGAAAGAGAAAAACCCACTCTCCTTAGTTGCTCATATATCCTATTGTCTCCTGAATCCCTTCTGTCCGGTTTTTGCCCCATCATTCCATGGAAACTGTTCTTCTCAAAAGTGCCAATTATTTCCAGGTTGCCAAATCCAAAAATCTCTTTCCTGTTCTTATTCTATTTGACTTCTCCCAGGAATCCCATGACGTTGATGAGGCTGGTCCTCCTTCCTTCATGGAACACTTAATCCCTTCACTATCCTGTCACTGCACTCTCCTTGTTTCTCTCCTAATTCACTGGCTACTCCTCAGTCACCTTTCCTGGTTCCTCTTTTTATTAGTCAACCTCTAAATATTCTCCTTGGAGACCCCATCCAGCCATGTGGCTTTCAAATGATCTATCTGCCATTGACAACCAAATTATACCCACCTGAATGCTAACCTGTTTATCCATGTGATATCATTACAACAGTGTCTAATAAGTATCTCAAATAAAATACAACCTACCTCCACCCCACAGTTTCCTCCATAGCATCAACTGGTCCCACCATCCACCCAGTTACTCAAGCCAAATATCCAGGAATTATTCTTGATTTGTTTTCTCTCTCATTTTCACACAATCCATCAGCAAATCTTGCTAACTTTCCCTCTAAAAACATATTTCAAGTCCAAATACTTCTGTCACTTCTTTCCATCTCTATTACTGTTGTAGCCATGGTCACCATCAGCTCTTCCCTCAACGTGGGTGACAGTTCCCCAACTGGTCTCCTCTTGTTTTCTCTCCCTATGGTCAGTTCTCCACACAAGACTCAGAGAGAGCTTTTAAAAATGTAACCAGAACCATGATATCCTGCTTCTTAAAACACACCCAAACATTTCTCAGTGCAATTACTTATGATTTACTGTTATTTTATTTTTTAAGACAGGGAGAAAAGTTTAATATCCTTGAGATGAAGAGTTCTTACATATCAATGAAAAAAAGCAGACATGGCAATAGAAAAACAGATGAGGGATTTTCTCTTGTGAAAATCAGCAGAAACTAATCTGACTAGTATCCATGAGGATGCAGGTTCGATCTCTGGCCTCCCTCAGGGGTTCAAGGATCTGGTGTTGCTGTGGCTGTGGTGTGGGCTGGCAGCTGCAGCTCCGATTCAATCCCTAGCCTGGGAACCTCCATATACCATGGGTGCAACCCTAAAAAAAAAGAAAAAGAAAAAGAATAATTGATGAGGAACATAAAAGACAATTCACAATTGAGATACTTGAAAAGGTCTGTGAACAAAGCTATTCACTGAATACTACTAAAATAACTAAAACTTTGGAAGAATATAAATGTCCAACAAGAGAGATATGGTTCAATAAATTATGGAACAGTAAAACAAAAGAATATTATGCTGCTATTAAAAACCATGCTCTCAAAGAATACCTAATGCCACAAGAAAACATTCATAGGGTAAAGTAGAAAATTTCCATAATCATATAAAATTAGTGTCATTTTTATAAATATATAAATAACTTACATGGAGATCTGATATACAGTGATTATGAAGATACCTTGATATTAAACTTGCTATAATTCAGCCAAATTGCTAATCTAAAATCTGTGTCTCTCCATTATTTTAGGGTGCTATCTCCAAGGTATCTAGTAAAGGCCTTGGAGGTTAAGTCTGGCTTTGCCATTCACTAGCTGGGTGCCTTGACAGAGCTCACTTCACCTCTCTGAACTTTAAGAGTTCCTCACCTGTAAACCCTCATCTCATAAGACTGTTACGAGTACTAAGAACATATGCACATCAAAATGCAGGCCCAGTGTCTGGCATATAGTAGACAATAAAGATCTCTCCCCTTCCCTAAATCTTCAAATACCAAAAAAGGTTATTCTTAGGATTCATGGGAATAATCCAGTTCTTAAAAAGCAGTGTATGAATTCTTGGTATGGGAACTGGTTATTCATATTACAGTCTTTTGCTTTACATCCTTTATAATACTGTGACCTTTCAGATGATACTCACATAGATCTTTAAGTCATTAAAGTGACTCACATGTAAAATTCCCAGACGTGAGATGATAAAGTTACATATGAGGCAAAGTCACTTAAAAAGTAATGTAAGATATATGGAGTTCCCATCACGGCACAGTGGAAACGAATCTGACTAGGAACCATGAGGTTGTGCGTTTGACCCCTGGCCTCACTCAGTGGGTAAGGATCCGGTGTTGCCGTGAACTGTGGTGTAGGCTGCAGATGCGGCTCAGATCTGGCATTGCTGTGGCTGTGGTGTAGGCCAGCAGCAACAGTTTCAATTAGACCCCTAGCCTGGGAACCTCCATATGCCTCAGGTGCGGGCCCAATAAGACAAAAACAATTAATAAATAAAAATTTAAAAAATCAATAAAAAAAGTAATGTAAGATATAAAAACAATGGGTAAGGCAGTGTTTATTTATCTCACTAATGGGTCCTTTATCCTTATTCCAAGTTAGACCTGAGTGAATGAGTTTCTGCTTGCCACTACACAAATAAACAAAAAAAAGTTAGCAATTTTTCCTTCAGCTGAGTTACCATGGATGGAGCCTTTTGCATCAGTCCATTTGACCTTCAGTGGAGTTTAGTCCTCATGCTAGTACTTTCTATTTAGGTCCAGCACTCTGGACTACACACACAATCCAAAAACAGTTGTTTCTTTTGACAGTTAGAAATGAAATATATTGAGTAAGGCTTTTATCAAATAAAATTATTTTCTAATGTCATAGACAAGCTATTCCTAGATTTATTATGTTTGAATTTTTTTTTTTTTTACTTCTTGCAGGAAATATAAATATCAAGTGAGCAGATATAATCTGTAGATAGGACGCTCGTACAAATACCATTACCAAGATTAAAACCTAAGCTTGTACAGCTTCATTTTTGAGAACAGTGAGACTAAGAAACACAGTATGACAATCCATAGCTACCTTGTAAGCACAGCAGTCAGTATGGATTGCTGAGGTACTGAAATTTAAAACTCCAGTTTGACATTTATACACTGCATGGATTTATTTCTAGACCAAGGACTATTTCTTTTTACCAAGATATATGAAAAATGCTGAGGTATGTATACAAGTGTTCAGACTGAAAGCTTTATGATTTATGCTACCAAAATTCCATTATGATGTTTAAAATATTCAGCAATAAAGTCTGATAATTTTGACAGGAAAATGATTTATGAGAACACAAAATGCATAAATTAAAGGGAATTTATTTATTCTGTTTTTCATACACTCTTTAATTGGTAAGCAAAGATATTTCCCATCTTTTACCAGATGTCATTTTTTAAAACCTCTCTTGTTCTTCTTTCTTTTTTTCTTTTTTTTTTTTTTTTTTTTGGGCCATGCCCGAGGCATGCAGAAATTTCTGGGCCAGGGATCTCACCGTAGCAGTGACCTGAGCCACAGCAATGACAGTGCTGGGTCCTTAACACACTGAGCCACCAGGAAACTCCCTACTATTGTTCTTATTTCTATAAGCTAGCCAAGGTATTTAATTTTTTTTTCATTTTTTAAGTTTTATTGAAGTATACTTGATTTACAATATTGTGGTGATTTCTGCTGTACAACAAAGTAGTTTAGTTACACATGTACACACATTCATTCTCTCTCAGATTCTTTTCCCACATGGATTATCACAAAATATTTAGCTGAGGCATTTTAGTAGCAAAAATTTCACTGGGTCTATTAAAACTATATTATGAATCATAGTTTGAAAATAGAACCAGACAGTACATATTTTCATTCAAAAAGAGAGTCCTTTCAGGAAGATTTTATGAAAATTAAACTACAATATATAAATGAATATAACATAGATAATTTTCACTTTAACCAATCATATATTTGTCTACAATGATTTAATCAAATGCAGCTTCCTCATTAAGCACTATGTTAAATGCTTTATATCATTTCATTTAAACTTTAAGATGCCCCAAAGATGTGGATAACATTTCTGTTTTCCCTTGAGAAAATGGAGACTTCAGAAGATAAAGTAACTGGAATTCCCTGGTGGTCTGGTAGGTTAAAGATCAGGCATTGTCACTCCTGTAGCATCGGTTAATCCGCGGCCCCATAACTTCTGCATGCCACGGGCACAGACGATAAAAAATAAAGTGCTCATATGAAAAAAAAAAAGATTAAGTAATTGATGTCACACAGTTCACATGTGTGAAAACGAACTTGAACTCAGGTGAGTTTGACTTCAGAGCCCATGTTCTAACTTCTGTTATTCTCAAATGAAAAAAATCCTAATCACCAAAGATATTACTAATAATCCATTTTTAATTTCATAAAAATGTTTTTCTACTTTATTTACTTCTGCTTATTATTTCACCCTTGTCACTATGCACAAACAAGCCACATTCTTGATTTTAACAATTGCTAATTATAATGTACTGCTTAAGTTTTTGGATGATTCAATATTATCACGCTTTATGATCAATTTCCAGTTTCCCATCTACTTTATAAATACTAATGTAGGCTGGCCACTAACTGTATGTATGAGCCTAATTGAAAACTTGCCCAAAGAAACTGCTATTAAGTTTCTTGCAGCAATACATAGTTTTAAAAAGTTGGGCATGCATGTATATACAGAAGAAAAAAAAAAGATAAACCCGCAAAGTCATGGTTTATCCAAAATTATCCTTACGTAGTTTTTCTTGCTCTGGTAACTCAGATACACAAACAAGAGAAGAATCCCACTTTAGCATTTCGTATGTAAAAACCTCATCATTTAAAAATGTTCCCAGCATTACTCTTCTTCTGCTCAAAAGCCTAGAGAAATGAGGAATGAGGATTACGGGAGGCAGGTAGAGAGACAAAGGAAGAAATTTTTTTGCCCCAAGGGAATGGACATCTTAATAGAAAAAGCCTACAGCATCACTACTATTTCAAGCAAAGCCCTCTTGTTAAAGCACAACTAGCAAGGACAAAATAAAATATCAATCCTCAAATGCTTCAATTTAGGTCAAGCATTGCATAAGTATTAGAGAAGAAACCAACAATCTTGTAAATAATCATCCTTATAAGGTCATCATTTCGGTGGGAAAATTCAAGAACAGAGGGAGACTGTTTTCATGTCATGGGACAAATAATTATATCATTAATGAAGAGAGGGAGACAAAAGGAGAGGAGAGAAGAGGGGAGGGGGTTGGGATATGATTCATCTGAAAGCCCAGGTTTAAATTAAGGCTTCTTGAAATGAGGTGGGTCGGTTTTAGATCAATCTAAAATTAAGTGAGTTGACATCCTGCCCCATTCTCATCACCTCCATCATAAAGAGAACCGATGTTACACCAACTGAAAGTTGCCCTGGAAAAAGATGCTTATAACTGTACTTCATGAAAGAGTGGTCCTAGGCAGACCCTCACAACTAGTTAATAGTGGACAGTATGACTGGACATGGGGAGGTTCACAAGCAATTAAAGGCAAATATGTCATCATCTTATTTACTGGCTCAGCCTAATTTACATTTTCTTTAAGGACAGATCCATGATCACCAAAATTTTTCAATACAGTATGGATTAAGGACTCAGTGAGAAAGGGGCTAGAGTGTTGTTCCACCCTAAGGACCCCTCTTTTAAAGTTTATGCATGTTTATAAGGGTTTCTATATGGGAATGAACAACTCAGGACTCCTGCATTAACAGGAACACCCACTCACTAGGTATGCTTTATTTTTGAGTTGGTAGAGCCCGGGCAGCACACCAGCTACCAAATAATAATAATAGCAATAAATTATTTCCATAATTATATACAGATGTTTTTAAAAATCCCTATCAGCCTGTTTTGAGCCATGAGCTTGAACACTTACAGCTTAATTTATTTTTCTTTGTAAAAATAATCTAGTTTGAGCAATATTCCAAGAGAGCAGGAAAACTTCCTTCCTCCCTGGGTACCCCCTTCCGATTTATGGAAACCACCAGTCAAGTCTCCAGCGCCCTTGCTGTACGTGCATACTGCACACACTTTTGATTTTTCTAAGCTGTGTCAATATTAACCTGACCAAATGAAGATCAAACTGTCTCTTTTGTTCCTCCTGCTCCTCACACGGGGAGCACAATATGGCTCTTGTCAGAGGTGCTTCATCATTTTGGCTCAAGGAAACTGTCAGTACAGTTTGGGATTCGTTCTTCATGGGCAGATATCCTGATGGGTCTAATGAAGCCTTTCTGCTGACAACTCATTTGCTAAAAATACCCCATCATCACCCAGTTTAAGTGGGGAAGATGGTTGGGTCCCCTCTGCTATCAACCTAACCAAAGTAATTTGTTCAGAAGTCTAAAATATCTGTATGTCAAGGTACACACCTCTCACGATCCATATTTGTTCTTGCTGGTTTCCATTTGCTCACTGATAAACTTTATGACATTCTTAAATTGGAATATAATAGGGTAAACACCAATCTTAGCGCACACATGCAGAGCCAACAGTCTGTGTGTGCCATTTGCTGCAATTCTAAGCTCATTACCAGAAACCCCCTCCTGCACACAGATACACTCTGGGGTTTGTGGTTTCATTTTCATTTGGAGACGTCTGTGTGTAGGGAGCTGGAGGAATTCATTTTCAGGTAAAGACATTGCGACATTGCATTGTTGTGACTCTCCTGGTCGCAAGTCATGGAAACTCAAACTGGCTCAAGTCAAGAAAGTCAGAGAGATCTGGGGAGCGTTCTCAAAAAAGCAAAGGAAGAACTGGAGGACAAGCTGGGAGGAAAGGCAAGGGTGGTGAAGGATGTGGGGGTCACTCAGCTTCTCCACCCTCTTTCTCCTGGCTTCATTCTCCTGACCTGCCACCAACTAGCATCCTCCACGTGGTGGGAAACATGGGCGGCTGCAGCTCCAGGGTGGACTTTTTCGTTTTAGTCAAGGTTCACACCCCCTCTTGGCCTTGAGGTTATAAACCCTGGAGAAGAAATTCTACTTGTTTCCACTTGGGCTGGATGCTAGCCTTATGCCAAACAATGGAGGTGTACTAGAAAGACCGCAAAACATAGGTATTGACACTCATTATAATAAGAGTGATGGGTAAGAGTCATTTCCTAGAAGAGGGGGCTGAGCAGGTAAACTTTAGGTGGGCACCTTATATATCAAGCACAAAGGACTCTTTCCATCTCTCTCCCTCTCTCTCTCTCTCTCTCACACACACACACACACACACACACACACACCAGGTAATTCTCCAAATCTCTATTGTACTTCCAGCTAACCAAGCCCAAGTCACAGGGACAGACATGATGCCTGGAAAGATAATTTTCATTTTCATGAAAGTTTACACCCCAATTAAGAAGTGTATTATAAAGAGAAGTGATAAAAAGTCTATAAAAGTTGGGTTTTTTTTGCTTTTTTAGGGCCACACCTGTGGCATGTGGAAGTTCCCAAGGGGTTGAATCAGAGCTGTAGCTGCTGGCCTATGGCAAAGCCACAGCAATGTGGGATCTGAGCCATGTCTTCAAACTACACCACAGCTCACAGCAACGCTGGATCCTTGACCCACTGAGTGAGGCCAGGGAAAGAATCTGAATTCTCATGGACACTAGTCAGATTCATTTCTGCTGTGCCACAATGGGAACTCCCCTATACAAGTTTTAAACTTATAAAATGAAAATGTTTTGCTCTTTTTTTTGGTCTTTTTTCAGGGCCCCGCCCGTGGCATTTGTAGGTTCCCATGCTAGGGGTCCAATCAGAGCTGCAGCTGACGGCCTACACCACAGCCACAGCAATGTGGGATCCTTAACCCACTTAGTGAGGCCAGGGATCGAGCCTGCCACCTCATGGTTCCTAGTTGGATTTGTTTCTGCTGCACCATAATGGGAACTCCATAAAATGTTTAATCAATCAAAATTATGTAATATAATCTGTTCAGTCCAGGAAAAAGAAGCCAAGCCTCCTTATTCTTTCAGTGTGAGGGATTCTTTTTTTGGCCCCTGTTCAAAACAGTCAAACTTTCATTACTCTTTGCACCATCCATATGAGGCACTGAAATGCTTTACATGTAAATTAGAAATGATCTACAGGCCTTACCCACAAGGCAGTATTTGGGCTAAATCTGGTGGGGCAGGAGTTGTCCATGTTATCATTTTATACAGGAGTTATTTATGGAAGGGCTCTAAGAAGGCCAAATACCAGGGAAAAAATTCTGAATTCAAAGCAGGTAAAAATGTAATAACCTTACAGCAGGGTTTCTCCCTTGACATTATTGACTTTAGGGGCTGGATCCTTCGCTGTTGTGGGGGCTGTTCTATGCATTGTTGGATGTTTAGCAGCAACCCTGGCCTCTACCCACTACGCCAGTAGCAAACACTCTCCCCCACGTGTGACAATCTAACATGTGTCCAGACATTGTCAAATGTTCCCTGTGGGACAAAAATGCCCTAAATGAGCATTACAGAGACTAGTAGCAGAAGAACTCTGCAAACCTAAAAAATAATTCAAATCACATTCGACTCTTTCAGAAACATTACTGCAAAAAGTAAGACATTATTAATTCTGTCTGATTTAAGAGATAGGAGAACTTAAAAAAAAATTAGGGACAGGGAATATTTACCTGAATACTCTGCACTAATTGGCCAAATATTTCCCTTTTCTAGGCTGTAAAAAATTAAAATTTCCATCAATTGTCTTTTGGTTTATATTGTTATCCTTATAAAATAAACAACATTTTGAATCTCTTACACAAAGAAAAAGGAGGAAGATGTAAAGGAAAGAGCCAGAATTTTACTAAAACATCTACTTCCTATGCCAGGAAAATGAAGTTTTCCTAGGTATTTTCCAGAGTCTTCCAAGGCTAAGAAAACTGTATTACTTCAGATCAGTTATCGGTAAACAGGGCATTTTAAAAAACAAACTTTATTTTTGGGATTCCTGAAAATCATATGGATACTTACTTTATAACTCCATTATGGTAACCCCAAAATAAAGCAGATATTTGAGGACAATGTAACCTCTCTGGCTAGTATCCTTGTCTGACAACACTCATCAAAATTCATTTCTCAGCCTAAATTATCTGAACTTGGATGTCTATATCACTGGTTCTCAACCATGGCTATACCTTAGAATAACCCAGGGAGCCGTTAAAAAAAAGAACAAAAGAACAAACCTCTGAACCCATGAAATTTACATTTAATTGGGTTAAGGGTGGGTCTGGGCTTAGAGACTAGATACTTGTGGTTGCCAAGGGGGAGAGGGGAGGAGTGGGATGGACTGGGAATCTGGGGTTAATAGATGCAAACTATTGCCTTTGGAGTGGATAAGCAATGAGATCCTGCTATGTAGCGCTGGGAACTATAACTAGTCACTTATGATGGAGTATGATGGAGGATAATGTGAGAAAAAGAATGTATAGACGTATGTGTGACTGGGTCACTTTTCTGTATAGTAGAAAATTGACAGAACACTGTAAATCATCTATAATGGAAAAAATAAAAGTCATTAAAAAAACCCAAAAGCAAGCAAACAACAACAAAAAAGGGTGGGTCTGGGCTATCAGTATATTTCTCAGAGGGTCCCAGGTATTATTCTAACATGCAGCCACGGTGGAAACAATGGTCTACATTGACATAAAGAAACTTTTTTCTTTTTTTTTTCAAAGGGCTGTACCTGTAGCAAATGGAGATTCCCAGGCTAGGAGTCAAATCGGACCTGCCGCTGCCAGTCTACACCACAGCCACAGCAATGCAGCATCCAAGCCGCGTCTGCAACCTACACTATGGCTCATGGCAACGCCGGATCCTTAATCCAGTGAGTGAGGCAGAGGATTGAACCAGCATCCTCATGGACACTCGGGGCTCATTACCTCTGAGCCACAACAGGAACCCCCCAAAATGTTTTTTAATTCAAGCTGTGTAGACACAGTTTCTGCATCAATGATTCTTGTTTCTAGTCTCTAGTTATTGAGTGAAATTTCAGTGTCACTGGGAAAACCCAAATTCCAAAAATTTATGTTCACATATTTGTTTTTGAAAATGTAGTTCTCTTTTCGTTTTTTAAATGATTTTTCTGTCTTCCATTATAGTTGATTTAGTGTTCTGTTAATTTCTACTGTACAGCAAAGTGACCCAGTCATACATATATACTATCTCACATTATCCTCCATCATGTTCCATCACAAGTGACTAGATACAGTTCCCTGTGCTACACAGCAGGATCTCATTGCTTTGAAAAAATGTAGTTCTAACTCCCCCAAATGAGCAAATAACAAAATATAGGGCTTAAAAACACGAGTTTTGAAATCTGACAGTCTAGGATTGAAATCCTAGCTCCACACCTATTATCTCTGCACTTTTAGGCAAATTACTTGATCATGTTAAGCCTCAATTCCTTCATCTGGAAAATGAGATAATAATCTACTTTACATAATGAAATAATCTATAACATGCTTAGTAAGTTATCTCACAGGGTCAGCCCTCTATACACTATAAGCCTGTGATAGCAGCAGTAGGAAAAACAGGCACAACTATATTCATAGTCATTTTATCTGTCACTTAGGTCATTGGAAGTCAACCACCCTTAGGTACAGTTTCAAGTTGAAATTTTTTTTTTTTTGTCTTTTTAGGGCCGTACCTGCAGCATATGGAGGTTCCCAGGCGAGGGGTAGAGTCAGATCTGAAGCTGCCATCCTATGCCACAGCCACAGCAATGCCAGATCCTTAACCCACTAAGCGAGGCCAGGGATGGAACCTGCGTCCTTATGGATGCTAGTTCGTTAACCACTGAGCCACGACCGGAACTCCTCGAGTTGATCTTTTTATTATGTGTGTGTTGGAAAGTCTTTCCACCTAAGATTTTTTTGTTGCAGCCCATTGTTTATATTATGTAACCTCTAAAATTTGTCAGGTTTAGATAAAGCACCGGATAGATTATCCAATACTGTAATGGTCCAGATTGATGGAGAAATGGGTTCTTCTCCAGGCTCTGCTTTTAAAGTTTGATGGGTCTCACACTTTGGCTGCAGCAGATCCACCTGGAGGGCTTCTGAAAACAAACACCAGGGTCCCACTGGCAGACTTTCTGATTTGGTAGGTCTGGGGCCCACCGAGAATCATCATTCTCAGCAAGCTCGCACATGATGTTGCTACAGCTGGTCTGGGGACCACACTTTGAGAATCAAGATCCAAAGCACTTTGAGAACTAAGATCCAAAGAAAGACATTTCACCTTTCTGGACCTCAGATTCCTAATCTGAAAAAGGAAGAGTCCATGAAGACAATATAACTTTGCTTCTAATTTCCTTGATTCTTTAAAAATAAAGCTTAAAGAGTGGAAGCCTTTGACTGTAGGTTTTAACTTACATTAGCCAGCAGGATTAGGACGAGCAGTTGGTTAATTAAAATCTGAAGAGGAAAGTTGTTAAAAAATAAATGTCCTACTATAAAATGAGATGGCAATTATATATGATTTTGAACATAAAATTATGCATCCAATTATAATTTTTTCATGTAGAGCCAGGGCCTTTTGAAATATTTTTTGAGTGTGGGTCTGTTGGAGTTTCCCATCTTCTCTGTTGCAAAGACCATATGCGTAAAGTGTAATTTTCCAATTCTAATTTGTTTCATTAACGTGAAATAAAAACTTATACATATGTGAAACAATCTGAATGTAAGACTCCTTCTGCATTTTTACAATGACGTCCCAGATTTTTATAGCTGTTGTGCCCTAATTTGAGAGCATATTCTCATTGAGAGTATGTTTCATTTCATTTCACTGAGTCATTCCAAAGCATTCATCTTAGAAATAACTATTTTTTCCTACTCTTATTTCATCAGTTTCTTTAAATTTTGTAATTATAGTAACTAGTACAACTGGTATCAATAGGTTTGAGAGCAAACACAGCTGATTCTTGGTAAACAAGGAATTCAGTTTAAGGGGTACACATGCCTCTGTGTGTTGTACAGAGTCATCAGTGAGCTGAGAGCATTCAGCTAAGATTACCAGGACGTAGCAGAGCAGAATGCAGAATGGTTCTGCAATGACTTACAGGAAATTCAGGAGAGCATAGCCCTATCTCTTCACCCCTCCAAAATAAGGGTTTTTGAGTCTCAAGATATACTGACCCAGAGCCTCTCTAATTTTAATACAAATCACCTCAGAATCTTGTTAATATGCAGATACTGACTGATTAGGTCGGGGGTGCGGCTTGAGATTCTGCATTCCTGCAAGTTCCCAACTGATGTCTGGACTATTGATCTGTGGACCACACTTTGAGTAGCAAGGTATTAACCAATGCTGTTAAAGCTGTAAAAAAATGAGTTCATGAAGAAATTAAAAAGAAAAGGGATCATGCTAACAGTGGATCTGGAAGGAAATACTGAATATTCTTAAAGCTTTTCTATTTTGTGTGTGTGTGTGTGTCTGTGTGTGTTTTTGCTATTTCTTTGGGCCGCTCCTGTGGCATATGGAGGTTCCCAGGCTAGGGGTCAAATCGGAGCTGTAGCCACTGGCCTACGCCAGAGCCACAGCAACGCGGGATCCGAGCCATGTCTGCAACCCACACCACAGCTCACGGCAACGCCGGATCGTTAACCCACTGAGCAAGGGCAGGGACCGAACTCGCAACCTCATGGTTCCTAGTTGGATTCGTTAACCACTGCGCCACGACGGGAACTCCCTTTCTATTTTTTGAAAAATGAAAAATACAGAGAATACAGGACTTTCCTAAGTACAGTGCAGGATCTTAACATGATAGAGGAAATAATTTCAAACTAAGGACATGCCAACAGAACAGTGGTTTGCAATTACATTTTATTAGAAACCAGGAGTTCCTATTGTGGCTCAGCTGTAGTGAACCTGACTAGTATCCATGAGGATGCAGGTTCAATCCCTGGCATCACTCAGTGGGTTAGGGATCTGGCGTTGCTGTGAGCTGTGGTGTAGGTCACAGACACAGCTCAGATCTGGGATCTGGTGTGACGTAGGCCAGCAGCTGCAGCTCCGATTCGACCCCTAGCCTGGGAACTTCCATATGTCATGGGTGCAGCCCTAAAAAGACAAACAAACAAAACAAAGAAGAAAAGGAACCAAAGCAAATCTCCTTTGCTTAAAGTAAAGGAATCAAACTTTTATACCCAGACTCCTCCACCAGTCCCACCACCAGCAAGCAAAGTTCAAGCCCTCTAAGGAGCTTGGTACACATTTCCATCACAGAACACTATATTTAGACACATTCTCCAGGGAAAGGAGTGACCTGAAGCTGCAAGCTTCTCTTCATCCTCTTCTTGAACTTCTAAAAATACCCCCCTCCCAAATACATTTGGCTTGTTTTTTCACTTGAGTTTTGTTTTTGTTTTGGCTGCACTCTTGCATGTGGAGGTTCCCGGGTCTGGGATTGAACCCAAGCCTCAGCAGTGATAATGCCGAATCCTTAACTGCTAGGCCACTAGGGAACTCCCTGACACAAGTTCTGAATTATCCTATTTTATTCTCTTTTCAGTTGCCCTAACTGTAGAATCAGGCCCTTGTTAAAGCTTCCTTATTCCTTTCACAGCTGCAAAAACAAGCAGCCCAGCTGTCCACAGTCTCTGGTGAGCAGGGCCAACTCACTGAAAGTGCAGTGTCTAGGTTGTATAGTTTGGGTCTGGTTTCTCCTGGGGGTTGAGAAGTCCACTAGTGAAGCTCTAAGAGCACCGTCTGCCCTCCTCCCAGGTCGTGGGATGTTCCTTGAAGACAGCTCCCACTGAGATGACTGAATAAGGGAGAAGCAGACCTACAGAGACGGATGGTCCCTGAAGACATGGCCTATGCCTATCTGTACATCTTTCGTTCTCTCATTTTCCCCTATTAGTCTTTACTTTCACTCTCAGCCTAAAAGGCCACCAATAACGCCAGTATGTCCATCAAATGCCTAGAAGTTTGGACAGAAACCAGTTGTCTCCTATTCAAAGACCCCTGCTGAACACACTGATACCCCATGCTTGGCACTACTTACTGAAGAGAAACTTCCTGGAGAAATGCCTCATATAAATCTGCAAGTTGAGACACTCACCAAGTGGACAGCACTCTTCAATCCAGACATATATTTTTTTGCCTCTAACATGGAAAATCTGGAGTAGGCTCAGGATGCCCTTGCTAGGAGTGCACTGCCCTTCTGCCCTACAACTGCCTGCATCCCCAGACTGTGTGCAAAAACCATGGCTTCTAATTTGTGTTCTGTGTGATAATCCCTGTGTCTTCAGCTGATTGGTAGGCAGGGACCAAGGCTAGGATGGCTTCTGTGCCCTCAAAAGAACCCTTATATCAAGGTGCTGATATGAAGTATCTAAAGAGTACACTGTCCAGTGAAAACAACTGAAAATCACCAGGATTTCTTCAAGTCTGGGTTAAAAAAAGACTGTTTAAAATTTTAAGGCAGATGTTTTACATGGCCTATAAATATCCAGCCACAGATATTTTAATAACTGAATGTTTATCCTCCCAGTAGAGAAGTAGGATGAGGCTTCAGGGTAGCTTTCTGCACCATGCTTACCTGTCCACCTGGCAAAAGGGAGAAAAGGCATCTACAAAAATACTTATCAAGACAAATTTACTCTCCTGCTTCTCTGTTTTGTCTCTACCATTTATATTCATTTAAAAAAAAATTCTGAAAGTAGCTAGGCAACTGGCTGATGGGAAATCATAGTACCGTCATTTTTCTACCTGCTGTAAAGCCATGCTTCTACCTGATTGAGTATACATACCACAGGTACCAGTCCTTGGGAGGGGAAAAGAAGCTAACTTGCCTCTTGTGTCACTGAGCTCAGCCTCCCCAGAACCATCCCAACAGGTACAGACAACAGCACTACCCAAACATCAGAGAGACAGACAGTGACATCTTAAATAGTCCTTATAAATAGTCCTTATAAACAGAGTTTGTTCCCAACTAAAAGCCTCTGACTTTATTTCTTGACTATACAGTTTCTCTGGAATCATCATACAACCACAGAACTTTCTTTAGATTTTTCAGAAACTAAGTGGATAAGGTGGTGTCTAAGTGATTAAAACCCTCCCCTACAAGGAGTTCCCATCCTGGCTCAGGGGAAATGAATTGGACTACCATCCATAAGGATGCGGGTTTGATCCCTAGCCTTGATCACTGGGTTAAAGATCCAGGGTTAAGGTGTGGTGCAGGTCACAGATGCGGCTCGGATCTGGCGTTGCTGTGGCTGTGGTGCAGGTTGGCAGCTGCAGCTCAGATTAGACCCCAGCCTGGGAATTTCCATATGCCATGGGTGCAGCCCTAAAGAGTGAA
Organism: Phacochoerus africanus; assembly: GCF_016906955.1. Classification (NCBI taxonomy): domain Eukaryota; kingdom Metazoa; phylum Chordata; class Mammalia; order Artiodactyla; family Suidae; genus Phacochoerus; species Phacochoerus africanus. The sequence goes on from NC_062545.1 coordinate 231,724,050, forward strand.
AAAACAAAAACAACATCCCCCCCCCCAAAACAACAACAACCAGAAACCCCCCCCCCCCACACACACCTCAAAACCAAAAAACCCTCACCTACAAAGTTTTAGGATATCCAACGAACTCTTTACAACATCAGAGGTATGAGATTTCATTGATTTGCCCTCATTTTTACGTGATTTTCTGCTGAGCACCATAAAATACAAATATACTTTTGCTCTTTTAGGGGTTTTGTTATTAATTTTGTAATCAAAATATTCAAAGTAATTTTTTACCAAAAAGTTTTAGGTTTTCTCTTTCTGAAGTACAGATAATATTAGTGATTTCAACAATCCTGTAGCTAAAATGCTAGTTTGATTATCAAAGTGTTTATTGAATTCCTTTTACATAGGGGATTCAGTTTAAGTACAGCTGAATGGGGCAAATCAAGTCTGGAATCAAGAAAAAGAGTTGGTTTTTCTGTTTCTAGATGATCTCTCCTCCTTGCACTGAAATGAGGGGATGGGGTAGGTGTTTGTAAGGTCCCTTCAAGTTTTGATATTCAGTGATTTAACAATTCTAAGATGAAAGGATGTTCAGAAGCTAGGGGTCCATTAAGGACAGAAGAAAAAAGATAAAGGCACAAAAATGTTTAGATTTTAAAATGACTGAACCTATAACAGAAAATATGATAACATAATGAAGTCTGCTAAATATAAGGCAGACTCTGATTCTCAGCTATGCAATTTATATCACATGACATTGTGTAATTTATTTAGTGTCTTAGCCTTGATTTCTGCATCTGAAAATAGGAATAATAATAACACTTACTTCATAGTTGATTGAGTCCAAGAGTACCAGAAGCTAGGTCTACCTGGGATTATCACTTACCAGACCAATCTGTTTCCTGTTTTCCTTAAGCAAATTTGAGTAGAGTTTCTGTCACCTAAAACCAAGGAATTATGAAGAAAAGACAAACCTACAACTTTTGAAAACCTGCTAAATAATTACAGTAATAGAAGTGGACTTTTGCAGGAGCCAAGGCCACTTCAAGAGAAAATCTTTACCTCCAAGTCATCGCTTTTTACATTTAGAAACAAGCCCCTTTTATTGGAGATAGATTTTTTTTTTTCCTCATTAGTCACAGCTACTCGCTACCCTCTAAGTGGCTGAAAATTAAGTCATTGAGACACCAAAAGAATTTGGGGAGCCTTCCAGCTGGACTCCAAGGGCAGGTAAAGAGAAGAAGTAACTGGAAGGCTAACCAGAAAAGACTAAGATCACTTGTGAGGCAGAACCTCCCTAGGAAGGTATCATTGAACAAAGGTTCACATGTGAAGAATCAAACCTTCTTAAAGTGTTATGACACTTAAAGACAAACTTTTGTGCTTACAGAGCAATGTTGGTTTTTCCATAGATGATCAAAGTAATCTTAGTTGATATTTACATATTCTCTAGCTAGTAACAAGAAAAAATTAGTGATATGCATTTAATAGATGAGAGCGTTGAAGCTCAAGCGGTTTCAGGGATGGTTCCAGTATCACACACATATATTGGATGGTAGAGCAGTAACCAGAACCCAAGTTTTCTGAGTTTGTTCTAGTACATTTGTATATGCCATCTGTCCTCATTTTAGGAGTGCCGTATCCGATATGGACATACAAGGAAGCTTATTTAACTTAACATTGTCTTTCTTTTCATCACTTTTCATTCTCTCATTGTAATCTAAACAGAAAATATCGGAAGTTGGAACAGTGGATGAAAGTACTTTTCAGCCTCACTGCTTAGTAGGGTGTGTGCATATGAAAACTTATTTTAAGGCAGAATTTCTCTATATGTTTATTTTCAGAAATAGTAATAAGCACCTCACTAACAGGCATTCAGGAAACTTGGTGGTGGTAGGTGAATAAAACAGACATACCATAAAATGAGGCAAAATGTTATATGATGTACCCTATGCTGCAGATAAGTCGGTACATAAAAGAGGAAGTTCTGTGTGATGCCCTAGAAGGACAACAGAATGAACAGCAAGGTGCTAAATAATTTATGAGTGGTTTAATCCTTGGACTTTCCAGTATTCCAGCATATGAATATGGCAGTTGAGAAAGTCTAATGGAAGCAATTATAGCATCACCTACTGCCCCAGTAGAGGTTCTGAGAACCACAAGCCTTCCTATCCTCCGCAATGTTCTAAAGGTCAGACATGCAGCAGAGCATTGTGCTCAGATGGGAAAGGTAGCATGTGTTAAGTACAGAGGCTAGTTCTAGTCTCACTAAATTCTGTTGTCATTAATAGCAGCCTCGGTCTTTTCATGTGTGGCTGTAACTCTTCTTGATGGGATAAAACTAAGAAATATGTTTGTTGGAAGGCTTACTGTATGTAAACAGAAGCACAGGGAGATACCTTGTGCCTTCTCTTCCTTATTTAAAGGTAAGAGTCTCTAAGTAAACTGCCAGGTTGATGAGTCTAGGAATTATCAAGCATTGGCAGTTGGTTGCCTCCAGCCCCTTCCTTCCTTGAGAGGGGCACAGATGATCATGCAAACCAAGCTCAATATTGAATCATTGACAGTGCTTGACTCTACTGCTAATATCAACCAGAGCAGACATTTATACACACTGCTGCAGGGCAACCCATAAGGGTGCAAGGTGCAAGACTATACAAAAATATTACAGGTCTGAGAGTCAGAATTCTCACCAGGAGATATCTACTTTAGCAACATAGCCTCAGGTACAAATTTACATGAAATAATTCATATTCTACCAAATAAATCTCAAGCAAACAGAGTAATGCAAAAACACATTTCCTGCTGTCAAGAAATTTTCTGGCAAAATTAATCAACCATTCATCCATTCAAGCTCTTTGCATACCCTTTTGTCAAAGAGGGAATACTAAGAGATTTCTTTTCTCTTCCATGCACTCATTTCAATGAATTGAAGAATCCATCAAGCTTGAGTTGATTTATTGAACTGTCTCTTAGCTCAGCAGTACAACTACAGCAAATGAAGTGGTAACTTCTCCTAAAACCAGCAGTGATTCAATTCAACAATATCTGATTTATTTAACTCTTTGTAATTCCAGATTTAACTTAATCTTGCATTTTAGCTCTAAGCATATCAATTTTCATCCACTTCAAAACAGCAGAATTTTTTTGGATAAAACTTTGCACATTTGCATGTATAATTTAGTAATCCTATAGCCCTAATCAAAGCCTTTAAAAGTACATAAATAATAGGTAGGTTTTAAAAAAGGATTTCCTTAAAATTCTACAGCTTCTCTCTAATGCAAATTGTTGTGGTGGTTAATGCATAATATTAACATTGGATGACTAGTCACTGTGGTTCTAAGCACTAAAGACATAAATTTCTTATTTTTGTATGTATTTTAATCATTCTATCAGGTGAGGAGAATCACCACGGGATGATATTTAATGCATAAACATTAGAGAGAAACCACACTGACTGTTTAAACATGGGTTTTATCACCAAACCTCGTCCACTGAGCTCTACGGATCCCATTTATCACACACCAGCTTTGCATTTTTCTTTGTAAAGATATACGACCTTTGCCTATTAGATTTCATTAACGGGGCACCATACAAGGCTCCTTTGCACATGGCAGGATAGAAAGCGCAACATCCTCGCCTGAAGGATTTGCGGGAACGAGCTCATCTTCAATCTTTGTCCCTGGGAGGCACTTTTAACACCTGCCAACCACAGCACTATCATCAGAAAAACATTTAGAGATTTATCTTCGGGCTGGTAATTATAAGAGATAATTTGTTTGGAGTATGGATAAAGTTGGTCTAGCATAAACAAACTAGAGGCTCAAATTACATGCTGAACATCATTAACTATTGATTTAACCACTGCAAGTCTGCAAAGCTCACTGACACTCTGAAGATGGCAGGTTCCTAAGTGACAACTTTGGCTTCAAAATTATGGTTGTTGAGGGGCGTGTATTTCAGTGCATGCTCAGTGTCATCCCAGCTTTCATTGCTTCCCTTCTTTTGAATGCAACTTGAGGTAACCTGTTTAGAGCTCTGAACATTAAGGATTGTAGTCTGTTATATTTTAGAATTCAAAATACGTGTCTGGGGAGGTATTTTTGGAGGAATGAAGTCAAAGGCATTATGTGTCACAGACCATTTTTTACCTCTCACAGACGTTTACATATACTATCTCATCAGAGCCTCACCAGCAGCCTGTGAAATATGCAAAACTGGCTTTTGAGTTCATTTTATAAGTGAGGAAACTGAGATTAAAAAGGAGTTTTTTGTGGCGAGTTCCCGTTTGTGGCGAGCAGAGTTCCCGTTGTGGCGAGGCGGAAACAAATCCGACTAGGAACCATGAGGTTGCGGGTTCAATCCCTAGCCTCACTCAGTGGGTTGAGGATCTGGCGTTGCCATCAACTGTGGCATAGGTTGCAGACACGGCTTGGATCTGGCATTGCTGTGGCTGTGGTCAGCAGCTACAGCTCTGATTAGACCTCTAGCCTGGGAACCTCCATATGCCACAGATACAGCCCTAAAAAGACAAAAAAGACAAAAAAAAAAAGAGGGGGGGGGAGCTAAGGGTTTAAGGGCCTTGACAAAACTATTTTATGAGTGGATTCCTTAGCTATTCCATTATTTTCATCTAGGAGATAAACAGGTGTTTCAAAATGCTTCAAGGAACCAAATGCAAAGTCATCCATCTTTTTGCTTTTAAAAAGATACTTGTGGGTAGAGAAGCAAGATGTAATTTTGTATACCATCCTATTTTCCACACAGAACAATAACTCACAGAAATAAAACAAGGACCTAAGAGGTAAGAGAAAAATCTCATGGGCAAATACATAGAAGATATGAAAATAAATGCTCTAGTTCCTGGTTGGGATACCAGCTGTATCCAACACAACTGTCTTTTTTTTTTTTTTTTTAAATGGACACACCCACAGAATGTAGAAATTCTTGGGCCTGGGATTAAATCCAACTCACAGTAGGATTTAACGGCTATGGCAATGCCAGATCCTTAACCCGTTATGCCGGGCCAGGAATTGAACCTATACCTCAGCAGCTACCCAAGGTGTGCAGTCATATTTTTAACCCATTGCACCACAGCAGGAACTCCACAACTCTGTCTCTAGGTGTTTCAATGTGAAGAGCCTCAAGCTTGGAGTTTAAAGCAGTGACTTTACACTCAGCAAGCAGTCAGTTGATGATGCTACTAATATTTGTTAATGCCTTCCTTAATAATGGTAACAAAAAGTTCCACTGAGCCTTTCCCAAAATATAGGTATTTTGTAATTCAGGATTTATTTTCACTTGAGAAAGGTTAATAGGCTGCACATAATGAAAATTATGCTAGGGCAGCCCTCTTTTTTTTTTTTTTTTTCCCTTTTTTTGGTCGCCCTGTGGCACATGGCATTCTTGGGCCAGGGATCAGATCCGAGCCATAGTTGCAACCTACACCACAGCTGTGGCAACACTGGATCCTTTAACCAACTGTTCCAGGCTGGGGATTGAACCTGCTTCCTGGAACTGCAGAGACACCTCTGATCGAGTTGGCCACAGTGGGAACTCCTAGGGCAGCCATCTTAAAACACACAAATATTTATGCAATAAAATGCATATACTGGGATAAAGAAAGGTTAGAGAAGGCTGCTAAATTTTTTTTAAATCCTAGTTTTTGGAGTTCCCGTTGTGGCGCAGTGGTTAACGAATCCGACTAGGAACCATGAGGTTGTGGGTTCGGTCCCTGGCCTTGCTCAGTGGGTTAACGATCCGGCGTTGCTGTGAGCTGTGGTGTAGGTTGCAGACGCGGCTCGGATCCCGCGTTGCTGTGGCTCTGGCATAGGCCTGTGGCTACAGCTCAGATTCGACCCCTAGCCCGGGAACCTCCATATGCCGTGGGAGTGGCCCAAAGAAATAGCAAAAAAAAAAAAGACAAAAAAAAAATCCTAGTTTTTTTCAGAGGTTTTTGGATTTCAGAATTGCAGATGAGGGATTATGGATGTGAACTAATTCTTGATTCTATGTTAAATGTTGACTATCCATTGCTCAGTGAAAAAGAGGAAAGATATTTTCTAATTATATGCTGAGATAAATTTAGAATTAGGCATTAAGAGGTCATCTGGTTGACTACTGTGGGAAGTAACATAATGTCTTTTCTATCAAAGGAAATCTTGGTTACTCCATTTTGCTGAAATGCCTTCCTGTGACCCCCATCCCTCCCCTTTCCCTCTTCCCCCAGTAACAATGTGTTTCAATGTGTGACCTGACCAATGGGACGGGGACAAGTACATCACCTGCGTTAGGGATAAATAGGGGAGGGTCCTTTGTTCGGCACACTTTTTGGAGTGCCTAGTAAAGAGCCTTGTCGAGATTTCTCCTTGTCCATGTGTTTCACTTTCTGACACTGATGACCAGAGCCAGAGTCATTGTAATTTCCAACACTACCAACATGAGTCAATTTAAAGGACAGACCCAAAAGGTATTATAACTATGATGGAAAAAATAAAAATCATTGAAAATAAAAGGTTTTAAAGTAAAATCTCATTAGTATAAACTCTACTAATTAATTCAAATGGTGGACTGTCCAAAATTGACATTTGTTTTCTCAACGAAAATATTTAGTGGTTCCCCAACACTGCAAGAGAAGTATTTCACTTGCTTTAGCATAATTTTTAAAACCTTTATATTTAATTAAACAATTTTATAATTAATTAAAACTAAAATTTTTACATTTAAGTAGAAATCTCTTGGTGATCAAGGTAGACACTCAAATTTCCTCTAGTTATCAAGTCATCTGTTGTCTGATTCAAATTTTTCTCTTTCTGAAAGCTAGAAAACTTATATTTACTTAAATAATCTTACTCATAACTCACTCATTTATTTTAGCTTTTCGTTCATTTATCAAAATTAGTAAGATTTGAATTCCATACCAGGTGAATGAATTCTTTTTTAAAGCTGGAGCCAAATTAAGATTTCAAACAGGATTTTTTTTTTTTTTTTTTGCTTTTTAAGGCTGCAGCATATGGAAATTCCCAAAATAGGGGTCAAACTGGGAGCTACAGCTGCCAGCCTACACCACAGCCACAGCAATAAAGGATCCAAGCCAACTCTGCGACCTATACCACAGCTCATGGCAATGCCAGATCCTTAACCCACTAAGCAAGGCCAGGGGTTGAACCCGGATCTCATGGATGCTAGTCAGATTTGTTTCCATTGAGCCACGATGGAAACTCTTCATGAGAATTTAAAAAGTAATTTATTTATGTACATGAACCAAAAATTTCCATTAAGCATAATACATTTGCTAGTCCATACAAATATGGCCTATAGATTCCCTGTAGTGGTAGGTAGTTCTCATTTCTTCAACAGTTGAGTTTTTAGATCAAATACACTAAAAGTGTTAGTTCTCAAATATCACAGGACAGTTTTTCTTTATGCGATTCTATTCGAAACTACAAAATTAAGTTGTGACCTCTCCTGATGTTGTCGAGATATATTTGATATAATCACAAAGGAGTGTCATTATATAGATTCCAGCTAACAGCACCAGCAATTGATTCACGAGCCAGAACACAGAGGTGAGGAAGCATATACAGAAATTCAACAGGTAACAGGCTGGTGTTTCCAACTCAATGGCAAATTAGTAGGTTTCTTATAAGTGATATTGACAAAATTGTTACACATCTGAAGAAAGACTGAAAAATTAAATTCTGGCTGGATTAAAGACCTAAATGTAAAAAAGTTAAAAAATAAATTATTTGAAGGAAATCAAAGAGACTGTATATGCAGTCCTGTACCTGGGAAAGCTTTAAGAATACCCAACAACTAAAAGACCATGCAGAAGGTATTTTCCTTTATAAAATTTAAAACTGTGTGTTGGGGAGTTCCCATCGTGGCGCAGCGGAAACAAATCTGACTAGGAACCATGGGGTTGGGGGTTCGATCCCTGGCCTCACTCAGTGGGTTAAGGATCTGGCATTGCCGTGAGCTGTGGTGTAGGTCGCAGACACAGCTCAGATCTGGCGTTGCTGTGGCCATGGTGTAGGCCAGCAGCAATAGCTCTGATTAGACCCCTAGCCTGGGAACTTCCGTATGCCGTGGGTGCAGCCCTAAAAAGATGAAAATAAATAAATAAATAAATAAAACTGTGTGTTAATACATCGCAAAGTCAAAAGACAAATAATGGCCTGGGAAAATTATCTGTAGCACTTATGACAAGCAATGGTTAATCCTTAACAGACAAAACCTTCCAAGATATTAGTAAGAAAAAAGGGAGACAACTCAACTGAAAAAAGAGAAACTTGCAATTGAGAGAAGAAAAAAAAAAAGGGTTAAAGAACAGATGAAAAAAGTTCAATCTGATAAGTAATCAAGGAAAAAACAAATTAAACATACCAGCAATATTATTTTCACTATCAAGATGTTTAATACTGGAGTTCCCATCATGGCACAGTGGTTAACGAATCCGACTAGGAACCATGAGGTTGCAGGTTCGGTCCCTGCCCTTGCTCAGTGGGTTAACGATCTGGCGTTGCCGTGAGCTGTGGTGTAGGTTGCAGATGCGGCTCGGATCCTGTGTTGCTGTGGCTCTGGTGTAGGCCAGTGGCTACAGCTCCGATTTGACCCCTAGCCTGGGAACCTCCATATGCCGCGGGAGCGGCCCAAGAAATAGCAAAAAGACAAAAAATAAATAAATAAAATTAAATTAAAAAAAAAAGATGTTTAATACTTTAAAGAGAAAAAGTCTAGAGGTGTTCAGGATACAGGAAAACTGTTCTTTCAAATACAGCTTGTAAGAGTGGATTACAGCAAAATTTTAGAAAATAATCTTACATTACTGATGTTAAAAATAAATAGTTTATGAATCAACAATAGTTTTGCAAAACTATTATATAAAAGATATGATGTAAGGATATATTTGCAAGGATAGTTAATGCAGCATTGTTTTGTGGTGGCAAAAAGTTGCAGTCTGACTATCCCTCTGTGGGGCAGTCTTTCCCTATAAAAGGACAGCCATGTCCCTTTCAACCAGGGAAAGAAAAATCATTTGCTATTAAAAGACAGGAGTTAGGTATAGATCTTTCCCTGACATACAGTGAAGAGAAAAAAGAAAATTCCAGAATAATGTACATATAACATAAATATAATTTCATATTCCATAATTTTCTATACATATTCCATTAGGTGTGTATGTCTGTATGCGATTGTGTAAACGTTGAATTTGTCAAGTTTAGTTACTTTGGAGAAAGGTAATTGAGGGTGTAGGAATGAAGGATAACTTAGCTAATGCATCTTTATGTGTTTTATACCATTTTCTTACTAAAACAAGCATGTACATAGTCTGTAATTTTAAACAGATGATAAAAAGAAAATGAGAGAATAATAAAAAGAACCATGAGTTTGTCTTTGGTGTGCACTGTAGAGTCTGGAAAACATGCTCAAGTTGGTCTAAGGGCAGTAACAAGCACTTGTGGTTTTGAGTGTTAACTGAGGCGCCTTCAGCAACTCATTTGTTAAACAGTCAGTTCCTTCTGAACGAAATGCAAGTCATTATCAACCCAAACAAGAAAAAAGTCTGCAGATGCATCTCCTGCGCCAAGTTCAGAGTCTATGTTATGATAATCCTTTATTCGGTTGGCAAATATAGTTGTAAGATTTAAACGAGGCAAACCAAACATTCAAAGGTCAAAGCAATAAAGGGGGTTGAAGTTAAAGCTCCAGATGAGTTGTGAACTGAAGCTGGGCACTTGCCATCAGCCTCTACATGGAGTAAAACATGAACCACTGCAGCTGCCAACCCGCAGCACCCTTGAGTGGAGCTCAAGGTGGAGACCAAGAGTCAGGCACTCTGTGCTGGGAAAACTGGAAGAACAGGCCTTCAGATAGTTAGGTTGTTTTAGAAGATTTTATGAGCCCAATTTTTACATTTCCTCATATCTAGAAACACTCTAAATTCCTTCAGTGATGACTGATGTCTGACTAGTAGCAACCGTCATGAGACCAGGAGCAAACTTCTATAAAATGTGTGCATGGCTGTATGTACCTCCCCCATCACCTTTATGAATTATATTTTGATATTTCCCCCTTTCCTCTTTAGGACAGTATTTCAGAGCTATCTGAAGTTAGTGAACAAAACAAAAGATGTTCTGATCTTCTGTGACAACAGCCACTCCCAAGGGTAGGCCAGTGAGCCCTGAGGGAACTCAGGGAAGAAACAAAGATGACTGGCCCACAGCTGAGCTGCCTATCAAAGGAGTGATTCCAGTAAATCAGACCATCCTCCCACAGACACTGGTTTTCTGCAAATCTGATTATCTGTAAATCTTTTGTTCCTACTACCTTCCCTTTGTTACAAAACTCATATATCCTGGCACCCCCACCTCACCTGAGCTGTTTCTCAGAGCTACCAGAGATACTGTTCCCCGGGGCTTAAGTCCTCATTTCACCCCAAATAAAACTTAACTCTCAACTTTCGGGTTGTATTTCTTTAGTTGACAGAGTGATTAGGGAAAATTCCTTCTAGAATGAAGGGTGGATCACAGAAGACTTCCTTTAGTGGGTAGATGCCTCCCTGGTGACATGCTGGGTGACAAAAAGTCCAGGGACTTGGAAGACTACACAGATCAGGGTATGTCTATCCCAAGGCTGGGGCTGCCTGCTCCTGCCTCGTGTCCATGCCTCTCCACAGCTGCCCACCATCACTCCTCTTGAATACTCAACTTTTTTTTTTTTTTTTTTTTAAGGGCCACACCTGTGGCATATGCAAGTTCCCAGGCTAGGGGTCAAATCGGAGTTGCAGCTGCCAGCCTATACCACAGCCACAGCAACGCCAGGTTGGAGCCACATCCCCAAACTACACCACAGGTAATGGCAACACCAGATCCTTAAACCACCTAGGGAGGCCAGAGATGGAATCTGTGTCCTCATGGATACTAGCTGGGTTCTTAGCCCACTGAGCCACAACGGGAATTCCTGAATACTCAACCTTTAACACAGGCAGCCTCCACACCCATCCCACTCTAAACCTTGGGGTACAGGATCAATATGAAATTCCTGAAATTGCTCATCTGGTTTACAAAGGCATACCCTAGCACTGCCATCCAGGTTCTCACAGTGTTCCTCTCTTCCCTTTCCATTCCCCTCCAACCCCTACTACGAACCCCTCTTTGTTTACTCCTTCTTGGCAAAGGTGCCCTGACTCCTGAGTCCCATCCAATGTAACTCTCACCTCCCCTCACCATGGCTCTGCCTTACCCAATTGCCAGGACTCTATACGACTTTCTGCCTTAATGAGCCTCTTTCATTGGCTCCCCAGAACTGGGTTGGCTCTACTTAGAAGTGGCTGTTCTGGAGTTCCCGTTGTGACTCAGTGGTTAACGAATCCAACTAGGAACCATGAAGTTGCAGGTTCGACCCCTGGCCTTGCTCAGTGGGTTAAGGATCTGGTGTTGCTGTGAGCTGTGGTGTAGGTTGCAGACGCAGCTCGGATCCTGTGTTGCTGCGGCTCTGGAGTAGGCTGGTGGTTATAGCTCTGATTAGACCCCTGGCCTAAGAACCTCCATACGCCGTGGATGCAGCCCTCAAAAAGACAAAAAGACAAAAAAAAGAAGTGGCTTTTCTCTAGCAGAGGTCAAAGTCAACCCCAGACTCTCCCCACCAAGTTGCCTGCAGGCCTGCAAGCCCTGGACTTGCCTGGCCTTATGACCGAAGAAAGGACTGGGCACTGGCCACAGAGACATCAATGGTTTAATGGATAGGGGAACTTACGTGTCAGAAAGAAGGTCTAGAGTGGCACCCCACCATGTGCGGCAGACGCAGAGCAGGACATGGAGGCAGTCTTGGCTCCCAAGATGGTCGGGGAGGGAATTTACCAGTTATAGAAGGAAATGACGTCAGGTCAAGTTGGCTCATTGGTTACCAAGGAAACCAGCAGAGGAGCACACCCCTCACAGGCCCCTTAGATAAGCAATTATAGTGGAAGATGTTCTGATTTATAGATCAGGACTAGCACCAGATTAGAACGGGGGCCTGGGGCAAGTATGTAGGCACTTACTGATTAGGCTCTCTGGAAAGGTCAGCATCTGAGAAGTGTGTAGGTGAAGGTGGGGCTGGGCCAGCAGATGTACAGAGAGCGAGAGAACAGCCATCTTGAGTGGCTGACCACATACTGCCTTGTTAAGACTATGCAGCTCTTGCTTCCATGGGTCCTGATTTTGGCCAATAGTTTACCTTCCAGCAAAGGGGAAGGAAAATAGCCATAGGCACCTATTGTTTTTGTCTGCCCAGCACTTCACTCTGCGGTTAACACACCCACCTCTTTGGCCACTACGATGGGCAGGTGATCCAGGCTGGGCTACTCATAGTACCTCAGTCTCACTGCCCTTAGTGACAGGTAAGGGAAGTGGACGACCCTCAAGCATCCATCAGTGTCCCTCTGAGCTTAATGAAAGAAGCTTTTTTTCTGACACTGAAACTTTCCTAAGTGTGCCTAAAGCAGTTGACAACCCTGTGCCTCAAAGGGAGGGCGAGAGAGATCTCCACTGAAGCAGAGCTCAGAGGTAGAGAAGACCCCTTGGGTTAAAAATATAAACCAGGGGAACCCTTCCCACCACTTTTTTTTTTCTTTGGGAGGGAGATTAACTAGAGTCAAGTTGGTTTTCTGTCTTTAAAACCAGAGTCCTCAACTCATGCAAAAGCTAATATTTATTGATTCTTTGAGGTACCAGGAATTGTACTGGTGTCTTTAAACACATGATCTTATTTTCATTTCTCTTCCACAATAATCCTATCATTATTGGAGATAGGAGACTTCGGCTGGTAGTGAGGAGACTGAGGCTCAGAGTAGCCTTGCCTGATGTCATACAGGCGAGGACCCTCCGTTCAAGCTCAGTTCTCCTGTACCCCAAAGTTCTGCCCTCTGCTTTACTATCTGGGCTTCTAGACAGGAGCTGCTTCCGTTTGGAGAAAGACAACTCAAAGGGAAGACAATCAACTGGCCCCCTTGTGAAATGAATCCCTGAAGAAATTGCTAAGCAATATTGCTTGGGAAAGGCAACACATCCCCTTGGGGGCATTTCTTGTCTTTGAAGACAACTCTTTTATCTTCCTTGATTTCTAACTTTCTCTCTCCATACTCTTGCTTCTGTTTCACTAGGAATTTTGGCCAAAGTTCAGACATTTCCCACCACCAGGAAGGCCTTCTTCCCCCAAGATAATGCAAAGAAATCCTGATGTCTGAGGGAATGCAAATTGGTGCAAGGGTCAGAAGTTCAATGCCTCTGTCTGCAGCACAGGGCAGTTCCACTTGAACTGGAAAGTCTGGAGAGTCATGAAGGATTTTCAGACCCGGTGTGAGGGGGTGGCAAGGTGTATTCGATTTACATTTTGTTGTGAAGGGCAGACTGGAGACGATTTGTATTCAAGATCAGAAAGCCAGCTACAAACAGACGACCCCGTATGAATCTTTCTAGTAGGGGCACCACTTGTAGGCTGTGCTCTAAACTTAAGTATCCAATAACAGGGGGGAATGGGGCTGAAGTCCAGTCTGTGATCCAGGGCAGGATTCGCTCATGAAACCATTTCAGTGGGGGGTGTGGGGGCCCTATCAGCTGAAGGAAGGTGTTTTCCCCTAATTTGCACAAAGGCGCCCATGGGCTAGTTTCCACCTTGATTGCCATACTCTAAGTAAAACAAAATAAGGTCTTTTTTTTTCTTTCCTTCTGTCTGTTTAGGGCCACAGGTGTGGTGTATAGAAGTTCCCAGGCTAGGGGTTCAAGAGGAGCTACAGCTGCCAGCCTACACCAGTCACAGCAACACAGGATCCGAGCCACATCTGCCACCTACACCGCAGCTCACGGCAATGCTGGAGCCTTAACCCACTGAGTGAGGCCAAGGATCAAACCCACATCTTCAAGAATACTATGTCGGGTTCTTAACCCACTGAGCCACAATGGGAACTCCCAAGATAAGGTCTGGAACTAAGACAGTAGCAATGGGATTAGAGAGAAGGGAACGAGTTCTCATTTGTCTTGTGAGTCTGAGGTGCCTGCATGAAAACTAAGAGAGCTATACGATATCTCTTGAGAAATATCTTAATGCATCTAGAAATCAACTAAAGGCCAGGTCTAAAAACAGAATTTGAAAGTTGCTTATGCATGCCCAAAGGATAGTTTGCGGGAACACGGACTGGGATTAAGTCTGTTGCAAAATGCAAAAGCTACAGAAACGCATTAGAAGGAAACAAGGATAAAGTTTAAGGAAAGAAATGATAAATGTTCAACAGAAGGTCCCTGCTGTATCAATTTGCCAAGCTCTTTGGCTCCACACATTAGCCCACCTAATTCTAAACCCGTAACATACATATCACTCAAGAGAAGTTGAACTTTCCTTTTGCCTCACAAATAGCCTCTTCTCATCCATTCTGCTAAGCAGTCTGGATGGATATAAACAGCTGTTCATTGCAAGAATGTTAGAGATTCTTCACTGACAGATGGCAGCAATTCCCTAGGGTACACACACACACACACACACACACACACACACACACACACACACACAGAAACCTTAGTAAGGTCGATAACATGGATACTCATCAGTGAAGTTACTGAAATTTAGAATCAGGAAAAAGGCCTGGAATTAAAAACACACCGCAGTGAGTATTTCTTCCAGGCTCCATGCCAGCGAAATTCTTTTTTTTTTTTTTTTCACTTTGGACAGTTGCTGTGAACAAAAACACTTTCCTTTTTATATTTCACTTTTAAAGCATAAGAGATCCTTTGTCACAGATCATTCTGTGATTGTTCTTTATATCTTGGATTCTGCTCTGCCCTTGTCAGAGGAAGAAAAAACTCTGAGTGTGTATTTTCCTGGGACGCATACCTGACAAGTCCATAACAGAATGTGGCAGAAGGTTTGGTTTGTTTAATTCACTATATTTGGGAAAAATTTCTCCTATAAAATATTGCTAGAAATTCACACTAGTCCCTCCAACTTCAAGACAAATAACTAAATAGACTTAATTAGATAGTTACTGTGATAGAAAGAAAATAGGGATATCCAGATCATATTCTTTACAAAACTAGTTTGGTTTTCAAAGCAGTGGACTTTGACTCAAAAGGTAGAGAACTCTCAAATTCGGATCTCAAGAAAACCTATTTGGGGTTATCCTTTGAAACTTCTCCTCAAGAGAGCTGTGTTTGTTACGGCTTTTCATAAAATCATACAATTTTAGAATTAAAGTGAGAGCAGACGTTCCCGTCATGGCTCAGTGGTGACGAACCCAACTAGGATCCATGAGGATGAGGGTTTGATCCCTGACCTCGCTCAGTGGGGTAAGGATCCAGCATTGCTGTGAGCTGTGGTGTAGGTTACAGACGTGGCTCGGAGCTCGGATCCCATGTTGCTGTGGCTGTGGCACAGGCTGGCAGCTGCAGCTCTGATTCGACCTCTAGCCTGTGAACCTCCCTATGCCACAGGTGCCGCCCCCCCCCCAAAAAAAGATGAATCCAGGATTTGGAGTCAGGCATACGGACACCAAAAGTCCAAGTACTATAATTTAATAACCCAAGTACTATACTTTCAAAGTTGCCTTTAAATGATTTTGATGTGTTGTCAGGGTTGGTAACCACACATCTAGTCAAAATCTGTCATGTTTCAGACTGCAAACTTGTAAAAGATCACATGGCTGTTATGAGGCAAAAGACCAAAACTCAGGTCTCATGACTTAACAATATGGACTTGTTTCCAACATGTGTGAGTGCACATATAGAAAAGCTAGCTTCAGGACTAACTCAGGTTGGGATTATACAGGACCTGCTGATCTAGCACAGAAAAAGCAGAGTAACAGGCCTGCCCTGACACATTAGTACTGTCCCTCTCTGCTTTCACTCTCTCACTCATGAATTACAATGTTCTAGGACACCCAACCTCACCAATTCCACAGAAAACATTCTATCATATCCTAATGAACCACTTACCTATGAACTTTTCTTTTTCATATGGGCAAGCATGAGCATCATTTTTTAAAAAGCACCCTCAAGCAGTTCTAACATTAATTCAATGTCTTGCTGGATTTTAAAGGCCAAACTACTTTTTTTTTTTTTTTCCTTTTTAGGGCCACACCTGCAGCATATGGAGGTTCCCAGGCTAGGGTCGAGTCGTAACTATAGCTGCTGGCCTACACCACAGCCACAGCAATGTGGGATCCGAGCCGCATCTGTGACCTACACTACAGCTCACCACAATGCCAGATCCTTAACGCACTGAGCAGGACCAGGGATGAACCTGTGTCCTCATGGATGCAAGTCAGATTCGTTAACCACTCACTGAGCCAGGACGGGAACTCCAGGCCAAACTACTCCTATTTTTTTCCTTTCTTCAGATGCTTGCACAGAGATATCCTGGGAATTCATGCACTTGCTTTCCATTTCATCAATTATACAGGACATTTCATAAATCCACGACTTTGGTTTTTTAAATTTTGTTAAATGTTTATAGCTTACCTTCTCACTCTTTTCTACCTTATTACTTACTTATATTTTTATTAATTTACCTTTTTATTAAACAGATATTTATTGAAGGCCTACTGTATTTCCTGACCCTGATTTATTTTTTTTTTCAAGGCATTTTTCAAGACCTGAAATCATACTGTATGTTTGTTTACTTTATTGTCCATCTCCCTTGTCCCCAACAGAATGTCAGGTCTGTGATGGCAGGGACTTGGTCATGTTCATACTATGTCTCTGATACCTAAAGACTGGCTGGCCTGTGGTAGATGGTCAATAAATACTTATTGAATAAATAAGCAAATGAGTGAGTGAGTGAGTGAATGGATGAATGAATAAAAAGGCGGATGGATGGATAGATGACTGATGGGCAGGTGGATATGGGTGGGTGGGTGGACGGATGTATGGGTAAGTGTATAGGTGGGAGGATGGATAGATGGATGAATGGAGAGGGGGATGGATGGATGGATAAGTGAGCCAAGTATCAGACTCTGG
Source organism: Phacochoerus africanus (assembly GCF_016906955.1). Classification (NCBI taxonomy): domain Eukaryota; kingdom Metazoa; phylum Chordata; class Mammalia; order Artiodactyla; family Suidae; genus Phacochoerus; species Phacochoerus africanus. The sequence continues at coordinate 231,741,014 of NC_062545.1, forward strand.
GATATAAAAACCATGATAAAGGAGTCTGCTATCCTATTGCAGCTAAACATATAAGATCTTAAGTTGTCCTCTGGAGGTATGAACAAAGAATACTGGGTGCAGAGGGAAAGGAATCTAAAAGCTTGCCTGGAGAAGCCAGGGAAGTCTCCCTCACGAATCTGGCGTTTGAGCTGAGATGTAAAGGAAAAGAAGAATTTGCCAGGGGTGAGCAGGGCCCAACATTTACAATGGGCAGAACAGATAGCAAAGGGCAGGACTCTAATCAATAAGAAAATAGACAGAAGTAGAGATTTCAGAATAATATTCCAAACAGAGTCATCAACAGATTGATGCTCATCAGTGACTTCCTCTGTTTTGTGACCAGCATATGCCAAGACAGGAGAAAACACCCACTTAGGATGAAACCAGATTTTAAATGTCAATAATAGGTCTCATGGGTCAGGACTGGCCAAACTACAGTAGTGACCTTGAACAATTTACTTAACTTCTCCATCCTTGGTTTCTTCATCTGTAAAATAAGGATTTAAAAAAGTAATTAATTAATTTTGCATCACTGTTAGGAATAAATAAATTAATACATACGTGAAGAATGAGCCATATAGTATAGTTACTTCAGCTATAATGTGGCACATACATTGCTAAAAAAATTCCTACACAAAACAGCACAGTAAAAAAAAAAACCCACAGATGTTATCGGGAAAATAAGGAGGGGGCACAACCCACAAAAATTTCATTAGTGACACATTAATAGAAAGACAGGAGTCCAATAATATTGGTAGCAGTTTGACATACGCTAAGGGGCTAATATACTATAATAAATAAATAAGTGGCTAATATACTATAATAAACACAGCACTTTGAAAAAGACCTGAAGTTTGCTTCTAGAAACGGGCATCTAGAAGTGTTACAGCTTGCAGGTTACTGTGAAGTGGTGGAAGGAAGATTATTTGAAATCAAACTGAAGGTTCTAACACCAGACATAGATGGGTGTGCTCATAACACATGTAGTGAACTGAGGGAGTTGTGTACACATTTGAGGGTGTGTGTGTGTGGTATATGCACATGTGGGTTTTGTATATTCCTATCAGGTTCTGTTCAGTTAGGTGCTGTTCTCTGTGTTCAACTGGTGTTTCTCAAGGACAAAACTGTGCACAATTAAGCATGAAATCTGCATTGTGCTAAAACTGTTCCTTAACATATCAATTTCACTGGAATAAACTCACACTTTCAAAACCAGCATTACAGCAGAATTGACTGTAAGTGCTCAATAAAGAAGAGCTGATACAAAAATATTTAGAGCTCAATAATATTATTTTAAGTATTAGGCAGCTGATACACAAATTTAAAACAACTTAGAGAAATTCCCTTCCCCCCTTTCCACCCCTCACCTCTCTCAGTCTTTCAGCCTAACAAAAGAAGTTCCAGAACTGGTTGGTGCTTTGAGTTCGGGTTCTTTTATCACTCAAGGTCTCTTAATCCAAAATAACTGAGAAAATACCTTTGAATAGTAGGTTAAGTAGAAAATGCAATTTAATTGAAAAACAGTGACATCTCACTCTCCTTAGCTCCATTTCCCTACAACTGCCAGCCTGCTACTTCACTTATAATTTGAACAGATATTGTGGGACAGTAGAGAAAAGGTTTTTTGATTTTAAAGAGAACTCAATTTCTAGAACTGAAAGAAAGGACATCTAAAATTTCCATTTTCTTTACTGCATTCATTAAAACAAACAAACAAAAAACTAAACTTCTCAACCAATAAAAAGTTTTATTCTAAAATCTTAAAGTCTCAGAATTCAAAATTTGGGAGGGAACTGACTGGAGGTGCACATAAGATCTTGCTCAAAGTACTTAAACTATGACCATGTGGCATTTTAAGTAAATCCATATTTAAAAATCAGTGTTTTCCTATCTTCATATAAAACATTGATAAATGTAATGTTAGTGAAAGTTACATGTGAGTTTCTTTAAAGAAAAATGTTACAGGGGAACTACCTAAGGTTTTGCACGTTCCCTGAAGAAAAAGTAACTAGTTACTGCTCCATCATTTCAAATCTTGATTTTTTTCAACTTGAAAATGCAAACACCCAGAATCTTGTTAAAAATGCAGGTCTTTGCAGAGCCTTTGGGGTGAAAATCTGAAAATCTCCATTAATAAGTGTCCTAAGTTCATGTGTTTGTCAAAAGGAGCAACTGCTTTTTCTAGGTGCAAAATTACATTTTGATTTAATTCACCCAATATGGATAGGATATTTATCCCGGTGTCTATTCTTTTTTTTTTTTTTTGTCTTTTGTCGTTGTTGTTGCTATTTCGGCGGCATGTGGAGGTTCCCAGGCTAGGGGTTGAATCGGAGCTGTAGCCACCGGCCTACGCCAGAGCCACAGCAACGCGGGATCCGAGCCGCGTCTGCAACCTACACCACAGCTCACGGCAACGCCGGATCGTTAACCCACTGAGCAAGGGCAGGGACCCAACCCGCAACCTCATGGTTCCTAGTCGGATTCGTTAACCACTGCGCCACGACGGGAACTCCTGGTGTCTATTCTAATCAGCATGAAATATATCCTTAATCACACAGGACACACAGGCAGTAGGAATTTGGCAGAAAGAGTGCTCTGATCTTTACTCCTCCTTGGAGTAATCAAATCTCTGGAAGCTCTTTGCTCCATTTGCCCCCCAGGTGGCGCTCGTTCCCCACTCTTCCTGGCGCCTTGGACGCCGGGCGTTTCATCCTAACCTTTGGATGCTTCCTCCACCTTCCAACAGCTGAATTCTGTTTGCCAACACATGCGTTTTCCAAAATCTCATTAGGTATAAAATGTTTTCGGCCAAGCTTGCGTGCCGAGAGCACTGTGGCCTCCCTGGAGGACTCCCTAGAGACTGGAATGAGGGAAAGCCGAGCTGTTGAAAAGTGGGAGGCAGGGACCTCCTTATACCAAGCAAAGGTTTGTCATATAAACAAAAAGGATGCTCCACACTAGGTATGAAAAGACCCTGGGGGTGTTTTCATGCTGCATATTTTCCCCTCAGTGATAATTAAACCGTAGAATTTGCAGCATTCTCAGAGCTGGATTAGCCAGTGCAGACAAAGTATGTAATCGGTATTAATCTCCCAGAATGTCACTGCTTTCGCCTATCAATCTGCATAAATTCTACCACAAAACTTTAGGAAGAAATGCTATTCAGAGCAAATGATGCATCAAATTCAAACAGGCCATCAAGATTGCTAATGGATTTTAATAGCAGCTATTACAGCGTAATAGTATTTTCCTAACAGCTGTTTGTTGATACAATTCTCCGTTTACGGGACCTTTTTGTCCAATCCCAAGAGATGGCCTGCCTGTTCATTTATAATCATTTGGTTCCACCTACAAACAAATGCTACTTTATTTGCATTTGGAGACAGTGAATGGTCTGCAGCTTTGACCCACTCCCACTTCATTCAATGAAACCAGCAGCGAATATTACAAGCTAGATTAATTAGTTAATATTTAGATGTATTAACTACTGCCAGAATAAATACTGTCAACTGGCCAAATCAAAGAGAAGCTTTCACTGATTGCTTGGCTACATTCTGAGTGATGTGAGTTGTTGAAAACTGCCTTTTACTCTTATGTGGAGAAGTAATGAGTCTAAACAAGGATTAAGACTGAATTTTTTGAAACAAAAGGACCCATAAACTGAGTTTTTCTGTTGGAGATGGCTACTATTAGAGAATGCCAGTAAATCACTGCCAAAGTGAAGGGCCTGATTGGTACCCATAATTGTGATAAATTGTGATAAATCAAGGTGAAGGAGAATTTATTAATGAAACCCAAAAGCTTTGTTTCTTCTGGAATGGTCAAGAGATTACAGCACTGAAAATAAATATTAGTTCAGGGGTTCACAAGGAATCACCTAAGGAATGCGTTTAAAATGTGGATTCCTGGCCCCTTCCCCAGAGATCTGAGGCAGGGCCCAGGAATTCACATCTTAACAGGCACTCCATGGGATTCTGGTGCCTGTCATCCAAGGAGTACTCTTTCAGAAAATCTGAGAAAAACAGCATTAGTTTAGAAATATAATATATCCCCAAAGTCTTAGTGCAGTTTTAAGCTTTAATGACACACAGTTGAAAAAGTACACAAAACATCCTTTGAAAGTTTAACTTCATTCTTATTCCACTCATTTCATTTTGTAAATTTGGAAAAAATAATTTTTAATCATAATTTTTTCTTTTCAGTAAATGTTTGCTTTCTTCAAGCAGGCAAGTCAAAGAAAAGACAAAGTTTCAAAATTGCTCAAAACTTACAAAACTAAACAAGTATAAAAGAAAGGAAAATAATTACACTTCCAAATGAAGTTCTTTGTAAGTTTATAGTTTTTGTACTTCTGATACTATTAATATGTAAAAGTGCACTAAGGCTTTTGGGGCAAACTGTATAGAACTTACTTAAATGCAGACTTATTGAAACTAAGAAGCAGGACTGAGCCCTCAGTCCTGTCCTGCCATTATTTGTTTGGATTTGGAGGAATCTGCAGGCATAAATCTCAGCTTGGCAGGTGCTGGTGGGTCTATGGGTTAGCAATGCGGAGGTGTCGAAGAATCAAGTGGGAATGACAATGAGAGGGAATAACTGGGCTGTGGAGTCGGTACTAGAAAGAATGCAGGCATCTTACATGCCATAGAACTTGACAATTCACCTGCGTATCTCATTTAACCCTCCCCATCCTGATGGGGAGGTAGCATTTTCTTTTCTTTAGAGAAAACTGAAACTCCAAGGAGTTTCTGTGATTGGCCCAGGGAAAAAGAGAAATCACAGACAGAAAACGGCTGAGACAAAACCAAGTCTCTAATCCTTGTCTATGTCATGGTCACTCTTGACCGGGGGTCCAGTTCAGGCAATGAAGTTTGGGAGGGCTCAGAGGGCTCAGGAAGGAGCCGATCTGAAGGTGGCAAAAAAGGACAAAAACTGTAAGGCCTGCTACACTCCAGTGCAATGCAAGGCTGGAGATGAAGGAAGGCTCCAGACTGGAAAAAACAAACAAAAACCAAATTATACAATGTTAAAAGAAGTCCCAGTACCAAATGGGATTTCAATAATCATTTTTTTTGGTAAATGGAATAATAATTCATTCATTAGTTTTTATGATTATGTAAATAGCATTTTAACAACTGCCAGATCCCTTTTATCATGACATTGTTTAAGTCAGCTAGGTATAAGAATATATGAAATAAAGGGATTTTATCCTCTTACCACTAGGTCACAGTTCATCCCCAGTCTATCACTGTTGCTATAAAGCTTTCAAGGCACTCAGCCAAGAATTTACATCGGAATTTTTTTTTTTTTTTTGGCCATTTTTTGGGCCGCTCCCGAGGCATATGGAGGTTCCCAGGCTAGGGGTCTAATCGGAGCTGTAGCCACCGGCCTACGCCAGAGCCACAGCAATGCAGGATCTGAGCCGCATCTGCAACCTACACCACAGCTCACGGCAACGCCGGATCGTTAACCCACTGAGCAAGGGTAGGGATCGAACCCGCAACCTCATGGTTCCTAGTCGGATTCGTTAACCACTGCGCCACGATGGGAACTCCTACATCGGAAAATTTAAGAGTGCCAGTCCACTAAACAGTGGCAGAAATCTATAAAGCTATTGAATGACTAAAAGTATAAATTTATGTTTACAAAACCTCTCCAAAGTGCAGTTTTATACGACAAAACCTCTCCAAAGTGCAGTTTTATACGTTCAGCATCATGTAACTCTCATAACTGGTTTATGCAAAATATTTATACTCTGTAGCCTTCACATTAAGTTACTCTTGTTACACTAGGTAGTTCTCATACTGAAAGTTCCTGCTGTAGTAACTGATATAAGACCCTAAACTTCCTTCCTCTTTGCTGTTGCTGAGAAGAACAAACCAGAATTGCTATTTGTCAGCAATGAAGGACCTCTGTGATAGTAAACAAACAAGCAAACAAACAAAACAAAAACGTCACTTTAGGTAGAGGCCACTGAGCTGACCCAGTGCAGGCAGAATTCTCTGCCATAGCAAGTTCCTGTTGTGGCTCAGCGGTAACGAAACTGAGCGGTATCCTTGAGGTCCCAGGTTCGATCCCTGGCCTCTCTCAGTGGGTTCAGGATCCGGTGTTGCCATGAGATGTGGTGTAGGTCGCAGACACAGCTTGGATCTAGTGTTGCTGTGGTTGTGGTGTAAGCCAGCAGCTGAAGCTCCAATTCGACTCCTAGCCTGGGAACTTCCACATGCAATCGGTGTGGCCCTAAAAAGACCAAAAAAAAAAAAAAAAAAAAGAAAAAGAAAAAAAAAGAAAAGAATTCTTGGCCATAAAGGCCCTGCCTGCTTGCCTTTTTGCTCTAGGTCCTCCTCCCTCGAGACAACCTAAGTAGGTGTCCTGGAAACTGTGCATCCATTGCCTGCCCTTGTCAAGAGTTCTTGTGTGACTGGAACTCACTATTACATCTCTTAGACTTTCAGTTGTCTGCTTGGTACCACTGACATAATAATAACTACCTCTTAGAGGTGTTATGGATTTTAAATAAACTAATTAAAATAAGACGGTGTACTTGGCAAAGAGCTTGTCCCTTGCATCTAACCTAACCCCTTGGTGTAGAAGTGGAACTCTACTTGCTCGTCCCTGGTTCACTGGCTGTCGGTGCCTGTTGTCACTGCACCTTCAGCACCCACAAATAGCAGGCACGCTGTACATTTTTTCTGAATGAATGAATGGTTATCTATGACCAAATTCATACTTTCCCCATGACACACCAGCTACTTCTGTGAGCTCCTTATTTCCATTACTGGCATCATTTTTCCTTCCTTATCATCCAGGACAGAAATTTTATTTTTTAATACTGATTTTTATTTTTTGTATTATAGTTGATTTACAGTGTTCTATCAATTTTCTACTGTACAGAAAAGTGACCCAGTCACACGTACATATATACTTTCTTTTTCTCATATTACCCTTCATTATGCTCCATCTCAAGTGACTAGATACAGCAGGATCTCATTGCTTATCCATTCCAAAGGCAATAGTTTGCATCTACTAACCTCAGATTCCCAGTCCATCCCACTCCTTCCTCCTCCCCCTTGGCAACCACAAGTCTGTTCTCTAAGTAGGACAGAAATTTTAGAGTGACCCTTTTTAATAATACCCCCCCCCTTACTCCCTACATCAGCACCAAAAATTCTTATTCTTTTGTCTGACCATTTTTTCCCTTCTGATGTACTAATTCTAGGTATATCCTTCTGACTTCTGTCCAAAACTATCAGAATAATCTAACTGCTTTTCCTGCCATCTCTTTACCCTACATGCTGCATCCACATTAATCTTCCTAAATCTTACCATGACTTTAGTCAAAAGCCCTCAAAAGTATTCCCAGTGTTCCACACAGGGCTATGTTTTACCTCTCCACCCTCACCTCCTTTATGTCTTTTTGTTTGTTTGTTTGCTTTTTAGGGCTGCACCTGTGGCATATGGAAGTTCCCAGGCTAGGGGTCCAACTGGAACTGCAGCTGCTGGCCTACCCCCAGCCACAGCAACACTGGATCCAAGCCGTGTCTGTGACCTACACCTCAGCATGTGGCAATGCCAGATCCTTAACCCACTGAGTGAGGTCAGGGATGGAACTCACATCCTCACAGAGACAACACTAGGTTCTTAACCTGGTGAACCACAATGGGAACTCCTAGTTATATTTATTTTAGATATTTTATTTTTGGTCACTAGGTGGCTCTGAATTTCCATTGGAAAAGACATTGTTAGAAAACTGACAAAAAAATATGCAATTTTTACTGAATAATTTTAAAATACTTCTTTCAACAATTTTTGACTTGAGAACATTGCCAAGGTCAAAAACCCTATAAACTCCAAGTAGCAATATATTTGTCCATCTACCTGATCTAGCTTTAGGAACACATTATTTATATGAAATTATGCCTATTGTATTGGTTACAGGTGCAATTTTAAAATATCTCATAAACTTTGATCTAAGTAATGCTGCAGATCTTCTTTGACATCCCCATAAACTCACCATCTATGAAAATATCATAAGTCAAAAACGTATTTAATACAGGAGTTCCCGTTTTGGTGCAGCAGAAAGGAATCCGACTAGTATCCATGAGAATTCGGGTTCAGTCCCTGACCTCATTCAGTGGGTTAAGGAGCCAGCATTGCAGTGAGCTGTGGTATAGGTTGGATCTGGCATTATGGTGGCTGTGTCATAGGCTGGCAGCTGTAGCTCCAATTTGGCTCCTACCCTGGGAACTTCCACATGCTGCGGGTCTGGCCCTAAAAAGCCAAAAAAAAAAAAAAAAAGGGAAAAGGAAAAAAAAGAAAAAGAAGGTATTTAATATACTTAATCTACTGGACATCATCACTTAGCTTACTTTAAATGTGCTCAGAACACTTACATTAGCCTACAGTTAGGCAAAAATCATCTCTCACATAGCCTATTTTACTTAAGTTTTGACTATCTCATGTAAATTATTGGATACCACATGGTAAATGAAAAATAGAATTTTTGGGGGGTGCAGAATGGTTAGTTGAAAGTGTATCAGCTATTTCTCTCATGATCTCACGCTGTCTGGGGGCTGTGACTTTCTGTCACTGCCTAGCATCATACCGCATCATTAGCCTGGGAAAAATATCAAAATTCAACACTCAGAGTATGATTTCTACTCAGAGTGTATTCCTTTCACATCCATAAGGTTAAAAACTTGTAAACAGAACCAAGTTGGAGACCATCTGTGTGGTCAAACAATTGGGTTTACTGTATTTTCAAAATATTGTCATAAAATTTTAATCCCTTTAAAATCATTCCTAACCATACGTTAACAGCCCCTGGAAGATATGGAACAAATTCTTTGACTATTTCTAAGGCTGATAGCTTTTAACAAAAAACAAACAAACAAACAAAAAAAAACTGTTGGAATAAGGATCTTTCAGCAAATCTAGAAGTCACCCTGCTGGTGTTATTGGGAAAAGTGATTTATCATCCTCTATTCCTCTTCACCCACAAAAGTGCTGTATCTGAGTCCTGCAAGGACTTGATGTGTTTCCAAATCTATTGTCTCACTGAAAAGTGTGTTAATAATATAGGAAGAAGTCGTGCAAAGCCACTTTTGGATAACCTGTTCACAAAGGAGGTGGGAGCAGTGGGGGAGAAACATGGGGAGAGAGAGGGACTCTGGGAATAATGTATGTGTTGTCTGCTTGACTGGACCTTTCTGGAGGATATTTGCCTTCAAAATTCACTTTTTTTGGCCATGCCTGCAGAATGCAGAAGTCCCCATGCTAGGGATCAAACTGAGCCATAGCAGTGATAACTGCAGATCCTTAACCCACTGAGCCACCAGGGAACTCCTAAAATTCACTTTTTAATACCAGTGTGCCCAGTTTTTCTGTATTGGTCCAGACTCCACAAATGTTCATTTCATCTCTTGACAAACTCAGAGAGGTGGTGAGATATTTGTTATAATTTTACTCCTGTCCCCTCACCCATTCCTTTCCAAACTCTCCCAAGTTTCCCCCACTTCTTTTACATGTTCAAATGGAGGCCATGCAGAATGGACAGGCTGTGCATTCTTCACTCCTGATTCTTATATGCTATGCAGGTGTAGGTACATATCAACTGAAGACAGTACCAGAAAGAGCTGCAGAGCCAGGCCGTTCCTTATGAGCTTGGCTGTTGACATGGGAGAAGTCTGAATAAAGACACTTATTTTCCAGCAATTTGGCAATTTCTCATACCAGACAAACTACATAAGGTCCTTTTAGTTGCACTCAAGACAAATCCCAGACAGAGCAATCTTCAGGTAAGAGCAAGAGACATTGGGTGTTCACTTTCTGATTTGCAATTTTTTTTTAACTGATCAAAACAGTGTCCATTACTCCCCACTCCTTCTCTGCTCCAGCCTCAGGGGATGCTTGTTGCCTCTGAAACAACTCCTGCAAACCTATGTTCCCTCCACCCAGTACACCATTATCCCTCTCCTCCACTTAACAAATGACTCTTCTTTCAAGGCTTATCTCAAGCGATGTGAAGACTGAAGTCTCCATTGGGATGCTGTTATAGTGTGATGATAAAGAGTCCAGGCACTGCAGTTCAGGATACCTGGGTTTGAAATCCAGTTAAGTCATTGACTGGTTATGAGATTTGGGGCACGTTACTTACTTTCAGTTTCCTCATCCATCAAATGGGTAATGAATACTAGCCTCATAGAGTTACATAAGGTTTGAAACAAGTTACTGAAAAGGACTCCATGTAGTGCCCATTGTACTGCAGGGTGTGTAGGTGTTGGTAAGTTATATAAGAAGTGTAATATGCTAAGGGAGCTATAACTTAAAGGTTGGCTGTTCTGGAGTTCCCCTAGTGGCTCAGCAGAAACAAATCTGACTAGTATCCGTGAGGACACAGGTTGGATCCCCGACCTTGCTCAGTGGGTTAAGGATCCAGCTTTGCCACAAGCTGTGGTGCAGGTCACAGACACAGCTCGGATCCTGTATTGCTGTGGCTGTGATGTAGGCTAGCAGCTAGAGCTCTGATTCGACCCCTAGCCTGGGAACGTCCATATGCTGCAGGTATGGCCTTAAAAAGACAAAAAAGAAAAAGGAAAAGAAAAGGTTAGCAGTTCTTCCAGGAGTATTCACTCCAAGTCACCAAGTCTGAATTAGATTAGTAGCCCCTCTCTACTCTCTCCTGGAGGAAGCACGATCGTAACACTTAGGACATCAACCAGCAGTTGACCATTTACATGCGCAGTTCCTCCAATGGACTGCAATGTGAAAAAGATAATGAATGGGTGAGGTTTCCTACCCTCCATCCCCAGGAGAGTATTTGGGTGTTGTCTGCCTCCCCGGCTCTCTCTAAGGAGTAAGAGATTAAAAGCCACATTGGTCAACCCTGGAGAAGAGCAGGTGCAGAGGATGGGATGAACTGGGAGGCCAGGAATGGAAAAAGAGAGTGGTAATTGGGAAGATGGGGCAGTATGGGGAAGAGGAAGTCTTCTGTGGTTAGGCAGTAAGAGGTATCTATGGGTCAAGGAATAGATAGAGGAAAGGAAACACCAATGAATCCCCATAGGCTATGCACTTAGAGCACGTTACACCGTCTGCAAGGTACTAGCGAAGATGGAAATTCTTACTCAAACTTACTTCAATAGGGGGACATCTCTACAATAGACTCTGTGGACCTCAATTTTGTTAGATTTATAAAGTTGAATGTTAGGCAAGCAGAGGAACAATGTCATCATTCATTAATGTATTTATTTATTCATGGGAATATTATGTATAACATATACAGAACAAATATTTACATACAATTTCTGTGTCAGGCACTGTTCTAGGCACTGGTGATAAGACAGCCAAGACAGACCATATCACCACTCTCATGGAGTTGCCTTTTAGTACGTGAAGACAGATAATATGTAAATAAATAATTTCTTTTTTTTTTGTCTTTTTGTTGTTGTTGTTGTTGTTGCTATTTCTTGGGCCGCTCCCACGGCATATGGAGGTTCCCAGGCTAGGGGTTGAATCGGAGCTGTAGCCACCGGCCTATGCCAGAGCCACAGCAACGCGGGATCCGAGCCGCGTCTGCAACCTACACCACAGCTCACGGCAACGCCGGATCGTTAACCCACTGAGCAAGGGCAGGGACTGAACCCGCAACCTCATGGTTCCTAGTCGGATTTGTTAATCACTGCGCCACGACGGGAACTCCTAAATAAATAATTTCTAATAGTGATTAAGTGCCAACTAGAATACAACACAGTGTGATGAAAGAGAGCATGATGAGGTGGACAAGGAGGTTTAAATTGAGAAATCTGGGAAGTGATAAGGTTATATTTGAGTTGACATTCTTGAATGATGAAAAATGGCCAGCTCCTTTAAATTCTGAGGCCAGAGTATTCCACAGAGAAGAAATAGCGAATGCAAAGGGCCTGGGAGCAACCCATTGGATCAGGATCAGAGGGAAATTTGGGGTGGTGGCAGACAAGCATCAAGGGAGGGATCTGAGTGTCAGGAAGGACTAGATGAGACAGAGCTTTGCGGGCTGTAGGAAAGAGTTAGGATTTTATTCAAAGCACAATGGGAAGCCACTAGAGGTTGAAAGTTGGGGGTGGGGGCGGGGTCCAACTTAAAATGTTTCTTTATATTTGAGTTTAGTACAAATTACTCTGGTCATTATATAGAGATTGGACAGCAAAAGGGTAGAAGCAAGGAGAGCAGGTAGACTAGCACAGCGGCCAAGGTGAGAGGTGATGACTGGAACTATGACTTTTTTTGGACTGAACAAGCCATTTGCTTGGTTTCCTTGGCATCCTTCTCCTTCCACTGGCACGTAAACTACTGGATGATGGATTTTTGTCTATTTCATTTACTATTATATCCCGGTATCTAGAATAGAACTTGGTATTCAGAAAACACTCGCCAAGTATTGAATGAATTTACCAAGAGGGACAAGAATGGTGCAGGACAGAGTTAAAGAAAAGGTCAAAGTTCTGTTTGGGACATGCTAAATTTGAGATACCTATTAGTCATTTGAAAGGAGATGTCAAACAGGCAAATCAGAGTTGTAAGTTTGTTTATTTGTTTTTTGGCTGCACCCACATCATATGGAAGTTCCCAGACCAGGTACTGAACCTGGTGACCTGCACCACTGCAGTGACAACCCTGGATCCTTAACTTGCTTCACCACAAGAGAACTCCCTAGAGATACAAGGTTTTTTTTTTTTTTTTTTTTTTCCAGGACTGCACCCACAGCATATGGAAGTTCTCAGGCTAGGGGTCAAATCAGAGCTGCAGCTGCTGGTCTACACCACAGCCACAGCAACATGGGATCCAAGCCACATCTATGACCTACATCACAGCTCATGGCAATGCCAGATCCTAAACCCAATGAGCGAGGCCAGGGATGGAGCCCACATCCTCATGGATTCTAGTCAGGTTCTTAACCCACTGAGCCACAACAACGGGAACTCCCTAGAGATATAAGTTTTGTGTTGAGTAGCAGACATACATTTGGGGATCATTGGCCTATAATTATCTAGTGTGGGTGTGGAGTTAGAGAAAAGCTGATGAGCTGGAACCAAGGTGGCAGCACCAACATTTAGAAGTTAAACTAAAGAAGAGAAGCCAGTCAAAGAGACAGAAAAGGAGCTTCCATAAGGTGGGAGGAACAGGGAACAAAATTATGTCATAAGCCAAGAGAAAAATGGTTGTCATGAAGCAAGAAGCAATCAATTGTTTTGAATGCTGCTGAGATGCCAAGAAAGATAAGAACAGGTAAATTACTTTTAAGTTTGACAACACAGGTTTATAATAACCTTGACCAGAGAAGTCTTAATAGAACAGTGGGATTATAAACCTTCCTGGAGCAGACTAAGGAAAGGAGGGGCATGAAGTAGAGAAAGTCACCATAATCAGCTCTCATCTTTGTAGTTCTACCAAGTACCACACTGTCTGACCAGGTGGTTGTCACACTTTCTTGCATAAATAAACACACGAATAACCCATGCATCCACAGATCCATCCATCTTGGTGTTTCAGACTTTCACATGTTGAAGGCACAGCCTGATCTAGTGCAAAGACATTTTTACCAGTTAAGCTGAACAGTTAAGTCACTGTTAAGCTTTAACTTGACCAAACCAGTACAGTTTAGTGCCTCAGTCTCCTCACGTACAAAACAAAGAGGTTAGACTAGATGGTCTCTAAGATCCAGCTTTAAACTCCTTGACCCAAGGCCTATTCTTTAGACATTCTAATTATAAGAATTAATATACCAATGTAAGTACAGTGTCCCTCTTGGTTTTTTCAAATTAGCTTTAAGCAGAGCTGATAGTTTCAGGGGATACCATATGTTCACACTCCAGGCAAAGCCTATATCTTTACGAAATTAATGCCAGCATTGAGTGGGTAGCTGTGTGCTCTGGGGGAGAATAGATCACTAATGGTCACTGAAAGAAAAGGAGCCAACTCTCTCTTTCCTTGGGGATTCTTCTCTCTTTGCTTTAAGGATGCTCAATTCTTCTTTTTTAAAAAAATTTAAATACGTACTATTGGATTCTGCATCTGAACAAGTTAACATTCCCTTTCTCTCAGACAAATGAAGCTTTTTTGACAACAGGACCATGTTCACAGACAGTGCATCTTTCCACCCATTTCTTCTGGGAATCCTGCTTTCATTCACATGGTTCCCTCTCTCATTTCCTCTTGTACTGCCTTCCCTGCCTCCCTGAGGGCCAATCACACTGGCCGTCTTGTTCTTCAATATGTCAATCTTGTTCCTGCTTTTGGGTCTTTGGATTTGCCATTTTTCCAGCCTAAAATGTTCTATTTCTATCTTTTCAATTGTTTGGCTTCTGGTCATACAGGGAATTCAAACAGCACTTCCTCTGTGAGGTCTCCCCTCTAAGTAGGAACTACCTAATCCAATCTAAAGTATTATCCTTCACCTTCACCTCATCACCGCCACTCTCAGTTCACTCACTCTCTCTCTCTCTCTCACACACACATTATCTATATTCAAGCTTATCTTATTTTCCTTAATTATTGTTTATTGTCTCTCTCCATCATCACCACCACATCTGCCCCCGCTCCATGTCCTCAAGGAGAAGGTAAACTCTGTGAAGTCACAGTCTCACCTGTCTTCTTCACAGCTATAGTCCCCAGTATCTAGGAATGTGTCTCACACTAACTTAGTGATGGATAAATACTTGTTGAACAAATGCATAAACTCTCCCATCTACCAAAACTATTGGCTACAGTCACCAACGACCCACTCAAACAGAATGGCTTTTCTTCTTCTTCTTCTTCTTCTTTTTTTTTTTTTTTGGTCTTTTTAGGGCTGTACCCATGGCATATGGACGTTCCCTGGCTAGGGGTCGAATCAGAGCTGTAGCTGCCAGCCTACACCACAGCCACAGAAATGCCAGATCCAAGCCATGACTACGACCTACACCAGAGCTCACAGCAATGCTGGATCCTTAACCCACTGAGTGAGGCCAGGGATAGAACCCGCATCCCCACGGATCCTAGTCAGGTTCATTTCTGCTGAGCCACAATGGGAATTCTGGCTTTTCTTCTTATTTCTGTTTCTTAGTTGCCCTTGACCCCAATGATCACCTCTTTTTTTTTTAATGATTTTCTAGAGCCTGAGCATCTATGAAAGCACAACAACCCTCTTGTTATTCTTTCCCTGCTTTCTTTGCTGACTTCTCTTCTTTTTTCTCTCCTAATGGGGGAAAGAATCATTGGCTATTTCCATCTGTACTATACCTTCCATCACAAGTCCTTAAATGAATCCAGCCTTCCCAGCACAACTCCACCAGTGGTTTAAAATCTCAGCTAATGGGAGTTCCCATCATGGCTCAGAGGTAAAGAACCCAGCTAGTATCCGTGAGGATGTAGGTTCTATCCTTGGCCCTGCTCAGTGGGTTAAGTATCCGGCGTTTCCAAGAGCTGTAGGGTAGGTCACAGATATAGCTGGGATCTCACATTGCTATGGCTGTGGTCAACATCTCTAGCTCTGATTTAACCCCTAGCCTGAGAACTTCTGCATGCCACAGGTGCAGCTCTAGGGGGGAAAAAAAGCTCAGCTAGTAGAGGCAGACATTGGCTCTGGTATTCATTCATGTCCCACTTACCTCTTACTTCCATTGCTTGCTATTCTCATCTTCTCTGCCTTTCCAATCCTCTTGGTTCCTCATTCAAGCTCCCAAAAGACCAAGAGGGGTTGGAGGCAGTGATGAGTTGTACAGTCATATTTTTCCAACCTTCCACATTCTTTCTTCCATAATCTGGAAATTGCTCTCCAGCTGCACGCGTCAGAGGGGGGAAGAGGCGGTTTCATCTCCTTCCAGTCCCTCCAGCCCCACCCCAGCCAGCCCCACACTGCTGCCTGAAGAGGAAGATCATGAAGGTAAGGAGTTCTTCCCCAGAAAGCTGTTCATACTCTAGACTAAAACTAGCATCTCTGTCTCCAGATAAAGTCTCTACTTCCAGCCCACATTTCTCATTTTCTCTCAGGTTTCTGATCTTTGGCTTGTAAAGAAAGTTGAAGAAGAATCTTTAACTCACCTCATCCTACTCTGACCACTTCCTTTGAATATTTTATCATCTAAATAATTTGTATTTCCCATGATTTAATCATAAGTAACTGGGCCTTCCTGTGATGTGAGACTCTGTATGAATTTTACGCTATATCTTTTTTAAAAGGAACTTGAAAATTTTTACTTTGAATAATTCCTACTACCAAAACATTTCACCTTATCAACAATTTTAATGACAGAAATAATGTCTACTTGTTTTAACAAGTCAAATTCTCTAAGGATATTAAATATGCCTTATTTATTCAAGCATTCAGTAAAGATTGATTCAAGTCCTGTTATGCCCTGAGCACTCTTTAGGAGTGAGACTATAGAAGTGAACAAAGTCCAGCTCACAGGAACTCATGTGCTAGCCAGAGACAGACACAAACCAGAACAAGGTCACATAAGTGCAATGAAGAAAAGTTAGATGGAGTCAGGGGTGAGGGATTACTGGTTGGCAGAGTGGGAGTGGCTATTTTAAACAGAGTGTTCAAAGATGGTGTTCAGAGGAGTTCCCTTGTAGCACAATGGGTTAAGGATCCAGCATTGTCACTGTAGTGGCTCAGATCACTGCTGTGGCACAGGTTTGATTCCTGGACCAGGAACTTCCACATGCCACAGGCATGACCAAATACATACATACATACATACACATACACACACACATACACACACACACACACATATATATATATAGTCAGGTAACATTGAACAGATTCCTGAATGGCTATAAAATGTATACATCAAAACTAGTTCATGGTAAATCACATTTTAAAAAATTTACTAATGGTTCATTCAGTAAACTGATTTTCAGAAAATTCAGCAAGAACCAGAAAAGGGAAAAACCAAATCTAAATGTCATTCTGGCTGAAGAAGAGACCAAAGAATCTGCTAATACATTTTGCTTTTATTTCCAACCATTTTCCCAGGAAGAAGCCACCATACCCCTTGTACTGTCCACAAAGACCACAGACCACTCAGATGTGATTTGCAGACTGTATGCTGAGTGAGGAAAGAAAAGCCACTGCAGCTCACTCCATTAAATGGCAGAATGAACGCTCCCTCTTGTGATAAGGACAATGCGAACAGCATGCCACTCAGTGGGTTCATTAAGAAGCTTCCACTATACTGATGCCAGATACAAAGCAACACTGCAGCAAATTGGCCATGCAAGAAGTCTGAGAACAGAATACTTGGTCCCCACAAACTGCCTTTTAATCCATAAATCCTTGAACTCCACTCCAGCCTTTAGACCAGGGAGTCAACTGGGAAAGGCCTCCAAAGACAAAGAAAAACCAAGAGAACCTCTTCTTCCTGGCTGCTATAGGAAAGGAGTTTTGTTTTATTATTTGTTGTTTTTACACTATTCTAGTGCCAAAATGCAGTGCTTCTCCCTTGCAGACTACAGACAGAAGTTACAGAACTGCCATGGCTTCTCAGCTATTTATATGGTGAGGCTCTCTGAGAGATGAGCTCTTCATTTCAAAATTCACCATCATTTTGCCAAAAATATTTATTTTCATTGTTTAAAAAACTTACAGTAGTCATTTAGGGCCATTGCAACCACAGCAAGACATAGTTTGAGCCTATCCAATCACTTGTTATAGTTCATACATATGACCAGAAACTCTGGGAACTAGTTGTCTCCAAACTCTAGCAAACTCTTAGAGGAAAACCAATGATAGCTTCTGTGACTTTGCAAAAGTCTTCTCCCCCAGGGAAGGCTAACTGGAACTTTTGACAATGTAAATTATTAACAGCAGCCACACACATAGATTCCAAAATCTACATGGCTTATGACAGATGAATGGATAAAGAAGACGTGATATATATGTTACCATGTAAACACACACACACACACAGTGGACTATTACTCAGCCATAAAAAAGAATGAAATAATGCCATTTTCCACAACATGGAAGGACCTAGAGATTATCATACTAAGTGAAGTAAGTCAAAGACAAATATGTGATATCACATGTGGAATATAAAAAATGATACAAATAAAATTATTTACAAAACAGAAATAAACTCACAGACATAGAAAACAAATTTAGTTACCAAAGGGAAAGTGGGTGGAGGAATAAATTAAGAGTTTGGGATTAACAGATACAGACTACTATATACATATATATAACACATACATATAACCAACAAGACACACACACACACACACACACATAAATATATACAGACACATATGTATAACTGTATCACTTTGCTGTACACCTGAAACTAACACAACATTGTAAATCAATTATACCTCAGCTAAAAAATAAAGAAACAAAAAACCAATTTGCCTAACAAAAGGTGAGAAGTACAACTAGGTCACTGTTTGCTCTTTTCTGTTAATTGGAAAGTTCTCTTTCTCTCTCTCTCTCTCTTTTTTTAAAATTTTATTATTTTTGTTTGTTTGTTTGTTCGTTTTGGCTGTGGCATGCAGCTGCTTGATATGGGATCTCAGTTCCCAGACCAGGGATTGAACCTGGGCTACAGAAATGAAAACCCTGAGTCCTAACCACTAGGCCACCAGGGAACTACCTGGAAAAGTTCATACTTGCTTCCAAAACCTTCCCATCTGGGAAAAGGAAAAATTTATATTAAGAAACAAAAATCAAAATCAAAGCAAATAAACAATACAGTTTCTTACTTTGGAATTTATTACCTGAGATATTACCACCATTCCCCCCTCCCCTTTTTTTTTGTCTTTTCTAGGGCTGCACCCATAGCATATGGAAGTTCCCAGGCTAGGGGTCTGTCTCATCAGGGCTGTAGTCCCCGGCCTATGCCAGAGCCATAGCAACATGGGATCTGAGCCGCATCTGCGACCTACACCACAGCTCATGGCAACACTGGATCTTTAACACACTGAGTGAGGCCAGGGATCGAACCCACAACCTCATGGTTCCTAGTAGGATTCGTTAACCACTGAGCCACGACAGGAACTCCTGTCCCCTGCTTTCTATTACTTTACACACATTTATTTTCCTCAAGTTATTTTTACTTTACCAAAGTGGTCATTTGCTGTCACTGCTGGAATTCATCCAGCTCAAGGAAAAACTGTGAATTAGTGTAGGCACTGATTGAACAGGAATGAAATCGCCTACAGTACCCCCGAACCTTTCTGTTGAAGAAATAAAGAACTTTGTAAACCCCTAAGAGGATATCAGAATGAAAAAACTGAAAGAAAAGTTGATCCATAGTGGGCAGTTTATTCTTTGCTCATGTTATCTGGCTTTCTAATTGTCATACATTTACCCTGCAGTCACATCACATACAAACTAATGTATCTTAAGTAAATGGATACAGTAATCATGTTTGAATCCTTTCCTACCTGTTTCTATACTACTAGAGATTGGTAAAGGGAATTTAACGTCAAGGAAACTTACTTAGGAGACCTCACATGTTAATTAATTTTGGTAGAAATAACCCCACAGAAGGAAGGTGGAAAGTAATTGATGGAATAAAGCTAGTAAAGAAATGTGAATTATAAAGAGAAGCAGCCAGTGAAAACTAAACAAAATGTTTAGGAGACAGCAGAACTATTTTAAGTCTGCAGGGTTAGGAAAGGACAGGTATTTTTAAATTTAATTGGATTGTTTCCAATAACAAGCAGATTGTCTATTTGAAAACTTGGGTAGAGTAGAGGGAAAGAAAGAGGCTCATTTCTCTGAACCAGAGAGAAATTAGTTTTTTTAAGTTAAAAATGGTGGGGCCAGGTGGGATCCAGAGCTTTCGAGTGGTGAAGAGGTTGCAGGTTTCCAGGACAGAAGAACATTAGCTCAAGTTCTGTTACCAGCTGTGAATAACTTTTTGTTCCTGAGTCTCAGTTTCTTCATCTATAAAATGGGGCACTCATATCCACTCCACAGAGAGGTTGTAAGAAAGAGAGAAAATTTATGTCAGGTTCTTGGTGCACTGTGATCACTTAATGAGTTATAAAACCTATAACCTCAGTCCCAAAGAGGGGGGGAAAAGTCTCCCTGTCACTTGCTAAGCTGAGCTGAGTAGGATTAGACAGAAAATCCAGTATACATGGAGAAAAAAACAGTCTTGTTCACCAAACACCTGAGTGAAGGACAGAAAAGTGTCATGATGCTGAGGCTGTCGATGAAAACACCCAGGATCTTTTTGAAGTGACAAAGAGGAAAAGCATTCTTGTAAATTCTTATAATACTTTGTCATTTTAAAAAGCATTGTCTCCCTCCTCCCACATTGAAGATATGCAAGGACTATTATCTCTTTACGTCTGCTCTGGAAATCCTGCACTTTCCTTGAGTGTGATCTTGATTTTACAGCATCCCATTTCAGCCAAATCCTCCAGGGTCTGACATCTTTGGAAAACACACAGGGACTGCTCACCAGATCTTCAGGCCAGTGACACAACTACATTTCTGACCCATATCTTTTTGTTCTTCCCAACAACAGACCCTACCACTTCTACTGTCATTGGGCTCCCAATCCTCCGTTTCCATTCCTAAGGAATGGTCCTACTTTTACAGTCTCATATTTCCATTCAGTGAATTCAAATCAGTTTTCCAGGGACCAGATTTTGGAAGAGATAGGATTAGGAATATGGGCTTTATTCATTCATTCATCCATTCATTCATTTATTCTTTTTAGGGCCACACCTGAGGCATATGGAAGTTCCCAGGCCAGGGGTCAAATTGGAGCTACAGCTACCAGCCTACACCACAGTCATAGCAATGCCAGATTTTAGGCTCATCTGCAACCTACCCTGCAGCTCATAGCAACACCAGATCCCTTAACCCACTGAGAGAGGCCAGGGATCAAACCCACATCCTCACGGATATTAGCTCTTAACCTACTGAGCCACCGGTACTCCCAGACTTTTCTTTTAAACATCCATTCTTCCTAACTATGAAAACCAATTTCATTGTTCCAGAGTAATCAACTCATGAGAAAAAGATTACTAATTCAGTAAGTACAAATGAAATTTGGATTCAGTGAAACATCAAGGGCTGTTGGACAAGGAGTTGGTATCAATAATCAGAAGGGACACATAAGTATTCCTTTCCAGACTTCCAAAAGTTTAGTCATGGTTACTGACCAAAATTACTAGGATCTTTGTTTTCTTGGCCATTGCTCTGTTTTTTTTTGTTTGTTTGTTTGTTTGTCTTTTTTTTTAGGGCCACACCTGCAGCATATGGAGGTTCCTAGGCTGGGGGTGGAATTGGAGGTACAGCTGCTGTCCTGCACCACAGCAATGCCAAATCCGAGCCGCATCTGCAAGCTACACCACAGCTTACGGCAATGCTGGACCCTTAAACCACTAAGCAAGGCCAGTGATCGAGCCTGTGTCCTCATGAATGCTAGACAGATTCATTGCTGCTGTGCCACGATGGGGACTCTGCTCTGTTTTTTTTTTTTTTTGTCTTTTTGTCTTTTTGTTGTTGTTGCTATTTCTTGGGCCGCTCCTGCGGCATATGGAGGTTCCCAGGCTAGGGGTTGAATCAGAGCTGTAGCCACCGGCCTACGCCAGAGCCACAGCAACGCGGGATCCGAGCCGCGTCTGCAACCTACACCACAGCTCACGGCAACGCCGGATCGTTAACCCACTGAGCAAGGGCAGGGACCCAACCCGCAACCTCATGGTTCCTAGTCGGATTCGTTAACCACTGCGCCACGACGGGAACTCCCTGTTTTTTTGTTTTTTAACAATAGACTGAGGACTCCCTGAATAAGCAACACACTATGACGATTGACTATAATTCCCTGTTGTAATCTAACAGCTTTCAAAATTTAAAATGATAACACCTGCATATGGAAGTTAAGAGCAAATGTTAAACAGTCCAAAAAAAGTGGTACAAATTTTAACCAGCAAGTTAAATTTTTATTTTTCCTCTACTCTTCAGGAGTAGAGCCAGTAGATATAGGAGCGAACCAAACACAAACTCCCCTGCCCTTGTGAAACTCAGAAATTTCAGTGTTGGGGAAACACAACAGTTAATTAGTATGGTCTATGTCAGCTGTGATAGGGGCAGTGCCCACAAATCTATCAAACTAGTTGATAGATTATAGATTATGATCTATAGATTGATAGGTTGCAGATGATCAAAATCTATAAATAGAGGCTATTAGGAGGAGGGGCTATTCTCTTACAAAAGGTGGTCAGAGAAGCACTCACTGTTTACATGACATTTGAGCAGAGAACTAAAGAAAGTTCAATGAGTTAACTATGCAGATATCTGGGGAAACAGTGCTTTGGTCATGGGGAACAGCAGATTCAAAGTCCCTGAGGAACAGCAAAGAAGTCAACATGTCAGTTGGAGAGGGTTTGGGAGGAAGTCCTAGTAGATAAGGTTAGAGGAGATCAGATCATGTGCTTGTATCCAGGGGTTACCAACTCTTGTCACACATAGAGACACCCTAAGGAGTCCTCAATAACCAGTCACTGGGCCTCAGACCAGACTGATTAAATCAGAATCTCTGGGGAAGTAGGCTTGGGAACATAATGTTGCCAAGTTTTCTAGGAGAGTCAAGGCTAAAGACCACTGCTGTAGGTTACTGGTATTTTTGATCAGAGGACTGACCCAAGCTAACCTCTTCTAGAGATGGCCATCTCTTTCTCTCTCTGGCCTTGCCCATGGCACATGGAAGTTCTTGGGCCACAGATTGAAATGCGCCACAGCAGTGACCTGAGCCACAGCACTGACAATGCCAGATCCTTAATCCACTGAGCCACCAGGGAACTCCTCAGTCAGCATTCTCTTAGGGCAGAAATGCAGCCTAGAAAGATATGGGACAACAAATTCAACAAACTCATTCACTGAAATGAATGATTTCCTCTTAAAGCCTTAAAGGTTGATTGTTTCTGGTTTGATAGGGGGAGATGATTATAGAAGGGGCTGGATACCTGATGAAGAGAAGAAGGCCCCCAAAGTGGAGCAAAACTGGAACTATGGGGTAGTCAGAAGTGAGAGTCATCTGCTTGGAGTAAGCTCAGTCATGAACTGGTTTGACGATCATTCTTCACCTCTGAGCCCCAGGGACTTCATCCATAAAGTGGGATAATAATATGATTTGCATCTTTGGGTTATTAGGAAGATAGACTGGGTTATTTACTTTTTGAATAATGCCTGACTCAGCATCTGTGGTGGAAAATTTAGAAATGGCATAAAGCCCAATTTAAGAACTGTCTAATGTTACTATTATTATTATTATTATTAGCTTTCACAGTTTTGACATAGCCTGATTTGTCCTTACTTGAGCTTCAAAAAATTGAGCTGTTAACAAAGGCATTTCTGGTTCTGGGCAAAGACTGGGCACCATAGCCATACATTTCTTTCCAGTTGACGTCTTGAGCTTTCTAGCTAAATCATGAGTTATCTAAAGAAAAGAAGTTTTAATATTTCTTCAGTGATTCCTACTTATTTTGAAGGTACTATTTTATATGACTAAATTTTTGAAAGGCTTGAGAAGAACAGATTTCAATAAAATGTAAAATCAAATGTAATCTACAATTAAAAGTTTCTGGATGGTCAATACTCATGTTCACACACATACTTTAGATGTACGAGATAATTAAACAGGCAATAAGTAACATGAAAAGCTTAGGATTTTTTTTGAAGTATCTTAAAATTCCCTTATTTATTTGTTAGATAATTAAAAAATAGCAATTACTTCTGCATAATCCACCCTGCAGGATTAAGGTTCTTTGGGGGAAAAACTGAGTACTCTAAATGTATAGTTTTCTTCCAAAATCCAGATTCTGTTTGAAATATATCAAAGCTCTTCTTCAAGACACATAATGTACTGTATATCTTTTATATGGAATAGCCATTTACAGAAAATATTGTCAACGTCTAGTCACTTTAGCTCCCAAAATGCTTCATCTTAAGAGAAAGTTTTTGATTCTCATGTACATTCCTGTGGAAGCAAAGTGTTGTGGTTTGGACTTTGTAAGGTCTTTATTCAACATAAACTAATAGGTAATGAAATCGCTATGACAGGAATCTGAAACATTGTCCCTGGTGCTCATAAATACTCACTGTATTGTCTGAAATGACTTATCTCAGTCCTGACTGTGGGCTCAGATTTACTGTACAGTTCATCAACTTCTCAGCATGATGGATAATGAATGTTTCATTTACATCGCTAATTGCCAAGCCATGGTTCCCGCAACCTTTAACCCGTATGCTTTATCCCATTATCACCATATGTCAATATAATTGCATTTACCATTCCAAATGATAAACTTTTTTCTATGCAGATAAATATTTTTCACAAAGAAATCATGTGAGGACTGCTGATAAAATATAAGTTCATTAAAGGAATGGACAAGGACAAAACCAGATTCTCATAACTAGTAAAATCCATTTTTAGACAAGGACTATTGATTTCATAGTTTGGAAAAATAATGGTATTTTCTTTGTTAGCTTTTAATTCAACAAATGCATAAAAAGAGACCCCCAAAGTGACACAATGAAATCTTCAGGACTACGTAATATCCCCCCCAAATCTTTTTAAACTAGTTAGTGATAACTATATGAACCAATTATATTTTTCGGTTTTCAGCCGGTAAACCAATAATGACATAATCCTCCACCATGACCACTAATTCAGACTTTAACAAATTTTCAGAGAGGGGTAAAAAAATGTCAAACATCAAAAATCCTAAACTGGAAGACAAGTTGTGAGATCAATTTGTCCGGACACCCATATTCAGAAGTCATTTAAAACCATCTTTGCTAAAACAAAAATGGGTTTTTTTAGGGCATCAGGAGATGTCTGCTTGTGGACTTGCCCAGCACCACACAGACTGCTCTGCAAAGCTGGGCCGCACTTGCCACCTTGACCTCCAGTGTTCTCTTCTCAGCAAACAATCCATGACATCCATCAACACACCTGAGAATTATCTATGATAACTCTCCCTCCCTAATGGCCATGGCCAGGCCATCAACAAATCCTGTTAGTTATAACTCAAAAGTATATTGAATGTGACTACCATAGCTCCACTGCCCCCCCACCCTACTTCAAGTCATTGCCACTCTGCTCCTGGTCAGTTTGGAAGCCTTTATTCCATCTCTTGGTATCCTTCCTGACTTCCCTTCAATATCCAGTCCTTTGCCACAACCCTATCCTTCTTTTTTTTTTTTGTCTTTTGTCTTTTGTTGTTGTTGTTGTTGTTGTTGCTATTTCTTGGGCCGCTCCCGCGGCACATGGAGGTTCCCAGGCTAGGGGTCCAATCCGAGCTGTAGCCACCGGCCTACGCCACAGCCACGGCAACGCGGGATCCGAGCCGCGTCTGCAACCTACACCACAGCTCACGGCAACGCCGGATCGTTAACCCACTGAGCAAGGGCAGGGACCGAACCCGCAACCTCATGGTTCCTAGTCGGATTCGTTAACCACTGCGCCACGACGGGAACTCCCCTATCCTTCTTATAGTCCTCCAGTAGCTTCCGTTTGTACTGAGAATAAAATCTCTTAAGTCCATTGTTTACTCTGGCCTAGGAGGCTGTGCGTGATCTGACAGCTCTCCAGCCATGCCCTGCCACTCTCCTCCCCACGTTCACTACCATCTATTCAGTTCCCAATGGATGTCCTGTCAATTTCCCGAATGTGCCAATCTATTTTTTCTGCATGATCCACCCTGCAGGATTAAGGTTCTTTGGGGGGAAAACTGAGTACTCTAAATGTATGGTTTTCCTCCAAAATACTTCAGAGGTTTTGTACTGCTATTCCCTTTGCCTGCAATGCTTTTACCCCTAAACCTCTCCTACAACAGTGTACCCCTTGATTTATAAGCTTAAAAACTATTTTTTTCAAGGAAGCTTTACACAACCTCCTCAGCTAATGCAATTAGGTTGTTATTACATTTTTCTCACAGCAGCACCCTATACTTTTCTTTACAGCACTTAAATTCCTTTGAAATACATATTTATTTGTGTGATTGTTTAATGTCTAGCTCTCCCACTAGATTGAAAGCTAGTATAAAAGCTGGGATAAAAACTTCATGTATTTCATCCTCTTCTATCCCTAGTACCTATCACATAGCATAATGAATGGATGAAGGAGTTAGTTAAAATGTCTTATTTGGGAGTTCCCATCATGGCTCAATGGAAACAAATCTGACTGGCATCCATGATGATGCAGGTTCAATCCCTGACCTCACTCAGTGGGTTAATCTGGCGTTGCCGTGAGCTGTGGTGTAGGTCACAGACGCGGCTCGGATTCTGCATTGCCCTGGCTGTGGTGTAGGCTAGCCACAACTCCAATTTGACCCCTAGCCTGGGAAATTCCATACGCTGCAGGTGTGGCCCTAAAAAGACAAAAAAAAAAAAAAGTCTTGTTTGGTGTTTCACCTTTTACTCTATTGGACTCCTATCCAGGTACTAACTAGGCTTAATCCTGCTCAGTTTACAAGATTAGATGAGACGGGATGCACTCAAGGTGGTATGGCCATAGACTCACTAGACCCTAATTCCCTATAACCAAAGTATACTGCAAAGAGGATGGAGATGTTGGAGTCAGGATATGGGTAAGTAAGATGATCAGGGACAGAGAATCATAGAAAATGTGGGCAAAGTCCCAATGAGCTTCAGGCCCCTTAGAGGAGAAATGGCATGGAACGTCCAGAAGGGGAGAGAATAAGTGAGAGAATGCCCTTCAGTGGGAGGAACATTCAGCATTTTTGTAATTTTTATTTTTTATTTATTTATGTATTTATTTTCTTTTTTTTTTGCCATTTCTTAGGCTGCTCCCGCAGCATATGGAGGTTCCCAGACTAGGGGTCGAATCGGAGCTGTAGCCACCAGCCAATGCAATAGCCACAGCAATGCCAGATCCAAGCCGTGTCTGCAACCTACACCACAGCTCACGGCAACACCGGATCCTTAACCCACTGAGCAAGGCCAGGGGTCGAACCCGCAACCTCATGGTTCCTAGTCAGATTCGTTAACCACTGAGCAACAACGGGAACTCCCTTTTGAAATTTTTAGAGAGGCAATACAGTGAGTGTCTAACACCATAAGCTCTGGAGCCAGATTCTGCTTCTTCGTATTTCCTCGGGAAAGTTCCTATTCCTTCTGTGCTTCATACTCTTTATTTTAAAAATGGACATAACAAGTACTTTTCCCCAGAGTTGTTAATGAGGATTACATGAGTTAAATTTTGTAAAACCCATTGAATAGTACCGGCCATGTGTTAAGTTCTATATAAGTACATCAAGTAAAATAAAATTTTGGAGTTACAAGCAATATAGCTTGGTTTGGAGATATCTTACTGAATTATAACACAAATATTTAGTGTCTCAGTAAACATTAAGGTCAGTAAGCAAAGAGCCAGTCCACTCTGAATCTCAGTGGTGGTGCATTTCTAGAGCACCACTGATGACACTATTTATCTGAGTAATTAATGCACCAAAGACTACTGGACATCCTGACGGCTGGGATGAGTTACATGGCAGAATAAGGACCGGACTGGAAGCATGAAGTCATGACTAAAAACCACAGTCCGGCTATTACCTAGTTGTGTGACTCAGCATATTTTCTAGATCTTAGATTGTTGTCTATGAAATGAAGACCTTGAATTAGATCATCTCAAATCTCTCTTACCCCCTCAAATTATGTGTCTTATATCTCTTTAGTTTCTTTTAAAATGCCCAAAGCAGTGCATATAGAAGGTATTGTGGTGATTAAACAGAAAGGCACAGAGCCAAAAACAAAGGAGATGCCTTACAAACATCAACTGTTATCTGTTTATGCATTTCCTAACCAGAGGTCCTAAGCCCCGTGGGATTTGTGGAGGGGAGCTCAAGAGTGGAGGGTCTGGTATATGCCAGGCACTGCGAGAGGAGCTTTACAAAGGCTATATTATTTGTTCCTTCCAACAGCCCAGGGAGATGGGTAATAACTTCCTCTGTGCTCTGTGAAGCAACAGAGAAAGGGTGTGTGTGAGGCCCAGAGGCCTACAGCATCATGTATAGCACCCAATGAAAGAAAGTTCAGGGTGTGTTGACATCTGTCATTTGTCACCTTCAATGGCGGCATACATTTCCAGGAGGAAAACAAGAGGGGCTGGTGACTCTATCAACTGAGGCCACACATCTGGTGCATCTGAGATAACTAATGTCACTGGAAACAACAAGAAGAAAATATAACATCTGAACAGTGATATGATTGTGCACATTTTCAGTCCCTTTAAATAACCCACAACAAACATAAGGAGGAAGTTGCTTTATAAAACAACACTGAACACCTGAATTCCTCTTCAGAAATTCTTAGTGGCCTTGACTTCTCTGCTCGTTTCTATACTCCCTAGTCGTTGGCCTCCTAGAATTTACCAGCCATTCTCTGTTCCTCGGTTCCTATGCTCTTCCTGGCTCTCTTGCATTTATCCTCACAGATTCTGGTTGGTGTGGTCCCTTGCATATTCCTCACCCTCCCGTATCTCAGAGAGAGGTGCCCTGCTGCCATCTTGGGACACCAACAAGCTTTGCCCAATGCCCAGTCCTTGCTCATGGGGTAAAAACATGAGACCATAACTTGATGTGATCCTTACAGGTAAACAAGAGAACAGATCCTGTTTTGGAGGCTTCTTTGAAAATGAATAAGGATTTGAAATACAGTCACTAAGTGAGCATTACCAATGAGAGAAATAGGCAAGAATATCTTGATGTATCCCCAAGACATAAAAACCAAACTGAATACTATGTTGACAGTGAGGTGGACAATGAGGGGAGGAGATAATCACAGGTCAGAAGGTCAGATTCTGGCTCTGCTGCCTAACCTGTGTGTCCATCACCAAGCCATTTCATATTTCCTAGCCTCCATTCCCTAACCTGCAAAATGAAAGCATCATAACATTTGACCTCTAAGGCTCCTTCCGGACCCCAAATTCTTCACAAATCTAGTCATGCTAATTGTTAATGTTTAGTTCCCAGATCTGTACTGTGGCCTTTCTATATTGGTAGGATAAAATTTTCTATTTGGTTCAAGGATCAAATGTGTTCATGCTGTTGACCACTGTTTTTTGCTGACTGTTTTTCCTGAAGGAGAGTTCTGGCCCAGGGCATGGATAAACAGTCTGTCAGGAGGCTCAGACCCTTCCCAGGGCTATATTTAACAGCACCCAGCATGACTATGGAGTGAGTCACCTGAACACTAGCATCCTAAGTTTCTTTGTTCACAGTGAAATTTACTTTTCACTTTTGTGCCCATTTTCAAGGTCTCAAAATGTCATTCCATTTAAGCCCACCAGATCAACCTCTTTTTACCTGAAAGAATTTGATATTGCATTCAGCAGTGAGAATTTAATTATGGAGTCTCTCTTCCACATCCTGATAGAAGCATTTTTAGTTTTAAATAATCCCTGTTGGAACTGGAAAACTGAGGGATACTATTGGTATTATGCAATCAAAGATAACTGAGTTCTTCATCCCTCCCTGCTTCCTTCCAGCATGAAGCGCCGATGCTTACTTAGCCTTGCACTAAGGCTCTCTGTGACCTCGCCTATCCCCATCCCTTTAGCCTCATTTATCATCACCATCACCCCCTCTCATGTGCTCACACAAAATCTCTCTAATTTATAATTCTCCAGACATTCCAGTCATACATCATTCTCACTGCCTGAGAGGCTTTTCCTTACCTCCTGAATCTTGAATGATGTCAAGTTTTAATAAATAGAATATCTTACCTCACACAAAATAGGAACACTTATGGGAGTCATTATCACATGAAATAGTAATGCTTGATAACAAAAAGTTTAGATACATGTATGGGATGCAAGAGCCATGGAGAGAATGCTGTGACAGCATACATGCCCCTAAGCTTGGAGTGCAGGGCCAAGTCAGAGAAGCTTATATTATCCCATATAATGCACTTCATTCCTCTCTCGATCCATACTCCTCCAAGGGTAAACAGAGATGGAGAAAGAAAAAGGAGAGACCCGGAGAGAAAGAGATCAGACTACTGTTGTAGAGAACACTCTGACAATCCAGGATGGCAACGACAGTGTTCTCCTGTGATTCCTGTAGCCTCTGGATGGGCTGAACATATGTTTTTATAAGATCAAACAAGCTTTTTCCAGAATTGATGCAATGATAATCCCCAGAGGTAACCTCTATACATCTCATTCTATGGAGAGTGCTCTCCAGAATCTCAGCAAGTCCCACTGGTCACGTATCTCATCTTTGGGAAGTCTTTATCCCCTTAGTTAATTGGGAGAAATAAGGTGATCTCATGAGCCACTGCTGAGGTTCACTTCCGGCACTAAAACACTTACAAAGAGCAACTCAGGACTAGCTGTTAAGAGCTGTATTGTGGCTGCGTGCATGTCAGTGTGCCTCTCTTCCTCTGACCCATTATTGCAGACTTAAAAACAAGCATGTTTTCAAATGGCGCTATGAGCCGCCAATGATGTATCACCATCATATCTCATTATTCTCCACTAAATGTGATAATAATGTGATCTGTTCACATAAAAAAAAGTTTGACTTCACAAAAGCAGCTGGAAATGGACAACCACAATATGCATAAATCTAACTCCTACCATCAGCTACACACTGCTTGACACATATTGTTAGAAGCACCTCGCATTTGCGAGTTCTCTTAAGCAAAATACTTGCATTAGGTCTCAGCTGGGGCTGTGCATCAGGCGGTTTGGAGGAATATTCAATTCTCAGCGGAGGCCAGAATTTGAATCCTCTCATATTTTAGGAATCATTTACTAGGTTTGGAGAGAATTCAGGCAGCTCAGGTGCTTCCAGATATCTCTGACGTGCCAACCCTCTTTGTTCATTGACCATCCAATGAATAAAGGTCATATTTGAACTAATGCTCAAGGGGAATTAAAAAAAACTCTACCAACAGCAGAGATTCCAAAAAATATTAGATTTAAGCTCAAATTGGTCAAAAGACAAGAGTAAAAAGAACTTTGAGAAATCATTGTTCCTGTCTCTATAAGCCACAGCCAACAGCAAGGACCAAGACAGGGACCTCAATCCATCAGAAGTAAACTGATGAGCCCACTGTCATGAATTTAATTCTCCTAATCTGATATTAGCTTCCAATCATCTCTGGCTTCTTTTCTTGACATACATTAGCGCCTAGCGTGGCTTTCATGTCTTTAACTTTACTCTCAACACTTTACTGACCAATCCTCCCTTCACTCTGTCACTTCATCCTTATTCCCAGGAACAATGATAACTCTCAAGTCTTTTTTTGGGGTCTTTTTGCCATTTTCTGGGGCTGCTCCCGCGGCATATGGAGGTTCCTAGGCTAGGGGTCGAATCGGAGCTATAGCCGCCGGCCTATGCCAGAACCACAGCAACACAGGATCCAAACTACATCTGCGACCTACACCACAGCTCACAGCAACACCAGATCCTTAACCCACTGACCAAGGCCAGGGATCAAACCTGCAATCTCATGGTTCCTAGTCATATTCGTTAACCACTGAGCCTCGACGGGAACTCCCTCAAGTCTTGATTTCTATCCTCACCACTAGGCTGACCACCCAGACCCTTCCTGGGTATATTGCCTTAGATGAACTTCAGGTGTTTAAAACTCAAAGCATTCCAAACCAAACTCATTATCTTCTTCTATCTTGTGCCTCCAAGACTTGCACCACTCCCTTTATTACTGATTGCACTTAACAGCATGATGCTCAATGGAGTCATGCAAATGAGAAACCCAGTGGCCCCTTGCAGTACATGAATGCCAGGTCTGAGGGGAGAGAGTCACAGAAGCAGCAGGATGACTAATTATACCATTTGCATGGAGGAGATCACTCCTGGGCCTTCACAAACATCAAGGGCGAGACCTCAGATACTCACTACCCGAACTCCCCGCCCCCAGCACTCCCTACCTCCCCTGCCTACTACCAAGGAGTCACAGAATTTGCTACATCTGAGAATTCCAACTAGGAACTCACATTTTCATCTGTCCTAGAAATTTTTTTTAAACTTGCTGAAAATTTCCTTTTCCAAAATCTTTTAAAAATATATATAATGATTTTTTTCCCCATTATAGCTGGTTTACAGTGTTCTGTCAATTTTCTACTATACAGCATGGTGACCCAGTGACACAAGACACCATCAAACTCCTGGAAGAGAACATAGGCAAAACATTCTCTGACATCAACCTTACAAATGTTTTCTCAGGTCAGTCTCCCAAAGCAACAGAAATAGAAGCAAAAATAAACCAATGGGACCTAATCAAACTGACGAGCTTTTGCACAGCAAAGGAAACCAAAAAGAAAACAAAAAGACAACTTACAGAATGGGAGAAAATAGTGTCAACTGACAAGGGCTTAATCTCTAAAATATACGAACAATAGCACACAACAATAGCAAAAAAGCCAACAACCCAGTTGAAAAATGGGCAAAAGACCTCTTTCAAAGTCTTAATTCCAAATGACTTTCTTTTTTCCCTTCTTTCTTTTTTTTTTTTTTTTTTTTTTTGGCTGTGCCCACAGCATGGGGAAATTCCCTGGGCCAGAGATCAAACCTGTGCCACAAAGTGACTTGAGCCGCAGCAGTGACAATGCCAGATCCTTAACCTGCTGAGTCATCAAGGAACTCCCCAAATGACTCTTTCTTAGAGTGTTTCGGTATACTATATTATTTTGACTCTTTGTTACAGGTTTTCTTGTTCTCTTATCACCAAAATGTTTTTTATTCTCTTTATTTCATGATTAGATTACATCATTATATTACTTTTTTTTTAAACTTGATTCTGCTGCTCTTGTTTACTTAGTCTTTTCACCTTTTCTAGGGCCACTCCCACAGCATATGGAGGTTCCCAGGCTAGGGGTCAAATCAGAGCTGTAGCCGTGGCCTACGCCAGAGCCACAGCAATGCAGGATCTGAGCTGCATCTGCGACCTACTCCACAGCTCACGGCAACACTGGATCCTTAACCCACTGAGCAAGGCCAGGGATTGAACCCTCAACCTCATGATTCCTAGTCGGATTCGTTAACCACTGAGCCACGATGGGAACTCCCATTATATTAGTTTTTATTATTACATTCTCTTACATTATCAATTTATCCAGTTTAGTACAATTTATCCTTATTGCTGACTTAAAAAAAATTTAATCATTTGCCATGTTTATTGTCTTTTTTTGTATATAGTTCACTTTTCAGTTTTAGTAATTTCTGTTCATTTCTTTTTTGAGGAGAACATTCTGCATTTTCACACTTTCATCCCTTTTTCTTCCTAGCCAAAGACACTTCTTTGGTTCAGATCTTCAGCAGCTCCAGCCTAACCTGTTGATGCCAACAACCTCTGTAATGCTCCCAAGTAAGTAGATGCTCCTGCATCCAGTCTCTCTGCCCAGAAGAGAAAGCCAAATCTAGTAACATGATATCAAAGGCCCTTCACAGCCCAGCTTCTCCTTGTCTATTCACCTCTGACTGCAATTTTCCACACTTCCTATTGTAAAAAAAAAAATCAATCAATAGAAACCTCATTTACACAGAGGTGGGTGACCAGATGGGGAATTTCTCATAGCTAGTGATGAAAGTGGAAGTAGAACGACTCTTCTTCAGTCTCAGCAAAGATTCAACCAATGAAAAGCCTCGGACGCTTTGTTTACTACAGCCCTCCCAACTTCTTTTTCCTCTCTATAGAAGTGGTCTCCTTCCCTTGCATGAGGGAGCTTGCACATGGCTCTCCATGGTTGCAGACCCTAAACTGCAATTCTCTGCTGATCCTAAATAAGCCCCCTTTTACCCCCCTGGAGAAATATCTGGCAGTCTGTTTCAGGTCAACAGCATCATACAGCAACACCCAGCTTCTCTGCCGTCCGTAGTCACCATGCTTTCTTTTTCACATGTGACCTCAGAACATTCTCTGTCTAGGATGCCTTCTGCCCTTTATTCTACTCGTCTTTTCTTCATCCTTTGAGATTCTTCTCAAGTCACTTGCTTCTGAAGCCATCACCAACAACTAAAGTTCTTTGTGCCCTTATCTTATTTTAAAATATTTGTGCAAAGACCATGAGAGCCTCAGAACTCACAGTACCCCTTTCTTTGAAAGATTTCTGTCTCCTAAAGACATAGTATTTCCTAAGTAATCATTTTCTTAGTTTCACTGAAGGCATAAGAATCACAACAGCATGAAGTAATCAATATTAACTCACTAACCAGATCTATTCCAGTCAAAAGAGACACATCTCTTACCACAGGTGGAGTTAGCACAGGTAAATGCATTATTTTAAAAATATTAAAACCATCCTGTGAATCTGGCTGATAATTATTATACTGGACCTTAAACTCACAAATCACTCATTTCCCCTTCCTAAGCCTTTCTAAGGTGAAGTAGTCAAATTTTTGGTTTTAGAGCCAGACTTCCTGGGTTGCAAAACGCCTCTACTTACTAGTCATGTGTCCTTGGCAGTAAAACTCAATCTTTCTCATCTATAAAATGGGGATGTTGATGATCATGGTGATGACATCTTGTGAGTATGAAGTGAATGCACAGAAAGCACTTAGAAGAGTGCTTGATGCAACCGAGGCACTTCGATGTGCTAGTTATTATGACTATGCCCAATTATGAAGATGAGGACGACCTGAGAGGGGCTACATCTGGTGACTGGAGGCTGCAGGGATCACAAATCTTATAATGAGAAAAGAGCAAAACTTAGATTTGCAAGTGCAGAGGAGCTACTAAGTTCTAGGCATGCAGTTGGCGCTCAAACAGATTTGATTCATTGTGTTCAAGACATCAGACTCCAAATCTAAGTCTCTTTCTTGTTGTGCTGAATCTCAGAGAAAGAGGTGTATATAAGCTTCAAGGCAGAGTTAAAATAACTTCCCTAACTGTGCCTTATTGGGAAGACCAAGTACAAACCGCTGAGTCATGCTCTCCCAAGGAAGATTCAAGGAAGGATGGAGTAGCTGCTTAAGGCTTCCTCATAATTTCCTTCGGTCTCCGTCTTCATATTTTCAGATGGACAATAAATATTTTCACATTTCTATAGGAAATGCTTTGACGGCACAGCCTCATGACAAGCCCCTTCAAAGTGCACTGCCACCTTGAGCCAATTAAAAATCAGAAAACTTTACCTTCCATATAATCCCTTCTGCTTTGGAGGTTGCTCTAGACTGAATGTCTGTGTCCACCTCCCCCACCCACCAAATTCATATGTTGAAATCCAGTCCCCATTGTGAAGGTATTTAGAGCAAGGGTTTGGGCGAGGTGATTAGGTTATGAATACAGAGCCCTGAGGAATGGGATTAGTATCCTTATAGAAAAGACCCCAAAGAGCTCCCTTGCTCCTCTGCCACATGAGGACATAGCAAGAGGGCAGCCATCTGTGCATGAGAAAGCAGACCCTCACAGAACACTGAATCTGCCCATTCCTTGAACTTGGTTGGGCTTCATAGTCTTGAAAACTGTGGAAAAAAAATTTCTGTAGTTTATAAGCTATCCAGTCTATGGCATTCTGTTATAGCAGGCTGAATTGATTAAGACTGTGGTGTTTTACCATTCACAAAGGTCTTCATATCCATTGTCCCATCAGACGTCATGACTGTGACATAGCCAGAGCAACTGTTGTCATTCCCATGTCACAGTAGAAGAAATGTGACTCAAAGGAGTCTTGGCTTACTGAAGTTCATAGCACTACTAAGTAGTGGAGTGAGGACGTGACCTCAACACTCAAAACAGAAAAGAATACTGGAACATGCAGCAGCTCTAGAAGGTCCTGCTACCTGGCCGCAAGCTCTCCAACTGGATACTGCTAAGCATCCCATGAGGTTTTCCCATGTGCTATGGCTGGGAGCCCATAGTCCTGGTCAGTAAGGAGACTTTTCCGCTTCCCCACTGAGTAACATTCTGCTGCCCAGGGCTCTACTCTTCGTCTTCTCACATCCTGAAGTCCCAGATGACTGACAGCCAAGCATGACTGTCTACAAATTTTCAATAAGCATTTCTCAGGTGCCTAATGCTACACCAGGTTTGGAGGGGCTGGGCAGGAGTCCTACTGGGAGAACCTCAGCTCCCTGGATCTAAGGATGAAATAAGGAGGCCCCCAGATAAATATAAACCTCATCTTCACAAGGGATAATATATGCATGACAACCATGGACCAAATGTCAAAAAGGAAAGTCTGCAACAGGAACGGGGTTCCTTCTTCGTTGAGAAGAACTTCCCTGGAATATCGCCAACAGGAGACTTTCAGATTGGCCAGTAAGATGCAGGATGGAGGGAGGTGCTGATAAGAAATCCTTGTTCTAGGAGTTCCCTTTGTGGCTCAGCAGTTAATGAACCCAACTAGGATCGATGAGGAAATGGGCTCGATCCTGGGCCTCGCTCAGTGGGTTAAGGATCCAGCATTGCCGTGAGCTGTAGTCTAGGTGGCAAACGTAGCTAGAATCCTGCGTTGCTATGGCTGTGCCATAGGCCACCAGCTAGCCTGGGAACTTCCAAATAAATAAATAAAGGGAAATCCTTGTTCCAACAGTTTGAAGCTTCTTTTTCTTCTTAAGCCTCCCCTGAAACCCAAAGACAACTTGATAATAGTTTAAGTAAGCACCCAGCTTCATTCTGTGGTGATTTTTCTAAAATCATGTCTGTCTTCTGAGAACAACTTGAAAGAGACCATATTTGTGGGTTTCAGCAATCCCCATACCTAGTACAGGGCCTGGTTTATTGAAATTATGAATTAATCGAAGGAATTAATTCAACTATAGAACGCTGCAGATCTAGCTGCAATGACTCCTAGTTGGCAATGGGAAATCTTCATACTAGTAAAACATCAGTACACTGCATCAGTTACCTCTGACATCTGTATTTTCAAATCTAAGAATCAGGTCATAACAAAACTCCCTGATTCTCCTTATCTCTCTAGATAGGATTTGATGTTGTTAACACTCTTCTTGCACCGATTAGCAGCACCCTGCTCCCCATCCCAATTGCCAGGAAATCTGCATTTAATTAAATTAGAATCAACACTGGCAAAACAAAGTAAAAGTCCACAGTTGATCTTATAAAAATAAAGATGAGAAAGGCTGTGCTTTCCCACACTCACTGAACATGGATGTGTGTTTGCCATAAATCAGGCCTGCTGCGAGAATGATGCTGAGCTTCCCATATGGCAAATATCAGATTGAGACACACAAGTAGAAATTGTTCTCATAATCTTAAATTAATTCTGTTCAGTTTATTTGGGGTGTCATCGTATCCAGCAAGCATTCAAGAAACAACATGGCTAGAAATTCAAAGAGGTTTCCATGTACAATCTAACACAGTTAATGACAAACTTTCTGAGGTCAAGAACAGTTACGTTATATTATTATTTGGAGTTAAAAATGATTTTCTTATTTCTCTACTATTATTATTGTGAAATAAAGTAGAAAGCAGGAGTCTGAAGGAGATTGTCAAAAATCTCTTAGAACAAATATTTAGAGAGCTATGAATTCATCTGTCTTAGATCCAGAGATTCTTGATTCTGACACAAAATGCTTTTTTAGTTTAGTTTCATTTTTGTTTGTCGGTTTTATTTGGGTGTTTTTCTAAATGAAAAATCAGGAGAGAAAACAAAAGTGCTGCTTCTCTTTACCTTCACAAGGAGACTGTTCCCTTCTCATGTGGGAAGTTTGGACTCTAAAGACCTCTCAACCAAGACAACAGAATTACAATACTGGACATGTTTCCTTTCAGTATCAATTTTCTGCTTTGCACACACTTTGTCTGGATCTTAGCTCAGACACTTTCCTCAGTGTGAGAAATCACTGAACCTTTGCAAGCCTCTAATTCTTTATTTGCAAAATGGGAATGAAAAAAATGGATCTACCACCCAGCATCCTCACGAGGATTCAGCAGGATCCCATGTGAAAGCTGAATCACGGTGCTGGCCAGAAGCAGGTGCTTAGTTAACTCTTTTCTCTCTTCAAGTCTGCCCTTCCTCATGCTCTCCTTCAATTAATGGATACTTGTAACTGATCTTAGGCATCAAAATGTCCTTGACAGCCATTGCTTCTTCCCTTTATTTCATGGGTTCTAAAATCCATTACCCCTGGTTGGCTAGTTTGCCCAGTCTA
This sequence comes from Phacochoerus africanus, assembly GCF_016906955.1. Classification (NCBI taxonomy): domain Eukaryota; kingdom Metazoa; phylum Chordata; class Mammalia; order Artiodactyla; family Suidae; genus Phacochoerus; species Phacochoerus africanus. Next base: position 231,779,117 of record NC_062545.1, read on the forward strand.
ATCAGAGGAAACACAGTTCTCCTTGATGACCTCCGAGTATGTGTTTGTCTATGGTATTTTAGCTAGAGCTAAAAGAAGGCAAGCCCTGCCCCATATGGACTTTATCCTCCAGTACACAACAAAAGAAGTAGGAGATACAGTATATAAAAGAATTTTAATTAGTAAACAGTGTGCTTTTCATTCCCAGGATTTCATTTAACTTTCTGGTTTCTGGCTCATAGAAGTAGATCAATGGGGCATCCATGTAACTGAATAACAAAGCAAGGATTCAAGGAGGAAATGATAGATTTGGAAGAAGATACAAAGAACCAGACCACTCTGCCTCCACAAGAGCCTCAGAAGCATATAACTCAGCGAGAGGAAAAAGACAATAAGGGGAAGGAGGAAAGCTTGAATGCTGGGGGACCTTGAGGAAGATGTGGATAGGACCCCGAGAAGGAGCTGGGTTGGGGCTGGGGAGAAGGAAGGCGAGAAGAGAGTACGATGTACCACCTCAGACAGGTTTGAGCATCCAGGAGCAGCACTGACCTGCCCCCACTTTCCCCAGGAGGGTCTGAGAAAGTAGCCAACACCAGTATGTTCATCCCCTGCACAGAGCAAGGGCAGAGGCAGTACAGATGTCGGGTGCAGAGGAGAATAAGACTACAGTCTCCCAGGGCACAGGACAAGAGGAATGAGGGCTGGGCTGCAGAACTCTTCTCCATGAGCTCCTAAGTGGCATGGTTCAGGCAGAGAAGTGGGCCTGATGCTGGATCTAACATCCCCGCCATCACTATTCAAAAAAATGAACAATCCTGTCTGGAAAAGTATATATTAGTGTTTCAATGCACATTTGTGATGCTAAATATTTTTACTCGTTTAGGTCTTCTTCCTTTTTTAAGATTAGGATCTTAGCTGTTTTCTTAGTAATCTGTAAACCTCTTCATGCATTAACAGTATTATCATTTGTGAATAAGTAGTAAATATTTACTCAACTTTGTTTTTATTTTGGTCTTTTCATGTAAAGGTGTTTTCCCCTTTTCTAGATTTGGGCATTATCACGTTAGCTACCTAAAGAACGAAAGCACTAACTACGTGCTGGCTTCATTTCAATGACCTTTTCTTTAATACCCATGATGTCCCTGAAAGGTGGATATTTTTCATTTTACAGACATCAACACGGATGTCCATGGTTTGTCCAAAGTTCAAGTGCTAGTAAAAGGAACTGCTCAAATCCAAGTCTATTATGTCTGGTGGGGTTTGGTACATCTGCATTGACAAGATATAGATAAGGGAAAATGGGTAGGGAGCTTCTGAACCATTGCTTCTTAGGCCAGAAGCAGCTGCAAATTACTAGAATAAAAGAACACTCTTTGAAACACAAGGTGATAGTTACACAGAGAGTCAAGTCCATAATGGAATACTGCATAAAGCAAGCAATAAACATGATAGTTATTAATCCCAAAGAAGGAATACAAGCAAGAGTTATAAATGTGTGCTCTAAGGAGGGCAGACAGTTGACAGATGTTTGCCAGACAGGATCATCTGTGACAAGAAAAAGAATGAAATTACATCAGCCAAGGTAGGGTCTGCCTGCCAATTGAGAGACCATCTCATTAGAGCTGTTAATGGCAACACACAGTGTCCTGAAACCTGCTGGAAGTAGCTGATGGGTGAACGCCTCACCTCTGATGGGGTTCCACTCGGACAAGAGGAAAACGAGAGGAGAGCAGCAACGCTGGGTATTATTTACTTAACCACTATGATATCAGTTTGAATTAGCTTAGATTTAGAATTATAGAATTTTTTACTCAAAAAGTCTAGAAATCATATCTAATTGATTAGTCCCCATCTCCACACACAGACCTTTGTTGTTCTTGAAAGAAACAAACAAACACAGCTCAGAGGGGTTCGTGTGGTTGGCTTAAGTTTACCTAGCCAAGTTATCACAAATCTAGGTCTAGAATTCCACCCTTTTAGTTTCTACTTCATGGTTCTTTGTTCCATATATAGAATTTCAGCAAATCTGATGTTCCTTACAAAAAGGAATAGATGGGAGTTACTGGTGCTGTGTGTTAAAGATCCCACTATAGTGGCCCAGGTTGCTGTGGAGGCGCAGGTTTGAGTCTGGTCCTGGTACAGTGGGTTAAAGATCTGGCATTGCCGCAGCTGTGGTATACGTGGCAGTTGTGGCTTAGATTCGATCCCTGGCCCAGGAACTTCCATATGCCACAGGTGCAGGGGGGAAAAAAAAAAAAAGAAGAAGGGATAGGCCTACAAAGACATAATGAACCCAGCCAGTTAGGGCTTAGTAAACCACAGATATCTTTTGGCTTGTTAACGATGCACTGCTTTGTCTAGAGCCAGGCAAGTTTTGAAAAAAAAAACAAATGTATCATAAGACTAGCTAATATTTATTGAGCCCTTAATACATATACAGAACTACTGCATCCTACATATACTAAATCCTCAAAACAATTCTATGAAGTAGATTTTTAAACTTCTTTTCCATGTTTATGAAAACATGCTCATAAAGCAAAAGGCAGAGGCAGGAATTCAGACTCTGGCGATATGCCTTATTACTGGGGAGGCCCCCAGAGGCAAAATGGTGGTGGAGTCTCTGGACATGGACTGCCTGGGCATAAATCTTAGCTAAGTAAACTTTAGTAAGTTACATGCCCTCTGTAAGCCTCAGACATCTGCTTTGTTTATTATCTGAATTACTAATAGTAACTACCTCACAGAGTGGTCCTAAGAATTGAATGGGACAAATGATTAAGTTTTAAACACAGTGTCTGAAACCTACTCAGAATGTGATATATGGTACCAATTACAATTATTACTGTCCTCCAAAGGATCAGTCTCTTGATCTAGACCTACTAGAAGGAAAAAAATCCCTCCAACACTCTTATGCCTGTCTGAAGAAAGGTAGGAGAAGGTTATGGACTCCTGCTGCTCTAACATATGGTCATGGCTGAGACCACAGACAGGCCTTACCTGGAGATGGAAGCTTCAGTGAACAACCCTGGCCCAGAAGGCTGGGCTCCAGCTGTTGGAGAAGCAGCTCCAGCCAACTATTAGAATGAATTCACTGTGCAAAGGAGTGTTCTTTGTGTGGAGAGATAATAGCAAGAAGTCACCCTGACCCTATGGAACTTACATAAATGGAGGGAGCAAGCAATGAACAAATTATTATTATTAAATAAAGTATTATTCAATCTAGGATTCACAGCTATCAGCACAAAAGTGTCCTAATCAAGTCTCCCTTTGTCTGGATAATGCCACCATCATCGGCACTGGTTTTCAAAGACACTGGGACATGGTCAAAGCATCCTAATGTTACAGTCACCAAACTGGAAAGACCTAGTCAAAGACTGAGAAGAATCAAGCCCTAGACACAAACTTCTACCTTTGGAAAAGATTCTGCCTGCTTTGGACTCTTCAGTGTTGTTCTGGAAATTGCATCTTAGCAGACCCAACTGGATCTTGAAATAGCCTGAAGATAAGCTTCAGCCCACAGAGAGTTCATGACTCAGTTTGTCTTACTTTGTGATCCAACCCAATTTTGAGCTGCTGATGGCCCCTGTGAAAGCCAGGCTAAGTTCTCCAGAAGTGATGTGACCATGTTATCTCTATCTTAATGGTTTCTTGTAAACAAGTCTGAGAAAGAGAGCGGAGGAAGGACAGAAAGGGGCAGATGCAGGAAAGAGAAAGAAGTGTAAATATTTTGCTCATGTTAAAAATCAGACTTACAGAGATCACTGGTGGCTCAGTGTGTTGGGGAAGCTCACTGCTGTGGTTCAGGTCACAGCTGTGGTGCCAGTTCGATTCCTAGCCCGGGAACTTCAGCATGCTGTAGGCGTGGCCCAAAAGGAAAAAAAAATCAGACTTTCATTATCAGCATCCAAATATGGGACTTTTAATGAATCATGTATTCTATTTTTTATGACTGATGGTAAAAGCATATCCATTAATTCAAAATTTCTGGTATACATTAAAATCACATATAACCTTGTCATAAAATGGCCAGAAATGGTTTGAATTGCTCACTTCTGCCTGGACTCTGACTTTTCATATTAAGAGAATTTCTGAGAATAAGACTCAAACAGATGGACACTGGGTGAAAAGACTATGATGCCAGAATGTTATAAATCAAAGGGAACTTACTGACTGTTTCAACCCTTGACTTCACAGATGCCTCATTTTATTCAATACAGAATCTAATGTAATTAAATTTCATATAATTTGGGTAAAAATCATTATATTATGAAAAATAGGGGAGTTATCAGTAAAACTTTGCCACATAAGTTGATGAAAAAAGCATAATACTCTTCTCACAGTGACCCAAGCTACAAATCCTGTCAACTCCAAAAGAATTTTTTAAATAGCCAAGAAGAGGGACTGCAGACGTTGTCGTGGCCCCAAATAAGAAACAATAACATTGAATGCCAAGGGCTGTTAAAGGGATGGTAAAAGTGACAGGAAAGAAACTGGGAAGAAAAAAGATCTGAATGAGGAAAACAATGAAAATTAGAAGAGAGAACTGGAGCTAGCACAGGATTCAGAGACTGAACCATTCACTCAGCCTGCATTCCCAGGGCGCCTACTCAGGGCAGACACTATGCTAAAGTCTGGGGAAGACAAAATTTCCATGCTCAGAATCACAGCCTAGAGGAGGAATAGTTAAGCAAACCAGAAGTTTCACAATCAAGTGATAAACACTCTGATAGAAGAAGATAAATGGAACAAGAAGAACAAAGAGGCAGCACTCCCAATTCTTGCTCAAACATCTAGGGAGAAGGTACAGGTGCTGAGTCTCAAGGACTTAGGAGCCAGCAGGCAGGTGGGAGAAGGAAAAGGAATGGAGGTGAGAGGTATGTCCCTGCACCAACATAGGCAACAGGAGGACACAGAACCTTCAACATCACCTGTGAGTCATTCACATGGTAGGAATGAAGCACAGGGTTCTTCCAAAGGAGGGTAGAAGGTGCAGCTGAAGTAAACTAGAAGTAGAACTTGATTCAGGAGGTGATGGAAGGCATGGAACAATTTGGAGCAGAGGAACCATATGACCCACCTCATAATCTAGAAAGTGAAGAGGATGAATTAGAGAAGGGCACATCCAAGAGGGGGAGGCCAGAAGGGAAAGTCTGCAATAGTGTTCAAAGGCTGAAGAGCAAGAACCGAACTAAGGGGCTGGAAGGAGGTAAGAGCTTCATGACTTGCGGGGCAAAGGAGCTGACAGAACTTGATGGATGCTTAGTAGAAGGTGAGCAGAGGTCAGAAATAAGGGGCAGTGAAGGGGGCAACTCAAAAATAGCAGAGTCCACAGCAACAGAAAGTGGCCTCAGAGAACAGGGCCTCTCATGAAGGACATCCTTCAAGACATCCAAAGAAATAGGCCTCATAAGGAGGCAGCAATCTGAGAGGATTCTGTGAAAAAACCTGAGTAATCAAGATTGTCATTTTCCCACACCTCCCCTTTTTTCCTCTGACTGATGTCAAAAGTGTTTGGAATACACTTCATGCTACTCATGCAATCTGTTTTATTATAAAATGGTTGGATAGAAAGAATGCCTGCTTAATATTGGTATGTGTGCATTTCTCCATTTATTAAGATTGCTTCCAAAATGCAATAATACACCACACACAGCATTTAACAGTGCTACTCCTGGGAGAGGGACTGGGCAGAGAGAAAGGTTTTGACACTTGGGTGCTCTTCAGATTTCCTAACTTTTACACTTCTATTTTTTTTCTTTATTTTTTAAGGCCACACCTGCGACATATGGAAGTTCCCAGGCTAGGGGTCGAATTGATGCTGCAGCTGCCAACCTACACCACAGCTACAGCAATGCGGAATCTCAGCCACATCTGCAACCTACACCATAGCTCACGGCAACACCAAATTCTTAACCCACTGAGCAAGGCCAGGTATCCACCCTGCATCCTAATGGATACTAGTCAGGTTCTCAACCCACTGAGTTACAGTGGGAACTCCTACATGCATTATTTTTATTTAATAAACAGCAATAGGAGTTATCTGACCAGAAAGAACATATTCCTTTATTTTATATATTTTCCCATTCCATACAAAGGAAAAAAAATTTACTGCCAGGAGTTCTCATCTTGGCACAGCAGAAACAAACCTGACTAGGAACTATGAGGTTCCATCCCTGGTCTTGCTCAGTGGGTTAAGGATCCGGCATTGCCAAACTGTGATGTAGGTCACAGACACGGCTCGGATCTGGCGTTGCTGTGGCTCTGGTATAGGCTGGCAGCAACAGTTCTGATTAGACCCCTAGCCTGGGAACCTCCATATGCCGTGGGTGTGGCCCTAAAAAGACAAAAGACAAAAAAAAAATTTACTCCCACAGGTACATCTACATGAAAATGCACAGAAAAAGAACAGGAAAAAACCCACATACTAAACTGGCAATTACTTCTGGTTTGGGATTATAATCTATGGGAATTTCAGCTATTTTTTGGTAGTGTCTGTACGTTTTACAACAAAGATACAGTTATATACTTATTTATTGTTATTTAAGAGAAAGCTTGAAAAACATTATTTGAAAAATTGTTTTCCTAACATCAGGATATTTAGAAGTTATATCCACAATCTGCATTTTTCCTTTGTTTAATAATACTACCTTATCATTTATATGGGTGAAATGTGGTTCTCTATCCAAATGATAAGGTTTTATTTACATAAGTTTCTATCATAAAAGACCCTAAACCTTCCCAAATACCTAGGATCACTAGGTGCCTGGCCATTCCCAGCTAAAAATTCCCAAAGTTTCCCTGGAGTGGGATGATCTCCCAGATCCTGTGGTGGCTCTGGTACCATATCTGCAACGGGAGAGGGAGAAGGAGGTGGTATATTGGTATATTTAAATAAAAGTCCTGATATGTTCATACATACACAGGCAGGGTACAAAGGGGAGTAGGGAGGCGGGCTGCCTCACAAATACCCTTCTCCTTCCTAACAGCAGACACCCTTAGCTACCCTTTCTGTCCCATTCCAATTTTTTATGTTGTCTTGCTTACTAGTTTGTCTTTACTGATTTCACCCATAGATTAGCATGTAGGGTAAGAGATCCCCCAAAAGAGACTCCTTTCCTCCCCACCCCACACAAAGCAACATGGAGCTGAATTTCTTGAGCTTCAATATAACAACTTCTTTAAAAAATTTTAATTCTGGTAAATAAACACATAACATAAAAATACAGCATCCTAACCGTTTAGCATTATGTATATTGACATTGTTGGGCAACCAATCTCTAGAATTTTTTCTACAGAAAATGAAACTATACCCATTAAGCAACAACTCCCCATTCTCCCCTTCCCACCATTCTATTTTCTGTTTCTATGAATTTGACCATTTTAGACACCTCATATAAGTGAAATCATACAATACCTGTCTTTTGTGACTGGCTTATTTCACTTAGCATAAAGCCTTCGTGGTTCATCCATGTTGCAGCACATGACAAAATTTCCTACTTTTTTTTTCTTTTTCTTTTCATGGCTGCACCTGCAGCATGTGGAAGTTCCTAGGCTAGGGGTCCAGTTGGAGCTGCAGCTTCAGGCCTACATCACAGCCACTGCAACGCCAGATCCAAGCCACATCTGCAACTAATGCCTGGGCTTGTGGCAACACTGGATCCTTAACCCAGAGAAGGAAGGCAGGAATTGAACTCGCATCCTCATGGAGACTACTTTGGGTCCTTAACCCACTGAGCCACAATGGGAACTTCAGGATTTCCTACTTTTTAAGGTTGATCCAGATTCCACTGTATTCATACATCGATTTTGATTATGTAGATGGACACATTTGATTCTACCTCTTGGCTACCGTGTATAGTGCTACTATGAACATTGGTGAACAATTATTTTTAAGTATGAAGTGCTTACTGGGAAGAAAAAGCTAACGATTAAGCATCTGAATGCTCTCAGGGACCTACATGGGGCACCTCAAAGAGCCACAGAAAATTCAAGGCTCACCCTTTCTGTCTACCATTAGGAGAGAGTCCGTGAACGCACAACCAGGCTATAGATCTAGGAGGAGAAGATTTTTGTAATAAATGAGTTGGTGCAAAAATCTTTCTTTCATTGGATTCGACTTTCCCTGACTTTTGCAAATTGAAAATAGTGAGATTCAGGCCAAGATCAGGATAGGCACTGAGGAAAAGGCACCTACCTAATCCATTGTCCTGCCTGTTGCTGACTTTGGCAAAAGAACTCCTTAGAGAGTAACACACCATCCCGTCCAGGTCACCAGGGTAGAAGACTTTGTACATAGGATAGTGATATCCAAACCTAAGGTCAGTGGTTTTCAATGAATGGACCAGGAGCAACCCAGAGGTGTGTTGCTAAATTTTGACCCACGTGTAAAAGTCATTTTTGTCTCAATTGAGCACACAGATTGTTACAATGGAAAGTTAATGGAATATTGAATGGGGAAATATGAGTTTCAGAGTGGGGGTGGGGGAGGTATAACTTGTTCTAAGTTAACACAGGAGGAGCCATGTTACACCAGGCTGGTCCTGTAGAAAGAGCACACACACGTATCAGAACGTCAGGATGTTAGAGAACTTTGACCATAAGCACATTAAGCCAGGGTGATCAGGACAGTGAAAGTTCTGCTCCAACTGGAAGGGCAAACACGAGAACTGGGTGTCATGGTGGACCCCTTCATGGATAGCATAAACTCTGTCTTATTCAGTAGTGACTGTGTTGCAATAAATACTGACTTACTGAGAGTAGGTTGTCTGATACTCAATTGTAACACCTTCCAAAAAATTGTATTAGAAAGAGTTCAATGACCACAAAAGAGGTGCAAACCACTGCCCTAGTGCTTATTTTCTTGATGTGTCCCCGACATGGCAAATAATCCCTGGAATGTCCAGTGTTGGGTGAGAGATCAAAGGTTCAAGGATTAGAATCCCAGTCTCTCTCTTTCTATCAGAGATGTGATTGAGTGTGTATTTGTAAAGACACAGCAAAATGCATATGAGGTTTTTGTTTTTTATTATCATTTACAGGTGTCATTATTTTAAGTTTAAAATACCCAAATTAATTTTCCAACTCTTTTTTTTTTACCTTTCATCGTCAGCCCAAGGTGCTGTTGTGTATTTCAGGCAATGGATTACTAACCTCTGTGAGGTTAAATAACTTTTGTATAGTTAGTGTTTCAGAAAAGGATATTGAACCCTAGTCTTCTGGACACAGAATTCATCTCTGCAGTGAGCCTCAGCCTCTCTGCTTGTTTACCTGGCTTGACAGAGAGTTGAGAGCAATTTTCATCTATTTAAGATGACTCATAATGTTGGACTGTGTGCATACATTGTCAAAGAGTGGAAACAAACACTGAATAACATCAGAATAAATTACAAGATATATTTTACACTTAACATTTTTCAGAAAATACCTCCTACTGTTAAAGCCCATGCCCCATAAACAGCTTCAGTAAAGCAGTGATAAAAGCAAGGATAACAACCCTCAAATGATAAATTGGTCAAATTTAAAGAAGTCATAATAAGCAGTATTTTCCTTACCAGTCAAATGCAAAGGTTACACACATGCTCAGCAACTGCCTTTCTCACTGTAGTAGATTATAGAGCAGTGATTTCATTTGTGTTCAGAAACAAATATGAGTAAAAGCTATTAACCAAGGTCTAATAGTTATCTAATAAATATTTTAATTGAAAATATTCATATTTCTACATATGATAGTATTGCATTAAGACTGCTTTTTTAAAAGGAAATATTATCTGCATTCAGTTCAGAAAGTTTTTGCTCTCTTTGAAAATAGTAGCCTCAAATAAAATCAATTAGTAGAGAAGAATACTAGAATACGTTTACACCAGTCTATGTTTAAAATATGAAATAGATATAGAAAATTTATCATGGATATAATTCAACATCACTTAGGTTATTAATGAAAAGCAATAGAAATTATTTGGTGTCACTAAATAATTTCTTAAAATGAGACTTCTTTAGTCAGAGCTATTTCTATGGGGCAGACATCAAAGCTTATGAGATGAGTAACTTCATTTTAAAATATACAATATCTAAATGATTTGGAATTATTCCAGAATCTTATTTAAAGAAGGCCATAGCTATCTTTTAACTCTTATGAGAGTATGATTTACTAATTAAAATGGAAATAATTTCCCTTTACCACTTTAAAATAGAATTTCCACTTACTGAAGTTAAAAAAAGAGAAAGTCTAAAGGTAAACTCTTATGGAAACTACCATGTGAATCCAATAATAAATATTATCAAGTCATTTAATTTGACACAAAACATTTCCTGGCACTGTCTTTCTGTAACTGTAAACATGGTAAGAGTCACTGGAAAGGACATTAAACTAGCAAAACTCCTTGGTTAGTCGAAACCATCAGTACTGGTTAGAGACAATGTTTAGAATCTGACCTAAGGCATCAATAAAACAACCAAGACATGGACTCTTTCAATGGTGCATAAGCGTAATGTCATTAATCGAGCTTGAATTGTAAGAGTCGATTCTTATAAGGTGACAAATTAACCATATGGCTACCTCATAGATGACAAAACTAAGATACATTAAACTCTGTGGGGTAAATACACCCACAGGCAAATCTAATAGACTGACATTTTTAATACTAATTGAAGCTGATTGATTTACGTATTTTACGTTTTCAACTCTCCAAAATGATGTATTTAATGTTTTATTTTTAAACACAATTAAAAAATAATATATAAATATATACATACTGCAAATGTAATACAGATAACAAATTCATTTAAGCCCATTTATGCACATTAGTAACACACCATGTGGCAGAAAGACTAGGACTACAAGAAGACCCCTTGGCGATTTATTTTATATTAAATCCCTAATGGCCTCTCCTTATCTTTGCAAAAATATGCACGAAAGTCCAGACTATGCAGCCATTGAAATGAATGGTTATTTATTTGCTAAACGAGAACCCTATGTTTAATGTTCCTTAGACATAAGGTAGTCTGGAAAAGTCGCATTCCTACAGCTCCATACATCATTTATTTTACATACCCTAACTTCTCACAACAGGCAGCGGAAAAATGTCTCTGAACAGCATTGTAAGTTGCTGAGATTTTTGTTTCCGATTCCATTACTGGAAGATTAAATGTTAACATGTTTACTTGCTTCTTTAGCAACAAAAACAAATTCATGTACCATCTTGGTGCCCGATACACACATGAATATAAAATGGAAGAGAGTTTGCAAATAACAAAAACTAAAATCAAACAATGGAAGAATAGCAAAAGTTGAAACATGTAAATAAACCTTAATTAAATACATCATGATGAGAAAAGCATCATGTACTTTACATCTGTCTGCAAATATGTACACTAAATATTGGAAAGTTCTAACAGTGGTTTCTTGCTCCTTGAAAGAAGGAAGTTTTTTTTTCTCCTCTTTATGTAACATGCTTAAACTATGCCCCCAAGTGTGGTCTGGGACATATCAGCTTTTAATATACATCCAGACACTAATGCACTTTCCCACCAAGTGTGGTTCGGCTTCAAATCACTTCATGAGGGGTTCATGCAAACTGTGGTAGGCCCAGGGGTATCCTTAGGAGACAGGAAGATAAGCAAAAACCCATTGTTTGCTCTCTTTCATTGCTCCTCCAGCTAACTTCCAACATATTCTCATATTGGTAAAGTTGAGAAGATTCTTTTTCCTTTTGTCTTTTTAGGACCATACCCACAGCATGTGGAGGTTCCCCGGCTAGAGGTCAAATCAGAGCTGCAACTGCCAGCCTACATCACAGCCGCAGCAACACCAGATCTGAACTGTGTCTTCAACCTACATAATAGCTCACAGCACAGAGGATCCTTAACCCACTGAACGAGGTCAGGGATCAAACCCATATCCTCATGGATAACAGTCAGGTTAATTACCACTGAAGCAAACCGAGAAGGTTTTTTTTTTGTTTTTTGGGTTTTGTTTTTTTTTTCCCCCAGAGAAGGTTGTTTTTTTTTTAATTTTTTTTTGGTCTTTTTATTTATTTATTTATTTATTGTCTTTTTGCTGTTTCTTGGGCCGCTCCCGTGGCATATGGAGATTCCCAGGCTAGGGGTCGAATCGGAGCTATAGCTGCCGGCCTATGCCAGAGCCACAGCAACGCGGGATCCGAGCCGCGTCTGCAACCTACACCACAGCTCACGGCAACGCTGGATCCTTAACCCACTGAGCAAGGGCAGGGATTGAACCTGCAACCTCATTGTTCCTAGTCGGATTCGTTAACCACTGCGACACGACGGGAACTCCCCGAGAAGGTTTTTAAGAAGAAAGAATTCACAAAGAAACAGATTCCTGTCAGGGAAGGATGTATGGAGTGGTAGAAGGGCCAAGACCACCTCTTCTTAGAGGAATCAGTAACTGCATGTTTCTCTGTATTCATATGCAGGTATGCAGAGCACGCAGGTCTCAGAAGGTGCAATTGCAGGACCATGCGGTGGGGTTAGTTCTTGCCTCGATCTCATGTAAAAATCAGGCAAACCCCATGATTTTTTTTGCTCTTAGGTAACAAAGCTTTCCAGGCATTTCAGTTCACAAGATGTAGTGTCAGCTGAGCAGCCCAAACTGCAATCTTTAATAGACTTGAGCTTCTACCCTTCCCCAGTGAGGGTCACAGTGGGTGGGAGAGAGTGTGATCTTTACTTCCTTTCCCCACCTTCCCCTCTCTCCTCACTCATCCTGCTAATGGTAGTTTCTGGCTACTTTGGGGTCGAAGCACAGGAGGTAAGATGAAGTCAGGGGAGCAGGAAAGTCATTACTTGGCTGTTCCTTTCCACATACCTAAATATTCGAGTTCTCTGCACCTCCCAGGTGGGTTACCTTCATGGGCTCTCTGTGGATCTGGAGGAACTCTCATCTTCTATCTCCCCCATGTTCCTGGATGGTTAGAATCCAATTTTTACTTTCCTGCTCTTAGGAAGCTAGCTCTGACTCTGGTTTCTCTCAGCTGAGATCTGCTTTGTTTTCAGCCCTCTTGGGCAGGATCCATGAAAAATGCATGATGGCACTCTCTCACACACAGCCCAGGTCTGGCCTATCATAAATATTCCTGCATCCACTACTCAGGCAGCTTTCTTGGGATGAAGGCTTCTCCATGCAACACCTATTCTATGTCCCACTGTCAACACAGCCAGTCAGCACGGTTCTCATCCTTTAGATTTTCTGGGAAAGAATGTAACACTTGCTCACTGTGTCTTCCAAACTGGAAGTCCCTCTGGGTGAACCTTTCAGAACCCACTGCCCAGGCTTGAGGTGATGGACTGATGGCTCCTCTCCCTTAATCACATGGGACACACACATCTCAAAATGTCTCCTCTTTTCTATTTCCAAATCTCCATCATTTTATTCCTCCTCAGATGGTGAGAGGCTTAAAAGCACTGTAGCCCGATTTCAACTACTTTTTCTGAGAATTTCCTATGATGGTCTCACACATGACTGTAGGAAAGGTTATGTATCAAGAGTCTCTTCCAGCCTCTGGTTTCCTTTTGGCTTTAGCCAGTGGAAACCCCCAACAGGAGTGCTGGGAAGGAGGAAGGAGAGTGATGGCAGAGTGTTTACTCCTCCATTTCCTTTCGATTGGGGTCACTTTGAACTTGGACACTCCTCAACTAAAGGCTCTTCTTGATGTGGCCCTCTCTTCTCAACCTTCTCTGTCTAGGTTTTGGAAACGTCTCCCTTCCCTTTCCTTTCAGGCTCAGGGTAATAACCCTGGGGATTCCTCTCTCATGCTTATAGTATTCCTCGCTCAGCTGTCACCTAATAAAGTGGCTCACATTATTATTGTTATTATTATTATTATTATTGCTTTTTAGGGCTGCACCAGTGGCATATGGAAGTTCCCAGGCTGGGGTCAAATTGGAGCTACAGCTGTTGGCCTAACACCACAGCCACAGCAACAAAGGATCTGAGCCGAGTCTGCCACCTACAGCACAGCCCGCGGCAACAGTGGATCCTTAACTCACTGAGTGAGGCCAGGGATTGAACCTGAGTCCTCACAGATCCTAGCTGGGTTCATTTCCACTGTGCCACAACAGGAACTCCCTTTTTTAATCTTAATTGAATGACCACCTGTTCCTGCTGGAACATATATGTAACCTTGAGATGCACAAACATTCTAACATTTTTCAAACTGAATTCCACCATGCACAAATATGATCTTGCCCAGTTTCCTAAAGCTTAAGAATTTTGAATGAATATTTCTAACCTGGTCATCCTGTCTTTTTACTCTTTATAATTTCCTATTACTGTGAATTTTTGCAAATGGCAAAGCAAGTCTTTATAAATTTAAAAAAAAAGTTCATAAAAACCTTCTCTACTGGAGTCCTTCAAGCTTGGAAGGAGACTGTGGAAGCCCTTAATCCCATTCTAGGAGGCAGTTTTCTTAGCAGGATCAGTCAAAAAGCAAGAGCCTCATTTTAGGATTGTCCTCTCCCAATGCTCAATAGTAACATGACTCTGCTAATAGGCTTAAGAACATCTGATAGGATGGCCTTCATCTGAACAAAATCCAAGACAACTAAAACCACAAAAAAAGTTACAAATACTTGAGAAACTAGAAAACAAAGAGACAATCCAGTATGGAGGTTCTGGTGGATTTTAAGTGACCACAAGTTATTTCCAGTTCCTTCTATTTAGAGGTGGAGTTTCTTACTTCACCCTGTCTCGTCTGGCTCAGTGATATGACTTATTTTGACCAAAAGAATGTGGCACGACCCAAAGTTCCTGCTTCTGCCACCTTAGAAGGTTTCTCCCCTCCAGAAGAAGAAGGCTGGGCTGAAAGAACAATGTAGAGAGAGGCTCCACCACTTGGCTAGTCATTCCAACCTTCGCAGCTGAGGTCCCACCCACATGAGTGAGGCAACCCCAGATCAATCAGTTCTTCAGAGCTATCAGCTGACTTCAGCCGCAGAGGTTAGCTCAGACAAGACCAGGAGCATCATATGAAAGACTAAACTGTTGTTCTGTGAAGTTACTAAGTTTTGGGGAAATAAGGGCTTTCTTATCTCATACCAGAACTTAATTCTCATACCTGAGTTATGTCCACAGTTAGCTAATTCAGTAAGACAATTTCAGAAAAACATAGACTAGGTAATCCCTGATGGGAACAACTAGCTTATTCTTCTGTGACCCAACATAGAACAATTAGGAAAGGAGGACTATGGAATCAGATGTCCCTGGGTTAGAATGCCTACTCTGTAGTTTATCTCCCCTTTCTGACTGTCGGTTTAATTATCTGCAAAATAGATACAGTAACTAACTGCCTACACACATCATAAGGAAGGCATCAGGGCTTTTAAAGATAACTACTATAAAGCCCCTAACCTAGTGTTAAAAACCTGATGAATGCCAATTTCCTTCCTCAGTATCCATGTATATGTGTCCGAAAGTTGTAACCTGAATCAAATGGCTCTAAGTCAGTCATGCTCACGATGTGGTCTCTGCACCAGCAACATCAGTGTCCCAAGGAACTTATTAGACATATAAATTCTCAGACCCCTCCCAGAGCTACTGAGTCAGAAACTCTGGCGTCCTGTATTGGCCCATTAAAGCCGATTAAAATGACCAATCATTCATAAGCTTAGGAAGGACTAAAACCTTGTACTATAGTATCTAGTCCATATTTTAGCATATGGTAGCCATTCAATAAAAATGTTTGATGACAAATGACTATGTTAATGGGCGATTAAGCGGATGGATGAAATGAGTGCATGCTTCCAAAACCTCCTCTTCAATCCTGTGTCACAAGGCTGACCAGTAGCCGGTCTAATGTGCTATAGGCTGAGCTGGTAATGTTAATGACTGTGGTATAGGTTGGGAGCCTCGCTGTTTGGGCTCCATAGGCAGGTAGGTACTAGATGACTGCTTGGTTTACGCTGAAAAGAAAGTACTCTAATAGACCAAAACAATGGAAAGTCACCAATAAGTGTGTTTGGCATACTGAAGACATTGAAAATTAGATTTCATCTTGGTATCAGGAAAAGAACATTAGTCTAAAAGTTTGATGGCAAAACACAGCCACGAATGCTTCATATCATAAACTACCATTTCTAGAAGAGTCTTTTACAATTAATTTACAAGTTGGAAATAATGATGGACCTATTTCAAAGGGTGGTCATAGAGGTTCAATGAGAAAATAAAAATAAAATGTATGGAGTACAGTAAATACTCAAAAAATGTTGGCTACTATATTTATTTTTAATTTAAGTTATTCAAGGTAGTGACTAGCATCATGCTATGAATCCAAGGAGCATTCAATTTTTTTTTCAAGGAATAAAAGAAGGCAATAATAGGAGTTCCCATTGTGGCTTAGTGGAAACGAATCTGACTAGTATCCATAAGGATGCAGGTTTGATCCCTGGCCTTGCTCAGTGGGTTGAGGATCCAGTGCTGCCATGAGCTAGTGGTGTAGGTCTCAGATGCAGCTCAGATCTGGCATTGTTGTGGCTGTGTTGTAGGCCAGAAGCTACAGCTCTGATTGGACCCCAGCCTGGGAACCTCCATATGCCATGGATATGGCCCTAAAATTAAAAAAAAAAAAAAAAAAAAAAGAAGAAGGCAATAATAAATTAAACAGGAGTTCTAGTAATTTATTTATTTTCCCTTTTCTACCACTAGGTGACACCACCAACCTACCATAACCCACTCTTTTCCCACAGACTGCACAGCCAACCTTAGCAATCACTCTTCCTTGATCATTAAGGAACAAGATGTCTATTCTGGACAACATCCTAAATTATTCTTTTGTTTGAGTATTCTTATTTCTCAAAATTGCCACTGGATATTTTGTATAAATTTTTATTTTCACCTCAGTGTGTATTAAAAAGAGTCCTCGTTACTAGGGAACCGATTCAGTCTTTACCTGAGTGGATGGAAAGGGACCTGTTACCACAATCTCACTTCACCATTTGTCTTTTGTACATATTTCTTCTGTCACAAGAAAAGGGAACAATTTTCCTTTAGTTTCACAGCCAGGTTTTCTATGACAAGTTGATACAATGTAGTAACTATATCATTAAAATATTGCATAGGATTCACAGGAATGTTACAGACAAACTAATTTAAACCAAGGTCAGGTTTCCAAATCAGCTAAATAACTAACTCTGAAAGCAGGAAAGAGAGAGAGAGAAAAAAAATAAACAAGAGAAAAGGTAAGCAACAGTGGCTATTAAAAGTAACACCAGGCAGCTAAAACTGGTCTGAGTATGTTCCTAAAAATGTAATTAGCCAAATCTTTCCAGAAATTAAACCATCAAAATGACATTATAGTACACTTTGAAAATGTATTTACAAAGTGAACGAGCAGTCATCCTAGCATATCACTGTGTCCTGAGGGGTTCCCTTCTCATAAAGAAAGAGGCAGAAGAGAATTAGATATTGTGCTAGGAAGAAAGTTCAAATTGTTACAGATATATTTTACAAAATGCTATTTCTTAATTCCCCCAACAGTGCTGAAGTTGAGAATGAATTAACTTAATAGGCTGTTTTCTGGTTTCTTTGTCATTTTATGGGATGATTAAAGTGACTAGAACCAAAACCTACCTATTAGTTTTTCAAATAAAGGACCATAATAAGAGAGGTGCTGAATTCTATTATCATGGAGCTCATTTCTCATACAGGCGGGCAGTGATACTTCACAAAGAAAGGGTCAACTTACCTCTCCTACTGAAGGATTTCAGTAAAACAGAATTGCCAGCTTATTACTTTTGAAGGTCTAGAAATGCACAATTTTTACTTATATAAATTGTAGTGATACATGAATTTATTCAAAATGCCTTCTGATAGTATGCTCATTTCCCCAAAGATGATTATGAATTTACAAGAGAGGTCCCTAAATAAGGGGACAGAGCGGCCAGAAATACCACACCTAAATGGAGAGCCTTAGACATTTTGGTGACATGCAAAAAGACTTTTTATTGGCTTTTAAATGACAAATATGCATTATGGAATTACTGAAAGCATGGTAATCCCCAGGCAGAATTGAAGTGGCAGAGAAGAATGGAATAAGGTTTCTGAAAAAGAGCAAGTGGACATAAGGAAAAGGGAAAGCTATATGACACAAAGGAAAGACATGAAGTGATTTTAAAAAAAATTAAAAATGGGTTCCAAAGAGTGTTATCAGATCTCACTATGTGTGTTCCAAAGAATGTTATCAGATCTCCCTAGTACAGCCCATGACGGTGAAGCACAGAAGGAAGTGGAGACAGTCCTGGATGTGTTACTACAGAGCACAAGCTGCATTGCTAGCTGAAGAGAAGAGGGCAGGGAGTGGGGAAAATAAGCTTCCAGGACAAGAGTCTGAGTCCCCAGCATGCATGCGACTGATAAGTAGAGGCAGGGGTAGCTGTGGTGTTTTTGTCCAAATATTCAGAAAGACCCTAAAGACTAATTATCAGATGTTATTCAGTACTGCACACGTGACCTGTTATCTCTAGCTGCAGCATGGCCCTCCCCACTCTTGATCTAAGCCAAAATTATTAATTGGCAAAAATATGACACCATTGACCAAAGTGCATGAAAGCAGATAAGTAAATCAGGAATCATAAATTAAGATGTTACTTCCTTTTCCCCTTTTCTTAGGGTCACGCCCTCAGCATATGGAGGTTCCCAGGCCAGAGGTCAAATCGGAGCTACAGCTGCCAACCTACACTACAGCTCACAGCAACACTGGATCCTTAATTCACTGAGTGAGGCCAGGGATCAAACCTGCATCCTCACAGATTCTAGTCGGGTTCATTAACCACTGAACCATGAAGGGAACTCCTTAAGATTCTACTTTGCCTTGATTCATAGAAGAAAGTCTAAGACTTAATCCATAGCCTCATATATCAAAAGCAACCCTCTTCTTTGCTTCTTTTGCTTCTTTTAGTAAATAGTCTCCAAAGATTGGCACCTTCAGTTTCTTTTCCCCATATATGTGCGTGCTCCTCCTCACATCAAGGAGTGGGGTCTACTCCCCAGGGACATGCTGGTGCTGGCTCGTACAGGTTGATTGTAAGAGAAGATTGTAAAAATTTCAGGAAATTCACAAACCCATCAGTTACAAATTAAACAGAGCCATTATAAAAATTAGATTACATGTTAAATAAATCACATAAAAAACAAGTCATATACTCTCAAAACTCATCACTTCCTAATGATTTTACTACATTATCTATGTTTTTGAGGTTATACATATCCACTGCATCTGTCTGGTGGAAATGCTATTTAATGGTATCCTTCTGTGTATATCTTCCCCCTCTATTTTTTTTTAAATAAATAAATTTGTAATATAATAAAAGTGTAAAACATGATGATGACTTTTTTCTTTTTTTGTGTGATAATGCTTAAAATCTGCTCTCTTAGCAAGTTTCGATTGTATAATACAGTATCAACAACTATTCCTAACCCCGTTTGATAATATCATAGGATACCTTGAAATTGGCAATGGTAAGAGTATTTACACTATGAAAATTGGCAAATGCTACAAATTAAAGCTTGCTTTATTGATCTTCTAGAGCAGGGTATGGCCCACAAGGCAGATTCAGCCCACTGCCTGCTTCTGTATGGCCAGTGAGCTAAACACTTTTCAATTATTATATAAGTTCCCACATAAAATCCTCAATTTTGCCTCTTGGACCAGAAAACCTAGGAAAAAATTAACTACCTTGCCTTAAGAAAAAAATGGAGAAAAAGTTAACTAAGCAGGCTAAACTTAAAAGTGGATTGTGTTACTAGCCATCACACTGGGAATAGTACAAAAATAAAAAACAAAAACAAAACTCTGAAGATATGCTCTAGTATTTGAAAACTACTCTTTACGTCAGCAAAGAAGTCATTTATGTCATTGACAAACAGGTAACGCCTTCATTGTTTCACTCTCTTGTTAAAGAAAACAAAAATATCAACTACATTCTTGTTGGAACTCTTCTCAGTCATCAATCACAATGCAAGAGTTACATTAAAACTAACTCATTCTCTAAGAATCAATTGATTGCATAGTTTACGATAAAGAGAACATCATTTTTAAATTGTGTACTATATATCCTGTATATCAGTAATATGTGTGGATTTTCTTTTCCTTCAGGGAGCCCATTGTTAAACATTTACCAGCACACCACTGCCAATTCTATTTTATCACTGATCTAGACTGGCCTTAGGGAGTTGCATGAACAATAAAATGAGATGGAAGTGATATTCTGAGACGTTTGAAATTTGGTCACAAGAACTGCAGCACCTGAATCTTAGAAAGCTTGCTCTTGTGGCTCTGTCTCTTCAAATCTAAGTGTCAGGCTGTGAGAAGCCCATGCCAGGTGACAGTCCCAACTGAGCTCACAGGTGACTACCGTCTGGCTGCAACCGTATGAGAAACTCTGAGCCAAACTGCCTATCTGAATACCAAAACTCCATAGAACTATGAGAGATAATAATATCTGGAGCTCCCACCATAGCACAACAGGATTGGTGGTGTCTTGGGAGCCGCTGGGACGGGGGTTTGATCTCCAGCCCAGCATAGTGGGTTAGGGATCTGGCGTTGCCATAGCCATGGTTGAGGTTGCAACTGTGGCTCTGATCCCCGGCCTAGGAGTTCCACAGGGCACAGGGTGGCCAAAAATGATCAAATAATTATAACATCTTGTTTTACATTACTAGGTTCTGGGAATGGCTTGCTACAGAGCAGTAGATAACTGGAACACTGGTCTTTGTTTGTTTGTTTTGAGGGCCACACCCCCGGCATATGGAGGTTCCCAGGCTAGGGATCCAACTGGAGCTACAGCTGCTGACCTACACCACAGCCCCAGCAACACCAGATCTGAGCCAAGTCTGTGACCTACCCCACAGCTCACAGCAATGATGGATCCTGAACCTACTGAGCGAAGCCAGGGATCAAACACACAATCTCATGGTTCCTAGCTGGATTCATTTCTGCTGCGCCACCATCGGAAGGAACTCCTGGAACACTATTTTATTTTGAGAAGACGGTGGGGAGCCAATTGGACCCAATGTATCATGACCTCCATAATTCTAGGTTGGGGTATTGAAACCCTGTCTTAGTCCATGTCCTTGGTGCCCGGTAGGGGTGTAATAAGAAGAGAAAATGGTTGTGGAAAAGACACATCCATATCTGCTGTCCACCAGAGATCCCGGAAGTAAAATACCATCAAATGGGATACAGACGCTACCCTGTTCATTCACCAGCATCAACCCATCTGGGCTTCCTGGAGTGGCATGCAACTCCTCCCACAGCTTTCTTCCTTTCTGCACCAAACCCAATAGCCACTTTTGAGGCCAACTTCCCTGAAATTCCCATAGTCCCTTGATGAGGCTGTGTCCTCACAGCATCTCTTCTCATTTTCACCTTTTTACTGCACAGTTGCCCCGGGAAGTAAGAGGGGCTTTCAGGGTCCCAAGGAGAGTTTATGCCTGGGGTAGGCTCTGTATTCTCCAAGCCCCTCCTTTTCTACCTCCTCCGTTTGCATACATTTCTTCAGCATTTCAAGGCAGAAGGAGAAAGATTCAGGGTACCACCCCATAGCAAAGAAAGCACAGTGTGTAATAAGTAACTTTATGATCTTTAAACACTGAATATTGAGGTATTTTGGACCATTGAGGGAAATAAATATAGAGAAGTATGACTAGATAGGCCAAGTTCGTGAATCACTTAAATCCATTTGAAACTGGCCAATGGGTAAAAACAACAAAAACATCAAGTTGCTTTCAACTTTAGTTTAGTTGTAGACAACAAAACAGGAATTTCATTATAAGGTATTTCTAGATAGGCCAGTTTTGCAGACTTTATCTTGTATCTTTTTTTTTTTTTGTCTTTTCTAGGGCTGTACTCGTGGCGTTTGGAGGTTCCCAGGCTAGGGGTCTAATCAGAGCTGTAGCCGCTGGCCTAAGCCAGAGCCAAGGCAATGCGGGATCCGAGCCACATCTGCAATCTACATCACAGCTTACAGCAATGCAGGATCCTTAACCTGCTGAGCAAGGCCAGGGATTGAATCCTCAACCTCATGGTTCCTAGTCGGATTCGTTAACCACTGAGCCACAACAGGAACTCCTACCTTGTATCTTGAAATACTTTTGGTCATCTGCAGAAGGAGCTACTTCCTACAAACTGTAAGGATTCTAAGTATTACAAGCTTCAGCTGTTCAGTACATTTTTTTTCAAAGACAAAGTTCTGTTACAGCAGATATGATGAACCATTCTTTAAATAGGTATTTTCAATTCCCACATTTCAGTTATGTCTCATTACCAAGAACTGCTCAGTGCTCAGAGCAGGAATGCAAGAGTATGTCTCTGATTTCAGGGTTCACTTCTCCATTCTGCCGCTGTTCTCAAGAAACTATGAATTTTATTAGCTCTAAATTAGTTTCAAATTGTAATTCACATTTCAGATGATTATTAAATTCACACAATGAAACTCACCTGTGTTTGTCTTTTGCTTTCAACTCCTTTGGACTCTCCAGCCAGGTATAAACTGAGAACTCATAACATCTTAACTACTCAGAATATTGTTTTTATTAGTTACCAGAGTGCTCAAAGTGATAGTTTCCTTTCCATAAAAAAAAAAAAATCTATGTACAATTTTTCACTGATTGGGCTGCTCTCTATTTTGAACACAGATTTGAAAAAGTTGTATCATAACAAAGCAAACCAGAATACCCATGTCCTTGAATTCTAGAGGCAAGTAGAGAAAAACCATCAGAATTCCTTCCTTCCTACATGGTGTGTCCTAGCCCTCACCTCATAATCTTTTTTCTTATTATTTTTTAATCTATTTGGCTTTTCTAAATCTCCTATAAGGGTAAATAATTATATTTACTATGGATGTGTAGAAGTTATATGGTGTTTACAGATCAGAAATTAAAATGATTTTTAAAAGAAGCCAAGATAGGAACATAAAAAGGAAGAGGCTTGGTACCAAGAGGAGGGAAAATGTGAGTTCCAACCAAGAATCACCTAAGGATGCATATCTACCTGTCTGACATCTGGAGATCAGGTAGACACCTAATGACTTACTAGTGAACCCAGAGTGGGTGTCACATCCCAAGTAGTGAACATAGTGCGTGGGCAGGACAGACCCTGATTCTGGTCCCAGCTCTACATTAGCCAAATGATTTCGCCTTTCTAGATTCCAATTTCCTCACCTCTATGATGGAGATTATAGCAGAGACTTGTTCTTCTTGGGCACACAACTAGACTACATCTCTCAGCCTTCCTGCAGTTAGATATAACCATGTGATTGGGCCAGTGACATGTGAGCAGAAGTGACAGATGTCACACTCCAAGAAAATCCATAAAACCTCCCATCTTTGGCTCTTCTCTATCTTGAGAAATAGGATGAATATGTCCCAGGCAATCTTGGGAGCCATGTGTTAAAGATGGTTTCTGAATCTCCTCTGGCCACCCAACCAGGAATGCTAAACTGGATTGCTGGGTGAGCAAAAAATGAACAACATGTGTGTTGTGTCTTTGCGATTTGGGGTGTATCTGTTTCTGCTGTTAGAGGTACCTTAACCAATACAGGGGTAATCACAGCACATCTACCTCATGGGGTTGCTGGGAGGATTCAGTAAGATAATGCTCGAAAATTCTTCCTCTACTCCCTGGTACACATGAGGGCTCATCATCAAATGTTAACTTCTTAGCAAGCAGGAGTTGGAAGCCATGGACCGAAAAGGAAATAGAGGCAGGGGTTGCATAGTTCCATTCATTGGCCAAATGGCTCTGACAATTCACCTCTGGCATAAATGACTGGCATTTTGAAAAATACATTAATCAAAACTACCGTACTTCTCCAAATATTGCCATGCAATTTTATGACAAAATAAGGTAGGCAAATACTCTGGAGGTAACTTCATCTTGAACTCCAAAAATCTCCGAGCTCAAACGCATGAAAAAATCATATTTGATGCTTAAAATGGGTCAACTGGGTTTCAGACTGGCTTTAAACCACCCACTACAATGGTTCAAAGATGCTTCGACTGCAGTCTAAGTAAGTGTTCACTTTCGTTACTGAGGAGTTTAACAGTGATCTTGGGAATTCATTCTGGTCTGTGCGCTAAACACTAAGGGCCACTGTTGGTATTTTTCCCTCTGCAGTGTTCCAAGGTGCAGCTTGGCTGGTAATCTCTGCGCAGGGCAGAGTGAGTCAGCGTTCTGAGTCACTTTATCAGACTGCATCCCTTGAGTTCTATTCCAGGTTTCAAATAGCAGAATGTCTGGTCATGAGGGGACCCTGGAGAGAAAACAGGCTCAAGCTATTCCCTTGGATGCCAGCTCTGAACAAAGGAGACAAAATTTCAAGAGCTGAAAATCTCCACTGTTCCTCATTTAAAGGAAACTGATTTAAAATAAAAACATATGGAAGTGACAGATGAAATGTGCTTAGTAGGTAACAGGTCCATTCATACAGTCTTTTAAGTTTCATGCTTCTAAATTGTCTGGAAAATGACCACTTTCATGAATAGTATGTTATGGGTTGAATTGTGTCCCCTCTCAAATGTTGAATTCCTAACTTTCAACACCTCAGAATGTGACCTTATTCGGAAATAGGGTCATTGCAGATATTATGTGTGTGTGTGTGTGTGTGTGTGTGTATTTAACTAAATGGAATAGTTAAGATAAAGTCATTCGGGTGGACCCTAAACCGATATGACTAGTATCTGTAAATAAAGGAAAACTCTGGAGACATGCATAGAGGGAAGAGAATGTGAAAACAAAGGCAGAGACCAAGGTGATGTTTCTACAAACCAAGGAATGCCAAAGATTGCCATCAAACCACTAGAAGTGAGGACAGGGGCACGGCTGATTCTCTCTCAGCCTTTAGAAGGAAGCTATCCTGCCAACCCCAGATCTCAGACTCCTCACTTCCACACTATGACACAATAAATTTCTGTGGTTTAAATCACAGTTTGTGGTGCTTTGTTATGGCAACAAATGGATACTGTACATATGCAGGAATAAATCAGAATGTGATTGGTTATAACAAAATGGATCAAGTAAGTGCCTGGTTATTGTTCTTCCTGAGGAGAGATGCTAATGACTCATAGCCTTTTGGGAGATGCTTAGAGAAGACATAATAATACCAGGTGCTGGCAAGGGAACTGTTCATATCGTACTGCCATGAGCAATCTCATTTGCTTCAGTGGTGCCTTATTGGAATGGAAAGATGTGTCCCTTTCTCTTAACATCTTGATTTACTGCTTTGCTAGAAGTAAAGTGGGCCCAGGATGTATAATCACCATGTCATTCTGTTGGCAAAAGCAAAGGCAAAGTTTGCTCCAGTTAAACATGTCCTTTAACATCCATAAATTCTCTTCTTCTTTCCCCGAAGTCTTTGTTATTTAAAAATTTTTAACACAAATTTTGATTTTGGCAACTTTTGCTTCTCACTACTGCTTCCACCACTAAAATGAAGGATCAGAACAAAATCAAAATCACCTGTGTCTCTTTTCTGAAGAACCAATGGCAGATACAAACAGGTACTAAGTATTTGTATTTACCAGGTACTTACTATGTCCTCAGCCCTGTGCCAGGAAATTGGCAAACAATGATAAAGGGTACAACAAAAATGAAGTGGATTCCAACACACGGTGTGTATGCCCCCTAGGATGTGTGCTATGTTCAGACTCGGAATGAACCAGAAGCCATGTGAAATGGGACTGTGGTGTCTTTTTCATGGTCCTAGCTTCCAAGTCCCTTTTGCAAGAACTAGCCCTCTGGCCTTGCTTCTGATGAGCTCCATTTTTTACCCACTGCTTTTCAAAGTCATGTTCATTCTGACCTCATATACTGAACAAAGAACTGAAACTCAGTATTATTAAAATTATTCACTTTTGATGGTAGATCTTTCAACAATCTATATAAACCTTAATTAGAACAACTATCATTTGTGAAATCTACTACAATAAAAATGAGAAACAAAAGGTTTCATAGCTTCCTCATTATAACATAGAGGGCTAGAGTTAACCCATCTGTCAAAGGCAGTGGTTTCTGCCTCCCAAACCAGTGGTTCCCTCCAAAGAACATGCTGTGTATGCTGCAAGGAGACAAATTCTTCTCATTTTCTCAGTAGTTCCCAAGAAAATTAACTGGGTCATCAGGCAAATAAAGGCCATGACACATACAACTGTGGAATTGCAGCATTGCAAAGGGTCACTGAAAATGTAAGGAATCCTCTTTCCTTCTTTCCCTAACATCCCACAGAACTTCCAGTTAATTCCTTCCAGTGACAACAGCTAACTATCTTATAAAGTCACCCACTCCATTTTTGGACAGTTGGACAAGAGTTCTACTCATAAATATGTAGGCCATATTTTATTTATCTTATCTCAGCCTTCAGCCACAGTAGAAACTGATTGGAAGGAAAAGTAGCTTGCCTTGGATACACAGTTAGAAAGCTTTTCTTTCCTCGCTGATTTACTTCAAATTAAAAGGAAGTAAAAATAAGATAGCAAAGGAACAAATGGCAGACACCAACATGTACTATGCATTTCTATTTACCAAGTACTTACTATGTGCCCAGCCCTGTGCCAGGAAATTAAAGGAAGATAGAAGTCAACAAGACCATGTTTATCCCCAATGAATTTAAAATATTTGAAACAAGTTCAAAATTAATGGAAGATATAGTATATATTTAAGTCCTAAATTGCTCAATTTTGCAAGTGTAATAGAAAATGGAGAATTTCTAAGAGTTATCATGAAGTAGCTAGGTCTTAACCATGCTTTGGAGGACAAGTGAGAGTTAGAAAGTTAGAGGAACTAAGAAAATTTCTTTAGAATATATCTAGATTTAAAAGGCAATTAGACAGATGTTGTAAAACACACAAAATAAGACAGTGGGAATTCTGTCTTTATTTTTAAATGGAAATGAGAAAGGAAGGTTGAAATATAATCAAGTATAAATAGATTGCGAAAATGCCACTGTATCATAGGATGATCTATGGAGAAAACAAAACTCTGCCCTTGGCTGGGGGATTTTTTCCAACTAAAAGATTAAATAAATAATGTACATTTTCTCTTTCAAAGAAGATACTCAATGTTACTAAAGAGTTCCTTCTCCACTTCTGTCATCATTAATATCCCCATTATGCACAAGTGAAAAGCTCTCATTCAGCTAGTTAATATGTGCACCCTTCTTTATATGTATAAATGTCCTTTTCCCTCCTCCCAGAAGATCATACAGCTCTTCCAGAGATGTACTTAACTGCCTGATTAATTACTGGACCTCTATGTAAATTACTGTCATGATTAAGATGATCGTTTTATCACTGATTCAGCTTGACAAACATTTACAGTTTAACATATCTGACAAAGCCATTTGTATGCCCCTATAACAGAAGTGAAGGTACATTAAAGCTACAGTAAGTCTAAATAATCGCCTTACAATAATTTGCTAACTACAGACAGTTCCCTAAGCAATTACAAGATACTCTATGTTCATTTATAAAGGAATTCCAAACAAGGCATTTAAAACCTAATAAGACGCCATTAAATGAAGGGAGACAGGGGAGGGGAGAAAGAGAAAGAAAACCCTAAGGCTTGAACTGGGAGAAATGATTCTCAGAGCTACTGACCCTTGCAAGATCCATGTCTTTCTTGGATTTCTAGACACAAAGCAGATTTCTAATTGAAGGTGATTATCTAGTTACTACATCCCAAATTGCATGTATTTCTTGTATTGAGTCATCATCTAATTACAGGGAAAATTTATCAATTTGAAAGTCCATAGAAGCAGTTGAGTTTCTACATGCAACAAGAATGTGCTCTGTAAACTCTGAGACACTATATCTTCAGAAAGTGTGAGTGTCTTTAGTGACAACACTCTGCCTCCTGGCACTCACATGGACCTATAAGCTGAACTATGATGCCAATCAACTAGGAACAGATTTTGCAAAGAAATCCAGAAAAAAAGCATCTGTTTTGCTCTTGGGTTTTCTGAGGTAGGGACACCCAGAAATATACACATTGATAGGGTCACTTCACCATGAGAGAAATAAAAAGAACAGCAACATACAATCCAAAAATCTAAAAGACAAATGCCTATACGGAAATTTGTATCTCCACAAACTTGAGAGTTCAGTGCCTTAATTAAAAGTGGATAGCTTGA
Source organism: Phacochoerus africanus (assembly GCF_016906955.1). Taxonomy (NCBI): domain Eukaryota; kingdom Metazoa; phylum Chordata; class Mammalia; order Artiodactyla; family Suidae; genus Phacochoerus; species Phacochoerus africanus. Next base: position 231,807,233 of record NC_062545.1, read on the forward strand.
TCAAGGCAATATAAGAGTAAAAAAAACACTCAGACTTCTGCACAGCACAAATGTGCCTCTGTAAAATATAATTCCCATTAGTTAGGTTAATTTGGATCAACATACAAGTCACTGAAAACCCCCAAAGGAGACAAAAGACAATTTACCGAGGAAATATACAAGGTCAAGAACTGCATTCACTCTGAATCATTCATTTAACAAATTGGAAGGAGGGCCTTATTGATACTTGAGTTGTCACCATTGATTATCAAAATGATATGCATCCAAATAGCTTGCAAAAGCCAAAGGACAACTTGTTTTCTTAGAAAAATTCCATGGACAATGCAGGGTGGTGCACAGAAAAAAGAAGTGAATCTAATCACATACATAATCATTGTTATTAAACAGGTTATATACATACACATACATACACACATGTGTATACACACGTGCTTATGTTTTAGGTTTTGTTTTACTGAGGTGAATGAAATGGCACTCATCTTGGTAATCCAGGTTTGGCATTTTTCATTGGTTTGGCATAGTGTTTTTGCACCAAATAATAACCTAGTCAAACATATCACAAAGCAGCATTCACAGCAAAAGACTAAAACTAACTTATGCAATAGAGAGAAATGTATTCCAGTTGCTCAGAGTGTAATTGTATAAAATCTGTCATCTGTCAAAAGTTTTCCCACCCTTACCTCAAGGGTCATGTTCACAGTACTGATGGCCACTTTTATTTCTCCATCTGAAAGTTCCTTGAGATCCTTCAGCATTGTCTGTTCAATACTTAAACCTGTGGGTGAGAGGGAAAAACAGTATGTTATACTTGGGGGACATTTTTGGTAATATTGAGGAATTATTTAAAGAAGTTACCCTGTTAATGTCAATATTTCCCCTCTCATAGCTCTTGTAACCATCATAAACACACACATATTAAGGCAAAAATCACATTAGTGACAAGATCTGCATCAGCTAGGATCCCAACAGGAAACAGAATTCACCCCTCAGGATGCAAAAGAAGATTCTTTAATGGCAGGACACTCACAAAAATATGGGTGGGACTGAGATAAACGAATATAAGATGGTGAGGACTCCAGAGACTAGCAGAGGTTCAGGGGAAGGAGATGGAGATCTGGAACAGCAGAAGAGGAGCTGCCAGAAACTTAGCACCAAATCAGGAGCGGAACAGGGAGGAAATGAGATGGCCTCTCTCTTTTCTCTCCTTTAACTCCAGTGCCCCTTACGCGGCTAACTCTTCCCATGGACCAAACCCATCCAGAAGCCAGTAGTCTTCAGCAGAGCCCAGAAGATTAAATATTACTCAGAGGTCAGGCTCTGGAAGCCCACAGTAGACAAAAACAGAGAAGGGAAGGGGAGGAGGTGGGTAAATGAAGAAAAACTAGCATAACCATGCTAATAACCAAATAATACTTAAGGCGGCCAAAATTTGCTTTGAGAAGAGCCTTTTATGTTTTCAATTGTAATTTTACTCAAAATGCCCTTGATAAATATGACCCATAAAACTATCACAGTTAAGTTGGTCACTTTTGTAATAAGCTCTGACAACGGGAGCTATAGGATTCCTTAAGTGATGGGAGGAATAATCCTGAACTGATAAATTATCCAAAACGGCATAGTTTTAGTCAGCTGATCAATGTGCTTGAATAAAGTCTATCATGGAAAAACACAGAGAAGGCCTGACTTGATATTTAATTCTCACTCTAGGTTATTTTATCCACTTAGGTCTTACCACTTGAGAAGACCTATAAACCCAGTAGAGCACATATCTCCTTTCCAGATGCATTAAAACACCAGAGTTGACCACTTAACCACTTAACGTGAACACTGCCAATCACAGCAATATGGGGAAACAGATAGGTACTAAACCTTTTTTTTTCTTTTTTTAATATCTCCAAAGAATGTATTCAATTATATCGTAATATGCCTCCTCAGGAAGAAACAACATATATGACACATACTCTAGTTTCAAAATCTTTAAATAGAATAGTCATTATCAGAGTGAGAGAATTTATGTAAAGAGAAATTATGTAAAGAGATACAATGATAACAAACAAACATTTGCGTGTTGAAAATGAAGAAAAAAAGGGAAGTGACCAAAGAATTTTGGTATTTAGTAGATAATTCACACCAGGGATTAGTAGATGTTCAACAGATCAAGAAAAGCTTCTACTCTATAAGCAAAATGTTAGAAAAGAAGAAAGAAAGAAATATAGGATAAGAGAAGAGATGTGTACAAAAAGACTTTAAAAATTGGTATGATAAAGAGGAAAAATGGACAAAAAAAGAAAAGAATGAATGACTACAGGCTCAATGTGGCAGATAAAATATTTATTTTAAAAAAGCTTATCTTCAGTAGCATTGGAAAAGTAATAAACCAGAAATAGAAATGAAATTAAATCACAGTGGGTATTAGATGAGTAGAGACCTTACAGAATAGGACAACTTAGAAAGCAATTCATTGAAAGGGAACCACTGCAAAAGGATCCTGACTCAGGATCAAGGATGGGTGGAGGAGTTACATAAGTGAGCTGCTCAGCCATGTGATTATGTGCATTATAGTATAGCCTGGAAAACACTTTTCAACTCAAAGGTTGAGAAGCCACAATCTATCATACTACGCATAAAATGCTTTATAGAATATGCGATGGCATTAAAAGTTTGGTCTAGTTTTGCAAATGAATGACAAATGCACACCATCATGCGGCCATACATCCCTGTACATCCACGATGTGTATCTGTAACAGAAGGTGTGGCTGACACATCAGTGCTCCACCCACATCCCCTCGGACTTCCCAGTGTGGTGTGTCCTGGAATATCACTCAACCACTGTACCTGTGCCTCCTTTCCTGAGGCCTTCTCTGGCCACCAGAGTCCACGCTAGGGGAAATCAATTGTCCCCGGGACTGGGTAGCCCTCAATATTCCAGAGGTATGCTCATAACAAAACCTGATTTGTAGTGTTAATTTCTGAGGCATCAAAACCAGTCAGGATCCTTCTACCACAGCTGATTTCAACCTGCCAATCCAACGTCAATCAACCCACTCACAAAATTCTCGAGAAATTAACAATCAGCTCTTGGAGCACCAATGAATAAATTTCTCAAGTGAGAAAACTCTGGAGTGCAATTTTGCACTCTGTCCCACGGTTCCCTACCGGAATGAAAGCTTGGTTTCCCACAAAGCTAACTTGCTTGATAAAACATTTCATGCCCCAGCAGTGTTTTCCAGGGATCACCTCCCCCCAAAGTGCTTTGCCTCAGGCTCTGCCCCTGGGGGATCCTGAGCTAAGGGAGAAAGTTTTGTACCTTAAAGGTAGACTATCTGTGTTTAAGTCCTGGCCTGGCCACTTGCCAGCTGTGTGTGTGATGACGGAAAGCAAAGATGTTTTTCTGTGCTTCACTGTTCTCAGCTGGAAAATAGGAATAATAATCTCACCTGACAAGGTTGTCATGAGAATTCAGTAAAATAATCCATGCATTTATACCACTGGAATCTTGTGTATATTAGGCACTCAATGAACTATAGCTATTATTATTACTATTATTACTATAAAACAATTGATCTAGGGAATCCACTCTCTTGACAAAGCCTAGACTTAGAGAACACTTTTATCTGCTTAGATGTCTTCTCTCTTATTTTTTCCTAAAATTAATTGATTTACGAAGTCCCGTTGTGCTTGACATTGCTCCTGCCATATTCTCAAAATAGAACTCTCTTGGCACAGGGATTTGATGTAATGATGCATCTGGGGTGCCTATTAGATGCATGAATTAACCACACAACCAGAGACAGAGGCCTCAGAGGACAGCCCTCAGTATAGACTGACTGCTTCCAGGTGAGCCAACAAGTGCTTGAAAATCTTCCATGAGCACCAACGACAGGGAAGAAAGTGAAGGAGCATTCAAATTCACCTTCTGGGGCCTGACAACACTCCACACCACAAACCCCCCCTCCTCTGCAGCTGTCACAGAACTGAGGGACAGAGTCACTCACCCTGAGCGCTGAACTGGGTCTCCTGCAAGATGTTGACGATGTCTTCTCTTGGAGGCAAGCTAGGAAATTTTTCTTCCAGGGTAGAAAGAATTTCCTCCTGCTTTTCTGAGATCTTCTTAGATTCCATGGCCATCCACTTGAAAAGGATGCTACCTGAAAGGCAGGAATAAAATAGCCCTTCAACTTTCTAGTCAAGCCAGGACAGGGGCCAGGAAAGTCAATGTTTTCTGACCTCTCAATCTCTGCTTCCACTTCCAGATTCTTACCTGGACCAGAGACCTCCATTATAACAGTAAAGAAGTAGCTTTTTATAAAACTATTCAGACACTGTCTATTCTGCTTCATTATTCCCTGAGTATTAATCTCAACAACCGAACTGATAGACTCTATGTTAGAGCTACAGATAAAGGGACAAAATGTATCTCTTTCCTCCACCCACACAAATACATAAAAGTGATCAATATATTTTTAAATGATTTTGGAGTGGAAGTTAATAATAAGCCATTTAAAGATATTAAATGTCACGTAATATTTCCTTTAATAATCCCTTCAGGAGATCACAGAGAAGATTGTTTCCACTAATCATATTGCTGATTTCACATACAAACTTCCTCCCTTTAAAAGCCATTAAATGATTTCATGGTCTGTCAGCTGCAAAGGAATCTGATAAGGTGGTGAACCTGGAATCCATTGTTAAGTTTCCCGGCATCACACACAGCTTTGAAGTTATTTATTATTATCTAATTACAAGGATTCATAAACTAGGTCTAAATCAACAGGTTTCAATTACAAAGTGATTTGACAATATGAACAACCAATGTCTCATAGACTCCTGGAATTTCTCACTTTGAAAGGGAGGGGTGATTACCTGTCACATCCCTTCCCCTGCTTCCTGAGCCTAGAATAACATAGAGTCATGGGGGAAAGGGAAGTTTTGCTGAATGATGAATGATTAAACTCTCTAAAAATCCTCAAACTGAATTGATTAATCAAGATGTCACCATCTCTCTAGCTTTCAGTGTGGCACGAATGATTATCACAGGGGAGAGAAAATGAAGAAAGAGGTGGCGATGTGAAAGGAGAAATGAAGTAGTGAGTGAGGGAAAACTGAAGTACATAATCTTGACATCTACCTGAAGACCTGCAGAACCTAGAGATAGATACACATTCACCAGTAAACATCCTGAAAAACCCCAAGCAAGTCATCTGGCCTTTCTGTTCCCATTTGCCCATTTTAAAACATAAATGACACTGCTTTCATAAAAAAGAGACATAATACTGCTTGTCCAGCTTATAAGATTATACTGAAAATCAATAAATATAAACATCATAATGAAAAATGATTAATGCCAAGTAAATTTAAAACATCTCATTCATTCCTTCAGCAAAGAACTACTGAGCACCTATTATGAGCCAGGCACTGTGCTAGATACTAATTATTAAAGGCTGGATTACAGTTACCCTTGCCCCTTGAATTTTACAGAAGTTCAGGGGCTACAGATAAGTAAATGTATACAATTTCAATATAAGGGGGATAATAAGTATCCCTGGGGAAATACACAGTACTCTGAATCCAGGCAAGAATTTGGGAGTCAGAAAAGGTTTCCTAGAGAGAGTTAACCTAAGCTGAGACTTGAAGGATAATGAGGGACTTAAGGCAAAGACAAGGTAAAAGGGAGATCAGGACGCAGGCAGATCATGTGCAAAGGCACAGAGGTGGGAGAGGATTTGGCTGGTTCAAGGAATGGAAAGAAATTAATGAGAACTAGATAGTAGAGTTTTAAAGAAAAAAATTTCAAAGATTAGGTTGGAGAAGGAAACAGGACTCAGGTTATGAAGGGCCTCACAAGCCATCTTAAAATTTGTCTTTTATATTCCGAGGGAAATAGGGAGTCACTAAAGAGTTTACGTGCACAAATTTATTTTTTACAGGACTCACTCTGGCTACCATGAGGAAATGAATTAGACAAGGCGTAATCGGGGAATGAGAAATCTGTTTTAGAAGAGAACTAAGTAAGGATCAGTCAGTATGAAGAGAACTGAACAGATTCAAGACAAATTCAAGACTAACTCAAGACAACCACTTAAAGGTGGCGTGGGGAGTAGCCAACTGGATTCTGAGTACACCCTTTGGTCTGACATTTTCTGACATAAAACCCAAATACAAGGATGATTTTTACACTCTTTGTTAAGACAATGGTGAATCTATGTTTCGAAAAAAGACCTTCACATGCTTGCTAGACTACTTGTTCCCAGAACAAGGAGAAAATCTAGATAATTTTTTTTTTTTTTTTTAAATCTGTGAAGGCATCAGATAGTTACCTAGGGAGGCTAAGATGCTGGAGAGAAGATAAGTGCAAAAAGGTAAACCCAACATTTGGTGTTGCTTTTCTCCCCTCGGGGTGTTTGATCGTTTTTATTGTAGCCAATGAGCTGAGAAGATTAGCAGATCTAAAAGCGGTTTCACAGGAGTAGGGAGACAAAAATTGGAGTTTAGAGCTCTCCACAGAGGATTTTTAGTTAAACAGCCCAGGTTTGGAGATGAGATCCCTAGAGAGAATTTCCCTACATCCTGGGATAGAGATTGGAAAACCATGGTCTTCAAGGCAAATCTGACTGCCTGTTTTTACAAACAAAGTTTTATTGGAACAAAAGCACACACATTAATTTACATATTTTTCATGGATGTTTTTGTGCTTCAATGACAGGCTTGCATGGCTGCAACAGAGATCACTGACTTGAAAAACATAAAATATTTACTATGTAACCCTATGCAGAAAAAAATTTGCTGAGCCCTGCCATGAGAAAAGAGTAAAGCAAAAATAGACCAGTCTTTATGAAGACTGAAATCCTAATTTGAATAAGCTCAAACACAGAATAGATTTTTATCTGCCACTCTTCTAACTGCCTTTGAGTTGCATAAGTAAATCCCTCTTCAGAGCAAAAGAATTTCCTCATCTATGGCATCATCTCTACATTTTGCATATAAAATATTCAGCATTCAATGAAAAGTTACCAAGCATAAAGGAAATATAAATGAATGAATGGAAACTCCACAGGAAAAAACTCCTGAGAAAAAGAATGGAAACAGAACCAGGGCAAATTTAAAGCATAGCAGGAGAATTATAGAAGATAATTAGAATCTATAAATAAGATATTTAAAAGTAAAATTCAAAAAAGTAGTTTAGGAGTTCCTGCTGTGGTGCAACGGGATTGGTGGGATCAATGGGTCATGGGTTTGATCCCCAGCACAGCACAATGGGTTAAGCATCTGGTGTTGCCACAGTTTCGCCTTAGATTGTGACTGCAGCTGGGATCTGATCCCTGGGCCAGGAACTTGCCAGCAGGTGGCCAAAAAAGGTAAGTAAATAAATAAATAAATAAGTAAATTTAACAACTGAACAAAAATGTGTTCAACAAATTACAGCAAGGAAGAAATTAGTGAATTAGAAAATATGTTAGAGGAGTTCCTGTAGTGGCTCAGCAGTTAATGAATCTGACTAGCATCCATAAGGATGTAGGTTCAATCCCTGGCCTTGCTAAGTGGGTTAAGGATCCAGTGATACCATGAGCTGTGGTGTAGGTTACAGACACAGCTCGAATTCTGCATTGCTGTGGCTGTGGCCTAGGCCAACAGCTACAGCTCTGATTTGACCCCTAGCCTGGGAACCTCCATATGCCGTGGGTGCAGCCCTAAAAAGACAAAAAAAAAAAAAAAGAAAGAAAGAAAAAAAAGAAAGAAAATATGTTAGAAGAAAACATCCACACCTGAAGCATGGAGGCAAAAATGGATAAAGATATAGAAATGAGTGTAAGATACATAGATGACATAGAAAAAAAGATCTAAGATATATGTAATAGGAGTTCCCCTTAAAAGGAGAGAGAAAATGGAATGAAACAATATTTCAAAAACAGTGGCTGATCATTTCTCAAAATTAATGAAAAATATTACTCTAATATTCAGGATAAATTATGAACCCAAATCAGAATGCATACAAACAAAAACACCCCTAGGCATGTGAAAGTAAACTGCAAAAAATTATACAGAGAAGTTTCAAATCAGAGAAAAAGAAATATATTACTGTCAAAGGAACTACAGTAAAACTGAGAGCTAATCGCATCTAAAATGATGAAAGTTGGAGTTCCCACTGTGACACAGCAGAAGTGAATCTGACTAGTATCCATGAGGACGTGGGTTGGATCCTTGGCCTTGTTCAGTGGGTTAAGGATCCAACGTTGCCGTGAACTGTGGTGTAGATTGCAGAAGTGACTGGGATCCCGAGATGCTGTGCTTGTAGTATAGGCAACTACAGCTCCGACTGAACCCCTAGCCTGGGAATTTCCATATGCCGCAGGTTTGGTCCTAAAAAGCAAGCAAACAAACAAAGAAAAAAGCTAAAATGACGAAAGTCAGAAGACAGTGCAATAATAGCTCCAACATGCTAATATAATATAATCGCCAATATTGAATTCTATACTGAAATAAAGGAAAAAATGAAGACAAAATAAAGACTTTTCCAGAAATATAAACTGGAGGTATTTGTCACAAGATCCACACTAAAAAAAAATAGTAAAGGCAGAGAGAAATTATAGAGGGAAGCAAAGAAATGCAGGAAGGAAAGAACACTGGAGAATGTAGGTATCTGAGTAAGAATAAGTCAGTATTCACTGTATAAAACAATTATAATATGAAATTTAAAATACATGTGTAATAAAAATACTTTTCAATAGTAACAAGTTGCAGAATGAACTAAGTATAAATAAATTGCTATAACGTTCTTGGATTCACAGGAAAGTGGTAAAATATCAATTTACATGAGATTTTAATGGTATGTTGTAATTTTATTATAACTACAAAATAACTTTAAAAGAATTCATAACTAATAAGTTAATGGAGGGAAATGTAATAGTAGAAATCCCTATTTAATCTAATAGCAGTAAAGAAATGAGAGAAAATGGGGAAAATGTGAGGCAAGTGCAAAACAAATAGTAAAATGACAAATTTAAATCCAAATGTAAGAGCAATTACATTAATGTAAAGAGGCAGTTAGTGTTCAGTAGGTAAAGAGCTTGCAAGATGAAAAATGTGTTGCAAGATGAAAAATTCCTGAGATCTGCTGCACAAAAATGAGATTATTATAATTGACATTACTGAACTGTACACTTAAAATATTTAAGAAGATAAATTTAACATTATGTGTTTTTATGAACAATTAAAAAGTAAAGGGACAAAGTACTTCAATTAAAAGAAAAATTATCAAACTGAATTTTTAAAACTATAATAGCAATATACTGTTTACAAGAGCACACCTTAAATACAATGATATTGAAAGACTGAAAGTCAAAGTATAGAAAAAGATGTAACATTGGAATGATATACTAACATCAGATAAAGGAGACCCTAAGTCAAGAAGAATCAATTGAAATTAAGACAAATGTGTCTTTATTAAAGAACCAACCCTCAGGAAGCTAAATTAATCCTACATTCATATGTGCCAACAATACGGCTTCTAAACATATAAAGCAAAAATTGACAAAACTGATGAAGAATGAGATAAATACAGTTTCAGTAGGAAATTTCAACATAGCTCTTTTGAAGCAACTTCTAAGACCCAATAGGAAAAACACCCATAAAGATATAGAATATTTGAGCTACATAAATAACAAATTTGATCTAATTAACATACACTGACCACTGTTATCAACAATGACAGACTATACTTTCTTTTCCAATACAATACCTTAACCAAAATTGGCATCTGCTGAGACATAAATCAAATCTTAACAAATTTCAAAGGACTGCACTCATAGAATTATATTCTGTGGCTATCAGGAAAATAGTCTGAAAGTCAATAATAAAACAAAACTAGAAAATTCCCAAATGATTGAAAAATAACCAGTGCACTTCTAAATAATTCATGGTAAAAGAAGAAATCACAACATAAATTAGAATATACTTTTTTTGAATGATAACAAAAATGTGACATTTAAACTTGTAGGATACAAGCTTATATAGAATAAAGCTATGCTCTAAGGAATTTTTATATCATCAAAAGGGTAAGATGTTTAAAAAAAACAGCAAACTTAGCTAAAAAATGTAGAAGGAAGAATATAATAAAGATAAGAGAGAAACTTAAAGACACAGAAAAACAAACAAATATAAAGAAAAAAATAAAAAAATTTATTTTTTGAAAAGATTAAGATAGTTTTTTGAAAACTGCTCAAGAAAAAAAAATGAGAGAGGGTATAATTTTCCAATATTAAGAATGAAACAGTGACATGCTACACATTCCAATGACATTAAAAGATAAGTACAAAAACTTTAATGTATTTTAAAATTTAGAAGACGTAGGAGTTCCCCTCGTGGCTCAGTGGTTAACGAATCCAACTAGGAACCATGAGGTTGCTGGTTCGATCCCCGGCCTTGCTCAGTGGGTTAAGGATCCAGCGTTGCTGCGAGCTGTGGTGTAGGTTGCAGACGCAGCTTGGATCCCACATTGCTGTGGCTGTGGTGCAGGCCAGCCGCTACAGCTCCGATTTGACCCCTAGCCTGGGAACCTCCATATGCCACAAGAGCAGCCCAAAAGAAGACGTGGATGCAAGCGGAACTGAACTTGCTAAAACTGTCAGGAAAAGAAATGTAAAATTGGAATTATTTTGTATTTATTTAAAAATGAATCCCTAGCTTAATAGCCATCATTCCACACATTTAAGAAAGAAATATACTAATATTATACAAATTCTTCCAGAATAGAAAGAGGAAACACTTCCCAACTTATTTTCTGAATTCAGCATAATCTTCACACCAATACTCAATAGGGACATTATAAGAAAGAAGAAGCAGAGGCAGGTCTCTCTCATAAATCTAGCTGCAAAAAAGTTTTTTAAAGCTAGTCCCAAATCAAATTAGCAAAATATAAGAGGATGCAATATATTTACCAACCAGGGATTTCCTAGGAATTAAAGGACAGATTAATACTCAAAAATCAATTAATAAATTTCACCACAGTAACTGAATAGAAGAGAAAAATCAAATGACCACCTCAATAGATATCAAGTAGTAAAACTACTTGAGGAAATCCAAGGTTTAGTCATATAAAAATCTTAGTCAAATAGAAATAGAAGACAACCTCCTTAATCTGATGAAGGACGTTTGTAAAAACCGAAAAAGAAAAGCAAACATTATATTTAACTGTGAAGTACTGAAAGACTTCCATCTCAGATCAGGAATGACACAAAGATGGCTGCTATTATGATTTTTTTAACACTGCAATGTGAATCCTAGCCAGAAAAATAAAGCAGGTAAAAGAAGTAAAAGTGCAAAGAAAAAAAAGGAAGTAATAAAAACTGACTTCTTCGTAGATGATGTGTGTATGAAATTATAAATGGAAATACAAATGAATTAATTATTCATTAATGCAAATTAATTAGTAATACAAAAAGTAATACAAATAAGCTTAAAATAGTAAATAAATTTAGCAAGGTGGCTGGATATAAGGTCAATAACACAAAATTCTTGAATTTCTATAAACAATCATGAACAATTAGAAAATCAAATTCAAATTTAAAAAAAAAAAAAACTTTGGGAGTTCCCTGGTGGTCTAGTGGTTAGGATTCAGCACCTTCACCACTGCAGTCCAGTTTTGATCCCCCCCTGGTAGCTGAGATCCCACAACAAGCTGCTGCACACTGAAGCCAAAAAACAAACAAACAAACCTAATAACATCAAAATATAAATATTTCAGAATAAATTTCACAAAACATGCCTGATTTACAGTCAAACCAAGAATCCAATTTCTTTGATTTAATTTTAATTTATAATTTTGCAATTTTAAAACACAGAAAATAAAAAGGCAATATTCAGGAGTTCCTGTCGAGGCTCAGTGGTTAATGAATCAGACTAGGAACATGAGGTTGCAAGTTTGATCCCTGGCCTTGCTCAGTGGGTTCAGGATCCAGCATTGCTGTGAGCTGTTGGGTAGGCCAGCAGCTGTAGCTCTGATTAAACCCCTAGTCTAGGAATGTCCATATGCTGCGGGTACAGTCCTGGAAAAAACAAAACAACAACAAAAAGGCAATATTCAGAAGTTAATCTAATAGATATTGGGCTAAACAGAATTCTACAGAATATTCAATGAAAAGAAACTTTTTTTTTGTCTTTTTGCCTTTTCTAGGGCTGCTCCCGCAGCATATGGAGGTTCCCAGTCCAGGGGTCCAATCAGAGCTGTAGTCACTGGCCTACGCCACAGCCACTGGCCTACGCCACAGCCACAGCAATGTGGGATCCAAGCCTCATTTGCGACCTACACCACAGCTCATGGCAACACCGGATCCTTAATCCACTGAGCAAGGCCAGGAATCAAACCTGCAACCTCATGGTTCCTAGTTGGATTCATTAACCACTGAGCCATGACGGGAACTCTGAAAGAAACTTTTGACATTGGCTTATAGTGAAGTTTAACTTGACAATTAAAAAGGAGATGATGTACTGATGTAAGCAGGGAAAAAATAGCTCAAATGTTGTTATCACTATACTCTGAGTTGTTTTTATTGCAAAAGAAAGTCTATGACTCAATCTTATCCAATGGACTCATCTCTAGCAAATTTTCCACTTCACTTTAGAGACCCATTTAGCTACATACTTAGTTAAATATCAGTTTCAGAATGTAGAGAAGCCAAAGGTACCTCAGTAAAATCAAATATTTTTTTGGCATAAGAATTGACTTAACTTCCAGCAAATTCTTCAGAACTAAAAAATATTTAAATCCATATAAATGTACTCCAAAGTGTCCCAGCTATTCACAGGCCATGGAGTATTAACACCAAGCAACAAAGAAAGCAATTATAATAAAATACTAACAAACATTTCACTCCATTAGAAAAAAAAAATCGACCACATATTCTTTGTTCAAAAGAATGGAGAAGTGAAGGACCTCTTGCCGAAAGCAATTGCAGTGCATTAATATTAAACATGATCTAATGAAGTCAGAAGTTGTTTGGGGAAAACATCCACCACAGTCAAGGCATATTCCGCATGATAAATTCTTAGCAGAAAAGAAGGGATATAAACCTCTTCCCTTGTTTCACCTGGGATCAGATTTTTTCATACTGAAACAAAAAAATTGAAGAACGAATAATAGAGAAAGGGAGGGAGGGAAGGGAGAAGGAAGGAAGAAAAAATAGACAATACAACTCAGCTTATATTTCTGCCTGGAAAAGGATCAAAAAGGAGCGTATTATTCAAGTCCTAAGTAATTTTATAAGTTAAAAATCCCTGGATTTAAGAATAAAATTTATTTTTATATGGCAGAAGAAATAATTAACACTCTGAGGTTGAGAAGTTGTTCTGGCTTTCCAGCTAACAGAAAAAAAATAACTTCTTTTCCCTTCCCCCAACACAGGCCCTCCCTCTTCCTAAAGAAAACAGCCCCGTAATTCCCTTTGGACTTTGTAACCATTTTGGGAGATGGATGATTCACCCTTTGGGCAAGAGAGAAAAAAAAAAAAAGAAAAAAATCTGGGCTCTGTTCCTTTCCCACTTGCCCTCCTTAAAAGGATCTTTTTGCAGCTGTTAATCCAGTCTACTAAAATAGCAAGCAGCTATTCTTTATTAAAGTTCAAATGGAAAGACCAACAGGAGAAGGGAATTGCTTCTTTAAAACCTAGGGCATAGTTTTTCCACACCCTAAGCTGAGAACAATTGCTGTTATTTGTTTCACTGTTCAAACTGGGCTGCTGTCAAGGCTTTATACAAATAAATGTGAAAGGCCTTTCAGGTGAAGTGTGGTCTTGGTGGAAACCTGCTGGTGTCAGGGGCTTATCATTGCCAGGTGGTTCTGGGAAGTGCATGCATCCACATACACACACACACACATTCACATGTGGGCACACAAACCCCCAACATGATGATTCAGCAATTTAACAGACCTTAAATGTGGCAAGGGACCTCTAATACATCTTTCTGAGGGAAAGAGAAGATACAAGTTGAGGGTCTGGCAGGTCCATAACTGTTTGCTTCTGGCACAAACCCAGGGTATATATAACCCAACACAATCTTCAGGCCACCATGAGTGTATAATGTGATTTTTAGACAGAACAGTTTTCAGCTTTTTAGAAAAGGATAATAATAACATCTTAGAAGCAGATAGTGGGAAAGGGAGAATAGGAAATGGAGGGGAACTGAAAAGGCAGAGGAAGAGAAAGAAAACAAAGAAACAGGAACCACAACAGCAAAAACAGAGATGGAGAGGGAATGAAAAAGGGCAAATACATTTCCAAAAACCAGGGGCATTTCTGATCTCATCTGAGTGAGCACATTCTCTTCTCAGACAAATAATTTCTTCCACAAATAATTAGGAAGTAATTTACATAAGTAAATCTGTGCCTTTTCAGATGAAAGTGATGCTAATGATCTGTGTCCTGAAATGTCTAAGTTTGAGGCACGTCCTACTAAAGACAACAGCAAGACCTAGGTATTTTAAGAAGTATTAATTTAAGAAAATGCAAATTATGCCAACTTTGTTAAATCCCCTACAGAGCCTGAACACACATTAGCCATGTTTGGGTCACCTGTTGACATTTATCCATAACTGTCTGTCAAGGTCAAGACGATAGAGTGACAGGGGAGATTATTAGATAAACACAGCAGGTTATTTCTACACTGGCAACATGATACCTAGTTCTAATTGGCATATACATGATTCTTTCAATAGCATCCATAACAATCAGGTTCCATATCAGTATTTGAATATAATATTACCCCACAATGCAAACACTTTTATATGTAGCTATGCAGTGAGCAGAAGACTACAAAAGATTCCAATAATGCTGATTTTAAGTACTAATTTCCTATATTTAGAAAAAAAAAGAAAGAAAGAAAGAAAAGAAAATGATACTAGACTAAAGGTGAAGCTGATTCAAACAACTCCCACAGACCAAGTGAGGAGCAGAAAGTGTGTGATACAGCATTTTATACAGGGATTCTGCCCAATCTCTGCATAAAATGCTATTACATCTGTAGAAGTGGAGGATGTCTATGATATTATTGGGTGTCTTTTCAAGAAGACTGATGCAAGGAAAAAACCTTTAGATTTAGATTTTTTTTTTGCCTTTTTAGGGCCGCATCTGTGGTATATGGAGGTTCCCAGGCTAGGGGTCGAATGAGAGCTGTAGCTGCTGGCCTACAGCACAGCCACAGCAATGCCAGATCCAAGCTGCATCTGCAACCTACACCGCAGCTCACAGCATTGCTGGATCCTTAACCCACTGAGTTAGGCCAGGGATCAAATCCACAACCTCATGGTTCCAGAAATAAAAGCAAAAATAAACCAATGGGACCTAGTCAAACTGACGAGCTTTTGAAGCACAGCAAAAAGACGGCTTACATAATGGGAGAAAATTGTTGCAAATGATGCAACTGACAAGGGCTTAATCTCTAAATTATACAAGCAACTTGTACAATTCAACAGCAAAAAAGCCAACAACCCAATGGAAAAATGGGCAAAAGACTTGAATAAACATTTCTCCAAGCAAATGTACAGATGGCCAACAAGCACATGAAAAAAATGCTCAACATCCCTGATTATTAGAGAAATGCAAATCAAAACTACCATGAGATACCACCTCACACCAGTCAGAATGGCCATCATTGATAAGTCCACAAATAAATGCTGGAGGGGGTGTGGAGAAATGGGAACCCTCCTGCACTGTTGGTGGGAATATAAGCTAGTGCAACCACTATGGAGAACACTATGGAGGTACCTTAGAAATCTATACATAGAACTACCATATAACCCAGCAATCCCACTTTTGGGCATATATCCAGTCAAAACTTCCCTTAAAAAATACACATGCACCCACATGTTCATTGCAGCACTATTCACAATAGCCAAGACATGGAAACAACCCAAATGTCCATCAACAGATGATCGGATTAGGAAGAAGTGGTATATATACACAATGGAATACTACTCAGCCATAAAAGAGAACAAAATCATGCCATTTGCAGCAACATGGATGGAACTAGAGACTTTCTTACTGAGTAAAGTAAGTCTGAAAGAGAAAGACAAATACCATATGATATCACTCATATCTAGTATCTAATATACAGCACAAATGAACCTTTCCACAGAAAAGAAAATCACGGACTTGGAGAATAGTTTTGTGGTTGCCCAGGGGGAGGAGGGAGGAGTGGGAGGGACTGGAAGCTTGGGGTTAACGGATGCAAATTATTGCTTTGGGAATGGATTAACAATGAGATCCTGCTGTGTTGCACCAAGAACTATGTCTAAATACTTACAATGGAGCACGACAATGGGAGAAAAAATTATGTATACATGTATGTGTAACTGGGTCCCCATGCTGTACAGTGGAAAAAAAACTGTATTGGGGGAAATAATAAAAAATAAAAAATAAAATTTTTAAAGAGTAGATCCAACCTTTTGCACATTAAGTAACACATTGAAAATTGCATTTTTTTCCCCTTTTTGTCTTTTTGCCTTTTCTAGGGCCGCTCCCGTGGCATATGGAGGTTCCCAGGCTAGGGGTCTAGTCGGAGCTGTAGCTGCCAGCCTACACCAGAGCCACAGCAACACCAGATCCAAGCTGAGTCTGCAATCTACACCACAGTTCACAGCAACACCAGATCCTTAACCCACTGAGCGAGGCCAGGAATCCAACCTGAAACCTCATGGTTCCTAGTAGGATTCATTAACCACTGAGCCATGATGGGAACTTCAAAAACTGCATTTTTTTCCCAGCATACCTGGCTAAGGGGCATACTTAGGGTCCTCTCCAAGGACTTAGGGATCAACACCTTGCCCCACTTGAAATCCATTTGCAGCACACCAGTGTGCCTCAGCAAGATGGATTTTAGGATATGACGATGAGAATGAAAGGCAAAAAACAACCAAATTGATTAAGTACTTAGTTCATAGTCTACTCAGATTTTGGGGGCACAAAGTTTATAATAATATATATTCCATAGAGGTCTTATTATGATGCTTTAAAGACTCAAGTCTTGAATGTACGTACTTAACCTCATGACATCTGGAAACAGATGTTTTTCAAAATTCTTTATGGCAAAGGTGTGCACAGAAATTTGTACCCTTTCAAGACCTGGAAGAATGCATAATACATGTTCTAAAAACATATGTCAAAAGAATGATCATCCTGAGCACTCCAAAATATAAGATAACACTATAGCTGTTTATAGAGAAAACCCCTTAGAAAGAATTATGGTATGAAAATTAAGAATCTTAAAATTATTTATAGTAACATTAAAAAAACTTCCCTTTAAAAATTCCCTTTATGTTTGCTGTTAATACACGATTAGAAAACTATAAAGTCTGTGTTTAAAGAATATGCAAAATTAAACTTGATTCCTTTCTTATATTTATTAAAGATTCAGGAGCTTTTAAAAATTGGCCCATTGCCCTTCTTACCTTAAACACTTATGTTACCTTTTTTTTTTTTTTTTTTTTTTTTTTAGGGCTGCACCTGCGGCATATGAAGGTTCTCAGCCTAGGAGTCCAATCAGGGCTGGAGCCACTGGTCTGCCAGAGCAACAGCAACGCAGGATCAGAGCCGTGTCTGTGACCTACACCACAGCTCACAGCAATGCCGGATCCTTAACCCACTGCGGCCAGGGATCAAACCCACGTCCTCATGGATGCTAGTTGGGTTTGTTAACCTCTGAGCCACGAAGGGAGCACCACATTACCTTTCTAAAGTCAAACTCTTTGTTAGTGATGGCCATTCTGACTGGCAGCAATGAGGTCCTACTGCATAGGACAGCAAACTATATCCAGTCTCTTCAGATAGAACATGATGGAAGATAGCATGAGAAAAAGAATGTATATACATGCATGACTGGGTCACTAGGCTGTACAGCAGAAATTGGCACAACACTGTAAATCAATTATACTTTAATCATAAATAAAAATAAATAAAATTTTAAAATAAACTCCTTGGATCACCATCCTACAGTTCCCTCTTGGCCAAACTATTAATTAATGTCCCATGTCCCCTCCACATAATATACATACATATGCATACATGCACACTTTGGTCAAAGGTCTCCAGAGCCGAGCCCTCTTTCCACTGTAATAAGCCACCTATGTTTTCTACCTCCCAAGCTTCAGTGACTCTGGCTTTCTCCTGACAGTGTCTATATTGCTATCTTCGCAGGTGGAAGAACTGCGTCCAATCACATTCCAATTTCCAAGAACAACGAAGTGACGTCCCTAACCTGCCAGCTTCCTAAGGTCATTTCAAGCCCAAAGTTATGCAAAAATATGATGATGAGAAAAATCAAGGTCCCTTACTATATTGTTCATTCTTGGTAGGGCTGCGAATTAAAACTAAGGTAACCAACAAAAAGGTCAGCATCCCTTCTAATTCCCTACATCTGAAATGTCATCATCCTGGTCATCATCACCATCATCAACAACAAAATCATATTTTTGTTCCAATGTACTACAGTGTGATATTATTTCACTATGTATAGAAAGTCATGGTGACCCATTCATTGACTATATTTCTTTCCCGCTAAACAACACATACAATGTTTTGAACGGTAAACCAAACTTAGTTTGCAAAATATTAAACAGGATATTACCTAGTGTTTGCTTGTACCACGTGTTTGCGCTGCCAAACATCTCCCCTCTTGGTGGAGAGCCTCAATTGTCTTTATTTTCCTTCTGCTTGGTCAGAGATATATGATTGCACTTGCTTAGTTTAGTTGAAAGCACTGTTTCCTATAGAGAAGTTTTACTCACGTCCCTAACCAGAAAAGTATTTAAAACAGGTTTATTGGGGCCATTGGTCCTAAAACATTTACAGAAACTACATAAGTCTTGGACATTTTCCCCTGAAAATTCTGGTAGAGACAGGAGAAGCAAAGGAAAAAGACCTTAAAAGAGTTGCCACCCTACTCTTGGATTTCTCCTTCTTCTTCTTTTTTTTTTTTTAATTCTTTCAGGCAGTTAACCACTGCTTTCTACTTTCTTGTGCCAAATACTTCTGAAAAAAATCTATGTTTACCTTGTTCAAGATGAATAGTTGAAAGAAAAAAAAAAGCTTTATACAAAACCCAAAACTATCCTATATGAGACAATATGGAAATTTTGTGGCACTGAAGTCAGGAGACACTTTCCAGTTTAGAAACCACTTTTTAGAAGCAGTGGGTTCCATTGTGCAAGATGAAATAGAAATTAGGAGGATAATTGATGATGGTGTGCTGGGAACACAGTGCTTAAAGCAGGCTGAGTAGAGATGGAAAACATTATACGATGGGGAGAGAAGGAGGTGGGAGTTTGACTATAAAACTTATTACCACAACTAAGGTGCATCATTTTGCTGCCCAAACAGTATTATAAAAACGGAGCATTGATCATCACCAGGAGAAATTTCAGTGTGGGAACGTGGAATTCTGGCCCATATCCATGCTGTTGTGGAGCAAAAACCTCCTCTGGAAGCTGCTAGATGGCCAGAGGAGCTATACCCGCTCCCTAACAGAGGGGCCTTGGCTCCATTTAATATTCTTGTCTAGTGAAACAGCAAAGATCCTTCATGCCTATTTTTAAATGCACATTTTTAATATTCAATATAATGCTACTCTTTAACAAACTCTTTACTCCCTGCCTCTCTGATGAAGCTTCCCGTGGTCTTTAAAGGGATTGTTAACCCAAGAATGGATCGCGCTCTTTCTGCATGAGCAAGTCGGGAGACACTCCATTAAGCTTTCCAGTATTTAATAGACAGATTCATCTCTCACCTCTGAGCAGATGAGCCAGTTGCTCAGTGATGAGCTCAGGAGCCTCCTGGAGAATCTCTTTCACCACCAGAGAGGAGGAAGACTCTCGGAACTCAAAGTCGGCATCGCTGTGCTCAGTTGGGTTAATGACTTTGACAACTGCTGATTCCAAAGTTTTGTCCTCACTATAAGGCAAACGGAGGAGAGGAAGAGAAAGAGATGCAGCATGTTTTCTTACTTTTTGGAATTATTTAACCTCTGTCCCCACAGAAGTGACTTCCTCTTGATAGCCCAAAATATAAGTGAGCTCACACGACATGAATCTGTGTGTTTTAGCATTTCATTTCAACTAACTGCCTCCCTAAGAGTCTTAAAAGACCTTCACATCTTACCATTTCTAGCTTTTGTTTTGCTGTTGGAAAATAATAACAAAACAACAAAAATCATTGTGAAGGCTAACATTTATTGAGCTTCCACTATATGCCAGACGTTATTATAAATACTTTGAGAGTATTACCATATTTTATACTATAAAATGACCCTTTTTAATAGGTTCTATTAAAATTCCCATTTTACAAGTGGGGAAAAGGAGGCACAAAAAAGTTTAGAAATGTGACCAATACCACAAGGGCAATAAAGCCAATATTTCATAAAAGCTATAAATGGTGCATAACCTTTAAAATTTGTATAAAAATAAAATAAAATAGAAGTTTTATTTAAACTTGTACTTAAACTCTAACTATCTGGTTCCAAAACTTGCACATCCAGTTTGGGGCTGGACAAAAAATAATACTACTGGCCTATTTATTCCCACATCATACTTTTTAATGAGATGGTGTTAGCTTTTATAAAAGGCAGGAAGAAAGATATGGGTAAAACTGACTTTATTCTTTCTGTCTGCCAAAACCCAAAGAATGGCAGTGAATGAAATGAAGATCTCCATTTATTTCCGAAAAACATTCTATTTCATAAACAATCCCAAAGCTAGATTTCACATTTCCTTCTCAAAACCAGCATAGATGTTTCCATTTTAATTGGTAACCAAACTCTCCCTGAGTTCTTGACTGACACACATTTCATAGTTCATTCCTTTGGCTTCCTGTGTTTGTCCATATCTACTGGCACTAAAATTGGTTTGAAAAAGTTAACACATAAGTTTAGTCAAGCATGTGATTATCCTGAACACTGATACCTGAAATCGGTCAAATAAGCTATGAATAACTCTCAGCCAATTGTCAACAATTGACTGATAAATATTATTCAAACAGTTGTATGAATTTCAAATATCATGGGGATTTTATCAGCTCTACACAGGCAGATTTTTTTCCAAGCTCTTTATAATCAAATAAACTGTATGGCTGACACTACGATATATCCATATTTAAATATGCTTCCTTAAGGCTAGGTAAAAAATTAAATATTTGTACAAGTTTTTATTTCATGTATGTTAAGGTCAATGTCCACTAGTTAATGTCATCAATGATTAGCAAATCGGCAAAGTTTGCAAAAAAACTATCATCTCCTACTATTGGGATATTTAACTGGGGGCACTTCATTCATTAGCAACACAGAGCTTATCAAACTGGGCTCTGTGATGGGTTATAAGGTCCTTGAAGGCAGGGAATCTATCTTATTCCTCTTTATATACCTGTAGATTCGTGCACCAATTAGCACCTCCTAAGTATTTAGTGAAGTAGGCAAAAGATTCACGTCTAATTCAAACTCTTCTACTAACTGCATGTGGTACCCTGGCCAAGTCATTTGCCCAGATTTCTCGTCCGTAAAAAAAAGGAGTTCAAATTATATGAACTTTCAAAACTCCATCCTGCTTTTCTAGAATCATACTATGAATAAATGAGCCAATGATCAAAGGGCTTTCATAGCCCATCTACAAAATTTTCCATTTCACTACTCAGATTTCTTAAGAACCTTTTGGTTTTATTTAGCATTTAATTTCAATTTTCATACACACATTATCAGCATCAATACACCGGATGGTTGCATTGCTAGAAGAAAGTGTTCGTCAAGTTCCCATTGTGT
The DNA here is from genome assembly GCF_016906955.1 of Phacochoerus africanus. NCBI lineage: Eukaryota > Metazoa > Chordata > Mammalia > Artiodactyla > Suidae > Phacochoerus > Phacochoerus africanus. Next base: position 231,829,022 of record NC_062545.1, read on the forward strand.
TTCAGTGGGTTATTTATGAACTCAACTAGTATCCATATGAAGATGCGGGTTTGGTCGCTGGCCCCACTCATTGTGTTAAGGATTTGGTGTTACCATGAACTGTGATGTAGGCTGAAGAAGCAACTCCAATCCTGCGTTGCTATAGCTGTGGCACAGGGCTCTGATTGGACCCCTCACCTGGGAACTTCCATATGCGGCAAAAAAAAGAAGAAAGAAAGAAAGAAAGGAAAGAAAGGAAAGAAAGGAAAGAAAGGAAGGAAGGAAGGAAGGAAGGAAGGAAGGAAGGAGGAAGGAGGGAGGGAGGGAGGGAGGAAGGAAGGAAGGAAGAAAGAAAGAAAGAAAAAGGAAGAAAGAAAGGAAGAAAAAGAAAAGAAAAGGAAAGTGTTAGAAATGGATTAAAATTATACTTTTGGGAATTCCCACTGTGGTGCAACAGGAACACAGGTTTGATCCTCAGCCCGGCACAGGGAGTTAAAAGGATCTGCATGTAGGTCAAAACTTCAATGATCTTTGGCCCGGAAACTCCATATGCCACAGGGGAGCCAAAAAGGAAAAAAATTATAATTTTGGTCAATTTTAAAAGAATTTTCTACTTTTAAAGATGTCATATTTGAAATGCCAAAGTAAAAAGAGAGTTTTGACATAGCCCAAATTTTGCTATAAAAGAAGAAAAAAATATTTCATTTCCTCTGAATGTCCTCTGCCTTTAATATATCTTCCTTAACCACAAAACATCCCAGACAGGGTAATACTGTGTGCCGAAGAACCTTTGCTAAAAGACCAAACCTCCCTCCAGAGCCTCACATGAAGTCTTACCTTGACAGCACGTTGCTGCTAACAAGGGTTATAGATAACTTCCCTTCGTTGTGTAGCTGATGCAGATTAATTTCATCTCGGAATATGTGGAATGACTCGGAGATATTTAGCTCTTCTAAAATAAACCTCGTCTCTGTGAAGTAGCTGAATTCAGTTCTTGGTATGTTCAGCACAGGCAGACAGAGAACCCCAGGTGGGCTGACCTACCAAGAAAAAAGTTGACTGAATTACTGACAAAAGCAGGAGAAAAGATTACAATTACATTTTCTCAAACCTGGGAGTAACTGTAAGGGGAACAAAAGTCTTTGGCTGCACGAAACTATCTGACATTCGTAACCAGCTTTTCCTGAACCCAATTAGCAGAGCATTTTCCATGGGTAAGTGGCCTCTAATCTTTTTTAACCTCTTGTTACTCTATATAAAACCTCTTGTGCCTTTCTTGAAATATTTTATGTCTCATTTCACTCCTTCCACAGTTTATCTTTTTTTTTTTGGGGGGGGCACACCTGGTATAGGGGTCGAATTGGAGCTGTAGCCGGTTACTGCTAAGCCACGACAGGAAATCCCTCCTTCCACAGTTAAAAAAAAAATGTATATATATACATCTCTTCTTCATAGAAAGCAAATTTACCTGTCTTTATGGAATCAGCAGAAAATCAGAATGATTACAGCAGGGCAAGTGAAGATTGTGGGTATACATCCCGCCTACACGGGATTGCCCATCATTTAGCTCCAGCCAATTGTTTCCATGCCAAAAATTCAGGTCTAGAATAGGCAAATTTTCAATTACTCAAGAAAAGCTAGAAATATAGATTTGGGGGTGTTACCTTGATGTTTAATTGCTACAATTCATATTTAATTAAAAATCTGTAGAGTTAGTGAAAACTCATGCACAAGCTGGATCTGGCCCACAGACTGCCAGTTGTGATTTCTGCTGATTTATTATATCATTAAAAAAACCTTTTATTAACAAGCCTTGTATTAAAAAAAAATGTAGTGGTGGGGGAAACAGGAGATGGGTAGAAGTTAGAGAATTTCAGATTCACAATAATAACTTATTTTTACACAGGAAACTTTAAATGTAGGTGCTTTTAAAAATTACTCTGTTTAGCAATAAACCCGAAATCACTGAGAAAATGTGGGGTTTGGAAACACTGAATTTTTGCATAAAGTAAATGGTCATTGTTCTCACATCATCACCAGCTCTGTCACAAGCATAGGGCTTATTACACAGCTTTAACATCTTTATCATCCACGTCCCCTTCCTAGCAGGGATTTTTTTTTTGTCTTTTTTTGTTCAGTTATGTTTCTCAGTGCATAAAACTGGCACAAAATAGACATGCATTTGTTGAGTGAAATACATGAATCACCTACTGTTACAGTACACAAAGCACAAAGCCAACTCAACGAGATGGTTTTTATCCCACCTGTCAGGCGAATCCAGAATCACAATTGTGCAATAGTCATTTGGAATTTGTGCAGCGCAAATTATTTTTCCTCATTAACTTATAGAGTTATATCTAACTCCCGATATTAAAACTTGAGTCAGGAGGCATGTGGCCTGAGCTTACCCTGGCAGGACCTGTTCTGAAGGTGGAGTCAGAAGAACTACATTCAAGCCCCAGCCTCTGCTGTGTGCCTTGGAGAAAGCCATTTTCATTTCTGACCCTCGGTTTTATCCATAGAATGGGGCTTATTCACCAGAGTGGAAAGTATTTAAATGGAGTCAGAGATGTGAGGCTACAAGGCCCTGTCCTACCATGAGTTAATACTCTGTCCTTCTCCCCTGTGTTAATACACTGAGAGAGAATAGCCAGGTTCTCAGAAAAAATTAAAATAGAGATGCAGATATGTGATGGGGGCAGGATTCAGTAAATTAACAGGAAGGCAGATATTTAACAATTCCCGGGATGTGACCCTTCACTAATGCCACATTCGTTCCCATGCTTAAGGCGAGCCTCAGAAGGAGGAAAGAGGCTGCACATCTCTTTACCTGTTTCTTCTATCACAACTACTTTTCCCACTCCTTTCTTTGGGTGTTATTGTATTCATTCAAGACATCACAGGTGTTGTTTGTGGTGCCATTATTATCATATGATTTAAGAGTCCAGGCCATGATCAGTTGGAAAACTAGTCTGGTTCAGCAACCTCTATGATCTCAAAACAAGCAATGCTTTTTTTTTTTTTTCTAGGAGTCAAAAAACCTAGTTGAGTGAGGGGGAGGTGGAGATAAACTGGGAATTTGGGATTAACATATACACACTACTATATATAAAATAGGTAAACCTACTATATAGCACAGGGAGTTATACTCAATATCTTGTAATAACAGATTGGAATGGAAAAGAATCTGAAAAAGAATATCTGGAGTTCCTGTTGTGGCTCAGTGGTTAATGAACCCAACTAGCATTCCCAAGGATGCGGGTTTGATCCCTGGCCTCGCTTGGTGCAGCTCGGATCCCACATTGCTGTGGCTGTGGCATAGGCCGGTGGCTACAGCTCCGATTGGATCCCTAGCCTGGGAACTTCTGTATGCCATGGGTGCAGCCCTAAAAAGACAAAAGACAAAAAAAATTTTTTTTCTATGTATCTATCTATCTACCTATCTCTAACTGAATCACTTTGGTGTACACTTGAAACTAACACAACACTGTAAATCAACTATAATTCAATTAAAAATAAATTTTAAAATCCAGTTGAGTATTTAATATGCATGTTTTGACACAGACACATGTCTCTCCTCATATCAATTAATCTTCCTTGTAAAGTTTAGCAGATTTTAAGTTAAATTATAGAAAACCATATGTAGAGATCAGAATAGTTTACCTGGCATTTTTGTCAGCTGCTCCCTAAAGCCATTCTTGTCACCTACAGCTCATTCTGAAAGACTTGGTTTCATGCAAATTTAAATCATTCTAGATCAGCTATGTATACTGCCAGAGCCAAGGATCCAAACAACATTGGAATGAAACAAACTGGACTCCGTGAAATTAAAAGTCGTGTGAAATTAGACATAGCACAGAGATACCACTCATAGTGTACACTTTTAGGCTTTAAGGTGATGCATTAACATGGATTGAGGAATTTTGTGGTATGGGAATTTTAAAACGATTTATTGAAAGAAAGGTCTTTTCCACCTCTGTTGACATGTTACAGTATGACTTCACACAGTACAAAGATTCTGGCTCAGGGAAGATTATTGTTAACTGAGAATGACCTTGCTGTACAAAGTCAAGCTAAAAGGCAAAACCAGAATATAGATGTGACATGCAATACCTCTTATTACTGAAAATTCCAGCCAGTATGCTCTGTACTTCAAGTAATGTTCACACAGGTTATTCTGCACCTATTTTTCTACTCCCAAGATTATCCAACAAGGATGATAAAGGAAAACAAGAAATTCTGACCCTTACTTTTATCAATTCTCTGAATTTCCACAAAAGTAATCAACTGTTATAAAAAACTGTAATTGTTTTCTTTGAAAAAAATTGATCTTATTGAAATAATGTTTTATGCAGAGAGTCGGTAAGAAATAACTAACATGTAGAAAGTGACCAATACATATTTGTTGGTTAATGGATTCTATTAAGTCTCTGCAACAAAAAACCAGAACATGAAAAATTAAGTTTCCAGAAATGTTGGTTTTTTTAAGTTATATCATAACTCAAATGTAAAATGCATGATCTTCTCCCTTACCTTGTCCAGAAAGTAAGCATATGTGAAGGCAGAAATGAGGGAATCCAAGTCACACGATTTATGTCCAATAACCACATGGACCTTCTCCAAGCGTTTGCTTCTATTCTGAAACATTCAAATAAACCATTCCAATTTAACGACAGGTTAATATAAAGTGGACAGTTTTCAATCTTCTTTTAAAGTAGAACTTAGCTATATTCATACGCAATTGCAGAAACCCATACGTTTATCATGAAATTTTTCACAGGGACATCAAACTGCACAAAATATTTAATGTTTAGAAATGTTCAAACTTGAGTGAATTGCTGGTTCACAACCTTGGGAGCTTTGCTGGGTGAAATCTGAAACTGGCCCCATACATAGGGCAAAGGGAGATTGAAGAAAGAGGCAAGCCACTCCAGATTGGTAGGGGGCAGGTTCAATAAGCAAGGGAACTTACTTGCCAGGCATGTCTTGGGCGGCCACAAGACAGGTCTAAGTCCACACCTGCCCACCAGAATCCTAACAGTTTATACAGAGGCTTGAACTGGCTTCAGTGACATACAGTCTCAACAACACATTGCTTTCTTGAGGTTGTGTCCCTGAAAATGGGTCCCGCTATGGGATCAGCAGGCAAAACAGGGAGGAATCCCTGTTTTGGAATGTATTGAAGGAGCCTCCAATCACCAGGGTCTAGCTCTCAGGTCAGCCAGTAGTCACATCCTCTCAATGACCTTCTCCAACAAAAAATGTGATTTTATTAAGATTATCCACAATCTAACTTGATATGAACTGTATTTCTGAGCTGTACATTTTTAGTAAAAAATGATTTTGGTCTAAAGGGCAGCTCCACAGTGTTCCATATCATCTCCTTATAAAAGATGTTCTTCTCGAGAGTCAAAGTGACTTTTTTCCTATGTCCCTGGCATGCAATACAAGTTGGCAGGAATTTATTTTTTCAAGCCCCATTTTGGATGAAAGAGTATGCTTTCTCTGCATTATAGTCTACAATTTAGCAAATAAAAGTTATCACTTATCCTCCCCTCAGAGAAAGGGATAGGACTGGTATTATCCCTTTAAAAATTAAAAATTTGTATTTGTATTGCTTTAAAAATACAAATCAGTCGCTATTGAAGAGTGTACACCTCTCTGGAAGATAAGACATACAGTTTTCTTTCCTGGCCTACTCAATAGTTACTTAAAATTCCTTTATCGAAGGCTGATCTTCTTTAAATGCTAAAGAATCAATCCCTTTCAGAAAATTTCACAACAAAACTGTCTGATAACAATAATTATAACCTAAATAGACATCTTATAATACATCAGAGATGACACATATGAATATTTTCCCCTTTTTTCATCTTTTTAAAAATTTCTCTCTTTAGGACTAACTAGAAAGGCAGCTCAACTGTAATATTGCGCAAAAAGGCTACATAAAAAATTCACTGTTAATAGCCATTTCAAGAAAAAGACTTGCCATTTCTTTCTCTACAGAACAAAGATAAAGGATTCTTTAGCAACTTACTCAGCATCCTACAATTGACTCTATAAATGTGTTGGTGTTTGGATGGAACTGCTGCATCAGACTCAGAAACTAGTTATTCAACAACCAGGCTGTGGTCCAAGAAACATAATAAAGTAAATCTCAAGGGGGCTAGTTTAAAGAGCCTGGAGAATGATGGCAGGACCAATATCGAAATATAGTTAAATTAAATATATATATATATAAAATATATTAATCTTAAGTAAAACAATATGATTTAAAAATATGTTATAAACTCTTTGAAGATAATTACAACCACCGCCCCATCCCCATCACCACCTGTGGCTGCATTCCTTCTTCTTCCAGCTTCCTTCTCTTAACCTGGTAAATTTATAGCCAGCTAACTTGTAGTTTTTGAAGATTCTAGTCCAGTTCTTATTCTCAAAGTTGGACTGCTTCCTCTGTGCAAGACTGTCAGATATTTTAGAGGTATCTAAATAAATTTGGTTAAATGGAATTATACTCCATTACAAACACAAACAAATGCATTAGGAAAGCATATTACTGCAGAATGTTGTTCTTCCGAGAAACTCAAAGATCTAAGTAGACATTATCTCATTTCTCCTCCCATATCTCTTGTAAGCCAGACAGTAAGAAGATTAACAACACTTTTTATAGGTCAATGGAGTCTGTGATAGGACCAGGATTGTTCCCAGAACCCATGACCCAGTACAATAAGCCCTGATTCTTCTGCCCTGCACCACCCACTCCATAATGCCACAGTGACTTTAGCATCTACAAAATGAGCAGGCATGGGGATTGAGCAAAAAGAGAGAATTTAAATATGCCTTCTAAATACAGTAGGGCTTCCTAAAATTATAGCATCAAAATTACCCCAAAGCAGAGTTCCCACTGTGGCTCAGCGGGTTAAGGACCCAACGTTGTCTCTGTGAGGAAGCAGGTTCAATCCCTGGGCTCACTCAGTGGGTTAAGGATCTGGCATTGCCACAAGCTGCAGCGCAGGTCGCAAATACAGGTCAGATCCATTGTTGTTCTGGCTGTACATAGGCCTGCTGCTGCAACTTCAATTTGATCCCTGGCCTGGGAACTTCTATGAGCTATAGTTGCAGCTGTAAAAAGAAAAAAAAAATATTACCCCAAAGGTGACCTATCTATTTTCTTCCAGGTTTGATAATTCCTAGGCACAGCTCTTCCTTCAACACTGAACTAGCATTAAATAAGACATGGGGGAAAGTAAGAAGATTTGTATGTCAATTCATTTCCAAGCCCAAACCAACTATTAATTAGAAAAAGGAAGGAGCTAGATAGGATTGTCAACCTAAATAGGTTGGACCACCTCTCACAATTCAAGACTCTTTTAAGATTATGATTTATTCATCCTTTTCCATGTAAAGAGAAAAAAACACATTATCATCTTGCAGGTCAGGCTGTAGAAGACCCAGTATAAAACTTTGAGGGTTCTTTTTGGTGCTACATGCCTCTCTTTTCATGCTCACTTCTTTCTCTTCTAAATTCCCTACACATCAAATTCCCCAATAGCCATGGCTGTTCCTAGTGCCATTCACTCATGTCTGCCATCTCCAGTCAATGCCCTAGTTCCCAGGCTCCAACATTATCTTCCCCACCACCACTCACCTCTAACAAAACGTACCATTCTGGTGCCCTTGCTATTAGGGATCTATGTGCCCCACCCCAGCAATGCCAATGGAGAGCCCATGCCAATGAGTAGTCTTAGGATTATGCATTATCCACCAAGTTAACACACTTTCATTTTAAAGAAAACTTCCAGGGATTATGTCACAGTCCAAAAAACCGACCAGAAATTTTAGGCTGGCTAAAAATGCTGGACAAGACAAAAGGGACATTACAAACAGAAGTGACTACCAATGAGCCTTAAAAATGGTAGGCTCAATCTCAAAAAAATCTCAAGTGCCTAAGTGCCTGGTTCCTACCAAAACCCACTAAGACAGAAGGAGAGAGAAGCAAAGGTCCAATATCATAGTAACCATCTCAGACAGACTCCTGCCTATGTGGAGGAATCAAACATGAAATTAGGAATATAAATTCAACCAACAGGTGAGTTCAAGGAATGGGAAGGATTTGGCTTTTCAAATCAGGGGTCAAGAGCCTGATGACGCATGTCCTGTTCTCAAGCATCCTACCACAAACGACCTTGGCAGAGTAAATAGAGCAAGTGACCCCTGGGTCAAGGAAAGGCACAAAAGTCTGGGGCCTGAGTTCCGGGATCTGGGGCTGGTAACATGGTATCCTTACAGTACCTGGTCCACTCTGCAGCAATGGCCTCACCTGCAGGGGTGGCAGTGAAACTGGTTCAAGGTGCTCTGAAGAGGCTCCTGACCACAATGATACCCTGCACATCTCACAGCAGGTCTGTGGGCTCCTTTCTGTGTCACATCTCCACATCATCACAGACTCACAGATGTTCAATCTTAATATCTATGTCCCTTGATACAGTTCAAATTGGGGTTTAGAGTACTCGCAAACAAATTATGCCCAAATAAAAGTGACATATGTACAATTTTAATCAATTCAATTAATTATTGTCATTCAACTAATAAAATCCTGTTTGTGCCAGGCACTGTACTTAACCCTTGGGATACGGCTCTGAACTGAACAGACAAAAACCCAAGCCCCCATGGCACTTGCGTGTTAGTGCAAAGAGATATAAAGAATCAAAAATTAAATAATGATAAATGGAAGGGTAGGGTGTCCTGGGATGGGGCTCACTGAGATGGTGACATTTGAATAAAGACTTGAAGTGAAGAAGTAGGACCTCCAGTTATCTCAGGCCAGGGGAATAGCAGATGCCAAGTGAGAGCATGCATAGTGTATGCATTTTCTAAATGTGACTTTGTGAACTCCTAGCCAGGAGTGAATAGATCTGCCAAGGAAACAGCCATTCTCTGATACTGATACAAGCACACCACGCATTAAGGAATCTCAGGAGACAGAAGATTCTTTGTCATTTCCTATAACAGTGCTAAGCAAGCCCAACACAAAATGGAATCTTGATAATGGGTTGAAATAGATACTACATTCTACTATACTGTACTTTACACTTCTGAATAGGTAGACAGAATCTTTCCATAATCAATGAATAAAAGAACATATATTGAATATGCTGGTAACTCAGATCACAATTTTAGTATGCTTTTAAAGTGTGTAACCCTATACACCATTAAACTGAGACTTCTTAATGAAGTTATTTCTCATCTAAAATTTTTAAAACCAGAAACTGCTTAAGCATTCATATTCAACTGTCCATGAAAGCAAACTGCACTTGTCAGGCAAAAGTACTTTCAAGCACACCACAGAAAACACAGTTGATCAGAAAGAGGGTTTCCAGAGCCCTGCCATAAGCCTGGGCCCCTCAATCAGTTTTTTTATAACTCCACCATCTGAGGAACAAAGCTGCTCCCGCCCATAACATTCACATCTAGAGTTCTACAGATTAACCTTTGGTCAATAAGCTCTTGCAATACAGTTATACTATGATTTCTCTGTATCCATCTGATCCAACCCTCTTTTCTTAAAAACCCTATATGCAAATGTTTTCAAAAATACTGAACTGAAATGAACTTTGTTTCAAAAACACAGGTAAAGCCTACGGAAGTTGGAGAGTACCTCACCTCAGACACTAAAGCAGAGCGCATTCCTTAGTCCCTCATCCTTAACCAGCAAATGAAGAAGTGAGAAAAAAAAGTCTCCTGAATTTATCAGATGGTATCTCCAAAGAAACCCAGGCACAAAAAAGAGCTGGCAGTCGACTTGGCTATTTCAAACTCCCAGTCAGTGGCGGGTGGGTGGGGGGTTCTTCTTCCTTGGAGGCTGGCTCTGGGTGGCAGAGAAAGGGGCCAGGTTCCTCCCCAGAAGAACCCCCATGTGCCTGTGGCTGCCACAATTCTAAGTTAAGAAGACTTGCAGTTTCCATTGTGGCTCAGCGGTAATGAACCTGACTAGTATCCATGAGGACGTGGGTTCGATCCCTGGCCCCACTCAGTAAGTTAAAGATCTGGCATTGCTGTGAACTGTGGCGTGGGTTGCAGACACAGCTTGGATCTGACATTGCTATGGCTGTGGTGTAGGCCAGCAGCTGCACCTCTGCTTCCACCCTTAGCCTGGGAACTTGCACGTGCTGCAGGTGTGGCCATGAAAAAAACAAAGACGACGACTCACAGAATGTGTAGTAAGAAACCTTAGATGTTGCTTGTCCCTATGAGTCCCCATCACCATGCCAACCACAGTCATCAGGAAAGTAAGGAGGAAAAGGATGCATAAGGAACCACAGCCAAAATGAGCAGCAAGGACAAAGGGCACTGTGGAACTGCCCAGAGCAACCTGGTCCTCCAAAGGCCAGGACAAAAGTCCCCTGATGATCTCTGCCAGATAGTCACATCCTTGGTTCACTTGGTAAATCAATGAGATGCCTCTTGATACTGGCTTTGAGTTTAAGATCATTTCTAGAACTCCTGAGTTCCTGAATTTCTTGTAATCTTATCATTACCTGGAAAAAAGTTGCAACCAAGAGAGAAAGAACGCTGCAGGGGACAGCAGAGCATCGATCAAAAGTCAGAAAAAGACGAAAGAAGGAAATGCTTATCATTCTACACAAAGTCTCCAGAACAGACGGATTTTCCCAACCAATTGAAACCTTTGTATTTTATTCTTGCTTTTGTTTATCTTTCTGGGTTTCATGTGTGTATATAAAATTTCTGGAACCAGCATAGGTGCTTTTAAAAAAACCTCCATGATATTGACAAATAGAACACTCTGGCCCATATGTTCACCTAGTCTATTCCACAGTTTCTTTCTAATGGTTAATTAATAAACAATCATAAGTGACTGGGAGGCTGTAATTGACTTCTTCTGAGAGCTGTACCTCAGGTCCTGTGTAAAGGCAAAAACAATTACCAGAATCTACAAATGCAGGACATAGACATTTTATATTTAATTTTCTCATAAATGTCCTAATTTAATCGGTGACGTATTGGATGAATACAAACCTATGAAATAGGAAAAGGCAAAAAGCTTTCCATGATGAGACTCAGACGATTTTGAGGTAATTTAATTGTCGCACTTACTGATAAAGCTGAAACCTCATCAACTCAGACAAGTACATGTTGTCTATGGCCTCTCCTCTCACTGCCTTCCCCACCAACTCCAACAATATTTTCCTTCAGGCTCTCTTTGCCATGCTGAAGAAGGCCCTCTTTCAATATCACTCATTTGGGAAAAGCGAGGAATGAGAGTCAGTCTGAGCAAATTCAGCATAAATGGCTCAGATTCTGTACACATGTACCCCTTCTACATTGTCAAATGCAGAGGCCACTGGGGGTAGGTGGAGGGGGAATCAAAGCTAAACTCACCTACTGCTTGAGGCCTTTCTTGGGTAGGTATCTGGGTCCCCAGCTCCCTTGAGTCAGGCTGCTTTTAGCTGGACTCTGGACGTTGACTCAACTAGTCTTTGCCCTTCTCAACTGAATCCATCTTGCTCAAACTGTTTGCTGCTCATCTTGAATACACAGTGTTTTCAAAAAAGGAATGACCTCATCTGTGATTTAGACACTTCTTCTGGATCATAGTAATAATTTGGATCAGAACTTATTTTACTTTCAGAATTTAATTTTTTTATATTTAAGATTCTCTTTATTGACAATGTCTTCAAAGGACAGTTTTGGAGGACAACATCATTATTTTTCCCTCCACAGCTTCACCCATAAAAGGTCAAGGATGGTCCCCCCAAATCCTTACTTTTCCTGAAAAGCCCCCACAGGAAATGTCCTACATAGCTTCCTAAGATATTGTCATTCTCCAGCTATTCCACTTTTGGGAGAGCTGTGTCCATATATTACCAACTGGATAGGGTAGATCTTTAATTTCCCACTTAGGTACTTCTTCCCTCCAGCTTAAAGAGATATCCTATCCCAGAAGTCTGTCCTCCATGATTTCATAGGTCTTCATAATCCCTCGACCTTCCTCTTTTCAGACTTGAGAGCTGTAACCTTTTCCATCTAGGCTCATGTGGATGAACATCTGGGTCCACAAGGCTTTCCTTTGTATCTCTGGCCTTCTGCTGTCTGTGACCTTTTGCTCTGCTTAGACCTTGCTATGAACTGAATTGTGTGCCCCCCAAAATTCATATGTCAAAAGTCCTAACCCCCAATGTGATGGTATCTGAAGATGAGGCCTTTGAAAAATAATTGGGCATAAGTGAAGTCATGAAGGTAGGGCCCGTGTGATGGAATTAGAGCTCTTATAAGCCACCAGAGTGCCTGTGCTCTCTATTTCTCTACCTCTCTATCTCTCTCTGCCATGTGAGATCACAGGGAGAAAGAAGCTGTCTATAGGCCCAGAAGATGGTTCTCACCAGAACCCAACCATGCTGACACCCTGATCTTGGACTTCCAGCCTTCAGAACTGTGAGAATAAATTTCTGGTGTTTAAGCTACCCAGTCTATGGTATTTTGTCATGGCAGCCCAAACTAAGACAGACCTCCAAATGGAGTCATTCCAGAATTCAAAACCACCTAGCAGATAACCAAACTTTAAAGAAAGTGTAGAAGAGTTTCTTTTACTGAATGACTGATGTCAAAGGTAATGCAATGGTTTTAAAGACCAAATGAAAAGGAACATCCCTGCTACATACACATTGAAAACTATACCCATGTCACCTAAGGTAAACATACTATCAAAAGTAGAGTTAATTTATACTAAAATAGCAATGTGAATTATATTATAAAATAATGGATGTTCATTATAAAACATTTGGAAAATGTGGAAACGCAAAGAAAAAAACCCTTAAGACCCAAAGTAATCAGTATGAACATTTACTATATTCCTTCCAACTTTTTTCTATATTTTTATCAGTGTTCTCTTTTGTAATAATGTGATCATGTTATACATAATATTTTGTAGCCTCTTCTTTTTAACCGCATTCTGAGTATTTTTTAAAAATTCTAAAATGTAAGTATTGTGATGACCAGGAGTAATATGTTTGCTTTTGTAACCCCAACTGCCCAGCCTATTGCTTTGCACAGAGTAGGTGCTCAATAACCACTGAAAAAAATAAGTAAATAAATGAATAACTATGACATTTAATGGATATAGTATTCTTTAATAAGGATCATTATCATTTATTCAGTTCTCTACAGGTGCAGATTTAAGTTATTTTAATTTTTTGATAATATAAATACAACTATGGGGAATATTTGGAACATAATTTTGCTGTTGTTTTTGTTTTGGTCTTTTTGTCTTTTAGGGCTGCACCCCAGGCATATGGAGGTTCCCAGGCTAGGGGTTGAATCGGAGCTGTAGCAGCTGGCCTACACCACAGCCACAGCAATGTGGGATCTAAGCCGCATCTATGACCTACACCACAGCTCATGGCAACATCAGATCCTTAACCCACTCAGCGATACCAGTGATCAAATCCACATCCTCATGGATGCTAGTGGGGTTCGCTAACTGCTGAGCCACAAGGGGAACTCCTGGAACATAATATTTTTGTGCCCATCTCTAGTTATTTCTTCAGGATAAACTCCTGAATTTTATATTTCTGGGTCAAAGAATGTAAGTATTTTAATGCTTACCAGAAAAGTCATAGAAATTTACATTTTTACCTTCAGAAATACCTGATTTTCATATCTTCAACTGTGTTTATGAGTGTTATCTTAATACTAAGTAAAATAGTGTCAATGTTAATTTGTATTTATTATCATTATGAAGACTTTAGGTCATTTTCTATATGGATGCTAAACATTACTCTCTTCATATGGACATATTTTTGTGAATTTTTTTGCTGCATTTCCTTTTAGGATGTTTATCCTATTCTCATTGATGAATTAAAATACTATATTATTAACAAATTCAACTCTGGTAACATCAATAAGATATTACTTTGTTCTCTGGCCTTAGGCATCTATAGAACAGCTTGTTCAATAAGTTGCATTAAGTATGCAATAAGCATGCATTATTTAATACGACATTATTATTTCAAGTACTAAAGAGCAGTGGTACACTCTGTACCATCTTTTCCTCAATCTACCTACTATGCCTTCTGAAAATGTTGCAGTAATACAAATCAGACTGTGCCTTGGTCTCTAGCTCTTGACTAGGATGCATTTATTTCTCTTAATAATTAGCCTCATGTAAAAATGATAATGCAACTTAAATTTAAATCTAAGGAATTAAATTAATCATCTTTAAGTGTCTTCAAAAACAGCAAAATTTTGGTAGACAGCAACACCAAAAAGAATGACAGAACTGAGAAACTAGATTATAAAAGTTCTCATCACAAGGGAAAAAAATTGTAACTATGTAGAGTAATAAAATTGAGAGTGCTAACATCCACCACTGGTTAGACTGGATGTTAACTAGACTTATTGTGGTGATCATTTCACAATATGTGCAAAATATCAAATCATGTCATACATCTGAAACTAATAAAATATTACATATAAACTATATCTCAATAAAATATATACATATATAATCCAGCTACTTCAATTCTGTGGAAAAATAATAAAAGATAAATGTTAAGAGTAGGAGATAATATTTGCATAATATCTGCACCATCTTGCTATTAAAAGGATAATATTCCTGGAGTTCCCTTGTGGTATAGCAGAATAAATCCAACTAGTATCCATGAGGTTGTGGGTTCAATCCCTGGTCTCACTCAATGGGTCAAGGATCTAGTGTTGCAGTGAGCTGTGGTGTAGGCTGGCAGCTGTAGCTCTGATTTGATCCCTAGCCTGGGAACTTACATATGCTGAGGGAGCAACCCTGAAAAAAACAAAAGCAAAAAAAGGGGGGGTAATATTCTTAACATACAAAAAGTTATTACACATTGATTTAGAAAAGGACAAACAGCCAATGGAATAATCAGTAAAAGTGTGAACAAGCAATTAACAGAAGAAAAAAAATGAATAAATGAAAGAAATTCATTCTCATTAGTAGTCATGGAAATGCACATTAGACCAACAATAAAACGTCTCTTTTTTGCCCATCAGATTGGCAACAAATTGAGAGTGCTAACATCCACCACTGGTTAGACTGGAGCAGCAGTAAGGAATACAACAACCAATGTGGGAGTAATTTGATAGTATCCCTTAAAATGCAGAATGTTCACACTTTTTTTTTTGTCTTTTTTTTTTTTTGGCTATTTCTTTGGGCCGCTCCCGCGGCATATGGAGGTTCCCAGGCTAGGGGTCGAATCGGAGCTGTAGCCACTGGCCTACGCCAGAGCCACAGCAACGTGGGATCCGAGCCATGTCTGCAACCCACACAACAGCTCACGGCAACGCCGGATCGTTAACCCACTGAGCAAGGGCAGGGACGGAACCCGCAACCTCATGGTTCCTAGTCGGATTCGTTAACCACTGCGTCACAAAGGGAACTCCAAGAATGTTCACACTTTTTGATCCAACTTATTTATTTCACTTCTAGGCATCTATTCTACAGAAATAAAATCACCAATAAATATGGATATTTTAAAACACCTTATTATAATTCAAAATCCATTGTTAAATGTGGATATTCAATAAAATCCCAAAGAATGTTCATTGAAGCAGCATTTGTAATGGAGGGGAAAAAAAAGCAACGTCAATGTATAACAACAAAGGAATCATTGGATAAATTATGGACTATCCATAAAACAGAATCAAAGCAGCTATTACCAAACAAATGAGTTAGATCAATATCTAATGACCTGGAAAGATGTATTCCAGCATTTTCCCCACTACATCCCATGACTGCTTTTTCCTTCCTGGGTCCTGCCTCTCAGAAGAAAAACGTGCTGTAGTTTCCGTATGAATGACAGTAATGTGTTGCGGACTGCACTAGGATTACCTACTAGGACATTATTGTAATGCAAATTCTTGATTCCCATCCCTGATACTTAGAATTAGTAGGTCCTCAATAAAATCTAGGAATATTGTGACTTGTTTGGGAACATGGCCTTAAAGAGGACGCATGATTAGCTTCCAAGGTCCATCTGGTTTCTATCAACTGTAGAACATACCTGCATTTGGTTTTTGAAAGGGACTGCTGCACTTATTCTAGATTAAGTACAATTTCAGAGGGAATTGCTAATGTTACATCATTTGATTTACTTAAATTTAGAGTTAGATAGGGGCTTGGGACTCACCCAATTGAAACCCATCAGTGGTTTTCAAAGTGAGATAGTGGACTGCAGAGTAAGAGAAGAAACCACAAACACTCCAATTTATCTCATACTTTTAAGTTTTCTGTCTTTAAAAAAATACATTTTATGACATGCCTTATATGCCAGTCTAGTAATACATGAAGAGAATTCAGGAATAAATATATGTCTTAAAAGAGTGAGCTCAAAAGACTTTCATTAATGCTGTTGTACAACCAAAAACTAGGGGCCAATTTTTAATAGGTGAGACACTAAGAACCTAAGAGATAAAGGTCCGAGCTGAGTAATAACTGCATCTCCCATCTAAAGCACATGCTGCCTCTTTGGCCCAATATTCTATTTCTGCTGCAGAGTATGGAGATACAAAAGTCGATTACACAAATGAAAATACACAGTAAAGCTTCTCATTTGTGGTGTGTGCAATCTAGTTCCTAGTCGCCCATGCACTGGGTGGTGGTGGTGGTGGGGGGTGTCAGCTATTCAATACCAGAGATCAAATTCTACTGGATCAATGGGTTCCTATGTACCGTGGCCACATCTTGAACTTGGCATCCCACAGAGTTCCTAAAGCAGTGAGTGTTCTGCACACAGTAGGTGTTCAAATCAACATGTTAGTGAAAACAATGATACTGGATATAACAGTTGGGCAGAAGAGAGCTTCCGATTTTTATGTCTCTTTGTCAGTGTTCTTGTAAAGTAACAGTACTGTGGACTAACACTCTTTTAATAGCCAGAAGTTAAAAGTACATTACAGGTCACAAGTACTCATCTCTCTCTCAAGCTTAACAGACGCTCATTTTGTAATAGGGTCTCTCTCTGAATGTCTACACACACACACACACACACACACACACACACACACACACACACCCCGCAGAGTATGATGGCATGTGCATTCTGTCAACCTCATGGTGTAAAGTTCCAAAGAATGCTTTAAAATGATTTTATACAGTAACAGATTTTATGACTATTATTTACCATATATTATCACATATTACTTATCACATATTTTCCCCTTTCCTCTTAAGACTTAAAACACAACTTCTGAAACTATTCCACATTCTAATTTATTCACTATTCTGAAGACATAACTGTTGTAATAATTTTTAAATGTCTCAAGTAGTAGAAAGTAATACACTGTGGACTCTGTCAAAACATGATTTGCTGTTAGTACATGTGTGTGAAGCAGGCCCAATCCTGGCTCTGATCCACCCACAGACGGCTCAACTGCAACTAGCTGCGAGGTGTTACTTAGCTCTGTCCCCAGCACTTAGGTGGTTAATGCGTGTCCACTATGGAATAATTTAAAAATTCTGGTTTACATGATTTCAAGACAAAAAGGATATTTATTGTATTAATAATCAGAGCTGGTGAGATTGCCCCAAGGCACTGCTTTTCTAAGGAATTCCAACACTTCATATGATGCTCTTTTATCTATTTTGCAGTTACGTGTCTTCCAGGAGACAAAACGTGGAAAATGTGTTATAAAGCTCAAATTACTTCCAATTGTCTATTCATAAAAAGGATAACAATGAGATATACAACTGATTTCCCTAAAGGTCATTAAATGTTCAAATCTAGAATGCCCTTTTCACAAAATGTTGAGAATTTTCTCAAGCAGGGAGTTGAATACGTGGAGTCTTCTCAGGCTTTTTTGCAGTGTATTTTTAAAAATGTAAATAATCAAAAGCAACTCTTAGAGACTGCAACAAGAAAGCAAAGAGGTTTATAAGAAGGAAGGAGAGAAAGGAAAGAAAGAAAATGAAAAGAAAGAAGGAGGAGGGGAAAGAGAGAGAAGAAAGGAAGGAAGGGAGGAAGGAAGTAGGAGGGAGGGAAGGTGGAAAGGAGGAAGAGAAAAAGGGAGAGAGCAGGGATGGAGGAAAGCCCTCTTCATCAGGTCTGAGGAAGAGCGTGGGCCCCTGAGTACGAGCTCTGAGGAGCTGGGCGGAGTATGCCTTTGGTTTCCATCCACAGAGGTGAGTCGGCACTTAGAATTGTGCCTGGTAAAAACATTCAACTAAATATCCATTGAAAGAATGGGCCAAATTCTGAGCTCACGAGCAGCTAAAGCCTAGATTGAGACCAGAACAGCACAAGCAGGAAAAATGGTCTGTTTGCCACCCCATGTGCCTTTCACTGCCCTCATCTTCTACCCTGGTCCCGTCCACAAATTCTCACAGGTGGCTCACACATACCTTTTTGGACATTCTTTCTTATCTTTTTCATGTGGGGAGAGGGTGGAGGAGAACAACAGCGTTTTTGATAGCATCCATGCACAACAAAGGAAAATCAAATCCTCTTAGACCTCAAAAAGCCAACCCATAGCACAACTCCAGTGGAAACTTTTGTGATGTAATCAGAGGAAATGTTCTCAGTGGAACTGGGATTTAGGGCTAAATCAGTGAGACTTCCAAGGGCTGTCAGGTTAACTTTGTATCAGGAAAATTACTGGAGGAAAATAAAGAACCGGGAGCCCTGGCTTTGCTTTGCTTTTATGGGTGGGCTGTTTTCCCTCTTCATCTAGGCAGCCTCATGCTACTCCTATGCTCCTCCATGCCCGTATCCGAATGTTTACCCTGGCTGCAGTAAGTAAAAAACAATTTTTAAAAGGTGGAAAAATAGCCCCCAGTGGTGATTTCAATCATGATTCACTAGAGCACTCAGACCTGCTTCCTTGTTTTTTTACTTTCCTCATCCATGGAAAGAAATGCATTTTGAACACAAGGTGGGTGTAAATGGGGGGGGGGGTGCCTTTACAAATTGTTTTTTCTCCATTTTAATGGAAAACATAGAATGACTCCTAGTAAATATATGACTTGCACTAAGCATTTTTGTAAAACTTTATAGTAACATATCAAGAACAGAGAATAAGATCGATAATAACAAAAGGTATAATGACTACTTTTAAACTACTTCACTTTACCTATCACGTTCTATCCATCCAAACACATTTTCAAGGCTCTCCACTAAGAACACAGAACATTCTGAAAAATAAGATATTCATCTTTGCGCAGACCCATGCTATTGGCTTCTGAGATAGCCACACACACTCTCAGGCCTGCTCCATTTTATTGCGTCCATCATGACGAATAACCCCTTGAATCAGGTGCGTACAGGAATAAGGAGGCAGTGACATTACCATTAACATCTACGCAAAAATTAAGAAGCTAACATCCCTTTAGTTTAGCCCCCCCTTCCCCTTATAGCTGCACTAGAAGATGGACATGGACCAAGTGCATTCTATAAAAGAGAAGCCCACCCATGAGGGTCACTGACACAATCCCTAGTGGAACCCCTCACAGAAGCATCTCCAGGACAAGGGACTTTGCCCAGGGATGGGAAACATCAGTCCACTGAGCTTCAAAATACATCAATCTGAAAAAAAAAAATTAGAAGGTTCTGCTTACTACTCCTCAGATTTGCCCTAAAGATTAATATGTATTAAGTAATAGTCC
The DNA here is from genome assembly GCF_016906955.1 of Phacochoerus africanus. NCBI lineage: Eukaryota > Metazoa > Chordata > Mammalia > Artiodactyla > Suidae > Phacochoerus > Phacochoerus africanus. Next base: position 231,848,652 of record NC_062545.1, read on the forward strand.
TAACTTTTGTTGCTTTTTTTTTTTTTTTTTTTGCTTTTTAGGGCCACACCTGCAGCCTGTGGAGGTTCCCAGGCTAGGGGTCCAATCAGAGCCACAGCTGCCAACCTACACCACAGCCACAGCAACAACAGATCCAAGCCGCGTCTGTGACCCGCACCACAGCTCACAGCAACACCAGAAACTTAACCCACTGAGAGAGCAAGGCCAGGGATCAAACCCGAAACCTCATGGTTCCTAGTCCAATTCGTTTCTGCTACACCACGATGGGAATTTCCAATTGTTCTCTTCTTTAAAGTTGCTATAAGTTGTAGGCATTTACGTTTCCTTGATGAAAATATTTTTCTTTTTATTGGAAAAATTGTGACATAAGTATTTTCATTTTTCTTTCATTGCTCCTACAGAAAAGGAAAGAAAAAAAAGCCTTCTGCACTTTACATTAAGTTCCCAGAATTTTTTTTTTTTTTTTTTTTTTTTTTGAGCCTCAGATCAGGCCCTCTTAACCACATTGCCTCCTCCAAAGCCAGTGGTTGTGTGGCTGCTCCAGACCCTTTAATTATTTCCTCTCCCTCAGACTGGGAGGGCTCAAGCTAATTAGTCAGGTTTTCTCTCCCCATGAACAAACCAAGAGATGTGCTCAGAAGACTGTTCCCAGAAGCTTTGCTTTTCTGCAGTCAGCTTTTTGTTGTCATAAGGAAGATCTATGGCTTTAATACTCACACGTGTAAGTGTCTGTATTTGGAACGGACGTCAGGCAGGTGACACCACACACCTGGCATGTCTGAAAGCCTCTCAGATGTGACAGTAATGAACAGATAAGTGGCTGGAAGCAGGCAGGAGGAGATGCATTTCCAGCAAGATGCAGGTATGCAGGTTCATAGGGAAATGGACAAGGGATATGCAGAGCAATTACTGTACTTCATGAAGGTGACAGTTTTTAATGATGCCATTATTTATTACACTGTGTGTTTTTCAGTGACAGAAGAACCCTCGCCTTCCAAGTGACCTCTCATTCTCTCTCTCTCTTTCTGCAAAATAGAAAACTTTTTTCAAAACGAAACAGTACCTGGCAAAGAACAGTTGGGTATTCAAGAAAGATGTATTAAAATACGTGCCTCGTGGCATAGAACAGTGTTGTGGCATAGAGGTATAGATGAAGAGAGAGAAATATGTGAGTATATAAGTTCTGTATTATTTCACTGCTAATTTAATGGCACAAACATGTTATCATTAACGAAGTATCATCCTCTGAGAAGAATAAGCTTTCCCAATCAAGTTGTCAGTCTTCTAAGCATTAGATTCTTCCAACACTGGGAAAATAAGATTTTATGGTTCTACGCACTAAATAAGCTCTGTTTCAGTTGTTTCAGTTGCTCAGACATTTTCCCTTTGTCTGCTCTCTTCTGTTGAGAGAACTGCCTGGATCTTCCAAACACAGCCCCTCAACATGGAAAAATGTCAATATATCAATTTGAATTTTACTTGTGTCATTTTAACAGGCATCATCAACTGAGTAGATTAAGAAAAAGCTACCTTTAATACAAAATATTTAAACAAAATGTTCTGTCTTGACATTTTAAATAAATTAGTCACATACAAAAGAAAGCTGTTATATTAGAGGAAGATTTTGTTAATTTTGAAATAGGTGTCATATTGTACTTTCAATAAAAAAAAATCCAAAGAATGACAAATGAGAAAGGTTTAAAAATATTATGGCAACCTTAACAATGCATAATAAAATGCATTAGACCGCCAAATATTTCACTATAATAAACAGCTATAAAATGGATGCCATCAGCCTTTAAAAATTTTCACTCATCTTGTAAAATAAATCTTTGTTCAAGGTGGGCTTGTGGCTGTGTTCAATGATGAATTACATAAAGCTTTTAATTAAGGAAATTTTAATCAAACTTTCTTACCATTTTATTTTACTTAAGAGAATACTCTTTCTGAGTATTCTTTCTGAGTAATTTCTTTAGCAGAAGATTAAAATTTCAATTATAACCGGAATGTTACATCTTAATTTCCTAATACTGCACAGTCCTACCTCACTCTGCCTCCTAAGCTGTTTCATTCATGTTTTTAAAATCATCGTGGTCATCGGAGAGAGAATGGATAAGTGTATATGTGTGACTGGGTCACTTTGTTGTACAAACAGCAATTACCACAACCTTGTAAATTAACTATACTTCAATAAAACTTAAAAAAATAAAAAGTAAAAAATACATAAAATCACCATGGTTGGTCAACTTTTGATTAGCTTGGAGCCAATGGAACGAACATGAATTACAATGTTAATCTGAAGAAATTATGCTCTAGGCAATGTCACAGTAAGAAATGAAAAAAATGAACATTTATACAGACTAGCACAGACAACAGCATATTCAGAAAGTTTCTATTGTTTGGCTCCACCCAGCAACCACAGACACCATGTCCTACCCACTGGAGAGATTCCCAAAGCCATGCATTTGGCTGCTTCCCTATCTGTGGGCTCACAGTGATGTAGACTGTTTGGGGTTACCCTGTGCCTCCTTGACAACGGGAAGGGGGATCCTTTGGAGGACTGGCCCTCACTTGCAGTCATCTCCAACTGAGGCCTCCTCATCCCAGGCTCTTTTCTCAGTCCAGCCTCCCCCTCTCCCTGCACCTCAGAAAAGTCTCTCCTTATAGAGAACGGGGGATGGGGAACAGGGTGATGAGGTGCAAAACCCAGTCTGTCTTCATTTCTCCTGCACCCTACTACAAAACACAGGGAGAAGACCGTCTACAAGCCAAAGAACATCTGAGACTGCTAGACATCAGGAGAGAGGCCATAAACAGATGCTTCTCTGGTGCTTTCAGAGGGAACATGACCTTGGGAGACCTAGATTTCAGACTTCTAGCCTCCAGAACTATCAGACCATAAATTTCCGCAATGCAAGCCACTCAGCTTTTGGTACTTAGTTTCAGCAACCCTGGGAAACTAATACACTAAGTGTCCTAGGTCCACTGAGGGTTCCTTATGCAATGCTTTCCTTTTTTGTATAGGTTTGAAATTTTCCACAATACAAAGGTTAAAAAACAAAGCTTTGTTGCATAGTCTCAGAAATATTAATAATTCAGCTGCACTCTGCTATAGCACTCCCCAAGGAAACCACCCAAGTATCAAAGTAGCTCAGATATCCAAAAATACAGCTGGTCCCCTCTTCAGCCCATGAGTCTAATTTCACATTTGTAATTCCTTTTCAAGAAACTGCTGGTAAATCTCCCAAACAGGCACCAGAGAGCTCTGTTGTGCCTCTTGGCTCTTCCAGGCTCCAAACAGCACATCCTCCTCTGAAACATAATTGCAGGCAGCCTTGCAGTGCCTTTGAAAACCACATGTGAGGCAAGGAGGGAGAAGGCATCTTGCAGCACAAGTCCACAATAAGAGCTTTTGTGAATTAGTTTTCTGCCCAAATGGGCACAGGCTACCAGATAGACTATACTGACGGCATTTAATACTCGATGGGCAGGTTAAGAAAAAGTATACCAGGAAGTGCATTCAATAACCTCATGATCACAATTAAGGACCAAGTGAACAGGGGCCACCATAAGCCCTAAAATACATGATAACAAAAGCAGTCAGCATTTTCTATACCATATGCTTGCGAATGTTATTCTGCAGGGAACCAATTAAAACTATGGAATACTTAGAACACAGACATATGGAACAAAACAAGGCAACTTATCTTGTCACCGTGGTGCTTGCTCAGTACATCTATTAGGGAGATGTAATCCTGAATTATTAGTACAAATAAATGCTATCTTAATTATGAGTACCAAAAGGCAACACCAGCACGTAAAGCTTCTGCTTTGGCTGTGGCATCATTTGGAGTTTTAAATGGAAGGAAAGCCTGCTGCCTCCAGGGTCACATGAAGTAGTAATTGCAATAAATATCAAAAAATATAATCACTACAGCAAACTGTTAGTCAAGCTAGGTCTCAGTTGTCTCACCTGTTACACTGAAAAAATAACAATAATAAATTTCTTTGAAATTCACAGGATTCCTAGTAAAACCATTTAAAAACTGCAGGTAAAAGCAACATTGGGAAGCATAATACCTGGAACCAGTCTTGGGTGTTTTTTTTATTGTTACTAATGGAGAGAAGCCACAAGTATAACACAAAATAAGCCATTTCAAAAGTGAGTCTGATGGCCATTAAGTTAAAGATCTAAAGAGAGCTTTATTAAATTTTCCTGACATTAATGATAAATGAAAACGATTTTTAAAATGTGAGTTCTATTCCTAGGTCAGTCTAATCGGTAAAAGACAGTCGACATTTTCCATCCTGTCACTGGAGCTCCATTTGGCATTACTGAGTAATTTAGAATTAACGTTCAAAGGCACCAGACATATAAATTCTAATAAGATGATTCAAATATCATAGGAATAATGCTAGAACTGCAGATGAAAGCAATACCTCAGATAGTATGTGAACAGCAGAAAAAGAGAGATGAAGAAAAAAGAGTAGAAAGAGCTTGTGGTTGAAAGAATGTATTAACTATCACAAGATGAGATCAGAAAGAGGGGTTGGAGGGAGTACTGTAGCACCTGGGGGCTGCATTAATTAATAATAAATTAGCACCAACATGTCAGTAACCAATTTCAAGACCCTAATTCCACATGCATACAATCTACTTTCTTCATATGAGTAAAGCCTCAAACCCACAACACTGTGCACATGGTGAATAGGTGCTCAATAAACACTGATGAATGAATGAATGAGTCACTCGGGTCCAGGGGCTCTCCCATAACACCCCTAACCATCCTTCTTTCCTATCTACATACCTCCGACAAGTGTCTCAAACAGGACACTACAATCACAGGGTAGTGCACAAGGCAAGAAGAGCTTTTAAAAACACACAGCCTTGGACCCATCTGCTATAATCTCATCAGTAGATCTGAAGGGAGGCCCAGATGCCTGTGTTTTTAGCAAGTTCCCTGGGTGAATGTGATGCCGGTAGGACATATTATTAAGAGAAATTCCTACTTCCTGTGAGATAGAGGAAATCATTTCTGCAAGTCTGTGTGAAAAACCCATTTCAAGAGAAATGATTCACCTAGATACAGAGGGGTAGTCTTGGGTTTTAGGAAAAAAAAACATTCAAATGGTTAAATGGAAATTAAAATGTACAATTAATACTCAGAACTCAAAATCTCTTTGGATTTGACTGGGGGTGAATTACAGAGAACTGTCAAAGATACTTCTATACATGCGAGGAACAGTTATATCCGCTTAGGAATGTGAGCACTCTGCGACCCTGGCCCACACATGTCCCCTGCCAGAGGGACTGGGGACACATCACCGCCACTCTCTGGGGCCAGCTTCCCTCACACTTTTCAGGACTTTTCCACAGCAAGCAATGGGAGATGCTGATTCCATGGACAACCTCCATGAACAACTGCCTTTTATTTTATTTTATTTTTTTTGGCTTTTTTTTGTCTTTGTTGTTGTTGTTGCTATTTCTTGGGCCGCTCCCACGGCATATGGAGGTTCCCAGGCTAGGGGTCGAATCAGAGCTGTAGCCACCGGCCTACGCCAGGAGCCACAGCAACGCGGGATCCGAGCCGCGTCTGCAACCTACACCACAGCTCACAGCAACGCCGGATCGTTAACCCACTGAGCAAGGGCAGGGACCGAACCCGCAACCTCATGGTTCCTAGTCGGATTCGTTAACCACTGCGCCACGACGGGAACTCCACAACTGCCTTTTAAAATTTACCTCTTGGAGTTCCTGTCCTGGCGCAGTGGAAACGAATCCGACTAGGAACCAAAAAGAGGTTGCAGGTTCGATCCCTGGCCTTGTTCAGTGGGTTAAGGATCCAGCATTGCCGTGAGCTGTGGTGTAGTTGCAGACGCGGCTCGGATCCAGCATTGCTGTGGCTCTGGTGTAGGCCAGCAGCAACAGCTCGCATTAAACCCCTAGCTTGGGAACCTCCAAATGCCACAGGTGCAGCCCTAAAAAGACATGACAAAAAAAAAAAAAAAATTCCCTCTCCATCCTTTGACTTATCTCCTCTTTCTGTGATGCTCAAGGCTCCTCCCCTCACGCACAGACACACCTATTACACTGGGCAGTGGGGGATGGGGGGTGATAAGGCCAGAGACCACTGGACCATTTTTAGGAAAACCACTCTTCCATTTTTAGGGAAAAAGCTCTTCCATGCCTGCCCACCATCCCAGTGCTTCTGTTTCTAACATTGCTGAACCCAAACATGCTACTTCCCACACTAGTTAAAAATCACCATTGGATCTTGGAAGTGACTTAAATCCAAGAGCAAATTTTACCCCAATGCCTGCTATTTTTTGAATGGCGGTGACTCCAGAGAAATGCTAATCAAACTGCATGACATGAAATATATATATATATTTGTCTTTTTGTCTTTTCTAGTGCCGCTCCCATGACATATGGAGGTTCCCAGGCTAGGGGTCTAATCGGAGCTGTAGCTGCCGGCCTTCGCCACAGCCAGAGCAACACCGGATCTGAGCCGTGTCTGTGACCTACACCACAGCTCAAGGCAACGCCGGATCCTTAACCCACTGAACAAGGCCAGGGATCGAACCCGCAACCTCATGGCTTCTAGTCAGATTTGTTAACCACTGAGCCACGAAGGGAAATCCAACATGAAATATATTTAGGCATGGAATTTAATACAGGTTGACACGATTGAAAGAAAGTTGTCTCCTCAGGACACCATAGGACACAACATGCTTTCTTTTAGGTAAAGAGGCAGGAAACACATAGTACTGATCCTAAATCTATTAAGTATTAGATTTTTCATTTCTAAAGTAAGGAGACTGAGGGAGTTCCCATCGTGGCTTAGTGGAAACGAATATGACTAGCATCCATGAGGACAAAAGTTCGACTCTGGGCCTCACTCAGTGGGTTAAGGATCTGGCGTTGCCTTGAGCTGTGGTGTAGATTGAAGATGGAGCTCGGATCTGGTCTTGCTGTGGCTGTGGTGCAGGCCAGTGGCTACAGCTCTGATTTAGCCCCTAGCCTGGGAATCTCCATATGCTCAGGGTGCGGCCCTAAAAAGACAAAAATAAAATAAGGAGGTTGGACCATATGATCACTAAGATTCCTTTCAGCTTGAATGCTCTAGAACAAGTCTACAAAAGAACATGGGTGTAGAAGAGGGATCCCAGGGGACCTGCATTTTATAAGAGAACCTATGCATTTTTAACTGTTTTTAAATCAAAGGAATGGTTTTCTAATGGAATTCCAGGTATTGCTGCCCTCAAGACTTTAAGGTGACCCTTTAGGAAGCCCTCCAATCATACTGCTCAAAGAGATCTCCCTTGGCTGTTGTCTTTCTCCTGAGTTTGTATAATGAATGCTTTAAAAATTTTGAGACAGAAGAGTACAGTAACCAAGTACGGTCAAATAAATAATCAACCATTTGAGAAAGGAAATTTTTCCCTGGGTTATAAATAATGTACAATTAAAGGCTTTTACAGAGGTAAGCAACTGCTAAATATCACTTCCAATCACTGGGACTTGGAAAGAATAGCTGTCTAGTGGATACACTTGCTCAAGAGAGAAAACAAAATCCACTTAGGTACAGTGTAAAGATATATTGTGACTCTCTGGGGACTCTGGACCCAGTGGGAAGTGGGGGGTGAGCAGTGGTGTTGTTATTGACAGATTCTGGGGCTGATCAAGCTATTTAGCAAAGCTGAGTGGGGATCAATAGCCACATCAGCAAGATGCTGCAGGTCCTGCTGATTTCTCAGAAAGTATGTTCCACAAAAGGAAGGTCAGCACTGTGGTCAATCAGATAGTCCCTGAGGCTGCTGGAGATGCAAGGCATTGAGGACTCCGAGTGCCAGAATGCAAACAGACCTCAAGGACAGTGCAGACGGTTAGAGAACCAAATTTTCTCCTTAAATTCTGAAGAGAAGAAGGAAAAGGTAAGGGCAATGGGACAGTCTCTACTCGTAAAGCACATGGACGCGTTAAGGGATTTGGAGGTGGGAATTTTTTGGAGGAAGGGAGCAAGAAGGTCCCAAGCAGGAAAGTAAGCCACAATGTTCTTTATGAAGATGTGATTGCCCTGCTGGCTTGGTTTTTCTCATCCACAGTCAAGAGGAGCTTCTACCTACAAAACGAAGTTACTTAGGACCAGAAATGACCCAGTATCTAGAGTTCTCAAATCCCAAAGCAACACTCTGTTGACTAGTTTCTGAGATATAGGGCAGATCACCCACTTTTCTAAAGCTAGAAGGTGCACAGTAAGGATTCCGTACGAGAAGTAAGATTATTAAGTAGTCTGTGGGAATATTCTCCCTTTATGATTCATAAAAGCTAAAGCCGAGAAAGTACTCATCTCTCTGGGCTTAACTGATTCCGTGACAGGTGCCATCAGGCTTTAGAGCAAGCTCTCTTCTAAAACTATAAAAAGTCCTTGTTCTGATTAACTCTCACCTATTCACCCACCCAAAACCAATCTGAAGTGCAAGGCATTACTCTCATTTTAAAGTATATATTTTAAAATATATGAAAACAAACTTCTCTTTAAGTCTTCTATATCACCAAAATGTTTTAACAGCACATAAAATCAAGAATTATGAAATGAAACATTTTTATTTTCCACATGGATGAACAAATGATAATATCTTAGACTGAAATAGCTCCTCAGGATTTACCAGGCAAATCCCTAGCTTTTCTCGAAACTGACCTTCACCATCATACTGGAAAGTGAGCAAGGAGGATGTGTATTGGAAAGAATTCCCCAGAGAACTAGAGTTACACTAGCAAGAAGTTTGGAAAACACTGAATTTAACAGTATTTATACTCATGTCTGTATTACACTGCCTTTCAGATGCTTCATGTTAGTTCAGTGAAAATTTCCGTGTGAGTGTGCGTGTGTGTGTGTGTGAGAGAGAGACAGAGAGAGAGAATGTTCTACAAACTTATTGTATCACAAACCCCTTTTTCTATTGCACGTTGCATGGAATATGTGTTGGGATTGCCCCCGTATTACTATTTTGCTAAGACATGATAAATGTTTACAGCTACATTTCAGCTACACTGTATTCAACAATGTTTGATAAATATTTACGGATCCTCAATGTGTCAGACAGTATGCTAGGAGCTGTTTACAAAATGGAAGAAAATATCTGATTTTATGTAGCTTATATTTTAAAGGGGAAAATAAAATTATAAAGATTTAATAAATAAATAAAATATGAAGTAGGGATAAATACTAAGAAAGAAATTGCATGTTTATAAGCCTATGTGCTGGGGGAGGACAATGTTTTAGAAAAGGTGGCCAAAGAAAGCTCCCTGAGGTGATAGGTAGGTAAGGCCCCAAAGGATGTGAGGGAGGGAATGTCACACATCTGGGAAAGAATTATTCTTTTTTTGTTGTTTTTTGTCTTTCTTTTTTAGGGCTGCGCCCACAGCATATGGAGGTTCCCTGGCTAGGAGTCAAATCAGAGCTGCAACTGCCGGCCTACACCACAGCCATGGTGATGCCGGATCCAAGCCACGTGGTTCTTTACAGCCATAACCATGTAGGACATGTGGTGCGACCTTCACCACAGCTCAAGGTAACTTCAGATCCTGAACCCATTGAGCAAGGCCAGGGATTGAACCCGCATCCTCATGGATCCTAGTTGGATTCGTTTCCACTGAACCATGATGGGAACTCCTGGAAAAGAAGTATTCTGAGCAAAGAGTATAGGAAAGGCCCAGACGTGGGACTGTGTCAGAAGGATTCAGATTTGATTAAAACAGAACCCTGTTTTTCATTTCTACTGTAGAGATGGCTTTTAAGAAAGAGGTCTACCATTTTAAAAAGCCATGCATGTTTTAAGTACTTATAATTCACGAGTCGTATTTTACTGTGAGGAACCAGTCTTTCATTTGTGGTTTTCAGACACTTTCCCTGGGGAGTCCTGGGACACTTTTCAGGAGGTTCCGTGAAGTTACCTATTTTCATGAAGATAAGAAGACATTATTGGGCGTTTTCACTGAGCAGACATTTACACCCTGTAACAAAAGCAACGGGGGTAAAACTGGGGCCATGGCAAGAATCAAGGGGTGGCACTAAGGCAGACTAGCAGTCAGGCATTTATTTATTTATTTATTTATTTTTTAGGGCTGCACCCACAGCATATGGAAACATATGGAAGTTCCTGGGCTAGGGGTTGAATTGGAGCTGGCCAAATCCCAGCTCTGTCTTTGACCTATACTACAGCTCAAAACAATGCCGCATCCTTAAATCACTGGGCAGAGCTAGGGATTGGACCTGTACCCTCATGGATACTAGTAGGGTTTGTATCACTGAGCCACAATGAGAATTTGGCCACCCAGAGGTATATAGAGCTCCCGGGCCAGGGATTAGATCTGAGCCACAGCTGCAACCTACGTAGAAGCTTCGGCAATGCCGGAACCTTAACCCACTGTGTCAGCCTGGGGATGGAACCTGCATCTCAGTGCTTCCAAGATGCCACTGATCCTGTGCGCCACAGGGGAAACTCCAGTCCATGCGTTCTTTACAGCCATAACCGTGTAGGACACCATCGCTAGTTTCACTTAATGTTCTTGATGAAACATTTAAAAATATTAAGTTAATAAAATTTCAAACCTTGAGTAAACAAACCTTTTAATACTCTGTGGTAAAATAGGACACAGACATAAAGTATTTCTGTTGATTCTGGAGATCAATGGTTGTCCTAAAGGAAAAGGAGTGTGCGATTCTTGAAATTGTGAGCCAGTTAGCTGGTTCTCACTCAATGTTTTTCTTTGGGAAAATAGGGTTATTTTAAGTAAAATATGCTTTTTTTAAGCATGTAATGAGTTTGTCATTTTTAATGAATCAATAAGCAAATATTAAATTTTTCCATTTTAATTTCTTTTTGCTTTTTTTTTTTTTAGGGCCGCACATGCGGCACATGAAAGTTCCCATGCTAAGGATTGAATCAGAGCTGCAGCTGCTGGCTTTCGCCACAGCCACAGCAACACAGGATCCGAGCCACATCTGCTACCTACACTACAGCGCGTGGCAACACTGAATCCTTAACCCACTGAGCAAGGCCAGGGATCAAACCTGCATCTTCATGGATACTACTCAGGTTCACTACCACTGAGCTACAATGGGAATTCCCCGCTTAAATTTCTGATCCGGGAAAAATTGACAGACTTAACACATAAATAGAAGCTTTTGTCATCCTCATTTTAAAGAGCATTAAAGGGTCCTAAAACTAAAAAGTGTGAGAAATAGTATTCAGATAAAAGAGGGCACATATGTGAGTAAATTTAAATACATATGTTTATGTATATACCTGGGATTTTATCATTGAGGTGAAATTCACATAACATAACATTAACCATTATGGAGTTCCTGTTGTGGTTCTGCGGAAATGAACCTGACTAGCATCCATGAGCACACAGGTTCAATCCCTGGCCTTGCTCAGTAGGTTAAGGATCTGGCATTGCTGTGAGCTGTGGAGTAGGTCGCAGACATGGTTCGGATCCCACGTTGCTATGGCTGTGGTATAGGCTGGAAGCTGTAGCTCCAATTTGACCCCTAGCCTGGGAACTTCCATATGCCACAGGTGCAGCCCAAAAAAAAGAAAGAAAAAAAGACAAAAAAAAAAACAAAAACCATTAACCATTTTAAAGTGAACAATTCAGTGGCATTCAGAATGTCAGACAACCCTCAAACTATCTGGTTCCAAAATATTTTCATCACCCTAAAAGAAAACCCTGTATCATTAAGCAGTTTTCTTCTCATTGTCCACCTGTATCTCCAGCTCTGCAACCACCAATCTGCAATCTGTATCTAGGGATTTGCCTTCCCTGGACATTTCATATAAACAGAATCAAACAATTTGTGACCTTTTGTGACTGTCTTCTTTCAACTGACAATGTTTTCAAGGTTCATCCACACTGTAACATGGATTATGGGTGCTTCATTCTATATATATTTGTTTTTAAATATTCATTTTCACATAACTCTTGGAAGGGTACAGATATGATCTCCGATTAAAAAATGTCTAATTCAATACAGATGCACAAAAATGTGTTTAAAAGGTAATATTTGTCTCAATATTTGTCACAATATATTACAGATTTCAACTGTATACAGGTATTGCTGTTTACTTTTTCTCTCTCTCTTTTTTTTTTCTTTTTATGGCCATACCTGTGGCATATGGAAGTTCCTCACTGGAGTCAAAGTGGGGCTACAGCTGCCAGCCTATGCTACAGCCATGGCAATGCCGGATCTTTAACCCACTGAGCAAGGCCAGGGATGGAACCTGCATCCCCTTGGACACTATGTTGGGTTCTTAATCCATTGAGCCATACAGAAATTCTGGCATTTCTGTTTATAGTGTGAGTCTACAAAACAATCATGAGGCAATTCACCCCAAATACTGAGGTGAATTATCAATCGATGTATAACAAATATAACCACCATTCTCATCACCAAGCATGTAAAGGGCCTAATGGTGAATGGTGGAAGATATTATTCATTTTGTAACATCTTCTAATAAGATGTATTTGCATCTGCAGGTAATTTTTGTTTGGGGCTGCTGACTTAGAGAGAATGAGCAGTTTACTAGAATGGAGGGAAAACAAATTTTGAGACAGGACGCCAGGGTTGGAATGTCTAGCTCTGGTATTTATTAGATATACTTTCAGCTATTTGCTTCCTCTTCCAAGCCTCAGTTTTCTCACTTTGAATGAGGAGGTTATCTCTCCAAGCCTTTGAACACATCTCCATCTATTAGGAACCATTCATGTACCATCTTCTAGATTTTTGCCCCATCTACAGATAACCTCTATTATTTACCCACATTTAAATGACTTTTTTAAAAAATAAAATCAAATATATTTCGAGTGAAAACTGTGTCATTACTACTAAATCTGGCAAACCAGTGTCACTTACAAATAGAAAAAACATGTAATGAACCACCTCCAGTCATGTGCCTCCTATATCACCTTATCTCCTACAACACAAAACATCCCACCTTTTGGATAATACTACTCATTCAGCCTGACCAACTCTCTTTCTTGCTTACTTTTAGAAGTTAAGATTCATTTCTCATTTTCTCCCCCCTGGAAAAGCTGATGGACATGTTTACAGTTTGAGGTACTACACTAACTGTGAAGCGCTCAGCAGAGCTTTGAGATAACAGGTTTCAAGTGACATCCTTAGCTTGGGGCTTGTTTTGAAGCAAGAACCCATAAGAACCCATATTAATTCAGAAAAGTACCAAATTCTCTAAATAGTTACGACTCCTGAGTTCACTGCCTCTTGGACTCTGCCTATAATGACGGGACTCGAGATGCTGGGAAGCACCTGGTTATTGACTCTCCTTTTCTTGGGCACCCAAGTTACCCCAGGGAAATACATAATCTGGACTATTTATACTATAGAGCCTGTTGCAAACTGATTGCAAAAATAGTCCCTCCCTTTATCCATGTGCCTACAATGTAACTTTGTGGCTTCTCCCATCAAAGAGAAGAGGTGAGTCTATCTCTCCACCCCTTGAATCTGGACTGGCCTTGTGACGTGCTTTAGCCAAGAGATAAAGTGGGCGAGCAAGTTAAAAGACATGGCGTATGCAATGTATTTAGCACAATGCCAGGCACAAGAGTCCTGGTTAAGTGGTAGCAATCATCACTGAAAGTATGTATGGTATAAACAGCACGTACCAGGAATGCTGCTCTCTGTTCCATAGACTTTGGTCTTCATATATTTCCCTCATCCTTCTCTCCCCCCCTCCCCCCTGCTCCCCACTCACCTACTTCTGGCTGGGCCCAGATGCTATCCACTGATGGATGGCATAACCAGCTAAGGAGCTTGCACAGAGCACACATGTGTTACAGTTACCAAAAAAAGTGGGAATTAACCAGTCCATCCTTGGGTTCACTGCAATCCTAAATCCACTCTAGAGTTAAGGACATTTATCACATAATCTAGTTGGGGCTAGCTTAATTAAAAACATCCTCACTAGCAATCCCACTCCTGGGCATATATCCAGACAAAACTATAATTGAAAAAGATACATGCACCTGTATGTTCATAGCAGCACTATTCACAACAGCCAAGACATGGAAACAACTTAAATGTCCATCAACAGATGAATGGATTAAGAAGATGTACATATACACAATGGGATACTACTCAGCCATAAGAAGAATGAAATAATGCCCATTTGCAGCAACATGGATGCAACTAGAGATTCTCCTACTAAGTGAAGTAAGTCAGAAAGAGAAGGACAAATACCATATGATATCACTTATATGTGGAATCTAAAATATGGCACAAATGAGCCACAAAACAGAAACAGACTCACGCACAAAGAGAACAGACTTGTGGTTGCCAAGGGGGAGCGGGGGAAAGAGTGGGATGGACTGTCCCCATTTTACTGATGAGAAAACCAAGGCTTGGAGATATAAATAATTTGGCCAATTATGTGGAAAGTGCTGCAAGAAAATTAAATAAAAACTGATTCTTGGAGTTCCTGTCGTGGCGCAGTGGTTAACGAATCCGACTAGGAACCATGAGGTTGCGGGTTCGGTCCCTGCCCTTGCTCAGTGGGTTAAAGATCCGGCGTTGCCGTGACCTGTGGTGTAGGTTGCAGACGCGGCTCGGATCCCGCGTTGCTGTGGCTCTGGCGTAGGCAGGTGGCTACAGCTCCGATTCAACCCCTGGCCTGGGAACCTCCATATGCCGTGGGAGCGGCCCAAGAAATAGCAAGAACAACAACAACAACAACAAAAAAAGACAAAAGACCAAAAAAAAAAAAAACTGATTCTTGTTCCTCAATCTTTCCATCCCAGAGATCCCTTTAATTTTCTCTTTCCTTTGTAGGACTCCATGTTTTGAGAGTTTTTATTTATCATGGAATACTATTACTTGTTTTGAAATTAATTCCTGTCTTTGGAGATCTTGACGTGCTAGAGCTCCTAGTTTGGAACTGCTGAACTAGCTCCAGCTCCCCATTTGCAACTGAAGAAAGAGAAGCCCAAAAAGGATCGGGGATCTCTCATTAGAAGGGAAATCACTAAAATCCAGGTCTTTTTAGTCCCTGTAGCGACTGCTTTTTCCATGACGAAATCCTGTCTCTGGAACATGCACCAACACAATGTGGAACCAAATCACCACTGGGAGGAGACAGAATTAAGGCAACAATCATTGGAGAGGTTTGTCACATATTCAAAATCTTCAGGGCAGCTGCTCTGCACATACCACACCTTTTGGCTAAGTGATGGTTTACCCAAAGAGAAGGTTTTGACACCAAGTAAGGGAAAAAATTAAGAGCTTTTTAAAGATAGATGATGCCCAAAGAGGATTAAAATACATGTAAAGATGACTAACATGTTACTGGAGAAAAGGATTTCCATTAGGGGATACAAGGGGGTGCTGGGAAGAACACTGGACTGTACCATCATTCTTTTCAATTCAGGTCTTGCTTTAGATGGTGTCATGTCTTACAGCTTGGTGTGGTAAAGGCTACAACGGTGCAAGAAAGCTTCATGCAATAAATGGGACAGAAGCAGTTCTTTAAAATACAAGGTAAATGTGAGAGTTCAGTGAGGTCTTACCCAGGGAAAATTAGGGCTGAAAATTTCCCGCGCTATTCCCAGGCACCCACTAAACCAGGTTCCCTAGGGCTCTCCCAGGACAGCCAAAGGGAAAGAGGAAAGGGGAAGGAAAATAACCATCAGTGTTCACTGAGTACCTCTTATTACATGAGAGACAGTGGACTAGGATTTGAAGAAATGAACATAATGAATCTTCAGCAGCAACTTCAGGTAAAATGCTAACTGCATCAAGAAGCAGCCACACATGGTGGGTACAGCTTTGGAAGCCAGACTGCTTGGGTTCAAAATCTATCTCTACCACTTCCAACCTACATGAGTTCAAGCAAATTACTTACCTTTTTCTACCTCAATTTCCCCGTGTACAAAATGGGTATAACTGTACCTCCCAAATAGGGCTACTATGAGAGTGAAATTATTTTGTGAATATTTAAAGAATATATATAATGCTCTTTCACATGATCATGGTTGGATAAATGTTAAATTATATTTATGAGTAAACCAAGGTGCAAAGAGGTTAACATAGCCAGGTTCACACAGCTGAGAAGTTGCTGAACTTGACATTCTGGAACATTCCAATTCCATGACCCTTGCTCCTTTCCTTTCACCTTGGTTGAGTTAATGGGACATGAGACAAAGGAGCCAGCCATGCTGAAGGCCACATTACATTCCTTAGTAAACTGCCCCCCACCCCACAGCACTAACCTGTATATCTCTACCCACTTCCCCCAAGCCCAGTCTCCTAGGGACAGGCCACTGGCTTCTATACAAAAGTCCTGTTGCCTCTCTTTCTGCTCTTGTCTGGAATTTCCCAACAAACCACGCAGCTGTCCCCACTTACACAAGCCCCAAATGCACTACGCTTACCAAAGGAAGAAAGGACTTTATGTACTTGTACTTTAAAGAACTTTCACTCCACACAATGACTGGAGGACATGAATGCTCAACCTAGAGATTAACTTCTCTAAGAAAAATTATTGCTAGCCTTATCAAGAGGCCAAGAATTTAAGCCCTTGCTTACTGGGTTAATTTTAATTTTGTTTATTCATAAGTAAATCTTAAACTTGAAAACATAAGTCTGACTGTCTGTTAGCTTTAAAGTTGGTAGGTTTGGAATCTCTAATATGTTCTTCCAGGGGGTCAAATACCCAAGTGGTAGAAATCACCATCTTCATCTTCTTCATCATCATCATCACGACCGTCATCAAAGCAATCACTCAAATATTTTTAATGTATCAAACACAGTTCTAAGAGTTTTAATCTACTACCTGAGCCAATCTTTAAGGCCCCCTACAAGGGGGAATCTCATTATTCTCAATTTATAGATGAGGAATCTGAGGCACAGGGAATTTGAAGGATTTTTCCAGGCAGCCTTGTTGCATAAGTGCTTCCCTGGTGACCAAAAGGTATTACCTGAGCTTCCCCAAATCTTTAACTTGGGACCCAGATGCAGCCTAAAGTCACTCCATATGTGGCCATGACATGACCCCCACCCAAGCCTCATATGAAGGTATGACAGATGACTAAATACTAAAAACTGCCAAAAGGGGAGTTGCCATTGTGGTGCAATGGAAACAAATCTGTCTAGTATACATGAGGATGCATGTTTGACCCCTGGCCTCTCTCTGTGGGTGGGGGATCCTGCGTTGCCGTGAGCTTGAGGAGTATGTTGAAGACATGGCTCGGATCCTCCTTTGCTGTGGCTGTGGTGTAGGCTGGCAGCTATAGCACCAAGTCAACTCCTAGCCTGGGAACTTCCATATGCTGTGGGTGCAGCACTAAAAAGCAAAAAAAAAAAAAAAAAAAAACCTGCCAAAGGATCTCAGCTTTCTTTTTTTAACCTTATTTTATTTTATTTTATTTCCTCAATGCATTATTTTTTTTCTACTGTACAGCATGGTGACCCAGTTATACATACATGTATACATTCTTTTTTCTCACATTATCATGCTCCATCATAGGTGACCAGACATAGTTCCCAGTGCTATACAGCAGGATCTCATTGCTTATCCATTCCAAAGGCAAGAGTCAGCAACTATTAACCCTAAGCTCCCCAATCCATCCCATACCATTCCCCTCCCCCTTGGCAACCACAAGTCTATTCTCCAAGTCCATGATTTTCTTTTCTGTGGAAAGGTTCATTTGTGCTGTATATTAGATACCAGATATGAGTGATATCATATGGTATTTGTCTTTCTCTTTCGGACTTACTTCACTCAGGATGAGAGTCTCTAGTTCCATCCATGTTGCTGCAAATGGTATTATTTTGTTCTTTTTATGGCTGAGTAGTATTCCATTGTGTATATATATCACATCTTCCTAATCCAATCATCTGTCGATGGACATTTGGGTTGTTTCCATTCTTGGCTATTGTGAATAGTGCTGCAGTGAACACGTGGGTGCATGTGTCTTTTTAAGGAAAGTTTTGTCTGGATATATGCCCAAGAGTGGTACTGCTGGGTCATATGGTAGGGATCTCAGGATTCTTAATCAAAGTTTTGATTTGATGAATATTTGTCCACTGATATGACCATTAATAGAAGGTAAGTGTGGTTCTATCCAGTGTCCACTTGATAGGATGAATCCCAGCTTTAGAGCACATGATACACTATGATATTATTTCTACATATTAATTGTCCTCCTTATAGAAGGATAATAATGCATCCCTGTAAATGCATTGCCCACAAGTTGGACAAGTGTACCTCCTGCTGAACTACTAATGGGCTTGGTCACCTGACTTGCTTTGACTGATGAAAAACAAGTGAAAAGGGCTTATTCTGGTTCTGGTCTTAAAAAACATCTAAGAACCACTGCTTCACTCTACCAGCTCTCACTTTTCTTCTGCCCCAAAAGCAGCCTATCCTAGGCCACTGTTGCTCTGTTAGTCTGCATCCCAGAAGGAAGAAGTCACTTGGAGTCTCAGTCAACCCTCAGCAACTTGAAACACAAGTGAGAAATATGCCTTCACTGTTGAAAGCTACCACCATTGAGGAGTTTTGCCACCAAAACATAACCTGGTAACAGCTGACCATTTTAAAGCCGTATCTAAAATGATTCCTGGAGTTCCCGTCGTGGCGCAGTGGTTAACAAATCCGACTAGGAACCATGAGGTTGCGGGTTCGGTCCCTGCCCTTGCTCAGTGGGTTAACGATCCGGCGTTGCCGTGAGCTGTGGTGTAGGTTGCAGATGCGGCTCGGATCCCGCGTTGCTGTGGCTCTGGCGTAGACTGGCGGCTACAGCTCCGATTGGACCCCTAGCCTGGGAATCTCCATATGCCGCGGAAGCGGCCCAAGAAATAGCAAAAAGACAAAAATAAATAAAATAAAATAAAATAAAATGATTCCTAAAAATCTGAAGATATCTGCTGATCATTCCCAAGCTACATGAGGTCCTGAAAGCCATTCTGGGCTCTCCCAATGTGTTAAGAGAAACAGAATTCTACATCAGGGAAAAGGAATTAGAAAGGGCAAAGTGGGCTGTAGGAAATAGAGTGTGAACAAAAAGAAGCAGCGAGACAAAGCAAAAGCCATCAACAACAGGGCATAAATAATAAAGGAATACCATCCATAACAAAGCATTGCATCAAATGTGCACCACTGACAATGGGAGGGAGGGGCAAGCAAAGAGAAGATACAAGAGAATCCAGATGCCAAAGGACTGCCTGCAAGACCGCATCAAATAATGACAAGAAAAATTTTAAATAATTCAGAAAAAGAGAGAGACCAAACAGTGGTGAAGGGAACTGTTAGCAGTTTTAAGAGGAAAAAAAGTTGGACTCTAGCACTGCGTTTCCTGAAGCAAGTCCCCTGCTAGAAGGAAACTGCAGTGAGGCAGCCCCTCCTCTGGGAAAACATTCTGTTTCCACTGGAGCCAGCCCCTCCAGAGGCTAACACAGCCTTCACAGGGGCCAGGAATGGTGCCTCCTGCCTCCCAATGAATTGATGCCCTGGGCCTCCACTACTGAAATTGCAGTGGAGAGTGATGCTGGCAGCATGAGCATCAAGTGAGAGCTTGTTAGAGGTGCAAAATCCCAGGCCCCATCCCAAATTGCACTGAATCGGAATCTGCACTGTAACCGGATTCCCTGATGCTTCATAGGCACAGGAAAGCTTACATAAGGACCACCCCTCCTGACATAATGACATACCACCCTGAGGTGTGTCAAAATGGAAATATAAGTTAAGACCCTCAGGTATAGCTTACTAGAAATTTAGCTCTAGCATTCATCTGTTGTGTGCCCTTAAGCAAGTCACTTGACCTCTCTGAGCCTCAGTTTCCCCCTCTACATATTGAGCATAGTAATACCTTTCTCAAGGATTGCTGTGAAGGCCAAAGGAAACAGCACAGGTAAGCTCTGGCGTAAATAGTGATAGGTGTCAATTCCCTTGCTTGCTGGCCAAGGGCAGGTTTTACTGAGGGGTGAGTAGCAGGTGTAAGAAGCAGCATAAAGATGTTTTGAGGAAATCAGGGCAGAGAGAAGTCCCAACAAAGGATATTTTTCGTGGCAAGACCCTAGCTTAATTTGAATGTTCCTAGCTGGCCCTCCTGGTTCTCTGCCCTATGTCTTCAAAAAAGAAGAAATGTATTCAGAAAGGAGCTGGATGCTGGAAGTCATGGCACACAAGGATTTGCTTCCAGCACCTCCTGACCCACAGCATGCTAATTGCTCAGCAGATGTGCATGATTTAACAACTATACCCTTCAGTCACTCAGAGTCCATGATTTCCACTCCCATCCAAACCCTGACAAGAAAATATCATCCCAAATATATTTCCCTTGGCATATATTAAAGCTTCCCAACACAATGTCTATAAAGGATTTTCTGTACTGTATACACATCATCCCGTTAGACAATCGATTCCTCTTTTTAAGAATCATATTAGGTTCTAAGGAAAAAACGCTGTCCTGAATATTTCATTAATTAGAGAATTTAAAGCCCAGACTGACCTTGAGCTCTGCCTCCCTAAATTTCCTTTCAATTCTGTTCAGATATTTCACTTTTTTTCACCAGTGTGAATTAATCAAATGATTAAGAAAGGTTGGAAAATACCGGCAATCCCGGCCCTCGATCCAGAGGCTACTGTGTCCAATGAATCTTCATCTTTGTGCATATGGCCTTTGCCATGCCATTGGCAATCAGAAGTATTGGTCCAGTGATGAGTGTTTCTTAGTGTGAGTCTTTTGAAAAAGAAGAATTCAGCTTAAACGACATTAAACTGCACTAAACTAAAATTGCTCCCTATTGCAACAATGTGGTATACATTCAGGTTTTTTGGCCAGTTATTGAATATGATCCAAAAGGAGAAATAGTGGTGGGGTGGGTGGAGACAGAAAGAGAGAATGTGATAGAACTGCACCTGCTTTGTAGGAAGGAAAGAGCTCCTGTTACAGGCAATTAAATTTCCCGATTACATAGACCTCTCAGTCAAGGTTGACAGAACGACATCTGGGCACCTGCTGGCCCATCAGAGGTACGTTGGATGATCCTATAGGCCCTCCAGAGACCTTCCTCTCAGGTACCTCCTTCCCATCACAGGTGACCCTTGGTCTCCAGAGCCTGTGGAGCTCAGCGTGTTTCCACCAGTGACATCTCCATTAATCTCATATTTGCAAACTGTTTGTTGGAGGCCAGCACACTAATCCGCAAAGCTCAACAGGCCTGCTCTCCAGCTATGTCCTGCAACACGGCTTTGGCACAAAGGCGTTTCATCTTTGGATTCTCCTCTTGAACAAATATTCTACATTCTTACTCAGCCATTTTCTCTTATGGAGAAGAAGCTAAGCCAGCAAACCCCAACTGAAACCTTCAGACTATCTTTTGAAAGTGTAGACCAAGTTTTGTTCCTACAGATGCTATTGGAAACAAAGGTATGGGACTCAGAAGCAGATTCTCAGCTCAGCCCTGCCACTTAGCACCTGTCTGTCTTTGGGCGAGACTGGATTTCACCTCTCTGGCCATATTCTCCTCTGAAGCAGGTATAATAACAGGTATCCTACACAAGGTTGATCAAATGAGGTCACACAGGCGGAGGCAGTTATAAAGTGCAAAACTATTGCTTGAATTACCACACTAAATATAACAGCAATTAGCTTGGCTGCGCCATAAGGCTCAACTTTTTTGAAATAATCAAGAGAGGAAATGAAAAAGAGGGAGTAGAAACTCTAGACTAGTTTCTGCCTCATGGTCTCAAAGAACAGTTGTAACTGGTGTGGCATAGACTGTATCATGATTTCTTAATTTAGCAGCAAGGCAGCTTCAGATCATTTGATCAGATTCATATCCTCTATTTTTTTTTTTCATTTTTGGCTGCCCCATGGCATATGGAGTTCCTGGGTCAGGGTTCAGATCCAAGCTGCAGGTGTGACCTAAGCCACAGCTGTAGCAATGCCAGATCCCCAACACACTGTGCGGGCCAGGGATCGAACTTGCATCCCCGTGCTCCCAAATCACCACCGATCCCGCTGCAACTTAGCGAGAACTCCAGATTCATATCCTTTAAATTAGCATAGTTGTGCACCGTCTCTCAAATCTGTCAGGAACACAGACCTAGGTGTCAAGACACCTGAAATGTTTGCTTGGCTCTGTCACATTGTTCTATGGGATAGTTAACCTTTCTGAATCTGAGTCTTGAAAGTTGGTGGAAATTTCATTCACAAATCAATTTGGAAAGATTTATCAAGAAGCTTTAGACTATATCTTTTGCTCCAAAAATTACATATTTGAAAAGCTATTTTGGGAATTCCCATCGTGGTTCAGCAATAACAAACCCAACTAGTATCCATGAGGATGCAGGTTCGATCCCTGGCCTCTCTCCATGGGTTAAGGGTCAGGCATTGCTAGGAGCTATGGTGTACGTCACAGACGTGGCTTGGATCCCGCATTGTTGTGCCTATGGTGTAAGCCGGCAGCTGCAGCTCTGGTTCAACCCCTAGCCTGGGAACTCCCATATGCTGAGGGTGCAGCCTTAAAAATTGAAAGAAAAAAAAAAGGAAAAAGAAAAGAAAAGCTGTTTTAAGGACATAATCCTAAATAGGAAAAAGTGTTTTAGGTACAAAGATTCTTGTGGTATAATTAACAATAGCAAAAAAAAAAAAAGTTCCCACTGTGGCTCAGTAGGTTAAGAACATGACATCGTATCCATGAGGATGTGGGTTTGATTCCTGGTCTCCCTCACTCAGGGGGTTAAGGATCTGGCATTTCCCCAAGCTGTGGCATAGGTCACAGATGTGGCTCAGATCTGGCATTGCTGTGGCTGTGGCATAGGCCAGTAATTGCAGCTCTGATTCAACCCCTAGCCTAGGAACTTCCACATGCTGTAGGTGCAGCCACGGAAAGAAAAAAAAATACCAAAAAAATACGGACAATCAAAATGTTTAATACAGTCTATCTTTTTAATAAATATGTATGCTATTATTTAAGCTATTGATTCAGAATGCTATGCAATAACATAGAAAAATATTTAACAAATTATGTTAAGTAAAATAAAAATCAGGGTACCAAGACCTATGAATATCCTATGCCTTAGGATATCTTAGCCTACACACAGGAAAGAAAGACTAAGAAAACTACTAGCCAAAATATTGCCAACAGTCATCCTTCAATGGAAGTGGGTAATTTTGAGTTTTAGTTTTTTTTCTATTATTTACAGTTCATTTTCAGCTTTTCTCTATTTACCAAATTTGCTAATGTTTATTTATTATTTTATAAATAAATGAAGGCTAAAATAGAATATTAGCAGATCAAAAAAGACAGTTTAAAGTCACCATTTCAGTGTTAAAGCTCTATCCTTCTCTAATAGTTTCAGATGTAGTCTATGATTGAAACAGCCAACAAAGCAAGAAATCATTTACAAAAGACTACAGCTATAGAAGGCCATATTTAAACACGTAGAATCCTAGTGCCTGTTTCCACAGCCCTCCCAGAAGAGACAGGCCAGGGTATGTCCAGGGGGATGCAGCAATCAGGGTGGCTACATATAAATCTTCCTGAGAGCAAAAGTCCAACAAAGAGGCCAGGAGTAAGAAGCATGACTCAGTGTTTATGGGATTCATCAGAGCAGTTTGTGTAAATCCTACCCTCTGAAACCCTGAGTGTGTGAATTGGTTTTTATGGCAATGTCATGCTTGGTCAGAAGGCTATTTTGGCCTAAAATAATTCTACAGATGTGAGAAATGCATTTTGCCCCCTCATAGGGCTCAGAGTGACATAACACTTTGGAGAGCTAATGAATTTTTCAAAATGTTTGAAATGGCATTTTGATCTGCATCCGCCACAGTGAGTTTATGTCTGGATTTTTTTTTTTTTTTTTTTGGAGGCTGGAGCCAAGGGTGATGGCGCTTCAGGCTGTGATCCAGGGAGACCAGCCAAGTGGCAAGTTCGTGACCAGTTCCAGACCAATGAGGTAGCTTTGCCTCGAGCATGGCTTTATGTTGGTCTTACAAGGCAAATTCACAACTAAAGAATAGAAGAAACATTCAGCTACAGAATAAAATACTTCCTCTTGTTCATCTTTTTCTATGACCTATGTACATTTCTTATGACCATGCTTTCAATTTGCCTACTCTCTAAAAAGGAAAAATAAGTTCTCCCAGTGATCTTGCCAAACACACAAAAGATCAAACAAAACCTGGTCAGCTAAGGATACACTGTCAACAGAAATCATATAAAATAATTTACCTTCTATTTCTTCTTATTCCTCCAAATAACAACACATGTCAATTAGACTTGTGTCAAATCCACTACGTATTCTATCCCCTCAATTTGTCTTTCTCTGAAAAAATAAAATCACACACACACACACACACACACACACACACACACAAACACATACACTAAAACCTGAACTAGAGTTGAGGCTTGTACTTAATCCACAAGGATCAGTCAAAATCCTGCGTGCCTTTCTTTGAAAGAATACAGGCCTCCGAAAGGCAGTGGCTTTGAGAGTCTGTTTATAGGGTAGCTGCCCAAGGGTGCTTTAGCCAGAAAATGCTGCAGTCAAACCAAACCAGGTTGCTGAGGACCAAGGGAAAGTGTTCACTAAGTAGGGAATGGGGACCAAAGAGTGACTTGTCCCGGCCTCCCTGGAGAGGGACTCAGGGACACTGCTGTACCAGGAAGGTCTCAGACATGTGGATGGGATGGCAGGAGAACAGCTAATCTATCCATTTGTCGTGACACTTCTGTCCTCCCAGAACAGGAGGGAGGTGCTGGCCTGGCTGGCAGCATTGGCCACTTGCTGGAGAAAATTTGTTGAAAGGGCACAAGGAAGGCAAAATGCTCCTTCATTAAGATGAGCTCCTGCTCCAGCCCTTCCTTCTTTTCCATTTTGTAAACCAAGAAGTAAGCACGCACAGCTCTCTTTTTTTGCACCCTGAAATTAATTAATCATTTTTTAGAGCGAAAACAAACAAAGACCTAATTGAATTGATGGGCCTCTTTAAAAAGAAGCCACTTAGTCTTCAAGTCCTGTTTTTTTTTTTTTTCAACTAAAAGAAGGAAATGAGTGAGAAATCTCCCATGAAAACCTTTCAGATAATTGAGAGGCCATCACCAGGCTGCCCCTTCCTTGCTGGCTGTTCTTAGGAATCTTAGTTTACAGACCCATGGTCCTTGCCACAACTTCTCCATGGAGTCCAGAACCAGAGTAAGTTCTCAACTCAGGATGCACTGGAGGGTGGGGCTTCTTACATCTTGTACCCGCCGTGCCAGGAGACTGTTTCTGCCTCCCCACATCAGGCTCACATCTTTAGCACTGCTACTCTCCATTCTGACGCATGACCACTTACTGTAAGCCATGACATTTCACATATTGAGCTGAGCCTAAGAACAAGGCTATCTGTGCAAGGGACTTTTCCAAACAGCTGAAGTTTATCCTCCATGTGACGATTTCTGTTCTATTTTTTTCTATTTTAATTACCCGTGTTGGATTTTTTTCCCTGCAATTCCATACGTACCTCACCTTTCTCTTAAACAGGATACCGAGCTTAAATGATTTTTCTTCCTTGATTATTCAAGGTCATTACCGTGAACTTCATGTTACTGATGGTATGGCTACAGAGGCTGTGCAGGTATTTAGGACTCTTTACCCTATATCAGATGGAATGACAACCTGTGTTCACTTCTTAAAGGTTCTGCTTGATTTTGTTTGTGCAGTTCCCCTACTGAAAGTTATCAACAATTACAGCCACTGACAACTCTTTCTTCCATCACCTCCTCTCTGAGAAACCAAGCTTGTAAGTATCCTGTCAAAGTGCAAATGAAGTAATGAAGAGGATGATGAGGGCTAACATCTATGGGTCTTTGCTACATTCCCAACATTCTCTGAACGACTTACAGGTATCCACCGGTGGGCTCAGAGAATTTGGGGAATTGTCCTGTGAGAAAAGAACTAATTCTGGGGAGTTCCTTTCATGGCTCAGTGGTTAATGAGCCCGGCTAGGGTCCGTGAGGAGGCGGGTTTGATTCTTGGCCTCCCTTAGTGGCTCAGTGGGTTAAGGATCCGGCATTGCCATGAGCTGTGGTGCAGGTCGCAGACGTGGCTCATATCCTGTGTTGCTATGGCTGTGGCTGTGGCCAGCAGCCATAGCTCTGATTCTGCCCCTAGCCTGGGAACTTCCATATGCTGCAGGTGCGGCCCTAAAAAGCAAAAAAAGAACTAATTCTAAAGCTATGTTTTTAATAATCAATTGCAGCTGTCTGAAGGAGAACTGCCCTTGTGTAATTTCCAGTTTTCTGGAGATTCTGGGTTGGCTGCTGTGGCCAAATAAATGAACTCCAGACATACAAACTCTTGCTCTGGCAAACTATTTCATCCTGAGCTTTGGGAAGTATTTTTTCTATGTCTCACCACTTTTCAAACTTGCCTCCCCCGAATCCTGTTATTCTTTCCTTTTCTCCTATTTCCCGTCTAATTCCACCTCCACCTTCCTTCTTTCCTTTCTCCCTCTTTTCTTCCACTGCTATATGCATCTTGGGTATAACCAGCAGTTTTCTGAGGCACCATTAAGCTGGCAGAAGTAAAGCGCTGCCAGTGAAGAACTTGAGTCCTAATCTCAGCTCTTCTTGCTACCTGTGCCCCCCTGGGCTGAACTCACCCCACCTACACCCACTCACTCAATCAAACCCATCTTTTCTATCTCCAGCATGACAGTAACAACAATGAAGGAAAAAATATGCAAATGAGCTTATGTACAAAAGAGAAATGGACCCACAGTCATAGAAAACAAACTTACAGTTACCAAAGGGGAAGGGGGGAGGGATAAATTAGGAGTTTGGGGTTAACAGATACATGCCACTTTATACAAAATATAGATAACCAACAAGGACTAACCGTATAGCACAGGGAATTATACTCAATGTTTTGTAATAACCTATAAAGGAAAAGAATCTGAAAAAGAATATACATATATATACGTATAACTGAATCACTGTGCTATATAGCTAAAACTAACACAATGCTGTAAATAAACTCTAATTAAAAAAAAATAATGTATGTGAATGTGTTTGGTAACCATATGGAAACCATTGTTAACAGTAAGTTTAAAAGAGTACTTTACACTATATTCAGAATTTGGGATTTGAACTGGTGTTCACATTTAACTGTAAATTATTCATAAAGGAGTTCCCGTCGTGGCGCAGTGGAAGCGAATCTAACTAGGAACCATGAGGCTGAGGGTTCGATCCCTGGCCTTGCTCAGTGGGTTAAGGAGCCAGCATTGCTGTGAGCTGCGGTGTAGGTCGAAGACGAGGCTCCGATCTGGCGTTGCTGTGGCTCTGGCATAGGCCAGCAGCTACAGCTTCAATTAGACTCCTAGCCTGGGAACCTCCATATGCTGCGGGTGCGGCCCTAAAAAAAGACAAAAGACAAAAAAAAATTATTCATAAAGAAAATGGAAAGAAGAAAGGAAATTAACGTAATGATAAAATTACAGAGGAAAGGTTTTGACTAAAAAATGCATTTTTTGAGAACTTCACTATATTAATTACTTCTAGTTATATATAATACTACTAAATCTAAATGTTTCTAAATCAAAATAATGTTTGCACATATTTTCATATATCAGTTTTCAGCATAAGAAATAATAGCTGAAGAAACAATTTAGGACACTGAAAGCTTGGTCATTTGTCAAAAAAAAAAAAAAAGAACAATGAAGGAATCTGGAAAACCAAAAGTTGTGCTCACAATCTTATGGCAAATAAGGGACAACTTCCAACTTTTTAAAAAAGCCATTCTTATGAAAAATTCACTAAACACCCACAATACTTCTAGTCACTCTAAAAGCTAGTCAGCTAGTCATGCACCCTATCTTGCAAATAGTTTTTTAGGTTTTTTTATTTTTCTTTCATATGGGCATACAGTGAAACAGTCTCCCAGTTTATTCAACCAAATCGTAAACAGCCCAGCATGGTATTTTTCTCATAGAAGGTCCCCCAATAATACATTGGTTGATTATTCAGTTGTCCAAGGATTTTAAATATAAAACAGTCAACACAGAGAAGTGAACCTTTCTAGGGTCAAGGTGAACACGCTACTCAACCCTCCCATAAACCTGCCAACTTGCTCACTTTTTATTTAAAGAGAATTAAATACCCCAGGAGACCGGATAGGAAGAGGCACTCACAGAGGTGGCAGAGGGTCCTGAAATGGGAGTCAGATGCCCTGAGAACAAAGTCTGGCTCTGTTCTTTATTGGCTGTGAAGCCTTGGGCAAACCTCTTGCCCCACTGAGCCTCAGTTTCCTCAACTGTGAAAGGAAAATAACAGCTACCTTTTACAACCATTTTGGGGTACTAGGCAGAAAACTGTATTACCTAGAGAAATGTCTTACATGCTTGTTAGACAGTCAATAAATTTTAGCTGAACTAAAGGGAGCTAAAAATCATCCCTGTTTCTATAAAATGTAAATAGGGCTTCCTGACCCTCCCTCTCACCGTGGCCCTTTTCGTTTTTTTTATTACTGTGGGTGGAGGACATACTCTTGCCTTAGTATGTACACACCTACAACAGCCATAATATATTATTGTTCTCATTTGACAGATTAGGAAACCGAGACCCAGTGAATCACAAAACATTATGGATGCTTGACTGGTAAGTAAAAATGGCAGAGGCAGGCTTTGAAATCAGACATGTGGCTCCAGAGCTCATGCTGTTAGCCATCATGTCATCTGGCATTTAGGGGAAAGAATTGCTGGAATACAAAAGGACTGCTAAGGTTCCTCCAGATCCAGAAAGGTTCTATGAAATTCTTCTTAAATCTTCCCTTCGGGGCTGGCAGCTTCCACTATGGGCTGCTTCTTAGCTTCCAGGTTGTGGGCTCAGATGTAGGGCTGTGTGATCACTATTGCTCCCAGGGAAGTCACCAGTCACTAAGGATGAGAACACAATACGACTTGGATTGTGTTGATGTCTATGCTCAGCTACTTTTTTTGGAGCCCCCAAACAATATTCTGAATTACTAAAAAAAATCTAATTCTTTTTGTGAGTAGATGAACCCTGAACTAGACCAGACCTGTTACCAAAATATATTCAAGATCATACATGTTATTATAAAATATATTTATTGATTCTTCCCAGTGTCCAAAAAGGACAAGCCACTCTCAATAAAAGATGCATATGCATTAAAGCAAAAGAACATTAAAACAAGTCTAAGAAGATAGAAACTAAGTGATAAAAATAAGAAAAACTTATTTCAGAAATACTAGGCTAAGGAAATTAAACACCAACACAGCTTTGAGCTTTATATCCATCAAAGTAACAGATAGAGAGAATGAATGGAGACAAAGAGATGCAATTTTTCTAGACACCATCCTCTCAAAAAGACTCTTGCATTACAGGCTGATAAGAGTATTTGGGAAAGTCTGATCACACCTCTGAGAGTCAGATGAAGTGGAGGACCAGGATCATGTTGTGCTATGAACAGTTCTGCTCGTTGGACAACGGATCTGACTTGGGACCATGAGTAGGCTTATCTCATGCAATGAGGTCAGTGCCAGAGTTGGACAGAAATTCTCATGAGGCCAATCTGAAAAGCCTTCAAGAACTGAATACCTTCTGTGCCAAGCTCTCTCATGACATTGGTACCAGCCCAGAGGCAACAGAACAATCTGGGAAAGCTTGGTGGGGTGGTAGGGACTGGGGGAGTCCAATTTTTCACCTTTGAATCACATACCAGGAGATGTAAGATTCTAAAATTTCCACTCTATTTGCTGATCTGGCCACTATGGTTTTTGCAGAGTGCCTCAACCTACTCCTCTCTTTCCACTCCATTCATGCTTAAATTGCAATACTAACAGATTCCAAGCAACTGTGCACAAAAACTAGCCTCATTATTTTGCTGTAACATTTTGTATGACGTACATACCATATACAAAGTGCTATATGGCATTCCTTGCCCTACTTCTAGCAAAATAACCAGAATTCCTGTGTACCAGCCAGCCCTCGTTCAGATGCTCTAGAAGTCTGCACCTGTTCATCCACTTACTCATTTTAATTGAGCCACTACAATGTCTTATGCTTTGTGCAAGCTTCTTGCCTTATGGCTTCATTCATCCTAAAAATGCTTTGTTCTGTTTGTGCTTTAGCACAGTGATGGCCCGTGGTCCCAAGAAGCCCCTGAAGCATGTAGTGGCCCCAAAGCATCAGATGCCAAGTAAACCGACGGGTGTGCTTGCTCATCATCCATCAACTGGCCCCACAAGCTAAGAGAGTGTCTCCCCCTCATCTTTTTCTAAGGAACAGACTTAAGTATTCCCTGACAGGAAATGAAGTAAAGAAGACCTGCATACAGCGGTTCCATAAGATTGATGCCAAAGTCCAAATTCAGAGAGGCCACCCTGCTAGTTTTAAGTATGGAGCATGATAATGTGAGAAAACAGAATGTATATATGTATGTGTGACTGGGTCACCTTGCTGTACAGTAGAAAACTGACAGAACACTATAAACCAGCTATAATGGAAAAAATAAAAATCATTTAAAAATAATTTAAAAAATAAAAAGGAAATAACAAAATGAGATCCTGCTGTATAGCACAGGGAACTACAACCAATCACTTGTGATGGAACATGAAGGAAGATAATACAAGAAAGAGAGTTTGTATAGATGTATGACTGTGTCACTTTGCTGTACATTAGAAATTGACAAAATTGTAAACAACTATAATATAATTTTTTTTAATAATAAAAAAATAAAAAAGAACAAGGAGAGTTTCTGTCTGGTCTGTGTCACAAAGCATTGCTTTGCTGGTCATCAAATTACCCCTGAGGAGACAAGTACAACCTGTGCAAAGTAAGAAAGATCTTTGTGGGCACAAAAGGAATCCCTCATCTGCTGACCTGTGATGCTCGAAACTTCCACTAGCCTGACCTCCTTCAAAGTAATCATTGCCATTCAGACTTATTTGGAGACTGGCAAGATGACCAATTTCTTTTTTCTTTTTTGTTTTTGTTTTTGTTTTTGTCTTTTTTGCCATTTCTTGAGCCACTCCCTCGGCATATGGAGGTTCATGGCTAGGGGTCTAATCAGAGCTGTAGCCGCAAGCCTACACCTCAGCCACAGTAACGCAGGATCCGAGCTGCGTCTGTGACCTACACCACAGCTCACGGCAATGCCAGATTCTTAACCCACTGAGGAAGGCCAGGGATCGAACCTGAAACCTCATGGTTCCTAGTCGGATTTGTTAACCACTGAGCCACGACAGGAACTCCAAGATGGCCAATTTCAACAAATGATTTTGGTGCTATCACCAAGAGAAAGAGACAACCCGGTTTTCCTGGTGTGAATGATGTGAAAGATGCCAACAGCAACATCTTTGCCTCCCTGCTCTCCAACATTTTTATTATTGCAAAAGAAACAAACCATGGATTTCTCTTCTCTACAAAAAAAGAGACCTGTCTCACCACCGCTGAAGACAGAGACAAGAGACTGTCAGCCAAACAGAGCAGTAAGTGAAATGATCACTCGGTAACATGATTTTATGGGTCTTTGTAGTTAATTAAAGATAATGTGGCACGATTAATCACTGCTCCCAAAAGCTCCACAAACAAACAAACAAAAACTACTTACTGAGCTTCAGGCACTGTATCAGGTTCTGGAGGTACAGTGTGAGCAAACCCACACAAAGCCCCTGGTCCCTACTCTCATTAATCAAACAAATATGCCCAAGAGAAATATAATAACATGCTGAGATAAATGGTCTAAAAACATCACCCCAAAACCTGACTTAGACTGAGGAAGTGGGGAGGTTGGATGGGAAGGGGTAATTCAGCAAAGGCTTCTTTTCTTCTTCACCTGATCTGAAGAAGAGGCAGGAGTTAGTTAAGCTTAGAGGAGCAGTAGAAGAAGCAAGCCGAAGGGAAGAGCAGATGGGCCAGATCCCAGGGTCAGGTTTAGAGTGTTGTCCGTTCTCCTAAGAGCAATGGAAAGTGATGATAAGGATCTAAGGGAGTTATGGATGGCACAGGTGCGAGAAATGCTTTCACAATGATCTCCCTGGCAGCAGTGGGAGAGTGGTTTGCAGGAGACCAAATGGTTAGCTGGCCACTGCAGTCATCTGGATGATTTAGCAATGTCTGGGATATGGTGGGTGGAGAAGGTCTGGAAGGAAAGGAAGTTCCCAGGTAGAGAAACTGGATGAGTAATAACGCCATTCACAGAGATAAGGAACTGCAGGAAAGGACCAGCTTGGGGTCAAAATGAAGAGAAACAGCCATAGTTCAAGGTTCTGTGCTGAGGGCAGTAGGTACATTAATTTGTTTTTATGACAA
Source organism: Phacochoerus africanus (assembly GCF_016906955.1). Classification (NCBI taxonomy): domain Eukaryota; kingdom Metazoa; phylum Chordata; class Mammalia; order Artiodactyla; family Suidae; genus Phacochoerus; species Phacochoerus africanus. The sequence goes on from NC_062545.1 coordinate 231,880,997, forward strand.
AGCTGCAAAGTAGGTATCATTATCCCATTTTTCATATAAAAAACCCAAGGCTGTATTATCAGTTTAGTTTTTCTAACCCAGCCTAAGTGGGCATGATTTTTCAAGGCAATCTAGTGCCCAATTAGCCTCCCAAGAGTCCCGGAGAAGAAATATTACTTTGCCCTGGAAACTGAAGCCCACAGACATAGAGCTCAGACAGAAATGGATTTGGAATATTGCCAGAGATTTCAAGGAGGCTATGCTGGGACTCATGGCAGGGCAGCCATGTATGAGTGTGCAGGCTGCATACTGCACAAACACAGAGGGGCCAGTCATATCAAAGTTCATGTGAATGCTGCCTTCTAAATTCATCAGCCCTGCTGCTGCCCAGTTTCTTTTCAAAGATGAGTCCAAACACCATGACTCTCCCATAAACCCCAGGGTTCTAAAAGAATCAATGACCAAAGCAACACCATGCACTTTACCTCTCTGGTCCCAGATGGTCTTTTATCTTGCAGCCTTCAGTCAGACCCAGGTATTCATCCCTCACCCTTTTCTCTGCTCACTTAGTACCCGAGGAAGGAGTAGACGTAAGATAAGAACGATGTCCCATCACCAAACTACTATTGTATATAAGAACTCCCCAGACTCATACACCAAACACCAAACATTGTCAATATCCTCCCAGGTACATGCTACATAGAAACAAACAAATTATACCAAAGCTGTCACCCTTTTACCTAGTTAACATAAAATATTCCCCAAATTTCTGATTAAAGGGTATCCTTGTTTACCTGATTATAGTCTCTCAGACCCAAGGTGCTATCTGAACAGCAGTGACCAATTATTTATCTTTGAGGAAATCCAATCCACTCTGAGATTTATGCTGAAAAAGTCCGGTTCTTCTCTGCAGGCCCTGGGGCTGGGACAAAGTACAGCTCTCCATTTGCAAGCTCAGGCAGTGAGAAATGGAGCTGACTTCAGGACTAAAGCAACCAAGGACTTCTTTCTCATCAGCCCCTAAGGAGGGTGGCAGCACATTCACAGAAGTGCTTTGGACTCCTGAGTTTCTTACTGAGGAATGCTATGGCACAGTCTCAAGTGCATCAGCCCTCACTTATGATGGGGAAGGGGCTGATCCTGTTGTCTGTGATCAGAATGAGCTCAGCTTTCCAAATGAAAGTGCTCTGCCAGCATCTCCATCATTCCTAGTCCTTACCACAGCGGCTTTTTAAAAGGTAGGGAACATTCATTTTAAAGATGTTTTTCATGGGCACACATAATCGGGAAGAATACATTTCTCCAATTTCCCATCAAGATGATTCCTCTGTAGACACGCTGCAGTGTTTTTCTTTCTTTTTTCAAAAAACCAATCTCCTCTATCAACTCTAATGTGGTTGTTCATTTAGAGTTTTGAATATGCTTTCTTGTCCCTGTGCCACATACCACAGAGTATAAGCTGACATTTAGAATCAACCAGAATTTTTCCTCTACAGAAGTCCATGTATTGACCAATTCCCATTGCAGAAATGAGCCCTTTGTCTGCAGCTGTCACTGCTCAAGTGGCAAATGCATTCCTAAGACTCTAAGGGTAATGGTGACCCTCTCCCCACAGCATTCCTGGGATATTGGTGTCCCCTGTATACTTTCTGCTGGCAGCTGACACTCCTGCCACGCACCCCCTCAGTGCTGGCTCATGACCCCTATCTGAGCATGCTGGCTGTTGTGATCCCCACCCGGAGCAGCTATTTGAACTGCCTCAGCTGGTGGGGGCTGACAGTGGGAGAGGATCACTGGCCAGTTTACCCAGAGTGGGGACCCTGGCTTCCTGCCAACCACAATCCCAGGGGGGGCTGATTCCTCATTAATTTCATCTTTTTCTCCAGAGTTCATGGGAACATGGACCATTAACTGCCATCATGAGGTTGTCTTGGCCTGAATACTTTTTTGACCTGACCACTATGAAATTGGAGGACATTTCCCAAATCACATCCTAGGGCTCAGAGCCCTCATTCCCTACTCATCTTCAGTTTTTATCATAGAAACAGTGTAACCAAAAATGACTAAATCACCACCCTGGAAATGGCATAACCAAAAAATGGAAAGCATTTAAGGATTTGATCTCTGTCCCTCTTACAGCTTGAAATGGGCAGGTGTGGGGAAAAAGCCAAGTGGGCACTGGCAGGAGAAAAAGAAAACATGTTTCCACTCTTATTTCTAGATCTAGTTGTGAGTACACAGATCAGAAACATAGCTGGGTTCTCTCATAGGGGAGAGAACCCAGGTAACAAGCATTATCCTTTAATTACCGGTTCTACTGCCTCAGGGGCTTCTCTCAAAGTGCTTACTCCACTGTCTTGACTGTTCTAACAATAATTGCATGGGCTCCCTACTTGCCAAGAAAGCACCATTTCTGGAGACTGTGCCTGGGAGGAGTGACTGTTTCCCTTGCTGCCCTCCAAATTCAGCCAAGGTGTTCTACACAGAAGCTCTAGGCACCCACACCTGTCTGAACCAGGCAAGAGGCGGGCCCCCTTGAGAAGCACTGGAGCTCCAGGTATCGGTGATCCCTCTGAGGCCACACTTAAGGTTAACTTTTGCCATTTCTGATAAATACCACATATTTTCAAGAATGAAGTGTGGGTATGAGAAGGGGAGATTTAGGGAAAAGCAGGATGGGATTATGTAAGTGAATCAACCTCAGTTTAAGGACTAGCAGAACTGGGGTGAAAAAGAGAATGAAGAGACTGCCCTTCCAATTGAAGAGAAATAAGCTCTAAACTACCTGATTAAAAATTAAAAGTATCCCTTCTTCAAAGATTTCTGCTCAGCCCCAGGGCCTGGCCTAGAATAGCAAAGTTTCTTCTCTCCTCACAATGACAGATGAATAATAAATGCCTCTAGTCAAAAGAAAGGGCATAATACAAACAATTTCTGCAAAGTTGGTTTTGTTGTTTGTTTGTTTGTTTTGTCTTTTTAGGGCTGCACCTGGGGCATATGGGATCCAAGCTACCACAGCTCACTTCAATGCTGGATCCTTAATCTACTGAGCAAGGCCAGGGATTGAACCCGAGTCCTGGATACTAGTCGGATTCATTAGCACTGAGCCACAAGAGGAACTCCCAAAATTTTGATTATTAGAGATTTTACCTATGGCTAATAGCAATTCTGTTTTGCACTTTAAAATCCCTTTGGTCTATTGAAATTAGCTAGCTCCAGTGATGAAGAGGTTGTGTTAATGTCTCAGAGCAGGACCCTGTGGGGCCTTCCTGGAACAGACCCCATGCCCCACCCTCCCCCACCCCCAGCCCATGATCTCTGCTGCCTCTTGTCTGTAGAAAACTTTAGCTTCCTAAGCCTTCCCTGAGTTTCAAAGAGTAAATTTAATCAGAGAAGTGAGAAAATGCAGAAAGAAAGGAAAACAATCAAGACAAAATAACAAGTGAGTTCCCGCTGTGGCACAGTGGAAACGAATCCAACTAGGAACCATGAGGTTGCGGGTTCAATCCCTGGCCTTGTTTAGTAGGTTAAGGATCCGACACTGCCGTGAGCTGGGTGTAGGTCACAGATGTGGCTTGGATCTGGCAGTGTTGTGGCTCTGGCGTAGGCCGGCAGCAACAGCTCCAATTCAACCCCTAGCCTGGGAACCTCCATGTGCCATGGGTGCAGCCCTCAAAAGACAAAAGAGCAAAAAAAAAAAAAGGCAAAATAATAATAGTTTTGCCATTAAACAAAGTCAAGAACCTTGAGTTCCCTCTCAAGGGCTGCAGATAATATTCAAAGCCATATCCTTTGAGCTGTTTTGCAGATACAGAAATCCCCTTCGGGTGGAAGAAGTTAACTATATGATGCCCACAACTCACAGACCCCAGGCCAGTTGGAACCAGAAGGTTGATGATGTTGACTCCCAATCACCTCACCACCAACTAATCAGAAGAATGTCTGTGAGTTGATTATGTACCCTACAATGCCCCTTCCTCACCCTGTCTTTAAAAACCTTTTCCTAAAAGTCATTGAGGAGGTCAGGCTTTTTGAGCACTAACTATCTGGACTCCCTGCTTGGCACCTTGCAGTAAACGCTGCACTTCCCTTCACAACCCAGTGTCAGTAGATTGACTTTACTGCACACTTAAGCGGACTCCAGTTTGGTTCAGTAACATTAAGACTTTTGAAGGGACACTGGCTATTTCAAACCATTAAAAGATACATATCATATCTATAGAACATCAAAACAAGAAGTTAAGTAGGTAGGAAAAAACCTGTCCATTAGACTTTTTAAAAGTATACAGAAAACCTATATCAATTTCTGATGGGAAATGGCATAAACATAATACCTAAATTCTATCTAATTCTGGTCTAATAAAGCATAAGTGAAAATCAGCATAATAATTTTCTTCTCCTTATAATGCTTTCCAGAGGATTAATCTAATTTTTTAAAATCCACATTTTTATTATGAATAAACTTCCCACAAGTGAATGGCCTAATTATCAACTTAATTTTTTCCTCCTAAACAAAGAGTATCCTCTAAAACAAAATGTTTATCCACTACTATGGTTGAAGGTTGCATATTAAGTAAAATTCCTATTTACCTAGAAAATATAATTTGTCAAGGGAAATGTGACACTAAAAAGTGACCCAAACACCTTTACTATGGCTGAATTGAAAGGCTAATTGTGATCTCTAACAAGAAATCCATTCCAAGAAGAAATAAAATTAGCAGTAATTGTTCTTCTAGCTAAAGCAGGAAACTGGGAACAGTATTTCAAACAACTACTTCTTTTTCGTATTTTAATGATAGAGAGCAATTGATCATCTAATGAAGGGACTCAGTAAACAAACTCACACATTACCTTTAACTGATTACTCCGAAATAGGGAGTTTTTCCATTCCAGCGATTGCTCTTTAAAAATGAGACAAATCTCTCACATCAGACCCCACAATCTAAATGTTTGTTATTAAAATCAATGTTATGGGAATGGAGCACAAGTGCAGTCTAAAATTGCATGATTGTTGATCGCCACATTTTCATTCACCGAAAAAAAGAGTAAATTGCCAAATTTGACCTTTTTTTACTGTCTCTCACTCATTGTCAGGTAAAGAACAAAGAGTGTATTTATACTATCAGAAATGCATGGGATATCTGCAATCAGTTTTTTCCTTCGTGTGCTCAAGTAAACCTATAAAAGTGTCAGCAATAAACACAAAAATGATCACGAACCTTCTTAATTCCAAAATCACCACAAACTACCAACTCTCTGGGGGGCTTAAGGTAGAAAACGAGGTAATTATATTAGCATTAATCAACTTTGATGGTCTTTTGAAAGATACTTACAGTTAAATCTGTGTGAAGATCACACCTTTATCTTCATTCCCTTTGCTGTGTAAGGGTAAATGAGCTACAATAATAACCCTGCAAATATCCTGCCTTGTGATTAAGACGTCATCTTTATGCAGACGCTATATTTTGGCTTCTATAAAGGTTAAAGGCAACATGAATTATGCATTTCCTCCCATGCCAGGCCTGTAAAAGGTGCTTTCACTGTTCATTAAAGATATTGCTTCCAAATGGGCAAAAGCTTTTTTTTTGAAGTGCCGAAACAGCAACATTTCCATTATGGTCATTACTGCAATGCTGGAAAGCCAAAACAATTTGGACTTAGGAAACTGCTAGAATCTGTTGTTCCAGAACACGTAGCAACTGTCAATATACACAATGAAATTACCCTTCACTCTTTGGACAGTGGTACAGTTAAACAGAGCTGGCCAACATACTGGTCCCCTCCCAGGAGAAGGACAGTCTGGCAGACCCCACATCACCAGCAACAGTTGGGTTTTCCCCCTTCTGCTTCTGCCCCAAGTTATAGATTTGAATAAGGACCAGAGAGCCAATTCACGTTCGAATATCCCTAACTCTGGCACTGGAGCAAGCTCCGTGTGAGGGATGCATGGGTAAACAGAACATTTGCACATGTTCCTCTCAGCCGGCACCCTGATTTCCTTACTTAACGTTTTGCCACCCCCTCCAGCTAAAGTACAGCTTCTTTTCCTTTTACACTTTTGTGTACTGAATCTGCAGACAGCTGGGCTCTTTTTCCGCAAGGAACACCACACCCATTTATCCTCTAGCCTGGGTGAGCAAACTGCAGATTTAACTGAATCTGCCTCTCTCCAACCTTAAACCAAAGAGACCAAAGCTGTATACAACATCCAACTTCAGCCAGGTTACGACCACCTCTCAGCCCGGCGCTTTGGCTGTGGGGTAGGATTATGTTGTGAGCCACACGGGAAGCCCGGCTGTGGGGAGGATTATGGAAACAAAATGCCTGCAGCAAGCACCTGAGTTCCAGAGATTCTTTCCAGGGGAACAGCCCACACACCCTGACAACTAAGTGGCAAAGTTTTTTCTTTCTCCTCTGCTGCAGTGCCCTGCATCAGCACACGCGCGCACCAACGCACACAGCCTTGTTCCCTCAACTTACCAGTTTAGACTTGGCGCGTTGCAAAAATTCTTCCATGTCGTGGCAAAAGGGTTGGACCAGGGGTACCCGGAGGGCGCGGAGGCCTGTCTCCTCCGGGGCGAGAGGAGCCGGGTCCCCGCAAAGTGGCCTTTCTGAGCGCAGCAAGCCGCTGCTCCCTCCTACCGCTCGGAGGCGGCTGAGGTTGTGGCTGCGCCCTCGGCTGTCGCCTCCCAGGGCTCCCGCCCCACCCCGCTCCCAGACGCCAGCTCTGGGCTCCCGACTCTGCCCTAATAAGGAAAGTGGGTGTGACGCCCGGGAGCCCCAGGGCGCGCCCCACACGCTGACAGGCACGCGCCTGCGGGGCCAGAGTTCCGGGGCCGGGGCGCGGGGGCGGGGGTGCTGGAGGATGGCGAGGGGCTCCTCCGCCAATCGCAGGGCCCAGCTGCGGCCTCCTGACGTGGCGCGCTGAAAGATACTGCAACCATGGACAGCGCCCAGAAGTGCGAGCCAAGTGCAAGGGGCTGCTGCAGAGGAAGGCTCTGCAGCAGGCACCGCTGCTGTCAGCCGGGAGAGATAGAAAGAAGGGGAGAGGGAAAAGGGGCCCCAGAGGGCCCCCCTCCTTGGCTAGCGCCTCCCTGGCTGACTTGCAGGTTACAGAGAGCTCCAGCGGTCACTTAATGATCTGGCTCTGCTGGCATGGCTAGGGGATGCACTCAGCTAGATTGAGGGGTGGAGGGGTTACTGCTGAGCTAAAAGCAGTACGACCTTGATGGAAAATATTCAGAAGAGAAGGCTAGGAGGTTGTGCTAGGCTACATCTTTCCTCCTTACCCTCAAAATGTACCTGCTCAGCAACGGTCCTCTGCGGTTCACCCCAACTGGGTGTCCTTATATCGGTCCTGGGGCTAAGGACACGTAGTCTTCCGCAGTCCTCATCCACTCTGACAATATGTTCAGGAACTGAGAGGGCAACATAACCTTCCTACTGCATAAGGGTCTGTGTTTTCACAAGATCCTTAGATCATTTCCATATACATTAAAGTTTAAGAAGTACTACAACAAACACAGAAACCTATAGCTATGAACCTTATTTCAAGCTGCAGAATTTTGTTGTGTGTACTTTCTAGCCTCATCAGAGCCCCAGATAATACCTCAGGCTCTCTCTTACATCTGGGCCTTGGCACATCTATCTGCCTGTAATACCCTTCCTGCACTCTCACCAGCCCCCACTGCCTGGCTAACTCACAATTCAGCTATCAGCTTAATGAGGTGAGCTCAACCCCGAGGGCACTTTAATTTATTATTTATTTATTTATTTTGTCTTTTTTTTTTTGGTCTTTTTAGGGCCGCACCCGCAGCATATGGAGGTTCCCAGGCTAGGAGTCAAATCAAAGCTGTAGCTGCTGGCCTATGCCACAGTCACAGCAACCTGGGAACCAAGCTGCGTCTGCAACCTACACCACAGCTCATGACAATGTCAGATCCTTAACCCAATGAGAGGGGCCAGGGATCAAACCCACAACCTCATGGTTGCTAGTCAGGTTCGTTAACCACTGAGCCATGATGGGAACTCCCTGAGGGCATTTTAAAATCACATTAGAGTCACCCAGGCCTTTAGAAAATATTGCTTCCCAGGCTCTATTCCAGACCAACTGAATCAGTAGTTCTAAGGGTAGGGCCACAGCATCAGACTGGTGTAAAAGTGCTCTAAGTGATTCTAATAGTCAGCCCAGGTATGATCCTCTGGTTCTCAAACATTAGTTTATAGCTGGACCATTCAGTGAAGTACTAAAAAAGATATATATGGTCTTTTTAGGGCTGCATATCAAAGTTCCCAGTCTAGGGGTCAAATTGGAGCTACAGCTGCTGGCTTACACCACAGCAATGCCAGATCCAAGCTGCATCTGCAACATACACCACAGCTCATGGCAATGTCAGATCCTTAACCCACTGAGCGAGGCCAGGGATGGAACCCAAGTCCTCGTGGATACTAGTCAGGTTCATTACAACTAAGCCATGATGGGAACTCCCTAACAGAAATTTTGGCTTCATAGGTCTGGCTTAATGGGCCTAAGAATTTTCTCTTTTTTTTAATAATGATTTTTATTTTTTCCAGTATAGCTGGTTTACAGTGTAGAATTTTCATTCTTAACCAGCTCCCAGGGTTTTCTAATGTTGCTTAGAAGTTACCTTCCTCCAGGAAGCCTCCCCTGACCTACTCCTCCCTTCCTACCTCAAGACTAAGTCAGTTGCCCTTTCCATGTTCTCTCATAGCAACCTATATTTTCTACTGTACTATAAATTGCCTCAAAAGCCCGATATTCATGAGAACAGAGACCTTGCCTATCTCATTCATTGATGTAGTCCTAATGCAGTTCATGTCATATACAAATCTTCAATAAATATATCTTAATGAGCAAATGTACACATGGTAGGTTTTTTGCTCTCTCTCCCTTTCTCCCTCTCCCTCTCACTCTCTCTCTTGCTCTCACCCTTTGTGTGTGTAATTATCCAATTGTTTTTTTATTCAGGAGGACCCAATAAAAAGAAATCAGTGGAGTCTACAGATCTGATTAAGAGAGAATGATAGGAATATTAAGCTCTGATTTGCATTCAGGCAATGAGCTGTACAGAAGCTATGGATTCTATCTGCTTTCTTTGCTGACTTAAGTAAATTAAAACCATCCAGGTAAAACAAGTGTTCTCTCAGCCTTCAAATCTGTGAAGTTGATCACAATTCAAGTAACATTACAAAGAAAAATTCCCAAGAATTCCTTCCCTCTGACTCCACTGGGGATGAATTTTTGTTTTAAACATTCTGGGTAGGTATTACAGAGCCTTGAATTTTCTTAAATTTTTCTTCTGATGGACTCAAATCGCAACATCTAGCTCCCTGAGTTTTTCCTCCACCAACAATGTCTTTGCAGAGGCTGATCAAAATTTACCTCCTCCAGGAAGCCTTCCTAAAATGAACACTTGAATTAATTTCCTGAGGCTTCTGTAACAAATTATAACAAACTCAGTGGCTAAAAGCAACATGAATTTATTATCTGTAGGCCAGAAGTTCAATACAGGTCTCTTCAGGCTAAATTCAAGAATTCAAGGTGTCAACAGAGATACATTCCTTTCTGGAGGCTCTAAAGGAATATTTTCTCTCTCTCTCTCTCTCTCTCTCTCTCTCTCTCTCTCTTTTTCTTTCTCTAGCTTCTAGAAGCAGTTCACATTCATTGATTCATGGTTACCTCTGGCTATTCTTCCATAGCCACATCTCCCTCTGATACTCTTCCTCCTTTCTCTTCCATTTTTTTAAGAACCCTTATGATTATATTGGATCTCCTTGGATAATCCAAGATAATATCCCATGTTAAGGTTGGTTGATTAGCAACCTTAATTCCCTTTTGCCACGTAACAACATATTTACAGGTTCTGAAGATTAGGATGTGAACATCTTAGGTAAGCCATTTTTCTACATACCATAAAACCCATTCCCCCAGTTATTTGGTGGTTATCAGCTTTTGATCCTCAGTTTCTTATCATTATAGCAGCCAGAAATCTAGTGCCCTTGGCTCTAAATTAGCAATAAACCCTGGCTGCACAATGGAAACCCCTGAGGGGATGTGAAAAATATGGATGCTCCAACCATATTTTGCTCCAGAAATTCTGAACTGAGTGGTCTTGAGAGGGGCCCAGGCATCAATATTTTTAAAAAGCCCATCAGATAATTCTCTGTATAGTCAGAGCTGGGAATCACTGTTGATGTTGGATAGATTGCATTCCTCCAGTCACCCAGGTACAAAACCTGGAGTCCACTTTGACTTACAACTTTCTCCTGCCCCTTGTGGTCAAACAGTTCCCAAGTCCAGTGTCTTCAACCTTTGACAAGCTACCTCCAACTTCCTTTCTATTCCAAGTGCCATCAATGTTATTTCAAGGAATAGATCTGAGCATAAGGCCCCCTCTCCTTCTCTCAAGAGTCATTTGTACTTGTCTGTAGAACAATCCCTTTTCCTCTACTCTTTTCATTCTCCTAGACTCCTTTCATTTGAGATCTGTTATCTGAGTGCTCTTCATTTTGAAATTAATTATTTGAGTAGACTAGTTTCATGTTTCTACACATATTGAAACTTTAACCCCCAATGTGATGGTGTTAAGAAGTGGGGCCTTTGGGAGGCAATTAGGTTTAGATTAGATCATGAGAATAGAGCCCCTTGATGAGATTAGTGTCCTTAGAAGAAGAAGACACCAGAATGCTCTCACTTACTCTCTCTCTCTCTTGCTCTCTCCCTGACTCTCACCCCACACCACCCCCCACCCCCGTCTCTCTTTCCATCATGTAAGAATACACCAAGAAGTAATCATCTGCAAGCCAAGCAAAGGGTTCTCATCAGCCTCCCACAGAACAGCATCTTGATCTTGGACTTTCCAGGCTCCAGAACTGTAAAAAATAACGGTCTGTTGTTTAAGCTGCTCAGTTTATGGTATTTTGTTATAGCAGCACAAGAAGATTAATATGGTGGTAGTTCTGGGAAAAGGAAGACTTTAAGGATCATTTAATCCCATCCTCTTATTTTACTGAGCAGGGAGCCCAAGCCCAGAGTAGTTCAATGTCCTGTTTGGGCTAAAGGAGCTGCTTGAAAGCAGAGCCAGGACTGGAACTCAGCTCTTTGCACTCATTCTTTCATCACTGATGGATCATTAACTACGCTCAGGTAGACTTTATGCCAAAACCAAGATACATAAGGCAAGTTCCTTGCCTTCAAGGAGCTACATGGTCTAGTTGCTATAATACAAAGAGATAAATGCACTGATTGAGAAATGCACCTGGTATTGTACTAGTTGAGATTTAATATAGTATAGTGACTACAGTCTGAATTCTCATCCTTGCTATGTAGATTAAACATGGCTGCAAATTCTTCGACATTCCTAGTAAGAGGCTAGGTCGACGTTCCCTCTCCATGAATCTAGGAGCGCTTTAAGACTTTCTGAGCAATAAAATACAGCAGAAGTGACACAATGACAGTTTCTAGGACCATGCCTTAAGAGACTGACAGCTTCAGCTTTCTGTCTTTTGGAATACACACTTTTGGCACCTAGCCACCATGCTGTGAAGAAGCTCAAGCAGATCCCCGACAATCATCCATTCCAGATACAATAGTGTACATAGGCCAATCCCAAACTCCCAATCCATCCTTCCTCTCTACCCTTCCTTTTGGTAACCATGAGTTTTTTTTCAAAGTCTGTGAATCTGTTTCTGTTTTATAAATAAGTTTATTCATATCATTTTTATTAGATTCCACATATAAATATCGCATATTTGTCTTTCTCTAATTTATTTCACTCAGTATAATAATATCTAAATCCATCCATGTTGGCTGCAAATGGCATTATTTTGTTCTTTTTTATGGCTAATATTCCACTGTATATATGTACCATGTCTTCTTTACATCCGTTGCTCTGTCGATGACCATTTAGGTTGCTTCCATGTCTTGGCTATTGTAAATAGTGCTGCAATAAACTTTGAGGTGCAAATATCTTTTTGAATTATGGTTTTCTCCAGACAGATGCCCAGGAGTGAGACTGCTTGACCACATGGTAGTTCTATTTTTAGTTTTTTTTAAGAACCTCCATTGTGGTTGTACCAATTTACATTCCCACCAATAGTGTAGGAGGGTCCCCTTTTCTCCACACCATCTCTAGGATTTGTTTGTAGACTTTTGATGATGGCCATTCTGAAGGTGTTACCTCACTGTAGTTTTGATTTGCATTTCTCTAATGATTAGTGACATTGAGCATTTTTTCATGTGCTTTTTGATGACCTGTCTTCTTTGGAGAAATGTCTATTTAGCTTCTGCCCATTTTTTGATGGTTTTTTTTTTTAATTGAGCTGGATACATTGTTTTTATATTTGGAGATTAATCCCTTGGCAGTCACTTTGTTTGCAAGCAACACTTTCTCAAGTCTACACTCCTTTGGAAACTTGGGCTTCATACAGTGAAACATCTGATTCAAACAAAGGCATTACAGATGCTCCAAGTAGTGATGTTTCTGTGCAATAACATTTGCCTGCACTACTCACTGATGAAATGTAAGGTCCTTACAGCAAGATTTGCATTTTTTTTGTCTTTTTGCTATTTCTTGGGCCGCTCCCGCGGCATATGGAGGTTCCCAGGCTAGGGGTCGAATCAGAGCTGTAGCCGCCAGCCTATGCCAGAACCACAGCAACGCGGGATCCGAGCCGAGTCTGCAACCTACACCACAGCTCACGGCAACGCCGGACCGTTAACCCACTGAGAAAGGGCAGGGACTGAACCCGCAACCTCATGGTTCCTAGTCGGATTTGTTAACCACTGCGCCACGACGGGAACTCCAAGATTTGCATGTTTTAATACTCCGAAATTACCACTCCCGCCCCACACAGCAGTGGATCTTCCCTTGACATGCTCTCACTGTAGCTCTACATCTACCTCAAGGGTCTGTTACTGCAGTCAGTGCCACAGTGAGGGCATCTGAAGTCTTCCTTGTCAGAGCCAGCTCTGTGTGCTAGCTATATGCCTTTGGTCAAGTTCATTGACCCCTCTGATCACCAATTTTTTCATCTGTGAAATGAGGGGAAAAAATACCTGCCTTAGTTACCTTACAGGATTGTCATTAAAAAGTCAAGTGCTAACATCCCTACATATATTAGAAAATGTTAACAATGGAAGGGAGAATAACGAGAAAGTCTTTTTGTTTGGTGGAAAAAAAAAAACTGACCAATGCTGTCCTTTTAAAAAATGTGATGTAGTTGGAATAGCATCTGCTGACTCACCGTCTGGGCTCATTTCCATGATAGCTGCTTTCCTACTGACCAACCACACTTCCGACAGGTGTGGTCTCAGTGCTGATGTGTTATGTTTGCTGCTTTAAAATTATTTCATGTGACAAAAGTTGTTCAATAACTGCACCTCCCACTTTGACAAAATTTAAAAGTATTCAAGCTTATTTCAAGGACAAGAGACTGAAGCAGGACAGATATGCATGGACTAATATATGTTAACTAGTGCCTCTCACTTAGTTTTTAAGCTACTGTAAAATGCCTGCTTTTCACCCTGAGCATGATCAAATATTACCATTTGGGCTAATACTATCAAAAGGAATTGACTTTTTTTCTTATCCCTTTTGGCAGGGATATTCAAATTTTTTAAGGTAAGCTTTTGCAAGACTTTTGAAAAAAAGGAGTGCATATTGTCATAATCCTCTCTAAGCTTCCGTTAAGGAAGAAGAGGAGTTACTGGAATTGTCAGTGGCTGTAGTAGTGTGTGTGGCAAGATCCAGATCTCTTGGGAGAATGTCCTGAGAGTCAAATGTCCAGGCTTTGAATAGGGTACATACCACTTGCGTCATTTCTGGGAACTGCAGACATCTTGTAGAACAATGAATCTAATTTAAAAGGACAGCAGAGGAGAGGGAGAGCGCTCTGGTTCTATGAGTCATCAGGATAATGAGGCAGTGGCCGAGCTTTTGGATCTGTAGCCTGCTGAAAGATGCAGGGTGATGGTCTTAAAGTCTCCCCTTCTTCTCAAACTACACTCTTCAGGGCAGGTGGTTCAAGCTTTACACACTCTCCTCCTGCAGAAAGATGTCTCAATTCTCTTTCAAACAATACTGCATGTTTCAGGGTTATAATTTAAATTTTAACTTATGGTCCCATCATGCATTTCCATTAGGAAAGTATTTGGCAAGGGGAGTGAATATTCACTATTTCTAAGTCCTGAATGTCTACCTATATAATCTCTCACTTTTGCCACAGCTCCACAAAGTCCTGAACAGCAGAGACTACAACTGACTCTGTTTTAGAGATAGCAAAACCGAGGCCCACATTGTTTACCAACATGCCCAAAGGAATCTAGACACTGAATTAAAATATCCAAACCTTACTGTACAACAAAGGAAATATTAAAAGATTATACAAGCTTTTTTAAATTCCAAAGCTTTTTGTTTTTTCATTAAAAGGCCAATGTTTACGAGCATGAAATATCACTTTAATCTTACAAATAGCAGTTAGTCCTCAAACTGAGGTACAAAGATATAATTTGGTTAAAATTATCCAAGTTGTAAGTGGGCAAACCAGATTACAACTCAGATGACAATGTCCAAAACTCAGGTATTGAGTTACTGCACATCACTGGCTGTCCATTGCTGCACACCTGAGAACACCAAATGGAGCCCAGACAAGAAATAAGTCCTCATTTGCTACTCTTTCAACTGCTCTTCCACCACAGATAAGAATGAGTTAATCATGCTCTCACCTGTCCAATACTACTTAACCACAGAGCTTTCATGCCTGTTTCTGTAGATACACTCGTAATGTCACCTGAAGGAAAGAGGTTGATGTCACAAAAGCTTGGGGATCATAAATTATTAAAAATCCCTGCCATAGATTATTTCTCAGTTAAACAGTTGTTTCTTTCTCACCATGTACTCCTTTACCCAGCCCTCATCCTCAACCTCCTCACCCAACTAAGTAGAAAACACACTGTGTACTGATGGTCAAGGGCTTGGAGCTTTGTCCTTTGGGTATTGATTTTAGCATCTCTAGGTCTATTTCTTAGGAAAATTGAAACACTTGAGTGGATATTTCTGACCTTAAAATTCTATAGTTACAAAACTAAATCTATAATCATTATATAGTCATTAGGAACATGAAAAATATGAAGAAAACTAGGTCTTACTTCTAATAAAAAGTCTTTTAATATTTTTGTAGCTTTACATGTTTGTATCAAATGCAGGTGGATTATGTTAAAATGGCATAAAAATGTTTACCTTGCAAAAAATAATTAAAAAATAACAATGTGTTTTAAAGAGAATCAATTTTATAGCTCAGTAATTAAGAGATATAAACCAACAAGCTTAGAAAAAAGAAATTAACTAGCAGGATTTATTAAAGGTATCTAGTTTCTTATGTCTCATATGCTGATACCATGAGAGGAATTACCTATTCATAACATGGATCCTGAAATTTCAGGTTGAAGGATGTTGTTAAATTGTTGTTTAATATGAATAGCCAATAGGCACATGAAAAGATGCTCAACATCATGAAATACTAGAGAAATGCAAATCAAAACTACAATGAAGTACCATCTCACACTGGTCAGAATGGCCATCATTAACAAGTCTACATATAACAAATGCTAGAGAGGGCGTGGAGAAAACAGAACCCTCCTACATTGTTGGTGGAAATGTAAATTGGTACAACCACTATGGAAAACAGTATAGAGGTTCCTCAGAAAACTAAATATAGAACTATTGTTTGATCCAACAGTCCCATTCCTTTGCATATATCCAGACAATACTCTTATTCAAAAAGATACATTCACCCCTATGTTCATAGCAGCACTATTCACAATAACCAAGACATGGAAACAACCTAAACATCCATAGACAGATGAACGGATTAAGAAGATGTGGTACATATATAAAATGGACTACTACTCAGCCATGAAAAGGAACAAAATAGTGCCATTTGCATAACATGGATGCAATTGGAGATTCTCATACTAAGTGAATGAAGTCAGAAAGAGGAAGACAAATGAACACCATATGATTTCATTTGTAATGTGGAATCTAAAATATGGCACAAATGAACCTATCAAAACAGAAACACTCACAGACAGAGAGCAGACTTGTGGTTGTCAAAGGGGAGGGGGGAGGGAGTGGGATGGACTGGGAGCTTGGGGTTAATAGATGCAAACTGTTATATTAAGAATGGATGGGCAATAAGGTACTGCTGTATAGCATAGGTAACTATGCCCAATCACCTGTGATGGAACATGATGAAAGACAGTATGAGAAAAAGAATGTATATATATGTATGACTGGGTCACCATGCTGCAGGGCAGAAACTGGCACAACACTGTAAATCAATTATACTTCAATATTGAAGTATATATTAAAGAGTGGCTCCCTGGTCATTCCACTGGCAATTAAGCACCTTTGGGAAAGGCTGCCGTCCAAATACTCTGTCTCCTCGCAAGGATTCATGGGAATACCTTAGCTCAGGAACTGAAGTTAGAAACAGATACTACCTTTTCCGGATTCCTTCTCTCATGCCTCTGCCCCCAACACCTTACTTTCTGAGAATGAAGGAGAAAAAGTTATAAAACCAACTGCAGAATGTGGAGTTAGCAGTTGGGGCAAGCCTGCTCTATTATCACTCCAAAACTACAATGAGAACCTAACTCAATTTGCTCATTGAACAGTAAGTTGACAAAGATCTATTTTTCCCCAATAGGGTAGTTAGTTGAAAAAAAATGTCATTTATGTACAAACCACAAGAGGAAAGTCACTGTTTTTTTGGAAAATGTCATAGAAATCCACCAAAACCAATCACAATTGGCAGCCTGGAGGAAGGTGGCAAATGCTTTATGTGAAATGTTCGGTCATCCTCCAAATGCCAGCCAGCTTAAAGTTTAGTCTCCACATCTACCTCTTCCTGTGGAAGTGTAAGACTCCAGAGGACAGGGCTTTGGTCTTACTCCTCTCTGTATCTCCTCCCTGCATCCAACACAGTGCCCTTTCTAGACTAGGTCTTCAAATAATTATAATAATAATGGTTGATCAGTTCCTCTCCAGCAAAGCCTTCAAAAAAAAAAAAAAAAAAGAGGCTCATTAACTAGGTGGAGATAGGAAGAAATGCAGGTACTTTTGAAATATTTTATTAGGTTCTGCAAAGGGATTGAAATGGTAGTTTTCAATTGTATTCTAAAATAATGTCCTCCAGGACTGGACTCAGGTTCATGTAGATCTGAAAACATGGTGGATGGGGAAACACAGAGTAACTAAAAACAGAATTACTACTGGGCCACTGAAGTAAAGGAAACAGAAGACATAAAGATACTTTTAAATAATCTCAAATATGTCTCTGTTAATTGGCATTTCAATTCCTCAAATATTTGCGTATGCAAATGTGCCCATTCAACACTGAATAATTAAAATTGAGGCAGGGAGTTGACCTTTGCACACAGCAGAAGCAGCTTGGAGAGACAAAACTGGGGAAAGAGGAGGAGGCAGAAAACCTGGATTCTTTCCCTTTGCGATAAGGAAGCCTAGAGACCCAGCAGCTTTGGAAAAGACACCTAGAAGGAGGTGAAACAGATCAAAGAGTTGTTTAGTCTTCACACACATGTCCACGGTAAATCCCTGTATATAAACCCTATTAATCTTCCATTATGTTCCAGGCACTATTCTAAGCACTGGAGACACATACAGGCATTTGGTCTCATGGAGACTTTAGTTGCAGGAAGACAGAAAATAAGCAATTAAATAAAGAGATAATTCAAAATATCAGAGGGCAGTGGGTGGTATGAAGAAAAAGCAGAATGATATGATAATGAATGGAAGAGGGCCAGGTCTACTCAGCCCTTAGTGGACAAGAAGTTTCTACTGAACAACAAGAAGCCCACTATGTAAAGATGGAGGGAAGGCACTGCAGGCTGAGGAAATGTCAGGGCAAATGTGCAAACAGACAGCAGGCTAGCTTGGCTACAACACCTAGCATCAGAGGAGAAGAGAAACAGGAAATGTGCTCAGAGAGAGAGAGGCAGGGCCAGTTCTTTAGGGCCCTGAAGGTCAAGGGAGGATGTCAGTGTTTTATTCCAGATAAAATTATGATGAAAAAAGCATCAGGGGTGTAACACAGCCTCATGTGTGTTTTTATAAAGACCATGTCCAACTGCTACATGGAGGGCAATCCTGCTACACAGGAAGGAAGAGTTGTTGCCTTCTTAGTGGTCTAGACTGTCATCTACACAAAAGACGGTGATGGCTTAGATCAAGAGATGTAGCAATGGAGCAGGAGAAAAGGCAGATAAAAATAGTAATAACAACAACAGTAATAATAAAAACACATTTTCAGGGTAAAGCTTACAAGGAAGTAAAATAAGTTCAAAATCCATTAACTAACTTCTAACACTATACTATGGTATTAGTAATACTCAAATGCATTGTACTAATGTGGCACATTCCAGCCATGTGAAATTTACCACTAAAGCACTAACTCCTAATCTCACAAAATGGAAACTACAGAAAGAGACCAAAAAGACCAAATCAAAATGATCCAATGTAACAGGCAGTGGAAATTTCTCGGTCTATTATTTGAACATTCCTCCTTTATTTTGGGAATTCTCTCCAAACAAATTCTTGGTGGAACATGGACCCCTACCCACCCTGTAGCTGCCATTGCAAAACAATTTCCATGGTAGCATGGATTTGTCAGTTAATATCATGTTGTCTTTAGAGCTTTCATTCATGGGATCTGATTCCACATTAAGCAAGCAGCCTTTGATGTACGTTTTGTCTCTACACAGAGGTGTGCCTTTAGAGAAAAGAGCAATAAGAGGACTGGCATATTTTTGATTGCTTAAGTTGGGTCAGTACTGTGATAGGTATCTGAAAATACTTTATTTCACTTAATCCTCAAAGCATCTTTACCAAGTTGGTTTTGCTGGCTTTACTTTACAAATTAAGAGAGAGAGCATCAGAGAGATAAGGTGACTTATCCAAAATCACATAGCTAGGAAGACGTATAGTTAGACTATGGAGTTCAAATCCCACTTAATCCCAGAATTTTCTGTGTAGGTTTGATTTATGCTTTGTAGATCTGACTGAATGGGAAAAAAAATGTGGTCAAGAGAACTGAAAAAAAGCTAAAATCATCTCATTGATGTACATTTACAAGGGCAGGAAGTTGAGCTCAGGAGAGCCAGAGGAAGGGGAAAGAGAAGAGCTAGAGCATAGAGAATTTTAGGAGAATTGGCAGAATTTTAAGGGTTGAAAAGTGGGAATTTTAGCTAACTGCTATCTGTGACGTGAAATATTGGAAAACAGATGTAAGAGAGGGAATTTTAAGAAAGGATACTGTATACATGCACAGGGTTCTTCTTTAGTACATCTTCATGAAATTTCAGTAAAGATTTAAGCTGTTTTCAGTGCTTTGGGGGTATGTGACTTGTGTTCCCTTTATGGGGCACCATCAAAATAAACATGGGACAACCCAGCCTTTTGTAGGCTTCATAACTCTTTTGTGGAATTTTCTGTTTCACACAGAAAAGAGTAATTGAACCTGGACTCAAACCCAGACCTTTCTGACCCCCAAGTCCATGTCTCCTTCAATCACACAACAGTGGCTCCTAAATAAACAAGCAAACCCAACACCCCTACGGTTTTCTCTGGCTCACACAGTTGTAGGAGTTTCCAATGGCTGCATCTCCACCAGGTACTCATGTGCTTTTGGATATAGTCACATGAAACACATGCATAATTTTCAGAAATTTAATTCTGTAAGCTTGGCAAAGTGAAGAACAACTGAAATAACTTTAGAGGAAGAAAACTAATTGCCTTAGGATGTGCTCCATTCTGCCTCCTGTGACTGCTTATTAGGTCTGAACAATTTACGCAGAGAGAAAACCATGTAAGTGTACTTTCTAGAAGCCTTGAAGAGTTTTTCAGGGTAATTTTAACTGTACTTGATTTTAAACTTAGTGAATGACTTGACACATGCAACTCCACTGAATATTGGACCCAATGCAGGGAACAGATAAGGACAGCAGATGCCAACAATGCACTTGGGAAGGAGGTAGCCTACCATGCTCCTGGAACATAGTAAGTGCTCAATAAATGTTTTCTAAATGGATGAATGATGAACAAATAAGTAGACAAATGAAGAGCCATAAAACACCACCCACATAATGGTTCAATTCTAGTCACATCACAAGGTTCTTTGTTGGTACAAACAGCATGAGAGCCACTGATTCGTCAGGTCAAAGAATTTGGTGGCAAGGAGAAACCAAAGGCAAAGTTTTCTTCATGCATTATTAACTCTCCTTTCAGAATGTGCACCCAGTGAAATGGAAATTACTTCTCCTTTTTCTATCCCCAACCCTCTATTCCCAATTCCAACCTAGTACCTTGATACTACCTTTTAAAATCTTTCTTTTTACCACCTTTTCCAGTCAAAATGTGTTTTCCTGGGTCCCCCTTTGTCAGGGCTTCCCTTGGTATAGTGGATTGAATAGTGCCCCCTCTCTCCAAAAATATGTCCATGCCCTAACCCCTGGAACATATGAATGGGATTGTATTTGAGAAAAGGGTCTTTGCAGATGTAATTAAGTTAGGAATCTTGAGATGAGATCATCCTGGATTTAGGGTGGGCTCTAATGTCAGGTACCCTCGTAAGGGAAAGGCAGAGAGAGACCTGAGACACAGAGACAGAAAGAAGGTGATGTGAAGATGGAGGCAGAGAGGGAAGGGATGTGTCTACAAGTCAACGAACACCAGGAACTTCTGACACCCACCAAGAGCCAGGAGAAAGGTGTGGAACATATTCCGCCTTAGAGCCTTCAGAAGGAACCAACCCTGCCAACATCTTGGATTTGAATGTCTGGCCTCCAGAAATCTGACAGAATAAATTTCCACTGTTTCAAGCTACCAAGTTTGTGGTCATCTTTTACAGTAGCCCTAGAAAACTGATACACTTGGCAGCTGCATTGTCCATCTCAGGTGAGGGTTATGACCAATTTATGTTGCAGTATTCTTAACAAGGGAATGCTGGGGATAAAAACTTAGAAAAACTATCTCAAGTGGCAAACTCTTCAAAGGTTTTGCTGGACTTCCCACTGTAGCTCAGTGGTAACGAACCCAAATAGTATCCATGAGGATGGGGGTTGGATCCCTGGCCTCGCTCAGTGGATTAAGGATCCGGAGTTGCAGTGAGCTGTGGTATAGGTTGCAGACACAGATCAGATTCTGTGTTGCTGTGGCTGTGGCATAGGCCAGCAGCTACAGCTCCACTTCGATCTCTAGCCTGGGAACTTCCATATGATGCAGGTGCAGCCCTAAAAGAGACCAAAAAAAAAAAAAAAAGAAGGTGTTGCTCGAAGAGATATTTGGGGGGGGGTGATTTCAGCTGCACTGTCCAACTTGGATTGGGTGGGCAACTGCTGTTGATACTTAAAAGAAAAGAAGGCACTGCAGAGATGATAGTATTTGAAATGCTCCGTAGGTGTTGAGTACAAAGGGCAGCCCCGATCAGAATGTGATCTTGTTTTCTATTCATATTAAGTAATAAAAGACATATTTTATGGATGACTTTAAGATTATCAGAATTTCCCCAACTTTGCAACAACATTTGATGTCTATGTGTAAGTGAATTATAGGTCTTATAATCACCACAAGGCACAAGCATTCCCCAATGACATAACTTTATTAACAGCTTCTTGCCTCACTGCTGCCCTCTTCCAGTGAGAACCAAAGGATAACATATAAAATATGACATCTTAGCATCATGCTTTCAGGCAGTTCTCTGGAAACTATCTCAAAAGCCCTTTCAAAGGAGTTTAGTTTCTATTGGTGAGGCTATTTTGATTCCACTACATTTGTTATGCAAGTGAATTGGTTTTGCAGAATCATTAAACTTTAGGGATCACAGATTGAATGAATCCAACCCTTCTACACCCTTCTACTGATTCTACTGATGAGAAAACTGGGGGTTGTCTAAGATTATATTGTTACCTACAAGTTAAGTCATTGCTCCTATGCATGTACTAGGTGGAAAACTATTCCTTTTCCACATGGGAATTTCTTGAGTAGCTCCTTTTAGGTCCTTGAAGGAAACCAAGGAGGAATGTGAAGGAAAACAGAGTGCCAATCCAGTTGGCTAGATCAGTAAATCAAATCTGTGGAGTAGAAATGTGATAGAATATGGTATATGGAATGGATAGTCAATGGGACCTGCTATATAGCACAGGGAGCTCGACCCAATATTCTGTGATAGCCTATGTGGGAAAAGAATTTGAAAAAGGATGTTATATGTGTATATGTATGACAGAATCACTTCGATGTACACCAGAAATTATCAGAACATTGTAAATCAACTACATTTCAATAAAACTTTTAAAAACTTAAAAAAAAGGAAATGTAACAGAGAAAGCCATCAGATGCCTTGCACAGCCCAATGTCCAAATAGGGCCTAGAATTCTGGAGACCTTGACTCCCAAATTAGTATTATTTTCATAATGCCAGGCTGCATCCTCTTTATTTATAATTTCTCATAGAATATTAGCTTCCTAGAACTAGATTAGTCAGTGGTCCAAACTTTTATGCTACAGCAACATAAGTGACACCACCCCATGAAGAGAGTGGTTTGCCAGCTACTGGGGTGGGGCAGGGAGTCAAGGTCTGGTTGAACCCCACATGTGGGCTTAAATAGAGCATATGAGAGGATCAGTGAAAGCTAGACTAATGCCCCCCCAGGGGTTCTGATCACTCTCTCCTTGTTTTTCTCTATGAGTCACTAAGTTTGATGTTCCTTACAAATTAACAATGAGTGCCAAAGCAATTATATAAAAGGGTTTTTTTAATAAATAATAATTTTCCAAAGTACAATTTTGGAGTTATCACACTTTCATGCCAATTCTCTGCAAAACTTGGTTGTCCTTAATGAACCATACAGATCTGGTTGAAGACAAAATTTACCCAACTATACCCAAAACTGTTTTCATAACTCCAAACAAGTTATGGAAAGAGAAACTTGAGATAACAACAGGTATCCTGAGTTATCAGTATTAGAATATACACATTATGATTGGAATAATTACTCTTTTAAGCAATGATATGCATTTAGAGGTGAAAATACTGGGTCCTCATAAACTGTTAGGACTAGAGATGTGTATGTACGTATTTTCCAGTAGTGTGTTGGTAAGTGTTTAACAATGGCCTCTCTAGAAAAAGAAAAAAAGCCTCTGATTTGTACCATTTTTTGCTTTCCATGGTGTAAATGTTCCCACTGCAGCTGATTTCAAGATACCAACATGATGTCAATGAATAGGAAGTTTGTGAAGAAATGTAGGTAACTGGTGCTCACAGGCTGTGACGAGCTGGCTGCAGACACTTTCTAAAAAATACATAGGAAAAAGTGTTCACAATGTGCCTACCAGCTCACTCAGAAAGTCTACTCTTAGGAATGTATTCCCAAAAAACAGCCAAAGAAATGTGAAGAATTGTATATGCAGGAATATTTGCCACAAGGTTGTTAATTATATCAAAAATTTGAAGAAACTCATTGCTCATAGATCATTGCCTACACACCTATAAAGTAAAACAATGTCATCAAAATCATATTTACATATATATAGGAACATAAATTTATACATATGACTTTGGAAGGCATGAACATTACATTGTGACATGGAAAAAATTAGGAATGTAGTAAAAATAATATGATCTTATTATTTTTTTTCAAATGAGTGGTAAAAATTGTCATCACCACCCATTTTCTCTTTCCATCTTAGTTTTTTTTTATTAAATTATATTGGAGTATAGTTGACTTTCAATGTTGTATTAGTTTCAGGTGTACAGCAACATGAATCTGTTATACATATACATATATCCATTCCTTTTCAGATTCTTTTCACCTACAGGTTACTACAGACATTTCCATCTTAGTTAACACTAGCTCTGATGGCTAACTGGGCAAGGGGCCACTTGGAAAGAAGAAAACATTTCCCCACCTCCCTTACAGTTCTTGCGACTAAGTTCTGGCCAGTGCGGTACATAAAGGGCCCTTAGAGGGATTGGATGTGCTTTCTTCACCCCCTCCCCATTGCTGCAGGCTGGAACAGCCATGGCAGCTGGAGGCCAGGCAGCTATCATGGAGTTTCAGTGGGAAACATGCACACAGACTAAAGGTACAACAAAGTCAGGGAATCCTGGGTCCTTGGACAGTTAATCTTTACAGTTAGTTTGAGGCAAATCTAATAATATGTGATTATATATGCATATTTTGCACTAAAAAAATCTAGAAAGATGTATACCTGTGTTGACAGTAGTTACCTCTAGATAATCACCATTCTATGAATTTATTTATTGTCTTTTCATTCACTTCTATTTTCTAATCTATATCCTTCTACCAAATATATACATATATATATCACTTATGTAGTAGGTACAGGGTACCGGAAGGCAGAGTATTTGAAGTCAGTAATTTCAATAACAGAATGTCTTTGAAGACATAAATAAGACATTATACAAAAGGCAGAAAATTAGTCTCAAGTGCTTTGGTCCACCAATCCCCTCCTTCATCTCAAAAAAGGTCAGGAGTTCTTGTCATGGCTCAGCAGTAATGAACCTAACTAGTATCCTTGAGGATGCGGGTTCGACCCCTGGCCTTATTCAGTGGGTTAAGGATCCAGCATTGCCATGAGCTGTGGTGTAGGTTTCAGAAGCAGTTCGGATCTGGCATTTCTGTGGCTGTGGCACAGGCTGGCAACTACAGCTCCGATTCATTCCCTAGCCTGAGAACTTCCATATGCCACAGGTGCAGCCATAAAAAGAAAAAAAAATTTTTTTAAAAATAGTGAAAAGAGCAGTTCTCTGTTTAAACATTTAAACATTGCCAAATTATTATTCTAATTGATGAATACTTTTCCCCAAAATCAGTTTAAACAATGCCTTTTTTTGTTGTTAAGGTGTCATCAGGCAAGTAGGGCCAATCCATGTGGAAAACATTTAATTCATTCCTGCAGAAAGATTTCACAGGTAGATGGTGTACAACAGCCATGAGACACTTGTAACTGGCTGCTTAAAGACAGTGGAATTAAGTCCCCTATAAGTAAACCAAGACCAGGCAGTAAACTTGTTATGCCCCATCAACACTATCCAGAGTAAGTACTTAGGGAGAACTACTAGTGATAAAGGAAAAAGCAGACCTGCGACCACTGGGATGACAGCATCACTGGCAGCTTCTAGACTCTCCAGCTATGACATTCTGAGGGCACCAGAGCCTCCAGAATTCATAATTGCACTTGAGTAACATGCATTCTTAGAGCCAAACATTTCTGAGATTAACTGCTCGCTCTGCCACATACCAGCTGGGCTACTTTTTGTTGTTGCTAATTTTTTTAATTTATAAATTTGATTTCTTAGAGCTATTTAGGTTTAGAGAAAAACTGAACAAAAAATACAAAGAATTCTTATATACTCTTGCCCCTGTCCCAGGGTGTTCCCTATTATTAACATCTTACATTAGTCTGGTATATTTGTTACAGCTGATGAAAAAATATTGGTAAATTATTATTAACAAATTTATCATTTTCATAGAGTTCACTCAGTGTTGTACAGTTCTGTAGGTTTTTTCAAATGCATCATGACATGTATGCACCATTATAGTATCATACAAAATAGTTTCACTGCCTTAAAAATTCTCTGTGCTCTGCCTATTCATACATTCCTTCCTCTAACCCCAGGGGTCTACTGATATTTTTATTGTCTCCATAATTTTGCCTTTTCAAGAATGTCATATAGTGGGAATCATATAGTATCTAGCCTTTTCAGACTGGCTCCTTTCACTTAGTAATATGCACTAAGATTCCTCTATATCTTTTCATGGTTTGATAGCTCAAAATTTTCTTTTTATAACTGAATGGTGGGCGAGTCCTTTGAATATCATTTTCTCATCTGTAATAGGAATAATAACGCCCGCTTTGAAGGGTTTTTGTGAATGTTCAATGAGATGATATATACAAAGCTCCCTGCACATAGTAGATATTCAATAAACATCTTTTCCCTCCCTCTCCCCCTCACTAATGTGGGTAAGGACAATGCAGCAGGCTGAATAATAATAGATGTCAACATCCTAATTCCTGTGAATAAGTTACCTCATAGGTAAAAATGGATTCTACAAATATGATTAAGTTAAGGCTCTAGAGCTAGATTATCCTGAATTACCTGATGGGCTCAATGTAATCACAAGAGTCCTAATAAGAAGGATACGTGCAGTTTAGAGACTGAGAAAGTGATGTGATGCTCAAAGCAGAAGGTAGAGTGATAAGGCCATGAACCAAGAAAAGCAGGCAGACTCTAGAGGCTGGGAAAGGCAAGGGATGGATGGATTCTCTCCTAGAGCCTCCAGAAGGAAGACAGCCTCTACAGATGCCTTGATTTTACCTACATCAAAGGTCTGACCTCCAGAATTGTAAGATAATCAATGTACATTGTTTTAAGCCACTCTATTTGTTGTGTTTTGTTGCAGCAGCAACAGGAAATGACTGTGATTAGCTTCAACATTTTTTCTTCTGCTCCTAGTATGTCTCTCCGTACACAAGGCTCAAAACCTAAAACCTATACTTCCCAGAATCTCTTGTAGCTGGGGCTCTGATCAGCACTTAATCCTGATTAAAAGCACACATGCACCTCCTTTTGGATCACAGAAGTGACTTTCCCTGTGTGGGGCTGAATTTCACTGGAAAACAATGTTGCAGAGATATATTGCTACAGTGACACTTGGGTGGAAGCTCTCAACTTGCAGCTTCATAGAATCCATAGCTGAGGAGGCAACAACAGATTTCTGATCCAGCTTCAGCCTCCTGATTCCCCACCTTCATGGGAGATGTTGCTCTACTGGCTGCTAAATTCTGCTCAATCCTGAGTCATTCCCAAGGCCCACCTACACCCTGCTCCAGAGCCTTTCCATCAATTTTCTAAGCTGCTAAGTCTCTGTATTAAAGCTCCTTCTGCTTAAAAGAACTAGAAATGGTTCTCTTTGGGACAGCTAAACCCTGGTTGATACAACAGCTATACTTACCATCCCAGGAAAGGCAAAAGTACTCAGCTGAGAGCACCAGGTCTTCTCGGGTGGTTACGACAGCTGCAGGCAGCTCTACTCTGGTCCCACAACCATCCAACTTTTCCCTTCTCTCAATGCATTATGTCCCTTACTCCCCTTTCGTTAACTGGACCTTTTCAATTTTGATTTCTCCTCTTAAGCTGGATCATTATAATTTTGGTGGGTCTCAGCAGTAAGGATAGCTTTAAAAATTTTAAAGACACTATATAAGGTAATGTAGCCTTATGAAAATAATTTTAAAGTTACTTACACTGAAGGAGAAATATATGATTGGCATTATGGCTCTCCTAAAAAGAGATGGATTTTTAAAAATTAGAAAAGCTTTTAGCAACTTATTTATATTGATTTAGATGCCCGATTCTGAAAGACACTCCTTTTTTAAAGGACTCTTCAACCAAGTGAATGCGTCTGAAAATGCATGTCAACCACAAGTGTCAATATAGGCTTCCAGATTTCCCAGAAATCATTTTGAATTTTGAAAAATACTTAATCCATAGACCTCACACTAAAGAAAACTGTGCTACAGGAGACTAAGGGCTGGGGAAGTCATTGTCAGAATTAATAGATTAGGTAAACTAAGTTCCATAAAACTTGTGCTATTTTCTAAGCCCATCCTGGTCTGGTTTCCTCACTAGTGTTCTACTCCTTTGTTTCTGAAGGCCTTAGAACAGGACTCAGCAAACTTTTTCTAAACAAAGCAAGCCAGTAAATGTTTCAGGCTTTGTGGGTTATATGGTTTCTGTCACAACTATACAATTCCACGCTTGTAGCACAAAAGCAGTCAATGCATAACAAATGAGAGTGGCTGTGTTCCAATAAATCTTTCTTTATGGACACTTAAATTTGAATTTTTATAAAAGTCCCACATCTGACTTTATTTTAAAATGTTAACACCATTCTTAAAAGCTCTCAGGCTGTACAAAAGCAGGCAGCAGGTCAGATCTGGCTCACAGGCTGTGGTTTGCTACAAACCTGGCCATGCCCACTCCACCTTACCCTAAAACTCTTACCAGGCTAAAGACTTGGGGATACAGCCTTGATGGAGAGGTTGCCTCCCAAAGTCCAAATGTTCCTGGGAGAGGAGGAATGATGTTTCTTTTGTCTTCTCTACCTAGTGCTCAGCCCTTCATAGTCCAGCTGCCATCTACCCTTTCAGCTCCATTTCTTTCTCCTCCTTCTCCCAGACCAGCTTCCACAGGCCATATAAGTTACCTCTACTCACACCTGACTACCTGTCTTTCCTTAAATAAGTCAGGGAGTTGTAAACCCCCAAGACTTTGTTCATGCTCTTCCCTCCTCCACCTAGAACAAACTTGACCACATCTTTATCTTATAGATTTTTTTATTGTTTCTCCAGACCCGATTTAATGTTACTTTTTTTTTTTTTGTCTTTTGTCTTTTCAGGGCTGTACCTGTGGCATACAGAGGTTCCCAGGCTAGGAGTCTAATTGGAGCTATAGCTGCTGGCCTACGCCAGAGCCACAACACCACCAGATCCAAGCCGTGTCTGTGACCTACACCACAGCTCATGGCAATGCCGGATCCTTAACCCAGTAAGTGAGGCTAGGGATCAAAACTGCAACCTCATGGTTCCTAGTCAGATTCGTTTCCACTGTGCCATGACAGGAACTCCTCCAATGTTACTTCTTCTTTCCCCGGAAAAGTGAGATGAGGACAATGGCGGGCACATGGTTAACATACACAGAATAGAATGCACAGAGCCAGATGGGGTGTCCTGGCTGGTGGAAGAAGGGCTTTCAAGAGTCAGGGCATAGGATAAGGTGCTCCATCTGCAAAGTGACAGTGATAGAAATGGAAGATGAGGAAAGGCCACTGATCACAAGTAACTTAGTTCTCAATATTTCCAAAGCCAACTTTGTCCAAAAAAATGGGAGTAGTTTGGCTAAATAGGAAGGATGGATCCCAGATGCTGAGGCTGCAGGTGTGTGCCAATGTAGATAGCTGTCCATAGCTCAGATTCACCTTCTCCTTAGTACATGCTGAGCTGTGTCACCACTGGGATTTCATGGGAACTCTTACAGAGCTGGCCTTTACCATTTTTTTTGTTTGTTTGTTTGTTTTGTTTTGTTTTATTTTTTGTTTTTTGTCTTTTTGCTATTTCTTGGGCCGCTCCCACGGCATATGGAGGTTCCCAGGCTAGGGGTCCAATCAGAGCTGTAGCTGCCGGCCTACGCCAGAGCCACGGCAACGTGGGATCCGAGCCGCATCTGCAACCTACACCACAGCTCACGGCAACGCTGGATCGTTAACCCACTGAGCAAGGGCAGGGACTGAACCCGCAACCTCATGGTTCCTAGTCGGATTTGTTAACCACTGCGCCACCACGGAAACTCCTACCATTTTTAATAAAAGTCTCAATTCCTTTTTCTTTACTTAAAAAAAAGAAACCCCAAAATAAACTTTGAGTTGCTGAAGAATTTGTTCATAATCAATGACTCTCAAGAAGATGAAATAAGTAGGAAATTTTTAGGAAGGAGAGTAGAAGGGCAGACTTCAAATAAATGAAAGTGTTGTCATCTTTTTAAATTTCATAAAGATAAAACAGCAACTTGATGTAATTGCAAAAAGGGTCATAGGGCCTGTTATGTCACCATGAGCCATCTTTATCTGACCACTTTGGTAATTAAAAACCAAAATTTTATAATCTTAAGATTTTAAATGGGCTAGAGGTTTTCAGATTCTTACACCGGACAAAAAATGACTTTTTATTTTTAACCAAATTTTACTAATCTTGTCTATAAACAAAGACTGAACAGATTCTAGACTTGTCAACAATGGTCCAATCCTGCTCTATTTATCTCAATTTTACCTAGATTTTCTGCATAAAACAACTACTGAACCAAACCAATTTCTTTCTAGTTTCTTGCATTTTCCCTTTAGGAGTTCCTGAAGATTATTATAAGATAATGAGACATTTGCAGAAAGTTTTCCACATATTTTCTCCTTTGATAGTACTGTAGTTTATACTCATAAAGATTTTAAGCCAAGAAATTCTAATGTAAATCTAACAGTTTGGCCATTAATGATCATTAGTGTCACATCTAAGAAACAATTCTGGTTGGTGTTATTTATTAAAAGCAATCAAAATGTGCCATTATGGTCCTAATTACATATTTACTCAGATGGCCTTATTTATCCACAAGAAAAAAAATAATTCCAGGCAGCTGCTAGAACTTCTATACTAGGCATGCAAGAAACATGAAGTCCTAATACAATAGAATGATGTCCTTGAAGAGAAATATATTTATAAAGCACTTTGTTGATAATAATAATGATAAAATATTATGAATGCATTGATTGCACTTTCATATTCATGCAGCAGGTTGAATGAGATGAGACACAAAGGAAATAAAAGAAGCTTCTGTTTCTGACAGGATGGTGGAATAGCCATACCCCTACCCCAGGTCAACTCTAGAGTAGGTAACTCTGTTGGCTTACTGCTCTAGTTTCAGCTCTATTTTATTTGTTTTTGTCTTTTTAAAAATTTAGGACTTAATGAGTTTATCAATGCTTTACCTCCTGACCTCACCTGGGCCTACCGTGCCCCACAGGGGGAGATGGCCAAAGTTACTACACACACATTCACCCACTGTATTGCTCAGATGCTGGAGGATCCCTGGGATTAAGATAGAGGAGAAGTAGGAGGATGCTGGAGGGTAAGGGGGGGCAGAGCCAGGAGAGGAAGGACACTCCAATTTCAGGCTTGAGCAAGAAATCTTTGTGTATCTCCAAGTGGCATTCAAGTCACTCTCCAGTTGTGAGCTGAAAGCTGGACTCAAAGCCGTGGACATGAAAATTGCATCCTAGCCTGGGCAAGCTCAGCCACCCAACCATAGCAACATCTCTAATGGGGCTCAGGCACAGGAATATTTTTCCTGAAAACAGTTTATTGTATGTACTTTAGAAATTCTAGGGAACCAGTATCCAGTGAACACAGAGCTAGGAGTATACACCTGGGGCTAGGGTAACTGCTCTGGTGATCCCCGGTGGGGCTACTGCTCTGGTAGTACAAGGCATAATATGATATGTTGTATTTGTGGGGTTAATATGTCTGAAAACAAATTGTGAACTGGTCCATGAGGTCTCCCTGCTGGGTGGGCATCTTCCCAAAGGAGAGGGCTTTTTCACAGAGTGACTCCATGGTAACTTAGTGATCTCATGTAAGACAGAAGTATCATCAGTCGATCAATTGCAAAGATGTTCATGTACAGCTACACAGTGCCTGAGGAAAAATAAGACAGAGAATGAGAGGAAGAGTGATGGATGTGAGAAAGCGAGGAAAGGAATAAAAAGGAGAAAGAATAAAGCATTCTGGCAGAAGTGTGAATGGGTTTCTCTGTACACAAAAACAACATCTGCATAGATATTGTCAGATACAACATTGTCCTGCTTGGAGAAGCCGCACTGAACAACAATGTGTCCTTGATCATGACTATGTGCCCATCAGAGTTGGGTCACCTTGTAACCTTAATGCACTTGAAGGAGCCATGACAGATTTCCTCCAGGGCTACCTACAATACTGAACCACAGGTCAGTCTTGACCCTTCTGCTGAGAATACAAGGGTCCTGGGACTTGTCTGGGAACTTTACTCAGCTCATTGAGATTAGAGTGGTCAAAGTCACCCAGTGGTTCCTAATTCTCATCCATTTCCATGTCATCTGGAACAAAAGTGTTGAAGGGGACTGAATAAGGTGCCCCTCTGCACAGAGATTTTGAAAGGGTTGAAGCAAGCCCAGTCCCTTATTAATAATGCAGTATTAATTTCTGCTTTTAATGATCTATTTAATAATACCACATTTCCATCACTGCATTTGCTTTACCGATTTGAGGTTCAGAGATACTCAGTCACCCATTAGGTAGGGAAGGACTGGAGACTAGAGACCCAGGTGGTGAGACTCCCTTGCCAGTGATCTTTTTCATGTATCTGAGGCTCAAGGACTTCTCACCAAAAGAGTTTGTAGCCTGAAAGGGCTTAGAGACTGGCTTTGGGTCACAGAGAATTCTTGGATCTCATATCTCTGTGTATCTTCACATACACATAGGGTGGGAAGCAATCAAATGGGATTTCTATGCTCATGGTAACTAGTACAAGATCTGTTTCAAATGGAGGGGGTGGTGTTCAGGAAAGATGCCCCAGTCTTGCTCTGCTTCCAGCACTGTTTCCCTTCTTCCTCTCCACAGGGAGAAAGCAAAGAGACTAAATAAATGGGAAGCCTAATTGGCTGAAGAATAGCACAGAAAAATGCCTGGTGTTCATGATCAAAGCTCACAAAGTAGTATGAACCAAGGGGCCATCACCTTGTACAGAATTATGCTCCAGGAGGTTCTGCTGACACTGAACTCAACAGGAATGGAGCTTTCTGGAGAACCACATATACGTAGGCAGAAAACGAATGATGAAATAAATTTACATATGGATGGGTCTGTTAATAAGGTAATAACCAACTGCATTCCATTGGACACAGGTGATTTAATACCTATGGACAAGAATTATTTGCATTAATATCTGTTTGACACAACTCAGCAGAGTTGTAAGGCTCCAAGACCATGAAAATATAAAAATCTGTTATGTTTCCACATAGACTAATAATGAACTATCAGAAAGAGAAATTATGAAAATAATCCCATTTACAGTTGCATTAAAAAGAATAAAATACCCAGGAAAAATTTAACCAAGGAGGTGAAAGACATGTACACTGAAGTCTACAAGACATTGATGAAAGAAGTTGAAAGGAATGAAAAGATATTCCATGCCCATGGATCAGAAGAACTCATATTGTTAAAATGTCCATACTGCCCAAAGCAATCTACAGATTCAATGCAATTCCTATTAAAATTCCAATCACATTTTTCAAAAAATTAGAACAAACGATCCTAAAATTTGCATGGGCTCACAAAAAGACCCTAAATTGCCAAAACAATCTTGAGAAAGGAGAACAAAGCTAGAAGTATTACTAGCTGATTTCAAACTATATCAATGGAACAGAATAAAGAACCCATAAATAAACTCATGCACTTATGGTCAATTAATTTCTGACAAAGGATCCAAGAATACACAATGGAGAAATGATAGTCTCTTCAATAAATGGTGTTGAGAAACCTGGACAGGCACATGCAAAAGAATGAAAGTGTACCACTACTTTACAGCATACCAAAAAAAAAAAAAAAAAAAAAAAAAACTAACTCAAAGTGGACTTAACACCTGAATGTAACACCTGAAATCATAAAACTCCTAGAGGAAAACAGGTAAACTCTATGACATTGGTCTTGATAATGATTTTTTTAAGTATGATACAAAAAGCAAAAGCACAGGAGTTCCCATCACAGCACAGCAGAGACGAATCCGACTAGGAACCATGAGGTTGCAGGTTCAATCCCTGGCCTTGCTCAGTGGGTTAAGGATCCAGTGTTACCATGAGCTGAGGTCACAGACATGGCTCAGATATGGTGTCGCTGTGGCTGTGGCTGGCAGCTACAGCTCCGATAAGAACCCTAGTCTGGGAACTTCCATATGCTGTGGGTGCAGCCCTAAAAAGACCAAAAAAAAAAAAAGCAAGCACGAAAGTAAAAATAAACAAGTGGGACTATATCAAACTAAAAAGCTTCTGCACAGCAAAGGAACCATCAACAAAATGAAAAGTCAACCTTCTGAATGTGAGAAAATATTTGCAAATCATGTATCTTATAAGTAGATATATATATATATATATAAATCAAAATATGTAAATAACTCATACAACTCAATGACAAAAATATCTGATTAAAAAAATGGGCAGAGGATGAGTTCCCGTTGTGACTCAGTGGTTAACAAACCTGACTAGCATCCATGAGGATGTAGGTTCAATGCCTGGCCTCACTCAGTGGGTTAAGGGTCTGGTGTTGCCTTGCCCTGTGGTGTAGGTAGCAGACATGGCTCGGATCCTGCATTGCTATGGCTGTGGTGGCAGCTCCAGCTCCAGTTCCACCCCTAGCCTGGGAACCTCCATTTGCTGTGGGTATGGCCCTAAAAAGACAAAAGGGGGGGGGGGGCGGGCAAAGGATTCGAATACACATTTTCAGAAGAAGACAAACAGTTTGCCAACATGTACATGAAAAGATGTTCAACATTACTAATCAATAGCAAAATGCAAATCAAAATCACAATGTGGGGAGTTCCCATAGTGGCTCAGCAGTAAGGAACACAAATAGTATCCGTGAGGAAGTGGGTTAAATCCCTGGCCTCCCTCATTGGGTTAAGCACCCATCATTGCCATGAGTTGTGGTGTAGGTTGCAGACAAGGCGCAGATCCCACGTTGCTGTAGCTGTGGTATAGGCCTGATGCTAGAGCTCTGATTAGACCCCTAGACTGGAAACTTCTACAGGCCACAAGTGTGGCCCTAAAAAGATTAAAAAAAAAAATCACGTTATCTCACCTCACACCTATCAGAATAGCTATTATGAACGAAAAAGACAAGAAAGAACAAGTGTTAGTGAGGATGTGGGAGAAAAGAGAGCCCTGTATGCCCTACTGGTAGAGATGTAAGTTGTGCAACCACTATGGAAAACAGTATGTATTCTCAAAAAATTAAAAATTGGACAACCATATGATCCACCAATTCCACTTCTGGGTATTTATCCAAAGAAAGCCAAAATACTAATTCAAAAAGATATCTGCACACTCATGTTCATTGCAGCATTATTCACAACAGCCAAGATGTAGAAGCAACCTAAATGTTCAGTGGATGAATGGATAAAGACGATGTGTTAAATCTCTGCCGTGAAATAGTATTCAGTCGTTTTAAAAAAAGAATGAAATCTTGCCATTTGCAGCAACATGGATGGACCTGGAGGGCATTATGCTAAGCAAAATAAGTCAGACAGAGAAAGACAAATACCATATGATCTCACCTATTTGTGGAATATTAAAAAGAAAAAAAAACCTCATAGATACAAAACAGGTAAGTTGTTGCCAGAGGGGAGGAGCACGGAGTGGACAAAATGGTTAAAAGGGGTCAAAAGGTATAAACTTCCAGTTATAAAATAAATAAATCATGGGGGTGTTAAATTTTTTTTTAATTTTTAAAAGGCCCATGAGATAACCTGGATTCACTATTCAGGAGAGTAATTAATTCTTTTTTTTTGCAATTCCAAAATCTTTCACAATGTTTCATGACATTCCAAAATACCTCAAAAGTGTGTCATTTGGTAGAAGTACGTGTGATCCTTATTTATGCTATATTCTATTATGTTGGACACCAAAAGCTGTGATCTCTCTCAACCTTCAAGTCTCACACTATTTTTTTAGGAAATAGCTGTCTCATTTTTTTTGCTTGAATCTCTGCATCCTGAATTATGAGTCCATGGAGGTTGGGCCAGCATAGTGTGAGTTCACTGTATTATCCTATCCCCAATATATAAGCACAAACATTGCATACCTCTTTCTTGAACTATTTTTCCCTGACAATTTAGCTCTCCTCAACATTTTCTTGTTTTTCAGAATTTGCTTATAAAATTCCTTATAGTTGTGGTCAATATTCCATTTGAATTGGAACATAGCTTCTACAGTGACCACATTGAACTTACCTTATTCTCTTTTCATTAAAGACTGATAAATGAGAAAATATGCTCAACATTAGCATAGGAACCAGTATATTAAATATGCACAGG
The DNA here is from genome assembly GCF_016906955.1 of Phacochoerus africanus. Taxonomy (NCBI): domain Eukaryota; kingdom Metazoa; phylum Chordata; class Mammalia; order Artiodactyla; family Suidae; genus Phacochoerus; species Phacochoerus africanus. The sequence continues at coordinate 231,916,759 of NC_062545.1, forward strand.
CATAAAGTTAAAAATTCTGATAACTTCTCCTCAAACTGGATTTGGTAAAACACACAATGCCATCATTCACAACATAACTTGCTTTTTTCAATACTGAGGAAGAAAAACCAAGCAGGAGGCATAACTCTCCCAGACTTCCGGCAATATTACAAAGCCACAGTAATCAAAACAGACATACAGACCAATGGAACAGAACAGAGAACCAGAAATAAACCCCGACACCTACGGTCAATTAATCTTCAACAAAGGAGACAAGAACATAAAAGGGGAAAAAGACAGTCTTTTCCGCAAGCATTGCTGGGAAACCTGGACAGCTGCATGCAAATCAATGAAACTAGAACACACCCTCACACCATGCTCAAAAATAAACTCGAAATGGCTGAAAGACTTAAATATAAGACAAGACACCATCAAACTTCTGGAAGAGAACATAGGCAAAACATTCTCTGACATCAACATTACCAATATTTTCTCAGGTCAGTCACCCAAAGCAACAGAAATAAAAGCAAAAATAAACCAATGGGACCTAGTCAAACTGACGAGCTTTTGCACAGCAAAGGAAACCATGAAAATAACAAAAAGACAACTTACAGAATGGGAGAAAATTGTTGCAAATGATGCAACTGACAAGGGCTTAATCTCTAAATTATACAAGCAATTCAACAATTCAACAGCAAAAAAGCCAACAACCCAATGGAAAAATGGGCAAAAGACTTGAATAAACATTTCTCCAAGGAAGATGTACAGATGGCCAACAAGCACATGAAAAAATGCTCAACATCCTTGATTATTAGAGAAATGCAAATCAAAACTACCATGAGATACCACTCACACCAGTCAGAATGGCCATCATTAATAAGTCCACAAATAGCAAATACTGGTGGGGGTGTGGAGAAAAGGGAACCCTCCTGCACTGTTGGTGGGAATGTAAGCTGGTACAACTATGGAGAACAGTATGGAGGTACCTTAGAAATCTATACATAGAACTACCATATGATCCAGCAATCCCACTTTTGGGCATATATCCAGACAAAACTTTCCTTGAAAAATACACACGCACCCACATGTTCATTGCAGCATTATTCACAATAGCCAAGACATGGAAACAACCCAAATGTCCATTGACAGATGATTGGATTAGGAAGATGTGATATATATACACAATGGAATACTACTCAGCCATAAAAGAGAACAAAATCATGCCATTTGCGGCAACACTGATGAAACTAGAGACTCTCATCCTGAGTGAAGTAAGTCTGAAAGAGAAAGACAAATACCAAATGATACTACTCATCTCTAGTACCTAATATACAGCACAAATGAACCTTTCCACAGAAAAGAAAATCAAGGACTTGGAGAATAGACTTCTTGTTGCCAAGGGGGAGGGGGAGGGAGTAGGGTGGACTGGGAGCTTGGGGTTAAAAGATGCAAACTATTGCCTTTGAAATGGATAAGCAATGAGATCCTGCTGTGTAGCACTGAGAATTATGTCTAGTCACTTATGATGGAGCATGATAATGTGAGAAAAAAGAATGTATACATATACGTGTGACTGGTTCACCTTGCTATACAGTAGGAAATTGACAGAACACTGTAAACCAGCTATAATGGAAAAAATAATAATCATTATAAAATAAAAATTAAAAAAATAAAACTACTTGGCTCTGCTGTGAACAGTATTTACATAATAATAATGTAAGCACTGAATGTTGATTTCATCAATAAAATCTTTGGAAGGATGGAGAGTAGAAAGGGAGTAACATTTCAGAGGTAAAATTCTCATCCATCCTAACAGGAAATCAATAGACAATTCCAAAATGAAAATAAATGAATAAATATCATTATAGGAGTTCCATTGTGGCTCAGTGGTTAACGCACCCAACTGGTATCCATGAGGATGCAGGTTCAATCCCTGGCCCCACTCAGTAGGTTAAAGATTTGGTGGCGCTGTGAGCTGCAGTGTAGGTCACAGATGTGGCTTGGATCAGAGTTGTTGTGGCTGTGGTGTAGGCTGGAAGCTGCAGCTCCAATTCAATCCCTAGCCTGAGAAGCTCCATATGTCTTGAGTGTGGCCCTCAAAAGCAAAAACAAAAAAAAGAAAGAACAAAACAAAAGAGGAGTTCCCGTAATGGCACAGTGGAAATGAATCTGAGTAGGAAACATGAGGTTAAGGGTTCAGTCCCTGGCCTTGCTCAGTTAAGGATCCTGCAATGCCGTGAGCTGTGGTGTAAGTCGCAGATGCGGGTTGGATCTGGCGTGGTTATGGCTGTGGCATAGGCTGGCAGCTGTAGCTCTGATTAGACCCCTGGCCTGGCAACCTCCATTTGCCACAAGTGCAGCCCTCAAAAGCGGAAAAAAAAAAAAAAAGAAAGAAAGAAAAAAGAAAAGAATAAATATCATTCTAAGTATAATCCTAAGAAGTACAAAAATCAATACAAAACAAAATGGTTAAGACAGTTAAAATGTTTGCCTCTAGAGAATGTGATTTGGATGGCAGGTGTGACTGGTGCAAGAGATTACGGTCACAGTATCTTAGGCATCATCTGATTTTTTTCAACTTCTATTACAAATGTTTTTAAAGTTCTTTAAAGGAAAGAATTAATAAGAGCTTTGGGTGAAAACTAGCCCAGCTCCCTCAGAGTATTATTTCTTCCTTCACTGAACCCCAGTAAGACTTTATACATTATGCCATGATGGCCCTTCTCATACTGTATAACCATTTACAGTTATTTAATAACCCCTATGCCTCTCTCTGATGGCTCCTTCCTCCTGTTTCCTCTAGCCCATCACCATTTCTGAGTTGCTCTAGTCATAATAAAAACAATTCATTTGCAGTTCTGCCTCCTCCAACTCTTGACTGTAAGATTCTGGAATTTCTCTCTCCTGTCTCTCTCAGTGCCTAGCTCAAACCATGGAACACAGTAGGTGTTCAATGGATGTTTATTAAATAGGTAAATTAGATAAGATATTGAATGAATAAATGTATCTGTTTCTGAGAATCTCAATAGAGCCCACAAATGCATTTTCCATCCATTAAATATTAATAGATAAGACAGCAGAGTTTCCCGTAAGAACTGTTATATGTTCTTTAGGAAGTTTTAGTTGTTTCATAACAATGAAAAAACAACAACATTGTTTAATATAAAATGCTTGGCAATATCACATACCCATCAGTATCAAAAGTGTGAGATGTTTAAGTAAGAGGTGCAGACTCCCAAACTCAATATGACTGAAAATCAGCTTTAAATGATCCACCAGCTATATGTAACTAATAGTTACAGGACACCTTTCAGGTGGTGAGACCGCCTTATCAGAGAGGCATCTCCTGAGTGCCCTCCTTAAAACTCACCCTCACTCCCACCATTGCCACTATTAGACATCCCTGTTATCTTTATTCTCTACCTTTCCCTGTAGCATTTCCTACAAAAGGGAAGCTCACCTGAACTCTGGTGTCCACAGTCTTTATTGAGGCACCATGGTCAACACAAAACTTTCTGAAGTGATAAACATTCTATTTCTTGACATGGATAGTGGCTACACAGGTGTTTACACACTTGTCAAAAACCTTGAGCTGTACACTTAAAATTTTGTGCATTTTACTGTATATAGATTACACTTCAGTAAAGTTCTCTCAGCATTAAGACAAATGGAAGAGTTTAAAAGATAAAATGTGTGCCATTGTCTGTGTTATATGTTGCCATAAAACATTTTTTTGTAAAAGATGCTCCTCATGAATCTCCAAATACAAGTAGTTGTTGTGGACTGAATTCTTGCATCCTCTCAAAATTTATATGCAGAAATTCTAACCCCAGCATGTCTATGTCTGAGATAGGGCCTCTTAGGAAGTAATTAAATGAGGTCATAAGGGTGGGAGTCCTGATCTGATGAGATTGGTGTTCTTATAAAGAGGAGACATCAGAAAGCTCGCTCTCTCTCCCACAAAAACGAAATCATATTTGCACACAGTAAGAAGACATCTTCCTGCAAGCCAAGAGAAGAGTCCTTAGAATGAAACCTACATGGCCAGTACTTTTATCTTGGGCTTCCCAGCCTCCAGAACCATGAGAAATAAACTCATGTTAATATACTACTGAGATCCATCACCATTCTGGAGGTGAGGCCACTCAGCTACTCGACACCAATCACTGAACATCATAGGGATACTAAGGCAGGCCTATTCCTAGAACGGGCAACTTTGGCTCTAGACTCCCCTTCAGCCTTACCCAAACTTTCTTAAAACTGTACCATAATCTAAGACTTTTCCTTCCCTCGCTCCTCCACAGCAGACCTGCATTGCAGTCTGATAGCATTCTAAACCTCCTCCAGCTCCTTTCCCATTTTCCTTCATAGATATTCTCCCCAATAGATCTTTTGCATAGATAATACCATCATGGTATCTACTTCTCAGAAAACTCAAACTAACATAACTCCTTAGAAAAAGGAAACGAGATCAGATCAACAAGTTATGTGGCAGGAAAAAAATCAGTTGTCATTTAACAAGAATAGTTAAGAATATTACAGAAAACTTAAATGTCAGCTACATATATGACAAACTTACCTGTCTAATTACTTAAAGTGGTATTGACTATGAGATTCAAGGGAACTGAGCTTCTTTGAAACCACTGTTTCTTCAAAATTTTATAGATAACTGTTACTAGATCTCAAAATACATCCTCACCACAACTCTACCCCAATCTTGTTTTTTTTTTTTCCTTTGGGGGTTTGCACCTGCAGCATATGGAAGTTCTCACGCTAGGGGTCGAATTGGAGCTATAGCTGCCAGCCCATGCCACAGCCACAGCAACGCGGGATCCAAGCCACATCTGCAACCTACATCATAGCTCACAGCAATACCTGATCTTTAACCAACTGAGTGAAGCCAGGGATTGAACCCATATCCTCTTGGATTCTAGTTGGGTTCATTACCGTTGAGCCACAATGGGAACTCCCTATCCCAATCTTAAACAAGACAAAACCAACTGATGGTTTTAGTCCATTATTAAGGACATGTTAATAAGGTTGTTGAAAAAAAAATTAGGTCACAGAGACTGTGAAGAAGGACATTCAGCTACCAAGGACCTTGAGGAACTGGCTGTATCTGGATAGCTCTAGAAACGTCTTACTTTAATTACTTAAAGTAATTCCGTTCATCAGGCTACTTCAGGCAAGAACAGAGTGTAGCAACAGCACTAATATCATCTTGCCCTGCCAGTGACTCCTCACTGCAGCTTTAGTTTGAATTATGGGATGTTCTGTCATTACCTATTTGCAGCAGTGACTCTGTGATCATAGCACATCATAAACTTTCTTCTTCTTCTGAGAACTCAGGACATTCTGTCTGAAGAGTCACATCATGGGGGACACTTAAGAGTTTTCTATGCACTGGAAAAGAAAACCTAAAGTGCATTGGATCCTTTCTTAACTTTGAACAATAGTTTACTTTTTGGTTGTTTTCATAAAAACAAAAGAAAGAAACTCAGGAACCCATGTGTTTTAATTGCTCTAGGGGAGAGGAACAACCTATTTTGGTTCAGGATGACTCTCTAAAATGGATCTTTTATGTTCTGACTATATCACAAGAAATCCCTATTGTATTTCCCTAATCCATTTACTCTCTCAATCGAATTCACTCATTTTCCTTTATACAGGTAAGACCATTTTGGCATCAGTGGAATCACAATATGTATATCTTTCTACAATGCTCTCTTCAACATTGAAATTAGTCTTAGAAATGCCACTTATCACATTATGTGAGCTTTCTCATTTTTATCTCATTTATTTTAACTGCTGCATGGTATTATATAGAATGGATATATAATAATGTATTTATAAGGACACTCATAATCTATTTTCCCCTATTAAAAACAATTCTCTAAGGCCTCTTTGTGCACAAATGCAAGTGTTTAGGATTAATTTCTAAAAGTGTAACTGTGAGGTTAAAGCATGTGCATATTTCTAAAGGAGACCCTAAGGAAGCGTTCTCCATAAAAGTCATGTTTTTTACATTCCTACACATCTCTCCAAATATTCTCCACCACTGGGTATTAGTAACATTTAAGCTTTGCCAATCGAAAGAGCAATTCTATGGATTAAGACATGGGACATATATACAACATAATACTACTCAGGCATAAAAAAAGAACAAAATAATGCCATTCTTGGCAACATGGATACAACTAGAGATTATCATACTAAGTGAAGTCAGTCAGAAAGAGAAAGACAAATACCATATGATATCACTCATATGTGGAATCTGAAATATGGCATAAATGAACTTATCTACAGAAATAGAAACAGACTCACAGACATGGACAGTAGACTTGTGGTTGCCAAGGGGGACAGGGTAGAGAGTGGGATGGACTGGGAGTTCTGGGTTAGGAGATGCAAACTATTACATTCAGAATGGATAGACAATAAGGTCCTACTGCACAGCACAGGAACTATATACAATCTCCTGGGATAGCCCATGATGGAAAATCACATTTTTAAAAAAAGAATGTGTGTGTGTGTGTATGTGTATACACACACACACATATACACAAACACACACACACATATAAATATATAATATATATATGACCAAGTCACTTGGCCATAAAGCAAAAATGGCACAACACCGTGAATCAACTATAATAAAAAAATTTAAAAAGAGCAGTTCTATAACTTCCCAATTATTTGAAGTGTCATCTTTATCATATACAAAAATACCATATATATTCAAATGCCACATCTTATCCTATTGGTGTTTTTGTACGTCTTAATGCCTGATAAGAAAAATACCTTCCTTGCCAGGGGCTGGGAAAGGGGAAATGAGCACAGGTCAAAGGGTACAAAGTCTCAGTTATAGGAATAATAAGTTCTGAGGCTCTAATGCACAGCTTGGTGATTATAGTTATTAATAAAGTATTGTATGCTTGAAAATTGCTGCAAGCAGATCTCAAGCATTCTCATCACACACACAAAGAGTTAACTATGTGAAGTGATAGATGTGTTAATTACCTTGATCTTGGTGATCATTCCACAGTGTGTATGTATATCAAATCAATTATCTCATTGTATACCTTAAAGACAAACAGTTATATTTGTCAATTTTTCTTGATAAATCTGGAAAAAAAAAACCCAAATACCCTTGCATTACTCTTTTCTGGTTCTTTTTCCTAGCTATTCTTTCTTATTTTTCCATATAGCCTTTAGGGTTAGACTATTAACTTCCAAAAAAAAAAGTTCTACCTAGTACTTTGGGAGGGGGGACATGTTAAATTTATAGGTTAATTTAGGGATAATGGTATGTTCATGATGTTGAATTTCTTATCCAAAAACATGATGTACCTTTCCATTTATTCATGCCTTCTTTTTACATCCTTCAGAAGCCTTTTCAAGTTTTATATTGATCCTTCATGTTTCTTACTATTCTAAGTGCCAAGTTTTCTTATGTCATCTAGTGAGTCATATACATAAAGATGTATTTGTTTATTAATTTTTGCATTTTTCTGATGATTAGTCATGCTGAGCACCTTTTTATGTACCTGCTGGCTATTTGTATGTCTTCTTTGGAAAAACGGTTATTCAGATTCTCCGCCAGTTTTTAAATCAAATAGTTTGGAGTTTTGTTGTTGGGTTGAATGAGTTCTTTGTGTATTCTGACTATTAACCCCTTAACAGGTAATTTGCAAACATTTTATCCCATTCAGTAGGCTGCCTTTTCAGTTTGATGATGGTTTCCTATGCTGTATAAAAGCATTTTTGTTTAATGTAGTTTCATTTGCTTATGGTGGAAAGGTTTTTTTTTTTTAATTACATATCCAATCCCTTTAACAGATAGAGAATTGTGCAGACTTTATATTTCTTGTGGTAACTTTTAGGTAAGTTGTTTTTCTAATAATTTTTATATTTTATCTAAATTTTCAAATTTATTGGCATGAATTTGCATCTAATATCATATATATTATGATATACATTATACATATTTAAGGAAAAGCTCTTTATTTGTGGAATGGTTTTTGTTTGTTTAGTTGGCAGGGGTTTTATGTTTACATCACATCCTTAGGACTTATAACTGGAAGTCTGTACTTTTTGACCAATTAAACCATACAAAAACACACACACACACACACACACACACACACACACACACACACAATGGTTTTTTTAGAACAGTTTTTGGTTCTCTGCAAAATTGAAAGGAAAGTAGAAAGAGTTCCCATATACTCTCTGCCCCCACCCTCCACATCCAACCTACTACTGACATTCCCCACCAGAATGGTACATTTGATACAATCCATGAACATACACTGACACATCATTATCATTCTAAATTGATAGTTTACATTAAGGCTCCCTCTTGTACATTCTCTGGGTTTGGACAAGTGTATGACATGTATCCGACATTATAGTATCACACAGAATATTTTTACCTCATTAAAAATTCTCTGTGCTGCCTTTTATCTTTTTAATGTGTGTATGATATTTTATTCCTAATACTGTTTTCATCTTCTCCTCTTATTTTTTTCCCCTTATTTCTTGATCAGAAAATAGAGATCAGCAGCTTTCAGACTGTTCATGAGGTAGATTCTCCTCTTCTTTGCCATACTGACAGAAAAACCTATCTCAAAATATGGCTGCCTCTGTGATTCCTTGTTCAGTCGAGAGCCATTCTTCTTCATGCAAAGTATGGGACTCCCATCCTGGGATTGTTGGTTTTGCCTTCCAGGCATTTACTTTGGAGAATTGTGCTTTGCCAGTTTGATTTAAGTTCTCTGTCACAGGGATGGATTCTTTAGGCATTTTCTTGCATTCCTATTTACCTCCTACTTCAGTTGTTACTGGTTTTTCCTATACTATGATTCAGTTACAGAAGTGTCTCTTAGTTTCATTGAAGATGGTGTTTGTGTTTCTGGTTCCCTACTCTGAGGTGTTTTGTTGTTTCTGAGAATTTCTAAGAAGAGAGATAGAAAGATATCTTTAACCCGCCTTCTAAAACAAAACCAGATGACTGTTATACTCAACTTCATTAAATCTATTTGGGTATGATTACAATTTTCAAAACAGTGAATTTTCCAATTCAGAAATATGATTTTTTCACTTATTTAGGACTTATTTTATATCTTCTTTATGATTTTTATTTTTTCATTACTTGATTTACATCATTCTGTCAATTTCCACTGTACAGCAAAGTGACCCAGTCATATATATATACATATATAGATAGATATACATATATTCTTTTTCTCACATTATCCTCCATCATGTTCCATCACAAGTGACTGTATATAGTTCCCTGTGTTACACAGCAGGATCTCATTGTTTCTCCATTTCAAAGGCAATGGTTTTCATCTATTAACCCCAAGCTCCCAGTCCACCCTACTCGCGCCCCCTCCCCGTTGGCAACCACAAGTCTATTCTGCAAGTCCATGAGTTTCTTTTCTGTGGAAAGGTTCATTTGTGCCGTACACTAGATTCCAGATATGTGATATCATATGGTATTGTCTTTCTCTTTCTGACTTACTTCACTTAGTAGGAGAGTCTCTAGTTCCATCCATGTTGCCACAAATGGCATTATTTTGTTCTTTTTATGGCTGAGTAGTATTCCATTGTGTACATGTATCACATCTTCTTAATCATTCATTTGTCAATGGACATTTAGATTGTTTCCATGTCTTGGCTATTGTGAATAGTGCTGCAATGAACATGTGGGTACATGTGTGTTTTTCAAGGAAAGTTTTGTCCGGATATATGCCAAGATTGGGATTCCTGGGTCGTATAGTAGTTCTATTTTTAGTCTTCTAAGGTACCTCCATACTGTTTCCCATGGTGGTTGTGCCAATTTACATTCCCACCAACAGTGTAGTAAAGTACCCTTTTCTCCACACCCTCTCCAACATTTGTTAGTTGTAGACTTACTAATGATGGCCATTCTGACAGGTGTGAGGTGGTACCTCATAGTAGTTTTGATTTGCATTTCTCTAATAATCAGGGATGTTGAGCATTTTTTCATGTGCTTGTTGGTCATCTGTATATCTTCTTTGGAGAAATGTCTATTCAGGTCTTTTGCCCATTTTTCAACTGGGTTGCTGGATTTTTTTGCTGTTAAGTTGAATAAGTTTGTATATTTTAGAGATTAAGCCCTTGTCAGTTGCATCTTATGAAACTGTTTTCTCCCGTACCATATGTTGTTTTTTTGGGTTTTTTTTTTTTATCATTTCCATTGCTGTGCAAAAGCTTGTCAGTTTGATCAGGTCTCATTGTTATTTTTTTCCTGTTATTTCTGTTGCTTTGGGACTGACCTGAGGAAACATTTGTACAGTTGATGTCAGAGAATGTTTTACCTATATTCCCTTGAAGGAGTTTGATGGTGTCTTGTATTACATTTAAGTTTTTAAGCAATTTTGAGTTTATCTGTGTGCATGGTGTGAGGGTATGTTCCAGTTTCATTGATTTACATGCAGTTGTCCAGTTTTCCCAGCAACACTTGCTGAAAAGATGGTCTTTTTCCCATTTTATATTCTTGACTCCTTTGTTGAAGATTAATTGACTGTAGGTGTCTGGGTTTATTTCTGGGTTCTCTATTCTGTTCTATTGGTCTGTTTTTTTGATACCAATACCACACTGTTTTGATTACTGTAGCTTTGTAACATTGCCTGAAGTCTGGAAGAGTTATGCCATCTGCTTGGTTTTTGTTCCTCAGAATTGCTTTGGCAATTCTGGGTCTTTTGTGGTTCTATATAAATTTTTAGTTGTTTGTTCTAGTTATGCAAAAAAATGTCATGGGAAATTTGATAGGGGTTGCATTGATCTTTAGACTGCTTTGGGTACTATGGCCATTTTTATGATATTAATTCTTCCAAAGCAGAAGCATAGAATATCTTTCCATTTTTTTGAAACCTGTTAAACTTCCTTGATTAATGTTTTATAGTTCTCAGCATATAAGTCTTTCACCTCCTTCCTTGGTCAGGTTTATTCTTAAGTATTTAATTTTTGGGGTGCGATTTTAAAAGGCATTGTATTTTTGTATTCCTCTTCTAATATCTCACTGTTAGTATACAGAGATGCAACTGATTTGTGAATGCTAATCTTTATCCTGCTACTTTGCTGAATTTGTTGATCAGTTCAAGTAGTTTTTGGATTGAGTCCTTAGGGTTTTTCATATATAGTATCATGTCATCTGTGCACAGTGACAATTCTACCTCTTCTCTTTCAATTTGGGTACGTTGTTTGAGTGATTGCTGTGTCTAGGATTTCCAATACTACATTGAATAAATGTGGTGAGAGTGGGCATCCTTGTCTTGTTCTAGATTTTAGCAGGAAGACTTTCAGCTCTTCTCCATGTAGTATTATATTTGCTGTGGGTTTGTCCTAAATGACCTTTATTATGTTAATGTATGTGCCCTCTATACCCACTTTGGTAAAAGTTTTTATCATGAATGGATGTTGGACTTTGTCAAATGCTTTTTCTGCATCTGTTGAGATGATCATGTGGTTTTTGACTTTTCTTTTGTTAATGTGGTGTCTGATGTTGATTGATTTGTGTATGTGGAACCATCCTTGTGAACCTGGGATGAATCCCACTTGGTTGTAGTGTATGATCATTTTTATATGTTGTTGGATTCGGTTGGCTAAAATTTTGTTGAGAATTTTTGCATCTCTGTTCATCAAAGATATTGATCTATAGTTTTCTTTTTTTGGTAGTGTCTTTGTCTGGTTTTGGTATTAGGGTGATGGTGGCTTCATAGAATGTTTTTGGGAGTGTTCCTTCTTCTTCAACCTTTTGGAAAAGTTTAAGAAGGATGGGTATAAGTTCTTTGTATGTTTTGTAGGATTCGCCTATGAAGCCACCTGGTCCTGGACTTTTGTTTGTAGGGAGTGTTTTTATGACATATTCAATTTAATTTCTAGTGATCAGTCTGTTCAGGTGATCTATTTCTTCCTGATTCAGTTTTTACAGGCTGTAAGTCCCTAGAAAATTGTCCATTTCTTCTAGGTTGTCAACTTTCTGGGAATATAAATTGTTCATAGTGTTCTCTTGGGGTTTTTTGTATTTCTGCAGTATCCACTGAGATTTCTCCTTTTTCATTTCTTATTTTGTTTTGTTTTTTTGGGGGGGGGCGGGGAGGGTTCTTCCTCTCCTCTTCATGGTAAGTCTAGTCAGAGGTTTGTCAATTTTGTTTACCTTGTCAAAGGACCAACTCTTGGTATTATTGATTTTTTTCTATTGTTTTTTTGAATCTCTGTTTTATTGATTTCCTCTTTGATCTTTATAATTTCCTTCCTTCTGCTTACTTTAGGTCTTTTTTGTTCTTCTTTTTCTAATTCATTTAGGTGGTGCGTTAAGTTCTCAATTTGAGGTTTTTCTTCTTTTTTAAGGAAGGCCTGTATCACTATGAATTTCCCTCTAAGCACTGTTTTTGCAGCATCCCATAGATTTTGAATGGTTGTGTTTTCATTATCATTTGTCTTGAGGTATTTTTTAATTTCCTTTTTGATTTCCTCATTGATTCATTGGTTTTTTAGTAGCTTGTTGTTTAGCCTCCATGTAGTCAGTTTTTTCTCATTTCTTTTCCTGAGGTTGATTTCTAGCTTCATGCCACTGTGGTCAGAGAAGATACTTGAAATAATTTCTATACTCTTAAATTTGATGAGGTTAGTGTTGTGTCCCAGTATGCAGTCAATCCTTGAGAATGTTCCATATGCACTTGAGAAAAATGTATGTTCTGATTTTTTTTTGATGTAATGTCCTGAAAATGTCAATTAAGTCTAACTTTTCTATTGTGGCATTTAGTATCTCTGTTACCTTATTGATTTTCTGTCTGGAGGATCTGTCCATTGATGTGAGTGGGGTGTTAAAGTCTCCTACTATTACTGTATTCCCATCAATTTCTCCCTTTACGTCTGTTAATATTTGTTGTATGTACCTGGGTTCTCCTATATTGGAGCATACATTTTGATCAATGTAATATCTCCTCTTGCATGGATCTTTTTATCATTAAACAGTGTCCATCAGAGTTCCCATTATGGCACAGTGGAAACGAGTCTGACTAGGAATGATGAGGTTGCAGGTCTGATCTCTGGCCTCGCTCAGTGGGTTAAGGATCTGGCATAGCTTGGATCCTTCGGTGCTGTGGCTGTGGCGTAGGCCAGCAGCTATAGCTCCAACTGGACTCCTAGCCTGGGAGCCTCCTTATGCCAATGTGTGGCCCTAAAAACCAAAAAAAAAAAAAAAATCCTCCATCTTTGTCTTTCTTTATGGCATTTGTTTTTAAGTCTATTTTTTCTGATATGAGTATTGCAACTCCTGCTTTCCTGTCTTTTCTATTCACATGAAGTATCTTTTTCCATCCCCTCACTTTCAATTTATCTATGTCCTTTGCCCTAAGGTGAGTTTCTTGTAGACAACATATTGTAGGCTCTTGCTTTTTTATCCAATCTGCCACTCTATGTCTTTTGATTGGAGCATTCAGTCTATTGACATTTAAGGTGATTATTGCTAAATATCTATTTACTGCCATTTTAAAACCTCCTTTTCTATTGACTCTGTTTCTGCTTTGTTCTTTTTCTTTTTTTTTTTCTTTTTTTTTTTTTTTTTGGTTGGATGATTTCCTTTTGCTTTATCCTTGTGTCCTTTTCTTTTTAGTTTTAGTTTTGATTTGTAGTTGCCCTGTTTTTTAAGTATGTTAACCCCTTCCTATATCTGCTTGCTTCAGCCTGATAGTCATATAGAATCAAACACATTCTTTAAAAAAAAAAAAGAGTCTAGATTTTCTTACTTTTCTTCCTCACATTTAATGATTTTGAAGTCCTTTTTTTAACATCTTCATGTTTGTCCTTTTGCTTTTCCTTGTGTATATCTTTGCTTTTACAAAAAGTTTTTTTCCCCTTTAGATCTGTATACTGGCTTACTTAAGTGGTTGCTTTCCAATTTTGATTTCCTCCATTCTATTTCTTCTTACTTCTTTTTTATTTGGAGAAACCCTTTCTGCATTTCTTTTAGGATGGGTTTAGTATTGCTGTACCCTTTTAGCTTTTGTTTGTTGGAGAAATTCTTTATTCTCCTTCTATTTGAAATGATGTTCTTGCTGGGTAGATTATCCTATCTAGGCTGCAAATTTTTCCCTTTTAGAACTTTGAATATATCTTGCCACTCTCTTCTGGCCTGTAGTGTTTCTGTAGGAAAATCAGCTGATGGCCTTATAAGTAGTGCTTTGTGTTTCTCTTGCTATTTTTAGAATCCTCTCTTTAACTTCTGCCTTTTTTATTATAATATGTCTTGGTGTGGGACTGTTTGGGTTCAACTTGTTTGGGTACTTGTGTGCTTCCTGTATCTTTCCTGATATCTGTTTCCTTTAGTTTTGGAAAGTTTTCAGACATAATTTCTTCAAATATATTTTCAATCCCCTTTTCTTTTTCTTCTTCTGGAATCCCTATTATATGTAGATTGGCCCACTTTATATTATCCCATAGATCTCTTATATTGCTTTCAAGTTTTTTCATTTGGTTGTCTGTCTGCTGTCCTGATTGGGTGATTTCAATTATTCTATCTTCCAAGTCACTAATTCGTTCTTCTGCATCATTCATTCTGCTCTTTAGTGTCTTTAACTCAGTTTGCATCTCTGAAAATGAATTTTCTAACTTTTCTTGGCTTCTTCTTGTATTTTCTAGTTCCTTTATAAAGTAATCTGCATTACTGTTTATATCTGCTCTTAATTCCTTGATACTCAGCCTTAATTCCTTCAGTATTTTCACTATCTCCTTTTTGAACTCAGTGTCTATTAGACTGCAGAGGTCTGTTTCATTGTTTGCTGCTTCAGGTGAATTCTCCTGGGGGTTTTTTTGTTGTTGTTTTTTTGTGGGGTTTTTTTTTGGTTTTTTTTTTAACCTGGGAATGGTTCCTGAGCTTCTTCACTTCACTTATATTTTTCTTTTTCTGTGAGTTTAGGGAAACCAACTATTGTAGTCTTGGAGGCTACTTCTATGCAAGAACCACCCTATCTTACTTAGCCCATGCAAAGGTGCTGCACAGGCTGCTCCTAGCTGCAGGGTCCTGTGAAGTGACAGTGATCAGAAATGTGTGGGTGCTGCCTGGAGCATTTGGCTATGGCCGCAGTGGGGCAGGTGTGTTCCCAGGGGAGTGACAGCAACAACGGGTGGTGCTTGGTTGCAGTGCCCTCTTTTTTTACTGACCTCTGAGGTGACGGGGGCCACAGGTGGAGCCTGTTCACAGACCTCTAGTGGTGGTGGGCCATGCTCCCCCTCTGGTTTCTGAAATGACTGCTGTGGTTTGTCCCCACTGCCTGTGGATCACGCAAGAGGTGCCTTGTTGCACTTAGCTCCTTGCTTCCTTTAGCCCACCCAAGAGGCACCTGGTCTCCCACAGCCCAAGCAAGTGGTCTCTCGCCACCCATAGCCTGCGCCAGAGGTGCCCTGCCCTCTGAGAGTCTGTACACACGTACAAAGAAAGAGATTCCTATGGCAGTCCACCCCTCATCCTCTTGCCCTCCCCAGCAATGGCATCTTGCTTCTCCTGTGGGCCCAGATCTCCTCCCAGGTTCCCTCAGCTGTGGCATTCCACTCCCCAGCCCATGGTGCACCACTCCTTAGCCTCTCAGACTGTCTCCACACAGCCAATCCTAGTTCTCTCCCCAGAACTGATGAAGCCTGAGTCTCAGCACCCAGACCCCACCTAAGCATCTCAGGCTGTTGTGTCCAGGGTGGTGGTGCAGATGATCTGTACAGCTCTCACTCTGCTTTGCCCTCCTCAGTCCAGCTGCTGCACTTTTCTTGGTGACTTTGAGGTCCTTTTGTCTCCCCATCAATAAGGTGGCTTGCCAGGGTGTAGGTTCCTTTTTTCTTTCACAGCTCCCTTTCAGGTGTGCTAGTCTCATCCTAATTCCTTTTCTCTCTCTCTCTTTTCTTTTTCTTTTGTTCTTCCCAGTTATATGGAGGGTTCTTGCCCTTTTGGAGGTTTAAGTTTTTCTGACAGCTTTCAGTATATGTTCTGTGTGAATTATTCTACATGTAGATGAATGTTTTTGATGTGTTTGTGGGAGAAGGTGAGCACATCTTACTCCTCCACCATCTTGATCCTTCTCCCTCCATATCTTCTGTTTTGTTTTGTCTTTTTTTTTTTTTTTTTTTTGTATTTTGAGGGCCATACCTGCAGCATATAGAGGTTTCCAGGCTAGGGGTCTAATCAGAGCTGTTGCTGCCAGCCTACACCAGAGCCACAGCACCACCAGATCCGAGCCATGTCTGTGACCTACACCACAGCTCATGGCAACGCCAGATCCTTAACCCACTGAGCAAGGCCAGGGATCAAACCCACAACCTCATGGTTCCTAGTTGGATTCATTTCTGCTGTGCCACAACGGGAACTCATCTCCCCCTATATCTTCTAATAACACTTTACAGTTGTTGCTGCTGTTGCTTTCAGATAATATTGCACAAATATTTTCAAGTTTATTCTTAGCCATTTAATTTTTGTTTGTTTCTATTGGGAACTGTATGGTCTAATGCATTATGTTCATATAGGGAAAATCTATTACTTTTTGAATTTTAATCTTTTATCCAACTGCTCTAACAGTAGAGAATCCTATCAGTGTGTCATTTTATTGTCTTGGGTCTTCTGGGAAGACAACAACACTGTCTACAAATGCAATAATGGTTTTTTCCTTCCTTTCAAATATTTACCTATCTAATTTATTTTTGGGTGTTATTGCATTGGCCAAAACCTCCAATGCAAGTAGAAGTAATTAGCATCTTTATGTTGTTTCCATAGGTGAAAAGAATTCCTTCCATGCTTCATCATTATATATGATTTTGCTGTAGATTTCTAAGAGACACCCTTTATAAAGTTTGAAAGGTTTCCTTTCATTCCTTCTTTTTAACATGAATTGGTGTTGAATTTTGTCAAATATTTTTTCAACATCTATTGAGATAATATATGATTTTTCTTCTCTAAACTATTAACTAGTGAATTAAATTATTGGTTTATCTAATATTGAAACTCTCCTGGGTTTCTACCATAAACCTTCCCTGATCATAATGTACTATTTTTTTAATGCATGTGTGATTTCATTTCTTAGCTTTTATATGGGAATCTTGCACATCAACTTCATTAGTGAGCTTTATCTGTGGTTTCTCCTCTGTGTGCACAAACCCTGTTAAATTTTAGCACAAGGAATATTGTCCCCCAACCACTCACCCTACAACTACACCAGGGATATTTTCTCTTCTACCTTCAAGACTTTGGCATCTCCATTACTGCTCTCTTCTCTTAAGAGTCCTCTCCTCCTAGGCCTATCTCCCATCTGCCTTCTCTCACCTAGAGCATAATGATAAGTGGATTCATCACTGTTCTCTGGATCCTAATTCAAATAAACCAACCCACATTAAGAAACTGTGGAAACAAAAATATAAACTGGTATTAGATCAGTAGTCCATCAACTGGGCATGACATTACCTCCCAATTTGGAGATAGTTTTAGCTGCCAAAGTGGGAAGAATGCTACTAACATCTACTGATAAAGACCATAAATGCTGTTAAATATCCTGAAATGCACAGTACAGCCTCCCTTAAAACAGAGAATTATCTTCCCAAAATTTCAATAGTGCCAAGGTTGAGAAACCCTGTACTAGATAATATTAAAGAATCATTAATTTTATAAGGTATGAGATCAGGTTTTTTATCAAGTCTTTATTGGTTAGAGCTGCGTATTTAAACATGCAAAAGAATGAAAAAACATGAGATTCTGAGATTTGTTCTGGAACTCTTTTTTAAAAAATAGAGGGAAAGTAAATAAATAAGATTTAAAAAATAAGTTTTGGGGAGTTCCCGTTGTGGTGCAGTGGTTAGCGAATCCGACTAGGAACCATGAGGTTGCGGGTTTGGTCCCTGGCCTTGCTCAGTGGGTTAAGGATCCGGCATTGCTGTGAGCTGTGGTGAAGTTTGCAGACACGGCTCAGATCCTGCGTTGCTGTGGCTCTGGCGTAGGCTGGTGGCTGCAGCTCTGATTCGACCCCTAGCCTGGGAACTCCCATATGCAGCGGAAGCGGCCCTATAAAAGGCAAAAAGACAAAAAAAAAAATAATAAATTTTGAAGCTCAGTGATGGTTACATAGGTGTTCATTAGCCTCTACTTTTTAAAATATCTGTTAAAAAAAAGCTAAAATATTTTAATTAAATTTAAAGGGCAAGACATTTTATGATATTCTGTAATCTTTTAATTCTTAATAATATAAAATAAAATACATATTATTTAAATGTCCATAATTTTATAAAAAGCATGGGCTGGAAGATCCAATGGACCTTGAATGGAATTCCTCTCTGCCACCTAACAGTGGAACAGAAAAATGGAGAATGTTGTGAGTGAAAGGAAGGCATCAATAAAGAAATAACATGGGACACTGAGGAGACATTCCTACCCAAAGGAGCTGATGTGTTGCCTGGCTGGAACTAGGTCTAGATGAGGCAGGCCCAGACTATGGAGATGCTTAAAAGTCAGGCAGAGAAGTAAAGATTTTCTAAGATGGAAAATAAGGCATTGCAGTTTAAGGGCCAGGTTAATTTGGGGGAAGAAGTCAAGATGAGTTGCCTGGAAAAAAAATCAATACCAAAAAATTCTCCTATTAGGTCAAAATTAACAATTACAGTGGTATTGAAAAGGAATATTTATGGTACTGTTTTTTGTTCTTAATGCTGCCAACACAATTCTTCCTGGAATACTAAAGGTGAGGGGGAAAGCTGAAGGCAATGGGGATGAGATCCAGAGACAAGTGGGGGGATTGGATTTTGCTATGAGGGCATGAGATGATAGCAGGTGCAAGTGGAGATCAGTTTTTCGGTTTTGATGAACAGAGAAGATGAGAGATTTTGAGTCTCAAGGTGAGGTACCAGCTAAGAGTGATTATGGAAAATGGTTATGGGACATTTAAAGAGAAAAAAATAAAAGAAGAGAATACTAGGAAGAAGGAAACACTGTTAAGTTAATGCTAGTTTGAGGCTTAAGATCATGTATTTACAGTGAACCCAGTCTACACACCTGTGTGACTTTGACCCAGCAGCACTGAACTCCTCAAATGGAGGCCCAGAGAAGACAGAGGCAGGGTTCTTCCAAGGGTGGAGATCTGCCAGGTGAGTATGACAGATGGGGAGGGGGATTTAACTATATTTGCAAAGGACTGATTATTCATGGAATTACCTGGAGAGGAGGAAAATAAAATGAAGAAAAAGTGATGGGGATCAATGGACTGACTGTCAAAATGACACTAAAGAATTATACCCACAGGTACCCAAACAAGCAAACTGGAAGGACAGGAGGTTGTGGTCAGAGATCAGAATATCTGAAATTGAGACTTCAGATGGAGTCCTTTCTGGCAATGACAAGATCCAAGGTATGACTGTGGGACTAAGTGGTTCAGTTGGAATAAAGTTACTAATCATTAAGGTGGATGATCACAAGAGACCCAAGGTTAGCCCTAACAGCCTGTCCTTCTTAACTGATTGTCTTTGATGAGAACACAGCTATGATCCATTCTGGACATAGCAAGAACCACGAACCTTATTGGTTCTTATACCCTGCGATGCTCCACAATCCCTTTACTAAAAGTGAATAGGTACTTTTTTTTTAGGACATAGGATGACGCCCTATGGTATATAAACACATGAAAAATCTCATATAATTCAGGATGCCAGGGTTAGGTGGGGTACAGAGGTGTGGCAATGAGAGCTTGGGGGACAAAAAGGTGGCATGGGACCCTTTTGGGGAAGGAGTGAGGGGGTTTTAAAAAGAAATAAATGAAGGAGGGAAAGGAGGGCTGCTTTCTAAATCTTCTCTTAAGGGCAGCACTGGTTAATTTTTACATACTGCCCACTGAAGTTGGCATGCATCAAAGAGAGATTATTATCTAAAATTCATCAGATAAATTTGATTTTATCATAATCAGTTCTTTTAATAAGACCCCTATTTCAGAAAGGATTACCAAAAAGGTTAACATCTCTTTTTCTACTGAGAGCTCAAAACAGGATCTGACTTCAAGCTAGATGAGAACAGATTCTTTGTTACTCAGTGGCTGCCCAATAGCAGAAAGGTCAGTACGTACTTGTTAAATTATGAACAATAAAATTAGCCTCTGCCTTCCTGTGGCTGTTCAGGGCAGATACTACCGTACTTGGGCCAGAAATGCTCACTCAGCCATATGAGTATATTAAGGCATCAATAATTTCTGTTCTTTTCCATGCTTTTTTACTGTTAGGCTCAGTGCCCACCTCTGGGGACAAGCAAAGGGGAAAAGATTAAAGTCCATGTTGCCCTTTCTTCGTTTATCCAACAAATATTTATTGAGAATTTCCTATGATTTGGGCTTTCTGCAGATGCTCTGAATAAAGACTAGAGGTAGTAACAGCCCTCAAGAGATCACAAGCCAGTGAAGACGGAGAAAAGGTACTTTCAAAATTGAGAAGATGTAATTACTAAGATTCATTCATTTCTTCCATAATTTTGTAAGCTACCTGCCAAGTACTTTGTTAAGCCCTAAGAATGAATACAGATAATAGAGATAGTCCCTATCTTTACCGAGTCAAGATCTGAGCAAAGAGGAGGAAATCCTGCCTTGGGTAATCAGGTAAGTCTCCTTAAAGGAGCTGCCTTCTGTTGAATCTGGAATATAGACCAGAAGCCTCAAGCAAAGAGGAATGGGAAAACATTCTGAGCAAAGCATCAGAATCAAGTAATCACAATGCATTTAAGAAACTGCCATAAATTAGAATGGATGGAGCTAATGTCTAGGTGTGAGGGAGCAGTGAAAGATGAGACATGTACATCATTTTTAAAAAAAGTTAAACTTACTCTGGAGATGATGATACGCTACTTAAGGATATTTAAGGATTTTTTTTTTTTTTTGAACAGGGGAAACATGATTGGGCTGCGATTTGGATAGATCATTTGGTAGCAATATGGAAACTGGCTTTATGTCACCCAACATAAAAGCTAGGAGTACAAATAGAAGCTCAATGCAAGGAGTACAAATAGAAGTACAAAATAGAAGCTCAGTGCAAGGATCCCAAGAAATAATAAGAATCTGAATTAAGACAACAGCACTGAGGATAAAAGTATGATATAGAGTGAACTTGAGAAGTGTTTAGTAAGAATAGACAGGATTTGGGTGGATGGTTAGAGTAGAAATAAAAGGATTAGAGGAGTCAAGGTTGACTTTGACTAGATCATGGGACAGGTACCTGATATAACAACAGGAGATGAAGCATGCTTCAAGGTAGATACAGTTTTCAAGGTAGACGCACCATAATGCAGTTTTTGCACTTAGAGAAAAAAACGCAGTACAACACTTAGGTTAAACACATATGTTAAATATATAGGAGAGAGGCCTTATCAAAATTCAAAACTTTGCTCCACCAAAGACTCTGTGAAGAGTATGAAAAGACAGGCCTTATATCCAGAATATACAAAAAACTCTCAAAATTTAGTAGTCAATAAACAATCCAATTAGAGACTGGGCAAGATATTTCATCAAAGACAGGAAAAAGTATTTCACCAAGAGGATGTATAGCAAATAAGTACATGAAAAGTTGTTCAATGTCATTAACTATGTTAACAAAATTTTTTTAAATAAAAAATTAAGGCCACAATAAGATATAACCTATTAAAACAGCTAAAATAAAAAACAGTAATAATATCAAATGCTGGCCAAGATGCAGAGAAACTGGATCACTTAACCATTGCTGTGGGAATGTGAAGTGGTACAGCCACTTTGGGAAATAATTTGGCATTTTCTGAACAAAACTACCCTAGACTTATCATTCGACCGAGCAATTGAATACTTGGGCATTTATCCCAGAGAAATAAAAACTTATGTTTACACATAAGTTACAAAACCATGCTATAAAACCATGAATGTTGGCAGCAGCTTTACTTGTAATAGCCTAGAAAATGGGAAAAAAAAAAAAAAACTCAAACGGATATCCTTCAATGGGTAAGTGATTAAACAGACTGGCATTTCCATACCATGGAATACAATTCAGCAAACAACTACTGATATAAGAAACTGGGATATATTACATGGGCATTATGCTGAGTGAAAAAAAAAAAAAACAGTTTCAAAAGGCTACACACTCTATTATTAACATATTATTAACATTCTTGCATGTTTTATAAATACACACAAATGAGTACATGTCAAAGTGGTAAAATTTGAATAAGCTCTATGGATTTTACCAATATCGGTGAATTTTTACTTTTGTTTTTTATTTTATGATTTTATTACAAGATGTATTATGCAAGATGCTACCACTGAAGAAAACTAGGTTACAGCTACATAGGACCCCACTTTACATTTTTTAAAATTTCCTGTGAATCTATAATTATTTCAAAATAAAAAAGGATAGATAAATAGACAGACAGACATAGATGACAAAGGAGTTTATTCTAGTACATAGATGGAGGGGTTTGCTTCCTCCCTAAGAAAGGATGAAGAAATAGGTACAGCTGCAAGGAAGCAGGTGGTGGGGGTGGAGGGCCAAAAGATGAAAGGTCCACACCAAATGTTGTCTATTTTCCATACAGAGTAGGAGTCACTTGCTAAAAATGAGGAGGAGGAGGTGGGTACAAAGCTTGAGTAAGCTGAAGGTTTGGAATAACTCCTGAGGGAAATGGGAGAGGGCATTTCATAGAACTGTCACATTGCCTCAGTTTCCTTACCTCACATTATTGTCCATAGTGCTGTCTAGTAGAACTCTCTGCAATAACAGAAATGGTTTTAACTGTGCTGTTTAATAGAACAGCCCCTAGCCACATGTGGCCACTGGGCACTTGACTGCCTGAGGAAGTGATTTTTACCTGTATTTAATTTTAATTTAAAGAGCCACATGTGGTTAGTGGCTACCCTATTGGACAATGAAGCTAACAGATGCACATAATAAAAGAGCCATAAATTTTCAACCCACAGTACCATGCTTTTGAATGGTTAGTGAATATTCAGACCTAATATCCAAAGCATATAATTTTCTTCCCTTTCTGTTGTCATTCATCATTCAGTTTGTACCAAAGCTGCAAATCATTAGGAAATCCTTGATTCTCAAAGTCTCAGTAGCCAGTTTTCAAGCAATTATATCTTCTGTTACTTCTGAATTTCATATCCTTTGTCATGTTCATATGCAAACAACTTGGCAGCAAAGTCTTACTGAAGCCTTTTCAGGTCTGAAACCACACCACATATGTTTTTCAGAACCTTCTAAGGCTCAAATGAGCCTACTTACTCTCAGGGTATGGCTGAAGCACTGAGACAATTCTAACAGGTACACAAGCCAATGACAGAACAACTTCCATACTGGACCACTGACTGACTACCCAACTTCAACTCATACCACTCTCCCCAGATCTCACTAAGTTTCAAACCCACTAGCTGCCTGACATCCCTGAAACACAGCAGACAGGTTTTGTGGCCTCGAGGCACTAAATGCATGACTTCAATTAGTAAAGGAGCAGGAATCCCCATTGTGGCACAGTGGAAATGAATCTGACTAGTATCCATGAGGATGCAGGTTTGATCCCTGGCCTCACTCAGTGGGTTAAGGATCCAGCGTTTCCATGAGCTGTGGCATAGGTCACAGACAGAGCTCAGATCCTGAATTGCTGTGGCTGTGGTGTAAGCCAGTAGCTGTAGACTGGATTCGACCCCTAGCCTGGGAACTTCCATGTGCCACAGATGCAGCCTTAAAAAGAAAAAAAGGAAAGAAAAAAAAAAGTAAAGGAACAGATGAAGAGACAAACAGATAAAGTAAACAAAGTTCATGATAGGTGGTCCTCCCCACCATCACCACCAGTTCCAGGTCAGGCATTGTGGCACTGACCTTTGTCTGGCATCCATTCTTTACAAATCCATGGTCCACAGAAGGATAAAGAATGAAGAGTATCCATCTACGGCAACACTTACCGAATTAGCCTGACCCAACTCCTCATTCAAATATTGCAGAAACTCATCAGATGACATGATGGGGGGGAAACAAGGGTGTGACGATCACTCCAGAGACATTCCTCCCCAGGGCCCCTAATTCCACCAATAAAAACTGCTGTACAGCATGTTTTAGATGATTATCCTCTAGTCAGCAGTTCTTTGCAAGAAGTAAGCCCTGAGTTTTGTTGACTGAAGAATTTTCTGGGATTGCAACTTCCTAGATAAAGCAGTTTTGGAAATGGAAGCTTTCAGTGATTTCAATATGTGAACCAGCCTGGCC
This sequence comes from Phacochoerus africanus, assembly GCF_016906955.1. Lineage (NCBI taxonomy): Eukaryota > Metazoa > Chordata > Mammalia > Artiodactyla > Suidae > Phacochoerus > Phacochoerus africanus. The sequence continues at coordinate 231,940,996 of NC_062545.1, forward strand.
TCTGCTCATGTATTGGCTTTTTGGAACTGCTCTAAGGAGGGTTTGGAGTGAAGTAGGCCTTTTCCGTGTAACCTGAGAGCTTGGCTAATGACCCTCAAGTGTTTCTCTGATAGGGAAGACCAACCAACCAGAGCCTTTCTGGCATAGCTTGTGCATTAAAAATTGATGCAGCACTTTAAAGTTTAATATTTAAACAAAACGCTTAGTGTTTACCGGTACCGCACATTTTCATATGTATCAAATATAAGGGAACGTCTGTCTGTTGGGCTAGGGGAGCAATTACTAAGAAAACTGTCTAATATTCATGGTATATATATTCCTCAAAAGTCAATTTGGGGTTTTTAGCTTCTGGTTATTCTGGAATAATGGTTTTTCTTCAACCAACAGATAATATTTAGGCTAGAAACATGGTTGCCTGCCATCATTTCCAAAGGACACAGCACTGGCAAACCCTCAAATCTTGGCTTCTACACCAGCCATTCTCAACCTTTATTTTCTGTAAGACATTGAGGATCACCACTAGCTGTAAATGATAATACAAAAATCCAATAATTTTTTTTAAATGCAGGCACACTAAACAGAGTTTTTCTGAGGGAGGGAATAAAAGGTGCCTGGCAAAAACAAACATGGACCAAAATGTCAAAAAAATAGGGAATGGGCATCTATACATAATGAGTGCCAAAGTCCCTCATTCCACCCATCACTCTGACACCCTCGCTCAAAAATCCCAGGACAGAGGGCCTGAGAGGTCAAGCTTAAGTCACCCATTGCCAATTACTCAGGCCAACTGCCTGACCCTGGTTATACAGAGAGAGAGCAGAAAAAGCCTCCTTTGGCGACAATTATTTTTTAGCCACCATCACTTCTGAGTTTGTACTATGCTGGGGATACAGCTGTGAAACAAAGAGATGAAGTCTCTGCTCTCATGGTACTTACATTCTAGACCATTTGGAGACCCAGCACTCCGGGCAAGGAGAAGAGCATTGGCAAAGGCTCAGAAGCTGGAATGAGCTTGACATGCTAGAGGAATTGGAGCAATGAAAGCAATGGAGAGAAAGCCATGCTTTTCCCTGCTGATGTTTCCTTCCGTGTAGCAGGAGCTCCACCAGTACAGCACAGGTGGCCATCAGACTTATTCACCCATTCACAGTGGAGGAGGAAACCCCCCATGGGAAACAGGTGCTCTTAAGGAAGGGAACAGCCTTCTCATAGATAAATGTCGACTAGATTTCATCCCCATCTAACTTGGTGTGTACTCTTCAGAGTCCTGAAGGGATTCTGTATTTCACTATCCCATATCACTCTTATTTAAGTAAACTTATTTTCTTAATTGTTCCAGCCAATTAAATGTGCTAAGGAGATTTCCAAAGGCTGGGGGGTAGGGCAGAAGAGCTGAAAGAAATGCCTCTGGGGTATTCCAGCTTTCTTAAGTTTACTAAAGCAGTCTTCCAAAGGCTGTAAGCAGCAGAGGAGGGCAGACATTTCCAGGCAAGAACAGAACTAGAAAAACAAAAAGAACTCCTCAGAAAACTGACAGCCAATCTATAGAGCAGAGATCACCCATAGCTCAAAAACCAGAGAGTTCACCTGGTGAAGTAAAAAAGAGATTTCTGGAATCTCATTAGTGTTCAGATCTAATCTTCACTGAAGAGAAAGTTCCAGTCCTACTTTCAAAATATCTGAAGCCAGTGGAGAAGCAAATCAAGCTAAAGTTGCAATAAAGCCCAGACCCAAATGAATTATAAATTAGTGCTCTCTACTTAGCTGCCTGAAAGAAGAATGGGTACGTCCTTTTATGGAAATAAATGTTCTTGATCTTAATCTCAACTGTTATTTTAGAGAAAGCGGCTGCTATACACTCAAAAATTACAAGTAACGTGAAGTAGAAAGAAAATGTGACCATGAGATGTCAAGACAGAAACTATCATTGGAAACAGACCCAGATGGAGGAATTATTAGACAGGGACTTTGAAATAACTATGATAAATATGTTAAAACATCTAGTGGACAGTGTGGACAACACACATTAGTACATGGAGCAGAGAAAAGGAATTTATAAAATGAAACCAATAAGGAGTTCCATCGTGGCACAGAGGAAACCAAATCCTACTAGGAATCATGAAGTTGTGGGTTTGATCTCTGTCCTCACTCAGTGGGTGAAGGATCCAGTGTTGCTGTGAACTGTGGTGTAGGTCACAGATGCAGCTCAGATCTGGCATTGCTGTGGCTGTAGTGTAGGCCGGCAGCTATAACTCCAATTAGACCCCTAGCCTGGGAACCTCCATATGCTTCAGGTGCAGCCCTAAGAAGAAGGAAAAAAAAAAAAAGAAGAAGAAGAAGAAACCAGTGGAAATGCTAGAAGTAAAAATTATACTATGAATACATAATTCACTTAATGGGCTTAAATGGAGAGTGGACACTGCAGCAGGAAGAAATTGTAAACTTAAAAACAGATCTAAAGAAACTATGCAAAAGGAAATACAAAAGGGAAAAATAATGTGAAAAAGTGGAATAGATCATTTGGGATCTGAGGAATATCAAATAGACTAATATATGTGTTATTCAGGACCTAGAAGAAAAGAGAAAATAGGGGCAGAAGAACTATTCAAAGAGTTAATGGTCAAGAATATTCCAAAATTGATTAAACACATCAACCTCAAGCAAAACAAATACAAGATCAGCAAGCCTCAAACAAGATTAAAACAACGACAACACCTAGGCATAGCATAATCAAAGAGCTGAAAACCAAAGATGAAAATAAACTTTAAAGCAGTCAGAGAAAACTGACATGTTACATACAGGAGACCTGACTTCTCATCAGAAACAATGGAGGACAAAAAAGAATGCAATAACATTATTAAAGTATCGAAAGAAAAAACTATCTACCTAGAAAATATTTTTCAAAAATTATAATAAACAAAACATACAAAAGCTGAGAGAGTTCATTGCAAACATCTGCACTATAAGAAATTCCAAAAGCTAGAAGCAAATGATACAGGGTAGAAACCTGGATGTTCAGGAAGAAATTAAGAGCCCCAGAAAAAGTAAATACCTAGGTAAATACAAAAGCTTTTATCTTTAATATTTTTAAATTTTAAATTTCTCAAAATACTATTGACCATTTGAAGCAAAGATAATAATAATATCATTTATCCCCCAAATTAAGCCTTTACTCTGACTTCCCTACATAAACTCATGGTAATCAAATGGTTATAAGTTTCTCTTTATAGAGTATACCAGTTAATAAGTGAAGTAGGGAAGATAGAGTTAAAATATCAACACTCTGCAACCTCTAATGAATTAAGGGATTTAGGCAAATATCATCAAGGGCTGCTAACAAAACAAAAGAAGGAAACCCAGGCATCCTATGACTTAATGCACATACACTCACCACCACCTATGGAAGTTTTCTTGCCAAAAATAATTCAACCCCAATCTGATTAATCCTCTAGAGTTGACAGACTCTAGACCTTAGCTACCAATTTATGGAAAATACTGAAGACAGAATATTCTCCAAGAGGCATCATATGTGACTGTATGTAGCCACTCACAATAAACATTCTTAATCATATACTTTTTTCTAAAAAAAAAAATAAGTAAATAAGAGAGAAGGGTACTTTTTTTCATTTTATGCCCCATCTGAGAATACTGAATACTAAATGTATTAAATGTATGTCTATCATGTGTATTTAACACATTTAGTTAAATTGAATTAAATTTCCTGGAAAATGACACAGATATATTTTGAATGCCCTAAAGGTTAAAGCCTAATTTTAATCTGATAAATCTAGAAGGAAAAAAAAAAAACCTCCAATTAAAGAAAAGTCACAGCCAGGTTTCACCTGCCACTCACCTAAACTTGCCAGAAAGACCTTACTGAAGAACGTACATGCTCAAAGAACAAGATACCCATTCTTGATACTACCAGACACCCTGCTCAGCCTCAAATGTCATCTCATTTCCCAAAAGAAATACTAATGAACAGGACATATTATAGATCTTCTCCCAACTAATAAAAAAGTGATGCAATTTAGAACTTATGCCTCAAGATCTACCACATGTCCTTTGTAGCACTATGAGCACCTTCAGATATTTACCAAGAAATTGGAAAAAAAAAAAAAAAGTGTTGACTACGTAGTAGTGACTTGACTTAGAATGCATTATTCCAGGTGATTTTTATATTAGCACACCTTACTCTCATATTTCAATTTTCTACTGTAACTGAAAAAATGGGAATCATTTTCTCTAAGTAAAACTCAGCAAAATAAGAAACAATCCACTAATACGTGAGCTATAGAAACATGTAAACATGTTTTAAAGGGAAGTGCACAACAGCTGCAGCATCCTTAACCATACTGGCTGACCGTCTCCAATTCACCCACCATAACTGATTTAATATGAGAGTATAATTAGTACTGCTGATTACTATCTGGTGCCAGAGATCCCCAATGCCCCACCTTCATGCTAATTAATCTTGAAACCTTTCCAAGCTTTCCTCTATCCTGCCTGCCTCTGTTCCCTGCCTCAGCGCACACGTAGCATTCTACTCAAACAAACAGCACAACAAGAATGGCATCACTAGGTCTTGTACACAGTTGGGACTCAGGAAATGTTTGTTTACTAAAATCACTGCTCCTTCATCACAGCAATTCTCATTAGAATGGAAAACTAAGAGCCAAGATTTAGGCTTGGGTCACTTTAACCAGCATTGATTTTTTAAGATCATGGAAACCCAAGTGTTCACATTATTACTAAAAAGCAATCTTTAGAAAACCAAGAGAATCATCACAGGGATAATTTGTTGGGAACACCCAGTGTTTGGCTCCTGAAAAATGATAAGCTATACCATTAACATGTCACTGGTCTAAATGAAATCAGTGCAAATCTAACAGAAGTAGTCAGTGATGCCATTAAAAATTAGGTCAAAAGCTTAAACACACTGAATGATCTCTGATCTTTTACATGAATATAGTTTACACTGAAGTATTTGCCAAGTAACTAAGTACGTGTGATAAATGGCAGTGCAATTATTATACTCAATAAAGATAGATTCACAGCTTTTGCATCTTGTGGCCCCTTCCTCATCTGCCCTGCCCTTTTGACAAATTCTACAACCTCATAAATTAGCATTACTTTTCCATTCTAAGTGACTCCCTAAAAACAGTGAGCTTTTTCTAAGAGCTACCACTGCAAAACAGTGGTTTAATGTTCTTCTCACTAGAGTTACAGTGGTAAAGGGCAGGTAGAGGAAATTACCAAGAATGGACTTAAGAATCGTAAGAAGCAAGGTCAAAATATACCATTTGGAAAAATCACAGTTCTCCACCCATTAAGGCAAGTTCTGTATCTCTTACATTTCCTAATGGAAGGTACATACCACTGCCCTGGAGAGCTAAACTTTCTAATTCAGAAAAAAACGATCTTCAACTATATTGAATGTATATATTTCAACTTAAAAAAATAAAAACAAAAGATAACAGTCTTGTAATTCATCTACTTAGTAGCTCTTCTTGAACAGGGAGAGAAGAAAACAGTTGAGGACTGGGGTTCTGTGGCTTTTTTCATCTGCAGCACTAGCTTCACTTGAAGAGACAGTGACTGTAAGCCTCAAGACGGATCTGATAAGTCTTACAAAAGGACCTGGTATGATGCTCCTACATCACACAGAAAACACTTTCCATCTCAACATGCCTCTCTTCATATGTGCCTAACAACATCTGTGAGAATGGCCATGGCCATGTTGGCAAGAAAGAATAAATTCAGGCAGAATCATCTTAGGCTTTCCAAGGGCTTTACACACTTCAGAGTACTTTAACCACAATGCAGCTCTCTCAGAGGCACTTCTCTGCCTCATTCTTCACCAAGTCCATTTTCTCCCTCTCTCCCTGACTGTGGGCATTTCTCAAACCTCAGTTCTTATCGACCTCAAATCTTCTCTTGCCACATTTCCCCACAGAACTCCATCTGACCTCATGCTAATGATTCTCACATTTTTCTCTGCAAAATCAGAAATATCTTCTACCTACTACAAGTTTAAAAACTGAAGGAAGAAATACAGAAAATAACTCTGGTGTGTTTGTGCAAAACTAGAAATGTCTGCACTGGCAAAAGTAAACAAAAATTAAAAGGCAAACAATAAACCAGAACAATATTGCAATAAGTAAAATAATTTAACATAAAGATTATAATAAAAAATAAATATTATGATAGATAATTCACAAAAGAAGAAATGTATATCTCATACATATATGGTAGAAAAAATACACTTAAAGAAATGCAAATTTAAACAACTTAAATAGAAAAATAGCCATAACTGTGACTGATAATCCATGCACAAAAATGCTCATATTGTGTCATTACCATAATATCAAATTGGAAACCATCTCAATGTCCAACATGTTGTAATGGTTAGATAATTATGGTACATTACTAGAACACACGGCAAGGCTTTAAGGGATCTTCAAATATTTCTAAAACAAAATATATTTTCCCAAATAGTGAAGATCTAAACTGTTTGAGGAGGCTTTCAGTTAAATATGACAGATTGGATAACTGCATTAATTTTGTTTGCTTCTAAAAGTCCACTAAAATAACTATAAAGAGCTGAAGACTAAGGATAAAGAACCAGAGAAGGGAATGTGATAATTCAACAAAATTTCAGGAAGTGGAAAGCAGATGAAGCCAAAATTGACTTGGCAGAGTAGAAGGAATCTGAAACCCAAGTGCCTATGGAGCAGAAACCAAAGAGAAAATGCTGATACAACCCCACCCAAAATCCCTGAAAGGCTCAGAAATAAGGCTCAGCTACAGTGGGGGAGAAGCAAGTGGTAAAAACTGGTTGAAAAATCTGTGTGGGAAAAAATTAGGAGTCCAGGTCCTCCCTCTCTTTGAGCAGGGAGGCAACAACATTTAACTGTCCCCCAAAGAGATAACAGTTCTTTCTCTGAAGCACTGAACTTCAAACAAAAACAAATCAGAACCTGAGGCATCAAGATAAAGAATCACTGTTTATAATGATGGAGAGTAAAAAACACATGTTAAAAAATTTCTGGGAGTTCCCATCGTGGCTCAGTGGTTAATGAATCCGACTAGGAACCATGAAGTTTTGGGTTTGATCCCAGCCTTGCCCAGTGGGTTAAGGATCTGGCGTTGCTGTGAGCTGTGGTGTAGTTTGCAGACGCGGCTTGGATCCTGCAGCGCTGTGGCTGTGGTGTAGGCCAGCGGCTACAGCTCCAGTTAGACCCCTAGCCTGGGAACCTCCATGTGCCGCAGGAACAGCCCTAGAAATGACAAAAAGACAAAAAATAAAATAAAATAAAATAAAATATTTCTGTTCAAAATATCAAAAATTTTAAAATATTTCTGGTGTTAATGAGGAAAGGGATGCATTAACTGTGAAACAGCCACACAGTGGAGTACCATGCAACCATGAAAACAGAATGAGAAAGATCTCTATATACCAGTAGGGAGAGATCTCCAGGATGTATTAAATGGAAAAAGAAAAAAGCAAGTTGTGGAACAGAGTGCATAGCATTCTACTTTTTGTGAAGGAAAAACAGGAAGAAAAACATACTTGCCTATTACTGCAAAAATAAACATGGAAGGATAAGCCAGAAACTAGTTAAAAAAAAAAAAGAAAAGGAGAACAGAGGAAGAATCAGAATACATAAAGATGGAGGTAAGACTTCTCTGAATATATATATTCACAAATTTTGATTTTTGACTCATGTAAATGTTCTTTACAATTAAAAAATAATTTTTTTTTTTTTTTGCTTTTTCAGGCCACACCCACGGCATATGGAGGTTCCCAGACTAGAGGTCCAATAGGAGCTACAGCTGGCAGCCTACACCACAGCAAGAGCAACACGGGATCTGAGCTGTGTCTGTGACCTACCCCATAGCTCATAGCCATAGCAACACCAGATCCTTAACCCACTGAGGAAGGCCAGGGATCAAACCCACAACCTCATGGCTCCTAGTTGGATTCATTTCCACTGTGCCATGACGGGAGCTCCCTACAATTAAAAAATAAAATTAATTGAAGAGGGAAAGAAACTAAATGCTGGATTTAAAACAAAACAAAGCAAAGTGAAATATATGTATCATTTTTTTAACATAACCACATAGAGGACAAAATTATCTCAAGTGACTTTTAAGCTTAGTACAATGCTATCCATCATTAGATATGTTATAAAGACAATAACTATAAAGAAATCTTAATCTTCACTTGGTTTTTTTGAAATGATAATACCAGTGCTATTTTTTTTTTTAACACTGTAGGGTAAAGGAAATAAGTAAATTTGGTAGTGTTATCAGGAACTAAAATTGCTAATGTAAGAAAGAAGAGATACATATTCAAATCAAAGAAGGTAAAAAAAAAAGTCTGTAATGTTAAGTTTGAATTATAAATATCATTATAAACTCATTTTTAAAAATATATTTCCTAATTCTATCCCCTGACAGAGTCTGGAAGCAAGGAAACTCCAGTACCAATCATCACATCTGGCACCTGGATCTTGGTTTCTAAATACCACTTCCCAAGAAAAGGAACCAGAGTTTCTCTGAGAAAGGTCTGATAGCAAATCTGGGGCAGGGAAAGTACATAATGGGATAACTTGTTTTACCAGAAAGCAAGGAAGCACTCACTAAAAGTATTACAAGGTCATAGCAATAAAACACAGTAACTAGCTCTTAGAGTTTCGACTGGTCAAATCTGGAAAAATTTTAGCATCCAAAAAATCACTATAATGAATTGTTGAGTAGTCAATGTATGAAAAGCCATGCATGTGTATTCTTAAAGAAAGCAAAAGAAAAACAATTTTTACACCATTGGAGATGACTATTACTTCGACTACTTACTCTGAAAACTGGAAATTAAAAAGGGAAAACTAAGTAACTGCCCCCATAAAAGGAAAGATATTTAATTCCCATAACATAAAGGAAAACTTCTATACAGAATTATGTCAACTAAAGTGTAGAACAAAAGATGAAATTTTTAAAATCACCATTTTGCAGCCCTCAGTGAAGTAACTGAGAAAAGTATAATCAGTATATATTAAAACCATTAATTAAAAGATTACTAGGAAAAAAAAAAGATTACTAGGGAAAACTCATCAAAGTTGGTATAGAGGGAACATATCTTAACATAATAAAGACCCTTTATGACACACCTACAGCTAACATGATACCCAAAGAGGAAATACTCAAGGCTTTTTCTGTAAAAGCAGAAACAAGACAAGGATGCTCACTCTCATCACTTCTACTTAACATAGGATTGGAAGTCCTAGCCATAGCAATCAAACAAGAAAAAGCGGATACAGGAAGGCAAGATGGTGGAAGAGTAGGGGGATGTGCTCGCCCTCTCCCACAAACACACACAAAAAACACATCTACATGTTAAACGACTGACACAGAACAGCAACTAAACACTGGCAGAAGGACTTAAACTTCCAATAACGGCAAGAATGTCATGACATAACTGGGTAAAACAAGAGAAAAGGGGAGAGTGAGAGAAGGGGAATCGGGACCAGATGAGCGCACCCAAAAGGGAACTGTGAAGGAGAAAGGGAACCCACACCCTGGAAAGTCACCTAATCGACGGAAAGATCAACTGAGTCGGAGGAATCTCCAGACACTGCGAAGAGCAAAGCAGTAGGTCTGAGAACTGAAAAGCAGAGTGAGAGCCGAACAGATCATTTGAACTACTGGCATAGTCACCAAAAATGGAGATGCTTAGGTGGGGGCTGGGCACGGAGACCTCGGCTCCGGAGGTTAATCCCCAGGAGCAGGCTGGGGTTGGTGGCTCAGAGACAGCCTGGGGGACTTGGAAGCTATTGGTCAGGTTGGCAGTGTGGAAAAAAGCCTGGGGGACTCTCAAATGGTTGGTCAGGTTGGGGGTGCTGAGACAGCCTGAGGGATTAGGAATGGGTGCTTTGAGGTGGAGGGAGCACTAGCTAAGGGCTGGGGAGTGGAAAGCCACAACAGAGGGAACCTGGGAGAAGAGCTGGACCACAGGAGAGACAAGGCATGAGTGTTGGGGAGGGGAGAGGAGGAGGGGTGGGCCACCATAGAATACTCCTTGTGCCCCAGCAAGCATGCTTGCCTGCCAGCTAGCAGAGAGCAGTACTTCCCAGTGCATCCCCCCTCCCCCTACTCCACGAGCATGCCTGACCTGAGGCCACCTGCCATCCCAGAGGGCTGGCCTCACCACTTGCGGGAATCTGACCACCTCAGGAGCTTTCCCCACCCTGGCTACACCCCCATGGAGCAGCATGCAGCACCACCAGCCCCCTGGAAAAGCCCCACAGCCCAGAAACACCACAGCAAGCTCTGTCTGGCCATGGGAAGTCTGCATTCATTGCAGTGCATACCTGCCAGTCCCACCTGCCCTTGGGAAGTCCTCCTTTGCTTCAGAGTGACCCTGCTAGCCCTGCCCACTCTTGGGAAATGCCCCACAGCCTCAAAAAAAACGGGCCAACACCACCAGCCCTTGGGAAACACTCCACAGCAGTGACAGGGCAAACCCTGCCCAGCCACGGGGAGTACACCTAGACCAAGAAAAGAAAATAACAAGCAAGATGAAGAGACTCAGAAACCATTCCCAGTTAAACCAATAGGAGAACTCACCTAAAGCAGTCAACAATGAAACAGAACTCTGCAGTCTGACAGACTTGGAGTTCAAAAGGGAGATACTGAAAATACTGAAGGAATTAAGAGAAGATATGAACAGTAATGCAGACTCCCTCAGAAAGGAACTAGAAAATATAAGGATGAGCCAAGAAAAACTAGAACATTCATTTGCAGGGATACAAACTGAGCTACGGGCAGTAAAAACCAGAATGAATAATGCAGAAGAATGAATTAGTGAAGTGGAAGATAGAATAATGGAAATCACCCAATCAGGACAGCAGACAGAAAACCAAATGAAAAAAACATGAAAGCAATATAAGAGATCTATGGGATAATATAAAGCGGGCCAATCTACACATAATAGGAATTCCAGAAGGAGTAGAAAAAGATAAGGGGATGGAAAATATATTTGGAGAAATCATCACTGGAAACTTCCTAAATCTAAAGGATACTGATTTCAAGATACAGGAAGCACAGAGGGCCCCAAACAAGTTGAACCCAAAAGGACCCACACCAAGACACATTATAATAAAAATGGCAATAGTTAATGATAAAGAGAGGATCCTAAAGGCAGCAAGAGAAAAGCAAAATGTCACTTATAAGGGAACCCCCATAAGGCTATCAGCTCATTTCTCTACATAAATTCTACAGGCCAGAAGGGAATGGCAAGAGATATTTAAAGTGCTGAAAGGAAAAAATTTTCAGCCTAGAATACTCTATCCAGCAAGAACATCATTTAAAATAGAAGGGGAAATAAAAATTTTTTCCAACAAACAAAAGCTAAAAGAATATAGCAATACAAAACCCATTCTAAAAGAAATATTGAAATATTTCTTTATATCTCCAAATTAAAAAGAGAGAGAGAGAGAGAGAGAGGAAGAACTAGGATGGAGGAAACCACGATCAGAGAGCAGTCACTCAAGCCAGCATACAGATTTAATCATGAACATGCTTCAAACAAAATAAAATTAAAAAGGAAAAAAAAGAGTCATCAAAATCATAAAATGTGGGCAAGGGAAGTAAGGAAATAAATAGCTTCTTAATTTTTTTTAAATTTTAGTATGGTAATGAAGTGTTTGAACCTACAGGACTATCAGGCTAAAACATACAATTATAGGAAGGAGTTAACATACTTTAAAAACAGGGCAACCACAAATCAAAACCAAACATTACATTCACAAAAAAATGAAAAGAAAAACTCTCAAGCAGAAAATAATTGGAGACCATCCAACCAAAAAAAGAAAGAAAGAATGGAGAATCATAGAATCAATTGAAAAACAAGGTTTAAAAAGGCAATCAATAATCATCTACCAATTATCACCTTAAATGTCAATGGACTGAATGCTCCAATCAAAAGACACAGAGTGGCTGAGTGGATAAAAAAGCAAAAACCTTCAATCTGCTGCCTACAAGAAACTCACCTGAGGGCAAAGGACACATATAGATTGAAAGTGAGGGGGTGGAAAAAATATTTCATGCCAATGGACATGACAGGAAAGCAGGAGTTGCAACACTCATATCAGACAAACTAGACTTTAAAACGAAAGCCATAAAGAAAGACAAAGAAGGACACTATTTAATGATTAAGGGATCCATTTGAGAAGAGGATATTACTATTGTCAACATATATGCCCCAATATAGGAGCACCCAGATACATACATCAAATATTAACAGACATAAAGGGAGAAATTGATGCGAATATAATCATAGTAGGAGACTTAAATACCCCACTCACATCAATGGACAGATCCTCTAGACAGAAAATCAATAAGGCAACAGAGATCCTAAAAGAAACAATAGAAAAGTTAGACTTAATTGACATCTTCAGGACACTACATCCAAAAAAATCAGAATAGACATTCTTCTCAAGTGCACATGGAACATTCTCAAGAATTGATCACATATAGGGGCACAAAGCTAACCTCAACAAATTTAGGAGCATAGAAATTATTTCAAGTATCTTCTCTGACCACAATGGTAGGAAACTAGAAATCAACCACAGGAAAAGAAATGAGAAAAAACATACTACATGGAGACTAAACAACATGCTACTAAAAAACCAATGAATCAATGAGGAAATCAAGAAGGAAATTAACAAATACCTCAAGACAAACGATAATGAAGACACAACCGCTCAAAATCTATGGGATGCCACAAAAGCAGTGCTCAGAGGGAAATTCATAGCAATACAGGTCTTCCTCAAAAAAGAAGAAAGATTTCAAATTGAGAACTTAACCCACCACCTAAATGAATTAGAAAAAGAAGAACAAAAAAGTCCTAAAGTCAGCAGAAGGAAGGAAATTATAAAGATCAAAGAGGAAATCAATAAAACAGAGATTCAAAAAACAATAGAGAAAATTAATAAAACCAAGAGCTGGTTCTTTGAAAAGGTAAACAAAATTGACAACCCCCTGGCTAGACTCACTAAGAAGAGAAAGAACCCAAATAAAATTAGAAATGAAAAAGGGGAAATCACAATGGATACTGTAGAAATACAAAAAACCATAAGAGAATACTATGAACAACTATATGCCAACAAATTTGACAATCTGGAAGAAATGCACAACTTTCTAGAATCTTACAGCCTGCCAAAACTGAATCAAGAAGAAACAGACCAAATGAACAGACCAATAATTAGAAATGAAATTGAATATGTCAAAAAATACTCCCTACAAACAAGAAAAAGAAATAAAAGGCATCCAAATTAGAAGGGAAGAAGTAAAACTATCAGTATTTGCAGATGACAAAATACTATACATAAAAAACCCCAAAGTCTCCACCAAAAATACTGTTAGAACTCATAAATTAATTCAGTAAAGTTGCAGAATAAAGTTTGACATAGTCATCAAAACACTATGGTACTGTCATAAAGACAGACACACAGATCAATGGAACAGGATAGAAAGCCCAGAAATAAACCCATGCATGGTCAATTAATGTGTGACAAGGGAGGTAATAATCTACAATGAAGAAAAGACAGGCTCTGCAATAAGTGGTGCTAGGAGAACTACAGCTACATGGAAAAGAATGAGATTGGAACATTTCCTGACATCATATACAAAAATAAACTCAAAGTGGATTAAAGACCTAAATATAAACAGTGAAACCATAAAACTCCTAGAAGAGAACACAGACAGAACATCCTTTGACATAAATCATAGTATTATTTTTTGGGGGATTTGTCTTCTAAGGGAAAAAAATAAAAGCAAAAATAAACAAATGGGACTAATTAAACTTAAAGCTTTTGCATAGCAAAGGAAACCACTGACAAAATGAAAAGATATCCTACTGAATGTGAGAAAATATTTGCAAATGATATGATAAGGGGTTAATATCCGAAATTCATAAATAGTTCATATAACACAATATCCAAAAAAAACCCATAAAAGATTGCTAGGGAAAAGACAGTGTCATATACCACCCCACAGAATGCTTGCTAATTGCAGAAGGGAAGACAGATCTTTACAATGAAGAGATCTAGTGCATCACTGATGTGGGATAATCTGCCATTTTGTATCTTCTGATGTGATGCAATATGAAGAACATACCATCACTTATGAGTCTCATCAAGCTTTTAGATCTGACTTCCAGTTTACAGAAATTACAGAGGATAGAGGAACTAATTAAAAGAAACTCTGTCATCAGGTCAGTCTCCCAAAGCAATAGAAATTAGAGCAAAAATAAACCCATGGGACCTCATCAAACTGAAAAGCTTTTGCACAGCAAAGGAAACCCAAAAGAAAACAAAAAGACAACTTACAGAATGGGAGAAAACAGTTTCAAATGATGCAACCGACAAGGGCTTAATCTCTAGAATATATAAACAACTTATACAACCCAACAGCAAAAAAGCCAATCACGCAATGGAAAAATGGGCAAAAGACCTGAATAGACTGTTCTCCAAAGAAGATATACAGATGGCCAACAAACACATGAAAAAATGCTCAACATCCCTGATTATTAGAGAAATGCAAATCAAAACTACCATGAGATATCACCTCACACCAGTCAGAATGGCCATCATCAATAAATCCACAAATAACAAGTGCTGGAGGGGCTGTGGAGAAAAGGGAACCTTCCTACACTGTTGGTGGGAATGTAAACTGGTACAGCCACTATGGAGAACAGTTTGGAGATACCTTAGAAATCTATACATAGAACTTCCATATGACCCCGCAATCCCACTCTTGGGCATCTATCCGGACAAAACTCTACTTAAAAGAGACACGTGCACCCGCATGTTCATTGCAGCACCATTCCCAATAGCCAAGACATGGAAACAACCCAAATGTCCATCGGAAAAGGTGGTATATATACACAATGGAATACTACTCAGCCATAAAAAAGAATGACATAATGCCATTTGCAGCAACATGGATGGAGCTAGAGAATCTCCTACTGAGTGAAATGAGCCAGAAAGACAAAGACAAATACCATATGATATCACTTATAACTGGAATCTAATATCCAGCACAAATGAACATCTCCTCAGAAAAGAAAATCATGGACTTGGAGAAGAGACTTGTGGCTGCCTGATGGGAAGGGGAGGGAGTGGGAGGGATCGGGAGCTTGGGCTTATCGGACACAACTTAGAATAGATTTACAAGGAGATCCTGCTGAATAGCATTGAGAACTTTGTCTAGATACTCATGTTGCAACAGAAGAAAGGCTGGGGGGTAAATGTAATTGTAATGTATACATGTAAGGATAACCTGACCCCCTTGATGTACAGTGGGAAAATTAAAAAAAAAAAAAAAAAAAGAAACTCTGTCAAATACTACTCTGCACCACTTCAGATCCTCTCGGCCTCAGCTGTCTCCAGGGCCATTTTGTTTTGTTTCAGCCATCCTTGCAGAGACCAACTCAGGCCTGGGCTCTGATAAACTCTATATGGGCACCACCTCAAAGTGCAGCTTCTCATCCCAGGGCTTCCAGGTAGGCAGAGGTTTGAAACTCCGACAACCAGTTCTGGGCTTACTCACAAACTGGAAGGAGGAAGGACTTAACGTTCAATGGGAGGAGCTCCCATTGTGGCTCACTGGGTTAAGAACCAACATAGCGTACATGAGGATATGGGATGATCCCTGGCCTTGCTCAGTGGGTTAAGGATCCAGCATTGTCACAAGCTATGGCATAGGTCACAGACACGCCTCAGATCTGGTGTGGTTATGGCTGTGGTGTAGGCCAGTTGCTACAGCTCTGATTTGACCCCTAGCCTAGGAACTGCCATACACTGCAGGTGTGACTGTAAAAAGGAAAAACAAAAACAAAAACACACGCCATAGGGTAAACATAAATATTGCATCAGTGGAATATGAAAGCCAATGGGTAAGTTCTTCATCCTTTCTCCTCCAGACAGATTATCTTAAGAAATAATCATTTACATGCTCTCTCAAATGATTCCACAAGATAAAGTAGTCATCATGCTTGACACAAGGTAGTGGGCAGTTTGGCAACACATCTTCAAATTGATTTACCCTCCTCAGCTGCCTTATGTCCCATCCACTACTGCTCCCTTAAGTTGCACTTCCTAATAAAATTTGAAGCATAAAATTCTTTCCCTCAGGCTTTGATTTCTAAGGGACGCAGGTTAGAAACAACTCAATGGGGAAACAATCAGACAAATACAGAATGTGGGACATTCTAAATGACAATAGGCCTAGTCTGTTCAAAAAAAAAAAAAGCATTGTCTGAAGTAGAAGGATGGAATGACTAAAAGAGGCTAAACAAACAAAATGGCCAATTGCAATGTATGAGCCTTGATTGGATCCAGTTGAACAAAACTTGTTACAAAAGATATACAGGGAATAAACAGGGAAAGTTGAATAGGGACTAGGGACTAGGTAATCTTAGAAATTATTATTGTCAATTTTCTTAAGTATAATTATATTTCTTAGGTGTGATTAGCAGTTAGAAGAATATTCTTAGGAGTTACATGTTGAATATTTAGGGCTGATGTGTCAATGTCTGCAACCAACTTCTTAGTATATACTTTTGTACATTAAGAAAAATGGAACTATGTTAATAATGGTTGAATCTGTCATGTTAGTAATTGCTGAATCTAAGTACTGGATATGCTTTATGATACCTATTATACTGGTCTTTAAGATATTCTGTATGTTTGAAATTTTTCATTAAAATTTTTGAATAAAAGTCGTAATAGTTAAAAAGATAAATCCTCAGCTACATATTCAGAACTATTCATTCCTCAAAAGACAAAATTTTTACTAGTGAATTAAGTAAACCAACCAGGCAGTGAGCAGATCTTTCAAAAGGCAAGATAAGAAGAGATAGTGCTACCTCGTATATTGGAGCAAGATGAGTGGGAAAGAGGCCCCAGGGGTGCAGGAGAAGAAGAAAGCATAAAATCCCAAAATACATATCTGTAAGAAGATTTTTTTTCTAATTATCCCCATGTTTGAAAAATAAAAGTTTTAACTTAAACCAAGAAGCTTGAAGATTTCAGTTTGTTTAACTCCAGTTAAGACGACCAAAAATTTCTAGAACAGAAACTGGTTATACATAAACACTCAAAGAAATATGCTGTGAGCATGGTACCCACATAGCATACTGAAGGCAGTTCAAAAAAACAAACAAACAAACAAAAAAAGAATCTGGCTCAATTTCCTAGAAAAATGGCACCATCTACTGGTTGGGCAAAGGCAAAATTCATAGACCTGAGCTGTCTCTTCCACAGGTCAAGGAAACCAGTTCCATACTGCAAAACTTGCGGGGTTCATCTTTGTGACTGAGAAGCAGTCAGAATACTTTCTATGGACGTTTGTTTATTCCTTAGGCAGAGGGATAACCTCTTTCATTTCATTTCATTGCCTTAAAATTCCACATGAGATGCTTAGAATGCTTCTTATTTTTTGTAGAGAGTGGCAATATAGACCGAACCCTGGAGGTAATATTACTAGAGTGGAACACTCTTATACCATTCCACCTCTTGATACCCATTCATTTACTGAATATGATTCCAACACATCTGTTCTCAAATTTGCTTTTCTTTATAGAAACATCCAATAATGTGGTGATAAATTCAACTCGATACATTAGTTATGTCCCCAAGGAAGAGACAACCAAGATTTCAAAACCTGAAATAGCCTCAATGTGGTCACAGATCTAAGAGGGTTATGTGTCCAGAATAGACTCTGGACAAATACAGATTTGGGCTCAGATAAATCAAATTCTTCTCTAGTTTCTTAATCTGGTGGGCTTTAATAAATCTAGGAAATTTAAGCAGCTGCTTCTCCTATTTTTTTTCTTCCTTAAGCCCTACATTGGTTCTTTCCTGACTCAATAAGCAGAGACATGGTCTCCTAAGAAAGAAACAATTTGAACCCTTTTACGGGCTGAGTTTTGTCCCTCCAACACTCATGTGGTAGTCCTAACAGTCAGTACCTCAGAATGTGACTGGGTTTTGGAGATAGGACCTTTAAATAGGTAATTAAGGTAAAATGAGGTCATTAGGATTGGCCCAGATCCAATATGACTAGTATACTTAAAAGAAGAGCAAATTCTCTGTCTGGGAAAAGCATCTTAAGACCTGGAAACCAGCGATTTCAGAACAGTCCACGAGCCATTCTACCGATCCCAGCTAATCCGGATTCAGACCGGCCCCCATCTTGAATCGATTCTTTCCAATCCTGTTGCTGTTGGTCCTGAAGTCTTTTTATAAGCGGACAAGACTGGTGTCTTACCTGAGGTCAGCAACCAAGGGCCGGACTCCTGGCAGCTTTTACCCTGCAGGGCGTGTCCCCATACAGAGATAGTTACACGACCCCTTAAATTTTGCTGTTATGTTGTGCTGTTTGACCTTACACCCTTAATACCTCTCAGAATTTACCAATGTCAGTGAATTTAATAAAAATAGTGTTCTACCCGTAAAAAAAAAAAAAAAAAAAAAAAAGAGCAAATTAGGACATGCACACAGAAGAAAAACCATGTGAAGATAGAGAGAGAAGTCAACCACCTGCAAGCCAGGGAGAGAGGCCTCAGAAGAAACATCCTGCTGACACCTTGATCTCAGACTTCCAGCCTCCAGAATTGTGAGAAAATAAAATTTCAGTTGTTAAGCCATCCAGCCTGTGGTACTTTGTTATGGAAGCCCTAATTAACTATTATAAACACCATCTTTTTACAGCAGCTGAGAGAGGAAAGCAAGAGGAGTGACAGAAAATGGTCCAAAAGAAGCATATCACGGAGAGAAAGAGCTTTGAATGCCTATATCACTCCCACCCAAGCTCCAACCACTATGGCTCATGCTGAGTTTCTGAGGACCCCACTATGTCTTAGACCTACATCAGAGATTCTCCTTCTTGGAACTGAAATAAGATTGAGAAGCTGTGAGCTTCATCTAGAGGTTAGAGAATGCAGCCAGCAATTAAAGTGTCTATTGCCCTTTACATACTAAATGGCAAAAAAACATGTGCTGCTGAACAACTGTGCGGCTGTGAACTTGGAAAGGAAACTTTTTCTTTCAAGCTAATTGTTATTTCTTTTTTTCTAATCACAAAAGTAAAACATTTTTTATTACTGAAAATGCTAAAGATATAAAATATAAAGAAAAGCATGGTGTTTATAATCCTCACCAAGAGACAACTATCCTTTACCATTTAAAAGTGTTTCATTCCAGTCATTTGTCAATGCATTTGTTTGACCAAATTAGGTCCATTTACAGAGTTTCCTATTCTACATTTTTCACTTACACACTGATAAAAAATTTTCTCAATTCACTTAACAGTATTCTTTCCCCCATATTCTGAGGACTTATGCGATCCTTAGAAATGAGGTCAGTGATAAAGATCCAAGAAGGGGCCGGGGGACTCACCAGCTCCATGTGACCACTACCAGCCACCAAGGAAAGGGTGTCAACTCAGAGTCACTGGTATTTGCTGACCAGTCCTCTCTCACTTCTGTGGTAGACACAGGCAATGCATTTGCTGGAGTCATCTGGAGAGGCTAGTGCAATAACTGCAGTCGTGCAAACACAAAGAAACCTCCCTCTTTATTCAATTAGCTGCAGAAGAGGTTCATTTCATTAAACAGAGACTCTGGGTCTCTCCAGCTCTTTTCTCATGACCCACTTTGCTTTGAAACTTTCACATTCCTTTAATGAAAATTTCACCCTGCCTTTGACACCACACTAATGTTGCAAGTTATCTTCTTTGTCTTAACTTCCTTGGTCTCTGGAGAATCAAGATCTGTTTCTATCCAGGCCCTATACCCAGTCTCTGCCACAGGCGGAAACTGTTCTTGAAAGGCCTACCTGAGAAATTTTTAAGACCTGTCTCTTCTTGCCCTTTTTTCCATTCACTCTATTTGTACAACTCACTTAGATAAAACCAAGGCCAAGACCAACGATTGCTACACACACACACACACACTCATGCAACCATACCCAGCTCTCTTCATTTTCCTTCTGAACTCACAGGAGCTTTGAGTGTTTCTCCCTTTATAGTGCAGCGCCAGGCCCTGTTACAGGCACTGTATCATGATTAACTCAGTTAACCCTCACAGTAAACCCTCTGAGGTGGTACTGTCATTATCCACATTTAAAAAAGTTTTTTTACTATAGTTGATTTACAATTTTCTGTCAATTTCTGCTGTACAGCAAAGTGACCCAGTCATATATATAGTGGTATATATATACACACACACACATTCTTTTGCTCCTATTATCTTCCATCATGTTTATCCACTTTTTTTTTTTGTCTTTTTGCCATTTCTAGGGCCCCTCCCGTGGCATATGGAGGTTCCCAGGTTAGGGGTCGAACCTGAGCAGTAGCCGCCAGCCTACACCAGAACCACAGCAATGCAAGATCTGAGCCGCGCCTGCAACCTACACCACAGCTCACAGCAACGCCGGATCGTTAACCCACTGAGCAAGGGCAGGGATCGAACCCGCAACCTCATGGTTCCCAGTCGGATTCGTTAACCACTGCACCACGACGGGAACTCCCCTATCCACATTTTTAAATAAGAGAAATCAGAGGAGCAGAAGTAAAATGACTTACCTAAGACCACACCACTAGGGAGTGAAGCAGAACTTGAACCCAGGCATTTTGCTCCAGGGTTTGTGTGCTTCATGACTACAATTTACTACTAATAACGGTTAATATTTATTGAGAATTTACTCCGTGCCAGATGTTGTGTAAAACGGAATATCATAACGCTAGGGAGGAGGTATCTGTATTAGCTCCACCTCACAGTTCAGAAAACCGGATGTATTACAGTCATTTCACCTTCTTAACTAGTCAATCACTGGCTTTACTGGCTATGTTACAGTAGGATTTTTTCTGGTTTGATTTTTAATTTATTTTTTAAATATTTGTTTTTACATACAATAAAATTCATTTTTGATGTAATGTTCTACAGAAAAATGCAAACAGGCATGTATCCACCACTATAATCGAGACACAAAATGGTTCCAACACCCCCAAAATTCCCTTGTGTTGCTCCTTTCTAGTGAAGCATTCCCCAACCGCATCCCCTGGCAACCACTGACCTGCTTTCCGACCTTGCAGTTCTGTCTTAAAACCACCCAGCCTGTTTTCTATCACACCCTTCTCTGCATTTGAATGTGATTAAGTTTTTTATAGACTTCCTAATATTAAACTATCCCTTAACATTTAGAATAAACTTCTTTAGCCATGGTGTATTTTCTCATAATGTACTTTTGGAATCTATTTTGCTAGTGTTTTAATTAGGATTTTGCATCAATGATTTTAAGTGAGGTTAGTCTGGTTTTCTTTCTTGTGCCCTCTTGGTCAGGTCCTTAGATCAGTGTTATACTGGCCTAATAAAAATAGTTGGGATGCTTCCTCCTTTCCCTGTGGTATGGGCTAGTTAAAATAACATCAGATTCCTCTTTTCTACAGAGGTTCACCAGATAGCTTTTCAACAAGTGAAAGGAGGTTTTCAGATACCAGACAGATACAGGATGTCTCTATAACTACACAGGTCTCCCTTAATTTCCACCCTTCACTTCACTTCCTTCTCACTCTCACCCCCTTTCTTCTGCTTCTCCCAAGAGTCTCAGCAAGAGTTTGCTTTTTATAACTTGCCCTTTTTGGTAGTGTCCTAATTTTACCTGAAAAATGCCAGTTATCACATATTTAACTTTCTTAATCATAAGTGTCATATTACAGAGTTCATTTGAACATTACAAAAGTCTTCAACAAAGAAGTTACTTCAAAACAATTTTTGTAGTAGGAGAGATGGGTGGGGTGTTCAAAAGCCTGCAGAATATTTCCCAGCAACCCATGTCCAACCTAATTCCCCTCTCTGATTTGGGGTTGTTCAATATTATGATGAGAAGAATTTGGTAAGCAAAAATGAGACTATAATTTTTTTATTTTTATTTGCTTTTATTTTATTTTAGGGCTGCACCTGCAGCATGTGGAAGTTCCCAGGCTAGGGGTCGAATTGGAGCTGTGGCTGCCAGCTTACTCCACAGCCACAGCAATGCAGGATCCAAGCCACGTCTGCGACTTACACCACAGCTCATGGCAACGCCAGATCCTTAACCCACTGAGCAAGGCCAGGGATCAAACCCGAAACCTCATGGATCCTAGTCAGGTTTGTTAACTGCTGAGCCACGAAGGGAATTCCCAAGACTATAAATATTACATGCATCATCAATTATGTTTATAGAAGCAAAGTGAAAAGAGGAGAAACAATTCTGAGCTGAAGGTGCAGACATGGTACATGAAGGGAATTTCATAGCATGAAGTGTGTATTTATCTGCACTTATGCAGATGTGGCCTCAGAATGAAATACGATAACTGCTTTTAAAAACTCAATACTGAGTTCCCATTGCAGCCCAGCGGTATTGAACCTGACTAGTATCCATGAGGACTTGGGTTCGATCCCTGGCCTTACTCAGTGAGTTTAATGATCTGGCATTGTCATGAGCTGTGGTGTAGGTCGCACATCTGGTTTGGATCCCGCATTGCTGTGGTTGTGGAGTAGGCCAGCAGCTATAGCTCTGATTCGACCCCTAGCCTGGAATTTCCATATGCCACATTGCGGCCCTAAGAAGCAAAAACAAACAAAACTCAATGCTATTTTCAGACAATGGTATGCTATAAAATATTTTATTTTTGAGAATTTTATGTACTCTATTTCTGACTATCAAATTTTTTTGTTTCTTTTTTTCCTTGAAAAGTTAACTCTGAAGAGTCTACTTTTAACATTTTTTTTTTACAATTCTTTAGGATAACAATCATTAAATTATAGTGTTTTAGATGTTACTTTACATAAGTTTTAAATGAGAATCTTATTTGCTTGTAAAATCACACAGAGGTCTCATTTGTTTAGCCCCCTTGCATTTGCAATAAAATCTCTTATATTTAAATTTTTTTATAAAAACTACAATCTCACCTAGTCAGAGAAATACCGTTGAGAAATCATATCCAGAGCCATAAGTCACTTTAAAAACTGGTGCACCACAGATCTTGCTGAGCTCTAGAACAGGCCTGTGCCGAAGATGGTGAATCACAGAGGCTGGTTCAAGATGCTGACAAAGTTCTTTCATTTTTGTTGACTCCTGCTCCCTCTGCTGGCTCCACAGCTCAGTGACCATACCCCAGACGAGTGTGTCAGTCCCATAGTGGGTGTAGGAGGCTAGTGTAGCAAAGGCTAGTACAAATGGAGAAAGCCAGCCCTACAGAACTTGCTCAGATTTCAAATGAGTGACAGGGTGAGTGACAGGGCTATCATTATGGCCACGATCTCACCGCTTCCCCACACGGCCCCCACAATTACAAAATACTCGTAACTACTCAAATAGGTCAGCATTTAGCAGTATTCTCAACCTAGGAGTTGGTCTATGTTAAAAAAAATAAATAAAAACATGTTTCAAAGTATACATACTATTGATTTATCACGTGTGTATAATGATCATTTTGACAGAATGAAACACGTTTTTTTTAAAAAGGTTCTGCTACTGATACTAGTGTTATATATAACTAAAATGATGACTCTCAAATGAGAATTGAGCAAAACAAGCCAGACATCATTTATTCATAAGATTCATTTGCAGGATAGTTCCAGAAAAGACACATCTATGATGATAGAAATCAGGAGTTCCCATAGTGGCTCAGCAGAAACGAATCTGACTAGTATCCCTGAGAACCCAGGTTCAATCCCTGGCCTTGTTCAGTGGGTTAAGGATCCAGCATTTCCGGCTCAGATCTGGCATTGCTGTGACTGTGGCATAGGCCAGCAACAGCAGCTATGATTTGACCCCCTAGCCTGGAAAACTTCATATGCCGCAAGTGCAGCCCTAAAAGAACAAAAAAAAAAAAAGAAGAAGAAATCAAATCAGTAGTTACCTGGAGCAAGAGAAAGTTCAAATGGGCACAAGCAAACCTTTTGGGGTGATGGAAATGTTCTGTATGTCAACCATGGTACTAGCTACACTGGCACACAAACATGTCAAAACTTAGTCAACTATGCATTTAAAATTTGTGCATTTTTTAATGTCAGTGTACCTCAGTGAAGTTGATGTTGAAAGAAAAAAATCTGTACTAGTCAAATCTTAAACTTTAATCTGTTCTTTCAATTTTTCAATTAGACCCATTCTGTTCACGTAAATTTTTTTTATTGAGGAGAAGCTGATTAGCAATATTACATTAGTTTCAGGTGTACAACTTAGTGATGCAAATTTTTACAGCTTCTACTCCATTTATAGTTATTATAAAATATTGGGTATATTCCCTATGCTGTACAATATCCAATGTATTTATTTTATACATTGTATTCTGTACCTCTTAATCCTCCATCTTTTCTCTCCCCCTTTCACTCTCCCTTCTGGTAATGACTAGTTTGTCCTCTGTATCCGTTATATTTCCTAGTTTGTTTTTTTAGATTCCACATATAAAAAATAATATACAGTATTTATCTTTATCTGATTTAAATTACTAAGCATAATACACTCCTGTTCCATCCATGTTCTTGCAAATGGTAAAATTTTCATTTCTTTTTATGGCTAAGTGGTATTCCTCTGTGTGTGTGTGTGTGTGTGTGTGTGTGTGTGTGTACCACATCTTCTTGATCCATTCCTCTGTTATTGGACATTTATAATGCTTCCATATCTTGGCAACTGAAATAATGCTGTTATGAACACTGGAGTGCACATATCTTTTCAAACTAGTGTTTTCATTGTCTTTGTATTATACTTAGGAGTAGAATTGATGGATAATACAGTAGTTCTATTTTAGGTTTTTTTTTTTTTTAGGAAACCCCACACTGTTATCCACAGTGGCCACACCAATTTACATTCCCAGCAACCACATACAAGGGTTCCCTTTTGTCCACATCATCACCAGTATTTGCTAGCTGTAGTCTTGTTGAGAACAGCCATTTTGACAGGTGTGAGTTAATATCTCATTGTGGTTTTGAGTTTCATTTCTCTGATGATTAACAATGTTAAGTGTCTTTTCATGTACACGTTGCCCATCTGTTTAACTTCTTCAGAAAAAATATCTAACAGGTCTTCTGCTTATTTTTTGAGCAAGTTGTTTGCTTAATACTGAGTTGTATGAGATATTTGTATATTTTTGGATATTAACTCCAAAATTAACTTTTTGGATGTTAACTCCTTACCAGTCATATCATTTGCAAATATTTTCTCCCATTCAATAGGTTATCTTTTCATTTTGTCAAAGGTTTGTACAAAAGTTTTTAAGTAAAATTAGGCTCCATTTGTTAATTTTTGCTTTTATTTCTTTTGTCTTAGGAGACAGATCCCAAAAAATATTATTACAATTTATGTCAAAGAGTGTTCTACCTAGGTTTTTTTCTAGGAATTCTATAGTTTCCAGTCTTGCATTTAGGTCTTTTCTCTGTTTTGAGTTTATTTTTGTATATAGTGTGAGGAAATGTTCTAATCTCATTTTTTTTCCATGTAGCTATCCAGTTTTCCCAGCACCACTTACTGAAGAGACTATCTTTTCTCCATTCTTCTTCTTGCCTCCTTTGTCATAGATTGACCGTAAATGAGTGGGTTTATTCATTTTTAGGTTTTTTTTTTTTTTTTGTCTTTTTAGGGCCACACCCATGGCATATAGAGGTTCCCAGGCTAGGGATCGAATCAGAGCTATAGCCACTGGCCTACGCCACAGCCACAGCAACACCAGAGCTGAGCTGCATCTGCAACCTACATATACCACAGCTCATGGCAACACTGAATCCTTAACCCACTGGGATCGAACCTGCGACCTCATGGATGCTAGTCAGATTTGTTTCTGCTGAGCCACAATGGAAACTCCTAGGCTCTCTATTCTGTTCCACTGATCAGAGTGTTTTTGTGTCAGTTACATACCGTTTTGATGACTGTAGCATTGCGTATTGAGAAATCGGGGAGCATATCTCCAGCTTTGTTCTTTTTTCTCAAGATTGCTTGGGCAACTCAGTCTTTTGAAGTTCCATACAAATTTTAGGATTATTTGTTCCAGTTCTGTGGAAAAAAATGTCATGGGTATTTTAACAGGGATCACATTAAATATGTAGATTTGAGTAGTATGGACATTTTAACAATATTAAGAGCATGTGATATCTTTCCATTTCTTTACATCATTTTCGATTCATTCATCAATGTTTTCTAGTTTTCAGAGTATAGGTCTTTCAGTTAAGTTTATTCCTAAATATTTTATTCTTTTTTGATGTGTGACTGTGATTGCTTCCTTAATTGTTCTGATAGTTCACTGTTAATATGTAGAACTGCAACAGATTTCTGTGTATTATTTTGCATCCTGCAACTTTACCAAATTCATTGATAAACCTTAGTAGTTTCTTAGTGGCTTCTTTAGGACTGTCTGTGTATCATATTATGTCATTTGCAAACTGACAGTTTTACTTCTTCCTTCCCAATGCGGATTTCTTTTATTTCTTCTTCTTCCCTAATTGCTATGGTTAGGACTTCCAATACTATATCAAATAAAAGTGGTAAGAGTGGGCATTCTTGTGTCATTCCTGATCTTCAAGGAAATGCTTTCAGTTTTTACTGTTGATAGTATGTTAGCTGTCGCTTTGTCATATACAGCTTTTATTATGTTGAGGTAGGTTCCTTCTATATTCATTTTGTTGAGAATTTTTATCATAAATGGGTGTTGAATTTGTCAAAAGTTTTTCAGCATCTGTTGAGATGATCATATGGGGTTTTTTATCATTTGTTTATACATATATTTTTTCTACTGTACAGCATTGGTGACCCAGTTACACTTATATGTATAAATTCTTTTTTCTCACATTACATGTTCCATCATAAGTGACTAGACAGAGTTCCCAGTGCTAAACAGCAGGATCTCATTGCTAGTCCATTCCGAAGACAACATTCTGCATCTATTTACCCCAAGCTCCCAGTCCCTCTCACCCCCTCTTCCCCCTTGGCAACATATGGTTTTTATTCTTCAATTTGTTAATATGATGTATCATACCAATTGATTTGCAGGTATTGAACTATACTTGCATTCCTGGGATAAATCTCATTTGATCATGGTATATGATCTATTTAATGTATTATTGGAATTGATTTGCTATTTCGTAGAGGATTGTTGCACATATGTTCATCAGTGATATGGGTCTATAATTTTCTTTTTTGTGATATCTTTGTTGGTTTTGGTATCAGGGTGATGGTGGCCTCACAGAATGAGTTCAAAAGCATTCTTTTCTTTGCAAGCTTTGGAATAGTTTGAAAAGGACATATGCTAACTCCTCCCTAATATTTTGTAAAATTCACTCATGAAGCCATCTGCTTCTTGACCTTGTTGTGTGTGTGTGTGTGTTTTGATTCAATTTCTTTACTGGTAATTTGTCTGTTCATATTTTCTATTTCTTCCTGGTTCAATCTTGGGCAATCATACATTTCTAAGAATTTGTCCATTTTCTTCTAGGTTGTTCATTTTATTCGCATATAATTGTTCAAAGTAATTGCTTATGACCTGTATATTTCTGCAGTGGTGTTTGCTTCTCCTTTTTTATTTCTGATTTTATTGATTAGGTCTTCTTTTTTTCTTCATAAGTATGGCTAAAGGTTTATCAAAATTGATTATCTTTTCAAAGAACTAGCTCTTAAGTTCATTGATCTTTTCTATTTTTTTACTCTCATTTGTTTCTGCTCTGATCTTTACAATTCTTTTCCTTCTACTAGCTTTGAGTTTTGTTCGCTCCTCTTTTTCCAGTCTCTCTAGGTATAAGCTTAGGTTTTTTGAGATTTTTCTTATTTCCTGAGGTAAGCATCTATCACTATAAACTTTCCTCTTAGAACTGCTTTTGCTACATCCTATAGTTTTTGGATCATTGTGTTTTTGTTTTCACTCATCTCTTGTTTATTTTTGCTTTTATTTCTTTTGCTTTAGGAGATAGATCCAAAAAATATTTTGGTTCTCTCTTTTATTTCTTCACTGATCCACTGGTTGTTTAGGACCAAATTGTTTACACTCCATGTGTTTGTGGGTTTTGCAAATATTTTCTTAAAGATGGTTTCTACTTTCATAGCATTTAGATCAGAAAAGATGCTTGATATGATCTCAATTTTCTTAAATTTACCAGGGCTTGTTTTGTAGCCTAGCATGTGATCTGCCCTGAAGAATGTTTCATGTGCACCTGAAAAGAATGTTCCATTTGCTGCTTTTGGATGGAATGTTTTTTATATATCTATTAATTTGGTCTAATTTGTCATTTAAGGCCAATGTTTACTTATTTTCTGTCTAGATGATATGTCCATTAATTTAAATGGGGTGTTAAAATTCCCTACTATTATTACATTACTGTAAATTTCTCCCTTTATGTCTGTTAATATATGCTTTACATATTTAAGTGGTTTTATGTTGGGTGCATATATATTTACAATTGTTATATCGTATTATTCTTAGATTGATCTCTTGATCATTACATAGTATCCTTCTTGTCTCTTGTAACAGTCTTTATATTAAAGTCTATTTTGTCTGATATAAGTATTGCTACTCTGGCTTTCTTTTTCTATCTTCTCATTTTCAGTCTCAATGTGCCTTTAAGTCTGAAGTGAGTCTCTTGTAGCAGCATATATATAGGTTTTATTTTGGTATCCATTCAGTCACTCTATGTCTTTTGATTGGAGTATTTTGTCAATTCACATTTAAAGTATGTATGTACTTAAAGTTATTTTGTTAATTGTTTGGGGCTATTTTGAAGTTCCTGTTTGCTCCTTTCTTGTTCTTTTGTTCTCTTCCCTTATGATCCAATGACTATCTTTAGTGTTATGTTTGGAGTCCAATTTCCTTTTTATGTGTCTACCTATTTACAGATTTTTGGTCTGTGGTTACTATGAGGTGTATATACATACATATATATATATATATATATATATATACACACACACACACACACACACACACACATACATATACACACACATATACACACACACACATATACACACACACACACATTTTAAATTGCTAATCTCTTAATTTCAAATGCATTTTTTAAAACGTTGCATTTGTACTCTCCTCCCCTCACAATTACTGTTTTTGAAACCATATTTTACATTTATCTGTATGGTGTATCCCTTAACTGCCTTCTTGATATACATGATTTTACTACTTCCATCTTTTTATCTTGCTACTGGCATTGTATATGGTTCATTTACTACCTTTATTATATATTTTCCTTTCCTGATGATCTTTTTCCTTTCATACTTTTCAAGCTTCTAGTTGAGGTATTTTCTTTCTTGTTTAGGTAAGTCCCTTTAACATTTCTTATAAAGTTGGTTTGGTGGTACTCAACTCTTTTACTTTTGCCTGTCTGTAAAAGTGTTTATCTCTCCATCAAATCTGAATGAGAGCTTTTCTAGGTACAATATTCTTTGTTGTAGGTTTTTCTCTTTCATCACTTTAAATATATTTTGTCATTCCTTTCTGGCCTTCAGAGTTGGTGCTGAAAAGTCAGCTGATAGCCTTATGGGAGTTCTTGTGTATGTAACTGCTGCTATTGTGTTCCCCTTTCTGCTTTTAATATTCTTTACTTATCTTTAGTTTTTGCTATTTTAATTACACTGTGTCTTGGTGTGATCCTCTTTGGGTTTAATTATTTTGGGGACTCTCTGTGCTTTCCGGACTTGGATGTCTGTTTCCTGTCTCAGGTTAGGGACATTTTCAGCTATTATGTTTTTAAATATGTTCTCTGCCCCATTCTCTCTCTTTTCTCCTTCTAGAAACCCCATAATGTGAATGTCAGTATGCTTGGAATTGTCCTAGAAGTCTCTTAAATTATCCTCATTTATTTTTTATTCTTTTTGTTGTTGTTGTTCAGCCTTAGTAATTTCCACTACTCTATCTTTCAGATCACTGATCTATTGTATCATTTAGTCTGGTCTTGATTCCTTCCAGTATTTTTCATTTTAGCTATTGTATTCCTCGTGTTTGGTTGTTTTTGATATACATTTTCTAACTTTTTATTAAAAACTTCTAACTTCTTTCTCTGTTCATCCATTCTTCTCCCAAGTTCTCTGATCATCTTTATAAGCATTACCTTGAACTTTTTTCCCAAGCAGATTGCCTATCTCCACTTCACTTAGCTCTTCTGCGGTTTATCTTTTTCCTTTCTTTTTTTTAAATTTTAAATTTATTGCCTTTGAGTGGGTAATCAAAACCATAAATATGTCTTTTCACTTTGTAAAAAAGAAAAGATGCTTGGTAGGTATTGTGAATTTTTTTTTTTGCTTTTTTTTCTTTTAATTTTTTTTTTTACTGTAAAGCAGCTACAATGGGAAAAATACTTTTTTGAAATATGTTCCTCTGTCACCTCATTTTGCCTAATATGCTGTTTTTATTTCTATCTTGGAGAAGTGGTCTTTGCATCCCAGGAGTGCACTCCTTCTAATCACCAGACCTATATGCTCTTGGAGTTCTCCCTATGTGGCTGGGATGGGTCATTCTGTGTCACAGGATGACTACTGTAGGCAGTCTGGTAGGTGCAGCTGGCCCTCAGTTTAGCTGGTTGCTGGTCCCTGCCTTGCGTGGAGGCTACTGGCCTCTGCTTTCCAGGGCCAGGTCAAAAGGCAGCTAACCATGGAAACCCAGGGAATCCCAAGGCTAGTGCTGCCCCACAGGCAAGGAGAGCCATGTCCTGAGGTCTAGCTGCAGGACCCAGAGATCCTAGAGCTGGTGTTGGACTGCTGGTGGGTGGGGCTGGTTCCTGAGATAGCTGGCTATAGGGTCTGGGATGTCCCAAAGCTTGTGCTGACCTGCTGGTGGATGAGGCTAGGGTTTAGCCGGTTCCAGGGCTGCTGCTGGCCTGCTTCAGGACTGTGGTTATTCTGGAGCTGGTATCCACCCACTGGGTGAGGCTGCTCCTGAAGCTAAAGCAGGCTCTCTGGTGGGAGGAGCTGGTCTACAGCCATAACACCCTGAACGTGCCTGATCTCATCTGGTGGGAGTAGCTGGGGTCCAGAGGATTCTGGGGCTGGTACCTGCCCACAGATGAGTAGAGCTGGTTTTGGGGCCTCTGGCTGCAGGAACCTAGGGGTCCCAAGTCTTTTGCCTACACAACTAGGGTGTAGAGCCAGTTCCAAGGCCTTCTGGTAGGCAGTGCCATGGATGGGGTGGCTATGGGCTCAAAGGAGTTTAAGGCAGGTGGTTTTCTGGTGGGTGAGGCTATGTCCCCACCTAGTTAGTTGCTTGTCCTGAGGCATTCCAGTACCGGTGCTTACAGCCTGGTGGGCAGAAACAGGACTAGGTCTGAGGTTAATAAGCTGGAGAAAGGATTCCAAAATGGCACTTGCCAGCACCAGTGTCCACGTGGTAAAACAAGTTCCCCAAAACAGCTGCTGCCTGTGTCAATGTTCCTAAGGGTGAGCTCCAATTGCTTCTTGCCTCTCCCAGAGACTCGCCAAAATCAGGTGTGAGGTACGCTTCAGGATTCTTTCAAATTGCTGTTCTGCCTTATGTTCTGGAGCATGTGAAATTTTGTGTGTGCCCATTAAGAGGGCAGTCTCTATTTCCCACAGCCCTTTGGGTTCCAAAAGTAAGCCCTGCTGGAGTTCCTGTCATGGCTCAGTGGTTAACAAATCTGACTAGGAACCATGAGGTTGCAGGTTTGACCCCTGGCCTTGCTCAGTGGGTTAAGGATCTGGTGTTGCCATGAGCTGTGGTGTAGATCGCAGACGTGGCTCAGATCCTGCATTGCTGTGGCTATGACACAGGCTGGCAGCTACAGCTCCAATTAGACCCCTAACCTGGGAACCTCCATATGCCACAGGAGTGGCCCTAGAAAAGGCAAAAAGACAAAAAAAAAGAAAAGAAAACAAAAAAACAAAAGTAAGCCCTGCTGGCCTTCATAGCCAAACATCCTTAGGTCTCATCTTCCTGGCACAGGACTACAGGCTAGGTGAGCCCAATGTGGGGACTCAGAGTCTTCACTCCCCGGAGAGAACCTCTATAATTGTAATTATTCTGTTTGTGGGTCTTGACTATACCATGACTCTGCCCTTCCTACCCAATTCATCATGGTTCCTTCTTTATAGTTTTAGTTGTAGATGATCTTTTCTGGTTGTTTCCAGTCTTTTTCATCAACAGCTGTTCCGTAAATAGTTGTAATTTTGGTGTGCTATGGGAGGAGATGAGCTTGGGGTCTTTCTAATCCACTCTCTTGGGAAATCCCTTGAACTCATTTTTTAAAAACACAAAAATATATATGAATAAACAGATATCTTCTTGCTTCATTATTTAGAAACAGCTTTGATTTACTTAAAAGGATTTACCTAGGAAAAGGAATCATTGTTTCCACATGTTCTCTCAGAAGACAATTAGGTGCTAAAGAAAATTCGCTGACAGGAGAAATAACATTATGGCATGAGTGTAATGTAATGCTGGATGACAAAATCTTTCTCATCCCAATCTCGCATGTGTAGGCAGTGCTTATTCATGTGTGAGCTGAGGACCTGACTGCATATGGCAGAGGCAAAGTCAGGAGTAAGCAGATGCACTCATTAGTGCCCAGTCCTTCATGGAGGCATGTGCTCCAGGGTAGGTACTCAGTTGGTGGACAGTACTCATTCAAAGTTTTTTCTCTACCCCAGATGACCTGGATGAGCCACTTGCTCTGGAGCAATACACTGCAGAATTACCCTGATTTTGTCTGTCACTCTTTATAAGCATTCCACCATGGTTATTACTTTATGGTACTATGCCTTATGTGTGTGAATTAGGAGTTAGATGGAAAAAACACTTCTGCAGTCTATACAAAATTAGTTTGCTAAAAATTGGACCAAACTAGTGTATTCTGTTACACTATCTCCCCAAGAGAGGGATATTTTATGTTTCACAAACTTATTTAACCCCTATATCATTAGTGCTCAGAAGAAGCCAACTGGGAGATACTACTTTGGACATGAGGCAATCCAAGGAATATTAGGTCATATGAGACAGAGCTAAGAATGTGGCAGTAGCAATGGAGAGTGTACTTTCAAATTGACAAATAAACTTAGAATAAGACTGTGCTCTCCCTATTATAAATTCTATCACATTTAATCCTCATATCAACCTTATTATGGATTTACTATTATTTCCTCCACTTCAGATATGAAGAAACTGAGGCAGAGAAAAATTCAGCAGCTTGACCAATATTATAGAATTAGTAAGTGTCAAAGCCAGAAAGCAAACACAGACTGTCTGGAAGCCACAGGTCATGCTTTATAAACCATGTTTCAGTGCCTCTCAGCACTATAAAAGAAAGGGGGAGACACTTCAGACCCAGGCTACTCAAAGTGTGATCCATGGATCCACAGCATCAGCATCAACTAGGAGCCTATTTGGGATGTAGAGGCTCAGGCCCCATCCCAGACCTACTAGATTAGAATCAGCACTTTGACAAGATCTTCAAGTGATTTATTAAAATTTAATAAGTATTGCTCTAAATAAGGAAGCCTTAAGTTTTCCTTATTTTGCTTTTGTTCTAATCCCAGACTTCTTTAAGAATCGATGAAAGTCATGGACCTTGAGCATAAAAATGTACATAGGATTTCAAAGAATTTATGAACTCATGTTTGCAAAACCCTACTGTAGAACATGTGAAGGTGGTGGGAACCTGTCCTTTATACCTTCCGTGCATTATTGCATTTAATCCTTATAAATTCACTATCGATAAAATGGAAACTTGAAGTTAAATAACTTGCCTTAGTCAAAGGAAATAATGACATCAGGATCAAATCTGGACATTTTGCTTCCAGAGTCTAGATATCAAACCAAGTCCCTAGGCATGACTCAGCCACAGTAATTCTGAGGCACATACCAATAAAATTTATCTCTCTCTGACAATATCATACTCTCCATCTAAAGCACATTTCTGGATGAAGCACCGATGGGATGAAGAGGAAGGGGACACTGCTTAGAGAGAGAAGGTGGTCAGATGGATCCTAGTAATCCATGTCATGGTCCACCATGTGCCAACCAGATCCCCCTCACATATCTTCCTGACACACTTTAAACTGCACAGCCTCAAGTGGTATGCCAATCCATGACTTTCACTCACCAGGCTCTCCTACTCTAAACCATGATTGACGAACAGATTTCATTTCATGGGCCAGCTGATTGGTTGGTAGTAGCTGCTTGGTGTTCAACATTGAAAAAGTCAACTGAAGACTGTGATTGATTAATAATGTCTGCCCCCACCAAGCAGCAAAGGATAACATAGTAGGAGGAATACACAGCAGCATTTATTTGCCACTTGTACAGTAAATCACTGTTTGGATTTTCATTCCTTTATTTAACATGCCTGCCCTAAGTGTGAATTGTGTACACAGCCGCAGAAGCACTCTCCACCATCCTAATGCAATAATGAAATTAAAATGTCTGACAGAATGGAGAATTATTAAATATAAATATATTGAACATTTCATCTTCAATTAAAACACTTAAATATATATATGTACTAACCGACTTTGGATATAGGACTTTTTGCTTCTGGGTCTATTCTTTTAGAGCTTCCCATGGACTTCTTTCACACTGCACTCAAATGCACTATTTTTTCAAGAGTCTTTCAAAGCAATCTGGAAATTTTTTGACACTTTTTTTTCACTAATTACAATTGGCTTCTTTGTACCTAATCCAAAAGCAAAAAATTCATGGAAAATTTATCTTTATACTCTTTCCAAAGATTTGACTTAGTTTTCATAAAAACACATTTTCTTTCCTCCTTATCAGTTAGCAAACCATATAACATTAAATTAAACTATGTAATTACTATAACAAATGCAACTGGTGCAGAGAAATTTGGGGAAAAAAACCCAACTGATTATAGGATGGGGTCCTATTCAACAAGCTACAGAGGGCATGAGTCAGCATGTTTTACAAAGAACAAGAGAACATCAGTTACTTTGATGAGCTGAACCACTGATGGCTAGTTAGAAGTTTCTGTTATGCTACCTTGAGCTTTCCATAGTAGAATTCAACTAAATAGGTCTGTTAACCAGAGTTTCCAACAAATGATGTCCATAATGATAGCTGTAAGGTATTCAAAACTCCTGATGTGAGTTATAAAATGAAAAGGCACAAAAGGATGTTCAGAGAATCATTTTTGATATCTCCGTCAATTTAAATCAGTGTTTTGCCTCTGTTCTCTTCTAGGAGTTATATGGTGTCATGTACTATGTTTAAGTCTTTAAGCCATTTTGAGTTTATTTTTGTGCATGATGTGAGGGTGTGTTCTAGTTTCACTGATTCACATGCAGTTGTCCAGTTTCCCCAGCACCACTTGCTGAAGAGAACTGTCTTTTCCCCATTGTATATTCTTGCCTCTTTTGCTGAAGATTAATTGACCATAGATGTCTGGATTTATTTCTGGGTTCTCTATTCTGTTCTGTTGAACTGTATGTCTTTTTTTTGGGGGGGGTTGAGGTTTGTTTTTTGTTTTTGTTTTTGTTTTTGCCAATACAATGCTGTTTGACTACTGTAGATGTGTAGTATTGCCTGAGGTCTGGGAGGATTATGCCTCCTGCTTTTTCCTCAGGATTGGTTTGGAAATTCTGGGTCTTTTAGGGTTCTATATAAATTTTAGGATCATTTGTTCTAAATGATCATTTGTTTCATCTGTGAATGTCATGGGTAATTTGATAGAGATCACATTAAAACTGGAGTTTGCTTTGGGTGGTATATCCATTTTAACAATATTAATTCTTCCAATCAAATAGCATGGGATACCATTCCATTCACCTGAATAAGTTTCAATTTCCCTTATTAATTTTTTATAGTTCTCAGCATATAAGTCTTTCACCTCCTTGGTGAAGCTTGTTCCTAAGGTTTTTAATGTTATCTTTAAAAGAGATTATTTACATTCCCTTTCTGATATTTTATTATTAATGTAAAGAAACTCAATCAATTTCTGTACATTAATCTTGTATCCTGCTCCCTTGCTGAATTCAAGGAAGGAACACTTCCAAAGACATTCTATGAAGCCACCATCACCCTGATACCAAAACCAGATAAAGACACTATCAAAAAAGAAAATTACAGGCCAATACCTTTGATGACTACAGATGTAAAAATTCTCAACAAAATGTTATCAAACTAAATGAAACAACACATTAAGAAAGATCATACATTATGACAAGTTGGATTCATCCCAGGGTGACAAAGATGGTTCAACATACACAAATCAATCAGCAAAAGAAGACAAAAACCATATGATTGTCTCAACAGATGCAGAAAAAGCATCTGATAAAATTCAACATCCATTCATGATTAAAAAAAAAAACCCTTACTAAAGTGGGTATAGAGGGAGGAAACTATCTCAACATAATAAAAGCTATTTAGGATAAAGCCACAGCCAATATAATACTCAACAGTGAAAAACTGAAAGCCTTCCTGATAAAATATGGAACAGGACAAGGATGACTGCTGCCATAATTTCTATTCAACCTACTATCAAAAGTCCTAGCCACAGTAATCAGACAGGAAAAAGAAATAAAAAGTATTCAAATCAGTAGGGAAGAGGTAAAATTATAATTATATGAAGATGACATGATAGCATGTAAAGAAAACTCTAAAGACTCCACAAAAAAAACTACTAGAACTGATAAATGAATTCAACAAGGTAGCAGGATTCAAGATTAACATACAGATACCATTTGCTTTTTCATTCTCTCTCTCTATTTCTATCCATACACTACCTAGGACATTAGTCTATGGTGCCATCTCAAGCTTATACGGATGTTTCCGCAATGAGCAGGATTCCACTCTACAAAGTACATATCGTACACACTCAACTCTGTAGTTCTGAGTTTTTAGAAGTCTCAGTCAAGCCCATCTTATCAATTTTGCCCTTCAACTGCACCTGAGAGTACTGGATACACTGGGCAAGCAGCAAAATGTAGCTAACTCACTGCCCAAAATGGTTTGCTTCCACTTTACTTTTCCCACTCTTCAAGGAAGATAATTCTTACTACAAGGGTGCAATAAAGTCCCCTTTCTTCATTTGCTACAGTGTATCTTAGACTCATATAGAAATGCAATTCACATGGAATAAGCCCTGACTTTGTTAAGGGACAGGCCTGCCCTAAAAGATTTCACACATACTAAGTGAGACGGGATACACAACACTGATTAAGATGTAAAGTGAGGAGTTCCCGTCGTGGCGCAGTAGTTAACGAATCCGACTAGGAACCATGAGGTCGCGGGTTCGGTCCCTGCCCTTGCTCAGTGGGTTAACGATCCGGCATTGCCGTGAGCTGTGGTGTAGGTTGCAGACGTGGCTTGGGTCCTGCGTTGCTGTGGCTCTGGCGTAGGCTGGTGGCTACAGCTCCGACTGGACCCCTAGCCTGGGAACCTCCATATGCTGTGGGAGAGGCCCAAGAAATAGCAAAAAAAAAAAGATGTAAAGTGAAGGGCTGAAGAGATTTTAGAGGAAGGTCTACAGCTTTCTTCCTTCTGCTAAGTGAACGCTTGGACAGGCCCCAACACACAAGGCCCAGTCCTTCTCTGAGGCTGGCCTAAGCACTCCACTTAGTTTTATCTTTATGAGAAAGACACTGGATTGCTTTGCTCTCTCTTTGGGGATACGGAAGTCCTAGAGCCCATGGAGTTCATCAAACATCTCCAGCCACAATCCCTTAGGCTAGGTTTAATCAATTCCTTACTCTATGCTTCTCATCTCTAACACCTGTTTCTCTCAGATCCCAACTGCCTGCCTCATTGATGAAAAGACCTCCCCAGGACCAGTTGAGATCATTTTGGCTTCTCCTGCTGGGCTACAGCCATGGTTACCACCAATAATTCTAACCACTTAGCAACCAGTGACACCCTCTTGCACAATGGCTCACGTTCCCAGACTTGTAGCATAACGGATGCAGAAACTCAGTCATCCCCCAATCAACCTAGCACTACTCTTTCACAGGTACTACTTCAATATTAGGTAAGGTTCAAGCTTCCACCAATGGGGAAATGCCCTTTCTCCCACATTCCTGGTTGTAGGAATTCCCAATGTATAAGCAGATTGCCTGAAGTCATGCAGTCATGCATCCCAATGAAAATAGCAGTTCAAGATTTCTGGGTTACTAATGTACACAAACAAATAAAATGCAGTATAGCCTAATTAACAAAAGATGTATACAAGAATGCAAATTCCCAATGTATGTATTCTGGCAGTAAGAAAGCCCAGCCACACATACACAATTTGTTTCTTCATCTAAAATATACTCTCTCATACAGTAACCTATTTGAACTTTTCAGTTGCTCTGAGATGTATATCAACAGCATATATTATTACATATAGTTACCTATTTGAACTTCTCAGTTGCTCTGAGATGTATATCAACAGAGCAGATGTTATTATCCTTCTTTTATATAAAGAACGCAGAACCTTAGAAAGATTAAATAACTCCCCTAAAATTTCTTGGATAGTACAACATAATCTAAACTGAAATTCAGATCTTCTGTCTAAATCCAATGTGTCTTCTACTACATTATTTGCTCATGGTATTGTCCATACTGCCCAGCTCACTGTGAGGTAGCCCTGACAGAGGAAAACGTTTAAATCTCCTTTCAGTACCAGAGCCTACGGTGTGAGTTTGCGAATCCTTCTTAACTTATTCAACAGAATTCTTTCTTTATATCTTTGGCATTTTTCCCACTGAAAGAGGGAGACATTTCCATACCTTTGAATCTGAGCTGACTTTGGTGATTTGCTTGACCAGTATAACACTACAAGGAGTTCTCATCATGGTTCAGTGGTAACGAGCCTGACTAGTATCCATGAGGATGCAGGTTCGATCCCTGGCCTCGCTCAGTGGGTTAAGGATCTGGCGTTGACATGAGCTGTGGTGTAGGTCACAGAGGCGCTCAGATCCTGCATGGCTGTGGCTGTGGCATAGGCTAGTGGCTGCAGCTCTGATTCAACCCCTAGCCTGGGAACTTCCATATACCCCAGGTGTGGCCCTAAAAAAAAAAAAAAAAAAAAAAAACTGCAGAAGTGACATTCTGTGATTTCTGAGGCTAGGTCATAAGAAGCCTTTCAGCTTCTATGTAGGTCTCTTAGAACTCACTTTTGGAAGCCTGCCACCATGCTGTAATGAAGCCCAAGCAACCCTTCAGAGAGAGCCTTGAGAAGAGGATACAAGACTGCAGGAGTAAGCCCTGGCTGAACTCCCAGACAAAAGCCAGCACCAACATGCCAGCCATGTGAATGAGCCATCTTGGAAATGGATCATCCGCTCCAAGTTGGGCAGATGCACTGTCCCCATGCAGCCCTGCCCAATTTGCAGAACTGTAGACTAAAGAAATCATTGTTATAATTTTAAGCCACCAAACTTGGGGATGCGTTGTTTTACAGCAAAAAAACTGAAATCTACTTTTCCAAAACCTTCATGCCTAAAAACAATACCAAAAAGAAATTCAGTGGCATACAGCAAACTGGTTATGCACTATGAGTATGTTCATGTTTTTTTCCTTTAGATACTCTATTTCATATAAGAAAAAAACAAATGAAAAGCATATCCTCTGATTTACAGAAGCAAAAGAAAAAAGGCAATTAGACAAATTGTTTTAAAATGCCTTCAACCCTAAATAATAAAAATGTTCTTATAAATATGTTAGTATTTGCTTCAAAACTCTGTGGAAAGAATTAGGCCCTCAAGCTTATACAGTTCCATGAAGACCTTCTAAATATAGGAAAATAAAACTGAAATTTATGTCAGTTTATTAATGGCAGCACTTAAAACTATAACAGTTAATTAACTAATTAACAACTTAATTAACTCAGCACTTAATTTACTTACTTGAGTTCACTTAAATTCCCTAGATATAAGTTAATGAACTTTCAGTGTAATTCCTGACTAACCATGGAAATTGTGTCATGTATATGTCTTCAATTTAAAAGGTATTTCTTGAAATGAAATGATTTAAGGCATAACACTAGGCCTGGAAATGACTTTTAATTTTTTCTTCAAGGAGGAATAGCTCTGAACTTCTGGCATACAGGACTTTTCCCACTCCACCTTTTTTATTTCAAAAATAAATTCTTTTTTTTTTTTTAGGGGCACCACCCATGGCACATGGAGGTCCCCAGGCTAGGGATCGAATTGGAGCTACAGCTGCTAGCCTATACCATAGCCACAGCAACACGGGATCCAAGCTGCATCTACAATCTACACCACAACTCACAACACTACCGGATCCCCATCCCACTGAGCAAGGCCAGAGATCAAAACCACATCCTCATGAATACTAGTCAGATTGATTTCTGCTGCACCACAACGGGAACTACTCAAAAATAAATTCTTATTTGGGTTTGTTTGTTTAAATGTTTCAATATTACATTCAGAAATCATCAAATCAATGTGGGCAAACTTCATCATAGTTTATTAATAATTATCCTATATTCTTAAAGAATGGACCTGAGACAAACAAAAATGGAAAATCACAGGAGAAAATTTCTAATAAAATATTCTCTGTTCCATGGATTTACTTATTTAATGGGCATGTTTACAGAGCAAATCTGTAGAGTCATGCTTCCTTTTTTTTTTTTTTTGATTTTTTTCTTTTTTTGTCTTTTTGCCATTTCTTGGGCCGCTCCCGCGGCATATGGAGGTCCCCAGGCTAGGGGTCCAATCGGAGCTGTAGCCCCCGGCCTACGCCACAGCCACGGCAACGCGGGATCCGAGCCGCGTCTGCGACCTACACCACAGCTCACGGCAACGCCAGATCATTAACCCACTGAGCAAGGCCAGGGATCGAACCCTCAACCTCATGGTTCCTAGTCGGATCTGTTAACCACTGAGCCACGACGGGAACTCCTACAGTCATGCTTCTTAATGTGTGGCCTGTGGGCTTGTGCCAGTTTGAGTTGGGAAAACTCAGTTTTTCTCCTGTGTTTTTCCTTTACTCTCATGTCTACCACACTCACACCAGATGTATGGGGGTTGTCCCACCCATCAACTCTCTGGACAACATCTGGTGTCCTACGATTTAACTCAATTCTGACACTGTCTACATGGACACAACATCAGCTCCCACAGACCAAGGGCTCAGTCCCACAAGACTGCCACCCACTTCAGATACCAATAACAAGGCCAGGTTATCACCTGTGCTTCTGACCACTAGCTAAAGGTTCTTATGACCCTCCTCGTTTGATTAATTTGCTAGGGCAGCTCAAAGAGCTCAGGGAAACACTTATATTTACCAGTTTATTAAAAGATATGATAAAGGATACCAGTGAACAACCAAATGAAGAAATACATAGGATGAGGCCTGGGAGTTCTGGAGCACAGAAGCTTTTGTCCTAGCTGAGTTGGGGTGTGTCACTCTCTAAGTATGGGAATGTGTTCAGCAACCTGGAAGCTCCCCAGTCCCATACTTTTGGGGGTTTATGGAGGCTTCATTTCCAGCCCCTCTTTCCTCTCTAGAGAACTGGGGGAGGAGGGAGCAGGAGCTGAAAACTCCAAGCTGCCAATCAAGGCTTGGTCTTTCCAGTGATCAGTCTCCATCCAGGAACCACTCAGAACTCTCCCCAGAGTCACTTCATCAGAACAAAAGACACTCCTGTCACCCAGGAAATTATACCGGTTTTAAGAACCCTGTATCAGGAACCAGGGTCAAAGACTAAATATTGGAATAAAAACTGCTCCCAGTTCAAAGCACTTAGGTAACTAAAGGGTTTTAGGAGTTCTGTGCCAGGAACTGGGAGAAGAAACTGATAAACATTTTTTTTTTCAATGATCTCACATAGTCCATGAGTTCTTATAACTAGGCATTGAGAAAAGTAGAGAAAATGAGTGTTTAGATACATCTATAGCACTTTGAGAGATACTTTTATGAGTATTGACTATAATAATGATGTATCTGGCTCATCTTCTATAAGTTTATTTTACTTCTCTAATAATTCTCTCATTTTTAATGTATCTT
Organism: Phacochoerus africanus; assembly: GCF_016906955.1. Taxonomy (NCBI): domain Eukaryota; kingdom Metazoa; phylum Chordata; class Mammalia; order Artiodactyla; family Suidae; genus Phacochoerus; species Phacochoerus africanus. The sequence continues at coordinate 231,983,005 of NC_062545.1, forward strand.
ACAAACAGTTTGCAACAGATTACATTTTTGTTGGTCTTTTTAGGGCCACACCCACAGCATATGGACATTCCCAGACTAGGGGTCATATCGGAGCTGTAAGTGCCAGCCTACACCACAGCCACAGCAACACCAGATCTGAGCCACAGCTGTGACCTACACTGCAGCTCATGGCCGGATCCTTAACCCACTGAGCGACCCAGGGATCAAAACTGTGTCCTCATGGATACTAGTCAGGTACTGCAGTGCCACAAAAGGAACTCCAGGTCACAAATTTTTTAGATCTTTTTCATAGCTATTTTGAGATGCATTGATTTGACTAGGCCTAAGTACTGTGGCAAATAAAAATATGGTTAAAAATAATAATAATGGGTAACAAATGATCCCCGCTTTCATAAAGCTTGCCATCTTAGTAAGAAAGGTAGATTGTGACTGTCGCATAATTGAAACATAAACATCAGGTTCTAGATATTTAAAGGAGCAAGATGATTCCAAGCAGGAAACAAGAAAGACAAGGCTTTGTGGAGGCAATAATTGTTGAATGAGGGTTTCCTTGAAAGGTAGACTTCAGGGAGGTGGAAGTTGAGGGTGGGGTACATTTCAGACAGAGTGAACCATGTGAATAAAGTGAGGGGTAGGGAAGCTGCTCTGTATTAGGAAAAGCATGTGACTTCCCTTGTTTGGTGAGAGCAGAGGGAACGTGAAAAATCTGAAAGGGTAAATCCAGGGCCCTTTGCATTCAAATACAGCTTTGAATGCAAAGCTGAGGAGTTTGCACTTGATTGAGATCAGCTCCAAGCTGCCACTGAAAATTTCTGATCAGAGCAGTAGTCTTAAAATTATGCCCTGGAAAATGAATTTTAAGAGAGAGAGACTGGGTATTCAAACTGAGAAGAACACCCTAAACTCTTCAGGTATGACATAGTAGAGCTGAGTCATATTAAGAGCATGCAGATTGAGATTTTAATAAGTCCACTTTAACCTTTAACACCAGAGTAGTGTTCAATAAGTCAAAATATAACAGCAATCTACCCCATAAAACACCTGAATGAGTGATAGGTGGCTAACATTTAGTAAGCATTCATTGTACGTACTTTAGGGTCAGTATCTCATGCAATCTTCAAAACGGCTCTAAATATTAGGATCTATTATTATACCCATGCTACCTATAAGAAATTTGAGGTTATAAAGGTTAAATACCATGCCCAAGGTCACCAATGAAACAACAAGAGCTCAAAACTGAATCATATTAATTTGATTCCAAAGTCCACTTCAGCATGATTGAACTCAAGAAGTAAACGTTCAGTCATACTTTCCCTGCCTGGATGAGGAGGATTAGTTGGGAGATAGTTAAAATCCATACCAGCTCTGCACCTGAATATTATGAAGCCCAGTCTTTAGAGAGGTTTGAGATTTTATGTTTTTTTAATCTGAAAGATGAAGTTAATATAAACTAAGAGGAAAATGGTTTTTTCTTTAGTAAAGGGCTGAGGCTATTTTTATGTCCATGAACTGTTTTTTGTTTGTTTGTTTGTTTTTGCTTTTTAGGGCCATGCCCTCAGCATATGGAGATTCCCAGGCTAGGGGTCAAATCCAGGCTGTAGCTACCAACCACAACCACAGCCATGGCAACTCAGGATCCAAGTAGTGTCTGCAACCTACACCATAGCTCACAGCAATGCCAGATCCTTAACCCACTGAGCAAGGCCAGGGATCAAACCTGCATCCTCCTGGATGCTAATCAGATTCGTTAACCACTGAGCCATGATGGGAACACCAATGTCCATGAACTCTTGACTTTGCAAAAGAACTAGCACAGGTTATTGAAACAAACACGTTCTTGACAATACAATAAAGCCAATAAATAACTGCTCATCCAGAGGGTGAGAATGAATTATAATGACAAATCTATATTTGAAGATCTGGGAATGAAAGGTGGAAAACAAACGCTGTGAAGTTACTTATTTACCTATTGGAAAGGAGAAAATAATGGAACAGAATCAAACTACAACACTGACTGTCGGCACCATTATTCTCAGAAATGTGAGCAATTTTGAGGGCACTATTCTTACATTAGAAACGATTCTAATCTAATTGTCCTCCTCCCAAGAAAATACAACCAAATGGCTGCTGTTCATGAAATAAAAGAAAACAAAACAGAAACCAACTAGGTTTAATCAAAACAGATCACAGGATTAAGACAGAAATTCTAATAGAGGCCCTCCTTCTCTTTGAACACCCAATTTAGGAACTTCTCAATGCAGAAATATCCTCCAGTGCCAGCCCCTGTCCACCCCCAAGAAATTAAGGAAGAGCAGTATCCATCCCCTCATATTTGTTTCCTGAAATAGAAATGTCTAATTACACAATCATATGTCACACAACTTTCCTTGCTGATCACTGAGGAACATCATCCCAGCATCTGTGTCCTGACTAGTGGTCAGGTTCCCAGGCTAGGTCACAACAGCCTTATTCACTCAAGATGTAGCAGAAAAAAACAATATAGGAAAGATATGGAGGCTAGACAACGTCTGTTCTGGTTATCTATATCTGTGTAACAATCCATCTAAAAGTGTAAAGCCTTAAAAACAACAGATTGTCATCACTCATGTTTCTGTGGGTTGACTGTGCTTAGCTGGGAGGTTCTTGGTTAGGAATCTCTAGAGCAGCTGCAGTCAGATGGGGCTGGCAGAGTTACCTAAAAGCTTAACAGACTGGGCATGAAGGATGATTTCTTCACTTACCATGTCTGAGTGGCTGGTATGGTTGGAAGAGCTATGGGCTGACCACGCATCTGTCTCCACGTGGCTCTTCACATGGTTGACTTGGGTTTGCTCAAAATGCCTCACGGTCTTGGGATACTCGGCTATACTTCTTACATGTCAGCTGGTATCCCCCAAGAGTGAAGACTTTAAGGAGGCAAGGAAAAAGCTTCAAAGCCTCCTGCTATCTAGCTTAAAAGTCACACAGCACCACATCTGCCACATGCCACTAGTTTCTACAGGTCCAGCCCACATTCAACAAGGGAGGAGACTACACGGGGACTGGAATACAGAAGGCATGGACCAGTATGGAGGGGAGAGAGGGAGCATCTTTGGAAAAGAGCAAAAAAAAAAAAAAAATAGAGATTAAAAAAAGTAAAAGGTTCCTTTGGGTTGTGAGAGATGTCAAAGGAGAAATTCAATTCACATTTTTTTTAGCTACTTATTTTTTTTAACAGGACTTAAAGCAGGAAATTACCAGAAAGCTGGGATCCTATCTAGCACTTACATTTTTCCATGGGAAATTACATTTTAAGTTCCATACAGTGGTTTTAAAAACAGCACAAAATTTTGGACACAACCCATTCATGAGGGAGAGACTGGGAATCTGCTATCTTAAAACACACCACTAGCCAAACCAGGGGTCCCTTAAAAGCTAATACTTTTTTTTTCTCCCCAATATCCAGCTATCTACCATTCTG